>NW_024870720.1:19326250-20637500 GCF_019054845.1 Dipodomys spectabilis | reverse complement strand
AAATGAGAGTGAGAGGTGTTGTGTTCAGGCCCCAGTTGCCAGTACAACAAACAACAAAGTTGTTATTTAGAAGACCCAGCCTTGCTACATGAAGTATATAAAGAAGTACAAAAAAGAAGGAAAGAAAATCTTTCCAAGCCACAAACCTAGAAAATGAAGGAAGGATATTAAAATGGGATATGTAATTCAAGTTTTAAATAAGCTAGACATGCAATAATGAGAATAGACTAGCAAAGTTGCAACACCTATCTCTGAGACCCTTAGGGTATCCGCTAGCCAGAGGTGAAGTGATATTTAATATATTTTTCTAGAAGAGTGATCAGAGAAAAATGTCAACCTTTCAGATATATATGTAAACCTTAGTAGTGCTGAAAATGACTCATCAGTTGATTTGTTATGGCAGAAGTCCTAACTGCTTTATTTTTTTTTTCAAACTTGTTTTCAACTAGTGTGACTATCACACCCAAGATTTACATTGTTATATTTCATACTCTTTATTTACTACTAGGGGAAGATTAAAGGGAAAAGGCATTTAGAATTTAATTAAAAGGTCATAGTAATATATGAACAATTCTTCTTTCTGTTCATAGGTTTAAATCTCTAAGCATTAAAAGCATTAAACTTCTTAGAAAAGTATGAAGGTCATAATTGTAGAAATTATAAAACAGTATGATTGTATTTCACCTATGGATTTTATTGCAGTTGAAATATTGCTTCCAAAATCTATAGTCCTGTAGAATTTACTTAGACAATGAAATGAGCTAAACAAATACAATAAATGGTTTAGAATATAACATAAACATTTTTATTGCTTTGCTTTAAAGTTAAAATATTTCAAGCCTTTAGGAACAAAACAGAAATATAAAAATTTTAAATTACAGGTGATTTAAACTGAAAATAAGGATTTGCCATAATAAATCCAGGTCAATAAATGTCAAGTCAAATATATAGTTTGTTTTGTTTTATTTTGTTTTGTTTTGTTGATGATGATCCTGGGGCTTGAACACATGGCTTGCTTGCAGTTCCTGAGCTGTAGTTTTCAAGGAAAATACTCTACTACTTGAGCCACAGCTCCACTTATAGTTTTATTTCTGATGGTTAATTGGAGATAAGATTTTCATAGACTTTTTTTTTTGGCCTGGGTTGGCTTTGAATCACTATGCTCTGCTCTCAGCCTTCTGAGTAACTATTCTGTAGCTATGATTATAGGCTTGAAGCCCAGGAACCTGCAAAAGTTGTAATTATATTACTTTTATAATGCAATGTTACCTAAATTTATATAACTTCATATAGTCCAAAATAAAGTTACCTTTACAACTCAATGTTACACAAATTTATATAACTTTATATAGTCCCAAAATAAAGTTATATATGAAAGAAGTCAAGTGAATATGGAGTAAATTATAATTATACATCAGTAATTATATACTTACTATTGTTCAGACTCTCCACCAGTCAGGTAGATATATAAGGATGAATTGATAAGTTGCAGGCAATGATATGTTATTTTGAATTGTTTTGTGGGAAGTAAATAATAATACCACTATATGATTACTTACTAATATTATTGTACTAAAAGTGTATACTAGTCAGAGGTGAAGTGGTGGAATATAGTTTACAAGGGACCTGCTTGTCCTTGGATATCCAGCTGAGCCTGGTATTGCCTGCTTCCTTGAGCTAACTAAACTTTCTACATCACACAGCCTTCATCTTTGAAATGAGGATAAATGTAAAACAGTTCTCAAGGAGTGTGTATGTTAAATAAAAGAGCTTAACATATACACCATTATGCATATATACTATATTTTATATATACAAAATTTAAAACAATACAAAATTTTATTATGCAAAGCACTATATAAATATTTTTATACAATTACTGCTATACTTGGACTTTAAGTCTTCAAAAAAGAACCTGGATGGGAAAAATAGGCATAAATTGTTACACTAGGTTCCATTTCATTTAGGAAATTCATATCTTAAGTAGAAATCAGAAGAGGACAAAAGACTTATTTTCCTAGATAATGTCTTTATTTACATTTAAGGAATTCTAATAAAGTTTCATTTTCTTTGAGATAATAAAGTTTTGACTCGGTAAAGGCTACAAACTGAACTCTTCTCAACCGAAAGGGAGTTATATCCATATTCCTAAACTAGAAACATGTATTTTTCTAGTTTACATGAGGAGGCCAAATTCATTTCATACATATATGACGTTGACAGTATACTCAGAAAATGCATTTTTCCCTAAGTGCAATTATTTCATCACAAAACAAAGAGTGAAGGACATGAAATAATATGTGATAGTTTCACTAAATTCAATACAAAATAGAAGTTTCATACCTATACTCAAAATTGTATGACTTTTCAAAAAATGTAACCTTGACTAGAAAGATGAAATAAAATATCTAAAATATCTACCTAAAAGATAAATTTTATATCTATGTTTTATACTAACAATAATTTGCTTTATTCAGCCAACATTTCAAGAACTATAAATTATTATAACTTGATACCTTTTACTTATAAGTATAAATTACTTATAATTTATACTATTTCTTTATGCTCTTTTGTAGATATACTAATATTTATATATAGACTCAGTCTCAGCATTCACAAACTCCAATAATCCATGATACAAGTCTAGATAAATATGGTCAATCAATAGAATATAAAGAGATAAACTTAAGGAATGCCACATTTTCTGAATCTCTTTCTATTTAGAGGACATGCAAAATTTTAAGTAAAGTAAGTCAAGATATTATAACTTTTTATTATTTGGCTAGTGTGTTTTGACAAGTTGAATTTTTTGTTATGCTATCTCTCATATCATGTGATAGTATTATCTTTCTACCAACTTGGGAAAGAGACATTATACTTCTTCTGTGAATAAGCAACACATAAGCAATTAAAGAAGAACTAAGTATTTAAAACACTATACTTAACCAAAAGTTCCCATTAATGGAACCCAGGTAGGTACTGTCATACAAGAGAGACATGATAAGTTTTAATTAGCTTGAGCAAGTCATTTTCCTATATAAGCCTCAATTTGTTAGTGACAAAAATTTCATATTCTACATTGAAATAGGAATGTATACAGATTTCCTAGTGAATGCTGAAGTAGAGACCCGTAATTCTCTGGTTAACATAAGAAAAATTAAACTTGACTCATGAGAACACTGGGCTCTCTGTTAAAAGGAAAAAGTTACTTTTTTCAAAAAAAGTAACTTTTACAAGTCTTACTTTGCTATTTCCACAATGAATAAAGTAATAGAGCTGGGATGTTTAAAAGTGAATTGACCCAAAGCCTTAAACAAAACTGACCTTGGAAGACTCTCAGATAGTAATAATTTTTGAAATCACCCAGCATTCATCTAGATGAATCTAAGTATATTATGATCTTTCTCTGTTTTATATATATATATATATATGTATATATATTTGAAAACTTAACACAGTATTCCAACTGCCCAGAGCCCTTGGGTAGTGAGACTAATTAATGATGAGAGATTTCTATCTCAATTTAACTTTTAATGCAGAAGTTCTGAAAGATGTAATAGTACCTAATTAAAATTGTTGCTAGAGATGTCAACATATCTTTCAAACTAATGTGAATGAGACAAGTGGTAAGAAATGCCAAGTAAATGTAAGGAATACCATAATAAATTTCATTTTATGGCTATATAAAATGCTCCAAATCACAAAATAACAATCTTAACTCAGGTACATTTCAGACCAAAAAGCATCCTCTGTGAAAAATTGCAAATCAATATCAAGCAGAGTGATTTCTCTGAAAATAATGAAATTAAATCAGATAACTACAGCAAAAATATGCACATGTGCATGTAAATATTAACAATTACCATCTGCTGCTTCCTTTACAAAACAGCTTCAAGTTCCACAACATTTTACAAATAAATTCTCCTTAACATTCCAGTAACAAATAATGCATTTTTCATATAAGTTAATCCAAAATAGAAAAGAAAAAACAAAGCCCTTTTGAGTCTACAATAATTAACCAAGTATGAATAGTTTCAGATTACACATACATAAATTTGAGGACTTTTTATTGAAGAAGATAGTTTTAAAGACCTAGTAGCGTATTGAATAACAAAATCTGATGGTACTTGGACAACATGATCAATTAAAATGCATCACAGTCCATTTATCATATGGGTAGTCTTAAAGAAAGACATTTTTTCCAGATATATTAAGAAACACAATTTGAGGAATTATAGTATTTTTCATGCAAATGTAAAACTACTGAAGAACCTGAGACTATATAACAGTTTCCTTAACTTGATAGAATTATCTATTTTTTTAAAAACAAAACAAACATTGGAAAAATGTATATGTATGTGTATATATACACACTCACATATAAACATACACACATATACAAGCATACCATACACACTCATATAAATCTTATCAAATCTCAACAACCATGAAAGGATCCAGACTATTTTTGAAAATGTCCACTATAGTACTTGTACTAATAGATAAAGCTGGAAACAATGTTAAAGTTAATTGTTACAAGATCTAGCATTACAGATGTAATTTTTAAATTATTATTTGGATAGGGCAGGATCATTTCCAGAAAAAATTAAAATTGGCTGGAAGAAAAACCTGTAACTATTGAAAGTTTAGGATGTTTATCAGACTTAAAATCAATATGCAAATATTGGTGATTGTCCTATTTACTAAACATGAAGTAGATAATTAAGGAGAAATTGGATATAATTATAACAACAGCAACAAGATAAAATAAGTTAGATGGGAATTAACCAAGTAGAGAATGCACAGACTCTGATAAATGAACTTACAAATATATAAAAAAGATACGGAGCTGAGCACTTTTGGGTCACATCTATAATCCTAGCTACTTAGGAGGCTGTGGTATGCTTACAGCTCAAAGCCAGCTTGAGCAGGAAAAAACCATGAGACTCTTAATCCCAATTAACCATGAAAATACCAGGAATGAAGCTGTGACTCACATGATAAAGCAGTAGCTTTAAGCTTAAATGCTAAAGGATACTCCAGGCTCTAACATTAATCCCTAGTATTTGTACCAAAACAACAAATACTTATTTATTCCTTGTTATTGTAAAGGTGATGTACAGAGGGGTTAGGATTACATAAATCAGAAAAGAGTACATTTCTTTTTGAACAATGTCACCTCTTCCCTTGCTCACTCCCTGTTTTTCCCTCCAGTCCCTACCGTAGTGGGATAGTTCAATTTAAACATAGTGCCTAGTGAGTATCACTGCTACAGTTATTCACTGTTTGTCTCACCATTTCTGGGCTCCTCTGACCCTCCCAAAGAAAGATAAATGAACAAACAAGACAGAAGGAAATGAAAACAAAAACAGCAACAAAGAAAACAAGGTACATCTTGTTTTTACTTCCTGAAGTTCATTCCAATAAATATCATTTCATATAATCAAAAGCACATAGCTATTGCAGCTATGTGACCCACTCCTAAGAATACCCTTCTCTGCGCTCATTTCATATGAATGCCTCGAGTCCTGTATAATTTATCATGTCCTGGTGAATTTTTTGTCTTTTACCATCCACTATGTTGACTTGTAGATTTACAGGCACATTCTAATTATCACAAATGAGGGAAAACATGAGATTCTACCTCTCCCCAGTTAGAATGGCCATTATCAAGAAAACTAACAGAAACAAATCCTGGTGGGGATATGACCAAAAGGGAATACTACTGCACTGTTTGGTGGAAGTGTAAACTTGTTCATCCACTCTGGAAAGCAGTATGGAGGTTCCTCCAAAGACTAAACATAGAGCTTCCTATGACCCAGCAATCTCCTTCCTGGGTATTTACCCAAATGACCACAAACCAGGCCACATAAAACTTCCAGTACAACTATGTTCATTGTAGCATTGTTTTCCATAGCCAACAAATGGAATCATTCAAATGCCCCTCAGTGGATGGATGGATCAAAAAAATGTGGTATATATACACAATGGAATTCTATGCTTCTATCAGAAAGAATGATATTGCCACAGTCATAAGGAAATGGAATGATTCAAAAAATTATATTAAGCAAACTAATCCAGACTCCAAAAAGACAGTTTAAATATTTCTCAAATGATATAATGAAGTTTTAAATAAATAGATATACATATGTATGGCAGATATAATGTAACTCTGTCAATATACTCACTAGCTCTCCCAACAATCTGTAAAATGAAATGCAATGATAATTGAAAGAAAAGGGAAATATGAGAAGCTATTTAACAACTGGAATTCGTGTGAAAAATTATGGAAGTCCTAGAGTAACTATGTCAATTTTGCAAGTGATGATCAAAAAGGGAATACCTCAGCTCTCAGTTATTAAGCGAGCTCTAGAAATAGTGTGGTAATGGTAGAAAGTCATTCAGTATACTTGTGGAACAAAAGAAAGCACAGTGTAAAGGAGCAATGAGGGCTAATGGCTGAACAAACCTTCAGGTAATTGTTGGATTGTTTAGTAAAGGATGGGGGAAACTGAGCTCAGACAGTAAAACAGAAAATAAGTTTTCTGAGTTGAAAAAAGTGTCTTAATGTGAATTGTAAAACTTGAAGATAAAGAAAACACAGTATAGGGGATGAGAAAACAAAGGGAAATACTTTAATTTCTCACTTTAAAATATTTCAGTTGAGATCAACAAAACATACACCATAGAGAAAAAAGTTGATAGTTTAAATAGAAATATTACAAATCACATATCTCTATATCACAAAGAAAAAGTCAACAGAAAGAAGGCATTTGTAAAAAAGGTATCAGTGAGTAAAATAAAAACAATGAACAGAAAGCAAACTGGGAAATGGCATAAAAATAATTGCTGCTAAAAAGACAGATTATCTAGATGAAACAAAAGGACATAACAAGTCTACTAAAGAGGGTTTCTGTAAGCAATGAGATTTATGGTACCCTTGAATGGAAGAGTTCTTGGAAATTTTTCTATAGTGAATAAAGCAAGATACATCAAATTCAATGAAGGTAGAAAAATCAAAGAAATGCACTCACAATCACTGTTACAAAATATGCCAGTTTATGATAAACATTTTTATTCATGTAGCATATTAATATTTACTAATGTGAGTGCTTTTGCTAATACATTATTGCTGTTTATGCTCATAGTTTATTTTTCTAATAAAGTAACTGATGGTCTCCTAGATGATCAATCTCATTTGTATGGAGTTTGTATTAGAACTTTGAAGTATCTGGTTTGAAATGTCAGCTTCCATAAGAAATAGTCAAAAATATTTGAGACTGCATCCTGAAATAGCACATTTATAGAAGTACCAGAGACTTTGATGACAGACCATTGAAAACTGCATAATTGTATGGCAAAGAAAAACTCAACAACAATTGCGACCCAGCCAAGAGAAAAATGAGATCAGGACTGAGCAGTTCAAGAATGCATAACACACTTCTGTCCACACGTTTTAATTACACATCCAATCTTTTACCTTGTAATAAAGAAAAAAAATCTTAAATGAATGTTCCTGTTGTAAACTACTCCTCGAATCTAAGTAAGAGAAGGAGAAACACTGAAGTTGGGAATTTCACTTGGAATGAACAGAAACTACTATGAACTACGGATGTGGCAATACATTTAGCAATTCATTTGTGATGATTAATCATTCAGTCAGTGGTCATGGGTACTGCCTTCAATCACAGAACATTTTGACAGTCTACTTTAATGAATTGGTGTAGAACTAGCTAGCATGAACTTTAACGCTTAAGAAACACACATCATGGTGTTAAGGATATATATGGACGTGTACATATTGACAATAAGTGTCAGTAATGCTGTCAGTCATGTGGAGGACTTTTCTAATGGATGAGGGATCTTCCTGCCCAGGATGTCAAGTGACCTTAAGAAGATAGAAAGTAAAAGAATTTTGGACAAGCAAAAGTAAAAATTGTCAAGGGAAAAGCACTAATAGTTATTAGTGCCACTTTGTTAAAATACTTTGAGTGTGGTTTTAGGACACACCAAATCGTAATATGTTGGTAACTTTGTTTCCAAAGTAGTAACAATTAGAATTAATGGTATCTTCAAGTATGAAGCCCAATTGGGAGCTGTGGGGGGGGGGGGGGGGGGAGGGTGCGGGGGAGGGGCAATAGCTTATCAGTGGCATCACTCATGGAAGAAACTGAGGTAGTTCTTATAGAGCCCTAACTTTGTTCCTGAAAAAGGATTTTCATTTTAAAGGAAAGGAGGGGACAATCTAGCCAGTGCTCCTGCTCTATCAGTCATGCAAAAGTCATGATCAAGCAGCCAGGGACCACTACAAGAGCCGAAACCATGATGTTTGGACATTCTGCTTCCAAACTACAGTCCAAATAAGGCTCCTCATTTTTAGTTGTTGTTAAGTATTCAGTAAGTATTGTATTACATCAGAAAATGGGCTAACTCATATTCTCCAATGCTTTTGTTTGGGAATCACGCTAATATCCTCAGACCTCTTCTCTCTGCAGCTTTTCACTACAAATATACTGCTGTGTGTTCAGGCTGGTAGAACACCAATCTGAATTCTCATCTTCTTACACTGTGGCTTCCGTGTAATGATTTGATAAACTCAAACTTGAGGAGGAAAATACTGCTGAAGCGAGAAACACACAACTGAAATGTATTTTCCATGATCGTCCAATCTGTGACGGTGCTTAGTAATGCCTAACAAGACAAAAGAACTTTGCCAGTACATACGCGCTCCCATTCTTTACAGGGAAGATTTCGCATAGGAGGAGGATAGGAAGGAGGGCCAAACCTCCTTCCTATCCTAAGCGTTCAAGATGACTTTCATCTACTATTTGCTTGAAAAAAAAAAAAAACAGAAACAACCTGACAGTTGTAAATGCAGTGATGGAATATGCGGGCATCAGTCCTTTGCGTGGCTTCTGCACACATCCCATACCGGGGGCTCTCGTGATGTCATTTATCGC
Organism: Dipodomys spectabilis; assembly: GCF_019054845.1. Lineage (NCBI taxonomy): Eukaryota > Metazoa > Chordata > Mammalia > Rodentia > Heteromyidae > Dipodomys > Dipodomys spectabilis. The sequence continues at coordinate 20,628,540 of NW_024870720.1, read as the reverse complement.
ATTGCCTTTCTGACTAAGCAGTGGTCTATTTGGGTGGTTTCACCCAGGAACTCATTTCCAGCACACATAACTCTGAAATATCTTATTTTGATCGTGCCAAGGTTGCTGTGATAAAGCTCCTGGTAACTGTATTTCTTTGGCTGTCCAGATTTTAGGGTTAAAAATAATTTTAAGTGTTAAAATAAGCAAAAGTTTTTTTTCTTTTAAACATACAATCAATGACAATTAATTATCATTGCAATCCAATCAGTGCTGAGATTTTAAAATTTAAAGGATCCTCTTCAAAGGATCTAAACTGAAAAGTTCCATAGAGGTGAAACTCAATTAAATATATTTAAGGATTTATGTTATGTTATGACATAGAGTTCATGGTGATGGTTAAAGAATGGGCTCTTCACTTATGATTTTGAAGAACAATAACTTTAAAATTAAACTTCAATTGCTATTAAAAGTCAAAGGCTCAAGTACACATGGAAAATCATTTAATGGGGTTCAACATACACTACCCTAAAATATGTCACCTAGACATTTGAGAAAAGAGTAGAAGCAGGGAGGTCTCTTTTAAAAAAAAATTATTGTCAAGTTGATGTACGAATGGGTTACAGTCACATAAGTAAAGGTAGTGAGTGCATTTCTTGTAGGGAGGTTTCTTTTATCTTCCCTTTACCCTGTTTCTGGAAGCAAACCATAAAACATAATCCTCTCATTCCATAGGGACTCTCATTTCAAAGGGACATTCCCTAAACCCAGAGGGAAGGAAATCCTTATTGTTAAAGAATCAGAGGTGCCAAGAATAATCTGAATAAAGGGGACATCCTTAGTTATCATATCCCAAGTGTATAACTACTAGGTAATACCCTTTGAGCCTTTAACCATATTTCTCAAAATTAATATAACATGCATAAAGTTAGCATAAGATATGCAAGATTTCCTTTTCATCTCTATTTCTGAAGTTACTCACTTTATGTAAACCTTATAGTAATGTATATTTTTAATGCATCTATCCTTTTAATTAATTAATTTTATCTATTTTTTGATACTGGGATCTCAGCTATGAACCTTGAAACAACTCAGAAATCTTTTATTCTTTTGGAGATTCAAATGTTCTTATTTACATTTGGAATATTGCTGCAAGTATTATTTTTGAATAATTGTCTATAAGCTGAAGCTACACTAAGATGAATATGTTTTTAAGTTTATGAACTTATTTTAGAATAGTATTCCTGGGTTTCACCTGAGGTGAACAAAAAGGAGTATGCTTTCAGTATTTTATACACAAACATGAAAGTAGAACAATAAAAGTTGTTGAAATTGTACTAATAAAGGGAATGAGGGAAAGTGCTAGGTGAAGTTGATGAAGTGATCTGTATACTCGTTCAGAAATAATGCAATGAAACACCCACTGCACAACCAATGTATGCTAATAAAAATCTTAATTAAAAATTTTGTCTATATTCACAGGTTTATGAAACTATATCTGAAATACTTTTAAAAAGAGGATTGTTAAATGGTTTTAAATGATAAAATAAAGGTAATCAGTAAAGGACTACAGCATTAGCAAGGTCCTAATTAGCAACTTGTCTGGTTGTCATAACAATGCACCTCCAATATCATTAAACACATTTAGATTGCTTATGGTTATATCAAGGCAACATTTCCAGTAATGTCTAACCACCCACCAAGAAAGTAGAGGAAGACTGGAAAAATTTAGGTGATGGACCGATGATACACACTTTCAGAATCTTCCTAATGACCATTTCATCTTCTAATGAATGAAACTAATCTGTTACTGACTCTAATCCCAAGCACTAGTGTGTTAACTGTACATTAAGAAGAATATCTGATTGTAAAAGAAAATATAATCCTCATGTATTTTGTAATAATTTAGTATTTTTTTTAAGGTGACCTAATTAAGAGGTGGGGGGTGGTCCTGGGCTTGGAACTTAGGGCCTCCTACTTGCCATAGTGAGGATTTACTACTTGAGTCTCTCCTCCAACCCTGCTTTTGATGTTTACTTTTCCCAATTTGGACTCATAAACTTTTCTGCCTGAGCTGCCCTCGAATGGTGACCTTTCCATTTTTCAGCCTCCCAAGTAGCTAGAATTACAGGTGTGAGAAACCAATATTAGGTTAAGTGACACTGTGTGTCAACAAATATATATCAACAAATATACTGTATGCCAATAAATAAGTAAAGTAATTTGAAGTCTCTGAAGTTGTCACTTGAATGTAATAGTTTTGATGGTTACAGATAAGGTATGAGAAAATATAATAAGATATGATAAAATATGAATAGTCAATTATATGGATATAAGCTAATTTTTAAAGTTTAAGTTATATTAAGCTTCTTTGTAAAAACATAATTTATATTTCAATATTTAATTAATATCTAATATTTCAATATGAATAAAAATGTCCTGAAATATTTTCCACAAAACTCACCTAGAAAAAATTAAGTTAACAGACATTTTTATTAAGTACAAGTCCAAAATATTATCCTCATGAGAGTCCAAACATTTATTTATGTCATTGCTCTGACAGTAGTATAAGGATGAAATAATTTTAAAAATTAGGCTACATCTACTTTATAGGCTATATATATATCTATATTGAAATATTAATATGAAAGATAAAATATAGAAATTATAATATAATTATGTTACTGTATTGTGTTATGTTAATTTGCCTTTATTTTTAGAAGCTAATCAACCTTAACTCCATAAAGTATTAGTCATTCAGTTCCATCCGAATATAGTTCTGACTTGTTTTTACTAACTTAGAACATGATCCTAAAAGTAAAGGTCATCTTCTTATAAAATGTAGTAAGTTATTATGGATATTATTAAGGTTGGACATTTTTTCTCTTTTCCCTGAAGCTATTTAGGAGCTTTCTTTGATTTCTTAACACATGGCAGGTGTCCAGACTCACTAGGACTGCATTGTCTTTCCTTTCCAAAATAGAACTCTCTATTTATTAATCAAATGAAAATTTCACCCCTGGAGCCAGGATAACTCTGTCTTGAAAAAAGATATGATCATCTTCTGCATACTTTTTAATGGCAACAGAAGGTAAACAAAGCCATCTGAAGTCTAGTGGGATTTTGATTGAAACTGAGCAATGCTTTCACCATCATAATAGAAAGGACTAAATGCAGCAGAGCATTACGCACTGATTAACACTAACAAAGCTAAGCCTGTGTGGTAGGTAGTGCATGTCTATAGCCCTAGCTATTTTGAGAGCTGAGTGAAGATCACTTGAACCCACTAGTGGAAGAACAGACTAGGTGACATGGTTACATCCGTGTAAAACCACCACAATAGAGAGCAACATGACTATCTTGTCGAGCACCAATGAATATGCTGTTTGTTTTACACATCTGATTACATTCGTCTAAGACAAAATTATGAAACATGGGTATGCTTATTCCCACTTCAGAGGAAAACAAAGAGATTGCAAAGCTGCACTACAACTTGTTTGGCAATTAAAAAATACAAAAGGAGAAAGGATATCATAAACCAGCCTACAAAGTGGTGACCCATAGCGAACATTAGGTAAGGGGAAAGACCAGATGCTAGAAAACATGCTAAGGCACAGAAAATTGAGTGCTGAAACCTGTCCACAGATAAGAACGTAAGGAAAGACATAGGAAAGGAAAGCAAACCTAGTCAACTACGTGCCCTTTCCAAATAGGCACATCTTTTCATGCCTAGGACTCAAACTTCTATTCTTTCTATTCATTCTTGAAAATAAGTTGTGTTGTTACTTAATAAAAATACTTAAAAATATTGTAAATACCTTGCAGCAATAGAAATGAGTGATCATGAGAACTGCTGGTGTTTTATTTGCACAACTCACAAATTCAAGTTTTGTATTTCACAATGCTTCAGGTATGTTGCATGTTAATTTTGGCTGGTATCAGTTCAATAATAGTCTGCTTCTTATTTACACCTACTATTTTTAATTAGGTTAGATTTTTGCTATGATTACTTTATATTCTGTTTTTCATGCATGAGAAACTCAACCAGAAATTTCAAATTCTTGGAATTACTTTTTATTTCTCACTCTAATTATCTACTTTCATGAAAAGAGACAAATTACGCATCAACAACCAGCAAATAGGCATGTATTGTTTACTTTAAATTACTTTTTAAGTTAAACCTGAGAATTGGGATCCTCATTTTCTCTGTAATCAATCAGACACTTATTGTTTATTGTTTTCAAGAGTGTATTATTACACAGTGATGAGACAGTCATAGAAATGTTCTTTGTTACCCTCACAGGAGTTTATGATAACTCTGCCACTCTTCTGGAATCAAGAAATAGCTACTTTTAAATAAAATGATAACTAACTATGGTTAAAAGAAGCCAGTTGGACAAAGTATTAGGGAAGAGGAACAGTAGAGATAAGACCACAGACCAAAGAGAGCTTACCTAAAATGGCCAGAGGGGCAAATGGATGAAAAGAACCCTGAAGAAAGAGGGAGCAAAAAGCAGGAAAGTTTGGTGGACTGGGCTGGATCAGAGTGATGGGAACCTCTCACAGAGTTTTGCCCTAAAGACCTGCGTGACTGAATTACTATTTTTCAGGAGATCTCCCTGGCTTGAGGGAGTAGGAGCTAGCCTTAATATGAGGAAGGAAGAGAAATGATTAGAAACCATTGCTGACATTTTGTGAAATGATAATATCTGCCTAAAAGTAAATATTGGCAGTGATAAGGAGAAAGAAAGTAAATTGAGTAGGTTATATGTATCTAGAAAAAAGTAGAAACATTTAAATGATATATATATATATACATATATGTATATATTATATATGCATCATATATATTATATATACATATATATATACAATGAAGGAATGGAATTGTACAATGAGAAAATACTAAATATTTGGTGAGTTAAAGACAGCTTTCCATGGAGCTCTTGTGGCTCATGCATGTAATCCTAGCTACTAAGGAGGCCAAGATCTGAGGATGGCAGTTCAAAGCCAGCCCAGTTAGTTAAGTCCATTAGATTCTTTTATCCAATAAACTACTCAGAAAAGGCCAGAGGTGGAGGCTCTGGGTTAAGTGGTACAGCCCTAGCCTTGAGGAAAAAGCTCAGGGATAGGACCCAGGCCTCAAATGCAAGCCCCAGGACTGGTACAAAAAGAAAGAAAGAAAGAACAAATGAAGGAAGGAAAGAAGGAAGGAAGGAAGGAAGGAAGGAAGGAGAGAGAGAGAAAAGAAAGAAAGAAAGAAAGAAAGAAAGAAAGAAAGAAAGAAAGAAAGAAAGAAAGAAAGAAAGAAAGAAAGAAAGAAAGAAAGAGAGAAAGAAAGATTGATTTCCAAAAAGCGTAATGTGGTGATATTTTTCTTCATATACTGAGCACGGTGGTCAACCTTTTTCACCCCTGCAAAAAATACATTAAAAAAAAAAACTACCTTCCTTCAAAATACTCCTCAAACTTCCATGCCTTCCTACGTATACTAAAAAGTATTATCAGATAAATGATGTCTGCATCTTTAAAAAGAACTCTCATATTACCTATATCATATAAATATACATTATATAAATAAAATTTTGTTTTAAAAAGATGACAGCTTTTGCATCTTGTTTAATGTTCCAAACAATTTGTCCAGATCCTTCTTCCTTTCTCAATTTTGCCCTGTTGATTTCAAAGCTCACTTTTTACAAGTAAATACAATGCATTTAAATGTAATTAAATCTCCTTCAGATTCTATGAAGTAGTAAGTAACATTTCTTGAGATGTTTGATCTTTTTCCAACATGGAAGAACATATCTTATTTTGTCCAGGAGAGTCAGTAGATATCCTTCAAACAACTGCTCTAACCTTGCTTCCATTCACCTATCTATGCTATGATTGTGGTTATTTAATCCACCTTAGCAAAACTGCTTCTCTCTTCTGGCTTCTGTTAGTTTGGTAGAGGAATGCCCTTCCTCAAATCTGATGTAGTAAAGTTGTTCTAGCTTTTCTCTGGATCCCACTATCTGCCAGATTCCTTCTCTGAAGTTGTTAACCAGATCATGGTTTTTCTTCCATCTTAAAACCATGGTTTTCTAATACTCAGTTTTCTTGCTTTCCCTCATTAGATTTTTTTTTCTGTAGTTATTCATCAAAGATTGTTTTATATTTCTTCACTTATTTGATGTGTAGGTAATTTCCTCACTCTTCCTGCCACTTTAAAGCAAAAAAGAGAAATCTCAGAAAAGATAAATACTTCCAAAAACACTATCCTAGCAGTTTATATGTTATTTTATCTAGGCATTTATTTATTTTTCAATCCTGAGACTGAATACAGCAGAGCACTCAGGATTTTAGATGTCAATACAGGTGAACTATATCCTTGGACTATAGCAAGCTATTGAGACAAAATTGAAATCAAGATAATGTCATTTATGGTTTTGGTTTTATTTTTAGTTTGGGGTGTTTTTTATTCTTTACCTTATAAAACTTGATACCATCAATGTCACTAAATATAATTATTAGCTTTTATGTGCTTCATTGTTTGTCTAAACAATACTACCAATCAATATCATCTAGAGAAATACAAATAATGAGCAAATTAAACATTTAAAAGGTCTGTACTGAGTATGTTATAAAGAAAACGTCTTCATCTTTAATGCTTTGGACAAAAATGTCATAAAACTGACTTAAAAATATACTTGTAGAATAGGACAAAGAATGATCATTGTCTCTACTTTTCAAGCTAGTGAAGGATGTTATGTAAATAATATTTTTAGTCACTTCTTTCTGATAGTTTTTGAACTAAATAATAAATGATAAATAACTATTTACATCTTGTTTTAGGATACAAGATAACAGATATAAATGCATAGCTTAGTCTCACTAGAGAAATATATTCTATGATAAAGAAAATATATTTTGTGGTACTATTTGACTTATTCAAATTCATTTTTATGATGAATAGTCCATGTAACTAACATTATATTTTAGAATGACAATTTAATTGTACATAATTCAGCACTAGAATGATTATTATGTCAACAAAGTAAAATTAAGAATTATAAAAAGTAATTATTCAGAGCAGATATTCTGAGTTTATGATGTTTTTATCTTTCGAATTCCTTGCTTCTCCTTTGCAATTAATGTTGACAAATGATTTCTTCATTGGAATTAACTGTTTAGTATCATTAATACTTGTCATTAAAATCTTTGGTATACTGATCTTTTTTCCCTTTCCTTTTCAGGTCATGGGGCCTGAACTCTGGGCCTGGGCACTGTCCCTCAGCTCTTAAGCCCAAGGCTAGCGCTCTACCCCTTGAGCCACAGTGCCACTTCCTGCTTTTTCTGCTTATGTGGTGCTGAGGAATTGAACCCAGGGCCTCATGAAAGCAAGGCAAGCACTCTACCACTGAGACACCTTCCCAGTCCCGTTTTGTTTTGTTTTGTTGTGCTAGAACTTAGGGCTTCCTCTCTGATTTGGCTCTGGCTCTTTCACTCCAAGCCTAGAGTTCCACCATTTGAGCCACACCTCCACTTCCTTGTTATTTATTTATTTATTTTAACACGCATTGGAGGCCTCCTTGTGGGCAATGGCAGGTGCAGTAGGATGGAAAATGAATGACAACTGCTGTCTGAAGTGGCTCCCAGAATGTGAGTAAGGACATGATAGTTACAGGTGACCTCCTGAAAACTTTGAATGTGCATCCATTTAAATTAAACTATGGTTCCACATTAACACATATATAAGCAGACCATAAGAAAATCCAATTTATAATATCATGCATATTAATAATAACTATGCACCTAACCATTACTATGTTTTGCAAATATCAATAATGCTAAGCAGTAAGCAAAATATATTTATTTTTGCTTTTTGTTATTCCAAGGAATGTTTCTTCAGAAAGTTTCAACCTCTCCCAGGAGGTTATGTTAGTACAATAAACCCAGAGCTAAGTATTTATCATTCAAAGCAAATTTGGCTATTACTTGACTGAAAAATCCTAAATCCAAAAATGCTCTGAAATTCCAAATGATGAATCAAAACATTTCAGATTTTGAAGCATTTTTAATTTGAGATTTTTAGAGTAGGGATTTCTCAGCAATAAAATCCATACAGATATTCCAAATTTAAAAAAGAAAAGACAACTTAAATACCTGAAATAACCTTGATCCTAATATTTCAAATCAGGGATGCTCAACCCATACATGTATGTTAGGTAAGATTCCCTCCCTCTTTCCTGACAAGGAGACAGATTAGTTGCAGATATCCAGATTCTTCACCTAATGCAGTCTTCTCTGGAAGTGTAAAATCCTACTTTGCTACTTGCAGGTGCCATCTTGTCCTTGTCATATTCAAAGTAGAGAGAAGAATGTGAGAGAATGTAAGTAGTCATTAATCTGGAGAAGAACTGACTATTCTCTTCAGGAAATTTTCTATCTCTTTTGAGGAAAAAGTGACTACAGATTTCACTCAAAACTTTTAGAAGAAAAGTGGGTAAACTAGAGAGCTGTACTGTACTGTTTTCAGGTACTTCAAGAGTCAATAAATGAACTTACTCAGCATAGACAGTACACTGACCTTCATAATAATGTAGTCATATTGTTTTGACACAATAAAAAGCCGGCATAGCTGCAGAGTACAATACGTAGCAAACAAAAATGAAAATCACTTACTTGATATTATCGAGGCAGCCTGATTCAGGTTTCAGTATGGCAGTGTGATGAAACATTTTATATAAAGCAATCCCAAGGAAGATTACATTAAGCTGGAATGCAAAAAGGTAATGTTATGGTTCATAACCACAGTAAAGAAAAAGGCAAGTCTATTTTCTGTTACAAACGAGTCGTTCTGGTAAATTAGTATTGAGTGTACATTTAAAGGAATTTGATCACCAGCGCCTGCCTAGTATTTTAGCAAAGGGCAAGAAGCCAGTTGGAGGAATGTGGGACAAAGCCTTCTTTGTGCCCAAATCACACAAAATCAGCAGCAATTTAGAATGACAGAAAACTGCTCCTTTGCCCCTTTGGTGGTACTCAGAGCCCTGTGCTTGCTTGGTTTGCTTCTCAACTTCTATTCTACCACTTGAGACATGCTTCTGACCTGCTTTTTGCTTGTTTCTTTTTTGAAGATGGAGTCTCATGGTTTTCTGACCAGGTTTGTCTCAAATACTGATCTTCCATTTCTCAGCTTCCTGAGAAGCTAGGACAACAGGTACTCATCTTGATGGACAAATCTTTCAACACTCAGTGTATTTTTTTTAAATAAACACAAGCCACCAACAAACAAAGATTATTATTTCTCTAGGGCTTCTGAGTGCTACTATTTCTATACCCTGAACATTTGGATGAAGTTATTGTGATTCAAATGCTACATTATAAAAATACATATATCACCCAGTGCCAGTGGCACACGCCTGTAATCTAGCTACTTAGAAGGCTGAGATTTAAGGATCAAAGTTCAAAGCCAGCCAGGGCAAGAAAGTCCATGAGATTCTTATCTCCAATTAACCACCAGAAAACCGAAGTGGCACTGTGGCTCAAGTATATAGTGCTCAACTTGAGCTGAAGAGCTCAGGGACAGTGCCCATGCCAGGCTCAAGCCCCACAACTGACAAAAAAAAAAGATAGATAGATAGATAGATACATACATACATACATACATAAAATCAGCTCATTCTTAAACAAATACCTATATGTCATTCTTAAAAGGATTAGAAAGTATTGGTTAAATTCTGATATTACAATCTGTCATGATATTCTTTTGTCATTGAGACTAGAGAAAGCATATGAATTAGAACCAAGAATTCCAGTGTAAACTATCTGTGCCATTTATATATAAACTGCACAGAAAATCACATATTACATTGTCCTTTGGCATTTGACTCATTTATACTTTTTACAGTTTAGAAATTTAATTTAAAAGCCCCATTAAAATTTCCCTACAATATAGCCTGATAACTTTTATCATTTATCCCTAAGTCAAAACAATATTAAAAGTAAAAATTTAAATGCAATGGCTCATGTCTACAATCCTTGCTATTAAAGATGCTAAGATCTGAGGACCTCAGTTCTAAGTCAGCTAGGACAGACAACTCTGAGAGACTTTTATCTTCAAATGATCAGCAAATTAACAGAGTGGAGATGTCGCACAAGTAGTATGATGTCACCCTTGAGAAAAATTGCTAAAATTGCACAAGACCTTCAGTTCAAGCCCCAGTATTAGCAAAAATACATGATTTATATATTGGGTACTTAATAAACCTGACTTGAACTGAGTACATTTGCAGAGGAAAACGTGATTTGTGTTGACATAACTGCACATTGTCAGTATTCTATGAGCTTTTATTCATCTCTTATAAAAATAATGGTTAATATATTTCATTTGGAGCAATATCCTATTTCTTACTGTTTATATATGTATGTATGTATGTTATGTACCAATGTAGGTATGTACATATAAAGTATATAGATCATATTGCCTTTCCATATTCTGAAACATTTCTTACTTCCAAAATATTTTTATCCCAATAGTTCAAAATAAGAAATTGTGGTCCTATATTTTATTCAAAGACAAAAGGATAACAAAAATAAGTAGCATCTATACACATATATTTTTTTCAGTCAGTTGTGGGGCTTGAAATCAGTGCCTAGGTGCTGAATCTCTTTGTGCTTTAAGCTGGCACTCTACACTTGAGGCACAGTGCCACTTCTGGTTTTTTGAGTGGTTAATTTGAAACTCATGGGAACTTTTCTGTCCAGTTTGGCTTCAAACTAGGATCAGTAGATCTCAGCCATCTGAGTAACTAGGATTACAGGCATGAGTCACTCACAGCTGGCAGTAACTATATTTTTAATAAAGAGTAGTACTAATACTTTGATCTAAACATAAAAATTGTATTGGAAATAAAAATATTATTCAGCTGAAAATAAAATGAGAAGCATGATTTCAGAATGCCTGCTTAATTGGGCTGTGCCCAAGTAAATTCTATTAAGCTTTCGTTTTAAAGAGACATGACAAAACTGGAAGAAATAGGTATTTTCCCATCTTTCTCATTCCTCCACACTCTCAATTCAAATTATCCCAAAGAAAAAAAATGAAAATATACTATTGTTGAAGTTATCATTGCTTAATTATCTATATAACTAAATGGACTAAATTGGATTGGATTTGTAAGTGGCCACAGATTGCAAAACACTTCACATTCATGTATTTTTCTCCTGCAGGTTTAGATTAACTATTTTACAGTATAAAAGTAGCATATAATGAGTGCCTAATTGCTTGAGTTATGTAGGGTCAAATAAGTACATGCTTCACCTCAAATTAACCTATGTAAATTAAAGTCAGTACAGGAATGGCTAAAGTCTTATTTCTTGATGTGGAAAATACATAGTTAATTAGGAATTCTCACCATAATTATCAAGGTCGCTGGTCCTATAAAACTCCAAATGAAGTAGGTGTCAAGTCGGAGCCAACATCTGCAGGGAAACACAAGGGAGAGAAATACTCAAAGACAGGGTAGTGGACATATATCAAGAATGAGCGAGTGACAGAGAAGAATGTGAGCTGCAAAGCATTCCACTGGGAGACAGGAAATATTACATTGCTTGTTCATTTAAATGCTGAATTATGTGCCCAATTTCTGACAGCACTATTGATGGAGTAAGATAATTACCCCTTGAGGAAGCAGGGAAAAATCGCACTGGGCCTATTTGCTAAGGCCTTTTGTGCCTGTCATAGAAATCTTATGGGAAACAATAAAGAATGAAAGAACGAAAGGAAGGAAGGAAGGAAGGAAGGAAGGAAGGAAGGAAGGAAGGAAGGAAGGAAGGAAGGAAGGAAGGAAGGAAGGAAGGAAGGAAGGAAGGAAGGAAGGAAAAAGAATGAAAAGGCCATGCATAGAGCCATTAAAACAAGTAGCTTTAAGCTATCCTTTTCTCTCCAATTACAGTGCTACATAACCTGTCTATCAGCTGTCAGGGAAAGTGACATTTTCCTGTCAAGAAGATCTGAGGAAATTCAGTACAAAGAAGAAATAAATTTGGTATCAGACGACTGAAGTTTAATTAGCTTGGGCAGCCAACCTTTGAGAGTTCTTGAGTCTTAAAAAAGTGCATTGTTACTGCTCATACTTCTGGGGTTGCAAATTATCCTTAGCATCTCATGAAGTTGATTCATGACCTAAAAGTGAATTATTAATCACTTAATTTCAGCCACATTTAATACTCCCCCAATTCTTAAAGCCTCTGGGAAATTACACTTCCATTCTCCAGGATGACAGGAAGACAAAATGGAAGTGACTCGTTATGAGAAAGATTAATGTAAATTTTGAACAAATTATATTTGATGTTAAAAATAATATCTTGAATTATTTGCCAAACTGGTACATCTGAAGCATAATTAAAAAGGAAATGCTTTCAGCAGCAAATATCCAAGAATGTTTTGCTGTACTGTAAGCCTACAAATCTTAAGGACTTAAAGTATTCTTGTAATTACACAAATGATAGTTAAACCTAAGCAATAATAGAATACCAGGAAAGCTACAAAGAATACAACTTAAAAATATCTATCAATAAAGTAATTGATACATAAAATATTTGCTTTTCTCTGATAAAATATTATAAAAGTTTAAAAAAAGGAGAAGTAAGACAGGTGCTGGTTGTTTATATCTATAATTCTAACTATGAAGAAGGCTGAAATCTGAGGAACATGGCTGAAGTCAGCTCAGGCAGGAAAATCCCCAATTAATGAGCAAAATGCCAGAAGTGGAGCTCAAGCGATAGAATGCCATCCTTGAGTGACTAAAACTAAGGGGCAGCACCTAGGACCTATGTTCAAGTCTCACTATTGGCAACAAAAAAGTATAGATCTATGCACATGACAAGAGGTTACATTTTAGAAAAGTTGAGGGCTTCCGAAAGAGGGCTTCAGTGGCAAAGCACTTGCCTGAAATGCACAAGGCCCGGCTTTCATTTCCCAACACCATCAATTAATCAATGGATCAAGAGAGAATAGCAGATAGATAGATAGATGATAGATGATAGAAAATCAATTTCTAGACATTTATCTTTCTATTAAGTGAAACACATATAAACTAATTTTAATAAAAGTACAATGAAAGACTTTCAGTTCATCTATTCATCCTAGAGAAGGCAATTTCTTTCTATTCAAAATACACATAATTATCATGCTTGAGAAAAAATACTATTGGTGAGGTAATCAATACTTAAATTCTTCCCCATTTTGTTTGAGTAATTCATTATGCTTTTGTTGTGTTGTTCAAAAACTTGATGATAGAAAATCTATGTATGGTGTTGCCTATAAATAGAAATCAACCTGAGAACTCAAGTTTCATACATGAACCTTTCCCTTCTTACTGATGTGGAGGTGTCATCACCTTCATAAAGGATGCGTGTGTTAGACTTGAGTGAGCTAGGGGAATTTTTCTGATTCTCCACAGACCATATTTTTCCCTCAGGGTAAAAACAAAGGACAAGCAGAGACATTCTCCTAGAATATACTCTCATCCTAAGAATGTTGTTAGAATCCGAGTGCTACAATACAATATTGATGATAAATGTAAGAATGAGTATTAATAATATTGTCCTTGTTTGTAGGTCAAAGTTTTGGAGAGGTAATCTGAGAGCTATAATAAATTTCCAGGAAATAAACTTTATAGGAATATGTGCTTCAAGATTCCCTAGAAATATCTCTACATCTATCTATCTATCTATCTATCTATCTATCTATCTATCTATCTGTCTGTCTGTCTGTCTGTCTGTCTGTCTGTCTGTCTGTCTGTCTGTCTGTCTGTCTGTCTGCCTGTCTATCATACAAATTAAAGACTTGTACAAATAATGTTTATATGATTAGTGATTGTCTTTCAATGAAGAGAGTAAAAAACTTAGCATTGCCAAACACTTTGTTTAAGTAACAGTCATTCAGCTTTTCCATATAAAGCTTGCTTAGGGAATGCTTTCTTTGGAAATGTGCTTTTGGTATAATGGTATCTGAGAAATGCAAAAGTGAAATTAGAAATTATTTTTACTCTAAAAAATGTTTTCAATGTGTATTTATTACAATAGATTTAAATTCCCCTCAGAACTGAACAGTGGAAGGAGGTAAGCTCAACGATGCAAAGTGCACTCACTGAGTGAGCCATCTCTCCATGAGGGCTGCAGGGCTTTATGCCTTCTGTGGCAAGAATGCCTTTGCTAATTTGATTGCCATATGGCCACACCTGCTGTTGTTTCTGGACACATGCTAGCTCTCTCAAAGCTTTCTGTATTTCATCGCTCGCTCTCATTACCTACCTTAAAAATTCACATATTTCCTGCCCCAGTTTACAGTGTTAAAACTGAAACAATTCTCTTAGGCTTTAATGTGAGGAATGGTGTCGTGTGGGTTGTATACAAACATGTCTGGATATGTAGAGTCTAACTCATAGCATCCTATAAATCAGTATCATTTGGATGCAATTCAGATCCACCAGTTAAGGGGAAACCATTTCAGATGAGTGAGACAAATGGAAGAGGAACACTTCATCACAGTAAGCTTGCAAAAGGCCAGAAACATCTACAATTGAAGAAAATGATCCACTTGAAAGTGGCTTTTATCCACCAAGCAACTTCTAACTCATGAATTGAGTCATTTTGATAGAGCATTCTTGTATAACTTTTATGATGTCTCGAATTACTTTTTAATAAAATTTAACCATATGTGTATAATCTATACATTGTGCTTATGAAAGTACTATAACAAAAGAAATCTGAGCTAAAAAAGCAAGGACACTCTGACCACATTACATTTTATTGGAAGTAATACAAAAACTTTCAATACCAAATATATTCTAGAATTCAAAGGAGGACTTATAATGTGCCACAGATCTTGCCTTATCTTTATCTCATTAGCATAGCACATGTATATCATTTAAATTCTATTGTACTGTATTTTTTGAATGATAAAAATAACATTGTTATTTTGTCTAATGAAATGTTACTGAAGCAATATTATTTTCACAAGGATAAATTGTTATTCTCCTCCAGAGTTGTTCTATTCCAAAGCATAAGAAATATCATTAAAATTAAAAATGTAGATTTTAGTATCAGTGCCACCTAAATGTCATTTACCTATTCTGCAAGTACCATATTTGTGTTTAGACAAAAATGAAAAAAATAAACAAAATTAATCTTCCACAACATTACAATAGTGTTTTTGAAATTGGACAACAGAAAACTATACTTCTAAAGTTGATTCTCTTCTGATGTTAAACTAAATGCTAACGTACTTCATTTTATCACAAGTCATTTTGAAAAGGCAGAATTCTGTATATACAAAAAATAAAGCCAACTGGGCAATATATATAAATGTCATCTAAAACATATGTTAAACAATGCTTCTAGCATCCAGTAACACTGTGAGATTATAATTTCTTATTCAAAATCAGCAATGTATTGTCATTTAGATATTATGGAAAATTGCATTATGGCTCTGATTTTATTCTTCCTTGTGAAGCAGATATGTGATTATTATTCAATGTTTTCTTAAGAAATGTAAATTAATAATGGTATTTTTTTCACTTCCTACAGGTCATTAAATCTGAGACTAAACTATCAAGTGCTCAATGTAACCAGTAAACATATTTTGGTTGATATTCAGTCCGGAAATTAATAAGTCTTAATTATATCAAGTTGTTGATGAGAATTTATAAATTATACAATGCTGTTTCTTCTGTAACATATGCAAATATCTCTGTAACATATGCAGATATATTTATCTACTGGAATAGTTGAAAGAGTTTTTAAAAAGAGAGAAATGTAGCAAGCTAGAGAAAGGAAAAAGAGACAGATACATACTAAGCATAACGTGTCTAACCCTAAATTTGCACAATCCTTGTTAATATAATTTTCATTACAGTACACTCATTTAGCTAAACCTGAGATACTTTTGGAGCAGTGCATCAGAATAAAACATTTTTCTGATTCATGCAAGGATGGAGTCTGAATAGTAGTAATCATGATTAACATTTGTAGCTCTACACAGCTCTGGATTTCAAAATAATATAATAATATGTAATATAATATATCATTTATATTCTGATCATAAAGTTTTTATGTCTTCATTTATATCAACTACATAATAGAACTAGTAATAATAGTTGTAATTTAGCTTGCACATGCCATACATTTGATTTACATACATACTCCAACACATATGTAAGTACCTTTATATACACATGTGTAGTTTCAAACACCACAATAGCCTTACAACGTACTTACAATAAACTCCACTTTACAGATTTGGAGAACTGGGATAAACAATTGGGTTTGAGGTTTGTTCTAGTTCAATTGATTCCTAAATCCATATGGCTAATGAACGTGTATATTATTATACTTCTTTTAGTCTAGAAAGAATTCAAGTCAAACATTTGACTTTAGTTTTATTTCATTGTATTTTCAAATTAACAAGACCATCACCCTGTCTGTTTGGTATGCAGTTCTGAAATGGATAAATGCTTAACCAAAAAGTTCATGCTGACCTTAAAATTTCCACATATGGTGATAACTTGATGTCTTTGACCTGTTTCATTTCAATGAAATGTAACAATATTTTTAAATGTCACTTAAAAATTGCTAGACAAATATTCTAAGTGAAAATATTTTCTTTATGTATGTTTAAGTGCTTACTTCTTGTAGACAAATGTATATAATAAACCTATACATGAAACTAGTAGATACTATTAAGTTCAACATGCCTTGACAAGTCTCTTCAATAATAAAATAATCTACAAAATAAAGACCATTTTTCAGTCCAAACACTCATGCTGGTTAAATGATAGAAAGAAAATAAAGAAACATGGCAGCTCATAAGCTTAAGAACTGGGATGGGGATCTAAATTTCAATAGATAATTTAAAGCAATTTTAGATGATCACATTTGAATTCGGTTGTTTTAAGGGCTTGCCTAATCTTCTACTACTTAAGGATTTCTGATTGATCACAAATGTTCAAGATTTAATCCATGTCTTTGAGCAAGCCCTTATCAATAATTTGCTAGCCTGGATTTTATCTCTTAGGCAATCCTCTGTTTTGTGGGTTATTTTTTGTTTTTGTTTTTCTCCAATGATCTTCTTCTTCCTGGTACCCAAATCTCACCCCATCTCCTGATCCACTCATAATATTGCCCACAGCCTTTTCACTTGTATGCATGAGACTCAGAAAATGCTATAAACCATTAATGTGATTTTTTTTCTATTAAAAACTTAACTGTTAAAACACTTTGCATTTTGTGGTAATATCAAGGCAATAAAGTTTGAATGAACTGATTAGCTTCAGGTAATAAAATCAGAATGTGCAGGACTCTATTTCCAAACAGTTCTGATTGAATTGCAAAGTCAATGTCAGACTTCTATACTCATCTTCTGACAGTATTCTATTGAGTAGCTTCATTAAGTGTGGACATGAATAAAAGACTGGAGCTTGGGAAAAGACATAAAAGCAGATAAATGGAAATAAATTCTCATTATTAATAGTGCAATTCAAACATGAGATCCAGTATTGGTTTAAAAAGGGACATTTGGTTATTTGATTAGTCTTTCAAATATAAGGTTATTGTAGCCAAATATTGTTATAACTACCAAGTATATGTGAGATAAATAAAAATGTTTTGTTTTAAAAGACAGAAATAATGACTCTTCTATAAGCATTGTAAATTGATGGCAAATGAAGCAACATTTCAAGATCAAATTATGTATGCTGTGTGTGTGTGTGTGTGTGTGTGTGTGCACGGTACATAATAAATTCAACAGCTTAATAACACTTCATAGAAAAACACATCATAATCTATCAGCCAGATGAAATATGATCGCATCTCTATCTGTATCAAAATAATATTTATTCAAACCTAGGAAAATAATTTTATCTCTAAAGCCATTTTCTATTGTTGATATAATTCTCTATTTTTAGTAAGGGCAAGCTATTATTATTATGAAAGTTTTCTGAACTAACAACTCCTTATACTATAATAAAGCAATTAAATATATACAGAGGAGTAAAAAGGTGAAAAAAATCTTATATGACCCATTGTGATATATATTAAATTGTTTTGTTGTGTGCTCTGTTTGGTTGAAACAGAGTAAGTTTAAGAATCATGAAGTTCTAAAAACAACTCTAAAGAACTTCCAAAATAAAAGATTACTAGATTGAATTTACTGAAAATGGCCTATATCTCTTTGAATTCTGATTAATTCCAGTTTATATTTGACTGTGGATTGCATACATTTTATTTTTAAAACCTACCATAACATACAGGAAGGAGATATTAGCCAGCAAAACAAAAAAAACAAGAACAAAAATTAAAAGGTACATCACAAACTGTTCACAAAGTGAACAAGGAATTGGTAAGGTTACATGGAATAAAATAAACAGTAATAGAAACTAGAATAGTAAAGACAGGTGTGACAGTAAGAACCACGATATCGAATTCTATATGCAGAAATCTTGTGAGTTGCATAGAAGCCAATGTTTATCTTTGTATTTGAAAAGATGCCTTGATTAAGACCTTAGAAAAAAAATGAAATGTTCATTTTAGTTTGGCAAATAAACACCTGAATATTAAAGAAAAGTTCGATTTTCAATGATCTGTTTCTTTTTAAAAAATTGTTTATATAAGTTCCGTGGGTTGGTGGGATATCATTGTTAGAACTCTATCAACACTTGCTTCTTCAGTGAAAATGACATAACTGTAGTTATTGGGTTGGATGAGCTCCCCCAAAGTAGATGTTAATCATTTTTCCAGTGGAGTAGGAAAGCTCCTGTATGACCAGTTGTTGATTTTCTTTGTAATATACAAAAGAGATATTGAGATGCCTTGTATCTGCCCGTGATAGAATTTTATTGATTTTTTTCCTATTTATCTGTAACATTTACCTATTGCTCTTTTTCTCTGTTTTGCTTTTATTCGGGCAAAAAAAATCATAATTATAAAGCTGAACTCTTAAGGTTTGTTTTGAATAAGTACCTTGGAAATTAATTAGCCTCTATTCCCATATAGTAATAACACCAATAAATGAGACATTCTAGTTATGAGGCAGGAAATTAGAGCAATGATGGCCAAAGCTTTCACAAAGTCACCAGTCCTGTACATTATTGATTCTAAAAGAAGACAGATTTCAACTATCCAGGAAATGACATCTGTCTCCAAATAAATCACCGAAATGCAAAGCATACAAGTTGAATCAATTCAGTAACAGGAATATTTGCAAATAACTAAGGAGAGAAATACAATCATTAAATGAAAAGAAAAGAAAATCAGGAACTTCAAGAGAGCAAACAGAATTGTGTAAGAACAATATTTGAAGTCCTAGAAGGTCAGAAATAATGGTATCACTCAAATTAATTTTTAGGGGGAGAGTGTACTGATCAAAATGTAAAATTATACAATCCTAGAGGAGTGACTGCTGTTGGGCTCTTTGCTATTGGGCTCTTTGAGTGGTGCTGAGTGTGTAACACTGAGAACAAACTGCCATTGAAGGGTACAATTTAAAGGTCTGAGTTTTATAACGTGTGAAGCATATCAATCCAGGTGTTGTTTTTATAAGAACCACAAACCTATGATCAATATAACACCTCTATCCTAAAATACCTTTAAGAGAAAATATTTTTTTCTAAGTCTAGTCTATCTCATTCTTGTTACTGCATGAGAATGAGCTCATATTTGACAATACTTCAAAGTCAGGTTCAAACTCAATTGTTAGTAATTACATTTACATATAATTATGTGTGCCCTTAGCATTCTAGCGATTAACTGTACAGCTCTACTTCTAGATTTTTGATGGTTCATTGAAGATAAGAGTCTCCTGGACTCTCCTGCCTAGGCTGGCTTTGAACTACAGCCCTCAGATCTCAGCCTGGTGAGGAGTCAAGAGCACAGGCATGAACCATCAGTGCTCAAATGAGAAAAAGAAAGGAAGGAAGGAAGGAAGGAAAGAAGGAAGGAACGAAGAAGGAAGGAAGGAAGGAAGGAAGGAAGGAAGGAAGGAAGGAAGGAAGGAAGGAAGGAAGGAAGGAAGGAAGGAAAATAGATTTCTTTTATTTGTATTATCGGTGCCTAAGTACCACATATATGTTATATTCACAGGCTTCCCATAATTCTGCTGTCCTTTTCTTGTTCCATCTTTAAGAATTCTCATTTCTGGGAAGCAACCTGCTTTATTACTAGTCAGCTAGGGCTGCTGACTCTCAGAAGCCTGGCTTATTAACTTTTGGACAAATTGATGTTATCTAACCTCACCTGAGCCTTCACTGCTGCTTGGAATTTTTTTTATTAATGTCTAATTGGCTCTTTAACACATTTTCCAGAGGGCTCATTTCAAAGCTCTTCAAATCTCCTGACTCTTCAACGTGACCTTAGCTATTCATTCAACAGGGCTCAGCAGCTTAGATTTGATGGGAACCTTTCTCTGCTTAGAAATTTACCTTTCTTAGCGTCTGAGAAATTTACCTTTCTTTACCCCAAAGAAGAAGGTCATTTTGCTATGTAAAAAGGATCCTCCTACATTTAACACAATGTGACTTGGTTTATGACATGTTTGCTGCTGTCTAAATCTATATATAACCATGGGTACAACTTTGGGTTAATGTGGCTGATTTCCTCATCTGTAAAATCAATATCATCAGTTCAGAAACCACTTTCAACATCAATTCAAGGTGTCCCTAATCTTGTGTGCCATTGTCATCTATATTTTTGTTCCCAATGGTCCGAGAGTATCTTTACCTATCATTCAGCTTATATACATTGACTACAAGTGAGAGGAAAGGTACTTTCTCTCCACTGTTCTTCATAAACATGTTTCTTCTCATCCTACACAGGCTTCCGTTGTCATCCTCTTTAACCACAACTACTGGTAGTGCTGGGAACAGAGTCAAGGCCCCTATTAACACTAGGCAAGTACTCAAAGACTGAGCTACATTCAAACCCCATAGGGCATTGGTTTTCTACATAAATTCCTTGGTTACTTTAATCAAAGAATCTAATATGATCACTATTTTTCAGTCAAATTATTCCATGGTATACATAATTCTTAAAAACTTTGCTTTCTGGATACTAACTTATCTTTTCACACCTTCCAATTTGGCTTCTGCTCCCAACTCTTTCTCCAAATAGCTGTTGCAAAGGTCAAATGATTTTTCTCCAGTGCTTATCTTACTTGAATTATCTTTGACATAAATCACCACTGGTTTTAAAATGTCAACTTGAAACTTTCTCTTACTTTCTTTGACCTTCAATTCTATGATTCTCTTTCTAAGGGTCTGTTTACCTCTCTTCCTTCGCTACTTTTATTTTCTCTCCCCAGTCTACGTCCTCACTATGGTTTTTTCATCAGAGATCTACCTCAGACTTCCTTCTGTTTCTTCCATGGAGGGTTTCTTTCACTTTCAGGACATAAATTGTCAAGAAGCAATTTCAACTGCACTCTTTTTTCCAGTGTGCTGGATATCGCTAAAGAGAAAATTTATCACTGCACCCTACAAAAACACAGAGGTTAAAGGAGGAAAAACACAAAATGTTTCTGTCCTCTGGACTTCCTGTTCATAAAGCAAAAGACTTTCCAATGTCTAGCATATACATAACAAGAAAGTGAGAAGCCACCAATGTTGGGAATCTCTCTGTTTTGTCCTAGTACATGTGTCACAGCTCCTTGTGTGGCAAATGTCTCAGCGCTCTGAAAAAAAATAACAAATATCATCTTTACCTCTTACTCTAAGTGATGATGTAGAGAAATGGTTGTGCTTGAAGATAGCGTCACACTTAGGTTCAAGAATGTTTTTCTTTTCAACTCATAGGCTAACATAACTCGTATAAGCTAACATTAGATCGATTGTATCCTTTGTTTCTGACTTCTTACATTTAATGCTTTAGGTAACAAACCAAGAGAACCCAAAGCTTTATTAGAAACTAGATTTTAAAAGAAAGGAAGGAGAGAGAAAACACACAATCAACTCACACTTTGTCTGTTCCGTAACTTCTGTAGTCCACTGCAGCTGCCACAGCCACAATGAGAGCAGGCATGCCATAGCCCACCAGATAAAAGTACTTCCTTCGCGAGTGCTCGCTCTCAAAAACCTCCACCAGCATGATGTACAGCTGAACCCCCTCCAGGAACATCCAAGTGAAGGCAGCCAGGAAGAAGAAATGTAAGAGGGCAGCGAAAACAGCACAGGCAATCTAGGGAAAAGAACAGAGGAGTCAGTCAAACAGCTTCCACAGGGAATATTCATCAACTGCCTTTAACACTAAACCACTTACCAACCTAGCAGTAATGAAGGAGGACTGCAAATAGCTTAGCTAAGATTGATAAAACGCACGTGCTAAAAACGAATTCAGTGTTCCCTGTCTTTGCAAACTGATTTTAACTTTCATGACGGCTATGGATGACATGTCAGGATAGCATTTAAAGAGAGGGGAGGGAGAGAGGAAAAGAGAGAGAGGGGTAGCATTATTACTAATTATTACTGAATTTTGCCTAAAGACTTTCAAATAGTCTCAGGAAATTCCACATAGGTATGCTAACATAGACACATATATAAACACCACATAATTTATGGTGTTAAGGATCAAACCTGGGATATTAGACATACTAGGCAAGTGCTCTCTCTTTTTCACTTTCTGAACATCTAATACTCTTAACTTTTTAATTACAAAAGAAAAGGAGTACGTGGAGGTGTGACACAAGTGGTAGAGCCCCAGCCTGGAGCAAGGAAATGAGTTCAAGTGCCAATACTGACATGATACAAATATTAAAAAAACTTTAAAAAAAACTGATACAGAAATATTAAACCCATGGAAAATAGTTTAATCTAAATATCATTAACTAATAATAATATTGTAGAAGGAGATTGTAGCTCTTACTAAGATTGAGCAAGAGAAAAATTAGAAAATTTAACTGGAGTCATTAGTTAGTATGATCCCTTAGAAGTGAAGAGAAAAATTAGAAAATTTAACTGGAGTCATTAGTTAGTATGATCCCTTAGAAGTGAGACCGAGGACAGGTGAGTGTCATTGTATTTACAGGATGGCAATGAAGGAGACCATGAGGAGGCCAAAGGACTGAGGTGGAAAAGGAGCAGGTGGCCAGCACTACATGAGTTGTAGGAGAGGACACCTAACCAGTGGTGTGAGAACAGACAAGCTGAGCTACAGTCCCTCTCTTTTCTATCCATCACTATTCTTTGTGATTCAGAGATTTGTTTCATGCTGCATGCAACATTTGGTACCAGTTTTTTAGATCGCATGCAATTTCAGGAAATAAAAATAAAAGTAAGATTTCTAAATGAAAGCAAATCACATGGAATTTGAATTACAGGTTAAGACAGAGATAAATGATACCTTCTTTGAAAATGACACAATTTTTCATTGACTGCTCTTTTAGAGTTAGAATTTCAACTATTAATTTTTTTTAAATCTAGAGCTATACTTTTTTTGGGGGAAATGTGTGTACTCTGATTGCTTATTCATGTATATGTACATTTTAGAGAGGCTCTTTTATAAGTGAGCTGAGCAATTAAAATATATTCACCATAATTATATCCTTTACAGTTATTAATCATGAATACATCATCATAGACATGAATTCAATTGCATTTATATTATTAAGCAATCTACGCATATGGACATATACTAGAGAACAGTATTAAATGAATGAATTATTTATTATACTCATAAATCTTATAAAAATTTTAAAAAATGAAATATTTCCTTTCATTTTCAGTTCTAGCCATGAGAGTAAACTTACCATATACAAATATCTTAATAAAGGGCTTCACAAAAATCAAAAGGGAATAAAGCACATGGAAATCATTACGTATTATGTATAGTTTTCCTTTCTATTTGGTTTTTACCAAAACCAGTTGACCAGTATTGTTCTCTTTTTTTTGTCTGCACTCCTTCCTTCCACAATACAAGGAAATAGAGCGCAGCAAAGTTTGAAGCTAGCACTTAAGGTGGTGAAAGAACTTACCTGCCAAAAGTATGAAACAAAATTGGAGAAGAGCTTATATATTCTAAAATGACCTGTCATTTATACTACTTTCCAAATTATTTCCATTCATAACCTCATTTTAGACTTATCAAATAACCATCATATTTGTTAGATAAATATTCTTCTGTTCTGTAAATTATCTCATTATTAAGCTTATCACAATTTCATCTCTATGATTAAAGTAATGAAAATATGTGTAACAAATATATAAAGATCTTAAGAGACATTGTGAAACAGAATTTTTTAAAGAAATGTGTGTCTTATTACTGGTGAGAATGTAGAGCACTGTAAACAGGTTGAAAGATAATTTAGTGATTTTTTTTTCAAAAATTAACATGATTACCATATAACTCAGTAATTTTGTTTTTTAATATTCACTTAAAGAGGTTGAAAAGGTGGTCCTCACAAAAATCAGTACACAAATATGTATAGTAACTCTCTTCATAATTGCTAAAACTCAGATGCAATGGAGATGTCTTTCAATAGGTGAATGCATAAACAAATTGTGGTGGAACTGACACTGAAATATTAGTCAGTGTGAAAATGAAATGAGCTAGCAAGGTACAAAAAGACATGAAACTTACACATATAATACTAATAGATTAAAGCCAACATAAAAAACTGCATAGTATATGTTCTCAAGTATATGATATTTTGGAAAAGGAAAACAAAATTATGAAGACTTAAACAAATCAATGTTTTCCATGGCTTAGAAAGAAAAGACAAATGCACAACGGAGGCATAATTTTCAGGGCAGTTAAAATACTTTTTGAATTTAAAAGATTGAGTATATGGTGCCATGTATTTGTCCCAAAACCCAAAACTGTACATCACTTGGAGTGAATCCTAGTCTAAATTGTGTACTTGGGATTTTTTAAAGTAATAATGATGTGTCAAGCTAGGTCCCATCATTTGTCAGAAACACAGCATTCAGATGTCAGAGGTTCATAATAAGGAGCAGTGAATCTATGGACGCAGTTTCAACTGACAATAGCCTGCAAAGCCAAAAGTTTATTCTAAAAAATATATATACATATATATATATATGTATATAAATATAATTACCACTCCTGTATGCAAATAAGGCATTTAAAAGTAACAGTGAGCCAGATCTGAAAGTTACTATCAATTAAAATTAAAATATACTTTTAATCATTTATGTTTTTCTTCAATACCGCAAGTATTCGAGAAATTCTTTGCAAATGTCAGTGTGGTTGGCTTACTGGTTGGTCAGTCCGATTGATTCCGATGAGGAAGAGCAACTCAGCTACGAACAGGCTAATGCAGAGGTTCTTGTGGATAGTGTTACGGTCACTCTGGAGCCCACGGAAAAAGCAAAACGTGAAGATGCAAATCAGGAGACAAACTAGGGAGAGCAAAATTCCAACCCATGTGATCACATCCAGAAGAAGGTCATGGACTGCGTCACTGTGCTAGGAAACACAACAAAAAGATATTAAGTTGCAATTGCGTAGAAACCATTACACAGTTGTACAGTAACCTGATTTTTAGTAATGTGCTAGACATCTTCCATATCCACAATGAATAGATCTCTTTCTCTCCCATAGGTAAAACATTTTCTGTTTTCCCTGAGATGTGAATCAGTTGGACATTCGGGGATGATAATAGCACTGGACGCTTTTTCAGAACATAACATTTGCAAGGATATAAAGAATGAAGCACATCAACTGAATTCTATATAAGCATTTCAAGGAGAAGTTATTTTGTTTCTTTAACACTGATTTTTTTTTTATCAGTATTCCCCTGCTGGGGAATACTTACTCACAAAATTAAGCTGTATGCTTAGTGAAGTACTGTCTCAACTGATATTTGTTGAATGATCCAGAAATATTTTTGGTATATATAAAATACAATGCTCATATCCTATAAATCCTTTATCAGCATTTGAAAATTGAGCATTTTAAAGTCCCTAGTTAATTCTATTCACACATGTTCACCATTTATTAAGTGAGATCTGAAAGAATGAGGATATTTGTTGGATTTATATTCATATTGACTGGCTTAAGGAGATAAGGAAATCTCAGCCTTGAAGGGGTTTAAATTTAAAAAAGGTTGTTATATATAGATGAAAAAGAAGTATTCAGAATCACTGTCTGTAACAGCAGTGTTAAACAGAGAATAGAGCTGAGGAACAAGAACATAAAAGCTCATGAGCATTTCTCTATTTCATGAATCTGCCTTCAGGAGCTCTATTAAAATAGTCCTATGAGTTCCACAACTGTAATGTTGGTTGAGTCATTGTCATTTCATTTCTGCTCTTGTTCTAAGATTCCTCTATGTTCACTCTTTGGTAGTTTGGCTCCACCCAAGAATGATTTATTTGAAAATGTAGCATGCATATAGTACAACACTTCAGAAAGAGACAGTATGGAACAGAAAAAATGAGAAATTGTCTAGACTGTCCATTCCTCTTTTCTTTCTCAGTCCCTTGAAAATACTCAACTTTTATTTGTGCTTCTTGAAATATAATCAAGAGTTGCAGGAATATTTCAGAATAATCTCACTGACTATTCCAGGGGAGATTTTCATGAAGTAACAACTGTGAAGTGGCATCTGCATAGAAGGCGGGTTGTGATTCAGATCATAGCATCATGGTTCATTTCTAAAAATTTCAAATTCAGGGAAATCTTTCATAGTGTGAAGCTTAACAAATAAAAATGTAAAAAAGAGGAAAACTTGGATAATTATGTAGTTTTCAGATGGCCTGCTGGATATGTGGTTGCTTTCACCTTGAAACAGCAGCATGTTTGATTTACATAATTGAAGAGCATGTCAATTAGAAATACATCTAATCAATGGCCACCCAAAACTGTTCTATGAGTATTGTTTGCACTTTTACCTGTATTAGATGTTTACAATTTTGCATGTATCATTTAAGTCAATGTCATTAATCTCTATTTTCATTTTTAAACAAATATCATATTTTATAGATCCTTTTTCTGGTTGTATTTTTTTATATTATAAAACACTTTATGTAAGATTTTTTGAGGATTATTTACATTCAGACTGGAAAATTTAGTGCACTGACTTTCAGTTATTTATTTATTTAGTACCACATTGAGACTTGAGCTCAGAGCTTTGGCACTGCCCCTTGGCTTTTCCACTCATGGCTGGCACTGTACAACTTGAGCATCAGCTAAACTTCTGGATTTGGGGTTGTTAATTGGAGATAAGAGTCTCACAGACTTTCCTGCTCTGACCATTTTCAAACTGAGATCCTCAGATCTCAACATACTGAATAGCTAGGATTACAGATGTAAGGTGCTTTTAAATTGAAATCAGGAATGATGACAATCATCAATATATTATTTTGTAACTTATGACAAAAGACAAATTAAGAACCAATTTACCTTTTTTTCCTTAGACTCATACCATAAACCAATATAATTTATTATAAAAACATTGGAAAACTGATAAAACATGAAAAGAAACAAAAAGTAAAAACAGAAATCCTAATATCTTCCAGAGAAGACGAGGGAGATGTGAAAGAAAATCTCAGAGGAGAATGACAGTTTTATTTCTTAGGCATTTGATGATTCTACTCCCTCTAGAATGAAATCTTCATTAAACAATATTTGCTTTTCAGTCTTTGCTGATACTTGAAGCCACAAATATTTAGTAAGATGTAAAGAAAGTTATCATTTCTCTTTTGTCTTTCATCTGGCCTAGCCTGCTTTGTCTTGTCCCTATGGTTGTCATACACCGATAGGCAGGTGATGAGGAAAAAGATGCAGGCAACAATTATGTCTTGTAAAAGCCATCCAGACCACATGAGCTAAAACATGCCAGTAAAGACTTGAATATATTTAATGAAACTAAGGTCATGCTCACAAAGTAGGGAATAAGATTGTTTAAGGATTTAAAATGACTCAGCCTATGCATAAGTCTCTGTGACCATTGTGAAATGTCTAACTTTATTTATCAAACTGCAAGTTAGACTAGATGAAAAGATTTTTAAAATATTTTTCCATTTTTACTACATAAGTATTTCTACATGAGATAGCTCTAGATTTGCTTTTTAAAATAATTTGTTAGTTGTAGTTTTTAGACATTGCTTAAATAATCACTTTGTTATTAACAGAAGGACAGTAATTATCAAGAACTTGTTTTACTTTCTGCGTAGTGCATTATTTTAATGTCAAGCCATACTTGTCAAATTACAATAGTATGGTTTTTAATTTGCTTTTCAAGCCTCTTTCTTCTGAGCTATTTATGATAGCACAAATTGTTATGCACAAAAATTTATGCACTTGTGCTTTATGACTGCTAGTGAATCACATGTGCGTAAAACATGAACGTAAACTGTGGGCTTCACAGAAACTAAAGCTGGTAGGATTCTGAAAAGCCTATATGCTGGTGATGTGGCAGGACTCTGTGAAATAGTTTCCTCGCATTTCTTTCAATCTTGGGAACTGGGTCACCAGACACAAAAGTCACTTCACAAGCCCAAGGGAAAGTAAAAGGCTCAATGGTCTGAGGAAATGAAGATTGCCGTACAGAGCAAGATGAATGTCACAGTTGAGTAACCCAGTAATAAGACCAGATGATTCTATTTCTTACTTTTTGGTAATAGTAAATTATCCAAAATAAACTGCTAAAAAACTTGAAAGTTTGTGTCAAATAAAAATCAGTTCAAATATTTTCAAGTGCTCATTAGTAAAATTAAAATAATAACAAGGATCTATAATAACAAGGGTATCTAGCTTTCTTATGGATTTATTTGAATATATTCAGGAAAATCTCTGCTTTCATAAAACATAATGAAACACTCTAATATACTTGAGATTTTTCTGCAGTAGTTTTAAAAATCATCATATTTCATAAGCCAGAACTACAACTATCTTAACAGAGGAAAGAGAAAAGGAAATGGTTAGAAAAAAAATGGGAAACTAACTACCTTATAATAACTGAGAGTTAATGTAGATAAAGAAAAAAAATTAGGAGTAGTTGTGGTATGAGTAAGGAAGAACTGAAAAGACAGTCTGTTTCATCTGCTTCTCTGATTTGGGGAAGGGAAGGGGAATCACAAAATGAGGCGACAAAGGATAAAGGTGAACCAATGCAACAGCAATACCCACAAGACACTATGTTGGAAATGAACTTTACAGTCTGGAGAGGGGGTGTTGGGGGAGAGGGAAAGTGGGAGAAAAATGAGGGAGGAGGTAAACAATGTTGGACAAGAAATGTACTCACTACCTTACGTAGGTCACTGTAAGCCCTCTGTATATCACCTTGATAATAAAAGCAAATTTTAAAAAAGAACTTAATAATTTTAACAGAAAAAAAAGAAAATTTCATTCTGGGAAAACAATAGAGGGGTGGGGTGACATTGATGAAGATGTGATTTTTCATACACTGAAATGTTGAACTGAAACTCCTTTGTACAACTATTTACATTTTTAATTTTTACCTACATTTAACTTTTAAAAAAGCAGAAGAGAAAATTTCACCTCCACTATTTCTACATTAGGCAAAATGTGACGATGATTAGCAGTGATTATAGCTAACTTAAAATTTTTAAAAGATTATATTTTACTAGTACTGCTTATTTTATTGCTCATTTAACTTTCCAAAATACTGAGCAGTTAACTTCAACTTACAAATAAAGAAATTGCAAAAGTCATTTACCCAATCAAGCACATTCTCTATTATGCAGTAACAGGATAAGTTTTTGGTTTTTTTTTTGGTCGGTCGTGGGGCTTGAACTCTGGGCCTGGGCACTGTAGCTCTTCTTCAGCTCAAGGCAAGCTGATCCACAGCGGCCCTTCTAGTTTTCTGAATGGTTTACTGGAGGTAAGAATCTCATGGTGTTTCCTGCCTGGGCTGGCTTTGAATGGAGATCCTTAGAATCTCAGCCTCCTGAGTAGCTAGGATTACAGGCGTGAGCCACTGACACCTGGCATTAGGATAAGATTTTATAGTGTAACTAATTGCTCAGTACTGTCCTAGTTTAGCACTCTTTTTTTTTATCTTGATGAAGCCCTCATCAAGACATGAAACAACCACAATTTCAGAGATCAGCACAGAAGGTCAGAAAGGATAAAATCTGTATGTCAGCCAGAACATGTGCTCAGATCTATGTGTAGTGTTAAGTTGATACAGCATGATTGTAACACTTTCTCTAGTGTCTCATGTTTTTCTACTTGAATGCTGATATAGTTCAGAATCTGTATCTTCCAATACTGGCTGATTCATTGTTGTTTTACTCTGAGGGCTAAGATATACACATGTAAATTAAATGTGTGGCAAATGAGAGCTCCAACCTGATTTTACTTGAGAATTAACTGTTATCATGACTGTGTTGCTTTGATTCCTTATGGTGGATAATTTGACTATGATATCCAATAGTTCAAAAGGTTAAAATGAGTGAACATGTTAACAGGGCTCAGTAAGAGCACTGAAAAAAGGCAGCAAAACAGCTGCATTATTTTAAAGTTATATGGAAAGGCAAAAAACAATGGAAGAAGACAAATGTGAACAGCTTACACAGAGCAAAAAAGAAATTTGGAAAAAGAGAGAAGGTCATGCTGTGTGAATAGAACATTGGAGACTGAACCTTACAGGGCTAAGATGAGGTAAGTCAGATCATTTTAAGCACAAAAAATTAACCTGACTATAAAAGTTACTAACACTTTGTTGAAAATAGTGACCCTTGAAATAATTGGGTTTGCCACTAAGAAGTAACACTACTTATTGCTATTGTTTCATGTTTCTGGGCACAATTGCTTCTCTTGAATCAGAGGTTGTAACTCAAATATACTGATTAGTTTTAAAAAGGAATGTGGGCAATTGTGATAAACTCTACGTTGGACTTTTCGTAGCAAAGAGCTAATAATTTTCCAACTTACTAATGATCAGGTTTTCAATAATATATCATGTAATGGGTTGAATTATATTAAATATAACCAGTGGGCTGTGCCTGTAATCCAAGCTACTCAGGAGGTCGGGACTTGAGGGTCAAATTTCAAAGCAAGCCTGAGCAGGAAAGTCTGTGAGACTCTTAAATTAAACATCAAAAAATCAGGAAGTGGAGCTGTGGTTCAGGTGGTAGAGCACTAGCCTTGAGCAAAAGAAATCTCTCAGAAATAACTCAGTGCCCAGGCCCTGAGTTCAAGCCTATGGACTGGCGTATGCACTCACACACATACATATACATACACAAGGCCTATAGCTCTTTGTTTTATAAACCATAGTTTAAGACCATCTTGATTATAAAGTGTTTAATTGCAGTTTAAAAATAAAGTTTAGCACCTTGTAAAAATATAAACTAAGTTTTACTCATCTATCTGTACAGATGACCATACAAATATAAATTTTAGAAAATTATGAATGTTTTACAATTAAGAACAACTTCTTACTGCCTGTATGTCCTATTCAAGTACACAATAATGATAAAAAGTAATGTGATTTGCTACCTGTGATATTGAAGTTTCATTCAATTTCCTCAAAGTATGCAGAAACACTTAAAGAGATTTTTGACATTCCAGAAATGGAAGGAGATAGTCTACCCAGAAACATCTCTACAAGATGTCTATTGGGTAGTTGGCCATACAAAAAAATGTTACAACACTTGCTTTCTGTAAAATCATATTTTCAAAGTATGAGGATAATCATGTCTCTAATTATGAAACACATAACAGATGAGAATAGAGAAAAATATTATTACAAAAGAGGAATTTATAAGTTGCTTCTCAAAAATTGACCTGTAAAGAAGTTTCATAGAGGGCTGGGAAGGTGGCTCAGTGGTAGAGCGCTTGCCTTGCATGCCTGAAGCCCTGGGTTTGATTCCTCAGTACCACATAAGCAGAAAGAAAAAAGCCGGAAGTGGCGCTGTGGCTCAAGTGGTAGAGCGCTAGCCTTGAGCTCAAGAGTGGACTGTGCCCAGGCCCAGAGTTCAGGCCCCCACGACCGGACCCCCCCAAAAAAAAAGAAGTTTCATAGAATCTGAATATCTAAGAATCAATTTTCCTGAATTGTTTGAAGTTCTTTATGGGTTAGCTTTAAAACATCATACAATTAAAAAAAAAAAAAAGGCTCATTTTTGTAATTTAAGATTTTTCCTAAGAAATGATTCTATAAATTGGCAGTGATGTTATTTAAAAAAATTGTAAGATGTCTGGAATCCAACCTCAATTTCATAAGTTTTAAATAATGAATTTTAAATTACTCAGTTTAAATCTATTAGCCCTTCCTTCCTATCTTTCCTTCCTTCCTTCCTTTCTTCCTTCCTTCCTTCCTTCCTTCCTACCTTCCTTCCATCCTCTTTCCTTCCATTCTTCTTTCCTTCCTCCCTCCCTCCCTCTCCCCTCTCTCCCTCCCTTCCTTCTTTCCTTCCTTTCTCTTTTTCTTCCTTCAATAGTTGCGTGCAAGATTGGGCCCAGGGCTTGAAAGCTTAGAGCTCTACCACATCATCAGCTTCCCCTCCCATACCCACTTTAAAAGTAATTTTTGAAAGGATTTTGTTACAGGGAATAGTTGGGATAGAGAAGATGAAGTTTAAGGAAAGAGAACCACAGAAATACTAAACTTAAGCTATCCAGATATACTTATTTTTATCATCTTACCATGTTTCTCACAGAGTCATTTCCTCTGGCACATAAGAAAAGATAAATTTATCATAGTGAAAAAGAAAAAAATTAAATTAGAATCAAATTGAATTAAGGTTAAAAGAAATAGTAATTTTTCCACCTAGATTTTTTAAACCATGCCAGAAAGACTGCATCCAACCAAAATACTGGGGAAATTTCGATAGATTCAACACAAGAACATTTGCTGGGTACCTATTATGTGTTAGGCACATAAAAAATACAGCTATAGGTACCTATTATGTTAGGCACATAAAAAATATAGATATAAACATACACAAAGGTGCGTGCACACAAATCCTATTGTATTCCATTATTCATTTAGTTTACTTAGTTATAGCAGTTTCCTAAAAAAATTAAATAACTTTTAGGCTTTCTTTTTTTCCATTTTCACGAATGCATTTATGATATTTTATGCAGAATGGAGATTTTCAGTATAATAATCCCAAGAACAGTTATCCTTCAGACAGTAATTTAAGAAAATAACAAATTAAAAATTATATATATATATATATATATATATATATATATATATATATATGAAATCTTTGAGGCTCAAGGTGTGGCTCCAATGGTAGAACCCTTGCCTTGTAATCATAAGGTCCTGAATTGAGTATCAGCATCAAAAAAATTTTTATATGATCATATGCACACAGTTACTGGGCTTTTGTGATCTGCTTTTATGAATATCCTCCTTTGGTCTCACTGTGAGACTCTCTAGAGACCTGTATAATTTATCATATTCCCATTGTACTGCTTTTTAACCATTCAGTGTCTTTGCTTGTAGATTTCCAGATACACTCTAGTTACCACAAATGAGGGAAAACCTGCAACCTATCTTGCATTGAGTCTGACTTACTTCGATTACTTTTTTCCAAGTTTTTCCATTTCCATAAGAATGGTACAATATCATTTTTTTCAGATGGAAGAGTAGAATTCCGTTGTGTATATATACCATATTTTCTTGATTCATTCACCCACTGAGGGACATCTGGTTTGAATGTATATCTTAACCATGATAAACAATACTGTGATGAACATGGCTGTGCTGGTCATTTCAGTGTGGTGTTGTTTGTGTTCTATTGGATAAATGCCCAGGAGTAGAATTGCTGGGTCATAGGAAAATTCTATGTTTAGTCTTTTTAGAAACCTCCACACTGCTTTCCAGAGTGGTTGAGCAAGTTTACATTCTCACCAGCTGTGTAAAGAGTTCCCTTTAGCCACATCAAGAAATGGAAGGAGTTCATTTTACTTAGTTAGCATCATCTTATATGGTCATATGCACATAGCTTTTGATCTTTTCTGCTTGTCTGTTAAGATTTTCCTAGATGTATACTAGTTATTGCATAAAAGGGAAACCATGGGTCTGGCTTACTTCACTTAATATATTTTGTTCTGAGTCTTTCCATTTCCTCACAAATGGGGTGCTGTCATTCTTTTTGA
This sequence comes from Dipodomys spectabilis, assembly GCF_019054845.1. NCBI lineage: Eukaryota > Metazoa > Chordata > Mammalia > Rodentia > Heteromyidae > Dipodomys > Dipodomys spectabilis. The sequence continues at coordinate 20,594,487 of NW_024870720.1, read as the reverse complement.
TGGAGGCATAGAATTCCATTGTATCTCTCTCTCTCTTCTCTCTCTCTCTCCATTTATATATATATATATATATATATATGTATATATATATATATATATATATATATATATATGCCACATTTTCTTGATCCATTCTTCTACTGAGGGGCATCTGGGTTGGTTCCATATCTTAGCTATGGTAAATAATGCTGCGATAAACATAGTTGTGCTGGTAGCTTTAGTATAAGCAAAATGAGCCCCAAGTTAGGTACACAAGAGTTTTTTTCTTTGCCGCTGTTGTTTTTAGTGTATTTATAATGTACTATGTGATTTTTTTTGTTTCTTTTTTATGTTCTTCCCGACAGTATAACCCCTGTTGTCACTGTATTTGATTCTGGTGCCCTGCATCTTGTATATATGTTTTTCTAATTTGAGGCGGGGAAGGGAAATAACAAAATGCTGAAACAAGGATACATGTTGACCCATTGTAATAATAACAATGAGATACACAAGACACTATGTTGAACACAAACTTTACAACTTGAGGGCCAGGGAGTCAGGAGTTGGGAAGGTAGGGAGGGAAGGGATGGTAGGGGAAAAACAAGGGAGGGGTAACAATGCTCCATAGGAAATGTACTTATGTACTCATAGGAAATGTAACCCCTCTGTACAGTATCTTTACAATAAAAATATTTTTAGAAAAGAAATGGAAGGAAGAGATTATGTTGTTGCTATTGTTATTTTTGTAGTCTTTTCCTTTTGTGGTATATGAGTTTATTTGTCTTTGGGAGGGAAAGGGGGACAGAGAAAAGGTAGGACAAAGAGTGAACAAATACTGCAGTGGTACTCACACTGTGTGGACAATGAACTACACGTCTTGTGGGTGGGGACAGGAGGGAAAAACTGGGAGACAGAGAGGGAAAGGATGACATGGATTAAAAAGAAATAATGTACTCAGTACCTGACTTGTGTAACTGTAATGCCTCTGTATATCACCTCTACATTAACAATACAAATCTATTAAAAAACTTTAAAGTTACATGAATTAATTTCCCCATAAGAATTAGCCCAATATAAATCTTTAAATAGTAATGTTTAATTGAACTGATTTGTAGAGGAAATTGATAGTCCCTTGAATTGTATATGATGAGAGGGTCAAAGTTTAGTTCAGCCACATTTTGTTCAAATATTCTCAAAACTTTATAGTGGATGTCTTAACTTCCTATCTTAGAAAACTATATAAATAGCTATTTTTTAATCCAGCCTAATTTCTTGAGAATCATGTTCTTTACTAGTGATCTTCCTGCTGTAAAAATAGTCTTAAGGAGGTATGGCTGGTAGCATACACTGGCAATCCTACTCTAAGGGAGATTGAGGTAGGAAGACTGTGAAACCTTGTCTCAAAAATTAATACATAAAATACATAAAAATAATATTAGAGATTTTCCTAGGTGATAAACTCTAGTAGTAAGACACAAATTCCACATAAGGGGGTGAACACGTGTAAAAAGACACAAGACTATTAGCTTTTGTCTATGTACATCTCAAGATCACAAGTTGGGGTGGAGACTTTACACGATAATTAGATATGTGTTAAATAAACGATTCCACCCCTACAAAAAGGATGGCATCAAGACTACACCTGCCCTATTTCACTCCACATCATTTTCCTTGTTTGAGTCTGCCTAGGATTTTCCCTCTCCAAAAACTCTCTTGTGCTGCAGAAATGAAGAAAAACCATGCCTCTCTCTCTAACTGTCAAAACCCACAGGTTGGTAAGAAAACAGCATACTTTCAAATAATTTTAAAAATGAAAAATTTATGTTATACACATTATTGTGAAATTATATTCTTTCAGAGAACTTAAGAATAACTGTTGATCCTAAAATATTGTTAAATGTTTTTGGATCAAGATAATAATCAAGATAATAAAATTTTGCATTCCTTCAAGCCATTTTCTTTTCATGGAACCTGGTGTAGAGGCTCAAGACTATAATCTTAACTATTTGGGAGGCAGAGATCACATGTTTGAGGCCAGCTCAGGTATACATACAAGTTACCAAGGCTCCATCTCAACAAATGGCTCAGCAAAGTGACATGCACTTGTAATCGCAGCTATGAGAAAACTATGATTCTGGGCACAGTGGTGGACATGTTTCATTCTTAGAAACAAAGAGATGGATAAGTAGGAAGATTGTAGCCCAGGTAGGACCTAGGCACAAAGCTAGACCTTAGCTCAAAAATAACCAATGGAAAAGGGGCTTAACTCAAGTTGTAAAATTTCTACTTAACAATAATGAGGCCTTGAGTTCATTGCCCATTATGATAATCAAACAGATTATCTTTTTAAAAAATACACTGGATTATCATATATTTGTTACTATTTTAAAACCTTATGTCTACTTTCATCACACGATACAATAGACATTAAGATATAAAATGTAGAAAATGAATTAAGAGTGAATTGCACTAACATTGTAATGTCTAAATTGCTGAAGTGGTTTTGAAACAATTAGTGTTTTCACTTGGAATGGAAAGTAACAGATTGAGATAAGAGGATATTGAGGTGGGTTTTGTTTGTTTGTTTGTTTGTTTTAAAGGCAATCACCAAACTAAGGAAAGTAAAATCTTTTAAATCAATTTGAACAAGCAGGAGTGACTATGCACATTATTACTGTATTACTATTATCATGTGTTAATATGATGATTATATCTGCGAATTACACTCAAAGTAAAGGAGAGAGCTAGCAAACCATTTTGTAAAGCATTTGACGGCTGCACTACAAAATCACAGTGGAAATGTTCATTACATTACTGTGAACTTGTTACATTTAGTTTACCCCCTTCTCAACTTTTAGTAATCACTGTTCTATATTCAGGTTGATTTTTTTGCCAATGTAATGGGAAGGGTTCTAAATACTATCTCTGTTTTGTATCACCTAAACTTCTGAAATGGGTACTTTGATATTTAAAGGAGAAGACAATCAAATGTTTCCTTAGACATTCAAAGTAGTTAAGCAGCTGTGATGCCACCTTGGGCTTTATGGTTGCAATTCTGGAAAGTTACAAGTACATAAGACAGACTCTGTATGTGAGCATAATGGAGTATTTAGACACAACCATTCACAGCAGTTGCATTTGTGGTTTCTAATCAAATCACAACAACAAAAAGCCTTACAACATCAGTATTATCTGTTTTAACCATTTGAAACAAGAACAGACACAGGACACAAAACCAAGACAACTATTAGATATTTACAAATATCATATATCATCCACTATGATTTTCATCTTAATGGATTCTGTCTACTCCATCAAGACTCCTGTCTTCTTGCAAACAAGAACAAAAGACAATCTATAGTAGAAGTCTAACTCCATTCTAGAGAGGATAAACACATTCAAGAAATAAGCTTCTAAGTGATGAGAGCAAAAACAAAATGTTTTGAAAACTCATGAAAAGAACAGTACATTTTACTGAGCTGTATGTTCCAACACAGTCTCTAAGAACTTTTTATTTCTATTTTTCCTTCCATTCTTCCTTTTCTTTCTTTAACCAGTTTTTTTATCGGCCTACATAATAATGCAAAAATGCTTCATTGTGATAATCCCATAGACACATGCAGTTTAGTTTGAGTAAGTCCAAATCTTTACATCTGAACAGTTGCAGGTATTTCTGAAAGTAGACTAGAAAACAGCAACACTTGTGAAAACATAAAACCAATAATTTCCATTATAAGAACTAAAAAACAGGGAGTATTGTTAATCTGTGACATACACAAATGAAAGAAAAAATGATTAAAGGAGGCTATAAGATAGTTTTTTGTCTGACTTTGTGCTAAAAGCTTCAACATTTTTCAAAATTACCATTTATTCATATTCTTTATAGATTTCAGTATTTCACTATCAAAATGAAGGTTTGATTACATTCTGTTATATTGACAGCAATATCTTTTTCTTTTTTTCTTTTTTTTACAATAATCTTATTTCTAGTTGGAAGCAATGTCTTATCCTCATAATCCTAGCTAATTATAAAGCAAAAATTTGGTGGATTGTAGTTTGAAATCAGTTTGGACAGAATTCTCAACACTGTCCTACTTCAACTAATAAGAAGCATTGCAGGAAAAATAATTAAGAGGATGGAGCCCAGGCTAGTCTGGGCAAAAGAATGAGTCCCTATTTTAAAACAAAAGCAAAATGTACATGGACCGTGATTCAAAGAGTAGAAAGCAAGCCTTACAAATGCAAGATATTGAGTTCTAATTCACACTTAATGAAAGTTGAGCTGTTTTTTTTTCTTTTTTCTTGTCTGCTGATCTCACTACTAGCTCTTGCAAGCTCCCATTCAACAACCACTCTTAACACACCTCTTCCTTGAAATGCTATCAAGAGCTTGTGGTGGATGGCCTAAATTGCCTTGTCCTTCACTGTATTTTGTGCAAAAAAGAGTTGTCTGAAATTTAAAATAGAATGAAAACAATAACAATGTACAAAGACTTGAAGTAAATGAGGAAGTTTGCTATGTGGCTGCCTGACAGGCAAGGGAAAAAAGTTTGCTGTTTAGGTCTAACTAATAAAGTTAGGCTGAAGCAATGGAAGAAAATGGAATAATTGGTAGGAGAAGAATGTAAAAGCTGTTAAAGTGAGCCAGAGTTTGATTTTTTTTTTAAACTAAATAAGGAGTCTTTGAATTTTAATTCAACTTTTCCATTATCATTTCTCAAAAAAAAAAATAAGGCTTTATAGGCAGTAGTTTCTACCAGAGGCACTGAAATCTAATATTATAAGTGACAAATGGAAAAAAGAAAGTTACATTTGTAGAAATCTCCTATGTATTGTCATGTATTTATGATGATTATCTTAAGTTAGGTACTCAAGAGATGTAGATAAAAGAATTAAAAGAATGTTGTCTGAAGAATAGAGATAATAAAATGGATGATAGCCAGAGAGATGATAACTGATTGAGAGATGATAAATAAATATTGATAAATATATAGCTGATATATGGATAGATGGTAATAATAAGTAGATGACAGACAGACAGACAGACAGACAGATACATAGATAGATAGATAGATGCAATTCAGTGTAGGAAAGGTCTTGGAATAAAGATAGTTGCAACTGTGTACCATGTCAATAACTATCAAGATTATTCTAACTCTTCAAACTCACTCTACTAACTTGTCAAGTAAAATTCTCCAATGTAATTTTGTTTCTTCTACCGATTTTTCTGTAAAGTTAGAAAGTAACAACTAGCAGATATAAATATATTTGTTCCAACTGGTTGCTATATTTCTCATTGTGTATGAATAAATTAGTGTTCTATTTTAGACAGTAATCTCATGTACGTTTTGTTAATGTATTTCTTTTTATATTTCTGGTGTTGATTGAGTTCCTTAATTCTATTCTTTTATTACTGAAATGCCAAATTCCTGTTGTGGAATCAAAATGAGACTGACACATGTAATCACAAGAGATTGTTATACAAGAAACCCAAGACACACATGGTGTGTGACTGATGGCTAAAAGACTATATTGATTTCCATTTATTTCATCTCTTGTTCACACACAATACTGGTCACAGTCCTGATTCTTATATAATGGATTAGAGAAAGGTTGTTAGGAAATGAATTGAGCAAAGCAAATATGATATTGTGTTGTCTCAAATTTTTATCAATTTTTCTGTGTTTATTCCCTAGGCTAGCTGAAATGTAGGATCCTAAAGCCTAACAGATTCCAGATTTAAATCTATCATTTATCAATGAAGCCATTCTTTCTAATATAGATCACTTTGTGATGCTTTGTCAAAATAAGGTTTGTAGTCTTCCAAATATCACGATTTGAACTGTGCTGACACAGCAAAGTTACTTCAACTTTTATGATGTTACCTGGGTGCTGTCCAAGTAATTTGTACCATCTCTTTGTAAATTTCAAAAAAAAGAAAACTTTGAATGAAATCATTTGTTTCATAAGGTAGATAAAGCTTTGATAAATTTTCCTTGTGTAAAATTTGTAGAATGTTAGTACTTTTTGTTTTTACTGACATCAGGAAGATGAGAATTCCTAAGTATATAATTCCCTATTGCTAACTCATTTATCAAACTCTGTGAACAAAGTAATAATAATCCTTTCAGATACTTATATCATATTAACTATAAACCATCTTCATACTAACTGCAGACTTCAGATTTCCCCTGTGGAAATACAAGTAGCCTAACAGTTTCCACAGCTATTGACCAAATAGAAGTAGGAATTTTCTGTGTACAATGCAAAATAAACCAATATCATAAATATAGTAAGTGTAGAGTCATACCATAAGTATGCTCTGAGACCCTGGAAAGAAAGCCTTTACCAGAGCCTGGGGGCTTATCTTACCCTGCTCACCAGTTTATAGTCTGACATTTACCAATGTATGATAAAATCAAGATGGCTAGATGAAATCTAAGCAAAGTTCAACTTTTTCAATCAGAATAGAAAGGACCAGTTCTTTGTGGGATACTATAAACCGTTGACTAGCAGTTATGGGTAGGGTCACCTACACTGCAAGGATCAAGTGCTAAACTCTGTGGATTCTAAAATTCTAAACTCAACTCCTACATCCTATTAGTCATTATAAAGTCTTATTTTCTTACATCAGTTTATAATTCATTTTTACAGCTTTATTAATTTTAATTATTTAGACATATGAAAGACATGATATGTGGTCATCCATTCTGACTCCTTCCTGAGCTTGTAGATCTTAAAGCTCAGCTGAATTTCTGTATGAAGCCTTTCATGGGCATAGCCATACTAAATTCTTTACCTCATTTCTCATTACTAACAAGACTTGTATGGTCAGTGAAGTTTTTCTAAACTCTATACCATGCTCTCTATACTATAATACAGAACATCTTCATGTATTTATTCATACTGTAAAGAACTGAAATGTCCTACACAGCTTCCTTGGGAAAATTCCTTCACCATTAACCTTATAAAGCATCACCATCTTATAAAGTATTACCTTTAACCTAAGAAACTGTCTTGACTTCATGCATAAGGTTTCCCACATTATACCATTAACTTCAGTCATTCACCATCTAATTGTAATATTTGTTTCTGTCTCATCTAAGAAAAACTATGAATGTTACATACTAACAAGGATATGCTGAACTGAACAGTACAGTTGCAAATACATGTGATTTCATATTTTGTTCAACCTAAAAAGGCAATTGCCTTTAACCTATCACTTACCAATTATTAAAGTTAAACAGCAAAATATTAAGATATAATGGAAAAGTTCACTTAGGGATAAAGTCTGATAAGTGACAAAGCCACACTAGTGTTCATTTTCTTTCTAACACACAAAGTACATCAAATGATGATGGCAGAGGTATTCTAATGAAACATACTATAAAAATGTTGATGTTAAGAGAATTTTACCCTGAAATAAATATTTATGAAGACAAATAATCTTGTATAAATTGTATGGGACTAATGATTTTAAAATAAATTATACTTAATTTATAAAAAATGTTTAAGATGAAGCTAAAGTTTAAGGTTTTAAGTTTCATTTTATTTTATTCTTGACCCTTTAGAATGTTTTTTAGAGATACATTGTTTGAAAACTTAGACAATAGCCTACTTTTTGTCACATAATTTCTGAAATTTAGCTTTCCTCCAACTATAATTATCAGTTTGACTCAACATGTGGACCCCAGATAGCTCTGGTTCCTGACCTATTATTGCATGGTATTAACATTCTTGGTTATTCTTTTTGTTTGTTGGTTGGTTGGTTGATTTTTGTTTTTTTGTTGGTCATGGGGCCTGAACTCCTGGCCTGGGCGCTGTCCCTCAGCTCTTCAGCTCAAGGTTAACCCTCTACCACTGGAGCCACAGTGACACTTTGGCTTTTTCTCCTTATGCGGTGATAAGGAATCAAACCCAGGGACTCAGGCATGCAAGGTAAGCACTCTACCACTGAGCCACCTTCCCAGTCCCTCTTGGTTGTTCTTGAAGTATCTTGCGTAGAAAAAAAATTCAGAAGTCTCTCAGACTTGCCTGCCTAGGGCTTCTAGACCAGGAATACCCTACATCTCTACGTTTCACAGGTCTCTCACGTCGCTTAGTATCTGAGAACCCTGTCAATCTTTTTTTTTTCCATTGCAAACCTACAGTCTCCATCTTTCTACTGCCCTTAATATAAAAGCCCATCATACCAGAAAAAAGTGAATCTAACTGTAGAAACTTTTCATCATCTGAATTTTTCCTTAGAATAATGTTCTTCAGTTGGAAGTGCTATTTCTACTGTGTTAGTTTGCTAAGCCCTCTACTTTACCATACTCTTTACATTGTATTTATTATTGTCTTTCCAAGAGTCAGTTTGACAGCATCTAACCATACACTCTGATCTTTCACGTTTGCTTTAGTCGATCTCAGCTTCTTAGCCTAACCCAATAGGTTTTTGGACCTGGAGTCTTTTCGACACAATTCGTGAGTTTATAATCTGGTACCAATGTATAATGAAATCAGAGAGGCTAGAAGAAATGGAAGCAAACTTCAGCCTTATGAACTATATTCACAATAGGAACAGAAAGAAGCCGTTCTTTGAATCATCCAGTGGGATAGAGCTTAGAATGCTGCAGTGTCTCTGGGTAGAATTAGTATGAAAGTGGAAAAATATTGAGGTGAGACTGTCTTATAGAGTTAGAACGGACTATCTACCATTAGAGACTTAGTTACAAGGTAATGTGTTTTTATTACATAACACATATCTTACCTTGACTTCCACATGTGCCATGAGTACTGCAAAATTGGTTAGGTGATTGCAGGAGCATGTAGTATGCGTCTTATTTGTTGTCAGGAGCCGACAGCCTTGTGTTGACCAGTAACCTGTCATTGTGCGCTTGGAATAGCTCCAAAATGAACAGTTAGGGTTGAAATTTTCTTCTGACTGCTACAGTGATAAAAAAAATCAATAAAGGCAATAACTATTTTATGATCAGGTAATTTAGGAAAGCATTTTTTACACATAATCCAACCTCTAACTGTTCCAATTCTTGTGGAGGTATCTATGAATCTTTTCGTATTAAGGAGACCTCATAAATTCTATGCAAAATTGAATCTATGCTTTGTTCTATCTGTTTAGAAGTGACTTTACTGGGTTATACAATTGTTAATACTGAAGGAGAATTTCAGAATCACATCAGCTAAATTAGTTGTTAGAAAAAAAAACAACATTTGAAAAAGTGGTCTTTAATTCACTTAATAATCTTTGTATATATGCAAAAACATCACTTCAAGCAGACATGATGTCTTGTAATATATGAACCTGCCTCAAGTTCTAGTGAATATATTGCTAACTCCTTTGCCAGTACTGGGCTTAAACTCTCCCTTGGATTTTACTCAAGGGAAGTACTGCACATATCCCTTACGCCACTCCGCCACTTCCAGCTTATTTCTGGTTAAGTAAATAAAAGAGGCTCAAAGACTATGGTGCCTAGGCTTGTTTCAATCTTTGCCCTCAGAATCTCTACCTCCTTAGTAGTTGGGATTACAGGAATGAGCTATCAGTTGCAGCTATTTTTAAAAATAGTAAGGTGCATTGTATATATGTAAGGTATCCAGTATTACAATAGGTAATGCGTATCATACAATGTAACTGTTTACAGAAAGCTAACTTCATATTCTCATACAGATATCTACTTCTTATCTGCTTTTCACACAAAATAACTCAAATCTACTTATATATAAGAAAATCACACTACAGTTTATAGATAATGACTTTCTCTATGTCAGCACAAAAGAAAGTTTATACATGTAATACTCATGTTAAAATGAATATGGATAATGTGGGCAATTAAACTTACATGCTATTTTCTTACCTTGATATGTTTAACTGTAAACACCACAGGATCAGCCAAATAAACTTTATTACTGAACTCTTTGTTTATTGCTGCTGTAATAACAGGGGAATTGACGATGACAGAATGATTCGTGGACATAGCTTCCATTCCCAACTTCATACTGGCATTCTCCGTGGACAAATAAGGACCCAAGTTGTTATATAAGACAAAGGCTACTCTGATCTCTCCTAAAATGAATGCAAATATGGATCATAAGTTGAGAAAATGTTCTGGTTCATTTGTACAGTCTCCTTAAATTAGTAGTTCCAATTAGATGGCAATCAAAGTTAAGGAATACATATGCACTCACACACAAAATCAAGCATTTCTTTGCAGGAAACCAAACTGCCAAGTCATTGGCCAGGAAAGGAGAGTCAAATCTGCTGAAATAAGTACATTTAAGTATTTTTATCCAAATCTCTATTCCTATCTCAGTCAGTTCGTACTCTCAACTGATTAAAAGATGAATCAGAGCCCTAAACATCAAATCTGAAACTATACTGGCAAAATTGAAAAGTCAAATTTAAGCTAGGAGTGTTAGGGAATTTACCGAGCATGCATAAGGCTCAGCATTTGATTCCCAACAATAAATTTGTAAATAAAGCAATACAAACAAAAATCTATACATGAGTGTGCTTAATTGTAATCCCAGCACGAAAGGAACCGAGGCAAACCTATCGAGAGTTCTCAGTCGGCTTGAGCTACACAGTAACAACAGAATCCAACCACCACTACTACTACTACCACCACCACCAACAACAACAACAAAATCTAAAACACAACAAAAACCCCCACAAACTATGGGGAAATTAAAAAACTAGGACTCATGAATATAAAGTAATTATGCCAACTCACAATTTTTTAAAAAATAAGTAACATTAAAGAATTGTAATTGTACAAATTGTGAATGTACAAATGTACATACCTTAGGGGAAAAGGTAAGTGAAAGATGATTAATGTATGAAAAACAATCAATTCAGTAGTAATTAAAGAAATAAAACATGAAAAACATTGAGATAACATTTCACCTCCACTAGTGTCTGTGAAATTAAATATGGACCAATAAAAATATTGGTAAAAAATTGAGAGCAAGGGGCTGGGAAGGTGGCTCAGTGGTAGAGTGCTTGCCTAGCATGCATGAGGCCCTGGGTTCGACTCCTCAGCACCACATCGGCAAAAAGAAAAAAACCAGAAGTGGTGCTGTGGCTCAAGTGGTAGAGTGCTAGCCTTGAGCTGAAGAGCTGAGGGACAGCGCCCAGGCCCAGAGTTCAGGCCCCACGACCGGACCCTCCCACCAAAAAAAAAAAAAAAAATGAGAGCAATTAGAACTCATTCCAAGTATTTGGAAATATCCTTGGAAAATCTTGTAAAATTAAACCCATAATGACATGAGTAAATTATATATATATATATATATATATATATATGCCTGATATTCATTGGCATACATATTCTTCTCAGTAGTTCAGCAAAGAGATTATGGAAACATAAGTAAGAAGGCTTTCTTGCTAATCTCTATCCATTAAAATAGCTCTAAGTAAGTAGTAGAAACTTGTTAAATATTTAATCTATTACAACAGAGGATTCATTTTAGTTTTTTTTTCTACATTTAGTGTAAACAATCCTGATTTTTTTGGAAGGTTAAACTTAATGATGTCCATATATTTTTCTTATTGATATTATTCACTTTTCTTTTACTTGGCTTATAGCCAGCTATTAATTCAAAGCAATTTCTACTTATGGGTTGGTATCATGTTGCCATTTCTCAATGCATTTAGTCACATATAATTGTTTCAGCTTCTTCATTCTGAAATTAATCTGACTTATGACAATCCTTAGCTTTGCACCCGTACATTCACATATATATTTAATATAATACTTATGATTACATGGCTGTGTGTAACACACTAGAGTTGTATTGTCAAACACATTAGACAAAGGCTCTGCTTTCATGGAATATACTGCATAGTGATAGAGTCAGACAATATACAGGCAGATTTTTCAAATGTAATAGCATACTTTCTTAGAATGGCATGAATACTCTGTAGAAGCATAGGTGTAAACATGGCTGACACAAAAACAGTAACTGAGAAAAAGCAGTCTGTATTACAGAAAAAGAGACAGTCTTTCCCTACAAAGAGTAGAATATATTTCAAGTAATCAGTATTAGAGGCTAAGATGCAAAGAAACACAAAAGTTGTGTTTCAAGAAGAAAGAAAAGAAAGTGCAATACTCTTGATGTCAGAAAATGTGTGGTGTTCATAAGGAACAGAATTAAATTAGTTGACTTGGATCACAGAGACCATGCTGAGGACAGATGTGAAGTATAACAGATGAGTTCAGGCAGTAGATCAAGGCAAGCTTCGTCAAGCCATGTGATAGCTTTCTCAGTTACTTGAGGTGACTCTGTTTTAGGAAAGATTGTTTCTTAACAGCAATACTTTCCCAGGACAGTACCAGAAGCAGAGAAACCAGTTAGTGAAATAACACAGTAATCTAATTTGGCTATATACAATTACTGCTGTCTCAAGTATTTCTTTAGTCCAATTAGCATAATAATGACTTCTAAGCTCAGTCTTACAAGTCTGTTAATGCTTACAAAGCATATTATTCTGATGACAGAAAAATGTGATATATTTTCTTTTTTTAAATTTAATTTTATTCTCAAGGAAATATACAGAAGGGTTACAGTTACATACAGAAGGTAGTGTGAATACATTTCTTGTCGAACTTATTACCCCCTTCCTCATTTTTCTCCCTGCCTCCACCCCTCTCAAGTTATAAAGTTCATTTCCAATATATTGTGTTGTGAGTATCGCTGTTGTATTGGTTCAACCTTTGTCCTTTGTCTCACTATTTTGTTGTTCCTTTCCCTTTCTAATTCAGATAAACATATGTACAATACCCAGAGTACAAAAATCAAATACAGTGACAACAGGTGATGAACCATAGAAAAGAAAAAAATAACACAAAAGAAAAAAAGAAATCATACAGTACATAAAAACAACAACAAAGAAGAACCTCTTGTTTCCATGTCTTGGAGTTCATTTCGCTTAACATCATCTTTTATATGTTCATATGTACATAGCTATTGAGCTATTCTGCTCATCTGCTAGGACAATTCTAGACTAATTATTTGACTAATTATTATTATTTTTGGGGGGGTCTGGTCGTGGGGCCTGAACTCTGGGCCTGGGTGCTATCCCTCAGCTCTTCAGCTCAAGGCTAGTGCTCTACCACTTTAGCCACAGCTCCACTTCTGGCTCTTTTTCTTTTTGCTTATGTGGTGCTGAGGAATAGAACCAAGGGCCTCATGCATGCAAGGCAAGCGCTCTACCACTGAGCCACCTTCCCAGCCCCTCTACTAATTATTATAAATGAGGGAAAACATGAAGCCTATGTTTCTTTGGGTCTGGCTCACTTCACTTAATATGATTTTTTTCCAAGTCTTCCCAGTTGCTTAAGAATGGGGAGATATCTTAACTATGATAAATAATGTTGCAATAAACTTAGTTTTGCTGGTAGCTTTAGTATGGCCTTATTTGTGGTCATTTGGGAAAATGCCCAGAAGTGGGATTTCTGGGTCATAGGGGAGCTCTTTGTTTAGTCTTTTGAGGAACCTCCACATGGCTTTCCAGGATGACTGAACAAGTTTACACTCTCATCAACAGTGTAATAGTGTTCCCTTTTGACCACATTCCCTCTAGCATCTGTTCAGACAAGGGCCTCATATCTAAAATATACTTAGAACCACCTAACTAAGTCCCCCCCCAAACAAATCCTCAAAGAAACAACCACCCCTTTAATAAGTAGGCTAAAGACATAAAAAGAGATTTCTCTGCAGAGGAAATAAGAATGGCCAATAAACACATTAAGAAGTGCTCAATATCTCTGGCCATAAAAGAAATGCAAATCAGAGTAGGAGTTCCGGGAAGATGGCGGAGGAGAAGCTGGAATCTGAACAAGCTCTTGCATAGAAAACAGTTTCAGAGTTCCAGTGAACAGTCCCAAGCCAGAGAATCACACCAAGTGTGCCATCACAGGACAGAGTTAGTCAAGAGAGGGGAAGCCAAGCAGACACATCTGAGCGTCTGCCAGCAGCTGCTGCTGCGGCGGCAGGGTCGCAGCGGCGACCGCAGCCGCGGCCATACCTGAGCGCTCACACAGAGAGTCCTGGACGAAGGAGCCAGACGCAGCGGGCGAGCGGATTCTACTCAACACCAGCAAGAACCAACAAGGAGCGGACAACTTCATCCTGCACTTTGCAGACCAGAGACGACCCGGGATCCAAGACTTGGCGTGAGTAGAACCCCGACTTCCTCACTCCTTCTCAGGGAGCAGAGGAGGGAAGGCCACCCCTCCCCCCACCCAGCACCGGTGATCTCCATCTTGGATACCGACAAAGCTCAGAGGAGCGGCTAGCTCCAGCTCAGGCCTTGGAATAAAACGAGTCATTTAGCAGGTCACAAGAACTTAACGGCGAAGTGACCTCACAGACTCAGTTCCATCCAGGGAAAAGTCACCCAGCTCAGGCGCCAGCCATTGGAGTGGCTCTCCTCACCGGGTAACCAGAGCCAGAGGCTGCCCCTCCCTCTAGCAGCCACCATAATCAATTGAATAACAGAAACCCTGAGAATGGCTCCAGGCTGGGTGCTGTGAGTTTTTTTTCACAAAATAGCCCCAGGGAAAAGCTACTGTTTGTTGAAAGGCCTCAACTCTACCCAGAACCTAGCCTCATCACTGCATCCCCCTCTTTTGTGATTCTCAAAGCAGATCACCCTCCCAGTAAACTAACCTGGGAGGGGGAATCTCAAAATCTTGGGTAAAGCAGAGCATTTTTCTGCCTGTTCCAACAAACTGACTTAAGAAACCAATCAAGCCACAGGACCTCAAGCTGACCAGAGACTCCAACCACACTCTGGTTACAGACAAAAGGGAGATACAGGACTCTTCCCACCCCTCCCCCCCCCCCCCAAAAAAAATCAAAGACCTTTTTTTTTCTTCTTCTTCTTCTTTTCTTTTTTTCTTTTTTTTTTTTTGTTTTTTTTTTTTTCGTTTTTTGTTACCTTATATATATAAAAAATTTTTTTTTGCTTTTCTAAAACTTTTATTAATCTTTAATTTTTGCTTCTTCTGAAAAAATAATTGTTTTCCATTAACTTTTTTTTTTCTTTTCTCCTCTTATAATTTTTATTTTAGGAATACGTGAATGTGTGTTTTGCTTTCTTTTCTTGTCTTCTTTCTCTTTTTCTTTCATTCTTAATTATCTTTTTGTTTTTTGTCTAGCTCTACTGAACTTCTGATCTTTTCTTCTCACTTTCCTATCCTTTCCATCTTTTCCTCTTTGTTCTTCTTTATGTGACTTAACTCTTGTCCTGCACATCCTCAGATAAACCCGTAGTTAACCAGTAGACCCTACCCCCAATTGTGTACACACTTAATCCACAAACTTATTACTCAATTCAAAACCTCTGAGACTTAAATTCATTAATAGCAGTACTACCTCTTTATACCCATATAATATTTTAAGCATTTTTTTAAAGTTTTTCACATCTCCTCTATGTCCCTCCCTTTCTCTCAACATATTCATATTCCTCTATAAATAGATGGTCTTTTAATCTCTAAAATAACATTAATTTTTACATTTCTATTTTTTTTTCTGGTCTCTTTTCATTCCCCTTTCCCTTTCTTCTTTTTCTCTCTCTCTCTACTTGCATCCTATCCAACCTATTTCCTGCACTGTGATTAGGACATAGTTAACTCTCCCTGTGCCTCCCCACACCAATCTATTCCTATTTTTTACCCACATCTCTCCCTAACCCTAATAATTTCTGGTTTTCCAAATTCTTCTCTGCGGTTCGAAGTCCTTTAACATATAATTGTTTGATGTCGAATAGATGTATCTGTTGAACTAGATTGTATCTGTAGACTATTGACTGTACAAATGCAAACTTTGGTTGATGGTTGCCTTAAGATAGTGTTCTAGCACAAAACTGGTACTATCTTCATCTCAAATGGGCAGAGTAAGCCGGAAAAACACAAGAAAAATGGCAAATTCGGGTATCTCAATTCCCAATCTTGATAATCACGGGTTAGAACAGATAATGAATAATCCAGAGAAGAGTTCCCAAACAGCTCTACAAACACTGCTGGCAAACATGATAAATGAAAAGTTTGACAATGTACAAAGGACTCTGTATGAGCGTGACAGGGAGAGAGAGGAGGCATCCCAGAAGTTTATACAGGAATATCATAAGCGTGAGGAAGCTACTCAAAAACTGATACAGGATTTGCGTGAACAACTTGAGAATACTCAAAGAGAAAGGGAGGAATGGCGTGAGCAGGCTGAGAACACTCAAAGAGATCTGCAGGAATCCCACGAACGAGAGGAAGCTAATCAAAGAGTAATACAGGAATTGAGAGACCAGGTAGAGAACACACAAAGATCACTAAAGACATTCATGGAATCCATTAACAAAGAGCTGAAGGAAGTCAGGGAGACCACAAAGGGAATGCTGAATGGAACCCAACAGAAGGAATGGGAGCTCAAAGAAACCATAACCAATCAACTAAGTGATTTGAGGACAAACACTGAACACCAAATTAAGGAAGTAAAGAAATTCATAAAAGACCTAAAACAGAGCTTCAACAAAGAACTTGAAGCCATCAAAGCTGACCAACTAGAAGGAAAAGAGATAAAAAACAAAGTAGAGAGTCTTGACAGTAGGTTAGACCATGCAGAAGATCGAATCTCAGGGATTGAAGACAGCCTAGATATTATAGAGAAAGAACATACAACCATCTAAGACAAGTCCAAGAAATATGATAGATCTATCCAATACCTGGAAGACACCATCAGAAGGCCTAATCTAAGGATAATGGGTGTAGAGGAGCACCTAGAAACAGAAGTTAATGGTCTAGGAAATTTGTTTAACAGGATCCTAGCAGAGAACTTCCCAAACATGCAAAAAGATAGGCCTGTCGAGATACAAGAAGCCTTTAGAACCCCAAATAGACCAGACCAGAATAGGACATCCCACCGCCACATTATAATCCACACAGGATCAACTCAGAACAAGGAAAAGATCCTTAAAGCTCTCAGAGAGAAAAGGGTAATCACTTATAAAGGGAAACCAATTAGAATCACCTCAGATTTCTCAGCAGAGACAATCAAAGCAAGAAGAGCCTGGAACGATGTATGCCATGCCTTAAAAACAAACAACTATCAACCAAGAATACTGTACCCAGCTAAACTCTCCTTCATAACCAAAGGCCAAATAAAAACCTTCCATAGCAAAGAAAAATTGAAACAATACATCTCCACCAAACCAGCCCTACAAAAGATTCTTAAAGATGTCCTACACATAGAAAACCAACAAGACCGCAATAAAGGCCAAGAAACTGCACCCAAACTGAGAATCCAAGAACCATAGGAAGAACCCAGTTTTCGCAGCCCCCAAGAAGGTAGATAACATGGCAGGAACTCCCAAATACCTCTCAGTCCTATCTCTTAATGTTAACGGACTGAACTCTCCAATTAAGCGACATAGACTGTCTAGTTGGATTAAAAAACAAGACCCTTCTATCTGCTGCCTGCAGGAGTCACATCTTGCCCATAAAAACGAACACATTTTCAATGTTAAAGTCTGGAACAAAATCTACCAAGCAAACGGCCCCGATAAACAGGCGGGAGTTGCAATCCTAATATCAGATAAAATAGACTTCAAATTAAAATTCGTGAAAAGAGATAAAGAAGGTCGCTACATACTAATTAAAGGATCTCTCCTTCAGGAGGATATTACAATTCTAAATATCTATTCGCCAAACAATGGAGCACCCAAATTTATCAAAGAAACACTACTTTCCCTCAAATCCCATATAGATCCAAAGACATTAATTGTTGGGGATTTTAACACACCACTCTCCCCACTAGATAGATCAACTCGGCAAAAACTCAACAGAGAAACCACAGATCTAAACAGCTGCATAGATCAACTAGACTTAACAGACATTTACCAAACAATTCACTCAGCAGCATCAGAATACACGTTTTTCTCAGCAGCACATGGAACGTTTTCTAAAATAGACCACATTTTAGGCCACAAAGCAAACTTGTCTAAATTCAGAAACATTGAAGTTATACCTTGCATTCTCTCTGACCACAAGGGAATAAAGTTAGAACTCAACACCAAAAGCCACCAAAGAAAGTCCGGTATCACATGGAGGCTGAACAACACACTGCTGAATCATGAGTGGGTCATGGAAGAGATTAGAAAGGAAATTCAAATGTTCATGCTATTCAACAAAAATGAACACACAAATTACCAGCTCCTCTGGGACACAGCAAAAGCAGTACTCAGAGGCAAGTTTATAGCTCTGAGCTCCTACATCAACAAATTGGAGAGATCTTTAACTAACAATTTCATGACACATCTAAACCTCCTTGAAAAAGAGCAGCAAGATAAACCCCAATCCAGTAGACGGAAAAAAATAATCAAAATTAAATCAGAATTAAATGAATTAGAATCCAAAAAAACTATAGAAAGAAACAACAAAACAAAGAGTTGGTTCTTCGAAAAACTTAACAAAATTGACAGACCCTTAGCAAATCTTATCAGAAAAAGAAGAGAACACACCCAAATTAATAAACTCAGAGATGAGAATGGAAACATCACCACGGAAACAACCAAGATTCAGAACATTATAAGGGAATACTTCTCAAAACTGTATGCTAATAAGTTTGAGAACTTGACAGAAATGGACCTCTTCCTAGCAAATATTGACATGCCAAAACTAAACCAAGATGAGTTAAACTATCTTAACAGGCCCATATCAAGCATTGAAATAGAAACAGCAATAAGAGACCTCCCAGCTAAGAAAAGTCCAGGACCAGATGGTTTTACAGCGGAATTTTACAAGGCCTTCAAAGCAGAGCTCACACCAATTCTCCTCCAACTCTTCAATGAAATTGAAAGAGAAAGCTCACTACCGAACACATTCTATGAAGCCATCATCACCCTCATCCCAAAACCAGGCAGGGACTCATCAAAGAAAGAGAACTATACACCCATTTCTTTGATGAACATTGATGCAAAAGTTCTCAACAAAATTTTGGCCAACCGACTTCAACAATTCATCCAAAAAATCATACACCACGATCAAACAGGATTCATTTCAGGGATGCAAAGCTGGTTCAATATATGCAAATCAATTAATATTATTCATCACATCAACAGGAGCAAGAATAAGAACCACATGGTTATCTCAATAGACGCAGAAAAAGCATTCGACAAGATCCAACACCCCTTCCTGATGAAGGTTTTGGAAAAATTAGGAATCCATGGAACATTCCTCAATACAATAAAGGCTATATATGACAAACCTACAGCCAGCATTATACTCAATGGTGAAAAACTAAAGCCATTTTCTCTTAACTCAGGAACAAGACAAGGATGTCCACTCTCTCCACTTCTCTTCAATCTAGTATTAGAATGCCTAGCTACAGCAATAAGACAAGATGCAGACATAAAGGGGATCCAAATAGGGAAAGAAGAAATAAAACTCTCCCTCTTTGCAGATGACATGATCTTGTATTTAAAGAATCCCATAGACTCCACTCCCAAATTACTCAAGCTGATTCAAAACTTTGGCAAAGTAGCAGGTTATAAAATTAACCCCCAAAAATCCATGGCTTTTCTGTATGCCAACAATGAGAAAAGTGTGGCTGAAATTAGGAAAGCAACTCCATTTGTAATAGCCCCACAAAAAATAAAATACCTAGGAATTAACTTAACTAAAGAAGTGAAGGACCTCTATGATGAAAACTTTAAAATCTTGAAAAAGGAAATCAACACAGAACTTAAAAAATGGCAAAACCTCCCATGCTCCTGGATTGGAAAGATTAACATTGTGAAAATGGCAATACTTCCCAAGGCTATCTACAAATTCAACGCAATACCTATCAAAATTCCACCCTCATTCTTCAAGGAAATAGAAGAGGCAATCCAAAAATTCATATGGAACAATAAAAGACCCCGAATAGCAAAAATGCTCCTCAACGGAAAGAACACTGCTGGAGGAATATCAGTACCAAATTTCAAACTCTACTATAAAGCCATAGTAATCAAAACAGCTTGGTATTGGCATAAGAACAGACCTCAGGACCAATGGAATAGAATTGAAAACCCAGAAATGAACCTACAGACCTATAGCCATCTAATCTTCGATAAGGGAGCTAAAACAATAGAATGGAAGACAGACAGCCTCTTCAGTAAATGGTGCTGGCAAAACTGGTTAACTACATGTAGAAAACTAAAGCTAGATCCTTATATATCACCCTGCACCAGAATCAACTCCAAATGGATCAAAGACCTTGAACTCAAAGCAGACACTCTGAAAACATTACAGGATGGAATAGGAGAAACCCTGGGTCTCCTCGGCTCAGGCTGAAATTTTCTGAATAGAGACCCGGAAACACAAAACAAATCAAAGAAAGGTTGGACAAATGGGATTGTATAAGGTTGCAGAGCTTCTGCAGGGCAAATGACATAGCTAGCAAGATCAACAGAAAGCCCACGGATTGGGAGAAGATCTTTACTAGCCATACAACGGACAAGGGTCTCATATCTAAAATATACTTGGAACTCAAAAAATTAAACCACCCAACAACAAATCCTCAAAGAAACAACTACCCAATAAGTAAGTGGGCGAAAGACCTAAAGAGAAGCTTCTCTGAAGAAGAAAGAAGGATGGCCAATAGACACATGAAGAAATGTTCAACATCCCTAGCCATAAAAGAAATGCAAATCAAAACAACATTGAGATATCACCTCACTCCAGTTAGAACAGCAAAAATCAAGAACTCTAACAACAACAGATGCTGGAGGGGATGTGGACAGAAAGGAACCTTACTTCATTGTTGGTGGGAATGTAAACTTGTTCAACCACTTTGGAAAGCAATATGGAGGTTCCTCAAAAGACTCCATATAGAGCTCCCCAATGACCCAGCAATCCCACTTTTGGGCATTTACCCAAATGGCCACAAACAAGGCCACACTAAAGCTACCAGCACAACTATGTTTATTGCAGCATTATTTACCATAGCTAAGAGATGGAACCAACCCAGATGCCCCTCAGTAGATGAATGGATCAAGAAGATGTGGTATATATACACAATGGAATTCTATGCCTCCATCAGAAAGAATGACATTGCCCCATTTGTTAGGAAATGGAAAGGCTTGGAAAAAATTATATTAAGTGAAGTAAGCCAGGCCCAAAGAAACATAGGTCCCATGGTTTCCCTTATTTGCAATATCTAGTATAGGTATGAGTCAAGCGGAAAAAGTCAGAGAATGTGATGTTAGGAAAACGAACCCTCAAATATGTATTTTAATGTTTTTGTTTCTTTCATGCATGTGTTTCTAACGCATTTATAATATTATTTCTTTGTTGCTTTGTATGTCCCTCCCCCACAGTGTAACCCCCGCTTTCACTATATTTGATGTCAGTATAACATGTGGAGGAGATGGGGACAAACAAGTCGTTTAAGGATTCAGGTGGACCTGTTGCAACAATGAGAAGTACAAAATGCCATGTCAAAACCAGCTTTACAATGTCGTTGGGGGGGGGGGGAGGGGGGGTATGATTGGGTGGGGGGGAGGGGGGAGGCTGGGAAGGGAGGTGAAGGGTAAACAAAGGAGGAGGCTGCAATGCTTGGTAAGAAATGTATGCATTTTCCTGCCCATGTAATTGTAACCCCTCTGTACAGTATGTTCTCAATTAAAATAAAATAAAATTAAAAAAAAAAAAAAGAAATGCAAATCAAAACAACATCAAGATTCTACCTCACCCCAATTAGAATGGCCATTATCAAGAAATCTAATTTATTCTTCTTGCTAATATTTACCAGAATGTTCTTTGTTTAAGACTACTCATCCAACAATATGAGACATCAACTTTGAGTTGAGTTGACATCAGCCTGAGGTCATCTTCTTACCATCTATGGGACTCAAAGTTCTCACTGGCTTGGCAAAAGGTTATATAACTCTTGGGACAAACTTTATCTATAATATTAGTTATTGAATTTCATTCTAGCACTAAATTGAAATCTCTATCTTTCTTCTATTTATCTATCTAGCCTATTCCTTATATTTCCTTGCATTTAATTTTATTTTTATTTTTTGGATCCGGTCGTGGGGCCTGAACCCTGGGCCTGGGCACTGTCCCTTAGTTCCTCAGCTCAAGGTTAGCGCTCTACCACTTGAGTCACAGTGCCACTTCTGGCTTTTTTCTTTTTGCTTACGTGGTGCTGAGGAATCGAACCCAGGGCCTCATGCATGCAAGGCAAGCGCTCTACCACTGAGCCACCTTCCCAGCCCTCCTTGCATTTAAATTTTACTAAGCTTTGTAAAAGGTATTGAAGAAAAAAAAAGAATGTGTAGTGTTTAAATACTTTTGTATTGCAAGTAAAATTTATATTAAACATTTTATGAGATGAATCTGCAATGGCAATGTCAAATAACTCTTTTTTGGGGAAAAGAAGATTGGGTCATCTGGGGTTTGGTGTTATAGTTTCCCTAATTTTGTTAAAATTTGAGTTTCTGACAATTGGAAAGCCATGAAACAGTTTCCCAGTCTATCAGACAGAAGAGTGTAGAATAAATATTATTGCAATATTGATGATAAAGTAGATATGAAGACAAAGAAAAGGAGGAGAAAACAGCAATATAGACAGAGTCCAGGAGACAGAACTCATATTGAGTGGATCTAGAACTCATGCCATGAAGCACTGAGCTGATGCAAGATCAGTGCCATAAAGCATGAAAAGTAAACTCTCGCTTACCATTTCGTCCATTTTGCTTCAGTGTATTTGCAGAAAGCTGGATGGTGCTTCCATGGCCCATGTTTTCTGGAAATTTCAAGTCTTCTAGGTTTCCTTCTGTGCTCAGCCTTGCCACTTCCAACTCTTTTCATAGTAAAAAGATAGCAGTGTTCATGGAGAAATATGCCAAAATTATTATAGAGTAACTTCACGAATCACTGAAACATTTCTCAACTCAGAACATTGTAAGTTTTGTTCTCTTAAACTGAATTTTAGCATATACTTAGTATTTAATTTTTTAGTTTTTAAAATATAGCACAACTGGCTGAGCATGTGGTTCAGTGGTACAACTTCTCTGTGTATTGTTTGCATGGCCTATCACTATCACAAAAATTAATAAAGTAAATAAATAACTGAATAAATAAAGCAAGTGAAAGCTTGCAAAATTGTGTCATATAAGTGTATCAATAAAGTCTAAAATTTAAGTCCAAATCCTTATTTTGTCTTAAATTAATTGCGACACTAATTGTAAGGTTAATTTTAATGTTAATTTTCAAAGTGTTTTATGAATTGAATAAAAAATTCTTTTGTAGTTTGGATCTTCACTATCTTCTCACTATTAATTTAATTTCAAATATAATAAATTTGAAAAGAATTTTATCATTTCCTCAAGTAACACTATCAGTTCCATCCTAAAACCACAGTAAAAACATTTATAATTTTCATAAGCAAAATAATGAAATTATCAAACATTTTTGTCATTTCCATTCAAATGATTTATTTTATAGTTATAATTTAAGTACATTGAAAATACATATAATCCTTGCATTGGGAGGCTAGAATATATAGTGACCTAAAACAGATATAAATATATGCTTACATGAAGATTCTAAAAATGAAATAATCTCACTGTAAGTGATCTCAGGGTAACACATCAAAATATTGGGATATCCCAAACATCCATGGATATTTTTGATCCTATAAAGCCTAAAGGTGATGTGTTCATAATTGGAGAAAGGGAATAACTTTAACTCCATTGAAATAGGCACCAGATAAACCTTTTCATTACTCTTTCTGTTCTACAAAGGTCTCTGCAGCTTTATATCCCAAAAGCTACTTACGAATATTGTCTGTGTTCTCTCTGACAATGTCAGTCTTCAAAAGGTTATCAGCCAGCACAAAAGCACTCTCCTCCACCGTGTCAAGCAACATGGTAGCTGCACGAAGTTGATCACTTGTAGTCAAGTCTTTCCAAGCATTCAGTGCTTGTGGCTGAAGGAGGTTGTTAACTGTCTCTACCATCGCCTACAAGAGGATGAACAGAATAACAGAGGTCTCTAGTGAGCACAAATAGCTGTCATAAATCCAGATGTACATGTTTCCCAGTAAGCAAGGAACAGCAGTGTGCATAAGTTCACTATTGTCCCAGCCTCCCCTGTGACATGCTGTATTAGAAACATTCTTTTTTTGGTAAAACCTTAGCTGAGTCTTTGCAAGGCAACAGGAAAAATGTGAGGTATTTTTTTTGTCTGTTTTGAAGGACAACAAATAGAGCCATGCTTGCTTCTTGAAATCAATAGCATGTCCTCAATAAGACTATGACCACATAATTAAGTTATTTGGCTGGTGACAAGTAATTTATTCCAACAGTTTGTCACATCACTCACAGAAAGTGTTGTGAGTTTTTTTTCTGCACATCACCATAAAACTAGATGCTGACCATAGCAGAGAATGAAGACTGGACAGTATAAGAATTTATTGCCTGGGTTGAGGATTCACTGACCAAACACATTTTTACTTTTTCTTGTCTTTTTTTTTTTAAGCTAGCTAGTCAAATGTCAGAATGAGGACAATATCAAAGTAGACATACTCTCGGGGGCTGGGATATGTCTTATGTGAAGAGAAACCTTCTTTATACTGTTTACAGGGATGGTATAAACAGTTGGACTTCATTATGTATGGCCCTCAGGTGTTTTTTTTTCTTTAGGAAATCAGCAGTAGGTACATCCACACAGAGAGACAGAACACCATATTTCTCATTCCTTCATCCAAAGGAATAATCTCTGTAGTTACAACATATATATATTTCCTGCGGTTTGCTTTATGTTGTAGGTTACAAAGAAGAAACGGCTCTCCCAATAAGGTCTTGGGTTTCATTCAAACATAGAAAATGGCAAAATAGAAAAATACAACACCTGCAGTTTGAACGTTATCGTCCCTGAACCCATTCATTATGAAGTATGTCTCCAATCCAGAAATAAAGATGAATAAACAGCCAAACACAGACACTATTTCTAGGCATTGCCTAAGTGTTCTGCAGCAGAGTTCTCGCTTTGAACACAACTGGCAGAGTGACTGGGTGAGATGAGAGTCATACCCTTTACATGGCTGTGTTTCCTTCTGCCTGGTGTTTTCATGATTACCAAGTAACAACTGTTAACAATTCAGCCTCATCATGAAATACCTTGGCTGCCAATTAACACCAAGTTCTAAAACTAATTTGCCTTTTGACAAAAAGTTGTGTTTCTTCATATTTTTGCAGCTAGTCCAAGTTCTGGCCAAAAACTCATATCACTGGACTTTTAAGGAAAGAAATCCTACTCACAACTTGTATACTTTGCATCCTTAATACACACACACACACACACACACACACACACACAAACCAATCTGTTTTTAATTTAAAACTGGACACATTCAGATTGTTGTTTGTTCTGACCTAGTAGGTATACCAAGATATTTGCAGATCCCTATCACCACCACCACCACAACAACCACAAAAATATATAGATAAATAAATAAACAAACAAACTTTTCCAGGAAGTTCTCTACAGTGGTAATACCAACACATATGCAAAAAATAATCAAAATAAGAGGTGTGTCAGAGAGGAAATAAATAAACCAAAACTTAGATATCTGAACCAAACAGAAAACATCAACCTCTTTAGTGCAAAGATGTACTCTTTCTGGAATAGGATGATCCTTGAAACTCATTAGAAACACATGCAACTGGAATTATGTGACTCTTAGAAATGGTGCTTGTACTCTAGAAGATAATGATCTTAACAGTTACTACATAATAGTATATTGTTTTAAATCTTACCTCAGGCAACACTTTCTGAGAATAATGTAATATTGCTGTTTTGCTCTTGGTTGTTTTAATTCATTTAATTAAAAATGCAGATGAGAAATACAAAAAAATAGCAATATGGTTCACACCATCATGTTTTAAAACATTGTTATGTATAACATGCCCAGGACTAAATGATGAAGCAGAAGGTCTGAACAGACTAACAGCGACTGAATCAATCATCAAAAACTTCACAACAATGGAAAGCCTAGGACCAGATGGTTTCTCTTGTAAATTCAATCAAACATTTAAAGAATATATACCGATTCTCAAACTCTTCCAAAACGCTGAAGAGGATGGAATACTTCCAAACACATTACTTCTCTAAATGAAATGCCAAATAAAGAAACCATAAAGAAAGATAAGCACAGACCATCATCCTGATAAACATAGACGCATAATTCCTCATCAGAAAAATACTAGCAAACCCAGCAGCACATTAAAAATGACCAGTCAGGCCGGGCGCTGGTGGCTCACGCCTGTAATCCTAGCTACTCAGGAGGCTGAGATCTGAGGATCGCGGTTCAAAGCCAGCCCGGGCAGGAGAGACCGTGAGACTCCTATCTCCAATAAACCACTAGAAAACCGGAAGTGGCGCTGTAGCTCAAGTGGTAGAGCGCTCGCCTTGAGCTGAAGAGCTGAGGGACAGCGCCCAGGCCCAGAGTTCAAGCCCCACGACCGACAAAAAAAAAAAAAAAATGACCAGTCAGAACAACCAAGTATAATTTGTTCCTAATATATATGGACAGTCCAACTTATAAAAAAGCAATTAATATGATAAACTCTCATAACAGAATAAAGAATTATTCATGTTACATGGATTTACTTGATACATGCAGGGGGAAAAATCCCTCTTGTCCAATAGAGTACTTTTTCATGATAACTGTCAAAAAACTAGAAACAGAAAGAAATTACCTCACCATAATAAATGCCCTATATGGAAAGCCCACAGCTAACATCACATGCAGTACTAAAAATATGAAAGCTTCTTCCTTAAAATCATCACAAAGATAAGGATGCCCGTGTTTACCATTTTCTTTAACACAGTGCTTGAGGTGCTAGCCAGAGCAATTAGCCAGTACAAAGGAATATAAGCTGGAATTGAAAAGGGAAAAAAAAGTCTCAGTTTACAAAGAGCATTGTGTATAATACACCCAAAAGACTTCATGAAAAACCACTGCTACTACCAACAATAAAAAAAGACTCTTGAAACTAATAAATAAACTCATAAACCTGTTTCCAACAGATTTCTAGACTGCTTTCTCTAAAAGATGTAGCTTCCAACTAACATTTATGAATCAAGGGCATCTCTTGTTAATTTTTCTTAGTTTTTCATCCACCAAAATTCAAAATCTGTACTACTGAAATAATCATAAATTTTGAATATACTGCCAACAACTGTATTCTCTCAAGTAAGGTATTATTTTTCAATTCAAGTTCTACTAAACCTTAAATAAATTCCAAGTTTGTTAAGAGACTAAAACTATGGTTCTTAAAGTGTAGTATGTGATGATTCAAACTTAAGATTCATTTCGTCTACTTAAAAAAAAAAACCATGTATTCATGATTGCTAAATTACAGTTACAAGAAACTGTTAACACAAAGATTGGGAGACAGTCTTTTGTAATATTAAAATGAAGGGTATAAGATTTAGAACCAGATGGACTGAACTTGATGTTTTACTATGTGGTATTGGGTAAATCATTTAACTTCTCTATAACTCATCTGTTAATCAGCGATGATATTATAATCAGTGCCAAAGGCTGCCTTGCTCATACAAGAGGCTGAAATAGAATTGCATTTTTACTTTCATTAGATATTAAAATCCAGGGGAGCAGAAGTGGTGTCTTCATATTTTATCTGATGGCATAAATTCTAATAGTACTAAATAGCCATCCCAGAGTTAAATCTAGAAGCAATAACCTTTCTGTGATGCAATCTTCATAATTTCACCTATTAGACAACTTAAATATCAAAGACTAGATTTGGGGTTTTGAGGAGGAAGAGTATACTGGCTTGAACAAATATAGAGACTAAAAGTATGAATAGACTGACCTGTTTTCTGCTAGTGAAACAGACAATTAGCTTTGTCTTAGGAACCTTCTGAATACAAATTATTTAGGCTTCCTAAAGGTACTGACATGTCCTTACTACCAGCTCAAAGAAATCAGTTAAATAGTAAAAACTCTCAATGATACAGAATATTTTTATTTACTTCTGCTTATGTATTTATTGTATATCCATCTATGATGACATCTGCTACAAAATTATTTTCTAATTCACAATTAGGGTTGATTTCTTCTTTATTTGGTGATGTAGAATTGAGCTTGTATAGACTTCAAATATATGAATGAGACGTACTATGCATTTAATCAAATTTAGAGTAGATACTGGGACATGACATCAAGTTTTAACAATTCTCTTTACTTTATCAAGTTTTCCTGATTCAAATTATATTCTAAATTTGAGGTGAAAAAATGGTTCTGAATTTCTCTTATAAATATTCCTATTTTCATCAAAATGGCTCAATCCAAGAAGGGGGGACGGGAAATAATCACCTGATGGTTTCAACACATATGAACGAAAATATTTTGAGAAGTGAATTTAATCAATGCTGTCTTTGCAAGCAACTAAAATATTAATAGTTTATCTTTTTAAAAAATCACTCAAACTTGAAGAAGAGCAGTGGAAATTTGCATGATAGGTCTGTTACTCAATTTTATCATGTACTAGGACAAATTATATTTTCTAACTAGCCAAGAAAATGTGAACTACTTAGGAAAATAGGTTTCATAATACTTCAGTTTGAGGGAAGACAATGGTATTTAATTCCCTTTCTTATTACATAGTTTGCTGAGTATATTGTAATTATGTGACTGTTTCTAAAAAGTCAAGCATAACTTTTGAAAATTCACAAGTCATTTAGAGTTACCCAAGGAGCAGGTAACCAATATCTTTCTGTACAACATTACATTCAGACATTAAACAAATTCTTTTGACTAGATTTAGTCATAGCATTTATTAAAGACACTTGATAGGAATATTTTGTATATTTTAATATGTAGAATTTATTTGCTAAGACTACTGAGTAACACCTTGGGTAAAACAGCTTTGTGTTCTTGGATTCTTGGAATGATACCTTTCGCAACAATTTCAAAAAGATTTTGTGAAACAACCTGATATTTCTTAACAGGAATACACATGAGCGCATGCATGTATGCATGAGTGCGCGCGTGCGTGCGCACACACACACACACACACATACACACACACACACACGCACACGCACACACACACACACACACACACACACACACACACACACTGAGCAATAGAGAATATCAGGGCCATTTCTTACCCAGGTGAGCACTAAATCTCAAGCTGCAAGCATAATCACCTATGAAACCTAGTTTCCTCTCTTCCTCCACTTGAAAGTCACAAAAATAAATAACTCAGGGAAAGCCTAACGAGTAAAGGTGCATAACTTTGCCACCATTAACTTTCTTTGAAAGACAAGCTTTTAATTATGAGTTCATTCAGTTTTGTGAAAGACTCACATGCTCTAAGATGTCTTCCATAACCAGCAGAACTAGAATTGTTCTACTCCTAGAACTATTTTGTTTTCTCTGTATTATGAATCATTCTTAATAGTATATCCTACATTCATGTACCTGGCTATTCCACAGCTACCACTGTAAAAAGACAATCTTCATGAAATGGGAAGTGTGTCTCATTTAAAAAGTAGGAGCCAAATTAGTGTCTGACAAGTCATGAGGACTTGCTTTTGTGATCTCTCACCACCACAGTAACCTAACCCCCAAAGTCACTATATTAGGCATTGAATTTTAATATAAGGGATATAGGGAGACAAAAATATCCATACTATCACAGAACCTCTTTTAGTGCTTATTCAACTTTAAGAGATTTATCTATATTTTTATCTGGTTTTCTCACTAGACATTTTCACAAAGAAACATTTAACAAAATAGGATAAAACCAAAATTTTGTATTTTTCTGGAGTAAAACTGATATCTTGATTCATTTGGAGGTACTCATTCATTTTCATTATGTAAGGATAGTTTACTTATATTATAAATCATTAATGTCCTTATGTACAATAACTCAAAGCATATGATTTTATTTTTAGAACTTTCTGATATGACTTGTCTCTCAGAAAGTCTCATGAAGAGATGAAGTACTCAGCTATGAATATGGTTGGGAAGAAATGTACCTTGAGTTAAAAGGAAGTAAGATTACTACTAGAACTCAGGGGAAGGAATGCTGGGCTCTATGCTTTTATAGTGAAATTTTCTATGCAAAATGACAATATTTTTGAGAAGTTATTGTATACTAAAGCAAACCAAATTTTATTTTCACTGAAATTCAATGAAATATATTTGTTTAGTTTGGATTTGTTGTTGCTATTGTTGTTGTTGTTGACACAAAGTCTTGCTAAAATGTTAACTGGGCTATAAAGAGAAAACATGCAGTGTTCCTTTAATTGGTATATGTTCCAAGGAAGAAAAATCAACACAAACTAGAGTTAAATCCCATAGCATATATGAAATAGAAATGTTTATTGTGCTTTCATTTCTTACCTTCTGACAACATATATGTCATATGCCATGTTTTTGTCAGATTAGACCATATATATATATATTACCCAGACACATACCATTATATCACCTCGTGTGTATGGTATGGTTTTCACAGAAGAATGAAATAAGCTAAAGAATGAATTAGGACCTTTGACCATATATGTTTACCTTCACATACAAATAGTTTATATAATTTATAAATTAAAGAGATAAAAGTATAATTTCCTTTATCCTTTATTTGTTTATTTGTATATACTGTTTATCACTTAAGAATAAAATAAAACGGAGTAAAATTTAAAACCATTACGGAATAGGGCACATTTTACTCCAATCTGGATTTAGATATTGATTCAAATCAAAATGTTAAAGGTCAAATGTTCAAAAAGTCTTCAAAACAGTTGATAAATTGAAGGTTTTTTAAAATTAGAAGTCCAGTTGAGTGACTGATATTTACACATCTGATCAATAAACCTAAGATTTGTTTTATAACAACTGTCATTTAATATTATAAAGCCAATAAAAATTACTAATCTCTGAACTCACTTTTATTACAGTGAGGTATTGGCATTTTCAAGTCTTCATTAAAATTAGATTGTAAAGCACAACTGGCCATAATATAGTAATATGGACCTTTAACAAAACAAGATGAAATTAAAATCTTGTAGAAAAGTCTGACTCTTTAAGAGATCTGTTGTTGAGTAAAAATTGCTTTTTAATTGCAAGCTGTATTTTGATGTATTGCTTTTTAAAAATGTAGTTTTGTTTAGAATAAAATGACTTAACACTTTTAAAAAACAAATCTGTATTACACAATTAAGGAAAACTAGGGATGCCACCCAACATTCTTGATGATGCAATATTGAGTCCCTCCAATGTGGCAGTCAAAATGTGATGCAATAAGAATGATGTTGTTCCTGCTCTACATGTCTTGCTATGTACAGTGAGGCTAGACAATTAAACAAGTAATTAAAATCCAATATGACAAAGCATTATGATAATGGAAATAACTTTCAAGGTTGGCATTAGAATGGCTTGATAAAAGAGGCAAATTCCAAGATGAAATACAACATTAATTAAAGAGGAAAGATGTGCAAAATGTCTTTAAAGGTATAAAGGTAAAAGAAAATAAGCACTGAAACAAGGATTCAGGTTGACCCATTGTAACAATGAGATGTACAAGACACTATGATGAAAACGAACGTTACAACTTTGTGGAGGGATTGGGGAGGGGAGGGATGGTAATGGAAAAACAAAGGAGGGGGTAACAATGCTGGATAGAAAATGTACTCATTACCTTACTCATGTAACTGTAATTTCTTTGTACAGTATCTTTATAATAAAAATACATATAAAGAAAAAAGAAAATCAGCACTTGGAAGGAGTGCTTAGATTTGGTGACAACATTGGTGAGCAAAAGCTTGATTCCAAAAAGTCTTGCACATTCTCTAAGGTTTTGCAAATATTCTTCTAGGCAACAAGAAGCCACTGAAAAAGTTTAATGTGTTGGAATCTGGAATCATGTGCATTATAATAGTTAATATTTGTTGAGTAGTTGAATATAGTCTGGAGTCTGATGTAAATGCATCATATTAAATTACCTGAATTTTCACAAGGACTCATTAAATTGCCTGATCCAAAGCAAACATACTCAGAGAACTAACTTATTAAAAACTAATTAACTGATATGAGATAGAGTCAGAGTTCAAAGCCATGAACTTTGACCCCTGTGATGACTTAAAGCAGATTCCAAAGATAGTTGAAATGATTTGTTGATTACTTAAAGTCAGTGGTGAGGAAAAACAGGAACTGCAATGAACAGAATTTGGTGAGTAATGAGGAGGCATGTCCTGGAAATGAGAATAAAGAGGAAAATTTGTGTGTGTGTGTGTGTGTGTGTGTGTGTTGAGAATATAATAAACTCAGATTTGCCTATCTAGAACACAAAGCATCTAATGACATCTAAGCATTTATAAAAACAAACCCACAGCAGCCTGCACAAGGAATCTGTTTTTGAAAGAGAGTTTAGGCAATGTGAATCGAAGTTGATTTATTTAAGAAACTAGTGTATCTACATTACCCACAACACTGAGTAGGCGGAGAATAAATGGTGGCAGCAAACAACTAGCAATAGAGAGACAAAAGAGGGAAGAATAGTCAATAATGACATTGAGAAAGGTACTAATTGGAAGTCAAAGAAAGGTTTCTGCCAATTTTAATATTGGAGATGGGAAGAGGTATCTCTCTGGTAAAGGATGTCCTCAGCACGTATGAGGCCCTGGATTCAATCTCCAAAACTAAAATATAATTATATCACGAAAGTATGCAAAAACCCCTTTTCCTTGAACTTGTAAAGATGATTCTAGTTTCCTTTCCCAACTCTCTAATTCCATAAATGGTGGAAGAGTAATAAACCAAAATAATAATAATGATTATTATTATTATACCACAGAGAGATTGCTCTGGAGAGATCATATGGTTCATATATCATTATTGCAAAGCAGATTTATTCATTTGACAAATATTAAATATTCCTGAGCATTTAATATAAAGCAACGTTACTCTAGATACTTGATCTACATCTCAATGTAGAAGAGAAATATGCTAGAACTGAATGTTCTGGCAATGGAATCAAATAAAATATATAATGTTAGAAGAAGATATGAAGTTGCGGTCAAAGTAAAAAGAAAATAGGTCTGGATGGGGGGAATCGAGAGTGCAGTTTGAGTAGAGGGTGGCTTTTGATTTTTTTAAAGTTAATGTTTTTTAAAAATTTTTATTGTGAAAATACTGTACAGAGGGGTTACAATTACATGGGCAAGATAATGCGTACATTTCTTATCAAGCATTGTTGCCTCCTCCTTTGGTTCTGGCTTTTGATTTAAACAGGATGGTTCAGGTAGGCTCCACTGAAAAGACAATGATTTAAAACAAAACAGAGTTGAAGGAGTCCAACCGTGTAACTATCTGAAGTAAACCAGAATGAGCAAGTTACAGTCAAACCAGGAAAGCATGTCTTCAAAATGTAATGACTTGCCAGGTGCTGGTGCCTCATACTTGTAACCCTAGCTACTCAGGAGACTGAAATCTGAAGCTTGTGGTTTGAAGCCAGCCTGGGCAGAAAAGTCCATGAAACTTTTATCTCCAATAAACTCCTCAGAAAAACAACAACAACAGAAGTGGTGCTGTGGTTCAAGGTATGATATCACAGAAGTCAAAGAAATATTTCCATCTGTTTTAATATTAGAGATGGGGGGGATATCTCACTAGTAGAGCATATCCTCAGCATGTGCAAGGTAGAATGCTAGCCTTAAGCAAAAGAACCTCAGGGACAGCGTTCAGGCCCTGAGTTCAAGCACCAGGACCAGCAAATAAATAAATGGCTTATATCTGCAGTGAGATGGCAGAGCAGTTGAGGTGCGACTGAGCCATAGTTATCGAGCTGTATTTCAAAAAGGTTTCCAAATGAAGGCCAAAAATTCAGTTATGGACATGGAAGGACTAAAGTGCCTATTATACAATGAGTAATGAGTGTTTTACATTTAAATCAATGGATCACCACATGAATGCCTTAGTGAGAGAAGAATATTATGTATTGTGCTAGAGGCACTCCAACATTAATGATTTTGAGAACCAGAAAGGGAGAGCACAAACAAGCATTTGATGGGACAAAAGCCTAGCTTATTGTCTATGTGAGTAGATCAATGAAGAAGAGTAATCAACTATGTTACATGCTTCTGGCTGGCCAGGTAAGACTGGTCATTTTCAATCTGTTTAGCAGCATGAAGTCATTAATGACTTTGACAAGTGCTATTGCGGTGAAGGACTAATTCACAACGAGGTGAATTTGAGACTGAATAATTAAACAAACTTAATTCTAATACCTAAAGGAAATAAATGAAGTCCTTGAAAAACAAACGAGAGTTAATGAGAGAACAAGGTTTACATAATAGCGAATGTCCATAAGTGTTAAGAGATTTCTGCTACCTTGGACATATCAGAAGTCAATTGAAAATATGGCTTCAATTAAACAGTAAATATTTAGATATCACATAATGTATGCTAAGTACAATTCTGAAGGTGCCGAGGATATAGAAATAAAGTAGCACTGTTCTTTCCAGGCAGTCAGTGACAGAAAAGTGGGGAGATATTAAAATATAGCTTGATAATTGCTGCCATAGAAAAAAGCTGAGAGTGTTCCAGGAGTTCACATAAGAGGGCATTCATCAGACTTAAGTGGGAAAGAGAGTACTTCTTGAGAGTAATTGACATATGAAGTAGGCGTTGACAGATAAGACAAAGTTGCTGAGATGCAGGTAGGACAATGGGAAGTAAATCTTCCATGAGTTCAACTGAAAGGCATTGGGGATACAAAAGCCCAGAGACCTGAACTGAAAGTGCTTAGGCTGTATGTAAGAACAGGTGTCATTCAAGGCTGCAAGTTGGGCCTGTTAAAGGTGTGAGCAATTAGCAACACAAATGAGACACTTGAACACTGTAGTGCAGAAAAAGGATTTTTTTTTTCTGAAATGGCTAAAGGGATGAATAGGCAGGCAGCCTGTGAGAGGGTCAAGTCATGACCAGATGTTCTTTTTTAAAACATGACTCTGCTGTAGTGAGGCTGGATTAATGGAAGAACTTTGAAATGTGTAAAGCAACTGGTAAACCATCCACCTGATGGTCCTTCCTAGACTATAAGAAGGTTCTGGGTAAGGCAGAGGTATTTATTATTCTGTCTTCTTCATTTAAATTTGCGTGCCTACATCACTTATTCAAAGTACTTATAAAGAAAAAATGCACTTCAACTATGACTAATAAACAATCAAAAGGACATGATAATCTTCATTTAGGATTCCACAGTAACTCTACCTCAACACATCTATGACAAGTTATTAAGTCAGAATTGGATGCAGCATTTAGCATTCTTTATTAAATATGATAAAAAACATTCAATTGAATCTGAAATACCACTTACCAAATATTCTTGTCTTGGACACAGAATCACTGCTAAGCCACCAAGCTACTAATGGAGGATTATGCTGTTTAAGAACAAAAGTTGCTGAGTGGGACCTCTAAAAAAAGTATTGGGTCCATATTATTTGGCTACTGGCCCTTTTCCTTTTTCTTGTTTGAGATTGGCATGATAGCATGATTGGAACCTTAAGTAGCCATCTTCTCATTTGGAAGACAGAAGACCATGTGTCTTATGGAGCAAAGACCACAGGAGCCTTGACTCCAGTGAATCATGGAGTTTTCAAGCCAATCCTGAAATACCTCTCTCTTGCAATTTTCCAGTGAGTGAGAATAAGAGATTTTTTTTTCAAGATAAAACAGATAAGTTCTCGCTATTCGTGTTTGTACCAAATGAATACTTTAGGGAAGAGAAAATGTAAAAATTATAACTCTCTTGAAAGTAGTCCTCAAGTATCATTTAGTTGGTTTCAAGCCATCAGGCAACTACTTTATCCCAAATTACATTTAAAACTTCCATTTCTTTTCTGACCTGTACCCAAAAAGCTAATGATAGTTTCAGAAAGTCAGATTTTAAGTCTGCAATGATGGTTTTAATATCCTTTTCCTTTTGGTTAGTTCTGTGATCATAAAGCTATTAAAGAAATAGCAGAGTAAATTGATGTGTACTCCCTTGCATTTGCCAGAAATAATATCTAGTTGTATTTTATGTATTTCTTATTTTTTCAAAGGTGAATGCTTGTTCAGGAAGCAATGATGCTTAGAACAGACTTAACAAATAGTTTGGCAATTAAGTAATGGTTTGGGCTTTGATCTGGAAATTAAATGAACTACGAGAATACAGGTTGGTGGAGGGAAGGGAGAAATGTTTTTGTTTTGGATGAAAACATTTTACTTAGAAATGGAATAGTATTTTTTCCTCACCA
This sequence comes from Dipodomys spectabilis, assembly GCF_019054845.1. NCBI lineage: Eukaryota > Metazoa > Chordata > Mammalia > Rodentia > Heteromyidae > Dipodomys > Dipodomys spectabilis. Next base: position 20,558,188 of record NW_024870720.1, on the reverse strand, counting down.
TTAGTAGAATTAGTTTCTGAAGCATTCGCAAACTATGTATATAAAGGGCAGCTGAATGTTTGCCAACTTACAGGGAATGTACCAAATGGAAAAGGTAGAAATCCTTTTTCTTAAACAGTCATCTTGGCCTGACCTCTGACATCACCAGAGGAATTGTCAGAGATCCCCAGAATACCATCCTTTCCACGTCAAAGCAGGATTTCTGTCATCAAAACCTGTCATTGTCCACTGGAGGTCTTGTAGCATCATGATTTGGCCTTAAATCATACCTGTGAGATATCTTTTGCTTTCATCACACGGGATTTTACTGTCTTTGATACAATGATTGCATTGTAGCACCTTTTATGAGTACAAACTTATGGGAGGGAAGAGTAACAACAACTACTCTTTATCTAAATAAAATGACTCTGGTTTCATAGATGGAACTTACTTTCTTTGATCTTATTGGTTTTTAACAATAGGTTTAGGGTAACAGAAACATGCAGAGTGCAGATTTATGTTTTCTCTCTTACTGACACAAATCAAGTGCAGATTTATCAAGCTGTGAAATATATTAAGTTCACAGGACTTTAACAAAGGGTTACCAAACCCCAAGAACCTGCTGTGATTCAAACTACTTTCAGATGTCCTTTTAATTATATTAAATGAAAGTTGGAGTTGGCTTTGATGCTTATGGGCAAACATGGAAATCTCTTGAAAGAACTGCTAAAAGTACTCCCTGTTGCTCTAGTTAATATACTACATTGTATGCACACTGCTAGCCAATTTATTCTAGCCACTTTAACAAGGATATCCAGCCTGACAGGCCACACAGAATAGTATCACAAGTCAAGCAAAGCACAAATCATTAGAGGACTACGAAAAGTTGTTTGACATGCACCAGAGAGCTCTTTGTCACACAGCCAATTAAGTGGCCAAACAAGGAACTTGAAAATACTCATTAATTTCTTCCTAGCAGTATAAATGGAGCTCAGAATCTTTCCTGTTTTGGGCACCAAAGGAACACAGTAAAACTGGCATAATTCAATTTGCAATTTGTCAAAGGTGCAAGTAGTAGCTCCGGTTCATAGCAAATTCTGCATTAGTAACAGAGAGAGAGAGAGAGAGAGAGAGAGAGAGAGAGAGAGAGAGAGAGAGAGAGAGAGAGAGAGAGAGAGAGAGAGAGAGAGAGAAACAATCAGCCAAAATGTTCAATATTATGTATGGTAGTTGAGCTTTGGAAATGTTTACATTAATCAGAGGTTGACATTTTAGAATCAGCATTTCTAAGTAGATTGAGTAGACTCAGAATCATTTCCTCCTCCAACAAGTAAAAACTTGTGACTCCAGGACACAAAGTTGTGCCTCTCTCTCCTTCAGGATTCTTTGGTCAACTGCTGGCTTCTCTCCTCTCCTGGTCTCCCAGGATTACAGTGTCTAGGACTCAGCTCTGAGTTGTTTTTGTTTTCTTCTGTTTCTATCTTCATTTCTCTAATAAATCCATCTAGTATACAGTTCAGTGGCCCTCAATGCCACTGTATAATTAACACTAGCAAATGGTAATTGCTAGACAGACCTCACAGATGAATTACACGCTCATATATTTAAAAGTATATTTATTATCTATATCTCATACCCAATAAGAATGTCAGATGTAATATGCCTTATAGTAAAGAGTTTTTTCTTCTTCATCCAACTGGTCATGGCAGATCAACTACATAAAAAGACACCTTCCTTTCAGTTTCTCTGTCACTTCAACCCTTCTCTTCTTCTGACACATCATATACAATCACTAACCAATCCTTTTTTTTTTTTTTGGTTGATCATGGGGCTTTAATTCTAGGCTTGGGAGCTGTCCCTGAGCTCTTCAGCTCAAGGCTAAAAAATGCTCTACTACTTGAGCCACAGCGCCACTTCTGGCTTTTTCTGTTTAATACATGTGAGGCAAGCACTGTACCGCTGAGCCACCTTCCTGGCCCAATAACCAATTCTTTTGTTTTCTTTTTATTTAATATTTCCCTAATATGAATTGTTATCTTAACATACAGCATAAATAGATGAATCCAAGTGAATCACATTACTCTAGTGGTCACCTAGCTTCAGGAATTAATTTCCTAAGATATATTCTACTTTTAAAAGTCATCAGCCCATGTCATGCTCAGAAACTGGTGGTGGTTTCCTGGGTGTCTCATCCTAAAAGCTGCAATTCTTATAAAGGTTCTTCAGAGTATGTGCCCTTGTCACACTAAAACAAAAAACAAGCCAACACTCATTCCCTACTACTCTGCTTGCTTTCATTTTCCTTCACTTGCAAGATGCTCCTCTATCTCCAAGAGGCACATTTACATGTCAGTAACTGCCTGTTCCCTGCTGCCTATTTTTCTTGCAAATCTGCAGAGTTGATCTCTTCATCTCCTTCAGAGTTCACTCAAATATTACTTCCTGTTTCATTTTCTCATTAGCATTTATCATTATCTGCCACTCTACATTCACACAATAGGTAACATATTGTCATTTTCATATCCTAGAACTTCACCCTAGAAGAGTGAGAAGGGACTTTTGCCTGTTACATGTACTGTTATAGCATCCATGTTGATCCTATTATTACATACATGTGCTCAGTTAGCAATTCCTGATTATTTTTGTTTGTTGACTACAAGGTGAGGTTTTTATAGTCTAAGATAGAGACTGGTTTGTATTGCTGATATGTATGATGGACATTTCTATTAGATTACCAAAATCAAATAAATAAAATAGGTAAATTATTTTTTCAACTGAAATAAGAGGGCTTGCTAGTGATATTTCATAAGCTTAAACACTTAGATCAACTGTAATTCAACATGAAATAAAAAAGGGAAAGGAAGAAAGAAAGAGATGAGCAGGAGAAGAACGAAAAAGAGAAAAGAAGAAGGTGGGAGAAATAGGAAGGAAGGAAAGGAAGAAAGGAAGGAGGAAAGAAGGAGGAAGGAAGGAATGAAGGAAGGAAGGAAGGAAGGAAGGAAGGAAGCCTAGTTATGCAGGCAATAGCAACTTCCAATCTAATGAGTCAAAGACTTTACATTAATACTGAGATATACTTATATTTTCTATATTGTATTATCTCTAGACATAACATGCAACCCCTAAGATTTAGAGAACAAAATGTATATATTGCATACATATTATATAATTATAATAATATTAAAATATAATAATACATCTCCATTGATCAAATATATAAATGTTCCTGCTTTAGAACTGAGTAAAGAAGAACACTAATAATAATTAATAGATCTTTCTAAAGAAGAGAGCAATGATAACAAACACTAATATTTAAAGGGTAGTATTTTGAAGTTCAAATGCCAAAAAAAATACAAGGACAAATTACTGACTACAGATATTGAACATGAAGGCAGTTGTTCTTAAGAACATTGAGGTTATACTATTCTCCTAGGTTCTCATTAAAACCACAGATACTTGGACTGGGAGTGTGGCCCAGTGGTAGAACTTCATGCTTGCCAACTGGAAGTCCCTGGGTTCAACTTCAAGTATTATAGAAACCAAATCAAAACCAAAACAGAGTCATCCACTGGATCTATATAGTTCATATGAAACAAGCAAATTAGACCTCCAAATTGATATGAGAGTTTTCTAGGAATATATTGTAAGCTTAACAATAATTAGAACAATTCTATTTTAAGATGAAAGAAAGATGGAGGGAAGGGTGGAGAGAGAAAGAGAGAGAGAGAGAGAAAAAAACAGAGATAAAGAAAGAGAGAAACAAACAAAAATCTATGCTCTTCACAATGATAACCACACAATTCTGCTTAGTAATTCTATTTTTAATAAAAAAATTGTTCTTCTTAATTATGATGTTGATATATGTCAGTAAAGCAGTGTCTGTGCCATTAGTTTTAATCAGATAACCTTGCCATACCATTCAACTCTTCTTTATCCCTAAGATCCCTTTGTGTAATATTTTACCATAGTAGCTTGTTTACTAGTTCATGGACTAAACTTCAAAACCTTCCCCTACCTGCAACCCATCAACAGAGAGTGCAAATCTATATTTCACATATACCATCATGGGTGCAAAGAAAAAGGCGTAATAATAGCAGGTATTGGTGAAGATGTGGAGAAAATGGAGCCCTTATATATTATTGGTGGATCTGAAATAAGGTAAAGCCACTTCGCAAAACAATTTCATACTTCCGCCCTTTGGATAGGTACTCCATTTCAAATTGCTTGTTCTTCTATTAAGATAATAATAAAGTTGTGTGTGTGTGTGTGTGTGTGTGTGTGTGTTGGGCTTGGGCTTGAATTCAGGACCTGGGTGCTATCCTTGAGCTTTTTTACTCAAGGCTAGCACTCCATCAGATCCAAGCTCCACATCTGACATTTTAGTGGCTAATTGAAAACAAAGTGCTCACAGACTTTCCTGGCATTTCTAGCTTGGAACTGTGATCCTCATATCTCAATTTCCTGAGTAGCTAGAACTACAAGTAAGAGCCACCAATGCCTAGCTAAGATAATAACTTTTAGTCAATGTTTCCTTTGAACATAAAAAGACTTCAAGCAAATCATATTTATATATGACCTTGATGTAAATGCAAAATAATTATCAAACAGCTATACTTGATCATCAGAACGAAAAAAAAAGCAAATGTTTTACCCTGTTCTATTTCTGAAATACAGTAAAAAATCAATAAATATTAAGCCAAATTATACATTCTCTTTCTTCCTACCAAATAATGGGCCATATCTGCTATTGTAGTATCTGAGGGCTTAGAAGCCTAAGTTTCTCAAATCAGGATGACCCCATTTCAAGTTTAAGATCTCTTCAGTTTTGATTGTGCAGTCTTATGAAAGTCATTACACCCTCTCTAGACATCATTTTCAAGTCTGTAAGTTAAAACTTAAATGATTATACCATAGATTATCACTATTAAGTTTATACTAACTTATGAATGTATACTAATTGCTGTGCCTGGTGGAGCACACTTATAATCCTAGCACTCAAAAATCCGAGCCAGAAGGATCTCAAGTTGGAGACCAGTCTAGGCTACACAAGGATATCCTGTCTCAAACAAACAAACGAAAACCTACAATGATAACCACACAATTCTGCTTAGTAATTATATTTTTAATGAAAACCATTTTTTTTTCTTAATCATGATGTTGATATATGTCAGTAAAGCAGTGTCTGAGTGTCTGTGCCATTAGTTTTAATCAGGTAACCTTGTCATACCATTAGGTATCGTTCAACTCTTCCTTATCCCTAAGATCCTTCTGTGTAATATTATACCATAGTAGCTTATTTAATATGTTTTTGTAAGCACAATCTTGCTCTCCACATAAAAGTTAAAACTCTCTTTTGAAACAAAAATGTTATGTACAAGGCATGGTAATAATGTTTTATTATGACATTTCAATTTTTATCTTACTGTAGTCAGAGTAAAAATTTTCCTATAGTATAATTACAGATAACAAAAATTATTCTGGACTCCTTTTCTATTTGTTACAAATCTTAGGTTATACATATAATCGCTTCTACGAGATTTATGTAATTTTTTAAAAACTCATATTAAGAGTACCTACAGGTCAGTTATAACTGATTCCACAGTCAGTTCAGACTTTGTCTGCTGTTACTTGTAGGCAAAATAAACCAAAGATAGGAAGAAAGAAAATGTAAATGATGGATCTAAATAATTCATAAAATAGATTAGCCCTCTAATTAATGGATAACCAAAGTCAACCCCGAAAGAATCATTGCTTATGTTTTGAAAAGGCCCTTTCTTCAAGAAACTCCTGATGACTAATAATCATCTTAGGTCAAGCTTAAGGCCTAAAGACCTTACATGGTTTCTTACTCCAATTTCATGGATAGTTCTAACTGTTCAGGAACAATAGGAAACAAGAAAAATTCGTCTTTATGACTCAAATAAATTAAGGCTTATAGTATATATGTCTGAAATTTCATGGGCCAGCAATCTACATAAAAATGATGAGAAATGGTGCTGGGCATTATCCAGTAGAGTAGTTTGCTTCACCAATGTTCTGTCTCTATTCAGTCTTATCAGATATTTGGTCAATAGTTGAAACATTTATTCACAGGCATTCAGTTATAACACCAGGAAATCAACCATTGAACAAACTGTGCTATTAATTTTCCATCAGAGATTCATGTCTGAATGACCATGCATTTCATAGACTTAAATACCAAAAGGCTAATTATCCCAAAGGTCCCATTAAAAGGATAGCAAAGATTGCAATAGAAAACAATCCAAAATGGTCTCCAGCTCTCTCTTGGAGAATAATTTCTCTATTACTTACACTGAGCATAGTTTGTATAAGGATGTTTGCATGCCTTGAAAAGTAATTTCTTTCAAATCTTTAGACAATACTTTCTTATATATAAACACTCATTGTTTTATAAAGTAAAATGTAAATTAAAAGCAAATCTTCTGAATCTTTCTCACAATATTTATTTTTTAAAAACATCTTTGTTTTCCTCATCCTAATGGCTTCAAGTTCAGAATAAAATTCACAAGACAATTTTTTATTTCTCTCTCTCTCTCTTTCTTTCTCTCTTGTGTGTGTGTGTGTGTGTGTGTGTGTGTGTGTGTGTGTGTGTATGCTTAATTGTTCAGATTTAAAAACAAAATTAATCAAAACTGAGGGTAAAAGTAGTGTAGCCAGAATTGATCAGGGCCAGGCTTGCTCTGTGCCAAAATGTAACATGATGCCCTTTAAGAAAATAGAAAAGGAAGAAAGGTTACTCTGACCTTTTTTTTTCTCTTTTTCCCTTGAAACAAATATAGTAAACTCTGAAGCAGACCACAGTATTTTCAGTTTACAAGAGCCTACCTATATGAAAAGAAAGAAGCCAAAAAAGATGGCAACAGGAATAGAAGCAAATACTCCTTGCTTAATTTCCCCAGTTTATTACCATTTTATGACATCTCAGCCCAAATGTGCTCCTTCCTGACTGCTCTGATCTTCATCAAAATACTCATTTCCTTGTTTTTTTCCATGTTTTCAGTCCAAATGTCAGTGTTTCACACAAAATTTCTAGTAAACAACTATGTGTGCTTTTCTGTTTTTAATCTGTCTTTTGTGACAACAGTCTCTGCTATGAGATTCACGGTGAATGAGGGGAAAAGTATCTTTACTCCTTACAGAATCAACACATGCCAGACAAATTTGACTATCTATAAAATAACTGGCCTATAGAGTATTTTCAGAATGAGAATGTAACAGGAAAGATGGACCTTCCTACTCTTGGTTTTAACTCTTTGAGGATTCTGATGCACTAACATATTCATCCAGATTGTCCTTTAGACAGTAAAATCCCAGAGCAGAGACTGGGCTTATATCATTCACTAATATATATATATATATATATATTATATACATAAATTATATATATTATATTAATGTATTTTTTAATGAAGGATTTCATGTAAGGCATTTTACATTGGGGCAGATGGAAGGAAAAGTTTGTCAGCCCTCAGCAAATGACTGTATGTAATAGAGAGGTATGTTTATTCATGAAAACATTTACTGTGCTGTGATCTTCACAATTTTCTAGTTTTCTAGAGGTTAATTGGAGCTAAGGGTCTCACAGATTTTCCTGCCCTAGCTGGCTTTGAACCCGTCTCCTCAGATCTCAGCCTTCTGAGTAGCTAGGATTACAGGCCTGAGCCACCAGCACCTGACTAATGTATAGTTTTTATACTGCCAACCTTACAATCACTAACTTGGTTCTTGTGGACATATCTATACATCGCATCTATCAAATATGTGATAGTATGTATATGCTGCAGAAACTTTAGAGTCAGACAGTAATAGCCTCTTTCCCTTTAATTTTTGTTTGTAAAACCAAAGAAAACAATCACAAATACAACACACACACACACACACACACACACACACACACACACACAAACCTCCAAAACTAAAAGAAATCACACACACACACACACACACACACACACACACACACGCACACGCACGCACACACATACTAATTCTCCAGAGAAACAGAGAGCTCACTTTTGGGATTGTTCCCTCACATTAAACCGAGGAATGTTTACTGCTTAGGGGGAACAAAAATGTCAATTTGACAAAAGATACTTTTCTTTGGGATAATCACTTTTTCAAGGAGAGTAAGATAATCACCACATGCTTTAAGCCAATAAACAGTTCCATTTTAGACTAGAAGTATGATACTATACATCAAGAATCCTGGACTATTTCTTGCCCTGTCTGACTTTGAATGAGTGTTATTTCTGAATGGCCTGACTCCCAGTATATATATGAAATAATCAGATACTAAATTCTGTGATAAAATGAGAGATTTATATATTGGACCCAACTCACCTCTTATGGATCATCAAAATTTTTCCTCCTCAAGTTACACCACTTGCTTAATCTACATTTAAGATAATCTGGCATTGCCATATTTCTTTTAAGCATATACCCTCTCTTAATTCTTTCCATTCCCACCCTTCAAACCCTCCCTGAAATTCCATTAGTTCAAATGGAGCACAGACAATCCAACCACTTAACACATTTATAAAAACGCAGAAAGTACCTGGACATAGGCTCTGCAAGAGCGCTCTCTTTTCTGAAGCTGAATCCATTAAGACAGCAGATTAAACACAGAATAGAAAAAACAAGTTAGTGACAGAAGAAAACAAGAAAAATAAAAGAACGCATCTACACAAAACACCTTCATTTTCATTCACTACTTTCTCAAAGAAAATGAAAGCTAAGCCACAGCAAAATGCAATCAGTGTCTTGAAATATGGTAGCCAATAACCTTTGAGAACAACTCAAGGGAAAACTAGATGGCAGAAAGCTGTTAAGGATTGGAAGAAACTTTGAATCATGTAGTAGAAATTAGTAAAAGTCAATCCACTTCATCCACTTGAAATAATACCATTTCACATCAGGTTAGTTATTAATTAATGGATCACAAGTAAAGACATAAGAATGTAAGCAAATTATGCCAAAAGTTTGGAATTTTTTTCACAACAGGTAATTTGAGGCTTTGAGACAATAAGATGGTTAATATGCACCACATTATATGGGTCCATTTATACATACAAAAATTCTTTGTACCAGAAAAGTAGAAATGTCCATTTATTATGACTTTTTGATTCAAAGCAACAAATAAGAGATAAATTCATTAAAAAAAAAGAAATGTGATTCATATCCTGACTTGTCACTTCTTTTATTTCTTGAAGAATTCCTTTTGACTATTTTGACAAACTAAAATAATAGATTTAACAACTTTGGGGAATAAGAAGCCTGTTTTGTTGTTGTTGTTTGTATGCATACAGAATGATGCTTTTTTCTTGACAAAAAGTTGACAGCAGCTCATATTCGGTCCCAAACATTTTTGTTTCTGGTGCTAAAATGAATAATCTATAACAGTTTATTCATCCTACTTAAATAAGTGACCCAAATTTTATAAATTTGATTGTGGGATTTCCTCTTCTTCCCTACAGCTTTTTTGTTCCTGATTCAATAGCCTTCATTGCTAAAATAGATAATCATCCAATTGTAAGAAGCAGTAACTCTGATGCTTTGTGTAGCTAATACTGCCCCAACTCTAATTCATGTTTTCTGCAAGGAGCATGCAGCAGTTACTCCTCTAAAGAATTAAGGGAAGAATGAATGCAAGTAAATTGCCAGTGCTGTCATTTGGATCACTGACTCCAATCACTGTTTCTCAGGACTCTAACTACTCCAGAATTTCAATGTGGAATGCAATTGATTTGTACGCAGTTGACTTTGCAAATCTGATGGGTTATAACTGCCTCAGGGGAAGACTGAACCACAGGAAATGAGGGGAAAGCCAGCAAGCACTAGAATAACCTTTGCCCTCCCACCTCCGAACCCCAACATGCAAATTAATGTATGACAAACCATTATATAGACAACTGAAAGGAGCCAAATGGGAAACAAAAGAGAGCATTAAAAAGCTTCAGAAATGGAAATTTGCCCATTATGTAGTTATTTGATATTTAGAGTAGGCAAGCTGATTAGCTGTAGCCAGTTAGAAAGTGACATTAATTGCCAGCTTTACCTGATATTCATAGACATCAACACCATTTTTAAATAAAGATACAAAGTATGGATATAACAAATCATGTTAGCGATGTGTACGATTAATAGAAATCGCTGCTCCTACTTCTTTTTGATAACAATAGCTGGCAGCAAAATTCATTAATAACATCCAGCCCATGTAATAACACATTAAAATCACAGCAGGCCCAGATTATCTAGGCAGCTGAAGATTAGTCCATCGTGGCCTTCCTTGGGATTCTATCAAGAAGCACTGAAAAAATGAGATAAATTAAAAATTTTAAAAATCCCTTATGAGCAGCATAAAAAGATGCTTTAATAATTCAAATCTAATAAAGAGTAAAATTGTGCTCTTTTTTTCTGAAGGTAAAAATTGCATAAAAAACTTAATCTGTCAGATAAAATATCTGGCTTTTCCAGGTTGAACAGTCATTACTTTTGAAATATTTTCTGTCTTGAGTGAGATTCTTACTCCAATAAGATACAGAAAAACTAAAAATAAGTCTGCAAAAATTATCTTTCAGTCTCAAAGTCCTCTCAGTAAATTCAGGGAAGAGGAACATGAGAATTTCATTGACAATTTTTTTTTTTAAATCAGAAAGATGATGATAATAGTCAAGGCTCAAAACTTCAGTGTTACTTATTGAAAATCTCTACTATACAAATGCCAATCAGGAAAAGTTGTAAATTGAGCATAGTAATAGTCATTCTGAATTTTTTAAAAAATTTTACCATGAAGGTTAATTTACCATGTGATGGTTTTTTCTTTTTTCTTTCTTTCTTTTTTTTTTTTTTTTTTTTGTGAGTCATGGGGCTTGAACTCTGGGCTTGGGTGGTGTCCTTGTACTCTTCAGCTCAAGGAGAGTGCTCTACCACTTGAGCCACAGCACCACTACCAGTTTTCTAGTAGTTTATTGGAGATAAGAGTCTCACCGCTTTTCCTGCCCGGGCTGGCTTGGAACTGCAATCCTCAGATCTCAGCCTCCTGAGTAGCTAGGATTACAGGCGTGAGCCACTGGCTATGTGATATTTTGTTAAGAGTAAATTACATAAAAAACATATGTAAAAATATATATTTACATAAATATATGGAAATGGAAACAAAATTCATAAAGTATATTATTCCTAAAATTCAAAGGTCAAATTATTGTTACTTATTTGATAAAATATATTTAAACACTTTAAATTTTAATGTAAAGTCTGAGTAATCAAAAAACAAAATAAATGTAGTTACTAAAAGTTTTTAACAGTAAAATAATTTAGATACTTGAATTTATTTAATTAATATTAGGTTACAAAAACCTCATTTTAAAATTCTGTAATGAATACGAATATTCTCATGCTAACATTTTCCAAGAGTCTACTTGTTGATTAGAAACTTAGTTTATTGTCAATCATTTCACTATAAACATTTGAAGGGAAAAGAAACTAAATTGCATTCATGCACACTCCACTTGCCACAATTCAGCATAAAAAATAGAGTAGCTACCATGGAAAGTAGAAGTGCAAGTGCAAACTTAATAAGACATTTCCATACACAGTTACCTTAGATTAAAAGTCAAAGAGTGCTATTATTATAATGAAATAGTTAGGCCAGCTACTGTTGAGTATTGGTTCTCATTAGAATCATGAGGTTCTACACAAGGAAGCAAAATGAAGTAGGACAGGCTGGCCAACCTCACTAAACTTTGAGGATAACTCCCCTGAAGTCCTTACCTTGTTCAAGCTTCGAGCTGCACTGTCCTTGCCACCTGGAGTCAAGTTCCTAAGTTGGACATCAAGGAGGCCAACCAGCTGGTCCATAGCCCGAACTGAGTAGGTGATGTCTCCAGCATTCAAATGATTTCTTGTCTGTTCAGCCAGCTCTCTTGCAATGTTGGCAGCTGTTTCTCCAGATTTCAACTATTATTTTGAAGCAGAACAAAAAAAGAGTACCTTACATAAATACTTTTATTGGTCTCTTTGATAATTATTTTTTTCCTGTAAGATCAAATCACTGAGGCAAGAAATAGTTATGAAAAATCATCTACACCTGAATGCACTTCCTAATTTTTCCTGCTAATTCATCCTTTCCTTCCAAACCTGTTTTAAAATTCATGTCTTCAGAAAGCTTCTCCTGAGGAATCCTCTCAAGGTTTTCCTTACTATAATTACCCATTGGAGTGGTTAATTCGAAGGTGTGTTCTATTGTTCATTTCCTCTGTGAGTTTCTAAGTTAGACTTTCATGAGTGTGTAAAGGAAATTCTTAACTGTATCTTAATTCTCAAAGGTAAGTACAAATTTTTCTTTGCACCTAGCTTAGCAACTCCTAAACTAAGTGAAAGGAAATTGAATACTCACCAATGAACTAAGTGAATACTAATTATTGAGGGGTACAAAATGAATATTCACCAACTGTTAATCCCTGTGAAAATTTTTTCCCTAAATTAAATCTCCGCTTTAAAAAATCATTTTGACTTTCTTTGGCAATTTTTGGAAATTTTCCTCCCAATACATTGAATACTAAATTATTGCCTACTTTCCCATAGTTTCCCTTTCTACAAAGACATGATGATTTTTTCCATATATTCTACAACAGTCAAATTGTCTACATTTCAAAGATGTTAAAAATATGTGTATGTGTATAAACTCTCTCTCTCACTCACACATCCTTCATAAGAAAGACATGGGAGAGCTAAAAATGGAATTGTATCATAAACTCACATAATGAATTGAAACCCCTTTGTACAACTGTATTGGTATAGTACAAAAAGGAAATAAAAAAATCCCCAGAAATAATAGACATAAATGTTTAAAATTTTCTATTCATGCTTTTTCATGAAAGAAAATAAAATAATTTATGACTATATAAAGCTATACCAGACAATAATTTAAAAATATGAAGATCTATTTTGTTAACATTAATCTTCAAAGTATACTCTTAGGAGCTACATAGAAAATGTTAATAACAATATCATATGTATTCATGTATTCATATATGTATATTCTAAATGAATTGAGCAAAGTCTGAAAAGCGAGAAACAATAGTATTCATAAACTACTTTATTGAATGGCAACTTCTTTTTACAACTAAAGATAATAATACAAAGAAAGAAGTTAACATATGGAGATATTTCAAAACTTTAAAAAATCAAGACAGAAAGAGGAAAAAGAAAAGCAGATGAGTGGGGCTAGCTGGAGGCCAAGGAGAGAAGGCCATGGTTTGATTTGATTATTACCTTTGATGGTTTGGAATCTACCCAAACCTTTCTTTGAAAGTGACTAGGATATTTCCTTGACCACCCATAGACCATAACATTTTTTGTTTATGTGTCTGATGCAAGAAATAAAAGTGTTTAGATTAAAAAGAGAAACAGAGACACAAAAGTGGCAACTTTATTTTATAAAATTTTATAAAATTAAATTTTATAAGACTATTAATATGAAGTAATAATGCCTTAAAGTATTATATAGTTAATAACTATAGAAATCATTAAAAACTGTTAAGAGAATTTATAAGATTACTTTAGAAACTTCCACCTAAAACTCTTGTAAAACTTAAATGATTTACATTTTATAAAATGAGTTTCCAAGTCCGAGTGGGGTCATAGTACCTATAATATCTATAAAGTACCAGTTGTATATGTAAATATTTATGATACACAGATTTTTAGAAAGAGGAAAACTATATCTAACTCTATCCATAAGTATCTATAAATCTATGCATCTACCTATGCATCAATTAATGTATGCATGTCTGTATTTACATATCTGCCTATATATATATATATATATATATATATATATATATATATATCATCTATCTATAATCCACCATTTCCAAGATCTGGTCATTTAACTCATATGTTCAATTTTTCTTCAATCAACATTTGAATTTGATGGCGAGGGCAGTGATTGAACTTACATCTTTAGGTACACTAAATCTCTACCCCTGAACCACACCCATCCTCCCAACATTTGTATACTACTGTGCTAATATCTGAGAATATAGTATTAAATAAAGCAGTTTTTCACAACAAGGGTTTTATATTCTAGTGGCAGAAGAGGTATTAAAACCCTATCTATACAATTATATTTATTATTATTATAGTAGGCAATACAGAATCCTAATATGGTTGAATAGTTTTCAGGCATTTTAAATTGGTAGATGAAGTTACTGCATAATTTTGGAAATGCTTCTCAGTGATGGCTGTGGTACAGGAAGAAAATTCCAGCCCTAAATGGCAGTTTTTAGGAGTGAAGGGCACCAGGTCTATAAGATATTGCCCCAAGGTCATTGCCTCTAGATTTTAGGTCATGGGAGAATACAGCAAGGGGTAGTTATTGTTCTAGTTTCAAAATTACATGAAGATTCTGAGAAAAAAGGGATTTAAAAAAGTTATTGCTATTTTAAGGTTGTATATGACAAACCTACAGCCAGCATTATACTTAATGGTGAAAAACTAAAGCCATTTCCTCTTAACTCAGGAACGAGACAAAGATGTCCACTCTCTCCACTTCTCTTCAATCTAGTATTAGAATGCCTCGCTACAACAATAAGACAAGACACAAACATAAAGGGGATCCAAATAGGGAAAGAAAAAGTAAAACTCTCCTTCTTTGCAGATGACATGATCATAGATTCCACTCCCAAATTACTCAAGCTGATTCAAAACTTTGGCAAAGTAGCAGGGTATAAAATTAACCCTCAAAAATTAATGGTTTTTCTGTATGCCAACCATGAGAAAAGTGTGGCTGAAGTTAGGAAAGCAACTCCATTCATAATAGCCCTACAAAAAATAAAATACCTAGGAATTAACCAAAGAAGTGAAGGACCTCTATGATGAAAACTTTAAAAACTTGAAAAAGGAAATAAAAACAGAACTTAGAAAGTGGCAAAAACTCCCATGCTCCTGGATTGGACAGATCAACATCATGAAAATGGCAATACTTCCCAAGGCTATCTACAAATTCAATGCAATACTTATCAATATTCCAACCTCATTCTTCAAGGAAATAGAAGAGGCAATCCAAAAATTCATATGGAACAATAAAAGACCCCGAATAGCAAAAATGCTCCTCAACAGAAAGAACAGTGCTGGAGGAATATCAATACCAAATTTCAAAATCTACTATGAAGCCAAAGTAATCAAAACAGCTTGGTACTGGCACAAGAACAGACCTCAGGACCAAGGGAATACAATTGAAAACCCAGAAATGAACCTACAGACCTATAGCCATCTAATCTTCGATAAGGGAGCTAAAAAAAAATAGAATGGAAGAAAGCAGCCTCTTCAGTAAATGGTGCTGGCAAAATTGGTTAACTACTTGTAGAAAACTAAAGCTAGATCCTTATCTATCACTCTGCACCAGAATCAACTCCAAATGGATCAAAGACCTCAAAGTCAAAGCTGATACTCTGAAAACATTACAGGATGGAATAGGAGAAACCCTAGGTCTCCTTGGCACAGGCCGAAATTTTCTTAATAGAGACCCAGAAACACAACAAATCAAAGAAAGGTTGAACAAATGGGATTGCATAAAATTGCAGAGCTTCTGCATGGCAAAGGACATAGCTAGCAAGATCAATAGAAAGCCCAGGGATTGGGAGAAGATTTTCACTAGCCATACAACAGACAAGGGTCTCATATCTGAAATATACCTGGAACTCAAAAAATTAAATCCCCCTACAACAAATCTTCAAAGAAACAACTGCCCAATAAATAAGTGGGCTAAAGACTTAAAGAGAAACTTCTCCGAAGAGGAAAAAAGGATGGCCCATAGACACATGAAGAAATGCTCAACCTCTCTAGCCATAAAAGAAATGCAAATCAAAACAACATTGAGATACCACTTCACCCCAGTTAGAATGGCTATAATCAAGAACTCTAATAACAACAGATGCTGGAGGGGATGTGGACAGAAGGGAACCTTACTTCATTGTTGGTGGGAGTGTAAACTTGTTCAACCACTTTGGAAAGTAGTATGGAGGTGCCTCAAAAGACTCCACATATAGCTCCCCTATGACCCAGCAATCCCACTTTTGGGCATTTATCCAAATGTTCACAAACAAGACCACACAAAAGCTACTAGCACGACTATGTTTATTGCAGCATTATTTACCATAGCTAAGATATGGAACCAACCCAGATGGCCCTCAGTAGATGAATGGATCAAGAAAATGTGGTATATGGGGCTGGGAAGGTGGCTCAGAGGTAGAGTGCTTGCCTTGCATGCATGAGGCCCTGAGTTCGATTCCTCAGCACCACATAAGCAAAAAGAAAAAAAAGAAAAAAAAAAGAAAATGTGGTATATATACACAATGGAACTCTATGCCTCCATCAGAAAGAATGACATTGCTCCATTTGTTAGGAAATGGAAAGCCTTGGAAAAAATTATATTAAGTAAAGTAAGCCAGTCCCAAAGAAACATAGGTCCCATGGTTTCTCTTATTTGCAATATCTAGTATATGTCTGAGTCAAGCAGAAAAGGTCAGATAAGGTGATGTTAGGGAAATGAACCCTAAGATATGTATTCAAATGTTTTTTTCTTTCATGGGATTGTTTTTAATACATTAATAAGATTATTTCTTTGTTGGTTTGTATGTCCCTCCCCCATGGTATAACCTATGCTTTCACTGTATTTGATGCTGTTATAATTTGTGGAGGGGAAGGGAAAAAAACAAATCATTTAACTAGGGATACAGGTGGACCCATTGCAACAATGAGATGTACAAGTCGTTATGTTGAAAACGAACTTTACAACTTTGGTGGTGGGGGAGGAGGGTTGGATGGGGGGTGAAGGGGAGGATCGGATGGGATGGGAAGGGGAAACAAAGGAGGAGGCTACAATGCTTTATAAGAAATGTACTCATTATCTTGCCCATGTAATTGTAACCCCTCTGTACAGTATTTTCACAATAAAAAAAGTTATTGCTATTATAAAGGTGATATTCAGAAGTTATATTTCCACAAGTCAGGTAATGAGCCCATTTCTTTATGGACAATGTCGCCCTTTCACTCAATAATGGGAATTTTAAGAGGACTGATCTAGTCAGGTTTGTATTGAAATCTAACTTAGAAAGTGGGTTAGAGTGATCATGTATGAACGAAGGGTAGGAGCTATGGGTTAGATCAGGGTGTGGGAAAGGAAAATAGCAAAAGTTTAATCTCAAAGGTTTACACCTTCATTTCACAGATCTCCTGTTTGTTGGACATTTAAAGGAAAGGATGGGAAGGGAGCGGAAGGGACCATGCTCAGATTTTTGGTTTATATAACCTGATGGTGGTGCCAATAACTGGATTTTTCCAAACCTGCAATAATATGACCTCAGTTTTGATTTCTAAACACCTTGTCCATATTTTCTCCAGTGGCATCAGAAAAGTCTCTCTATTTCTGACCACTTTATGCAATTCTCTCCAGTATTATGGACTGTAATGATCTTACTTGTATACAATGTATTCGTGTATCTTAAAACTGCCTCAAATTTTCATGCATGGAGACAAGGTTGAAATAAAATCATTCATAGCTTATTGACATCATTAAAATGTCTACATCTAACATGGTTCCATTAAATTTTACTGTATTTCGTAGAATTAAATGTATGCACAGTTAGAAGTTTTATGAGTTTTCTGCGAGTTAGTAAACTCATGAAAGTATTGATCTGATCTGATTATATCTAGGTGCTGAAAAGGGGAAGGAAACCCTAGAGCTTTAGATAAGGATAATAATAGGACAGACATATCCTATGTGAGTTTTAAATTTTAACACAAATAAAAACAATTTTGATTGAAAATAACTTAGAGCTTATTTTTTTGGAAAGTATATCAACTCTTAAGCAAGAGTCAAAACAATTTATGATGGGTATATTCATGGTGCTTATGTATAAAACTATATAACATCACATCTTTGGAAGATCTACATATTTCATTGTAAATTTGAGTTGAGTGAAGTTTATGAACAAAATATGTCTACCTTATAATTGGCAGTAGGTTAGATAGGTCTAAAGTCTTGGCAACTCTACCAAATGTTCATCAAATTAAGAAACCATTAACATGCCTTCCATTTTCCATAGAAGAAAGTGAAAATGGACATTGCAATTCAAGAAACAAGATTCAGCTTAATCTTTCAGGGTAAATACCTGGTTTATTTTATAATAGAAAAATAGCAATATCACTTCTAGATCTCCAGAACTGTCTTTTAAAATTGCAGGAATAACATCTTATTGTCTGAAAATCTCTAAGTAGCCAGTGTCTGTGCAAAACCAAAAGGGGTTTCCTTTGTTGCAAATAGAGAATTTGCCTGTGACAATTCAGCCAATTCTTTACATAATAGCTGGATCTGGCCATGTAGTGGGAAGCATACCTTACTATGCATGCAAGTAATAAAGAAGCTACTCAAAACTGTGATGTCATGGGATTGTAAATAAAAGAAGACTGCTGAGAGGATAAAGTGCGATGAATTTTTCAAAAGTATGCAAAGTAGAAAATATAAACTGTTTGGAAGAACTGAGTCCAGTCTACAGATCAAACTGTTGCCAGAGTTCTTATAGAAGATGAGAAAACAGGGTATTTTATCACATTTATTTCAGAGGCAAACTCCCAAGCCAATTTACTACCCTTCACTAAAAAACCTGGAAAATGTTTTGGAGAAAATTTGAAGATGTATCTATTTATCCATGTCTTTTTCTGTCTACTTTTCCATCCATCTGTTCATCCACCTATACCCATCAACTCTTCCATTCACCTACCTACTGATCACCCCCTCTTACTTGGGATATGGTCCCATTGGGCGCTTTTAATTTTTCTTTAACAGTTGTGTTTCTTATTAAATAGCATCATTGAGCAATTATTCTAGTGAATCTGTAATGAATTTCTTCATGAATCTGATATTTACATTTAAAGCTTACATTTTCCAGTAAAACATAATCCCCCCTTTCTCATAACATTTAATTCTTAAGGTTACATTACGAAAGTAGCCAAAATTCACTTGCAGCTCTTAGATGGTTGCTAAAGAAAAGCAGCATGATTCATTCCTGTAAAAAGAATGCAAATCTTATTATTGCTTTTTCCAAATAAACTTGTGTCCTAATTAATTGACTTTGTATATAATTAGTGTCTGAAATAGTGCTGGTAAACATGGAACAAATGCTTATACTGAAAGTAATGGTGTTTTCCATTTTACAGATGAGGAACTTGAGACACTATGTCCACTTGTCCACTATGACTAAACTATCAAGAACATCAGGCCAATGCACTTTTCTTTATAATCCCCAGGATTTCATTCTAGGCCTTGTAAAGACACAAAAGAGATTGTTATGGCCTGAATGTTAATGTTGAAACCCATAATATGCATACTGAAATCTAATCCTCAATTAACTAACATTAAAAAGTCAGGAATTCAGAGAGGTGATTGAATCATGAGGGTTCTGCATTTGTGAATGGAATTAGAGACTTATTAGCTTCTTGGTCCCTACCATCACATGAGGATACAATAAGAAGTTGTTGCCTATTTATTTTTTTAATAGAAGTCTCCTAATGGAAACACTGAATCTGCTGGCATCTTAGAATTTCCAGCTACTAGACATAGGAAACAAACTTCTGTTATTAGCTACCTAGTCTACGAATATATGTTACAGCAATCCAAACAGACACAAGAGGCCTCATCTTCCAGAAGACATGCATGCACAACGCACCAAGATATATACATATATAAAACTGTTTTCTTTTAATGAGGTACATGAAGGATGGAGAAGACACGAACGAGAGTTGAGGTGATTGGAGAGAGATGTGTAAGGAAGGAGAGCCAAGATTTAAAACGTGGAGACAACCTGAGGATTGGGGCAGATATGTTTCAAATCCTAGCAATGGCCATGCTCCACTCTTCACTCCCTACCCTTTATTTTGGAGGAAGACATTCTGCTTCCAGTGTTTGGTCACTCCTTTGATCTGGTGAAGCTAGGACTAGTAACAGATGGCTCTGGTTCCTGCTCTGTTCCCTGTAGTTTGTCTATGCTATCTCAATCCTAGTGTAAACAAAGCCTGTATCTGTTGTTGGAATATCAGTGCTGGTCCAAGAGATGCCTTCAGAGGAGGGAGAAAGAAATGGACAAATAACTGAATCCTGCCTGTGGAGTCTCGTCTCCTGATTTCATCAATGGCAATGTTTAAAAGTACAAGGGTTTTGTAGTAATGAAATCAGCTTAAAGCGATCACTGGTACTAAATTAGTCATAAATAGATGTATAAGTGATACAATCATGTACAAAGTTGGACAAAGCAAAGAAATACTAACAGGTTAGATGGGTATTGTAAAACAAGGTACTTATCAAGTATACCAGGTTCCATCAGGGTGAGAGGAGGCCTGCTGTCCATGCCAGCTTTATCACTGAGCCCCTACCCCCACCCCCAGCCACTTTTTGGATAGCACAAAAGCCTCCTGACACACTCTGAAGTTTTTATAAATTTCAAGTATTGTGACAGATTTCCATGGATTAAATTCTCTAATTTTAATATAATATATTCTAACATGACTGTACAGACTCATCATAATTAAGCTGGAATGTTGTGGGAGAACAGGATGTGTTTATTGCAAAACAAACAAACAAAAAAAACCCCATCCTTCCATAAATCAAATGTGCAACAGCTGTCTGGTCTTTGAAAGGAATTATCTCTTTTGTCCTAAGATTAGCAGGGTTGCAGAGGAAAGAAAGGAATTAACTATGATAATCAGTTCAAGTCACCCAGTAATTTCTGCAATGAAATAGTCCAGCCATATTTGGAAATTATCACGAAAACACTCAGCTTTTTAGGTGAATTATTATTGAATTTATATTAACCCTTGGGCTGAGTATCTAGGGAGTATTTTTTTTTAAGTTGCTAATGTAAAAAGATATGCTACTGATCTCTTAATCTGATCACATTCAGCAAGAGTTATTTGCCCTGGGGTCTGAGCTACGTGGTAATAAAATCAAGGGACATAAAAACTGTGGCAGGAACAGTACTGAAATTGGAGAAGCATCATTATGAATAGCAACAAGTATGGAGATGCATATGTAAGAGGGTAACTAGAGTCAATATAACACTATTCTTCCATGATTTAGAGTAAATAGATAGTTATGGCTCATCTGCTGGGTAGATATTTATGGATTATTATCCAGTATATTATGGAAGATAAGCCTGGTTAAAAACAAATAGAGGAAAGAGCAAATGGCACAGGCAGGCTTTTAGGAAGGCCATCATTTGTAATATTTCTCAGGAAAATCTCTTTCAGAAATTCCTCAGCATAGCTAATGTGCCATAGAAGGACTCTCCATTTTAGGAGTGCATAAATCCACATAAATTGCTATAATAAGGATTCATCCCACAGCCCTTTTGGCATAAATGCACATCTGGTCTCTGTTTGTAATGAAATCAATTCAAAGCCCCACAGTGCATTAATAATAAAAATGTTCAACATATTGCAACCAAATAAGCCCTGCAAATTCAAGTCTGCAAGATTCTGTCACACATGTGTGTATTTTAGCACTGATAAATGATTAGGTTACAGAATATTTTTCAAATGACTTAAGATTCGAAAGGTAGAATTTTTTATTATTATAATTATTATATTTCCCACAGGAAAATCCATATGTATGTATGCTAGGCATTTTGCTTGCTTGATTTATAAAGCCTTGTAGACTTTTATATCCCTAGCTCACAAAAGCATAGAAATTTTATTAATAATACAGTTATTGTAAGCTGTACTAGCCTAGCTTAGAGGAAACTCATGGATTTGCATTTTTAAAACAACTGAATTCTGCAGCCTGGACAGAAAAGTCATTGAGACTCCATCTCAACAGAAAAACAGATGGGTGGGATGGTGTATGCTTGTCATCCCAGTTAGAACAGAAAGCATAAAATAAGCAAATCGTATCTCAGTGCATGCTTGGAGAAAGCTGCAAGATCTTATCTCAAAAATAACCAACTCAAAGAATGGCCTAGAGCATGCTTCAGCAACAGAGCACCTGCCTATCCAAAGCAAGGCCCTAAATTCAAGCTCCCTAGTGTCAAAACAAAGAAAACAATAACAACAAACAACTGAATTCTAGAATAGAACCTAGCACATTAGAAGTTGTCTTTAAATCTGAAAGAAATATGAGAACGATATTCCATATTCATTTAAAAAATACCTTGGTTTTTGCTTTCTGCAGTTATAATCAACAACTGCAAAGGATGTAGATTTAATAAAGCCTTCCTATACTGTTCTCCAGATTTACCTTCTGTGTTATGTGATTGACCCAAGGAGAAGAACAGTTGCTGAGGTCTGGTCCCTGGGGATCCCAGATTCCATCCGGAGCAAGGCAAAGGTAAGTTGACACACCTGCAATATGGAAATAAATATGTCCATTTCAAAAAGTCCATTTTCATTAGCATGATTTCATATCCTTAATATGCTTAAAGATAAGCCACAGCAGATATGATATATAATTTAATTGAGATAATGTCCATTAAATGTCAGACACAGTGCCTGGCAAGCAGCTGGCATAGAACAAATGTTATAAACACAACCACTGGATATATTAAAGCACTGGTGGGCAACTCTGCAGGCCTTGGGGAAGAAATGCATGGATGGTATCCAAGTGCAACCTGACTTCAGGTGCTTATTGGTGAATTCTGCGGAGCCAAGACAATAGTTGAGTCTTAAAGAAATCCATTTACAGGGGTATTGTTTGCTTCCTGAAAAGCAAAATCCTGAAGAAAATTTCAAGAAGAAAATGATGCCGTAATGGTGAGGTCAAGGTTTTTAACTGAAGTTATCTGAGAGTGTATTGCAAACATCTGGAAAGGGAGGTCTAGAATCAGCACATAAGGTCCTGTGTTGTCATATATATGTGTTCTGGGAAAACAGTGAAGACCCTTATGAAGAAAAGGGAAGTGAGTAGATTTAGGCTTTAGAAGGAAAACTCTGGTGGCTGAATGTAGGATGAATTTGAAGGTAAGATGGAGAGACTGGCAAGAAGCAATGGCTATAATTCAAGTGAAAAGAAAGAGAAAAGAAAAGACAAAAAAATTAAAAGACAGGACCAGACCAAAGCAGAGTAAATGGTAAAAGGAGAAAGAAAAAAAAAAAAAAAAGAGGACTATAACCTTTAAGACTGTTGATGGCTTCAGAGGGTTTGCTTTAAAACCTGTCCCCAATTTTCACAGGACAATAATGACATATATTGGTAGTGCAAAGTGCTTTCAAATAAAGTGTTTCCCTAATCTTCAAAAGAAATCTCTCAAGTAGGGAAGCTATTATTACTTCTCTTAGAGATGAAGGAACTGAGTCTCTGAGCAAAGACAGAAGACATCATGAATGACTGATTTCAACACCACAGAAAACTTTAGAAATGACCTTTGTTCTCTTTTTCAAAAATGGAAGTAAAATGCTGAATATTTTTTAACTATTTTCTAAAGATAAATATGCACATTTATATAAATCAATATACTCTGATGCTCCTCCCACTCTAATATTTCATAAAATTTGGAATAGTGTGTCCCCATATTGGAACTTTTATATAAATGGTATCTCTGTTAAAAAAGGAATAAAGGGAATAAAGGAAATAAAGCAATTGTTTCTGGGATGTTTCTGCCAAATATTATTTTAAGAAGATCATTGTATATAGCAATGGTGAAATTGGAATATTTCTGTCTTCAAATGGTAAGTAACGATGTGATTGCAATTTGGGAAGATAAGTTGAATCCATAGTAGAACAAGTGAAAGGCTTTCTAGTTCTTAACTGTTCCCTGCAAATCTGGCTTATAGAGATTGGTTTTTGACACTGTTGAGAGTCTTTGAGCATTAAGATATTATGGTGACTGGTAGAGATGGCTAGCTTGCTATTTGTATAATACGAAGAGGTGGTTCAGTGGCCATCATCTCATCCAGATATATTCTACTTAATTTTCTACAACCAATACTGACCACAGCTGGAATGTTGCAAATAGAGGCGACTAGCAGGAAGAGGAAAGAGGAGGTAGATGAGAAAGGAGTCCAGGCATTAAGTTTCATTGTAATTTGATTCCAAGACTTGGCACTGCCTGAAAAGTAAGGATCGCCCAGAAACTCCTGCCAAACTTTCACCTGTCACTTCCACAGGTTGCATTTTCTGCCTCTGAAATATATTGCTTTCACTGTAATTTAGCTGAGTTCAGATTACAATACTAAAATAGGTAGTTAATAGGAATCAAAAGGGGAAAAAAAGGACAAGAGAAGAGAAGAAAAAAAATCCTAGAAAAGGAAGTCAAAATAGTAACAACAACAACAACAAAAGTCACTTTCAACTTTGTGGACTGGACAGGTTTACCTATGGTTCCTGCAGGACATGGCTGCTTTGCTACTTGTCCTTGACGAGTCTTAAACCACATGATTTCCCTGGCTTCCACAGCCTCACAGCTCTCTTCCTGAGCTGGGATTTGGGAGGGTGCTGAGGGCAGGTGTGTAGTGACATCATCAAGTAACTCTACAGCTGGAGATGGGGTGCTGGTACTCCGGTTTCTCCTTCCAGGTACTGATGGGGTGGTGCTACGTCCTGCACTCCAGGTTGTGGTCCGAAGGGTGGTACTGGTGGTTGTACTACCCATTCCAAGAGGGCCTGTGGTAGACATTCCTGAAAGAGAATTAGAGAGAACACCTACATTGGTTGTTCACACTAGGATTGCAGGATGACCCTATAGTGTAGAAACAATTTGTCTGTGACAGTTAAAAGAGTTTTTAGACTCTAAAAATCCTTTACCTCATTTTCACTTTAAAGATGGCAAAAGAATAAAAATAATAAGATACCAGACTGGCACTTGAGTACCAAAACAGCCATTGACCACTGCCAAACATAGACTGGGTCCTCAACTTTAATCATACAAAACAAAATTATAGCAAAACTCAACTCTAGAGTAAGCTTCTTAAGACTCTCAGCCTTTTGGACAATTAGAGGATTAAATCCTTAAGCCCTCTACTTAGAATGTTCCAACTTGGCATAGAAACAAAAAAGAATTGTATACTATTATATACAAATCTTTGTTGACACTAGGCAAGATGATTTTCTAAATCTGAAAGAAATAGGTAACAAGCAAAAGGAAAAACAAAACAAAACAAAAAATAAACAAGCAAACAAAACCCAGACACCAAAGCACCCACAACCTAAAAAAAAAAGAGACAGAGAGCAACTCTGCATATAATTCCCTTATTGCATATTAGAGTGTTGATCTATCCTAACTCTTGACAAATAATCCTTGTTAACAAAGCTTTAAAACTTGATAATTATTGGTGTAAGTACAAACAGTTAGTTCCCAAGACATTATGCTTCTAATTTACTTTTTCTAAGTTCCAATATAAAGTAGCTAGAGTTTTTGATAAGATATAAGAAGTTGTGAACCTATACCTCCTAATGGTATCATTTTAGACAATTCTTTTTCTGGAAAATAAAATTCATGTTTATATCATAGGACTGCAAAACTACACCATTCTAGGCATGAATTACTAATTGTAAGAGCTAAGCTCTTACAAGACAAGCATTAGCATTCAAGCTTATAATCTTAGCTACAGAAAGTTGAGATTTAAAGGATCAAGTTTCAAAGTCAAACCCAGGCACAAAAAATCTATGAGATTCCATCTCCAATTATCAAGCAAAAACTAGGACTGATGACTGATAGTATGGCTCAAGTGGTAGATCACCAGCCAAGTGAGTACAAAGTTCTCAGTTTCATTATCAGACTTGGCAATTGTTTTTTTTAAGTAAAACTAATACTGTCATTCTACTATCAATATATTTAGGGGCATTGTCTCTACCCTGGTACACTGTCACTCACAATTAAAAATGGATAGATAGCCCTTTGATGAGCTTCCAGCTTTATTTAGAGGAGGTTAAGTATCATATACCAGAAGACACATCTTCACAAAATCTTTGCTGCCTTTTAAAGAGTCCCAGGTGTATCCCAGTGCATTTGATGTATATAAAACTTTTAAATCTAGCAGAGATACTTTAGGGGCAGAGAGTATTTTACTGTTACCAGAAGTTATGTCATCTGGTTATGTCCTTTTGTCCTTTGTTTTCCCTCCCTCCCTTCCTTCTCAACTATCCACTCTCTGTCTGCTTTCCATGAGAAACAAAGGGAAAGGTGGAAGGGAAGGTAGTTCCTAAGGACATCTACTCCAAATGCATACAAGAAGCCCAGTGTCTTTCTTAGCTTTCTTCTTTGTGGACTGTATACTCAAGACAACTTTTGTTGATTTTGTGGCAATACACTATGTGAAATCCATCTATTTTCATCTCTTCCCAATCACCACTATCTACATTGAATTCACCATCATTAATGAATAAATACATCCTCTTTCTTTCCTTCCTTCCTTCTTTCCTTCTTCCTTTCTTCCTTCCTTCCTTCCTTCCTTCCTTCCTTCCTTCCTTCCTTCCTTCCTTCCTTCCTTCCTTCCTTCCTTCCTTCCTTCCTTCCTTCCTTTCTTTCTTATTCTGCTAGAAGCAATAACAGATAACAGTTTGGGATTTTAAAAAGAAAACAATTATTGATCCTAAAGACATGACACAATTCAAACACAAAACTCAAAAATTTATTGCAGAAGGACTGGGAAGGTGGCTCAGTGATAGACTGCTTGCCTTGCACGCATGAGGCCCTGGGTTCGATTCCTCAGCACCACATAAGCAGAAAAAGCCAGAAGTGACACTGTGACTCAAGTGATAGAGTGCTAGCCTTGAACAGAATTGCTGAAGGACAGCGCCCAGGCCCAGAGTTCAGGCCCCATGACAGGCAAAAAAACAAAAACAAAAAACAAACAACAAAAACCCCCAAAACAAACAAACAAAAAATCCTGTTGCAGAATATTACATGAAATTTCTATTTAAAGTTATAAATGATTGGGATGGGTGGTGAGATAAGTGATAGATGGTTTAACTCCCATATGCAAGGCTTAGGCTCTAATCCCCAACTCCTAAAGGAAAACAAGACAAAAAATAATAAATAATAAGCTAGGCATAGAGATTTCTGATTGTGATCCCTTCTACTAGGAGCCAGAGATAAGAGGATCACAAGCTCAAGGTCAGTTGAGCAAAGTTATAGAGTCTCTACCTCAACAATTAAAAAAAAAAAATAAGAAAAAGAGTTGGAGGAATGCAATGAGGGGTAGAATATGTGTTTGATTCTCAACCTCACAAAAAAAAGCTATAAACAATAAAAATAGTATTATATGTATATTACATGGGAATATGTTAATGCAGTATTTCATAAACATTAAATAAGATCAGAATACTTAATAAATAGATTAAAGCAGAATTAAGGAAGTGGAAAAACCTCCCATGCTCCTGGATAGGGAGGATTAACATCATGAAAATGGCAATACTGCCAAAGGCTATCTACAAATTCACCATTAATATCTCAATTTCATTCTTCAATGAAATAGAAGAAGCAACACCAAATTCATATAGAACAATAAAAGAACCCAAATAGCAAAAGCAATCTTTAGCAGAAAGAACAGTGCTGGAGGAATATCAATATCAAATTTCAAACTCTACTACAAAGCCATTGTAATCAAAACAGTTTGGTACTAGCACAAGAACAGACCTGAAGACCAATGGAATAGAATTGAAGACCCCGAAATGAACCCACAGACCTATAGCCCCCTAATCCTCGATAAGGGAGCTGAAACATTAAAATGGAAGAAAGACAGCATCTTCATTAATGATGCTGGCCAAATTGGTTAAACACCTGCAGAAAACTAAAACTAAATCCTTATATATCACCCTGCACCAGAATCAACTCCAAATGGATCAAAGACTTGGCAGACAAAGCAAACACCCCGAAAACATTACAGGAAGGAATAGGAAAAACTCTAGGGCTTCTTAGCACAGGCCAAAATTTTCTTAATAAAGACCCAGAAACACAATAAATAAAAAAAGGCTAGACAATTGGGATTGAATGAAACTGCAGAGGTTCTGCATGACAAAGGACATAGCTAGCTAGATCAACAGAAAGCCCATGGATTGAGAGAAGATCTTCCCTAGCCATACAACGGACAAGGGTCTCATATCTAAAAGATTCTTGTGACTCAAAAACAAGAACAAACCCTCAAAGAAACAACTGTCTGATAAATAAGTGATCTAAAGACTTAAAGAGAGACTTCTGAAGAGGAAATAACAATGGCCAATAGACACATGAAGAAATGCTCAATCTCTCTTGCCATAAAAGAAATGGAAATCAAAACAACATTGAGATTCCACCTCACCCCAGTTAGAATGGCTATTATCAAGAAATTGAATGACAACAGATGTTGGAGTGGATGTGGTCAAAAGGGAAACATTTACTGCTTTGTTGGTAGGAGTGTAAACTTGTTCAACCACTTTGGAAATCAGTATGGAGATTCCTCAAAAGAGTCCACATAGAGCTCCCTCATGACCCAACCCAGCAATCTTACTTTTGGGCATTTACCCAAAAGATCAAAAATAAGGCCATACTAAAGCTACCAGCACAACTATGTTTATTACAGCATTATTTACCATAGCTAAGCTATGGAACTAACTCAGATACCCCTCAGTAGATAAATGGATGAAGAAAATGTGATACACACACACACACACACACACACACACACACACACACACACACACACACACACACTGGAATTCTCTGCCTCCATCAGAAAGAATGGCATCGCCTCATTTGTTAGGATATGGAAAGAGTTGGAAAAAAATATTAAGTGAAGTAAACCAGACCCAAAGAAACATAGGTCCCGTGGTTTTCCTTATTTGCAATAACTAGTATATGTCTAGGACAAGCAGAAAAGGTCAAAAGCTATGTACATATGACCATATAAGTTAATGCTAAATGAAATGAACCCCAAGATAGGGACACACAGGTTTTACCTTTCTTGCTGTTATTTTTAATGTACTTATAATGTACTATGTGATTTTTTTTGTTTCTTTTGTATGTTCTTCCCCCAGAGTATAACCCCTGATTTCACTGTATTTAATTCCAGTGCCCTACATCTTGTATATACATTTTTCTAATTTGGGGAGGGGAAGGGAAATAACAAAATGCTGAAATAAGGATACTGGTTGACACATTGTAGCAATGAGATGTACAAGACACTATTTTGAAAATGAACATTATAACTTCAGGCAGGCAAAGTGAGGAGGAGTTGGGGAAGTGGAGAGGGAAGGAATGGTAGGAATAAAACAAAGGAGAGGTAAATAATACTCTAGAGGAAAATGTACACATTACTTTATGCATGTAACTGTAACCCCTCTGTACAGTATCTTTGCAATAAAAAATATATAAAATAATATTTAATAAATTGAAAATAAATCACTTGACCCTTTTCACTGTTATCTGTAAAAAAAGGCACAACAATGATGACACTGCTGGTATGTAAAAATGTTTTTGTTCAAATATTTTTTAGATGATGAAAAGTTCTTTTCAATTTCTCAACACCAAGGGGAGTAATAAGGCAGCAGTTAAAATCTTAACACCAAGTGTTTTCTCAGACTCAAAAGATTAATTTAAATAATACCAGCTTCCAATGATAATTGTGTTGACCATTTTGAATAATTTTATATTTCTTGACAGGTGCTACAGTCCTTTCATTGATACCCAGCTCTCGTTCATTTTTCAAATAAAGCATTACAAGTTCCCTGACTTTCTTAATTCAAAATGGAAAGGCAGAGTCTTACAGTAGTTACCTCTTATTAACTAAAGAATCTCATGCTCAAATTAGTGTGTTCTGAAAAAGAAATCTCTGAACTAGAGGAAAAATTATTTCTAAAATAGAAGCTGTTTTCCCATTGTCTTTCTTCTCTTCTTGAGAGTTATGTAAGTACTGGAGAATGCTTTCAAAATGAACGTGCTTTCTTCTGCTAGGTATTATAATTAATATATACCTAGCTGTGGGAAGATTTCTTCAGTAATCATTTTCATTGTAAAGCTGCATTGTTCTGCATATGACAAGCAGGTTCTCCAAAGTTGCTACCCACCACGAATGGCACATTACCACATTTTTGCTTGCTGTGACTCTAGACTTTCCAATAAATTTGTCTTTTAGCATTGCTTTCCCTGTCAGCTGCCCATAACTACACTGGTAGCTGAGATCAGAAGGACTGAGGTTTGAAGCAATTCCAGGCATACAGTCAAGATCCCTTCTTAGCCAATAGCTAGGCACAATGGTGTGCACCTCTCATCCTAACTGTGACTGGAATCCTAAAACAGGTGGACTATGGACCAAGTACAAGGCTAGAAAGAAAGTGAGACTACCTCAAACATTGAACATCAGATACCAGTTGTTTCATCTGTCATCCTAGCTACGTAGAAGGCTTAAATATTGAGGATTTTGGTTCAAGGGAAGCCTGGGCAGAAAGCTCTCTCGACTGCATTTCCAAATAATTAACAAGAAGCAGAATTGGAAGCAAAGCTCAACTGGTAGAGCACCGGCCAAGCAAGCCCAAATTCAAAATCAAGTTCCACTAAAGAAAAGGAAAAAATTTCCTCCTTTGAACCCATCAAAAATCATTTTAATTCTCCTGTCCCTCAGTCTTCATTATCCAGACCTTAATTCCCTCAGGATTTATTTTATTTTATTTACTTTTTCCTCCAGCGTATATTGAAAAAAAAATACTATTTTGACAGTATACCTTATGGAGTTTACCGGTTTTAAAAAAAAAACAACTATGCAAATATCAATTGTATAACACTTTTTTGCACAACTTTCTTTGTCTCTACTATTACTTCATTTAATTTGGACCCCAAAATGAAGAGTCATTACATTTGTGAATTCCAAATTTTAACAATGACAAATCTTAGCCTGAAATTAAAAGTGAATAATAACAATGTAAGTATGAAGAAATGGTACCTTCTGGCCTACATTCCATGTTATTATTCACCTACTATTGATTGCATATGTTTGAAAGATGCCCAGAACTAAGGAAATAGAGGAAGGACTGCAAATTTCAAGCTAGAGTGGGCTACATAGATTTTTTTTTGGTCTTGAAGCATCCAAGGCTAAGCTGAGGTCAGTGGTAGAACTCTTGCCTACCATGTAAAAAATCCTGTGTTCTAATATTGCAAAATAAACAAGCAAAAAAGATACTTCACATTCTGAATTGCTTTATGTATTCCACAATTTTTAGACCTACATAATCTTTTAGGAAAAGGCTGAATGAATAAATAGGTTGTACTAAAGCATTACTATTCATGATTACAAAACATCGACTATTTGTAGTAAACATATTTGTTTAAAAATGAATCAAGTCAGAATATAAAACTATGCATCTTTGCATAAATTTCACTGTTGCATAAGTGTTTAGCCAGCTTCATGAAGGCCATGGCTTTTCTCCCCCTGATTCTCTTCATCTTCCTCCTTTCTCCCAACCATAGGTAGTTCTCTTCATGGTTTTCACATTACAAACTTTCTTTTGTGTTAACTTAAGTCCAACAGACAGTATTTTGGCAGGGTACAGAAACATTTCCTCCTCCTACCCTCCCAGTGTTGATTTGAATCCAAATCAATTACTGAAGAAAGCTTCCCTAGGGCCAGAGAGAGGAAGTAAGAAAACTACAACCATCTCTGTGCTGCAGGTGGCTTTTGGCCCCATGGTACAGACAACCTGTACGTAGAATGAGGCAACAATCCTTTTGCAGAGCAGTAGAGACAGCAGGTTTGATTAAAAGTACTTTTTAAAAATGAGCATAAATATTACCCATCACAAAGTTATCTAATTCTTTCCAGATTCCTTTTATAATACTTAGCTAATGACCTCTTGGATCTCTATAGACTATCATCCATGGGATGTCATTATTATTTTCTGTAATGTGATCCACTTATATTTTCTCTTTATTTCCTAGGCCATTATCATCACTGGGAATAGAGCAAATTAATTGTTTTAATAAACATGAAATTATAATGGCCTTATTATATAAGATAATATGCTAAAATGTAGTTTTAAGGCATTTTATTAAAATTATCTGCTACATATTTAAGACCCTACAGTGGCAGAAATTTATGGGGTGTTTTGTATACATGGTATAATTTATGCTATCAACAGCCATTGGATGTGTGTTCTCATCCACATTATGGAGATGAAAGAAGAAGTCAAATTAAACAATTTTCCCAAGTTACCGAGCTGGTAAGTCTAGCCAACTCTCTTCCTTTACATTGAACCCATGCTCTTTGTTTCTGGAAGTGTATAGAGAAAAAAAATATATGTGTGTATGTGTGTGCGTACGTGTGTGTGCCTGCATGTGTATATTTATGTATATGTGGGTAAAACTCTTAATATAAAGATTCTCTATGGTCCAGACTAGTGGGGAACTACTTGAATCTATATTATGGACCAAGCAACATTATGTCATTATATAGGGACTGAGCTACTCAGATCTGAGAAATAAAATGGTCTACTCTTCAGAATTCCTATTTTACAAGGAGTGAAAACATTATGAGATTCAGTAAACTTCCAAGTTCATAAGAAGACCAGAGGAACCAGCAAGGCACAGAGCCAGAGACTTGATTCTTCACCACACTAACTGGTCTATTGAGAAGCCATACTTGGTCTGTGAGAAAGTAGGCCCTACTGTTGAGAGAAGAAAAAATCTTTATGCAGATAATTTGTGCCGTGGCATTTCTAATCCATTCATTAAGAACTCAGGAACACAAGGTAAGGCCTAACTGTGGATTCTAGAAAACCTAATATAGTATTCAGCCTATGAATGGACAATATTATTGTCAACCAATATTGCAGCTCTGGTAGTTTTCATGCATTTATTATGCACCATCAATGTTCTGAACATCTTCATATATAACTGAAGTACAGAGAAGAGGATTTTAATACAAATGGCTTCACACATAAATGGAGTAAAGAGAGGTGAAGTAAATTTCCCAGCCCTCGACCATTGCTAATGTTTTAATGATTTTAATATAAGCAGCTTGAATCCAGGTTTTCTGTGCATCCATACTCCCATGGAGTGGTAAAGGTTTGAAGCTGTTGTTGTTGGTTTTAATATGTCAGAGTGTTCATGTATTGCATGCCTACAAATGACCAAACGCTGGGAATTACAAGACTAATTCGGCCCACCTACATCTATTACTCAACTTCCTTGTGAGAGACATACTAGAAATGAACTGCTGAGTGTAATTTTCCACAGGCTTTCTATAAAAGGCTGCATAGGAAAAGCCTTTAAAGAAGAACAAACTACATTCATTCATCTGATTCACATATATGCCTTCAACAAGACCCCAAGTTGTGACACACTGAAAGGAAAATTTGTAAGAATCGTTTTTTGTTGATTCTTTCTTTTTTTGTTTGTTTGCTTTTTTTCTTTACAAAACACTGAAAGGTAAATTTGTTAGAAACTTCTTTGTTGTTCTTTTTGTTGTTGTTGTTGTTTTTCTTTTATTTGTTTTTTTCCCCATTGGTTGTGGGGCTTGAACTCTGGGCCCATGAGCTGTCCCTGAACTCTTTTGTTCAAGGCTAGTGCTCTACCACTTTGCCACAGTTCCACTTCCTTTTCTGGAGGTTAATGGAGAAAAGAGTCTCAAAGAGGGCTTCTCTGCCCAAGCTGGCTTGAACTGAGATCAAATCTCAGCCTCCTGAGTGGCTAGGATTACAGGCATGAGCCACCAGCATCTGACCATAAAAATCTTGAAATGAATAAAATACTGTAAATGTAGCACAAATGTCACCTCTTATAATATAATGAGATAAATAGTCCACCATTTAAAAGAGATTAACCTCTGCCACTTAAGTTTTTAAAAAATTATTTCTCCTGTGGTGATATGGATTAAACCCAGGACCTTCCACAAACTAGGAAAGTGTTTTGCCACTGAGCTGTATCCCCATGTCTGCCTTTGAGTTTTAAGTAGAAATTACCCACGAATCACACGAGAACAAACAAACAAAAATATATATACTAAAGTTATAAAGTGCTTTGCAAAGTATATGACTAAGACTGTTGAGTAAGATTACTAAACAGTTACTACTAGTATAAATATTGTTTTTTGTTCCTTCAAGCCAACCAAGAAATATTGATCAGTTACTATGTACTATATACTTTTTAAGTATTTATTTAAAATGGAAAAATAGTTTGAGATGCAACAGTAAAAGAAGATTCCTGATACAGATGTAGAGAACTTGCCTAGCAAACAAAAATTCCTGAGTTCAATCCCCAGTAAACCAACTAAACACAAGTACTGTTATCAGTACATATATCTTAGCATTCTGCTTTTTAAAAAAATGCTAAACATTTTAATTAATAGGGACTTAAAACTTTAGTGGTAATAGAAACATGACAAATTGGGGAATTCAGTTTGGTGGAGTTAGAGTGTATTGATTTCTCAATAAACAGTAAAATATTCCAAGAGCATAAGTGGCTGAATTGATGTGTGTCTAGAATTATTATTTACCCTTAGCCTTAATATCACATTTTATTTTCTTACTTTAGACATCACTATTATCTACTTGTCAGAATTACTAGCTCATATTTCTAGTGAAATATGCTTTATAATTAACTTGGGAATTGTAATTTACCTATAAGATATAGAAATATCTGCATAGAAATGGTGTGTGTGATTTAGTTATGGGATGTATGAAGTTAAAACAAACTTTAAAAATAAAAATAAAATTATCTTCCACAGTTGGAAATGGTAAATTCAGAGTAATAAGTAGTGAAAGCTCAAGATTTAAGATCTAAGTAATTTTTCAGTGTTTATTTTTCAGAATGCTGTTTAAGTAACTTTGATCACAGATGTTTGGGAATACCTATTTCTTGTCACTCTTATGTGTGTAGCACTTCTAAGAAACTAGTGAGAGGTAAGTTTCTACTTCAGGGTGACAACTGTTGTATGCTATGTTTTGCTGTTTGGGGTTAGAGTCTGGAAAGAGGAAAGGTTTAATATTACTTTCTAAGTACCTTAAAACTTTAAAAGAAAAAAATTATAGCATTGAGTTTTCATCAGATAAACAGCACATTACTTGGTGCTGTCATAGAAAACAGGAGTTCCTATATACTAGGCTACTTTTATTTATTTATTTTTAATGTTTTTTTATTGTGAAAATACTGTACAGAGGGGTTACAATTACATAAGCAAGGTAATGAGTACATTTCTTATCAAGCATTGTTCACTCCTCCTTTGTTTCCCCTTACCATCCTTGCCTTCCCATCTCCCTGCCCCCTAATTTTTTTTGTTTTTGTTTTTATCCATGGGAAAATGATTCTTAAACCCAAGTAAAAACCACATGTGTGTTGCAATGTCCTCTACAACACTTAATAATCAGTGCACAGCATATATGCTTGATAGGGAATAAAGTCTTTCTGGCACAATCACACTTAAATCACATGACTGAGTGCAAGGAAATGACATTCTTCCTTGTGTTTCAGCCAAGTACACCTGCCACCTGGGAGCAACTCAGTGGCTGCAAGATGTATGATAGACTACTTATTTCTCTTATTTTTTAATTTTATTGGTAAGATGCTGTACTGAGGGGTTATAGTTAGGAGTAAGGTATGTAACTATATATGTCGATCATTGGATCATTGTTACCTCTTTCCTTCATTCCTTGTTGTTGTCCCACTAACCCTCCCCTTCCCCCCTCCCGGATTCCACCCCTCCTCCCTCCCCCCTCCCCACTGCCTGTCCTCTGTGTATCCTTGTTGCAATAGGTCATTCTGTGTCCTTGTTCCAGCATTTTGTTATTCCCCTTCCCCTCCCTAGATTAGACATATGTATAAACAAGATGCAGGGTACAGAAATCAAGTACAGTGACAACAAGGGATATGCCATAAGGGAAAGAACATACAAAGGAAATAACAACAACAACAACAAATAAAATCACATGGTACATTTAAAACAATAACAATAAAGACAGACCTCTTAATGTGGTACATATATACAATGGAATTCTATGCTTCCATCAGAAAGAAGACCTTCCCATTTGTGAAGAAATGGAAAGACTTGGAAAAATTAATATTAAGTGAAGTTACCCAGTCCAAAGAAATTTAGGTTGCATGGTTTCCCTCATTTGTAATAATTAGTATACATATAGGATAATCTTATCAGATGAGCTGAAAAGCTCAAAAACCATGAACAAATGACCATATAAGATGAGGCTTAGTGAAATGAACCCCAAGATATAGACACAAGGTCTGTCTTTATTATTAGTTTGTAGAATACTTATTTCCAAAGCATATTCAAAGGATTTATAATATACTAATGTGTCTTCATTCTTGTGTGTGTGTGTGTGTGTGTGTGTGTGTGTGTGTGTGTGTGTGTGTGTGTGTGTTGGTTCTGTGACTTGAACTCAAAGCCTAAGTGCTATCCCTGAGCTTTTTGTGCTCAAGGGTAACATCTTACCAATTGAACTACAGCTCTGCTTCTGTTTTTTTTGGTGGCTAATTGGAGAATCTCACAGACATTTCCTATTTGGGCTGGCTTGGAACTTCACTTCTCAGACCTTAGCCTTTCAAATATCGAGGATTATAGGAGTGAACCACTATTACTAGGTTTCTTAATTACATTTTTAATGTGATAGTTTGATTGAAAACTTGGATCACCACTTCAGACCAAACTTTATACAATAAATATATTATTATAAATTTAAAAATTTACTTGCACAATTTTAATCACTTTAAATCAGATGTCAGAAATTATAGACCTAGAGTTCAAGTACTCATGTAGATATTACAAAGTCACAACTGTTTTCATCTATGATAACAGACAGGTTAGGAATGACTTATTCCGAATTAATGATGAAGAGGTCAGTAATTAGGCCCCAGGGATTTTCTGATATAGATTTAGGAAGCGAATTCTGAATATTCATAACTAAGGCAAACATCAATTAGTTCTCAGACTGAGAACTTAGTAACTTCTCAGTCACCTATGCATCAATTCATTTTTCTTCTATAGTCACAGCAAACCATTCCTCCTACTGCTCACCCTTTAAAGAGTAATAAAATCACCTCTATTTTTTCTGTTTTCTTTTGAAGAAGATAATTGCACAACAGCAATAACTTCACCAAGCAAGCAAATTGCTTAGGGAAATCCAGAGTTTAACATCCTAGAACCACATCCTGAAGAACATGTACAAAGATGTGTCAAAATTTGTGTAAGGTTCTCTGAACACCAAAGATTAGCTGCAACAGAGTATTATAAAGACAGGGTTGGGGTTATAATACAGCATTTGTGGGATGGAGAGAGGAGAAACGGAGGAAGGAGTGGGAAAGAAGGACAAAGAGGAAGGAAGAAGAGAAAAGATTAAGGGGAGGAAGAGATGGGGAAAGAAGAGGAAGAGGGCAGGGAAGGAGAGGAGGAGTGGAGGGGAAAGAGACGCTAAGACTGCTATTCTACCTTGCAGCAAATATTCTTTGTCTTTACAGCATATGAACATAGAAACAGAGGAGGGGCTTAATTACTAGTCTTTGAAGAAATGTACTTGAATGTCAGCTCTGATTAACTCCAAAAGGTTAACACTGAGTCTCACAAATCTGATCACTGATCCAGCGATCATCTTATTTTTTTCCACTGTAACCTGTCTGTTGTATTTAAAAAAGAAACCACTTAAATTTTTTAAATACTTATAGGAAGTTTTAAAAAATAGTACAAAAAATTCCTAAATCCATATCCTGTCAATGGTTTTGACCTATATAGTTACAGTATCACATCAAAGCCAGGACACAGACAACAGCACAGTTGGTAACTTGACTCCAGGCATATTTAGTTTTCGCCTCTTATGAACTTAGTTGTGTCCTGCCCCATTTTTATGTTGAAATCCTAACCCCAAGTAACTCCAGAACATTCTCCTTATTAGAAGAGGAAATTAGGTCACAAGCAACACAGACCAAAGGAGGACCACGTGATGTCAATGTGGTCATTTACAGTCTACGAACAGCAGCCTTCAAAGAAACCAAACCTGTAGACATCTTGATCATGGACTTCCAGAACTGTGATAAAATAAATGTCTTTTGTTTAAGCCAGTCTCGAGTATTTTTCTACAGCATCACTTGCAAGTGAAAATACTAGTATTTTTTAATAATGTGTATAGGGGTGTGTGTGTGATTCTCTGCAATGTTCTATACTGGCTTGCATGCCTGCCATTCTGTTCACAATGCAGAACTGTTTCAGCATTGCCTTTTCTGCCTCTTTGTATTCATCCCTGCTCACCCAAATCCTATGGTTGGCAGCTGTTAATCTATTCTCTGTAGGTATAGTTTCATTGTCTCTAGCATGTTATATAAATGGACTCATCCTACATGAAACCTTTCGAGATGAGCTTTTTCTGGGAAGCGTAATAATGGTCTTGGGGTCCACTCAAGTTGTTTCATGTGTCAGTGGTGAAATTATCTCTGGATATCACTGCACAAACCCCTATAATCTATCTTTCACCTTGGCGCTGGTGTGGTCTTTGAGAAGTGCAAATAGCATGCTGACTCCCTTCAAAAAGTACCCAGCTGACAGTACCAATTCTAAATCCTCAAACAGAGACTCTCTCTGGCTGCCATGCTCTCTGGCTTCAGGTAGGCTGGCTTTGCTTGAGTGCTTTCTTCTGGATGTAAGGCCACCCTTATACTTGTTTACCACTTGCAGAATATATCCAAGATAGTGGGATGTATATGGTTATGCCCACATCAATGTTACCCAGTACAACTATTAGATTGATAAATGAGCCCTTCCTAATTCTAACTCAGTTTATCTCTAAAGACTAAAGGCCAAAATTTTTTCATTAAGTAAGCTATCAAAACTGATAGGATTGATGACAGGGGAAACTGGTAGGATCTAGAATTGCTTCCAACCCCAGGATGGAGCTGTGGCTCAAGTGGTAGAGAACATCAGCCATAGCAAGCCTGTAACCCAAATCTAAATCCCACTACTGAAAAAAAAAAAAGAATTCTCAACTTCGCTTGTAAATTATAATATAATTATCTAATTTTTATATTAACTGTCATACCTACCAGCTGTCCTCATCAGGAAACATGAGATCATAAAACAAGCTGATGCTTGAGTTCTGGGAAAATTTTATCTATTATTGGAAATATCATGATTATTCCCACTTATTAGCCTTTCCTTACCCCTCATGTCTTTTGCTTCCCTCTGTGACCTCCTCACTCCCAGTGGGTTAAGAAGATGATTTCAGGCCATGCTCCTGCTTCTCCTTTCTCTTTCCATTGAATAAACTTGTGCTGATGACATTCAACTTTGGTTTTACATACTGGCTGCATGGCAATGAAGTGAGGAAGAAAGCCAGGATATCTTTTGGCATGTGAGGAGAAGGATCAGGGAGAGATCTCTC
Organism: Dipodomys spectabilis; assembly: GCF_019054845.1. Taxonomy (NCBI): domain Eukaryota; kingdom Metazoa; phylum Chordata; class Mammalia; order Rodentia; family Heteromyidae; genus Dipodomys; species Dipodomys spectabilis. Next base: position 20,518,863 of record NW_024870720.1, on the reverse strand, counting down.
CCCTACAAGGAGAGCAGGGGAGAACACTAGCATCCATCTTGAAGAAAACATTTCATTATGTCTTTGAAGAGATAAGCCACTATGTTGTGATCTGAGAAAAATAGCAAGGGTTCAAATGAAGTAAGAAGATCAGGTCTGGCCGGTGCCATATTGCCCACATGGTGGATGGTAGGATCTGGCATCTCCCACAACCCATCACCTGCCTCCCAGGTAATGGTCATGCCCGGACCCCTGGGGCAGGGGCAGGCACTTGGTGATAGGTTACTGAATCTGTCAGTCTAGTACCTGGGACTTGGAATTTCCTGAGGATCTGCCCCCTGCATCTGATCTACTTAGGCCCCGATCAGCCTAGCCTCCAGGACTCTATGCCATGTGTGTCTCCGTGATCCTGTCCTGTGTCCTGTCTCCTGGCTCATCTGCAGTCATCATGGAGTCCCAATTCAGCTCTCCATTGGAGCTGAATTGCCTGTTGGTATTGTTCTTGTTATTTCTTTCCTCTTTACCATGTTTCTAGCTGAGTTATGTGTATTTGCGTGCTGCAGGCCTTTGTAACCACTGGCAGCCTGAAGCCTGTTAACTGTATAATAAAGATTCCAATATCTATATTTTAAAATGTGGCTTCTGGGATGATTTACCTTACAACACAAGGAGTTAAGAGCAATACCTGGTAAGATCTGAAGCCCTGGTTTTGACATTCTGGAAGCAATAGAATGCATCCAGCCCCATGGGCTGGGAAACAGACTCTTCCCTAGTCAAGTCTTCCAGATGAGAACTTCGCTTAGGATGCATAAGTGCTAGGGCCTTGTAGAGTCTCCAGCCTAGGCAATGCCAGAACACGTAATCCATGAAATCTTGGAAATAATACTGTTTTAAGCCATTACTGGCATATAGAAATGCTTTTCCATATGCTAGTAAAGTAATAGAGGCCCTACATTTTTATATTTGTAGAAGTTTCAGGATCAGAACACATCACTTTGTTCTTATTTCCTTATTTGAGGAAGAACTCTTAATCTGCAAGCAGGGCACTAGTGGCTCACACCTTTAATCTTAGCTACTCAAGAGTTTTAGTTCCAGAGCACTGAGACTCGAAACCAATGTAGGCTACAAAGTCTATGAGACTCCAACTGTAATGAACCAACAAAAAGCCAGAGAGGAGCTGTGGCTCAAGTGGTAGATCATCAGTCCTCATTAGCAAGCAAGCCAAGTGAGAGCAAGGCCCCAAGTTCAAATCCCACTATTGAAAAAAAAAATAAAAGAATTCTCAATTTTGGTAGCAAACAACCTGTTAACCACAAAATTCTATTGCATGAATGTGAGTGCAAGGACTTTTCTTATAAATTGTGGGATATATAGTTACATCCCTGGGGCTCTAGCTTCTAGATGCCAGAAATCACCACCCTAAAATACCTCTAGAAACTGCGAAATTGCTTTGAGTGAAAAAGGCAAAATAACCCACAGGACAAATACTGGTTTCAAGGAATTCCTCCATTTACCTCTAATCAGTATTTTCTCTGTGAGAGGGCTACTGCATGCTGATAGTGGTGCTTAGACCATTTAAATGTATAATAATCTAAACATGAAATGGCTGGATGGTTGCTTTTCAATTTGTGAAATGGCTCAAAGGCTGTAAATGAAAGGAAACTGGAAGGCTTTCAACAACACAGATTATGTGGGATTTTTTTTATTTGTTTGTGTTTTTGTTTTTTGTTTTCTTCCAATGTCTAGCGGTTCAATGCTTCAAAAGACACACTTCCACTAATCAGACATTAATATTTAAAATTTCGTTTATATTTGGCTGTTGTATTTATGAAGAACGTGCATAGCAATGAATCAGGAAACTAATGAAAAGCACAAAACACAAAGCATGCCAACGAACTGCCTGGGTGAATTGGGTGGAGGTGGGGGCAGGGAGTTGGTGAGAGAAAGAGGAATTGTGGCAGCTTCATGCTTGCTGGTTTCAGAGATTACACTGCACAGAGTGAATTCTGTGAGCCTCTTGTTTACTACACTCTATCAGCCTTTCAAAGATGTTCAAATGCCTCTAGTGTCCAGTTGCTTTCTGAGTGAGAAATCGGAAACCTCTGGCTTCATTACCACTCCATTCAGTGATGGCAAAGTGTGAGCTTTCACATAAGCCTACCTCCTAGATGTGTTCTCAAGTTCAACATTTAAGGGAGAAATCAGGGGAAACAAACAGACCTGCTCTCTGGAACAACTTTATGCTTTCCTGTTCCCATTTATTATACACTTCGGTTCACATCATTAGCATGCAAATCAGACTGCAAGACAGTGTGTTTTAAACAAAGAACTGAAAGCTGGGCTCATAATTTCTTTATTGGATGATAAATAGGTTTTTTTCCCTAACAGAACAAAATAACCCTGGTTCATTTATGTTCACTCTTTGTGGCCCAAATAATTTCAAAACAAAGTGACAAAAATGTTACAACATTTCTCATTTTGATCACAGACAAGGCTTGCTACCTTGATTTTGATGTGAACATTTTAATGCTGTTTTAAGTAATATAAATTGGAAATAAACTTTTTTTTTTCAATTTCAGGGTTTGAATTTGGGGCCTTACTTTTGCACACTCTACTGGATAAGGTCTGCCTCTAGTCTTTTTCACTTTAGTTATTTTTCATATAAAACCTTGCATGTTTGTGAGGAACTAGCCTTAGACAGTACTCCTGCGATCTGTACTTCCCAGCTAGCTTGGATTATAGGCCAAAACCAACTTGTAGGTTGAGGCAGTCTCACTAAGATTTGACTAGGTTGGCCAGAATCTATAGTTCTAATATATGACTCCTGAGTAGCTGGGATTACAGGTGTGATAATCGTATCTTGCCTCCAATTTTTTTTTTTGTTTTTCCTGCAAGACAAGTTTATCTTGTCGGAATTCTACTATCATTTTTTTAAAGTAAGATTAAATTAGGACTAGAAACTGATTGAGATAGAATAAGTAAGTTTCTGGCTTAAAAATGTAGATAATCCTTAATGTTAAATAATTAAATATAAACCAATTCTGTAAATATTTCCTTAGTGTTCTCAGAAATTCTAACTTAATGACATAAACTATTCTGAGATGCATAGGAAAATGAACATCATCATCATCATCATTATTATTGTTATTATTTGCCAGTCCTGGAGCTTGAACTCAGAGCCTGGGCACAGTCCCTGAGCTTCTTTTGCTCAAGGCTAACACTCTACCACTGGAGCCCCAGCACCACTTCCAGCTTTTTCTGTTTATGTGGTACTGAGGAATTGAACCCAGGGCTTCATGCATGCCAGGCAAGCACTCTACCACTAAGCTACATTCCCAGCCTTAAACATTAATTTTGGAAATGTCTTTCCAAAGGAAAGGACGAAGGAAGGAAGGAAGGAAGGAAGGAAGGAAGGAAGGAAGGAAGGAAGGAAGGAAGGAAGGAAGGAAGGAAGGAAGGAAGGAAGGAAAAGAGAGAGGGAGGGAGGAAAAATAAAAGGAGGAAGGTAGAAAGGAAAGAAGGAAGGATTCTCTCCTCACAAGTTGCATAGAGCTAACACTGATCTTAACAATCTCTGTTCATCTCAACTCTACCATTCTTTAATTTAATTTAATTATTTTTTATTTTAGTGGCACTAAGTGAAGTTGGAACTTAGTCCTCTAGATTGAAAAGATACTTGTATTATCTGAGCCATATATCTAACCTTCTCTGTCATTCTGTGTCTGTATCAGACCTTCAATAACAAGATTTCTTTATCTATAGATTATAATCAACCTAGCTATTAAATATTATTGTTGTTTTTGTTGTTATTTTGTTGGTGGTGGGGCTTTAACTCAGGGCCTGGATGCTGTCCCTGAGCTCTTTGGCTCAAGTCTAGAACTCTACCACTTTGAGCCACAGTTCCATTTCTGGTTTTCTGGGGATTCATTGGAGACAATAGTCTCATAGACTTTCCTTCCCTGTCTGGCTTTGAACCTGTATCCTCAGATCTCAGCCTCCTGTATAACTAGGATAACAGACATGAGCGACTGGCATCCAGCTGTAAGTGATGAAATTTAAATAATACGAGATAAAAATTTGATTTCCTGAAAACATAGTTTACTTATATTTATAAGTAGCATTGCCAGATAAATTAGGCTTTTAGAGCCCTTGGCATATCTGTTACTTTTATGGATACTTCCTATCTATTGAATGAATGCTTCTGAGTATCCACTATGTGCCATGTACTTTTTAGAGGCTAGAAATAATCACCAGTCAAATAGTCAAAAATCTCTCCCTTCACAGCGAGTCAGATAACAGCACTTAATAAAAATGCAATGTTGTATGTTGGATAGTGATAAGCAGGAAGGAGATATGGAGATGGAGGTTGGTCATCAAGCAAATTGAAATCAGTGACATGTGAAAGAATTGGGATATCGTAAGCCATGTAGAAATGTGGAAAACTGAGCCGGTGCCAATGGCTCATGCCTGTAATCGTAGCTTAGGAAGCAGAGATCTGAGGATCGCGGTTCAAAGTCAGCCCAGGCAGGAAAGTCCATGAGACTCTTATCTCTAGTAAACCACTAGAAAACCGGAAGTTGTGCTGTGGCTCAAGAGGTAGAGTGCTCACCTTGAGCTGAAGAACTAGACAACTCCCTGGCCCAGAGTTCAAGCCCCACAACCAACTAACCCAGATGCCTCTCAGTAGATGAAAGGATCAAGAAAATGTGGTATATATACACAATGGAATTCTATGTCTCCATCAGAAAGAATGACATTGCTCCATTTGTTAGGAAATGGAAAGACTTGGAAAAAATTATATTAAGTGAAGGAAGCCAGGCCAAAGAAACATAGGTCTCATGGTTTCCCTTATTTGCAATAACTAGTATATGTCTGAGACAAGCAGAAAAGGTCAGATAAGATGATGTTACAACAATGTTGTACTAGTAGCGTTAGTATGGTCTTGTTTGTGACCATTTGGGTAAATGCCCAAAAGTGGGATTGCTGGGTCACAGGAGAGCTCTATGTGGAGTCTTTGGAGGAAACTCCATAGTACTTTCCAAAGTGGTTGAACAAGTTTACACTCCCACCAACAATGCAGTAAGGTTCCCTTCTTTGTTGCTTTGTATGTCCCTCCTCCACAGTATAACCCCTGTTTTCACTGTATTTGAAGTTGGTATAATTTGTGGAGGGGAAGGGAAAAAACAAATTGTTTAAATAGGGATACAGGTAGACCCATTGCAACAATGAGATGTACAAGACGTTATGTCAAAAAACGAACTTTACAATTTAGGCAGGGGGGCGGGGATGTAGTTGTGGAGATGGGAGGGAAGGGATTGTAGGGAAAAAACAAAGGAGGAGGCAACAATGCTTGATAAGAAATGTACTCATTACCTTGCTCATGTAACTGTAATTCCTCTGTACAGTATTCTCACAATAAAAAAGTTATTTAAAAAAAGAAATGTGGAAGAGTACTTCAAGTGGGAGGAACAACGTGAGAAATAAAAGTTTAGAAATATAGCGGCTTTACTGAGATACAATTTAAACACTAAATAGTTGAACTATTAAAAGTGTATAATTTAACTGTTTTCATTATTTGGATAGCCTTGTGCATCCAGTGTCACATTTCAGAATATTTTCCTCAAGTGGAAAAAAAATCCTGACCTATCAGTTACTCCCTGTATTCGCTGATTACTCATCTTTAAAAATAATTGATTGTCTATTAATATTCCACTTAGGAATATATAATAGTTTATTTTATTCAAATGTTAGAGATTTAGGTAGCTTCTGCATTCTGTCCAGTTGTGATACTTTGCAGTACTCTAAAATGCCTTGCTATAGACTTTGTCAACCACACTAGACATTAATGCTTCTGTTAAGGTTTATGACATTGAATTAGGACCTGTTTTAGGAAGATTAATTTGCCTAAAGAATATAGAAGAAAGAGAAAACGAAGACTAATTCATTAATAATAATCATGTACAATTCAAAGATGACAGGGCCTCAATGCACTGTAAAAGAGAATGCAGTCTACAATGTACAATCCTTCCTATTATTCATTTCTTATAGGAACAAAATGTCAAATGAGATATTGCAAATGCATAATTGGGTCTCAGGAAAAGTTTGAACAGATAAGTAGATACGAAAATTTAAGCCAGGCGCTGGTGACTCATGCCTGTAATCCTACCTACTCAGGAGGCTGAGATATGAGGATCATGGTTCAAAGTCAGCCCGGGCAGAAAACTCCTTGAGATTCTTATCTCCAATAAACCACTAGAAAACCGGAAGTGGCACTTTGGCTGAAGTGCTAGAGCACTCGCCTTGAGATGAAGAGCTGAGGGATAGCACCCAAGCCCAGAGTTCAAGCTCCACGACTAACAAAAAAAAAAAAAGAAAAAGAAAATTTAACAAAATGATGCTAACACTCCATGTAGTAATATGATGATGAGAGAAAGGGAGGTAGAGATTACTTTTTGCTGTTTTTTTTAATAATAAAAACTGGAACTAAAATTTCCTGAGACCTAGAAATAAAGAAGAGAATGGAAAAGAAAAAACAAACAAAAAACCTGAGTAGGTACAAACTTTGTTGGAAGCCTTAATCACTAAATGACTTCCATGTTGCAGTGCATGTAAGAATCAAACACACATTTTGTTTACTGTCAAATGAAAGCACATATGTATACATGTCCTTGAGTAATTGTTGGATTTTCTTTATTTAGATATATACTTCTGGGTCTCTAAAACATTTAGCTAAATTGGACTGTGTGTAACAAACGAAGACTTCCATAGGATAATATAAGATTTTAGCTGAGAAAAACTAGAACTAAATGTTTATGCACATGCAGTAAGGGCATGGAGCCTTTTCTCTATATTTCCAAAGAAGTGAATATAACAAAATAGAATGTTACCAAAGTAATCCGTATACATATACAAACTGGTGCATGTGTTTCAGAAGCACATGAACAGAATACAAATGTGAGGCTGATACAAGTGGCCTACAGATTACTGTCATAGGAAACATGTATACTTAATAGATAAAGGAAAGAACTCATACAAACATCAGAGAAAAAAAGTTTAAAGTGCAAGACCTAGCAATACATGATTTTAATAAGAACATTAACCTTGAGTAACAAAGTACTAGAATGGATAATAAACAATAGTAAACTAAACAATTATTATGTGAGGTATATCTTACATTTCTGGAGGAAATATATATACACATATATTTTTTTAAAAGTGAATGAGAAAAACTAGGGGAAAATGATGGAAGGATTGACGTTGTCCCAACAGAAATGTGCTATTTACTTGACTTATATAACTGTAAGGTGGCATATCACCTTTATAATAACAATAAAAAAAGCAAACAGGAAAACATTTCCTGCTATGTATATTTTTACATATATATGTATAATGTTTATCTCTGACTTGGAATTAAACAAGTGAGTATATTTATGGATATAATTTTATTAAATTTATTAAATATTGCAATGTCACCTCACCTCTAAGTTTTAACATATAATATTATGTATTGCCATATATACTGAAAGAAAATGGAAACTTAAAAACAGCAACCTTGAAGATTGATACTTCATGTCAACATGTGTCACATAAAATATTAAGATGTAAAGCCAGGTTCTGGTAGCTTCTGCATGTAATCCTGTAATTGTGATCTGACGATCACAGTTCAAAGCCAGCCTAGGGAGAGAAGTTCATGAGACTCTTGTCACCAATACCCACCTCAAAAAGGAAATAGAACAGTGCCTCAAAGTGGTAGAGCACTAGTCTTGAACACAAAAACTCAGGGATAGTGCCCAAGCATTGAGTTCAAGCCCATTACTGACCCAAACAAAAAAACCAAAAAAATCTATGTATGTTTGTGTACATATATATATATATATATATATATATATATATATGTGGATTTAAAATAATTATAAAAGTATTGCCTGCAGTCTCTTAAAAATCATGTTATGTTCTAATAACATAACCTTAAAAGTGTTTAACTGTCATAAAAAAACACACAATAGCAACATTTTTATTAAATGACATTTCCTCTAAAGAAAAAAACATAGAAAATCACATTTTTCATAAAAGAAAAAAAAATCCATTATTTCTTATCAATGTTTCAAATGAATTTGGAAAACTGTAAGATAAGGGTTACTCAAAGCACTTCAGAAAAAACAATTACATTGTTCTTCTTCATTGGGCCAACTTCAAAGAGCAGAACAAACACTCCGCTAACATTTTGCCATAAATGTGAGATAAACTTACTAGTCTAATGTACTACTTAAATGTCTGCACACCCCAGGAAGCTACAAATCAAGTTTTATTATATAGTTCTCTCTTTATATTCTGGATACATAACTTGATCTCTGATTTCATTACTTCTGCTTTAAAATCAGCCTCCCATGAGTTCATTTATTAGATATTATTTTCAGGAAAAATATTAACTATCATTTTTGAAGGGAAATGCTATTAACTCTACCGCCTAGAGATATTGCAGAATATCAGAACAGGGTTTCATTCTTGAGATAGATCTTTTTTTCCAGTGTGAAATTTCACATTGCTTCCTTTTTTTTTTTTGGGTCCGGTCGTGGGGCCTGAACTCTGGGCCTGGGCGCTGTCCCTCAGCTCTTCAGCTCAAGGCTAGCACTCTACCACTTGAGCCACAGCGCCACTTCCGGCTTTTTTTTTCTGCTTATGTGGTGCTGAGGAATCGAACCTAGGGCCTCATGCATGCAAGGCAAGTGCTCTACCACTGAGCCACCTTCCCAGCCCACATTGTTTCCTTTCTTACAATCTTTGTAAATTATTCCCAGTTCATCTGTCTGAGTATTATCTGAACAGATTTCTACTGCAGTTCCAGTCTTCTACCCACAGAGTGGAATGTCACGCAGGAACATGGAAAAGAACCTGAATAACTGTGTGCGGGTGGCTCAAATTTGTAAATCTAACTGCTCAGGAAGCTGAGATTTGAGGATTGCCTTTGAAAGCTAGCCTAGCAGGAAAGTCTATGAGGCTTTTATCTACAATTAAACACACACACACACACACACACACACACACACACAAACAGATTGAAATGGAGTGGTGGCTCAGGTGGTAGAGTGCTAATCTTGAACATAAAAGCTTAGGGACAATACTCAGTCCCTGAGTTCAAGCCTCAGTACCAATACCAAAAACAAAACAAAACAAAATCTGAACAAACAGGTTTTGGGTTACATTCCTCTACCCTTGAGTTCATTATGATTGATCATACCCACTTTGGTATGATTGTGTTTCTCCATAAATATCCACTTCATCTTCGCACTTAGCATAGTTTTCCCTTTTTCTTTAGCACTACCTTTCTTCTTTTCTTCCTTTTTTCTTCCTCTTTCTTTCCTTTGTCTCTCCCCCTCTCCCTTCCTGATTTCTTCACTCTCTCCTTCCCTCCCTCCCTTCCTATTAACTATTAAGAATAGGCTTGCCTGAAACTTTTGATCTTTTGCCTCAGCTTCCTGAATACAGAGATTACAGATAAACAGTACAACATCTATCTTAGGTCTTCATTTCTGAAGGTGACTTTGTGATTTAAGACACATAAAATAAATTTTATTTTTTGGTTAATCTGATTTTTTTTTGTTGTGGAAATATTGTACAGAGGGGTTACAATTACATGGGCAAGATAATGAGTACATTTCTTATCAAGCATTGTAGCCTCCTCCTTTGTTTCCGATTCCCATCCGGTTAATCTGATTTTTGATAAGAAGTTCTTGGTCATAAACTTTGTGATGGGAATTTTTTTCCTAATGATATTTAATGTGATAATTTATATTTCATTACAAATTTTTGTTTAATTTTATTAGTAATACAATAGATATAAATGGAGTGAAGTAATAATCCAATCTACTTTCCACATTTTTAAAAATATAAGAACACGAATTTGAATGCCAACTCCACCAAAACTTTTTATGATGTAATCAGAAGAAAACCGCAGCAAAAGTCTGTCAATTACAAATAGTTTGTGTATAATATTTATTGTGCTTGTGACTGACTCTCAGAGAATTGAACACCTTGAGCTTTAAAATTGCAGATGAATTTTCTTTATTTCTTGTTTGTTTTAAGCACATGTATAAGAACTGGTTGATATGATACTATTATTAATCCCTAAAATAGAATTATCAAAAATATGAGAAAATTAAACTCTCCTGAGGTTGTTCTCAAGGGAGAGACGTATTTTACTTAAAGTAAAAGGAACCTTCAGTGAAAACAGCGATTGTATGTGGAATTCCTCAATCACAAGATTCCAGACGAAATCCTGGAAAGCTCAGAGGCATTTTGAAATCTTTTTCTAGCTGACCAGCAGACAGGAAGAAGAGAATGAAGTGAATTGAGGCAAGTCCTCATAGCAAGCATTTTCCAATGCAGAACAGATAAACTCCATGTCATTAAATAATGAGAAAAGTAATTGCACTCTTGGAAACGGATCATGAAGGACATTGGCTGAAGAGTACAATGTCCCATGCCACCACCATACTTGTTTACATTACTGGAGGATTGTGAGGATTCGCTCACCTTCTATGCTAGACGTTAATAGGATACTTCTCCTTCATTGAAGCACATGAAAGAGGATTAAGGGATGTTCATATGTTTTAGAATTTGGGAACAAACTAAAGAAACAGAGACCAAAACCTATGAGAAGAACCTACAGGTTATACTCTGAAAGTAACAAGAAGGCTATTTAAATTTCTCAGTGTTTGGATAAAGTGCTGGCTTGAAAATCAGAATGGTGTTTGGATGTACCTGTTAGATCAATAGGATAGAGCTACCGTTGAATTATCGGGGGCCCTAAGAGAAAACATAACTGATCATGTGCCTGGAAGAACGCTCATCATTCATATTAACTATTAACAGATATTCTTTGATGGGATGATACAGAAATCTCAAGAAATTGATAACATAATTTTATCTTCAAAATATTCAAGTCAAACCCATTTTTACCCAGCCCCTTAAATGGAACAAAGTCTAGAGTCCAGCAAAGCTGACCTCACAGGAACTTCCCTGCTTTTACCAGTCTTCTCCTCTACCCCATATTAAATTAATTACAGAGGCGGTCTATCAAGTAAGAGTTGAGTGGAAGCACGAAGTAGAAATGGCAAGGAACCCCTTAAGTATCAGTTTTATTCTCCACAGACTAAATGCATGGGTCAAGTTGTAGAATGCCAACCAAGTAAGCCAAGTAAGTACATAAGGCCCTAAGATGAAGCCTAGGACTAACACATGTATGAATGCATGCACGTGTAGCTGAATTCAGAATCTATACTTACAAGATATAAGCTTGGGCATCTGAGAAATGGGATCAGTGAGAACTAAATAATCTAGGTTATTGATGGAAGCAAGTGGCTAAAGAAAAAAAAAGTTAGTGCTGCTGCCTGTTGATCAGAAGAAATTCTCAAAGACTAGATTGGACCACTGCATTAATTTAGGGAATCAATGGGTTGAAAGAGGACACTTCAATAGAACCATCTGACTTAACAACATTGGTGACAAATTGAAGTTAAAATAGAAACAAAGATATCTTTTTCGGATTAGATTGAGACTGACTGTCTATTGATGTATAATTGTGCAAAATTAGTCATTTAAGATGTCATTGTGTTAGGTTTTGGGGTGAGCAATTTATCCAGGGAACCCCAGGAAAGATGAGATAATTTGCGTAACAAAGGTCAAATTTTCTAGAAGCTCTGACACAACTGGCAACCAAACTAGGAACTGACTTTTCTCAGCATGGTTTTTAGATTTTGAAAGAGAGGATCTCCAAATAAAACCTCTAGACACCAAAGTCCTCAAGTGACCAGTAGAAATGGACATACATCCTACTGTCATTCAAAATGTAATGTGTACCACAACTGGAGAATGTGATGTGTAGCTTAGCCACCATCAACCAGAGTTCAGCTCATGTAAAGTGCAGGTTATGGTAAAATACCTATGTCAGCTGACCTGCCCCAATGTGTGTGTGTGTGTGTGTGTGTGTGTGTATGTGTGTGTGTGTGTGTGTGTGTGTGCGGTACTCATGACTGAACCTAGTATCTTGCCCTCTTAAGGGCAAGCTCTACCAACTGAGCTACACCTTCAGCCCCTTATCTAGTTTTTTTTAACCGGAGTTGTTTGTTGGCATTGTAAAGCAAAGATGAGAGAGGATACATTATTGTGATAAGATATTGAGAAATCAGGGTCTCCTTGTGTTGGAGGCATTGACTCACAAGACCCCATCTGAGTTCCTGAGGGTGCATGCTGGCATGCATTCCTCTGCGGGGGAGGGGTGGGGAGGGGAACACCCTTTCCTTCCTGTGGGTCAACGGTCCTGCGCCCAGTGCCAGGCTCACGTGGTGCTTTTCAGGATATGCCATTCGTGCTCCTCCTAGTTAATTGTGTTAACTGTTAACTGTGCATCCTTTTGTGTTTTTCTAAATAGATCGCCATCTGCACCTTGTTTCCTCTCTTGTTACCCTGAATAATTCTTTTCGATCATGGATCATGGATTAAAAATTGCTCATCTTCCATAACCTCCAAGAGTTGTTTACGTTCCTGTCCTGGGGTTGGCCCCTGTCTACAGCCTTGCCTTCTATGCCCCTATGCCCTATATAAGTGTATGTTTCAATAATCTTTGTCTATACCTGCATGGTGTAGTCATTTCCTGTCTATACCGGACATCGCGTTCCCAAATCCCGCTATGGAAAATGCAACGTCCTTGGACCCAGATTTGTTGGTGTTTGGCCTAAAAGGATCACCAGCACTCTTAGAAATTAGAGTACCTATGCTACAAGTCTCTATATCCAATGATGGTCTTGAACCAGTAACATTTGCCTCCTCTGGGGACATGTTACAACTGCAAATTCAAAGGCTCTATCCAAGACTGCCTAGTTGAGAGCTATAGAGAGGACACCCAGGAATCTACTGAAACTAGCTCTCTGGGTGGTTGAGATATTTGCTCAAGTAATGAGAAGCATTACTCTATCACTGCTAGATTAGAGGTCCTAGTCCACAAAGTGCATACAAAGTGATTATTTTTTATTTTAAGTGCTTGTATGTTTCGTTTATCAGGCATCGGGACTATCTTTGCTTCTTGGGTACTGTCATCAAAGTAGATCTAATTTAGAACCACAGTGGTATTGATAAAAAAAAAAAAACGTAGGTCCCGAATTTCTGACATGTTTCACCACTTAAATACTGTTGGACTCATTTCTGAGAAGGGTCACTTGAATTATATAGTAACTTGTCTCTGAGAAACATCAGATGAACTATATTTTTATGACTTGTATGGGACCCTAAGATAACTAACAGATCAATACACTATTGACGAGGAAATATTCTTCTGTATATTGTATGTAGATGTCACCCATTCTCCATAATTACATTCCACTTTTAGAGAATTGTGAACAAGTGAATGTTTATCCTAGTAGTAGTATATATACAAACCATAGCTGAGATAACTTCTTAAACAATATGTAACAGAACTCTTACAACCTATCCCATTAGTTGTGAGAGGCATTTAGGTATTTTTAAAGTTCAGGGTTGTAATTGATTACTGGCAGCAATCGGCACAAAAGCTTACTGCCAGCATGAGGACACAGTTTGAAGAGAATGGAATCAGATGTTGCTTCATAAACATTGATTTTTGTCTGGCATAGTTTGAGGAATGACTGATTTTCGTAAAGGATATTATAATTATCCTCAAAACAAGTATTTGGAATGAAACCCTGTATTGCAATTATTCCTGGGAAGGATTTTTTCAGCATCGATTATTCTGAATGTCATCAGAACTAGATGTGTGGATCAAGTTGTACAATAACAGCCATAAGCAAAAAGCCCTAGTATTGACACAAACAACAAATAAACAAACAAATATATATAGAGAGAATACATATTCTATAAGTAGTTAGAGTATCACTGATATCTTGAAAGTGAGTTTGAGGGTATAGCTCAATAGCAAAGTTCATTCCTATCACACAGAAGGCTGGAAATCAAATCCTCAAAACTGTAGAAAACAGTCTTTAAAATAATCTTGGTATATTTAAATGGCCAATAGAGGTTATAGGAAAAAATGTATTCTGTACTTCATCCTTGAAAATTCAGTTACTCAATTTTTAAAACTGATAATTCATTTTGATCTTCTTTTTCAAATCAATTTACTCAACAATGATTATCCTGTCTGACCTATAATGAATTTGTGAATTGGAAGGAAATACTGAAAAACCAGTCTCCAAAGGTAACTTCTTCAAATCAGTACCAATTTGCCCATGGAATGCAAGCCCCAGATGAGAGCACAGAGATGATCTCCCATGTTTTGCCAGTGCAAAAACCTTTCATGAACCTCGCAAATATCATCACGTCAGACATGAAACCCTGCTCTTTCCTGCTTGATATTTGATTCAGAACACTTCAAAGACCTGGAGTATCAAACACTTATGTTAAACTGAGCTCACCAGAAAGTCCAGCCTTGAGATGTTATTGTGACCATCACTTTCTGTAAAAAACAGCAATGCAGAAACTATAGTAATACTAACTTAATGGAGTTCAGAGCTTCAATCTACAATTTCCTCTATTTGTGGTTGGAATAATTTCACTTTGCAAAAGCAACCAGTAAAGCTGAGGTCACTAGCAGAAAACTGGAGCAAATAATGGAATTCTCAAATAAGGTTCCTTTGAATCTGTTGCTGAACCAATTGAAGGAAAAATATTACATTTACTGCATTGAGAGAGTTCTCTGACTATAGCCCCAAAGATACATACAAGAACAGCTTCAGAAAACCGATGAAATTGTGACGGAGTGGAACTGAACAATTCTAATCAATGCAATATAAATTCAGAACATATAATGTTTTATTTAATTGTATTTTGTATTTTATTTTTAGTTTAGGATGTGCACTATCATATTTGTTACTGTTATCCCAAATGGCTCAAATACTTATTAATGCACAACCCTCCTGATTTGGGGCCTGTCAGGATAAAATACAGAAGCTATTATTCATGCATAAATGTTTGTAATTTGTAATTAGCAGAGTGTTCACTTGTCTCTCAAAGAATGAGATTGGTTTAAATTATGAAATAACATTATGGCTTTAAGAATAAATAAAATCATCTGCTGTGTTGATGTGCATTTGTAATCCCAGTACTAGGTAGGCTGAGGCAGTGGTATCACCAGTTCAAGGGCTGCCCCAAATCAATCAATCAACTAATCAATCAGTCAAATAACCAGCCAATGAACTGAATGTTTTCATAGATTTCTCTGGACAAAAAGGAATGTCTGATATACATTTGATAGCAGTTAGCTATCTTCTCCTTATACATATCTAAAGCAACTTTAGAAATAGCTTTAAAAGCAGTAATAGGCTTTGTCTTTCTACTAGTTCAAGCCTGTGAAAGTACAACCAGAAAGGATTTCTGAATAAGCACAATCTAAAATGCTGTGGTTCTGCATGCTGTGCATCAAAATAATCATCTAGATTGTAAATAAGCACATAAAGCAAGAAATGCTGTGAATTCTAGTCATAAACACTCTAGGCATAAACATTCTAGGCATAAACATTTTAGTGTGGTTAAATTCTACCCATACCATGCCTTCTCTGCCCTGAGTCATTCTCCTCATTTGCTCAAACTGACCCAAAATGATGAGTGACTTAACATAGTAATATTTGGCAGTGGACTCAGGAAGGAAAGCAAAAAAAAAGGATTAAATCAAAATTTTTATTCTGGCTCTATCACTTTGTACTGTTAGTTAAAGTACATTGTTATTGCTAAGACATTGTTTCCTTATTTGTAATAGAAGGATGTGTATGAAAATAATAATAGCTACCATATAATATAATAATCAACAAATGGAGGTATAAAATACCAGGAGAGTAAATACCACCTGCAGACACTTCCATGGCAGCTACGAAAAACAAAGAGGTGTTTGGAGAGAATTCTGTCCTGGCACAAAGCACTCTGGGGAGTCCCACAGATGGAGACTAGTTGAGAAGATTTGTATGACTCTGGCAAGGACAAAGGGCCCTAGATGTTGGCACTGGAACCCTGCATTGATGCCAGCATCATAAAAGTCTTCTACTCCACCCAGATCCAGGGAGATAAAAGGATTAGCTGGCAGCTGCTGCTACCCTAGCTCTACTTGTGGGCAAATTTGTTCATTTTCTGATCAGCAATGCAAATAATTGCACACTTCAATCCAGCTCTGATAATTCAATTGTGGACAATGATAGTGAGTAACAGACTTACGTTTATCTCTGGACTGTGAAGAAGAAAGATTTAAAAGGAGCATGGTAGGGTCAGGCTAGTGTTCTCCATGTTTGCTGTGCTAAGTCACTTAACAATACACACATAAACCAACTGCTTCTTGATTTTGGAGCTATATGTTAAAAAGCAACTGGAGAGTTTTTAAGGATGCTTTGTTAGCCCAAATGTACCAAACCCAAACTTCTCATAAGTAATTCGGAACTTCCTAAAATCATTGTCCACAATGGTAAGCATAGGTATATATCTTTATTTTCATTTTTGGGACCATAAGTATACAGGATCTGTGTTTTGAAGAATATTCATTGACTTTCAGGGTGGTGCTTCTTCGTTAATCTAAAAGCATAAAACATATTTTCTAACTGAGACAAGCATCAGATAGAGATGCTATCATCTATTTCTTTCAAATGAAGCACTAACGGGGTTCTCTTAACTCAGGTGTACTCATTAGATACTTGGCTCCGTTTAGTGGTTTTCTTTTCTGTAAGAATAATGCTACTGAATGCTATGCTAGGCAGAAACAGATCACTATCACAGATCCATAATCATAGTCTTTTCTCAGCATTTAATCTGTGCTATGTTATAAATATGTCCTAACAGATTTTTTTTTAAATATTGACATTTGAATTTCTTCTACTTCTCATAGAATGGCAAAAGGTTGTTGTTTCTGTCATGTTTTTTTTGACAACTTACAAATTGGAAAGAGAAAAGTTGAAGTAGAGAAATGTAAAGTTTAGTTCAATAAAACCTACTTAATGATTAGACACTTAACCAATACATGCACTTTAACTAATCACATTTCAACAGCAGGATTGAAGAAAAACAAAAACATAATACCATCATGAGTGAAGTATATGAAAGTTAATTTCTATCTATAATTTGCTATCTTGACTTTACTAACAATTTTGTTGCTTCACCAAACATTGTTTTGAGCTGTGTACCAGTAGTTGATGCCTATAATCCTAGCTGTGCAGGAGACTCAGATCTGTAAAACCTGATTCGAAACCAACCTGGACAGAAATCCCAAGATACTCATCTCATATTAACCACCAAAAAGCTGGAAGTGGAGCTGTGGTTCAAGCAGTAGAGAGCATCTATCTATCTATCTATCTATCTATCTATCTATCTATCTATCTATCTATCTATCTATCTATCTATCTATCTATCTATCTATCTACCTATCTATCTATCTAATATATCTGTCTGCTGTCCGTCTGCCTATCTATGTACGATCCTAGTATTTCACTTAGATTCCCTTCTAAAACTGATATAAAAATGAATGCCTAAAGAGAACATATCAGGCAAGAATTTTATGGGTTAAATTAAAAAAATCTTCAATTTTTTTCTGTCTGTATATCTCTCAGACTATATTTGAACTCCATTACAGATGGAAAAAAAATCATTGACAAAATTGCGTGTAAGAGTGAAAAAGGCCAAGAAGTGTTTAAAGTATGGTACAAGCACAAAAGCAAAGGTATAGATTTCTTCATTACAACGTATTCTGTCCCTTAAATTTTGCTATCCCTTCAATATATCTCAGCTAAGTTTTCTCCATTAACCCAAAGAAGTAACTGAAATCATGGCCACTGTTCTAGACATTCTTGCATAAACTGAGAATAAAAATACTCTTGTCAGTAAGCCATACCTTTTTCCCTAAATTGTGGATCAGTAAATGAAATCTGACCTCCTGTCTGTTGATACAACCTACAAAAATGTGGTGTTTCCCACCTGTTTTGTAATAGATGTAAAAAGAAAACCAAAGAAAAATAATAATTCATGGCATGGGAAAATTATGTGAAATTCAAATTTTATTATTCATATACTTTTATTGGAACACAGCCATGCTCATTTATTCCCATAATCTGCAACTACAAAAGTTGATAGTGATGAAGGCATTAGGTATCCTGAAAGAATAAAGTATATACTATCTGGTACTTTATAGTAAAAGATTGGCGTAGGCTCCATATCATTTTATTTACAGCCATCTGTTCAGACTACTTCTAAGACCCAGAGTATCTTAAACTCAGTATGAAAACTTAGTTCATTATGTCTTCTCAAACACTAACTTTGGCTCTTCTATGCAAAAAAGGGTTAATTTTTTAAATATATGTTATTATCTTACACAGTTGTACAAAGGAGTTGCCATTCATCAAAGCAGTTTATGAATACAGTGCTTCTTCACCAATGTCACCCCTTTCAACATTCTCACCCACCCTTCCCAATCACTTCTTTTTGCTTACTCCTTGTCAGTGGCTAAGTTCTGAATGATTCTGCCTCAACAGTTTCTGATATTTGACATTGTTCCTATAATGATTACTTCTAAATCCTTATGCAGAACTGTGATAGGACTATCCAAAGAGTTGTCCAACATATTTCCTAGCTACTTTTCTAAAGCTTTACTCAACTTTTTGATCTATCACAAGCCTATATATAGTCTTCTTGTTTTGTCATAGTAGAAGAAATTTGCAGTCCTGATTGGATTGGTAGGATATTGAGGGACTCTAAGACATTCTTAAAGGTAAAGCCTTCTCATTTTAATTGTTAAGACAGGACACACTATGTACCCCAGGCTGCATAAACTTAGTTTGAATTTCTGAAATGATAACCACAAATGCAAGGTCTCATTTCACCATGTCAAGGGTATGTGCTCTTTATTTTATTTATTGGTGATGAATTTAATATTGATCTTATAATAAGGCTGCATTTACCCTTTCTCCAAAAAATTGCCTTAAACAAAACCCAAACCCTTTCTATCCTGTGTTCTTTGGTAGCAAGTCTACACTGAAGCCTCAGAATTAAACTCCATCTCATTTATGAATATCTACACAGATAATTTAGAATTCTTTCATAAATGAGATTTATCTCATTGGCACTTATTCGATTATTTATTGGTATGAATTCATAGATATTTAATTTTTTCTAGGTTACTTTCACTATGGTATTGATTTCTTTATTATTTTTATTTCATTTTATTTTATTTTTTGTGAACATACTGTACAGAGGGGTTACAATTACATGGGCAGGATAATGAGTACATTTCTTATCAAGCATTGCAGCCTCCTCCTTTGTTTACCCTTCATATCCCTTCCCAGCCTCCCCCCCACCCCTCCACCGAATCCTCCCCCCCCCTGCACCAACGTTGTAAAGCTCGTTTTCCTTCAACTCTTCAATGAAATTGAAAGAGAGAGTTCACTACCGAACACATTCTATGAAGCCATCATAACCCTCATCCCAAAACCAGGCAGGGACTCATCAAAGAAAGAGAACTATAGACCCATTTCTTTGATGAACATTGATGCAAAACTTCTCAACAAAATTTTGGCCAATCGACTTCAAAAATTCATCCAAAAAATCATACACCACGATCAAACAGGATTCATTTCAGGGATGCAAAGCTGGTTCAATATATGCAAATCAATTAATATTATTCATCACATCAACAGGAGCAAGAATAAGAACCACATGGTTATCTCAATAGATGCAGAAAAAGCATTCGACAAGATCCAACACCCCTTTATGATGAAGGTTTTGGAAAAATTAGGAATCCATGGAACATTCCTCAATACAATAAAGGCTGTATATGACAAACCTACAGCCAGCATTATACTCAATGGTGAAAAACTAAAGCCATTTCCTCTTAACTCAGGAACAAGACAAGGATGTCCACTCTCTCCATTTCTCTTCAATCTAGTATTAGAATGCCTAGCTACAGCAATAAGACAAGATGTAGACATAAAGGGGATCCAAATAGGGAAAGAAGAAATAAAACTCTCCCTCTTTGCAGATGACATGATCTTGTATTTTAAGAATCCCATAGACTCCACTCCCAAATTACTCAAGCTGATTCAAAGCTTTGGCAAAGTAGCAGGGTATAAAATTACCCCCCAAAATCAATGGCTTTTCTGTATGCCAACAATGAGAAAAGGGTGGCTGAAATTAGGAAAGCAACTCCATTTGTAATAGCCCCACAAAAAATAAAATACCTAGGAATTAACTTAACTAAAGAAGTGAAGGACCTCTATGATGAAAACTTTAAAATCTTGAAAAAGGAAATCAACACAGAACTTAAAAAATGGCAAAACCTCCCATACTCCTGGATTGGAAAGATTAACATCGTGAAAATGGCAATACTTCCCAAGGCTATCTACAAATTCAACGCGATACCTATCAAAATTCCAACCTCATTCTTCAAGGAAATAGAAGAGGCAATCCAAAAATTCATATGGAACAATAAAAGACCCCGAATAGCAAAAACGCTCCTCAATGGAAAGAACAGTGCTGGAGGAATATCAATACCAAATTTCAAACTCTACTATAAAGCCATAGTAATCAAAACAGCTTGGTATTGGCATAAGAACAGACCTCAGGACCAATGGAATAGAATTGAAAACCCAGAAATGAATCTACAGACCTATAGCCATCTAATCTTCCATAAGGGAGCTAAAACAATAGAATGGAAGAAAGACAGCCTCTTCAGTAAATGGTGCTGGCAAAATTGGTTAACTACTTGTAGAAAACTAAAGCTAGATCCTTTATATATATCACCCTGCACCAGAATCAACTCCAAATGGATCAAAGACCTCGAAGTCAAAGCAGACACTCTGAAAACATTACAGGATGGAATAGGAGAAACCCTATGTCTCCTTGGCTCAGGCCGAAATTTTCTTAATAAAGACCCGGAAACACAACAAATCAAAGAAAGGTTGGACAAATGGGATTGCATGAAGTTGCAGAGCTTCTGCATGGCAAAGGACATAGCTAGCAAGATCAATAGAAAGCCCATGGATTGCGAGAAGATCTTCACTAGCCATACAACAGAGAAGGGTCTCATATCTAAAATATACTATGTTATTGATTTTGTTACATAGATTTTTTGAGCTCTGACCATGGAGCTAATTGGCTATATTTATTTGATTTTTTTTTAAAACAGATTGCTCCAACTCTAGCCATTGGAGCTCATTTAGACCGGGCCTTTTGTAAGCTTTTGACATATCTATATCATTTTATGTTTTATTTTACTATTCTTCCTTGTGGTATAAGATTCTCTAAACTAAAATTGTGTGTGTGTGTGTGTGTGTGTGTGTGTGTGTGTGTGTGTGTGTGTGTGTGTGTGTTCTACCCTAGCCTTAGCGTCAATGATTTCATCAAGGAGCCTGGTTCATTTAATTGGAGAATGAATACATTTGAAACCAAGACATGGGTCACAAAGGTACTGTCCCAAACGCTTCGTTTCAATTTCCTTCTTTCCAATAAAACATAACTATAAGAATATCTGCTCACAAATGTTCTTTTTTAACCAACAAAGAGGCAATAACTTCCCAGATTCTCCCACTCATAAATATGTAAAGATTGATGATTTCTTAGGAAAATACATCATATTAGATCTGCAAAATATAAAGGTATCACTATTCATAACCACCCAAAATGATAAAAAAAATGTTTTCAATATCCAGTAACGGACCTTCTAAGTACAAGTTACAGAACAGAGACTATAAATTACAACATGTATAGGCAAGAGTCACTTTAGCTTGTACCTTCCACATCTTACATCTCTTTGTTGAGTTTTAGAAATGTAATCTATCCCTCAAGACTATGACTGGGAAACCTGGACAGTCAAATAAATCTCAGACATTAAGGACCACGTGTAAACAGCCATCTTAGGGATGAAATCACCCAATGCAGGAGAAACTCTTTAAGCTTATGGCTTTCAGGACCCCTTGGGTAGATAGGGCTGAGGGCACATACAAGATATCTTAATATTCCTGAGAAAGTGTCCTCCTGTCATGAGCAATAATCTGTACATGCAAAGTGTTTTCTACATCTTTTCCTAATATGTTCATGGTCATTGTACTCTCTGGAGCCAAAAGTGAAATAAAGTAGGGCAGGAAAGAATCCAGTACAAGTGATAGGACACTAAATGCCAAGTGAATATTCAAACCCTGTAATAAATACACACTTGACCTTTAATCTTGAGCTCCTAACAAGCTCCTGAAATCTTTGGAATTTCTTGAGATTTAAGTAGTATAGAGTTTTGTTTTGTTTTGTTTTTCCCCAGCACAGTCTCTTTCAATCAGCCACACCTGCATTTGTATTAATTAGTGACTCAGGGTTGGATTTCACAAAGGGATCTGGTCTCCTGAGAAAGATGGGAAGTTACAACATTTCAGTTATACCCTCAAACTTCCGGAACAGATTAGGGAGTGGGGAAGAGTGAAGATGTGGTCATTAATAACTCAACAGAAGAGCTTTTGGGTTGGGAAGACAGCAAGATCCTTAAGAGCAGCAATATGCACAGAATGACTGGAAACCTCTATACACTACACATCTCCTAACCCTTGTCCTGTGTATCTTCCCTATTTGGCTTTTATTGATTTACAGAAATAGTGGGGAAAGTAAGTCCATGGTCCCTGTAAGTTGTTTTAGGGAATTATTAAGATGAGGAGTGGTTGTAGGAATACTGATACTTATAGCTGGCTGGATAGAAATGCAAATAGGCTGTGCACTTGATTGGAATGTTTTGTGGGGCAAGTAGTCTTGTGGGACTTCTGGCTTCTGTATTTAGTCTGAGAGTATTAGAATTAAACTGGTTGCACACACAACTGGTTGAGAATTGTTTCTTTGTTTGTTTTCGTGGAGGAAAGTCACACATTTGGTGCCACAGTGTATGAAAACAGCACAGGTACAAAAAATATGGGGAAAATGCCTTAAGGAAATTTCAATAGGAAGAGAATGATGGGAAGAGCAGCTCTGATCAAGAGTTGGACATGTCAAATTGTGACCCTGTTATCAAGTCATTTGAAGATCAAACAAACAAAATAAATGACAATACACATCAAGAACATATACTTAGTTTCTAAATAGTCGTTACTTTCAAATGTTCTTTTCTAAGCATCTTAATGCAGTAGTGAAAAAAAGAGAGGATTGCTCATATTTTGAAATAGCAATTGTGCCATCTTTTGTCCTTATGAAAAGATACGGAAACTGCAGCATTCCAAATATACTGTAGTTAAGAAGGAAATGACAAGTGAAGAAGCATCAGGAATACTTTTTTCTTTCCTAAACAATCAGAAGGAAAACACTGTTGTGGGCTGCAGAGTTCTAGCCACTGAATGAAGAAATGATGCTGCAACAAAGGCTACAGAATTCTAACTTTGAACAGAGTTACAATGCTTCATTCTTCACATCTCTGAATACTGAAGGGAGGCATTATATGACATTAAAGCCTGGCTTCCTTTTCATGAGAGAACTGAATTCATTATTGAATAGATATTAAGTATCCCTGTGTACAATGCATTTTAGAATAGTTTTGGTTTAGTTGTTTTGTTTGCTTCACTCATCTTGCAAAAACCCCATGGAACACTGTAAATTACTGAACAAATGATAAGAACTTCATGATGAAGAATTACCATAAAGTCAGTATTAACTCTGTAATCTGGGACAACTTACCTCACTTTCTGGGTATCTGTTTTTTCATTGATAAAATGGAAAAAAAAATAGTAACATAAAGGTATAAGAATATAAATTAAAGTGCATGCAATAAATAATACCAGTAAAAATAGTAGGGCAAGGATCAGGATTAGAGGAACAAGTGGGAATGAACATAATCTCCTAAAATGTTTGCTAAGCACTCATGGTTCATACCTGCAAAGAGAGGTACTCATGATGTTCAAGGATCAAATCCAGCCTTGGACAGAAAAGTCTGTGAAACATTAACTCAAACCTACTGCCAGAAAAGGTGAAAGTGGAGTTGTGGTTCAAGACATGACGTGTTGAGTGAAAAAGCTAAGGGACAGAGCTTAAGCTCTGAGTTCAAAGACTAGTACCAGCACAAATACACAACCATAATTCCTAGAATCCTGCTAACAATGCAAAGGGTTTCATCATCTAAAACTTACAGTCCAAATCTCTAAAATGAGCCATAGAATCTTCAGGTAGTAATTCATAGAACAGCACAGAAAATCATCCAGACATGTCATTTTAAAGTCTTTAGTAGAAGCTGGTTTACACTTATAATCTATATTTACTTTATTAAAGAAATATTCATTTCATGAGGCCAACAGTGAAGACTGGACTATTAAATTTTGTCTATAGGAACTAGGCTATGGGTCTTGTGTGATTTATGGATAGAAATAAGAAACATGAGCTTCTGACAGGAGATCTCAATAACATAAATCCTTCTCTAGTTAGTAGCTGGTAATATCAAAAAGGGAAAATTAAACGTGTTTTGTAAAAGTAGGAAATTGAGTTCAGAACAAAAATACCTATTTGGTAATTCTACAAGATTTGATTCATAAGTACTTTTCATATTTAATTTGATATATTCTAACAAAATGGACTAAACACATGAAAAGCTATGGCAACTGCATCTTAAACCCATTTTTATTATAATATATAGCTAACTGTACCAGTGTACCATCAACATTAATTAAACAGAGTTACAGAAAATAAAATAAACTTTCTTTTTTTGTTAGCTCCTTAAAAAAGTTAAGTGTAACTAGTACATAATACCAATTATATGGTCATTCTTAATTTTGTTGTTTTCCACTCAGCCTCCCAATATGTAAACTTTGAGATATAAACTTTGAGTTGCTTTGGGAAAACTTAGACACTAATAACATACATTTAGCTACGGTATTTTTTTCTCCATAAACAGATTTATAACTACATAATCAATTCCGGACAAACTAAAGAATATGCAAGTTGTTTTCTCTAGGTGTGTGGCAACACTAGTTTATTCTTGTGTGTTAGTAGTGCCTTTTGAGATTTTAAAAAACCAAACCTATCATATCAATTCTGCTATGCTAGAAACAGATAAATGGTTTCACCTGGTACTGATGCAGTTTGCTTTGCATATTGAAAGAGGAAAATTAATTAAATATAATTTCAGGAAACACAGTTTAACATAGTATTCTGTGTGTGATTTTGTGTGTGTGTGTGTGTGTGTGTGTATGTATGTGTGTGTGTGTGTGTGTGTGTGTGTGTGTGTGTGTGTGTAGGTACTGGGGCTTGAGCTCAAGACCTCATATTTTCACTGAGCTTTTCTGTGCAAAGATAGTGTTCTACCACTTGAGCCACACCTCCACTTCCAGCCCAGCAATTGGAGATTAATGTCTCTCAGATTTGTCTGCTTGGGCTGTCTTGGAGCTGAGATCCTCAGATCTCATTCTTGTGAGTGGTTAAGATTCCAGGTGTGAGTCACTGATGACTGGCTAAAGTAATACTTTGAAAAAAGGTACTGAAGTCACTCCATAGTAATTACTACTGTGATACTCACATACACTGACTAGAGAACAATTTATGATTAATATTCTAGGGATGCAACAATGCCCTTGAAATGAATAGATCCTGTTATGAGCTTCACATTTTTGTTCTCTTAAAGTATTTCTAAAGATCGTTATAATGTTTTTGCTGTTCGGATAAATCATCATGTTTAAAAAGAAACAAATAAAATTCATAGACCTAATATTTAAAAAAAAAACAGATGAGTCACATAAAACCACTCTTTTAAAAGATTTGAGATACTTGGTTCAAATTTCAATTCTTTATTATTGAAAATGCCATTAGTTCACTTTAAAAATCTATTTTCATTATGCATAAATATTTTTGTTTCCATAAGCTAATATGATTGAGGGCTGGGAAGGTGGCTCAGTGGTAGATTGCTTGCCTTGCATGCATGAGGCCCTGGGTTCGATTCCTCAGCATCACATAAGCAAAAAAGAAAAAAACTGGAGGTGGCGCTGTGGCTTAAGTGGTAGAGCGCTAGCCTTGAGCTGAAGAGCTGAGGGACAACGTCCAGGCCCAGAGCAAGCCCCACGACTGGACCAAAAAAAAAGATAATATGATTGAGAAAACAGTTCCTTTTAGAAACTCAATTTTCAACAGGAATGTTATTTTTATAATGATTCATTACTTAATACTATGTAAAGTCATTTTTCCCCTTTTATTTGTTGATTTGCAGGTAGAACATGTAAATATTTGGAAAAATAGATACTCTTTTTATGCTAAGGTTTTTAATTTACTCTTTTTTTGTATATCAGAGAATATATTTTAAAATGTTATGGAGATATAGTAGTCATGCTCAAATACAGTATGTATGTTAAGGATTGCAGTCTAGAGAGTTTTCCAAAGAAATGGTGTCTTTAAGCTGTCATTTTAGTTGTCATTAGTGACAAAAACTTCCCACATACTTTTGAACTCTTTGACCTACGATAAAATTAGACACCGGATTTAAAAAAAATCAAGGCTTAGTTACTCAAGTTAAATGTGTCATTTAATTAAGAATGTTAAGGTAAGACAATGTATCATAACAGAATCTTCTGTGTACTTGAGAATTTACTGGTAGCATCTAGTAACATAAATAACAATATTTCACAAAGAGACTCAATAGTTCAATTTGTCCTAAGATTCATTCCTAAGTACAATCAAAAGAAAATTAGTAACACCCCAGAATTAAGTTGAGGCTACAGGAAGATAGTAAGTTTATGGGACTTAGCATAGTGCGTGTGGTCCATGGTATATGTTCAAAAAACAATAGAGAATGTGGATGTACCATCACCATGTTCTCAATAATAAAAAAATTCTCTCATGTTTTATTTACATCAAGATCTATATCAAAACATACAAAAAACCCAAAAAACAAAACAAACAAAAAAGATCTATATCAAGTACACATTTATTAGGAGTGGAGGTTCTAACAGTCACAAATGCCAAAAATCTGCCTGCTATTTTATTATGTATTACGTCTAAATTCAAATCAATGTTCCTCAAATCAATCTGCTTTGCAACAGCCCTTCTGTTTACATGTAATGTGTTTATGCCTAAAATACCTACAACAGTGTTTACTGGAATATGAAAATATTTAAAGAGTCCTCAAATTAGGAACAAACTGCATGTGTTTGCTTATGTTGATTGCAATTTCTCTGTTTGTAAGAAATGAAGTCACAGCTGGCATTTATATATTAAATAAGTATAATATTTATAAGAAAGAACTGGAAATTCAACCTAAAGAGAATTAGAAACAGACTCTAGAAACAGAAAGTTCAGAATTGTTTCTAAATGCCACATATAGCTTCTATGTAAAGTGAATGAAAAGAACTAAAAATGCTTCTGAGAGAATAATGTTTAATGAGGTTCCCCAGAAAAAGTTAAAAAAAAAAAGTGCCTAAAAATTGTAACCACTTAGAGAAAGAGTATCCAGTTTTTAACATATTTAAAGAAAAGGCAAAAATAAAATATCCCTCGGTTTAAACAGGAGAAACGCATATTGGAATTTATCCTAGTGACACAGAGAGCTGCCTTACTGAGTGAAGCTCCAGAAGAAAAACATTCACAAGTTTGCACCCTAAGGGAACACTACTTCATTGGTAATGCATTGCTAAAAAATTACTGGATTTAAAGTGAACTTTGAGCATCTTTATAAGCAGACTGGGACTTCACAAATAGTAATGAGTCCTAATAAGAGCAAGTGACATTGGACAGGAGGCTGTGGTGAGAAAAGAACAATTCCAAATACAAAAAAAAAAAAAGATCAATAGAATTTAGATAAAGCAGAGCAGGAAAAAAAAAAAAGCACTCGAACCTGTTTAAAGAGAGTAATTCTTTTACAACTGTGGCTGTGACATTTCATTAGAAGAAAATTGGTTATTACTGTCATAACTACTGTTTACAGCTTTCAGCTTGTTAAAATATGCATACTTCTTTTTAATGAGAGTGGGCTGAGTTAGGAACTGTTTGGGTAGTTTAATAAATAACTTGCTTGAATATTGGTATGGATGGAATGCTGGATGGAAGGAATTTTCTCCATTGACTCTGTCATAATCTAATCACATCCATAGCATATCTGAAGTCCTCACTGTATTTAAATTATAATATCATTTATAGAGGGAAAGATCTTTAGCACAGATAGTCCAATGATGCTAAAGTGAGCTTTTAGAAACAACTTAACTATGATAAATATTACAATTATTAACTGAGAACTAAACACAACTATCCCATTAACACAACCAAATAATTTATGGAATGATACTAATAATATACATCATATGCATAAGCTGTTTGTTAAATGGTACCTCCTTTATACAACTACTTAAAATAATAATAATAATTAAAAATAATAAAATAGCTCATGCCTGTAACTATAGCTACTCAGGAGGCTTAGATCTGAGGATCACAGTTCAAAGCCAGCCCAGGCAGGAAAGTCAGTGAGAATCTTATTTCCAATAAACTACCCAGAAAAAGGCAGAAATGGAGCTGTGTCTCAAGTGGTAGAGCTCTAGCCTTGAGTACAGAGACAGAGCCCAAGCCCTGAGTTCAATCCCCAGGACTGGCAAAAACTAACAAGCAAAAAAAGACTGAACTGTGTGTTCCACAAAGACAAATTTTAATGTTAACTGATAGACTTGGGAATATGGCATTATTGGAAATTGCATGTTTGCAAATAACCTGAGATTATGAAGTCATATTGGAGTAAAGTGGTCCATTAACTTGATATGGCAGCTACATTAAAAAAGTGAAGACAAGAAATATACAACTGAAAGAGGGACACTGGAAGAGAGAGATAATGAATGGAATTATGCTGTGACAAGCAAAGGACTTCTAGGTTATTATAGAGCAGGCAAGGAAGCATCCTAACCTAGATGTAGGTGGCAATTGAATTCTAATAATTTCTCACAAGCCCTATAAGGACATTTCTCATCATTGAACAAGATCTTTCCTCTTCCTTCCTTTTTCCTTCCTTCCTTCCATCCTTCCTTCCTTCCTTCCTTCCTTCCTTCCTTCCTTCCTTCCTTCCTTCCTTCCTTCCTTCCTTCCTTCCTTCCTTCCTTCTTCTTTCTGTCTCTCTTAAATTCTTAAATTACGAAGTCCAGGTGTCCAGCTAAATAAGGTCTTAAACCTGGATTTATAGCCTCTAGAGCTAGAGGACTTGAATTGTCTTATACCATCAAAGGTGTGGCATTATATAACATAAAGCAAAAGAAACTAATAGGTGTAGTTTCCAAATTAGAACTATTATATTTACATAAAAAATCCCCAAACAATAAGATTTGAGAGACATGATTAAAAAGAAAGTAGAGCTATGAAAAAAGAGGTGTACTTGAGTGTCAGAGTGCTTGTCTACTAGGAATCAAGGATTCAGGGATTGACAGTTAATAATTATATAATATATACATATATCTATTCACAGTTAATAATTACATTTTATATATTATATATATATATATATATCTTTATGTAGTATATATACATCCTTCTCCTTAAAATGGAATACATTTTTAATGGCACTACAGAACTTGCCAGCTTTCTCTAAAAGGGAAAGCTTGCTTTACCATATATGGATGCTTCATTTGTAACTCAGCCTAGTATTTCTTTTTTTCTTTTCTTTTTTCTTTTTTTGGCTGTCATAGGCCTGAACTCTGGGACTGGGCACTGTCCCTCAACTCTTCAGCTCAAGGCTAGTGTTCTACCATTTGAGTCACAGCATCATTTCTGGCTTTTTCTGCTTATGTGGTGTTGAGGAATCGACCCAGGGCCTCATGCATGCATAGCAAGCACTCTACCATTGAGCCACCTTTCCAGCCCCAGCTTAGTATTTCTTATCCATGGAAATTATCAACAAGTATGTTTTTAAAGTATTAGTGATTTTTTTAGTCTTTAGAAATTTCATTATTGTAGGATTTTGTCTTAAGAGCACAATCATGAATATGCACAAAATATAATTACATAATTTATGATTTGTTTATTGAAATGTTATTTAAAATACAAACTAATTAGAATTAGCCCAATTATCTCATAAGATTAGTTTAATATAGTACCTGATATCCATACAAATGAAATACTACATAAATATTAATTATATTACAGACAAAATATTGATGTGGAAAGTTTTTTTCAAAACAAACAAGGCAAAATGGAAAGTATGATTCCCTGTGTGAAAAGAATTAAAGTTTAGATGATAATGTTGAAAAGTAAGTATATGCATAATTTATTGCCTTCTACAATGTTTTTAATATTTTACATGAACAAGAATGTCTTTTAATAAAGACAATTTCATGTAAATAAAACATGAAGGAATGAAGGAATGGCTGAACTGAGAATATTATGCTAATAAATATGTTATGGAATATATTAAACACCAACCAAGCTAGGAAGTAGAATTCCAAACAATTGCTAGAAGGAAATAGTTCTTGATATGAACATCTACTATACTGTCAGTCTGAGTGCATTACGACAGATGTTTTCTCCTGACTTTCCAAAATTGTTACACTCCTTCCTAATAATTTTTATTTCACTAAGTGTATCCTTGGATACTTCTAACAAAATTCTGGATCATAATGTAGAATCCACTATATAATCATAACTTTTAACTTCAAAAGGAGAGGAAAACATGATGAAAGACATTTGTAATTTCTAAATATTTCTCTGAATACTTTTTTTTTTCAAAATAAGAAGATATCAAGGAGAATTTTAGTAGATTTTGCTTAGCCAAGAATATAAAGTACAAGACTACAGAATATCAGTGCTATATATGAAAAATTGTAAAGCCTATTGAACAAACTAGAAATGCATTTAATATATCCATGTCAACATAGAAAGTGAACATAAACTTTCCTTCTTACTAAAGAGTGGTACTTATGTGCCCATTTTTCCTGTGGGAAATAACAATTTAGTTGTTTTTGATTGGATATGTGCTATAAGGTTTACATAACCTGAGTGCCCCCAACCAAGATTCATAAGTAAAATCTTGGTACCAAGGAGAACAGTATTGGGAAGTGCTACAGACCTGTGAGACATTCAAGTATGAAAGAAGAAAGGGAAAACAACATTCGTGGATAACTAGAAGTCTTTCAAAATTCATACTTTGAATACCTATAAATCAGTTTCTATCAACTCAGAAATGGTATCCAGCTTACTCAAATTCTTAAAGTGAAGGAAATTAAACAAGCTTTGTGGAACAGAAAAGACACCAGTCTCTGTTTTATCATATCCTTCTGATTTCTTTATTTCCTTTTCTATTTGAATCTCTCCATTCATGTTCAAGAAGATAAATGCATGAATTATTAGTTGCTCTTTTTCTTTTCTTACATGTGTTTCTTCACAGCCTACCATGGAGAGCAATTTGTAACAGTCCTTTAGGAGCCAATGCCGGAACACCTGTTTCCAATTTCCAATGTATAAACTATCATCTCCTGTGCATATGATCTGCATTCATGACTAGAGGCATCCATTTAGCTGGGTTTTTTTTCAATAACTATACAAAAGTCATCAGCCACTGAAAACAGCAAATAATGCAGCTTTTCACAGCACACATACACTGCTTTGAAGTCATTTCACGTTCCAGCCTTAGGAGTGTCACAAATCTGATGGACTTTGCTCGTCTGGAATCAATACATTCATATGATTTTGATTTTCTAAGTTACATGGCTTTATTGCTATGAATTTTCTTTTTTGCAAAAAGCACCTGAGAAGAAAGTTTTTTAAGGAGATGTTTATTCTTACCAAGAGCGTGACTTACAGTCCACAGCTACCTTTTATCTGCACTTAAACGCAAAAGGAAACTATGCTCACTGGCTTTTCCATCAGCCACTTCCCTCAATCTAAACTCTGAAAGCACTAAAGTAAAAGCATGAAGACCTTACAGCTTTTAGAGCATTCCCTTTAATTATTCTAAAAGCAATTAAATATTTTAAAAATGTGTCAGACGATAGCAAATGTAAACCTGATTAAAAACTTATCACTGTAGGAAAATGAGTAGAAGGAAAAGGGAAAGTTGAGGGTGAATCCCATCCCATTTTTATTTTATTTTTTTAGTAGATAGTTGTCTAACTCCTCTCATGTTAAGAGTATGTTAACATATTTATTTCTATGTTTCTCCGTAATTTTGGTTTAGTTACTAATAGGTTTCAATTATGTACAATTTTTCTCTAGTGCCTTTTAACGTATCTGAATTATAAAATTGTGTCACGTACAGAAATTCAGATTTAAATCAGACTGAGAGTTCAGCACTTTATCAAATTTTCCCTTAGGAATTTTCACTAATTAAATAAAAAGATTGCACAATGCATCCAATATCAGTTCCACTTCCTACCAAAAGACAATAGTAGCCAAATTTGAGTCCTCTGCCTCCAGAGATTCTGGCTTCCAATGATGCCTTCACTTTACCTTGGTAAAGTATGCATTGTAACAACAATGCGTGTGAACTGTAAGGTAAGGCTACTGTCAAAGGAGAAAAGAAAAAAAAAATCAAACCAAAAACCTAAAACGGTTCCCCTCATTTATAACAATTAAAATGTGCCAGTAAATCTACAAGTAAATCCACTGGATAGTAAAAGATTAAAAATTACACTTAGATATGATAAAACAGCACTCTAGACATTCACAAAGTGGGGCTAAAGTAAGATATTCTTTTTTTTCTTTTCTTTTTTTTTTTTTGGTCGGTCGTGGGCCTTGAACTCTGGGCCTGAGCACTGTCACTCAGCTCTTCAGCTCAAGGCTAGCACTCTACCACTTGAGCTACAGCACCACTTCTGGCTTTTTGGTGGTTTATTGGAGATAAACACGTACTTTCCTGCCCGGGCTAGCTTTGAACCGCGATCCTCAGATCTCAGTCTCCTGAGTAGCTAGGATTATAGGCGTGAGCCACCGGCGACCGGCAAAGTAAGATATTCTTGAGGGAGGAGATCACAAGAGCTCAATAGCTGTGTGTATAAGATCAGATAAAATGATGCTTACTGAAATGAACGCCAAGAAATGGAAATGGGAGGCTTTTCACAGAACTGTGTGCAATTCTTTTATTTTTCTGTATTTGTTTCTGTTTTTCCCCTTTGCTCACTGTGCCCTTTTTCTTGTATGTAAGTTTATCTGATTCTGGGAGGGGTAGGGGAAGCACAGAAACAGTGGGACAAAGGGTGAACTAATTCAGCAGTGATACTCACTAGACATTACATTCTAAATGAACTATGCAACTTGCTGGGGAGCAAGGCCTGGAGGGAAAGGAACTGGGAAAAATTGAGGGAGAAGTGACATGACACTGTTCAAAAAGAAAGTGGAAGAAACATGAGAGAACGGGTAAAAATATTTGACAGGAAATATCAAATGTTTCATTGCCTTACTTATGTAACTGTAACCCCTCTGTACAGCATCTTTACAATAAATTTAAAATTTTAAAAAGAATGTACTCATTACCTGAGTTATGTAACTTTATATCACCTTCTGTACATCACCTACATCACCTTAAATGTGAAATATTCTTTAAAACACATCTTTTTATGTTCTTTAACCCTTTCTTCATCTTTCACTCTCAGAATCTTTATGAGTTCCTCATAAAATGGTGGGCCAATTATAATGAGCAGAACATAAAAAGTATGTAAAATAAAATTTGAAGAGAGAGCT
Organism: Dipodomys spectabilis; assembly: GCF_019054845.1. Lineage (NCBI taxonomy): Eukaryota > Metazoa > Chordata > Mammalia > Rodentia > Heteromyidae > Dipodomys > Dipodomys spectabilis. The sequence goes on along the minus strand of NW_024870720.1, from coordinate 20,485,251 downwards.
ACTCTCAGGATATATGCTACTATGTTTTTTTTTTGTTTTTGTTTTTGTCGGTAGTGGGGCTTCAACTCTGGGCTTGGGCGCTGTCCCTGAACCCTTCAGCTCAAGGCAAGCACTCTACCTCTTGATCTACAGCGCCACTTCCGGTTTTCTAGTGGTTTTTTTGGAGATCAGAGTCTCACAGACTTTTCTGCCCTGGTTGGCTTTGAACCATGATCCTCAGATCTCAGCCTCCTGAGTAGCCTGGATTATAGGCAAGAGCCACTGGCGTGACTATGACTTTGACTTGAAAAGTTATCTGAGAATATGTTTTTGGGCAAATTTAAGAAACCTCTATAAAAAAAGAAAAAAGAAAGAAAGAAAGAAAAAAGAAACCTCCCAGCCCATATTTGAATATAGAGGTGAAGCTCCCAGCTCATTAGCCTGCTAAAATGGGTAGACTTTGCTTGTGTTGTAATCATTTTCATAATTTGAGTTTTCAAAGGTTTAAGGTTTGCATTAGTGTTTTGTGTTTTCATTTCTCTCTTTTCCTTAAAGCAAAAGAAGAAGAAGGGGGAGAAGGAGGAGGAGGAAGAGGAGAGGAAGGAGGAGGAGGAGGAAGAGAAGGAAGGGAAAAGGATAGGAGAGGAAATACAGTGGAAGGCAAGGGAACAAGAAAGAAGGGTTGGGAGATTTTCCTTATTTATAGGAATTTGGAGTAGGTCATTTAAAACCCTACTCAATGTAATCCTTTTAGTTTATGATGGTAAAGTAAACCCAGAATTTAGTTACTACTTCACATTAAGATTTGGGGGAAGTCTGGGTCAGGAAGTCTTTATTAGACTTGGGATAGAACAAAAGTAAATGTTTTAGTCAGATTTTCATTTCTATTATAAACTTCCTGAGATAGGCTGAAGAAGTTTACTTTGGCTCAACATTCTGAAGACTTCAAGTCTAAGGCTAAGTGGACTCTGTTGTTTCTCCAATTTTCTAAGACATCAGAAACAGGGAGTCTCTGATAAGAGACAAACTACACATGTCTCTTTGGATGTATGTCTAACTGTAACTTCCAACCTCTCTCTTTTCATCAAGGTATGAAAAATCAGTTTGGGAGATATCCTCTAATGCCCTTTCTCTAATTTAATCATTCTCCACAGGTCCTAACTTCAAAAACCACTGTTGAATTGTTTCTATCATTTTAACATCATTGAATTATAACTTTTTATATGTTTTTATTGTAAAACTACTGTACAGAGGGGTTACAATTACGTGAGCAACATAATGAGTACATTTCCTATCAAGCATTGTTACCTCTTCCTTTGTTTTTTTCCCGTCCCCTCCCCAAATTAGAAAAGTGTATATACAAGATGCAGGACACTGACATCAAATACAGTGAAAACAGGGGAGAAACATACAAAAAAACAAAAAAATCACATGGTTCATTGTAAATATGTTAGAAACAATAGAAAAAAATAACACTTCTGTCCCCATCTAACTTTTCAGACTAAACCCCACCCTGAGTTCAAGAGAAAAGATGCACTATATTTATTCATAAACTACTTTAGTGAAAGGCAACGCATTTGTAAAAACTACTTAAAGATAATAAAAATATTCCAAAACAATTCAAAGCCTGCAGGAAAGAAGGCAGCAATTTCAAAACACAAAATCTAATCTATCTCCTTATTTTGATACATTGCAAAAGAGTATCAATTATATAAGCTTTCCCTCCTTCCAATTCAGATGCAAATGCATGAACAACAGCAATTCATTTCTGATTCTCAAACTATCTGATTTATGTTTTAATGGAAAAACTCTATTTCAGAAGTGATATCAAGAATGCTAAACAAATGAACATAAACATTTATAATAACTTCCCAAAGACTTTAACCATAGTCACTTGTAAAAGTTCTTGAAAAAAAAACATAAGAATAGAGAAGTCAGGTAATATTTCCCCAGTTAAAGCAATAAATGGAGCACTTTCTTTATGGAAAGCAATGAGCTCAGGCTTAGACAAAGGAGTATAAAATCAAACTGTGTTGCTCACAATCACAGCCCATTAGCCTGTCCTTTCCTTACTTGCAAATGGATAATCAATATCACATACTATGCACTTATGATAGTCAAAGAAATAAACTAGTTAATAGTTAATACCTTTACAAACAAAAGGTAATGCTATGCATTACATAAGAGCCTGGATTTGCACCTTGCCTTGTTTTGGAAGTACTGTTTTGGTTTTTCATCTTGGGGGCATTTTGTGATTTTTTTTGTAATTTTTTCATATCTACAAAATCTTTAAAAAAATTCAGAAAAGAAAATTTCTACCATGTCCTAAATTTATTTACAAGGCCTGAGATCAGAGAGAAGAGAGTGAGGTTAGTGAGTTATCAAGATATAGACTGAGAAGGACTACAGACTATTTTGCATTTCTGAATCTATATCAAAACACTAACTGGCTTCCCATTATGAGCAGGTGATGCAGTGTCCTGCTTATAACCCTAGCCAATCCAGATGCAAAAGTCACTTCATCTTATACCCTGCCCTTCTATCCCCAAGAGCTCTCTGCTTCATTGTGGCTTATCTAGAGCCAATACCGTTTCAATATAAGCAACTTAAGATTTCCTTCCCCAATTTCTTATCTCTGGTCCAGCAGACATTTCTCTGTTTTTTTACCCACTGGTGCTATGGATCAAACTCATAGCCTTTCAAATGTTAGCCAAGTACTTTAGCTAAGCCATCTCTAGCCCCTAGCTGACATTTTCTAATTACTACCTGGCCTTGTGGCTGGCAGTAGCAAAGAACTATCCTAGAACTTTGTTTCTTTTTTCCTATTTTTTTCTTTTAATTGCAGAGATCCCGCATTTTGAATGTTGGTTTACAAAAATAAAAAACAAAGAACCACTTAAAAAGAAGAAAATGGGGTCAGGAAGGTGGCTCAGTGGTAGAGCACTTGCCTTGCATGCATGAGGCCCTGGGTTCAATTTGTCAGAACCACATAAGCAAAAAGAAAAAAAGCTGGAAGTGGTACTGTGGCTCAAGTGGTAGACTGATAGCCTTGAGCTGAAGAGCTGAGGGACAGCACCCAGGCTTAGAGATCAGGCCCCAGGACCGGACCCACCCCACCCCAAAAAAAGAAGAAAATAAAACCTAATAAAATATGGCCATGATAAAATCTACTGCATTAATTAACATTTTGTTCATATGTCTTATTTCCAAAACCTAAAAGAAATTGATAAGGGACATTTTCAATAATGTCCTTAATTTAATTAAAAGACAGGAGGATGAAATGAAGATGGTAAGAAAAGTTAATTAATGAGCTATAGGCTGAGAAGAAAGAAAGATTTTTTCCTGCTAATAAGGAATCATAGTCTAGGTGGGTACAGTGCTACACACCTGTAATTCCAATTCTAGGGAAACAGGAGAATCTTCACTGTCAGCCTAAACTGGATACTCAGATCCTTTCTCAAAAAAAGTAAAGAATCACACTTCAATTATAAAACTTATAGTTGTAAGAAAACAAACAAACAAACATACTTTTTAAAGTAGACCACTCCCATTCCTTGTCTGAACTCAGAGACATAATGGCAAGCTAAGTTACAAGTAAACTCTACAACTTTTCATTAAACACACACACACACACACACACACACACACACACACACACACACACACACACACACACACACACACACACACACACACCCTACTAGAACTCTTTTAAAATGGATATATATACATTTCTCAAATATAAAGCTGATACACAACTTTTCTCTGTGCTTGATAGTAAAATAAAGATATAAAAACGAAAATAAATAAATCAAAATGAGTTCTTTTAAGTTTTTTTGGAGGGGTGTGTGCACTGTAGCACTTAAGTCACATCTCCAGCTATTTTTCCTTTAGTTTATTTTTCAGTCTTACTTTGCCTGTGGCTAGCCTTGGATCTTGATCCTCCTGTGTCTGGATCCCAGAGCTGGAATTGCAGACATGCTACGCCATGCCTCATTAGTTTTAAAAATAAAGTTTCAATACCTTCAATATACTAATTTATAGTTTAAAAGAATCAACACTAGGACTCTGAAGCAAGTATTGTAGAGAGGAGGTAAGGTCAAGGGAATGGGGCCAGGTTAATTGAGAGAGAAAGTGGGAATGTATATAGTCATAATATTTAATATACACATGATAAAATAGAATTAGGTAACTTCAGGGGAGGGGTGAGGTTGGGAGAGATGGGAGAGAAAAATGAAAAGGGTGATGTTGATCAAGATGAATTGTATACATAAGTTTCTATGTTGAATTAAAACCTTTTTGTACAACTATTTAAAGATAATATTCTTTTAAAATATGTAAAGATCAGGTTTTAGTAACTTTTTTTTGCAACACCTAGCCTCAAATTATTATCATTCATCTCTGTTTACAAGTAACTGGGAGTACAAGGATGGTCCACCATACATAAACAACACTTTTAGTTATTTGGGTTTTTTTGATAAAATTTTATTTTTTAATATAACAACAGAGTTGATGGTCCTAAATATATCTACCGAAAGATGTTAGAATCCAACATTTATATATTAGACATGTCTATATTTTATTAAACTTAACTCAATTGTACATATTTATATGTATTATATAAACTGTACATATATGTATTATATAAATATATACAATATTATATAAGCATATAATTTTAATTTTCTTCATATAAATTTTCAGCTAATAAAGGAATGATTCTGAATTTGTTTGCTTGGCAATCATATGTGAAATAGAATCCTAAATAAGAACAATAGTTGACTATTACGAGAAATTATAAACATTTCCTGTTTATTTCCAAGTTTCATTTTTTTAAAACAGAAAGTTTACATTGCATCCGTTAACTAATTTTAAATCATTGTAAACACACTCTTAAAATAGATCGGTGTTTTCTTGGAACTGTTTACAAGATTTCTGGACTTCAGAATATCTATTTGTCACATGATGGTCAGAGTAGCTCATGAAAAATCTTTTTCTTTCCCCTATGATAAAATGCAGTAAGTGTAATTATTACTAAATATCATCATGTGGTTTTTCAGTCAGCTACAGCTTGAGGTCTGGGTAATGTTTTTCAGGATAATGAGAAGTTAAAGAGAAACAAAGAAACTTTGTCAATAACCACAAACAAGACAGGATAATGGAATTCTCTATTTGTATCAAAAAAAAAAAAAGTCATTTCAGTTGATTTAAAAATGATAATGCAATACTACCCTCCCATGCTCACCCCTGGAGAGTAAGGAACACTTACTGATACCAGCACAGAACTGTTTTTTTCTTTCATGACTGTTACTATGCTTGAATTGTTTCATAAAATAATAACGGGGGCCACTCAAAACCCCAAGTTAGTATGAGAGATATTTTCAGTTGCAGACTTTTGAGATCCAGTAAATGCAGAGAAAAATTTTCTTAGACATGATGCTGCCATAGTTTTTTGTGTTGTTGTTGTTTCTTGTTGTTTCCCTAACAGGAATAAGCTCCATGGAGCTTATTTATGACCAGGAGTGTGTAGTGTGGCAAAGGGGCATGCCTCATTGAGAACAGGGGAGAGAAGAGAGAGGAGGGGAAGGGAGGGAATGGAAGGTAGTACAGAAGAGACAGAGCTGCCACAAGTACACCCCTAAGAATTTTCATGGAATTTCATTCCATCTCCTAAATTTCCATCACCTCTCAAATCAAATTATGTTCCCATCAATAAAATAGTGAGGTGAGATCCATACTAACCTAATTACTTCCCCAAATCCCCACCTCTGAACATGACATTTATGGACCAAGTCTTCAGAAGGTGAGTTTTGAGGGGAACATTTCAAATCCAAGATTTTAGATATATTTCAGATCCAAGACTACTGTCAGAGTCAAGAGAGAAAATAAACCATCACAAATCTCCTGTATGAGCAGTTTTATAACCTTGAAGAAGTCAGAAGCACCAATCATACCTATATAAACAAACATCATAAACTTTATCTCACATTTGTTTTCTTAATAATGTGTTGCCGGGAGCAGGTGGCTCTCACCTATAATCCTAGCTACTCAGGAGGATGAGATCTGAGGATCATGGTTTAAGCAAACCCAGGCAGAAAAGTCTCTGTGAGATTCTTATCTCTAACACCACTCAAAAAACAGAAGTAGTGCTGTGGCTCAAAGTGGTAGAGTGCCAACCTTGAGCAAAAGAGCCCAGGGACATTTGTCATTCCTAAAGAAACCATTAGTTTTTCTCTCCTCTTTCCTTTCTCTATTAAGTTATATAATAGCATCAAGCTCTAACGATGATTGAGTTACCAATCACTGAGTAGCCTGAGTATCTTAGAGTGTACTTTACCTGTAAGTGAACGTTTTCTTCACATTAATTTAACTTTTTTTTCTTTCTGTCGGTCATGGGCTTGAACTCTGTGCCTAGGTGCTGTGCCTAACAGGTAAGCGCTCTACCACTTGAGCCAAAGCACCACTTCCTTAACTTTTAACCATTTAATTCATAGGCCCAGACTGGTTATTCTTAAGTGGATAGTGGAACAATTTTTCCACTTCACTCTAACTTCCACTAATTATATACAGTAAATATTATATATAAATGTGTAACCAAATGTATATTTTATATTTTAATATTATCTATCTATCATCTATCTATCTATATTTATCTATCTATCTATCTTCTTGTTGTTGTTGGTGGTGGTGGTGGTCGTACAGCTTGAACTTTGGGCCTCCGTGCTTACCCTCAGCTCTTCAGTTCAAGGTGAGCACTCTACCTCTTGAGCTACAGTGCCACTCTGGCTTCCGGTTTTCTAGTGGTTTATTAGAGATAAGTCTTTCCTGGTTGGGTGGCTTTGAATGGCGATCCTCACATCTCAGCCTCCTGAGTTGCTAGAAATATAGGCGTGAGCCACCGGCACCGGGCTTAAATATATTTCAATAAGTATTAAGTATAATGTGGTTAATATTTAGGAGGCTTTACTTGTTTATTATCTTTAAGTAGCTGTACAAAGGTGTTGTCATTTAACAAAAGAGTTTATGAATACAAAACATCTTGATCAATGTCACCGCTTTCAACATTCTCGGGTCCAGACCCTACTGAATGAACTCCCTCTCTTTCTAAAGCTTCACCCTCATGCGTCTCTATTGCAAATAATAATGCCCACCTCATCAAGTTTCCAAAGGACTTAGAAAAACTTGTATGAAGTACTGGTGTACCCGGCATAGAATTGCTAATTAGAGATAGTGACCCTTTTTTATGTTCATATTTTATTTGCTAATGGAATTTCTAATAATATTTTCTGAGTGTTAAGATTTCATTTTGTCTTCTGTGACTCAGTATTGCTTACAGTTGAGTAGAAGCAGAATAAATAAAAATCACTATTTTTGCCTTAACAAGAACACATAAAAAGTTGTATAGAAATAAACTTGTTTCATGCTAAACAAAAGCAACATATTAATAAGTACTATAATAGGTATTAACAAATATCATTGTTACTTAAGAAACGAGTAGCAGGGCGGTGGTGACTCATGCTTGTAATCCTAGCTACTCAGGAGGCTGAGATCTGAGGATCATGGTTCAAAGCCAACCTGGGCAGGAAAGTCCGTGAGACTCTTATCTCCAATTAACCACAAGAAAACCAGAAGTGGTGCTGTGGCTCAAGTGGTAGAGCACTCGCCTTGAGTTGAAAAGTTAAGGACCAGCACCCAGACCCAGAATTCAAGCCCCACAATTATCGAAAGAAAGAGGAAGTAAAGAAGGAAAGAAAGAGAAAAAGTAAGGAATGAAATAAAAGGAAAGAAGGAAAGAAAGATGTCTCCATTTGAAATTATGGGTAGGTACTTCAGGTTCATAAAGTTTTAGAAGTATACAGTGTTCTGAAGTAACATGTATTCAAGTTGTATTGGTATAATTTAATGAGAAAATAAAAACAATGCCAACCATTTAATATTGTCTACTCTGACAGGAAACAAAACCTTAAAAAAGAAAACATTACACTTAATTTATTTTCAGTAATTTTTCACTACCGCTATTTCATGCAACACAAATAGATTTACATAGTTTGAGAGGAGCCTAGTTATGCGCTTTTTCCCCCTCAGAAGTAACAGAATTTGGGAGCACCAATGTAATGAACAGTTTTTATAAATAAAAAAAGGGAGACTAACAAAAAAAGCATAAAATCTAATAAAATGAAAGCATAAAATCAGTAAAAGTGTAAATTCTAAAGAAAAACTACTTTCTTTTAATTAGTTATTAGTTCATAGTTTTTTTAATTGTGTAAATAAATAATCCTAATTTTGTTAGTCTAAAGAAGTTGATTAAATACTGATTCTAATTAGAAACTACAGGAATAAAAGCAGATCTTTAATTTTTAGAATTATTCTATTTCTTACAAGACTGGAAGCCAATTTGCATTTGGTCACTTACAGCTGGAAAGTTTCCTGGTAATTTTAACTAATGTTTATTGGACATCTCAAGGTAAAATTCATTCATAAATGTTAAGATTTGCTATCCTTCCACTGAGAGTATACACATTCCTCTGAAATTATAAGGACACTACAGATATTCCACATTGCAATCACAAATTAATGTTATGTTATTTCCCTCCAAACTTTTTATATTTACAGTTATTAATATCCTCTCTCATTTTAAAACCAATATTTAAAAAAATATTCTCTTGTATTTGCCTTGTCCAACTTTACTGTGTTGATAACTAAAGCAACTTAGTATTATGATTGTAAAGATTGTGAGCTAGCAACATAAATGAAAGCTACTCCCCTTTATACATTTCCTTTTCATATAAAATAAAGCAAATGTTCGAATAGGAATTTTATACTAGTTGTGTTTATACAAAGTTTCATGGAAGCATTCATTTTTCTACTAGCAAAGCTTTTATTTCCAATTCAGTTTAAGTATAGTCAGCAAAAATAAAATAAGTTTGAAGATAAAGCATAAATGCATCCTTTTCTTTTAACTTTCCAGAACAATTTTATTTAACGTTTTTGTATGCTCATTTTTTTTTCAGGCAGTTCTTATCTAGATCTAGTTCTATATACATCCAATGGGCAGAAAGAAGAGGTGGAGGTGTGGCTCAAATAGACTAGTTTGTGCAAGGCCACAGGTTCAATCCACATTACTGACAATGAGTAAAGCAAACGATGTTGGACAAGCCTGAACTGATTGTACAAGCAAATTTTCTGATGAGGTTCCAGAAGATAAGGCTAGATTTTTGATGTGGCTGAGAACACATAAGATGAAAAAGTACAGAGAAGAGACTGTACACTCTCAGAGGTTCTTGTCAAATTCCAGTCTGGTAGTTTAGAACCGGCTCTGCAGCTACTCAGCTGTGTGGTGTGTGGCTCCAGTACAAAGCCAGCCTACATGAAGCTTATTCTGCAAATTCTGGAATTTGTTGCCAGCAGTGAGACCTGCCGCCATCCATACCTTTACTCTGTGTACACATGGCCAAAGGTTCTCATTTTTCAAAAAAAGTGGTCTTGGTATGTTTATTTTGGAATTTTGCACTCCTAAACAGTGTCTAACAGATTCATACTCTGCTACCTTAGCATGAGTTTTCAACTGACACATATTAGCTGTAGTATTTGGGTTGGTATGAGATTTTTTTCCCCTATACCCTTGATACTTATACAATCATTCTGGTAAAACAATTATTCTAGAAAATATTCTATATACTGACCACTCATGTCCACAGAGAGAGGGACTCAGAAGCAGCTAGTGCACAGCAATTGCAAATGCACCACTATTGCCATACATTGTAATTGCATTTGTTAGCAGTTCCACAAATTTTTTGGATATTAGAAATATAATATCTCATGTTACCATGAACTCAAAAATTTTCTTATTTTGCTTTTTATCTTGGCATAATTTTGTTTCCAGAATGTTCAGAAGACAACCTGAAAAGTCTTGTCATCTTCCTTGTGGTTCTATGGTAGTTCATGATGACAAATTCAAAGATAGAACTAAGTGGAAGATAGCCAAGCCAGAAATCTTATGAGATAAATGGAATAAGACAATCTCAACATGGTATTGTTGTCTAATGCAGATACCTTCTTATAACATGCATCTCCACTGCTATGTTACTAGTTTCATGTTTTGTAACATAGTTTCTTCTAATCTGGCTGGCCCATTGATTGCTAAACAAGACTTTGAGATTTATTTTTGACATACAGTTGGTTTTATTGCCCTGGAAGTAAGATCCTCATTGGATAGCAGTTTAGGCAGCTCTAAAAAGATCTTCCCCTTGGGGAGTAACTTCAATTGGAAGTCTTAGAGATGAAGATATCTCTAATAAGTGATCTTGAAAACAGACATGATGCTGTTCTGACTGTAAGCTCTTGAATTTAAAGGGCTAGAAGGTGTTGTAGCTCCCAGTAGGAAACATTAATTCTTTAAACCTACAAAAGACTCACTCCCTGGCTCTCTCTTTATTCCTCTTAGCTTACCTCTCAAAAACAAAACAAAACAAAAACAAAAACAAAACATCTCTTTCACATCTATTTTGTATAAATCCTCCTGATTTTGCCACACTTAAGCATATGTCTGTTCAAGTTAATCAGTTCCTTTGGATTTGTGTGTGTGTGTGTGTGTATGTGTGTGTGTGTGTGTGTGTGTGGTAAGTAACAAATAAGGTGAAATTTACCCTTAACTAATTTCTAATTCTATGGTACAAAGTTGTAAACTACAGCACACTAGGGTAAAGCAAATCTCTACAGAGAAGTCATATGTGTTTGTGTGTATGTGTGTGTGTGTGTGTGTATGTTTTTCTCAAGTGCATTTTTATTATACCAAAATCAGATTGACATTCATTAATAAAACTGAATTAGAAAAAAAATGGTATTTATTTTGCACAGATGCAGGTATGAGTGTAATTGACGATGGCACTTTATATCATATGCGATTTGCATTTGCCATCTTCTAAAAGTTAACAGTTATGAAACAAAACATCTTATGTTCTAAAATCCCAAAGAATATTAGTTTTATGGGCTAATAAAAAGGGACAGCCTGGTATAGGGGAGGAGGAAATTTATGGTAAAATTGACTTGAGTGGACTATCATTTGTGTGACCACTAATTCCTAGGGTGACTGGTCATAAATTAAGTTCCTGACATTCAGTGTTAGACGATTATATCTGACATAATGAAGTTATAATGGAAGGTATCTGTACACTGCTTGACTATTAAGTGCCCATTTATTGTCCCTGCACAGGTGTGATAGTGATAGGCTATACAAATCATCTAGAAGAAATGTCAAAATAGGCTCCTTTGCTGATAAAGTACCACACATGTTTATTAATATAGCAGCTTGTCTTAGGACTGGCCCATCTGCTCATTGAAAACAAATCTTTTTCCTATAAATATTTCAGTGAAGAGCATGACCACTAGTAATGGTTTCTCATAGCAATAGTCATAGAAATAGCAAGGAGAAAAAGGGAAAGAGCTGAGCTTGAATAAAACATTATGGTCTCACAAAATTTTCCCTTAGATATGTTTAATGGGAGAAGGGGCAGGGAGATAGCTTTTAATTTGGCATGTTTCTTTAGATTAGTACTGGATGAGTTTAGCCCATCTTAAATAGCCCTGCCTCCGGCTGTTACTAATACCAGGTGGGAAATAGCAAATTTCACAATGTTTTCAAAAGTACACATTTTAATAAAGTGCAAAATGAGCTACTCAATTAAGAACTCTTCCAGAGCAAGTAGTTCATGTGCATTTGAACATTTCAACTGGGCTGATATTATGAAGAAAAACAACACCACAGATTCTGTTGGGAGTGGGGGTAATTTTAAAACGTAAGGAATTATTTTTTTAAATGTCACTTTCTGTAGTATTTCAAAGTCACATTTTTATATACTAAGGAAAAGAACAGAGTAAAAGGTGAATGTTTACTCATTTACTTACTTATTGGCTTTTACGTTTAGGATCTTAGAAGTATAAGGCTAAGCCTTTTCCATCTGGTACCAAGTCTTCTATGTACTTTCAGTATAGCCTTTGTGTTGTGTGTTCTGTCTTCAAGAATGGTTTTGTGTAACAAACAAGTATGCCCTGAGGTACTCCTCAAATGAACACACATATTTGAAATAAAGAAGTACAATGTTCAAAATACTGAAACAAAGAAAAAGCATGGGCCATTTGATGACCAAGGAGGTAGTTCTCACTCTATTGCTTTGGCTTCATTTATTCATTCATTAAAACCTAAATAAAGCCTGGCAGGCATGCCTTTCAGGCTCCGGGAAAGATCTTTATCAGATTGAGTATAACAGAAATTCCACCAGTCATACTTTTCTAAATAAATTACATCTTGAGGATAACTAACCACCAGTGACCAGAGGGCCAATTCAATTACTTCAAACAGGCTAAAGGTCTCAGACACTCCTAAAATTATTTTTTACATCTTCCACAAACCGAGAGAAAGCACTTGCCAATCTTATTTTGTGTTATAGATTCTTTCAAAGAATGGATAGTGGGTGATTGCTAGTTTGAACATGAATTGCCCTTGTCTTCAAGAATAGGGCCAACATCTACTCGAATTATCCAAATTAGACATCAAGGAATCATATTTGTGTTTCAACATATCCCACATACCCCATCATTAAATGCTATTAGGCTCTAACTACAGGGTCTATGAATCTATCATCCCTTCTTTATTCCCACTGCAACTGTCTCTCAGTTTGGATAACCTTTGGATAAACTTTCAGAAAATAACCTAATTCTTTCTGCTTCCCTATCACACGGCCTGCACTTATCAGGAAAGTGAACATATTTTTAATGCAAAAGCAATACTCACACTATGTTGGAAATGAACTTTATGACTTGGAGGGGGTATTGGGGTGAAGGGAAAGTGGGAGAAAATGACAAGAAATGCACCTTATGTATATAATTGTAACCCTTCTGTACATCACCTTGACAATAAAATTAAAAAATAGTTGCATTAATTCCTTCTACTTGTGAAGACTCATACTTTCCCAAAGGGTAAATATATTTCAGTTTAATACACAACAACTCATAAAATCAGGTACAACTCATTTTGTCAGGTTTTTTTTTTTTCCATTGCGTATGGTTGTTTACACTGAGACACATCTAGTGCTAATAGGCAAATACAGACCAACTGCAGTAACAGACTAAGAGCCTGGCAAGCTACTATCATGGAGTCTAAAACCATGCTTACTTTATCAGGAATCAGGGCTCTTGACTAGCATGAGGATCTGACTTGTGGGCTTAGCAAATGCAAGCTTTTCTCTGGTTATCTGCTAGCAGCTCAAGCTGTTATTCTCTGCAGGAACTGGAACCCTAGGGCTTTTATTGGAAACCACCCATGCAGTTCCTCAGGCACTGCTTGGAAAAAGGCTCCACACTTAGTTCTGTGATGTGAATTTGCCTTTTTCCAAACTCTTCTACTACACCTGGATCAGAGAAGAGAAGTCACACATTACCCAGAGGCCAGTAACTAATGTGGAAAATGAAGGAGAAAGAAGGAAAGAGAATCTTCAGAGAACTGAACTGGCAGGAGGGAATTCTGTAAATGAAATTTTAAGGAAAGGCCACACCAATATGATTGCATTCACTTCCCTCTGGGCCATTTTCCACCCTGCAGCTAGAGTCATCTTTTAAAAATCGAAATCAGATTATGTAGTACTCTGTGTAAAAGCCCTTCAGGGATACTCACAGCTCTTAAAATAAAACCCCGGCTCTTTCCCTTTCTAGAACCCCAGCTTGATAAGCTTAGGATTTGGATCTTGCCTGTCTTTCACTATATCCTGGAAATTATCTCATCCATTTATTTGTTTTTATATGTTTAATTATGCTTTCTCTCCTCTGTCTAGAGAGTATTCTACATGACTAATAAAGTACAGTCAGACTAGGAAACTGCAAAGTTCCAGAAATGCCTGGTAAATGTGAGGTTCTAATTAGTATTTGCTTGGTAAACAAATGCATTAGAAAACCACAAGTTTCCAACTTCAGAGCCTTTCTTACACTGGCCTTCCATTTTCACTATGGCCAACTTACATTCATCATTTTCATTTTAGTCACCGATCACCTAACCAGAATGGTTTTCCTTCACCATCCACCTTATATCATTTTTATAGCTCTAATGATAATGTATTTACAATTTTGATTATTGAATCAATCATTTATCTATTCATTTTCCTCACTACAAGATCAACACATAGAGAGTAAAATCTCTTACTCTTCTTGTTTCCCCCAAAATGAATAGTGCATAGTAGGTATGCCTTTCAGAGGTTCATAAAACTGCTTTTTTGTGAGAGTCATGGACTTCTTACTTGAGCCCATAAATTCACTGGGATCAGCATAAAGGCTGGGTATCCTATATCCTAGAGTCTTCCACTTTGTATCCCTGTCCTTCAACCTGAGCTATTCTCATATGCAGTCACTTTGCAGTCATCTTGGAAATCAGGAAGGAGACCTGACCACCTGCCAAGCATGCAGGTCTCTTATTATAACGAAACATCACCTGACAAATCCTACTGCTGGACCACTACCTCAGACCAACTCCCAACACATGTGTGAAATGCATTTGAAATGATAAAACACATTTGAAAGGAATTTGTAGGAAGACTCCATTTGCCATTTTATTCTGTCAGGACGTGGCTTAGAGGGGCTAAGACAGAGGGACCGCATTCTCTGTAAATGGAAGGCATGTTAAAGGTATGCTTGTATCCAGCATTTCTGGTGTTTAGGGAAAGCCTAATACTGGACACACTGTATTTTATGAGACTTTTTAATGTTTTGATTTATTTAACTTTTTGTGTTTTTTTTTTTTTGTGCCATTGGTAAGTCTTGAACCCAAGCCTGGGAGCTGCCAGTGAGCTTTATTTTCCTCACAGCTAGCTCTCTACCTCTTGAACCACAGATCCACTTTTTTTTTGGTGGTTAATTAGAGATAAGAGTCTCTAATCCATTTGAAGTTTATTCTGGTACAATGTGATATATCAGGATCTAGGTTTAGTTTTCTACAGGTGTTTAACTAATTTTGCCAGCATCACTTACTGAATAGGCTGTCTTTCTTCTACTCCACTTTTTTAGCTCCCTTATCAAAAATTAGGTGGCTATAAACAAAAGAAATTATATACTACCAGGGACATGCTATAGTCTAAAAGAATCAATTATTATATTTTGCAAATTGTGACAAATTTGCACAATGTTATTTTGAATGTGCTTCAAGAAAAACAAAATGAATCATACTTCAAAACATAAAATTTTGCCGGGCGCTGGTGGCTCACGCCTGTAATCCTAGCTACTCAGGAGGCTGAGATCTGAGGATCGCGGTTCAAAGCCAGCCCGGGCAGGAGAGACCGTGAGACTCCTGTCTCCAATAAACCACCAGAAAACCGGAAGTGGCGCTGTAGCTCAAGTGGTAGAGCGCTCGCCTTGAGCTGAAGAGCTGAGGGACAGCGCCCAGGCCCAGAGATCAAGCCCCACGACCAACAACAACAACAAAAAAAACCATAAAACTTTCAATAATAAATGGAATCATTTATTAGCTAAAAAAAAAAAAAACCGAGTCTCACAACAGACTTTTCCTGTCTGGGCTGGCTTTGAACTGTGATCCTCAGATTTCAGCCTCCTGAGCAGCCAGTATTATAGGTGTGAGCCACCAATACCAGGCCTGTTTAATTTTTGAGGGCAGGATGTCCACCTACTAACTTGAGATGATAAGCCAAGTATGAAATGCAACTGAGATTGAATATTGCATGAAAGACTCTCAATAATGTACAGAGAAAGGCTTATATATTAGGTTTGTATATATATATAGTTATAGCTTTTTTTTTTTTTTTTTTGCTGGTCATGGGGCCTGGGTGCTGTCCCTCAGCTCTAGTGCTCAAGGCTAGTGCTCTACCACTTGAGCCACAGTGCCACTTCCGGCTTTTTCTGCTTATGTGGTGCTGAGGAATCGAACCCAGGACTTCGTGCATGCAAGGCAAGCACTCTACCAATGAGCCACTTTCCCATGCCCCTATAGTTAAAATTTTATAATGAAAATATTTCAGATATTTTATACATATATGCACACACATACATCAACCCCTATTATATCTGGGTATGACTACACAATTTGATACGTGGTAGAAATTTTTAGTGCATAGATACACACAAAGAAATATGCTTTCCAAATAGGAAATGGAAATGCTATTATAATTAAGCCAATAGGATTTCAGCCAGACAAGAACATTGAAAACTCTGTGGGGTTCTTTCTTTGGTCTTATCATGTATAAGCAAGCTATACTGAGCTTCAGACTGCAGTAACAGCCCATTACAGCTAAATTAAATTAACCAGTGTTTGTATAGCATTCTACAGATCATAAAGCACTTCTACTTTTAATAGTTGATACTTAAGCAACCTTAGGAATGAGAGCTGATAGAGAATCTGAGCTTTTGTGGTTATGGTCAAAAACATTTATAGAAATTTGGATATCAACATTCAGAGTAAACATGAGTATTCACACTATATTTACATTGGACTCTACCCAAGAGATCCTAATTTCAAAATTACCACAGGGGACACTATTTTGTTGACCTTTTAAGAAATGCAGGTAGTTACTGGAACCACAACTAGAATTTATTAAGACAAAAAGACTACTTAGTATTGAGAAAACCACACACCTCTAATGACAGCCAAGATAGCTATGGTATTAAAGGAACAAACAGTAACAAACACCAGAGATTCCTTTTGCAGAAGCCCAGGTCTTTCATCAACTGTGAATGATTCTTAATCTTCTACTGATGACAGTAAGGCGGCTGCAGTATGTCTGACAGTGCATTTTGAATCTCAGGCAATGTACTCTGACTAGAAAAAGCTAATTTAACAGCTAAGAAATTTCTAAGTATCATTTTAATCACTCTTATCTTCTACATCTATTATAGGAAGAATTGTCTATGTTCCAGAAAATACTCCTGAATCCATGTATGTGGAAAGCATGCATACATCTATTGTGTAGACAAGCCAAATTATCTGGTACTGGGCAGCCTCAGTGCTCAGCAGGTGAAGATGAGCATGATCCTTACATGGGGAAGTCAAGGCAGACCTTCACTCTCTCAGGCTCTGGGGGCTCACAGTCAACTCAACTACTCAACTGAAGCTGTCTGCTTCAGGCACTAAGGTAATTAATTTATACTATACAGGTATAAAATTATCTTCTTCAAAGCCAGGTGCCAATTGGCTCACGCCTGTAATCCTAGCGACTCAGGAGACTGAGATCTGAGGATCACAGTTCCAAGCCAGCCGGGGCAGGAGAGTCTGTGAAACTCTTATCTCCTATAAACCACTAGAA
This sequence comes from Dipodomys spectabilis, assembly GCF_019054845.1. NCBI lineage: Eukaryota > Metazoa > Chordata > Mammalia > Rodentia > Heteromyidae > Dipodomys > Dipodomys spectabilis. The sequence goes on along the minus strand of NW_024870720.1, from coordinate 20,467,978 downwards.
AACTGGAAGTGGTGCTGTGGCTTAAGTGGTAGAGCACTTGCCTTGACTGAAGAGTGCACGGACAGCACTCAAGCCCAGAGTTCAAGCTCCATGACCGACCAAAAAAAATAATCTTCTTCAGAGTGCATAAACATTAACAGTGTAGGGAACTGATACAGGAAAAAGTTTTTAAAATATATCTCATCACAACTGAAAGACAATAAAGCATAGTGTACATACAATTGGTAATGCATTATCCCTTTTGCTGTATGATTTTTAGATTCCAAGTTGAAAACAACAAGAAAGCTTTTATAAAACATTAAAAGATAAAGGTAGCAATAGAACAAAGATAATCTGTCACATAGAAGACCCCAAAACACACAAAAGGCTTATTGTCATTAGATTTTCAGTCAATAGCACGGAAGTGTTTAAGCTACTCACATCCTGTAGTATTTTAAATTAAATAATGAATATATATAAAACTTTTTAAAGAACAACAGTAAACCATGCCTGGAGGTTTGTGCCTGTAATCCTAGCATTTAGGAGGCAGAGAAAGGCTGTGTGTTTGAAGCCATTCTACCTTCCATAGCAAGAAACTGTCTTCACAACACAAGGGCTGGGTGGGGTTAAACTGAGTGCTTGCCTAACCTGTGCAAAGTCCTGAGTTTAATCCCCAGTACGCATAAACAGAACCACTATTAGGGAAGGGCAGATGGCCTCATTCCTTGCTAGTCTTGTGCTGCATTAAAAGCTATTTGTTACAGCATGTAATACTAGGAATGAAGACAGTTCTTTGTGTATGGATGATTGTCACTGCAGAGTTATTATTGGCAGTATTGGAGTCTGAACACAGATATTCTATACTTGAGTCATGTCTTCAGTGCAGATTTATTTTTCCATGTGCATGTTACCAGAATTTAAACTCAGAACCAAGTGATTGGGAGGCAGGTGCTCTTCTGCTGAGACACGACCGCAGCCCTGTCACACCAAATCTGTGTGGATGACTAAGCTTGAATCTTGACTCTAGCACTGTCTTATCCTTAAAATGTAAAGAACTTCTCTGTGTCTCTATTTCCTCATTCACTAAAAATCAGTGAGAACATTGTTGCTTTTGTGGGATGTTGGAAATTAATAAAAAAAATCATCCATGTTAAGTGCTTAGACTAGAGCACAAGTGGTAAGTGTCCTTACCAGGTAATCAAGAAGGTGCTATGGAAAGTCCTGAAGAATATTATCAATGACTATCTTTGGGAAGTGAGAGTGAAGAAGACGTACAGATTAGTTTTATTCTGAACCCATGACTTCAAGCTAATTTACATAAAGGCTACCAATGTATCTCAGCACACCTGGGTTCGATCATGTATCACATGTGCATATGGGATGATAGTTATTCTTTCTACTAAGTAGCAACACCTCTATGGAAAAAAAAAACTTGAAATGTTGGAGGATATATTAAATAATTTACTTAAGGAAATGATAGAGCAGCTGTACTGCTTTCCTGGATGAAAGTAAGAACAAAGTAAGACAAAGATAAAGAAGCCCTAGGGTCTAACTGGGTGAGGTAGCACAAGCTTATTGCCTCTCCTCTATGAGAAGTTTCCACAGGAAGATCACCATCTAAACTAGTCAGGGCAAAATTACCAGACCCTATCCTTAACATATAAAAATATAAAAGGACAGAGTAGGTTGAGGGACTTACTCAAGTTGTTGATCACCATTCTGACAGTATGATGCCTAGAATTAAATCCCTAGTATCATTATTGGGGGACCATAAAATCCCTGCAAGCCTGGAATCAATAGCAGTAATTAGGAGATCTGGGTCTGTAAGTAATCATTGAATTAAAAGTATGGGAATTGGGTGATGGGATAAGGGGTGATGTGAAGCTCAGAAACGGCAGCAGATTATACCTTCTTATACACATAGCAATCCTGAGGACTTTCCCTGTCTGTGAGCAAGAGCTCCACTGTGGAGTCATTATACTGAAGTCGAGTCATTATTGCTAGTTACTTCATGACTCACTTTGACTGTGAAGCAGAATATTCAGGGCACTCGGTATCAGTTACAGTATCAGGCCTGTATCTGATGCTGTTTGAGTAGTGAGAATATCACCTCACCAGCCAACCTCTGGGGAGAATTTGAATTTATTCTTCTCACAAGGCTCATTAGGAGACCACTAGTGCAATCTTAAAATAAAAACCTATCATATCACATTCTTCTCGCTGATAATTATTCTCAGCCTATGAATTATAGATAGTAAGAAACCAGCCAGAGGGTGCTAAACTGTTTCAAATGATAAACATTAGTCTTTAAACAATCACATGTTTGGAAAATGTGTTATAGATTTGCAAAACCCTCAATACTAATTCCTGAAAATACTGAATAACAAGTACTTTTTAGTTGACCTTATTTAGTTTAGAATTGAATTTCCATTATAATCAAAACAAATTCAATTAGAATTATATAGCATTGTGGTAATCTTCATAATGTTAGAAATATAATGATGATTATCATTGATTTTGAATAAAAGTAAGAATCCTTGAGTAACTAAATGGGAAAATGTTTATTATTTTGTTTGCATTTGATAAAACATACATATTTAATAAATGGAGCTTTGTTTATCATGAACACACTGTATTCTATGCCTACAATACACACACGTTGATAGTGTGTTTATTCATTTTTGAACATGAGGGTTGAACTCAAGGCCTTGTGCTTGCTCATCCATCACTACACTACTTGAACCACACCTCTACTTCTGGCTTTTAATTGGAGATAAAAGTCTCATGCACTTTCTTTGCCAGGCTGGTTTGAAACCCCTATCTTCAGATCTCAGCCCCCTGAGTAGAAAGGATTGTAGTGAGCCATTAGGCACCAAAGCAGGCCTGGAAGCTCTTGGATAATAATGCTAGGTGTCATACTCATTTTATTTAATCAAGTTAAAATTTGTGTATATTTCCTTAGATGTTACATCTTTGTCTTGCCCTTTTCTTTTTCTTGTTTCATGTAGATGCACCAGGTAGGACCATCTGCTTATCTTAAATTTTAGAAAATATTTTCAGTGTGTGGATTTACTGAATGTAATTCATTTTGCCATAAAACTTAAATGGCTGGAATTGTTCTATTCATTAATTACCTGTCAATTCACCTAGGTGTATATTAATCCATTTATAATAGAAAAAACGTAAAAAAAAGAATTAGAAGCATGTTTTCCAATATAAGCAAGTAGTTTAGCTTTTCCACAGCATGAATTGTAACTGTTGAAATCAACAAATGTTGCAATTAGTATTCCATATTTAGACATCTTATTGAGATACTACAAGAAGAAAACATATACAAAGTAAGTGTAGTAATATCTCCACCAGCTAGACTCTCACTGATTAAACACACTAAAATGTAGACTACATTTAATACAGTGAATAATATTTTTCTTTGGAAAGCAAAGCACCAAAATTATCATTCTAGGTATTATAAATAGAGAATTTAGAACTTACTGTCTTTTTTGGGAAACAGACATGAATATATCTAGCTTCAATTATTAGATATATGAAGAATTCCTAAATTGCTAAAGCTGGTAACTGCTAAAGCTGTCACCAAATTCTGCAGAAAAACAGTGAAACAGACCAACAAAAGAGTGAAGGAAAACAAAATTATAATCCAAGATTATGTCCCAAATGGTCTGCTTAAATCATCAATTGGGTAAGGGTTCAGAGTCTGCCTTTACACATGTTCCCACACATTTATTTTCATTTTGAGAGATTAAGCCTAGGGTACAGGCATGACTCTGGGGTATGGTATGCAATAGAATTAAAGGTTGTGAGAAGAGAGTTGACCAGGATGTATAATGTTGAGAGCTTCAGCCTACAAAGGAGTCCTAGCTAAGAACTACAATTTTTTATTTAAAAATATGCTTCAAAATTACCAAAATACTATTTCATTTCTACAGATGTAAAATTGGAAAATGACTCTCAGAGGCATGTAGAACTTACAAGTGTATAGAAATATGTAATCAATTTCATTACATTAACTATGAAATTGTAACTAACTTATTTTTAAAACGAATGGTTTAAACATAATAGTACTTCTAGATGAAGCTATTTTTTTTAAAGCCCCAATTATTGAGACATGTGTCAAGAAAAATTACTCTCACGGTGAAAGCTGATTCAGGACCTTATTTTTATTAAGTAGTTTATAGTGAAGGTTGTGACTGTTTTTCTATTTATAGTGGCAGCTCTGGTTAATTACCTTGTAATGTATTGTGACATTAATGCACTAGTAAACTATTGGAATTTACACCCCTATTCAGTAGTAAAATCTGTAAATTGAAGAATGCACATAAAGTCACCACAGGCATAAATTTTGTGGCCAAATGCCTTATATGATCACATTAGATGTAAAGAACAGAATCATCAAATTTGCTCATTAGTGGGTAAGTTCCACCAAATTTATACACAATAGCCACTTTACAATCATAGTGTGTACAACACTATATTCAAGGGTACTTTGTGACTTGCTACTGAATTTTTTATACTAAGTGTATATTAGGTATAATCCTAATGTACACTACCAAAAAGGAAAGCTGAGATGACAAACAGATGCAACAATATCATAAAATACTTTTTCTGTAAGCAAACAAACAAACAAACAAAACCCAGTGGCAATGACAGAAGGTGGGATAATGAGACTGGATTAAACCTCAAATGACTCAGGTGGAAGGACACAAAAAAAGGAGAATGAACTGTGAAGTGTGTGCATGTGTGTGTGCATGCACACACACACACACACACATACACACACACACACACACACAGAGGTTTTGAAAATATAAAGTATCAAGTAACAAAAGACATACAAAACTTGAATAAAAGAATCTGAATAAGTTTTCCTTGTTAGTATATGCTAGTTTATATTTACTATGGAAAAGTACCCTCAGCTAATCTTGTTAACTACACCTCCATATTTTAAACAGTTTTGTTTTAGATTGACAGGCTGATAAATACCAGAATATTTAGTATGATTTTCTTGTAAGAATATTACTAAGTTCAAAACATGAGAATAAAAGAATATATAAAAGAATAATTCCTGAAATAATAGTATGTATGACGATTAGTAAAAATGGCAAAATCTAAACTCTTAGTCATTCTTATCTGTCTGTCTATCTATCTATCTATCTATCTATCTATCTATCTATCTATCTATCTATCTATCTATCTATCTATCTATCTATCCATCTATCTTCTCTATTTAACTGTCTAGCTGACTAGCTACCCATCTTCTGTCTATCATCAATGAATTCTTTGAGGTATGCTATATGGTAGATATTACAAAGTGCTGCCATGGACACACTCCCCATTTCCTTGTCATCTTTACTCTGAAGTAGTGAAGCTACAGCCCCATACCTGTCTGCCATCATCCAATGAGCACAGACCAATGACTGTGGAAGAAATATTTATTCTGAGTATCTCTGTCCTTGAGGATAAAAGAGAAATGTGTATTCTGCAAAGTAAATCACAGTGTTTGAGGTACAAGAGCTGAGAGGAACACAGCACACTGGGGACATGAGGGACTCACACAGAAGTCCTCCCTAGGACACAGGAAGGAAGGCAATGAAAGGAATTGAAGACAACCCTGGGCCTTGACAACACTGGAGGAAACTTGCAGGATGGGCTGGAGGTCAGAGTTATGAAGTCATTGCTATTTTTGAAATAATAAGAAAATGAAACTGAAAACTTAAAAAAAAAAAAAACCTTGAAATACTTGGTATTTATCAAACCGGAAGACATGACTACATTGTATTACCTTTGAATTCTGTCAATGAAACAGTTTGAAAATCATGAGTAGGCTTTTTGTTTTTGATTTTTTTACAGTACAAATTAAGTTTTTTTTAGTACAGTTGGTGTACTGAGGTTACACTTATATAAGTGAGGGAATGAGTACAATTCTTGTCAAATATTGTTCCCTCCTTCCCCATCTTCTCTCCCTACAACTCCCCTAAATCCATACCAAGCTGTAAAGTTTATTTCCAGCATCATGTCTTGTAAGTATCCCTGTCGCATTGATTCTCCTTTTGTTCTTTGTCTCGCCATGTCTAATTCCCCTTCACATCCTCAAATCAGTTAAACTTACATACAAGAAAAAGAGTACCAAAATCAAACACAGTGACCAAAGGGGATAAACCAAGGAGAAAAAGAAGGAAAGAAAACAAAGAACTGTAAACAACTGAGGATCTCATACTATGAATCAAGCATGTTTCCAGCCTGGTAGGGAAGAATACTGTCAAGTATTCATTGTATATGTCACAAAACTAAGAAAAGTAAGGGAAGGAATGAGTTGAAGGAGTGGGGATGAGAATATTAAGGGGATGAAACTTATCAAGATGTGCTGTCTTCATAAACTGCATTGTTATATGGTACCTCCTTCATAAAACTACTTTAAGATGATAAAATTAATAATAAATAACAATCTCTGTATGTATACATTAAGTTAATAAATGTTACCTATCAGTTTCTCTCTCTCTCTCTCTCTCTCTCTCTGAGTCTCATCTTTATTGTGAAAATACCATACACAGAGGTTACAATTACATGGGCAAGATAATGAGTGCATTTCTTATCAAGCATTGTTGCCTCCTCCATTGTTTCCCCTTCCTATCCCTTCCAATCCCTTCCCATCTCCCCCTCCCCACTCGCCTCAGAATTGTAAAGTTCATTTTCAACATAACATCTTCTGTTGCAATAGTCCACCTGTATCCCTATTTAAAATTTTTGTTTTTTCCCTTCCCCTCCACAAATTATACCAATCTCAAATACAGTGAGAACAGGGGTTATACCGTGAGGGAGGGACATACAAAGCAACAAAGAAATATCTTATAAATATGTTAGGGACAATAGCAAGCAAGAAAAAAACATTTGCTTCCTTATCTTGGGGTTCATTTTGCTTAACATCAATTTATCTGACTATTTCTGCTTCCCCACAAAAAATAAAATACCTAGGAATTAACCAATGAAGTGAAGGACCTCTATGATGAAAACTTTAAAACTCTGAAAAAGGAAATCAAAACAGAACTTAGAAAGTAGAAAAACCTCCCTTTATCCTGGATTGGAAGGATCAGCATCATGAAATTGGCAATACTTCCCAAAGCTATCTACAAATTCAATGCAATACCAACCTCATTCTTCAAGGAAATAGAAGAGGCAATCCAAACATTCATATGGAACAATAAAGACCCCGAATAGCAAAAATGATCCTTAACAGAAAAAACAGTGCTGGAGGAATATCAATACAAATTTCAAACTCTACTGCAAGGCCATAGTTATCAAAACAGCTTGGTACTGGCACAAGAAGAGACCTCAGGACCAATGGAATAGAATTGAAAACCCAGAAATGTACCTTCCAGTTTTTATTTAGTATGTTTATTTTTTTCAATATTGAAATGAAATAAGTATCAATTTAAAAAATAGTTGGTATGACTTTAAAGAAAAATGATTGCATTAATATTAAAATGACTTTTGAAAAGAATAAGAGAATACTAATTTCCAAGGCTAAAATAATACAACATTCACTGAGAAATGGTAAGGAAAAAACAAAATAGAAGAGTGAAGGAGAATGGTTCTGTGGTTTATTTGTGTAATACTGAGCTACCTGGTAGAATGTAGAAGCAGGAGAATGAAAAATTCAAAGCCAGACCCAGAAAGAGATAGAGAGAGAGAGAGAGACCTTTCTCAAAAACAAAGAACATAGTTAAAATGGTAGTAATGCATTTAATACAAATGAGGCCCTGGGTTCAAGTCCCACTGCAATAAATAAATAAATAAATAAATAAACAAATACATACATACATACATACATTACATACATACATAACCACACATGATTTAAGTACCCTCACTCAATCTCAATTTGTTTCTTTTCTTTATATAAAGCATTACTCACCTCTCACAGGGGGTCTTTCTAGCTCAGAGTCCAGGTGAATTGGTGGGGAGATGTAAGAAACTTGTCCATGATGTGCCTGTCCTGTGGAGACACACCAAAAAAATTATATTTATATATATATATATACATATATATATGAAGAAAGCATTGCAGCAACATCTTTTTATATCTTTTGGTTTAATGATGTCATATTATCTTACTTCATATTGCTTTAATAGCTAAAATATGGACAAATATGTCCAATCATAAACACAAAACGTTCCATTCAAACATCACCTAATTAGGTCAGTGCTTTCTCTAATCACAGTTTTAAATTTTCTTTCAGGTTTAAGTTATAAAATAACTATGTGTTTTATTTTCCATAACTATATGGAACCAGCCTAGATGCCCCTCAGTAGATGAATGAATCAAGAAAATGTGATATATATGTATGCATATACATATATATATATACATATATATATATACATATATATATATATATATACATATATATATATATACACATATATATATATATATATATATTCTATGCTTCCATCAAAAAGAATGACACCATCTTATTTGTAAGGAAATGGAAGGACTTGGGAAAATCATACAAACTGAAGTAAGCCAGACCCAGAGAAACATAGGTCCCATGGTTTCCCTTAATTGTAGTAATTAGTTTAGATCTAGGATGATCTTAGCAGACGAGCAGAATAGCTCAATAGCTATGTACATACAACCATATGAGATTATGCTAAGTAAAATGAATTCCAAGACATGGGCACAAGAGATTTTTCTTTGTTGTTGTTCTCAATGTACTACGTGTTTTATTTTGAGTGTGTGTGTGTGTGTGTTTCCCCTATGGTATCCCCTGTTGTTACTGTATTTGATTCTGGTACCCTGGATATGGTATATACCTTTATCTGAACTAGGGAAGGGAAAACAAAACAATGGTGACAAAGGACAAAAGGAGAATCTATACAGCCAGCAGCGATGCTCACAAGACAATATGTTGAAAATGATCTGTAAAATTTGGGGGGGGGGATAGGGGGAAGGAAAGAGGGAGTAAAATGAGGGAGGGGGTAGCAAGTTAGACAAGAATGTGATCACTACCTTACTTATGTAACCCTCTCTACATCACTTTGACAATAAAATTAAAATTTAAAAAAAATAGTAAAATGGTTGGCCTTGGGTTTGATCTTCAACAACAACAACCAAAAAGCCAACTATAAACCAATGGTTTTATGGGGGAAAAAAGAAAGAAAGAGAAGATCTCAAAGACATACAGATACACTGCTTTTTATTGTTAAACAGACATTTCTCTGTGTCTAGTGTTTGGAAGTATTCTCACATATTATGTATTATGTATTTTATATTATATATTACCTTGAGGATTTTCTTCCATTATCTGAGTAAAAAACAATTAACATTTTTTTTATTGCTTTGGATGGAAAAAGAAGAGCTAAACACAGTTTAAAAAGCAAGGTGATGAAGTCTTTCCTGATTCCTTGCGAAGCATTTAATCTGCTCATCACACTTACTTGAGATATACTTTTGTTAGGTGAGCTAAAAATGCTAAAGCTGCTGGACACTTGAATCACTCAAGCTCTAATCCTAGTTACTCAGGAAGCTGAGATGTAAATACATGGTTCAAAGTCAGCCCCTGGCAGGGAAGTCCATGAGATTCTTATCTCCAATCAACCACCAGAAAACCAGAAGTAGAGCTGTGGCTCAAAGTGGTGGAGTGCTAGTCTTGACAGACCTCTAGAGGCTCAGGACAGAGGCCAGGACCTGAGTTCAAGCCCACAATGACAAAAAAAAAAAAAAAAAGCTGATTTGAAAGCCAACATGGTGATTTTTTTTTAAGTTAGTTTATTTGAGACCAGCTTAGAGAACATAGCAAGACTATGATCCAGCAAGCAATTTAGGATTTTGAGGCAAGAAAGCACAATTACAGAGTCAGTTCATTTTCAAAAGCCATTTTATATAGAAAAGATTGGGGTAGAAGAGGAGAATGCACCATTTTCTTGCTACATGGGAATATGTAGTTATATTTCACGCATTTACTATAGCCATTTACAGGGCTGTTAATCTCTTTTCCTAAACAAGGAAAGTTAATGATACATAGATTATGATAACAGTTAGAGTAACCTTCCCATTTCAAGTAATATTCGACTTGTAATAAACTCTGCTGATTCCTCTTATGAGGCACATTTCAAATAATTAAGATGGCTCCCTGTTGATAAAAGCTGCTGTTGCTCCCAGCATTTTTTGAGTGTGCAGTACTGACAGCAGAGAGACTGTAATATTCACAGTCCCCCGTAATGGCATCACAGAATATTGCATATCCACTGGCTGCAATTCAACAGAATACTAAAAGCACGATTATAAAGAGAAATAAGTTACCAATTGTGCACTGTTAGCAGTCCATGTTTAATACTGTTTATAAAAAAATTTCAGATTACATTAATTATAAAACCACCTCTTAAGCTGCAGTACACACTTGACTGCAAAATACATTTCTATTTTTAAGGCCCTGCATCATTACATATGAATTGGGTTGAAACTCTGGTTCCTGTAAATAAAAATAAGTATCCTTTACTTTATTGGCTCAAAATAACCTCGGCATATAAAATAATATCGATTTCATGTCTACTACTAAAACATAGCTTTTTCCCCTCACAGTAACTACAAGGCAGCTGCTTTTATCCAATCACCACAACTATGATTGTGCTAGCTGATGTGTATGTATTTTCATATCAAAGAAATAAGCAGAGGAAGGAAAGCAACTCATACATGCAATCAGTGAATAATGCCAAGGCCAGAAACATTTTAACTCCAAATCTGCTGCTTTAATTTCTACAGTGTTTGTTGTTGTTGTTGTTTTTCCGAGAAAGTGTCCATATAAAACATGCACAGGTTTTAATTGTGAAGCCCCTGACAAGTGACAGCTTTCAGAGCTTTGAAGAAAACAGTCCAGTTACACTGCTAAATTTGTTTCGCCTCTAAAATAAGTAAATATCTTCAAAGGCTCTCAGTATAGAGTTCAGAATTCAGGTAGATACAATGTTAACAGTATAGATAGTTAAAAGGAATAGGAACGTCAAATAGGCAATGGGATGAAGGCATTATGGACGGTCCAGTACTGAAATGGGCTTGACACTTTGCTCCAAGGAGAAAATTTAGTAAACTCCAAGACAGCATATGGCAGAGAAAGTCACAGTAGAGGGAAAGGGTTGAGATGCCAAACTTCAGAAGAAAGTTAGAAAGGCAGAAAGAGATTTTGTTTGACTGAGAGTTCAGGTATACAGAATAAAAACTAGAAATTGTGCTGGGACCCTGTGGCTCACGTCTGTAATCCTAGCTATTCAGAAGGCTGAGATTTGAGGAGTGTGGTACAAAGGCAGGAAAGTACGTGAGACTCTTATTTCCAATTGATCAGCAAAAAACCAGAATCTAGTCAGGGCTCAAAGTGGTAGAGCACTTGCTTTGAACAAAAACAGCACCCAGGTCCTGAGTTCAAGTTCTAGAATTCACACTTTTTTTTTAAGGAAAACAAAAAAGGATACAAAATACTCTAAAAATTGTGGAGGTTCTTCTTGATTAGCACTAATTAAATTCTTCAGAAAGATTGCTGCTGCACTTTAGGTCAGTAGTATTTACATATCTATCTCCACAAAATTATATATGATCTGATATTCCCTATTTCTTCCTCTGTGGCTAACTAAAGCAATGATTCTGAGAGACATTTACTCTTCCCCAAAGCAAAGCAGCAGAAAGTAGAGAGGTTTGTGCATAACCTGAAAACTCAAAGCTGTCTATAAGCTCCCTATCATTCCACACACATTAATTTTATGTATAAGCATCTACTTTTCCCATTACAGATAAAATTCTGAAATTTTTTGATAATATTCACTGAATTTTTTGTAGGGGATGTCTGGAATGTTTCTTTGGTCAAAAAGTAGTGGGAGAATCCGTTCATTAAATTTTTGATAGTTATTTCTGAAATAGTTATCAATTCTGGATTGCCTAGTTCTTCAGAGCTAGCGAGATGGCTGAATAAATAAGATTTTTAATTGTTTGATGAGCACTTGTTCTTTTTTGGTTGGGATAATTCACAGACTGTGTACAATTCAGTATTCTGTGGTATGTTCCTGGAGTTGAGAAACCCAGAATACAGTTTGTTTTAGAGAAATATTTTTCACTGCAAGAAGAAATCCCAAGTTCATTCACTGTCAGTCCTCATTTTCCCCCCATTTATCTACTTTGTGGACAAGTACTCATCTACTTTCTGTATCTATAGATTTTCCTAGTCTGGATATTTCACATAAGTTTGTCAATACAATATATTATCTTTTGTGACTGTCTTTTTTCTGTCAACACATTTTTTTTTAAAGTCATTTATATTGTAGGATGAAAGAGAACTTAATTCCCTTTTGTTGCCAAATAATACTCCATTGTATAGACGTTTTATGTTTTCAGTATCTACTCATCTACTGGGAGACATTTTGGCTCTTTTTGATTTCTGACTATCATGAACAATGATGCTACAACATCTCATGCTCACACTTGGTCTGCATTTCTCTTGGCTATGTACACAGAATTTGCTATGTGCACATGTCTGAGGAACAGTCTAAATAGGTTTAACAAGATTGTTCTATCATGGCAAAAGACCCGCATAGGCTTTGTAGTTTTTGTTTTTTATCATGCAACTATAAAATCGGGATTGGTCAGATTTGGAAATAATATTAAGATCACTGAAATCTAGTAACCAAGCCATCTGCCCTAATGTATATAGGAGATACAACGGACAATGTGAACCTAGAGTTTTATAGTTCATTAACACTGAGAAGTGAGAGGAGAAAAAGATGGACCGAACACACACAAAAAAATGGGGGACACTCATGAAGAAAATGTGAACTATTCAGTGTCAGATATGCCAGAGATAGAGAAAATTTTCAAGAGCCTGGTCAATACAACACAGTGCTGTAGCAAAATCCAAAAGGCTATTATGGATTCTGAAAAGAGCCATTCATTTTTTTCTATCTTCAATCCCATTTTTTTCAACCTCTTTCATTTAATTTCTGTTTCATTGTGAAACCCTGTACAATTTCTACTGAAGTTCAAACATAGAAAATATTTGAGCTTCACTCAGAAAGGAAAGAGGCTTTTCTCTTCACTGTCAGTACCTCACTTGTACATTGGAACACAGAAATACCTTCACAAAACTATGTGGCAATTGGATAGGCAAGGAGAGTTGACAGCATCTACTGCCAAAGCAAAATTGTAGAATAATGAGATTAACATCTTGAGAGGCTGGAGATTGCGCTCAAATCGGGGAAGGAGCTTCAATGTCCCAGAATACCCCAGGAGATAGAAGTTATTTTCTAGGTAATTGAGGCATGACTATTTCAGGCATCTGGAGACACTACCAATGTTGAGAGCTAGTCATTAATTAAAACATGCTTTTTTTATTTTTAGAGGGCTATTCTGCAAACCAGAGGCACTGTAGTATAGAGATAAGAGAGTTCCTGGAAACAGGACTTCCTAAGAAGGTATACAGATCCTACCACTTGTAGTTATAAAACCCAACAAATAATTAGGCATTAGCTTGTTTGCATTTTATTTATTTCAATTATCTCATTCGAATAGTGGGATTGTAATGTGGTGGCCTTACAGGGACATTCTGAGCACCAAATGAATTTGTTCACATGTAGTCTTTGATATGAAGCAGTTAGTACATTTTTACTAGCTTTCATTATAAATCTATTTTTGCATTAATCAATTTATCAGCCACAGGTACCTTCCTAAATGTTTTATATTCATCTCATGTGAACTCCTGTGATAATTTATACTCTTCTGTCACGGGAGAGAAAGTAAGTATTAAATTTAATTACATCAGTAATGGGGAAATGCTAAAGACAAGAGAAAGAACAGAATGGGCTGAAAGGATATGGAGAGGGAGAATTCAGTAGATAAAAAGAGATAGATCTGACTTTGACAGGAAACCAAGGCTCAAATCTAATCTTAATTTCCTTTTGCACGGGATGGAATCCGAGTTTGGTGCGTGCTAAATATATTGCAGTGATAAACACATGAGAGAAATCAACTTAAAAGCAGGAAAGGTTTATGGACCCAGAATGTTCAATCCATGGTGGTTCCCATCCTCATTGCTTTTGAGTCTGAGGCAAGGTAGCGTATCATGACAGATTGAAGGATAAACAATGTTCTTTTGCTGATAGTCTAGAAGGAAGACAGAAAAAGATAAATATCTTCCCAAGTGTACCCTCCAATGTTCTGATTTCCTTCTACTAACTGCCTAATCTAATAGCCCCAAAGGTGGTGACCAAGCATTTAGCATGTAGGCTTTGAGGGAACCTTTAAGATCCAAACCTTAAGATCCAAGTAACTGCTCTACCTCTAAACTATATTCCCATCCCCAGACAGCAAGCCTAACTCTAATAATTTTAGACATTTAAAGAACTAAATACTCTGGTATCAGATCCAGTGTCCTAACCCATTTCAAATTCTACACACAATAACAAAAATATTAATGTCACAACTGACCAATGGATAAAAATATGAATAAAACACAGAGTACATAGTTGGGAAAATAAACATGATCTTTGTGTTGAATTAAAGGCACATTTTATTGCCATAAGGTCCCAGTTGGTTTCTCCACTTTCACTCTCCTGCAGCTCAGTTTTTCTTCATTTTCCATATAATGTTGTAAACAAGTTTAATAGCTTATGGCCCTCTAGGCAGGTTTTATTCCTTTTTTTTTTTTTTTTTGCTTTATAGTTTTCAACTGCTGATCTTAAATATTTTGCTCTGGAGATAAAATATTTCTAACCTTTAAAAGATCATAAAATAGATGCCACATTTTTGCTCCTAGGGTTCTTAATAATATTACCATTTTGTTTTTTATAACCTTTAGGATGATGGTAAGTTCTGTCTCTCTGTTCTAACTGCAATTATGGTTTCATGTAGGAATAAAGGGACCAGCACTAAGCTACATTTAAAAAGGGATATATGATTTTTTTTTGGTGGGGGGTCCAGTCGTGGGGCCTGAACTCTGGGCCTGGGCACTGTGCCTCAGCTCTTCAGCTCAAGGCTAGCGCTCTACCACTTGAGCCACAGCACCATTTCCGGCTTTTTTCCTTTTGCTTATGTGGTACTGAGGAATCGAACCCAGGGCCTCATGCATGCAAGGCAAGCGCTCTACCACTGAGCCATCTTCCCAGCCCAGGATATAGGATTTTTTTTCCCTAAGTTTTTGTTTGCTTGGTTAGTTTCTCTGGAGATTGAATTTGGGATCTTATGTATGCTAGGCAAGCAAGTGGTCCTCTACCACTGAACAACAACACTAGCCCTAAATTTTTCTAAGTTTTAAAAGCAATCTGTAAGTCGCTAAACTTTCTCCCCAAAAGTGTAATCCCTTGTTGAAAATAATCTCTGCTAGTGATTTAAAAAATGAAAGAAATATCAAAGATTTTTTATTTGTGCTGTTGAAAATTAGGCAAAGCTAGCATTGTAATATCTTATTTTCTCATGTATTTTTTGTCTGCAAAACAAACTGTAACTATTTTAAAGTGAACTTTTAGGTGATGATATAAACATCAATCAAAAGGATAAAGTTTTTAAAAAAGTTGTAAAGTTGGTAATTTGGTACCTGTTTTTCTTTTTTCTTTTGGATTTCCTATTGTCCATCTTATTAATTTTATATATATTTAATCATATTTATTATATATTAAATTATACATATATATATATATACAGTGAATTTAGTAAAAGATAAAGAAACAAAAATACCCCCACACAGGAACATATATGATATATCAGGAATGTAAATCATTTGATGGGATGTGAAGGTCACTGAAGGCCTTCTCCTTTTCTAGGCACAAAGAAAAGTGATGTTCTAATAGAAAGCAAAGGCCCCTGTGTATGTGTGTGTGTGTGTGTGTGTGTGTGTGTGTGTGTGTGTGTGTGTGTGTGTGTGTGTGTGTGTGTGTGTGTGTTTCATTTAGCAACCATTTGTTCCACTTCCATTCCTAGTCTGTATCCTAGTATTATAGATTCTGTGTGAGCAAGGTGACATCATCTCTCTGCTGACAGATTTCATCTAGATTCAACATTAAGCAACTACAGTGAAGTATGCCATGTACCTTGAGAGAGGTGAGACAGAAGAGCACAGCAATGACATCTAACTCAGGTGAGAACCTTAAGGAAAAGATCTGAAATCTGCAGGAAGGGCAAGTGGTCCTCTACAGGACACATAGGTGAGCCAAAGAGATGGTAGGAGAGGCTGAAGGTAACAGGATTAAGAGGGATGGGAGAGAAAACCACAGGTAGGAGCAGACAATAGAGATGGTGACAAAATAATGAAGAATTCCAGAAATTCACTAAAGCAAGAGCACATAAAGAAGTAAACAATTGTCAAGTCAAGGCCAATATAGTTTCATTTCTTCCCGTGAGTGCCTCTTTGTCCATCCAAAGTATTTTGAGACAATTCTTAAACATCACACAGTTTCAAGTGTTCAATATTTAAGTATGTGTCTATAACATGTAAACATTCTTTTAAAATAACCATAAAGCCATTATGACCTCTAATAATTTAAAAGTTACTTATGAAAAATGAGTTTAACATGAAATTCAATAAAGCAATTGTTGTGGGGGAAAAGAACAAATTTAAAAAGCAGTAAAATGTCTTAGCTTGCAAAACAGCACATTTTTCTTACTGTTGCAATTGCATTGGAGAAGAAATGCTTTATATTTATGATAAATTTCAGGTGCTCACATATATGGAGGAAAATCTAACTTATAAAACCATAGAAATGTTTTTCTTCCTCTTTCAAGCATGAAAAATAGGCTTGGTGGTTAAATGACAAATGTTTAATTTTTCAAGCATCATTTCAAAATATTTCATGAAGTTTCAAAAACCTATTTTAGCAAACATTATGATAAGCTAAAAGAATACATTTTTTAAATGATAAAGAAGTCAGGGCATTCCTTTTCCCTAAATGTCTAGATTTTATTTCATATTTAAAACATCAAAATAGGATGTAGAAATGATACTAGAAATATATTAGAAAATGATGTTAAAATATACGATATAATATATAAGCATATTTACATATTTTTATATGTTGCATATAAATACATAAAATGATATTAAATATATTAGAAAATGAAGGCTCATACTTATTAAAATTATTATATTCTAAGAGACTAAAACTAAGCAGCACCAGGAAAAGTCAATTCTATCTTCTATTCTAAAAAGACAGTAACTCCAGCTCCATAGGTTTATAGTGTTGTCAAAGAAATAAGACAGTGTATACAGACATTAGGTTTCAAATCGAGGGACCGTGTTCTTACATCATAGCCATGGTATCATGTGTACTCACTGTGGTGAAAACAATCATATACACACAGTTATTCATCTTTAGTCTACCTAAAGTAAGTATGTATGTAATCAATTCAGTGAAAAAAATAGAACTCAAAGTTTTCCTTTCATCAAACAAATGAGAAAAATATTATATTCTGTTAAACAAGAGAAGTATATAAGCGCTCGTTTGGATTAAATTTTTCTTAAAAATGGAGACCTTAAAAGTGGTCAGGATTCAATAATTAAGATCTTACTGTGTGATTTCTTAAACCAAACAAAGACCATTGAAATAGACTTTATTCCTTCCATCACACTACTCTTCTGTTGCTTACCATCATTGTACTTTCTCCATATCTTTCAAACAGGAAAGTAAGAAGAAAAAAAGTGACTGCAATAGTTTATATTCCTACCAATAGTTCATTACGGTTTTACCAATCGTGTATTAGGGTTCCTTTTCCTTATATCCCACCAGCATTCCATGAAAGTATCTCAAGATATGAAAAGAAGCACTCTGGGTTTAACTGGAGAGCTGCTCTCAATGAAGAAAGTGGCAATATAATAAAGCTAAGTGGTATTCAACTTTTTTCAGTGTTATAATTGTTAGCATATGCCTTTATGGGTCCAGTGTTCTAAGAAGGTATTTTACATGTGTAATAGTGAAGAATAAGGGAAAGAGGTTGTTACAAGAATATGTATGAAGACTTATAAATGAAATCAATTCTTTTAAAGAAATGAAAGGGAAGCATGCTTTCTCTCCTTTACCAACCTAGTTGACCCAAGAGGGACTCTGTCCAGGGGAATGCGCCACAGACAATGTGTTAGTTAATTCTGATCTACTTAAGTTCCCAAACATCAAAATACAGAAAATTCCATGCAGAGATACTGTATACATAAACTCACAGAAACAGGATTACAGTAACCAAAAGTGTGAAAAACAGACTGGCATACAGAGAAAAAAATAATAATAAAGAGTATTTTCCCAGGATGATGACAATGAATTTTTCCATCTTATTCTTTTCAAGATACTTTAAAATATATCATTGTATAGAATGAAACTACCTGTAGTGAAATTTTGACAACTCTGGTCTGTGTGCTAAAATGCTGTCATCCAAAAAGAAAAGTATCTGAACTCTTTTGTGCAAATTGTTCATTTTTGACAGATTTATCTTACTTTTATGTTTGCAGTCTTCATCAAAAAGATTTGGAAAGGTTAGAATTTAGCTTTACACTCAAAGAATAGAAGGCATTATTCATATTACTTGAAGGTACCAGGCATTTATATTGTCATTACCTACAAAAGTCAGATTGTCATAGATAGAAAATTATTTTTGAACTAATAATAGAGAATTTCATTGATTTGAATATGTCATATAGAAGGTTTTTATAGCATAGCTTTACGTTTTCTTATTTCAGAGGCATATGTTTTCATATTTCTTAAAATGCTATCTTGGGGATGGGAAGATGGCTCAATGGTAGAGCGCTTGCCTTGCATGCATGAGGCCCTGGGTTCAATTCCTCAACACACCATAAGCAAAAAGAAAAAAAACCGGAAGTGGCACTGTGGCTCAAGTGGTGTGCTAGCCTTGAGCTGAAGAGCTGAGGGACAGTGCCCAGGCCCAGAGTTCAGGCCCCACGATCAGACCCAATAAGTAAATAAATAAATAAAAATGCTATCTTATTTCATTATTGAAGTTTAATGAATGATTTCACATGGATTTCATTATTTTTCTGCTTTGGTTTCTATTCTTTTTAATATATATTTCTTTATTCTGTAGAGTGCGGAATGAAACGGATTTTTACATGTTAGACAAGTTCTCTGCCACTGAACTACAACCTCTACTCTTTTATTGCTTACATTTCAAGGTAACTACTAATTAAATTAAAGATGAAAGTGAGTGGACGAATAAAAATATTACAGCAAAAGAAGGCGAATAGAACTTGCTTTCATAGTACAGATACAATATCAAATATTTAGAAAATATATACAAGAAATCAGAAATATTTATCTAATAAAATAAGGTTATTTAAAATTCTACAGAATATCTGAAATGGTAGAAGGTGCACACTTAGTATATAATAAAAAATTCATAGTTTGAAAACCTAATAAAAACTGCAAAGAATATCTTAATCTCCCTCCATAATTCTAGGCTTAGATAGTGTTTTTAAATAACTACTGTATAAAGAATCTAGTACAATCAGTTTCAAATGATTACTTTTGTGATTAAAAAAAAAGAATTTATCCATTCAAATACACATTTAAACAAGTACTGTCCTTGGAGAGTTTTCCTATTTTTTATTTAATTTGAATGTTTTAGAGATGCTCATTGAGCCAGGCATGGGTGGCTCATGTTGTAATCCTAGGTACTCATGAAGCTGAGTTCTGAGGATTGTAGTTCAAAACTAGCCCAACAGGAAAGTGCCTAAGACTCTTAGCTCCAGTTAACCATGAAAAAGACGGAAGTGGATCTATAGCTCAAGTAGCAAAGTACTAGCCTTAAGCAAAAAAGCTCAGCAGTAGCACCCAGGCCCTGAATTCAAGCCCAAGGAACAGCACAAATAACAACCCCCAAATAACAACAACAACACAAATAAATAAGTAAATAAAAATACGGAAACCATTCTTCTATCATAGACCATGCTAAATCACTCTGAGTCCAGATTTTTGTCTGCAGACTGTGGTGAGCTAACCCCTGAGCTATAAAATATCCATCAGTACCTCTGTGTTACAAATAGGAACATGAAACCTCAAAGCAGCTATCTTACTCACTGTTCTTCAATGAAACACAATGCTTTGATCCTCAGCCAAGAGTATCGTCGCCAAATGCCATCTCCTTATTGCCATGCTAAAATATCTATGTCTCAGAAGATATCTGATTAACTTTTCTGGGATGGTCTACCATTTGATCCATAGCCTGACATACAGGTTTTGGTTGTTAATTGGAGATTAGAGTCTCACTGACTTTCCTTGCAAAGCTGCCTTTGAAGTGAGATCCTCAGATCTCAGCCTCCTACGTAGCTTAGATTTCAGATGAGATCTATCAATGCCTGATGGTACTTAATATTCTTGTTATTAACTTTCCATCCTTTCGGCTAAAGACCTCACTACAGAAAGAACAGCAATAATTTTTCTCAATTTCAGTAAACACAGAGGAGAGTATCATTGGTCTTCCCATGTGTACATATTTATCATTTGCTCAGTCTTAGCATATTCAATTCATATGCCATGGGACTTGGAAAACGAATTTCCTGTGTAATTTTAGCTCAGAGAAGTTTTTCAAACTGGTAACTCCTAATTGTTATATTCTGTTATATACTTTTTTACTAACTGATGAAACACAAGGTAATATAATAGGAATTTGTGACAGTTGTTTCAAAAACAGGCATGCTATTGACTTTCTCCTGAAGGTGCAAAGGTAAAGATGAACTAGAAAGCAAATGATAAAGACTAAGGTACACATTCTAAATATCATTTAATTGCCATCATCATCACAACCTGAAAAATGCAATTGAAGTACATGCCTTCCTATATAAAAGATTGGTGTGATCCAGTTGGTTTTTCAAGCCATAAAATTAGCCTACCATAGATGAATATGGAAATTCAACAGATGATAAGAAAAATAATATATTCATTCTTTAGCACTAATAATGATATATACATATGCAAAACATAAATAAGTTGATCATGATAGAGAAAAATTGAAACATCAATTTAGATTGTTTTGACATGAGCAAGATTCTGTTGAGTTATGCTTGTAATTCTAGCAACTTGGATGGATGAGATTTTTGGGATCGAGTTTCAAGACTATCACAGTGGACTGAAAAAAAAATCCTGAAGAAAATTCCTTCTCAACAAAGAGATGAACATGTTGGCACATTGTGCCTGTTATCCTATGAGCTACTAAGAAGCCAAACATAGGTGTAAATGAGACTGTATTTGAAAAAATAAGCAGCGAAAATCATGTGGGAGTCATGGCTCAGGTAAGAAAGAACACAGGTAAAGAAGTGTTCTTTCTGGTCAGGAAATATAAGCATTTCTGATCTGCTTGTATCTCTTGTTTCATATCCAACTCCTTGCCTTGTAGTTCATGTCTATGAACACTTTTAGTCTTAGGCTGTTTCATTTATGCACTTATCTTTCTGATAGGAGGACTTCCTATGTGTGAAACATTCCAAAACACCACTTTCTTATGTATTTCACACTTGCTTCTAGAAATCATGGTACCAGGTCACCCAGAACATGAAAGTGTCAGCTTAACAGAAAAGACTGGGTGCAATGGCACATGCCTGTCATCCCACTATGTCAGGAAGAATAGATTTTTAAACTAAACAGTGCATAAAGATTTGAAGGTATGAATGAAAAGGTAGAGTATTTGACTAATGAGTGTGAAGTCTTGAGTTCAAACCCCAATGCTGTCCACAAACCAAAACCAACAAACAAAGATTGAAAATAATTACCCTAGTGAAGCTGGAGTATCATCATGGGATAGAGGAAGGAGGATCAATTAGTTATACTGAGATAGAAAAAGCTGAATGACTTTGTGACATATGTGAGTTGTGAGGCAGTATCTTTGCAAAAAAATCTATTTGGAGTTGCAAAGTACAAAAGATCTTTATATTTTTTTGAGTGATTTAATTTACTTTAACATGATAAACTAGGGAGAAATAAAAAAGAAAGAAACATTTCCTGTTCCCTAAGCAGAAAAGAGGAGTAAAGACTCAAATAAGCCTACTCTAATGATCAATAGCTCTACTGGAATTTTTCAAGGAGGTATACATATTTCTACCAAATGATGAGAATCCTTAGTGAACAGTTGAAAATGACCCATCAGCAGATGGTAGTTGATAAACTAGAAAGGTGACTTATTTCATTATGTATGCATATACACATTTTTATTTTAATACTTAGCATTACATATTCTCTCTAGCCACAGTTAAGTGGAGATGAAGTTTATATGATTTGTTCAAGGTCACGTTTGAATTCAAAGAAATAAAACTAGAGAATTCCAGTCCTTAGTTTGTCTCTAATCATTCTGGATGTATTCTTTTTTTAAATCTTTTGAGTACAAAACTCATTTCTTACATAAAATAGCCATTATTTTCTGTTTGATATACAAAATGATCCCCTGAATAACTCTTCAATTTCTCTTGTGTAGCCTAAGAGATAAAACTATTCATCTAAAATGCATTTATTGTGTAGGAATTTTCTGAGCTGCTTAGTCATGAAAAAAGGTTAAGAGATAAGGAGTTATTCATGTGAAAGTAATTGAGAAAGCCACAGTAATAAGTGACTTTCTTTAGAATAATTTGCAGTTAATATCTATGCGCAAAATGGTCATCAGTTCACAAGCAAACATGACAGATAATAATCACCTAATGGTTTAAATCATTTAGGCTCTACAACTTACAAAGGAGCAAGTGCCTCTCAAAACACTGCTACCCTATTCTTTAGGAGACAATCATACTCAAGTACATTTGAGTTCTTCTTCACTAAGAATATCTCCAGGCAAGTCAACAATCATTTGTGCTTGCTTTCTGGGAGCCTCAAAAACAGGAAGTTTTTGTTTCAAATTGGAAATAGACAACTACAAATGAATTATGACTATATAGAATAGCATTGTTTTTTAAACTAATTCTGTGGGAAACATCACACTCATAATTTAAAAAGAGATAGGGGCTCTCTTTTTAAATTAACTGGTATAGAAACCAACCAATTTTGCCTTGTAAGAAAGTATTACAAACCAAAATTTCCTTTTTCTTCTTTCTTCCTTAGTACACAAGCCTCGAGAAGAAAAAATACTAAAGATAATGTGCTGTAATAATGCATCCACTTGTGCTTTGACCTTGCAAGGACAAAATGTACCTCCAGCTAAGAGCCAGGTGACAATGATTTGTTTTTTACCTCATTGGTAAATATATTTGCAAGAAGAGGAAATGATAAGATACATTTATTCAAGAATTGTAAGCTGGGGCTGGGAAGGTGGCTCAGTGGCAGAGCGCATGCCTTGCATGCCAGAGGCCCTGGGTTCGGTTCCTTAGCACCACATAAGCAAACAGAAAAAAAAAGCCGGAAGTGGTGCTGTAGCTCAAGTGGTAGAGTGCTAGCCTTGAGCTGAAGAGCTGAGGGACAGTGCCCAGGCCCAGAGTTCAGGCCCCATGACCGGACCCAAAAAAAAAAAAAAAAAAAAGAATTGTAAGCTAAACTAGTTGATATATATGTTAGTGATTGTTCCAATAACAAAAAAAATACATGAATTACCTGGTTCTTCTAAGGGCAATATGACTTTATCAACTTTAACTGTCTTTACAAAGTTGCTCATGACATCTTAAGAGTTATAATGCATCCTTTTACAAAATCAATTTTCTGTGATTCAGTGGATTGGGCATTGTATATCAGGGATTTGTTCTACCTTCTGCTCTGCTTTCCTGTATATAAAACATTTTCTCATTGTACTTTAACATTCTCTTTTATTGAAATTCAATATGAAAAATGCATTGTCATCGTGAAAACTTGGGTAAACTTTGACTGCATATTTGTTTATGTCTCAGACCACATGCTGAGGTCAGATTTGTCTTGATAATTTCCACAGAACTTACCATAAAAACAAGGAGTTAAGTAAATCAACTACAGAATTCACACTATTGTACTGAGTTTGGGGAAGGTCCAAGTGCAAATGATGAAAAGAGAGAATTATGCTGAGACAGGAGGCAATTTGTTGCTTTAATAACGAACAGGTTGCCAACCTCCTGAGTAAGAGAAAAGCCTTCATGTCACTCAGCAACTCACACAGCATCTGACAGATTGATGACATGCAGGATGAGGACATGCCAAACCTGCATGCGATCTGAGGTGACAAATCTAAAACCTAAATGGTCAAAGGGTTCAAATAAAAGAATGCCGTAGGAATGAACTATCGCAAAATTTAAGTTAGAACTTTAAAGACAACACCTTGGTTTTGAATTGAGGGATTTAAATATGTAATATTTGGGACTGGTCAACATACAGTATAATGGCAATATGTAGTGAACAAGGCAAAATTAAGGTTAAATTTGCTACTTTTTTAAAAGTAGAGTCTAAAAGTTACAGAAATGCTCTTTTTTGAAAAGAATAAAATGTGTCTTCAATGTCTTACTTGTTTAACATAAATTCAGGTACAACATTCAGCTCTGCAGAATGACTCATTATCTAAAGGATTCAAATAGGAAAAGTCTTTCTCTATTTTTAACACCAGGCTCTTAGAAAAGGGTAAGGTTCATTTATGCATTTGTAGTTCATATTTTACATTCCAGTTTTGATTATGCAACACTTTTTTGGTGAACTTTGTATCCTTTAACACTGGATTTATATAATATATTTTATAGTATATTAACATATTTTGGAGGCAGTGAAAGTAATTAAAAATTAATTACATTTTGTTGGAAATGACTTATTTCATTCCTTAGAGAATTCTTTGAAAGTCAACCATTAGTCATTTTTATTAGGAACTACTAATTAAACACTTAAAGTTCAAACTTGCCAATTAAAAGAAAGCTTAGTATGTTATTATCAGTATATAATCTCCCATATATTATTAGAAAATCTAAACTAAAGTTAGTATGGTTTAAATTCTGTAGGAAAATGGCTGAAAAATGAATAATATGTATACATACATATATATATAGAGAGAGAGAGAGAGAGAGAGGCAGATATATTTGATAAAACTTGCAAAAAGTGATTACTGAATCTGAGACCTCTCTTTAACAAAGCACAAAACATTTTCTTTCTTTTTTTGATAGTTAGGCTTGAACTGAGGGCGTAGGAGCTTTTTGCTCAATGCAAGCACTCTATTACTTTGAGCCATAGTATGATTTCAGGTTTTCTGGTGATTAATTAGAGATAATAGTCTCACAGACTTTCCTGCCTGGGTCAGCTTTGAACTGTGATCCTATGATCTAAGCCTCCTGAAATGCTAGGATTACAGGGCTGAGCCACTGGCAAGGGGCAAACAAAGCAATTACAAATGTTCCTTAGCACATTATATGATTAACTGGGCTACTTTTAAGTGTTTCATATGATATAAGGTATTTTTCCTCTCTTGCAGTTTCTTCTTTTGCTATGGAATTTTACATACATAGTTTGTGGCATGTTTCTTATAAGACAAATTATGAATTTCTAATATCATGGTTCATATGTTAAATTTGATTAAAAAATCCTTATTATATATAATATTTTAAATATTATGCTTACAGATAAAACTCTATTCAGTGTTGCTTCATCAATTAAATTGGAAAACAATTAGTGAAAATTGCAATTTCTCTATCCAAGGTTTAACATTAGTTGGGACACTCAATTCACTTGATAAAACACTCTCCTTATTTTTCCTTGAAACCTATCAAAGAAATGAAAAGAACCTGAAGTTTTACATAAATTCTCAGTTGCTGTTGAATTACCTCATGTGCATTTACATGCTATGCTAATTTGTGTCATATTTTATGTCTGTGTTGATCTTCCCACTATCTTCAGTGTGAAGAAGCCAAGAAGACATGGACTCTCTCAGTTAGGTCCTTAATCATAATCACATTACTTTTTATTCCAATGTTAGGGCATGGATTATGTTTAAGAGTTAAGCACATCAATTTCACATGTAGGGTGTCAAGAGGCAGAGTCTCTGAAGCTCATCTTTCAACATTTGCATCCCTTTAAAATTGCCCAAGATTTAGTGCATTAACAGAGCAGAATTACACATAAAAGGATTGAGTTCTAAACTTTCTCCTCTACTATTCGTTTTTTGAAATTTTTATTGTATTGTAAAGACGCTGTACAGAGGGCTTACAGTTACATGAGTAAGGCAATGAGTACATTACTTGTTGATCATTGTTATCCCTTCCCGTGTGGTTCTCACACTATCCCTTCCTTTCCTCCTCCTCTTCATTCAACCCCCCCCTCCCTGCTGGAAGTTGTAAAGTTCATTTCTAATATTCTGTCTTGTGGGTATCATTGTTGCAATGGGTCATCCTGTGTTCTTGTTTCAGAGTTTGTTATTCCCCTTCCCCTCCCCTAATTAGACAAATGTATATAACAAGATGCAGGATACCAAAATCAAGTACAGTGACAACAGGGGATATGCCATAGGGGGAAGAACATATAAAGGAAACAAAAAAGCACATAGTACACCACCACGACCACCACCAACAAAAGACCTCTTGTGTCCATATCTAGGGGTTCATTTCACTTAGGATATGTCTAGGATAATTTTATCAGAAGAACAGAAACGCTCCTCTACCATTTTCTCTGTGAATATTTGAGAATACTTCCTGCCTTCCTCTTGATTTCCCTCTGAAACATTCTTATTTATAAAGCATCCCCCTATCTATCCATCTGTTTAGCACTCACATGTCATTTACATGACATTCAATATTCTAAACACTTGACAAATGTTAACTTTTCTTAACAAACTTGAAATGTATGTAGGATAATTTCTATTTTATGAGCAATCTAGTCGCATAGAAAGTAGTAGAGCCACTTTTCAACCCAAGCAATGAATGCCATAACTGCTAGTAAAATATTGATCCTTCAACCTTTCATTAAACAGATACTTGCCACCATACACACCAACTAAACATCTTCTGATACACCAGCTCTCACATGTGGACATTCTTAAGCTGTTGCCTAGAGGTTCTGGATCCAATTCTTAGAAAATAGTCTCATTAAATGAAAATACCAAGATAATGTCCACCCTCATTCTAGGTATTATTACTATTATTACCATTATTAAGGTAGTTGAAGACTGCATTCTTTCCCACTTTATATCCTAAACTTGTGTCACATACGGAACCACTAGTCCCACAAATCATATAACCTTATGAAGATAAGGCTTGGCTGAATCATTTGATCTCCAAGCTATTTCACAGTGGCCATCTACAAGTGAATCATCTCAATACATATTTGATGGCAGAAAATGAATTACAGGATTTTTTTTATTTTGTAAGCAGACTCTTCACTTTTGAGGATCATATAAATACAAAGAAATTCAAACAAAGAATGTTAGATTTATTTGCATCAGATGTTATGTTTGTCATCAACATCATAGATATAGGCAGTTTAAAACTGTCAGATAGTCTATTCTGTCATCCAGCAATGCAGATTTCCCTATCTTCTATATCTTCACAAATGATAAAAGATGAAAACTACTGAGTTGGAGAGAACCAAAGACAAAGTTTGCCAGTCTGCCTAGATCATTACTTTCCAGACCAACTATGATGATTCAACATATTGATTTCTTTTTTTTTTTTTTTTTGTCGGTTGTAGGGCTTGAACTCTGGGCCTGGGTGTTGTCCCTCAGTTCTTCAGCTCAAGGCTAGCGCTCTACCACTTGAGCCACAGCACCACTTCCAGTTTTCTGGTGGTTTAAATTGGAGATAAGAGTTTCACAGACTTTACTGCCTGGGCTGGCTTTGAACTATAATCCTCAGATCTCAGCGTCCTGGGTAGCTAGGATTACAGGCATGAGCTACTGGTACCTGGCTGATTTATTTTCTTTAGGTAATTCAAGGCCCCTTGTAAAAACCAAGTCACAGAATTTTTTTAAGGAAAACATAGTTCAAATATTGGCAATTTTATATAGTTTTAAATGAATTTAATCCAATATGTATTTCTTTATCTTTTATATGAGATTTTGCTAATAAATAAGAATCAACTTGTGTCAAACCTGAATTTTATTGAATTCATTAATTTTTAAGTATGTTTTTATTGTAAAAATAGTGTACAAAGGGGTTGCAGTTACATGAGTAAGGAAATGAGTACATTTCCTAGCAAGCATTGTTACCTCCTCTTTTGTTTTTCCTCTATCATCCCTTCCCTCCCCACCTACCAACTCCTCTCTCCCACACACAAGTTGTAAAGTTCGTTTTCAACATAGTGTCTTGTACATCTCATTGTTACAATGGGTCAACCTGTATCATTATTTAACTCATTATTGTTAATTTCATAAATGTTCTTAAATAAGAAATGTTCATTACTTGGCATGTCTTGGTGACAAGTGTGTTGACATCATAACTAAATAATAAATTTGTTATCTATTGAGCCAATATTCTTATGTGATTTCCAACAGCATTCAGTAAAGTGTATTGAAAATAATAAAAACTTATTATTGGATGAATAAAATCCAATATTTTGAGTACAGCCATAACTCATCCTGCAAAGAATCCTCACTGAAAGGCTTTATATATATTTTTTATCAGCCATCTAATTTTTCTTGACATATAAAATTTTTGGCACATCCCACTCATATGATATACATATTGATGACATTTATAAACAGGAAAATGGCTCTTTTTCCTCATTAAAAAGCAAGCAATTCAGATCCATGGATATATCACATTCATCACTAGTCTTCATCACCTAATTGATGCTCCATTAGAAAGACACAGTTGCCAGTGACATCACAAAAATGTCACCTGACCCAGTCCTAACAATATCACAGAGTCTACCTTGTAACTCATGTTTTTAAATATATGTATATATATATATATGTATATATATGAATATTTAACTTCTACATGGCCCTGAAGGATAGTTGATAGCAAATTTAACTGCTCTAATACTGGCATTTTCATACCATCCTATCAAAGATAGATGACACTAATGCTTAGACAACAGAAGTAAATTTCTGGTAACAGTTGGGTTTATGCCACATATCCTGGGGATACTTCTCTTATCAAAGTCCAGAGTTCATAAATGGGTTTATGACACAACAAATTCATTTATAATTAGAGGAAAATATCGGCAGTTTCTATGGGATTCTTTCCAATTATGGATTTCTTAGTGCTCAAATTAAGCTTTCTTTGGCTCTAAAATGAAGCAGAACATCCCACTCAGACTGTTTCTATCAATATTTCTGGACTAGAAGGCTTATAGAATTCCAGTATCCTTGGAGAGCTGTCTGACTCTTTTACTGGCAATGTCTTCTTTGTCTACTATAGTGAATTTATTATTAAAAGATGATTGCTTATTTTTTCTACTAAAGGAAGCATTCATTTTTCTACCACATAATTCTTAGGTTTACAGAAGGAAAAATAAAATGAAATAAAAATGGCAGTCATCCTCAACAGCATGTGAATGAATATGCATTTATTTTATTCTCTTAAAAGCTGGAGAGCTTTTAACTTCTGAAATGATTTTTTCGTATAATCAGATCATCTTGCCTGTTTCTCTGAGGTTTATTATGTTTATCTGTGGATAACTACCATAATAATTTTTAGAGCCACTTATTAAACCTCATGTCGTGAAGGCTTGCTCAATATTGCTAATTAACTTCTTCATTACCATAGCAGGCTGCTAAGTCACACTACTGCTACACAACTTTTTAAAATGAATAAACAAAATCATTTATTATAAACATGATACAGCTGCTCACTGTTTATACAACTCCACAAATAATAGCCAAGGGCTACAGCCAGAATCAGTGAGCATTATTCCTTAGGCATTAATGAAAAAAGAAAAGAATCCAGCATGAGCTGTGCACACCAAAATAACAGAGAGCTCACACCTCTTCCCAAATGTGTGCTCTAATTATCCTATTTCAAGGCCATATTAATTACTTAAAAAATTGCTTTACAATTTAAAAGAATCCATTCCTCACATATTCACTCTCACTTAAAATCTTGTGCCAAATCTCAATAAGTGTTTGTCAACAGAGTGGTATTATATGTAATTTTTTCCAGGACATTATTTTAAAAGTCTGTGAATTATCTCTAAGTGAATATATGGGATCTAAGTTGAGTATTAGGTAATCATGTACAAATTAGTGATTAGGAGATTAGTGCTAATATTTAGGCTTTCCTATCTTGCCTACAATTTAGAAAACGTCCCAAGGCTCCTGTGAAGTTTTATGTTAAAAAATTGTTCTTCCAGCTTCACATACTTTTTAAATTGCAGTATGTCAGAAGTACTGTACTTCCTAATTGCAATAGGGTTGAATAACAGTAAATAATTCCAACTTTATGAAACTAGAATCAAAGGCTGCATTTTCAGTTGAGACAGAGTTGGTAAAAAAAAAACAACTCAGAAATAATGGAAATTGAATGAAGATCTTTGAAACAATCAACTCATTCCCATCACTAAGCCAAATATTTAAAGGTAAACTCTAAGAATCTACATCTTTTAAAGAAATAAAGAGAAAGGTTAATAAATAAGTGTTATCCTTAAACGGTTATTTCTCCAAGCATAGTGGTGCATTCTTGTACTCCTAGCATTTGGGAAACTGATGTAGGAGCATTAGGATGTTGATGCCAGCCTGGACTATACTATAGTCATTGTCTTGAAACAATAGAAAAAAATCAAAAATAAAACAACAATAAAAAAACCCACACCATTCACATTAATACACACCAAAAGGCTTAAAAACAAAACAATTGTTTGATGAAGTGAGATAACACTTTTTCATGATCCATTCTAAAAGCAGAATGTATAATCCAATAGATTTCTGTGGAATTGAATGTTTTAAATCTTACTGTCATTGGGAGTTCTGCTTTTAAAAAGAAAAACTAAAGGCAGAAAGGTCTGAATACACAAAGACTAACCGTCAGTCTGAATCCTTTGGTACTCTGTGTTCACTCAGAACTGAGCTGGCAAAGCTGAGTGTCATTCATAGTGGCCTTGAATAACTAGAATGAATCGACATAGTCAGAAAGAGTGATGGTCCTCAGCATATAACCATAGCATTTCTAAACAGCTTCTCATCTGTTCATGTTTAGGAAAAACCCGTGGGAATGGATGGAAGAAGGCATCTATCAGTCATATTATATGTTATAAGCTTGTACACCTGGAAAAATTATCCACAAATAAAAATTCAAATGTCCCCAAACATCATTTTTTAGCATAAAAAACTATGTTTGCCTTCAGTTAAAATAGGGAGATGTAAAGTACGGCTGGCGATGAAGCTAAGACTCTGCTCTAGTAAATTATTTAATTACAATAACAGCTCTAATTTGTCTTTCTGTCCACTTGGCACCAACACAGGAACAGAAAATGAGCAAAGGCAAGAAAAAAAACTACATGACTGTCAATAGAGAGTCCTATCTCTTCTCACTCTATTGATTTATCCTAGTAACTCAAGGTAAGGATTAATGGCTCTGTAGTGTGCCATAACAAGTTCATGAAGGACGAGTCCATCCTGACTCAAGCGACTGTTCCTTTCTGACAATCACATAGACAGTAATTGCATAAGGACACAAAACAGGAACTTTTAATAAAACAAAGTGGTGAGTTTTGGTGCCAAAGCAATCTCAGCCCAGCTAGGAGGTGGTGTAGATATTGCTTAATATGCTCATAATGCATGAGGACAATTATTCATTCTGAGATATAAATTCCAATTAAGTGTTAGAAATCTAGAGCAGGAATTCTTTTTCAAATCCAGAATTACCTTTAAGTAATACTCTTCACTGAAAAACTCGTTGGATTCAGACATGATGGAGGGTAGGCAAAAGGCCCAAAATCAGCACTTTGATGTAATCCTGGAGTGGCTTGTGGAGCCCTCTTACACTGCCTCAGTAGAGATTGAGGCAAAACTTAACCCCATGTATTAAGTCTTATGGCTTACGTATTGATTCTAAAACAAAACAAAACAAAAAACAACTTGTTGCAAATAGATTGTAGGCTCTGCCTCTGCCGGGTTTTTTGGATAGCAGTTTTAGGTCCAATAGTTTATATCACTTAAGCTATACTCTAGTAGAGTATATATATGAGCTTATCTTCTATTACATACCGAATGGGAAAAGAGACTTCTAGATCACCTAAGCTCTAGTGATCATCACATAATAATTTGCCTTCCAAATAGTTAAATAGAATCATAGTAAAAATTCTATTACTGCTATTACAAATGACGTGTGTGTGTGTGTGTGTGTGTGTGTGTGTGTGTGTGTGTGTGTGTGTGTGTGTACTGGCACTAGGACTTGAACTCAGGGCCTGAGCACTGTTTATTAGTTTTTTCACTTAAGGATCTCACTCTACCACCACTCGAGCCACAGTTCTGCTTCTAGCTTTTCTGTTAGTTAATTGGAATAAAAGTCTTAGGGACTTTCCTGCGTGGGATGGCTTTGAAAGATGATCCTCAGATCTCAGCCACCTGAATAATGAGGATTACAAACATGACAAACTGGTGCCTGGCTATCTACAAATAATTTTAATGTGATTGTGTCATGCTACTGAGCATCAACAACAACCTCTGACCGTTTTTAGCAGTTGAGGCTCAGTATTCACTTGATATAGTTAAATATGACCATCAAAAGTCTACAGTCATAACATTTTTAAAGATGAGTATCTCAGAGGAACAATTTACCTGTAACACTTCCCTTATAAAGTGTTTCAAAGCCAAATGTAAACATTTAAAGTTTCGTTTAGAGTAGCTGACCCTCCTTTCATTCAAATTCAACAGTAGTGTGTTTATGCTAGAATTTGCCTTCCCTCTTTGCAATTTCTGACCTTGTAAACAACTGATAAAACCTGATGGCTGGAAATATTTGAAGGTTAACTGGATTGAAGGTATCACTGGACAAACTAATGGGATAGAGAACAAGAATTATCTTGTAGATCTCAGGCGTGAGTGGAATGACACATTGTATCATTCTCTTCCATATATCCATTATAAAGTTCTCTTTCCATATGAATAGATGCAGAAATGTGATGTGCTTTAATCAGAGCTCTATGATGAGGAGCTCAAAGTGCACTCTAGAAAGATCCAGTGCTGTGAAGAACTATAGTCATCCCTTTGATCCATAGATCTTTGTTTTTCATGGTTGTAGCTACTCATCGTTAACTTCGGCCCAAAAGTATTAAATAAAATGACCTGAGAAATAGGCAATCCATGAGTTTTAACCTGGACTTTCTTCTGGGTGACATAAATAAATATCCATCCAAAGCACTCTATTCCACCCTGGATGTGACTCATCTGTTTCTCCAGTAGAATCACGCTAATGATACTGGCTTACTAAATTAATAACCTGGAAGCTTTCTCAAAGTTACTAGATCAGCGGTTGAGGTATCACAATGTTTGTATTGAAGGAACCCTTCTTCTAATGGCTGGCCTTGATCTCTGTTCAAGGTCAGCCAAGACAAACCATAGAGAGATCCTATCTCAAAAGTAAGCTGTGTCTGATGGCATGTACCTGAGTTGCCAGATATGCTGGAGAAAAAGATAGGGAATCAGAGACTGAGGATGATCCAGGTAAAGTGAGAAGAGACTCAATTAAAAAAAAAAAAAAAAAAGCAAATGGGCTGAGGATTAGGATCAGTAGGTAGAACATATACCTAGGAAATGTCAGACCTTGAGTTCACGCTCCCATTCTACACTGGGTTCCAAAGCATCAATCTTTATTACAGTCTGTTTTCATATTTTGCATATTCTTCATTATTATTAATAATCAGAAGCCTAATTTACCAATTACACTCTAATCACAGGTGTTTATATGTGGGATTTGGTGGCATTCATGATTCCATGCTTCCACATGAGATACTGGAATGTATGCACCATGAATAAAGGGAGGGCTCTACAATGGTTCCCTCCATAGCTAAAGCAAAACAAACAAAAAAACAACTTAGCATCAGAGTCAGGTCCACTCTTTCTTACAAGTTTATTTTCTCCAGAACACTTTGGCATTGTTGATTTCTTTGTCCTCATCATGACAGGATGCTCAGTATTTCATTGGGTACCTGCCTTGAACACATGATTCTAAAGAATTCTAAATAGATTATTTTTTTTTTATTTATTGCAGATTATTTGATTACTTTTAAGAAATTTACTTCAAATTTATAATTTCTGTTCATTACAGAAATCTGGGAATCCTAGAAGAGTGCAAATAGAAATCACTCAGATATTATGTACAAATATTAAAAGTAACACTTATTCATACTAAAATATTGAATGCTATGCTTGTTGAAATATATATTACATAAAATAAAAATAAACTCATACTCTACAAATCATAAAAAAAGTTACTGAAGGACTTCTTGACATAAGTAAAGGTTTAGAAAATATATAGAGATACAAATTCCAAATCATTTTAAACTGCTTAAAAGTTATCAGCACATATTGAAGATTCTCACATCATTGCATATTCTTCTATGCATTACTTTAATATTTGCACTGCTGACACATTTAGGAAGTGAGCTTAAAAATGTATACAAAGTTAATGGGGGAGGGAACTCATGAATATATTCAAGACCTTTACTCACAAAGTTTTGAAAAAAAATAAGTCTAATAAAAAGGACTTATCTACACAGAAAAGGCAACTGTAATTTCTTTCTTAATACAGAAGAGCTGTATTCTACGTACGTTTAATTTATGTGATTGGAATAGGTGCTAAATATAAGATGATTTAAAATTTTATAAAGATACCTTTTGCATTTAACATACTAAATTATAATATATTCCTATCTATTCTTCATAAGAATATACTTTTGAAAATAGTATATTTTGTAAACTATGAAAGTGCTTTCAGAAGTAATTTTTATTATACTTCACTTTGGTGGGATAGTGAGTCCCGGGATTGAAGTGAAGTGCAGTAGCAGGAAGATTTGCCATCCTTCAGGTCATCTTTTGGATAGGGTTTTACATGTTTTCCTAGACTGGCCTCACCTGTCTGTTTCTGGCATTTCTGGAGTGCCCCACCACAGGATGTTTGATTGTTGGGATAAGTCTTGCTAACAGTGTGCTCACGCTGGCCTAGAACTGTGATACTCCTAGTTGCTGCCCCTCCGAGCTGCCGGGCTTATCGGTGTGAACCATCATACTTAGCTTAATTATAGTTAACTTTGGTTTTAATATTTTGAGTTTAGACTCTAATCCTGACATATGAATTCATGTCACTAAAGTATGATGTATGATTTTCAGTTCCTAATATGAATTTTGTCCTGAAGTTCTGTATGTTTATAACACAAATGTTTTCTGTTGGGGTTACTTATTTTGGCAGTAAATCAGAAAACTAGAAATTCCCACCCTCATTCTATAAAAAATAGCTTATTCCCTGTTAGATTGATAACATTTTGGTTTTCTCTTTCATGTAAAACTTGGCATTTGATCCTTAGCTCTGGAATATGATCAGCCTAAAAAAAATTCAGTTACACTAAGATCTGTCCAAAGAGTCTGAAATATCTGGCAGGTCAATATATTCATACTCAAAGGAAGCTCAGTGAAGGTTGTGAAAAGCAGCATGACACACTATTTGCAAATCAGTCACTTTTAGCGTACTGATTGTTTTGAGCTGAAGACAATTGTGAATAACCAAAGCAGATACTAATCCAAATGGGACTGTATTACCAATAGACCCTCCGTAATCCAAACATTTAGAATCCAAAATGCTTCCAAATACAAAAGTTTATCTTTTCTTCTTCTTTCTTTTCTTTACTTGTTTATTTTCTTTCTTTCTTTTTTCTTTACTGGTTTATTTTCTTTCTTTCTTTCTTTCCTTCCTTCCTTCCTTCTTTCCTTTTTCCTCCTCCTCCTCTTCTTCCTTCTCCTCCTTCTTTCTCTTCTTCCTCTTTTCCTCCTTCATTTCCCCTTCTTCCTCCTTTTTACTGCTTATCTCTCTCTTACATACCCTCTCTCCTCACACACACACATACACCCTCTCTTCTTTCCCTCTTTTTTTTCCAATCAAGTGGTTTGTACTACCATTGAGTCAACTCCAGGTTAAACTCCAAAACTTTTAACACGTAACGAGTGGAAATATGTGAGTGATATTATGTGACACATTAGAATAGTATATGAAATTATCTTAATGTTATGTAGATGAGGAGTAGATGAAGCCTAAGTGAAATTTGTGTTTAGGCTTATGTCCTATTCCTAAGTTATTCCATGATCCACTCCCTCCCCCGCAAAAATTACTGACCAAAATCCAAAATACGTATGGCTTCACTTATGTGGGGCTTGTACAAGAAAAGGTGAAATTCTGGCGCAAGATCTGTTCTGCCTCATCATTTGCTCTTTCCTCACCAATATTTCAGGTTGTATATTTCTAAGGAATAATTAATCACATAACGATTTATCCATGCTCCACCCTGACCAGGCTTTCAGCAGTTTGTTGTAATTGTGCAAATCTTTATTTCTAGCTCTGTAGCTCTCGCCTGGTCTCCAGCATGTACAGTGTGCTCATTCTCTCGCTGTTTCATTCAACATCCTCCTATCTACTGAAGAATGGTCCATGCACTTCACTTTCCTGATGTTTATGCATGAAAAACATTAAGAAGCATAAAAAAGCATATCCTTATGTATATCCCTCACTACACAAGAAAGACTTTTATAGATGTACTGTCAGGGATTTTTTTTTAATTTGGAATATTTGCATATATATCATGGGTATCTTGGGAATGAGACAGTAGTCTAAACATGATATTCATTTATGTATCAAATGAGCAAATATCCAAATGTCCAGAGGAAAAGAGCACTGCATTTCCAATTTGATGGGAAACTAAGAGAAACCAAGAAGGAGGAGCTGCTATGTTTCCTCAGTTTACCTTACTCATACTCCTATATTTTATTTTGCTTCCCATGAATCTCTAACCTTTGTCAAGACATCCCCATTTAATTTGGGTTTGATTTTTATTGTCTCTTATTGTTTTGGTCTTCGTTTCCTTTTGAAGGTCTTTTTGTCAAGAAATGTTTAAATTACTTAAAATAAAAATTTGTACGTTTATCAAATCTGTTTTTGATTATCTGATTGATCCCTAAAGAAACTCAAGAAAGATAAAATGAAAAGATTTTTTTTTCTTCTTCTGCATAGAGATTACCAACTTGTTCCCCAGAATGGTATAAAAAATTTTAAAGTCAGCCAGGCGCCAGTGGCTCACGCCTGTAATCCTAGCTATTCAGGAGGCTGAGGTCTGAGGATCATGGTTCAAAGCCAGCCCGGGCAGAAAAGTCTGTGAGACTCTTATCTAGAAAAACGGAAGTGGTGTTGTGGCTCAAGCAGTAGAGCACTCACCTTGAGCTGAAGAGTGCAGAGACATCGCCCAAGCCCAGAGTTGAAGCCCTATGACCAAAATAATAATAATAATAATGATAATAATAAAAAATAAATTCTAACTGGCCCTGCACACATTATATTTCCTATTGTCCTTATTTTGTTGTTAAGCATTGGAGATTGGGTGAATCAGTCTTGGGGAATACTGTGTTTGTGCACACCAGTCCTAGAGCTTAAACTCTGGTCATGGGCACTATCCTTTTTTTATTCAAGGACAACACTTGAGCCACAGCTCCACTTCAGGCTTTTTAGTCGTTAATTGGAGCTAAGAGTCTCATATTCTTTCCTCATCAAGCTGGTTTTGAACTGCAATCCTCATATCTCAGCCTCCTGAGTGGTTTGATTGTAGGTATGATCCTCTGCCTGCTGTCTGGCAAAAACATTTTAAAAGGAAAACACCTATGTTCTCTAATCATTTTTTTTTTAAAGAAAGGGAACTCATTCCTTTCCATCTATTTTCAAACAAAAAAATACATAAACTTTACTTTTTATCTTCTTTACTTTCTTCATTCTTCACTTCATTATTCTGGCACTTTTTCGATAGACAATAAGCATATGAATATTACTAGCAATACAGTTGAATTCAAAAAATGGAAGTGATACATACTAAGCTGAATTAATTCTAATAAAGATCCTGTTGTCCAATCTGTAAGTCATGCAAATTGCTCAGAATCTGCAAAGTTTCCATCTAATCCTTCTAATCCTTCCATAATTAAATTTCTGTGTCCTAAAGTATTTCGGAGATATAACACACACGAATATGCGCACAATATTATAATCCACAAATTACAATATCACATTCTATTGTAGGCTACATATATATTTTTTTCTATTATAAATATGAAGTATCACAGCTTTAGAGGACAGGTTCAAACCTCTTTGGAATACAAATAGAAATTTGGAATACAATAGAAATTGAGTTTCTCAGGGCAGATACCTTTCATACCTCTCTTTGGTTCTTAATAGGTTTTGTGTTTATGGGTATTTGAAAACTAGAAGAATTTGGAAGGAATGACGGTGTTCTACAATACTCCTTACTGTTGCTTATCCTAACTATTTCATGGTTGATGTGCCTTTGATACATTGATTTGCAACTTTAACTTACATGATTTGACTAAATTCTATCTTATGTATACTATTCTTCAGATATTTCTATTTTTAAAAGACTGGTAAGGTCAGGCACCGGTGGCTTATGCCTGTAATCCTAGCTATGCAGGAGGCTGAGATCTGAGGATCAGGATCACTATTCAAAGCCAGCCTGGACAGGAAAGTCTATGAAACTCTTATCTCCAAAAAACCACCAGAAAACCGGAAGTGACACTGTAGCTCAAGTTGTAGAACACTAGCCTTGAGCTGAAGAGCTAAGGGACAGTGCTCAAGCCCAGAGTTCAAACCCCATGACCGAAAAATTAAATAACTAATAAAATAAAAGACTGGTATTATAGGTAATTCTTTAAAAAAAAAAAAAGTTTTGATGTCAGCAAACATTTAACCATCCTTTTTCACTTTTGATGTATTTGGGTGGACTTGTTTTCTCTTAACAGTATTGAAAACATATTTTAAGGCTAAAATATTTGACTCTCAATTTACTTTCTGTACAAAAGATGGGATACTTTTGATTTTCATCAGTGGAGTTAGTAGAAAGTTTCATACACTGTGAATCTGTATTTCTTAAAATAAAATCCATGAAGAGAATCAGAATTTTTTTCTAAGCAAACAAAAAGAAGTGTTCTCCATTTGTTTTCATAGAAGTCAGACAACATCCTTCATTCAATACAATCAGACAGTATTGTAGAATTTGTGATTTATGTATCTTGGATAATACTTCATTATTAATCATCAGAATTCATCTTTCTAATAGAAATGAATGTAATTATTAAGAAGGAAACATATTTATTCTGAAAAACTCAAAACAGCTGGGTGCCAGTGGCTTGGATCGTGGTTCAAAGTCCGCCAGGGCAGGAAAGTCCATGAGGCTTTTATCTCGAATTAACTACCAGAAAACTGGAAGTGGCCTTGTATCTTAATGCAGTAAGAACTCTAGCATTCAGCAAAAGGACTCAGAGACAGTGCCCTAGCCCCAAGTTTAAGCCCATGACCAACAAAACAAACACACACACATACACATATACTGTTGCTTGTCACCTGTCTCAGGTACTTGTACATTACTTAAAAAGTTAAAGCTACCAGCACAACAATGTTTGTTGCAGCATTATTTACCATGGCTAAGATATGGAACCAACCCAGATGCCCCTCAGTAGATGAATGGATCAAGAAAAGTGGTATATATACACAATTGAATTCTATGCCTCCATCAGAAAGACATTGCCCCATTTGTTAGAAAATGGAAAAACTTGGAAAAAATTATATTAAGTGAAGTAAGCCAGGCCCAAAGAAACATAGGTCCCATGGTTTCCCTTATTTGCAATATCTAGTATATGTATGAGTCAAGCGGAAAAGGTCAGATAATGTGATGTCAGGAAAATGAACCCTTAGATATGTATTTTAATGTTTTTTTCTTTCATGCATGTGTTTCTAACGCATTTATAAGATTATCTCTTTGTTGCTTTGTATGTCCCTCCCCCACAGTATAACCCCTGCTTTCACTATATTTGATGTCAGTATAACTTGTGGAGGAGATGGGGATAAACCAGTTGTTTGAGGATACAGGTGGACCTGTTGCAACAATGAGAAGTACAAGTTGACATGTCCAAAACGATCTTTACAACGTCGGTGGGGGGGGAGGGAAAGGGGGGAAGGAGAAGGATTGGGACTGTGGGGGGAGGGGGGAGACTGGGAAGGGATGTGAAGGGTAAACCAAAGGAGGAGGCTGCAATGCTTGGTAAGAAATGTACGCATTATCCTGCCCATGTAATTGTAACCCCTCTGTACAGTATGTTCACAATTAAAATAAAATTAAATTAAAAAAAAAAAAGTTGAAAAGCAGAGTCATGAAGCAAAAATTGGATGAGGCTATTTGAACCACCAAATAGCACAGTCAATTTGTGCTAATGTGGGAAAAGACATAGTCTTCTAAAAGGAACCTTACCTATTCCTGAAGCTTTCTACTACCACCACCCCACACACAACTATTACCTACTCTTTTAGGATGCATTAATAATGAACTGCAAGCGACTTGAGTTCCACCTGCCTGCCCTTTGGTGGACAGCAAGTCTTGGAAGGGACAGCAGGTACAGTGGGAAGCTTAGTCACAACTAAGTTATCTTTTCATGATGATGAGTACATACAAAAATAATGTCAAATACTTCCCTAATAATTAGGATTTATCCGCAATAATATTTTGTAAGGGGAAAATGTAATGCTTCAGCATTTGTGAAGCATTTTTTTCTCCTTGTCTCCTCCCTTAGGTATTAGGAAGGTTACCTAGGCGTCAGATTAATGGGATAATGGGGTTCAGATGGGTTCTGCTTTGCATAGGACTGTGATATAAATATTCCACCTGAAAAGCAGAATGTGTCATTCTGGAAAGTTTTAACCCTCAATGTAATAAAGAAATACAAATAAAGGAAAGATGAAAACCATGAGAGAGAATTCAGCTGATGGTGAAGGGGAGGTCTTGCAGATCTTGTAGGTTTTGGCCACAGCAGTGTCTTTCCAGCAGTAGTGTCTTTTCACTACAGGTGCTGACGAAGTAAAGAGAAGGGAAGAGAAAGAGAGGGAAACAGCGGACACATGAAAACACAACCAGGGTGAAATTTGCAACAAGTGGCTGACATTTTTTTTCATTCTATAAACTTCTTGCAGCTACTGAGATAAAGGCAAATTAAACTTCAGAAGCAGCACGGCATGTGAAGAGGAACTGTGAAGCACTCATAATCGGTAGGTTGAGGACAGGTTTGATTTAAGATCCCACTCTTCTTGAGCTCTGTTCTCTGTCAAGGGTGCACCATATTTAACCAACCTCATTCAGGAAGCAGATTCAGCTACCTATTAAAACATGAGACAGTTTCAAAATGTTCAGGATTCTCTGCCTGGCACTCACATTACTCAACTGTCAAAGTAAAGGGTTTAGATATATGATGGGAAAATTACATTTTAACGAGGTGTCATGTGTGTTTAAAGTTCTTATTCATCACTACATAGGCACCCCTTTTACAGGAGACACAAATGCACTAATTAGCATATTATAAGGACAGAAGGTTCACCTTATCTTCATTGTTAAACTGTTACCCATAAGTTTTGTTGTTGTTGTTGGTTTAGATTTTACTCTCTTCAGCATATAGAAGAATGTCTTGTTTACATGAAGTGAAATGGCTTTGTAGAAAACACAGGGTTTGTTTGGGCAGTACTGAAGTAGTTACAAATCTGTACAAGAGCAGATACAAGCCTCCAGCATTCTATGGTTAGTGTTCATTGCCTGCTGTGTTTTTCACTGTATCTCAACCTATAGAGTTTGAGATGAATTACATACTCATTACTAATTACATCCTAGCTTTCTCTGTTGTTATTATCAACCTCATCCTACGTTGTCCTTCAACAGGTAATCCTGGGAAAGAACTGCATACCTGGTAAGGAAAACTTAGAATTTTAGGGGTAGTTCAGAAGTCAACTGTGAGAGTCAAAGGAAATGTCACACAGTTCCCTCATCTTCATTTATAAGTGATGAATCTGGCACTTGTGGTTTGGGAGAAAGCACAGCTGAGAGGAAGCCAGGCAAGATCTTCCTTTACAAAGGATAGTGATCTAAAGATCTCTCACACCACTTATCCCAGGACAGCACATACTGTGTTGATGCCAACATAAGAATCCCTCAAATAGCCTGTGGAATGCTGTTATAGTCAAGGTACAATTTACCAACACTAGTAAATTGATGGCCATGACAAATAGATATTTCATGTCATCTTTTATATGATGGGACAGAGGCTCAGTTAAAAATAGATTTGAAGGAAACTCTAGATTGAATACCTGTAGACCTGGTGCTCTGCCAAGAACAAAAGAAGCACGTTCTCACTTGCTTTGTACTGAAGTGCTAAGGCTTACAAATGTTTCTGATGCTTGTGTCCAAAGCTGAATCACTGGTTCTTCAGAAAAGATGTAGTTTCAATAGAATACAACTATTATGCCTTTCTGAGTATAATAGCTTTCATTTTCTCTGTATTGTCGACATGTCAACTGAACAGTTAAGGTGAGGCTTCTCTTATTGTTCCATTGTTTTATGCCAATAGAGAAGCTTGAAATAGAACCTTTTGCAATTTTTGCTCTACCACTTGAGCCATGCCTTCATTTATGTGTTTTTGTTTGTTTGTTTCTGGTTAAGAGATAAGAATCTTTTGGATTTGTCTGCTCAGGCTGGCCTCAAATCTTGATTCTCAGATCTCAGCCTCCTAGGTAGCTATATTAATTGGCATGAACTATGTGCACGCAGGTGAGAATGTATCCTTAATATACAATTTTATGAATGACTGACCACTGTCTTTCATATTATTAGATTACAGGCTTTAATTTCTTCTAATTAATTGTGGAAGAAAGTATATTGTTAATGTGCTTCAGTATTCCTCTTTCACACCTACTAAGCTTCTTTTAAATTACCAAAGCTCATAATACAGATGGGGAAGGTAGAAAACTGGGGGTGGGATGAGAATATCTAGGAAGCTAACTGAATGGACCTAAGAATCTTTCTAGAATATAGAAATTGACAGCTAACAGTGATTACAATCCAGTGTGCATACACTGATCTTGTAAAAAAATTCAGGAACAAAACTTTCATTCTCCCAAGATCCTGAGAAAGCAGATTTTAAAGTGTTTTTCTTTCCTTCCTTCCTTCCCTCCTTCCTTCCCTCCCTCCTTCCCTCCCTCCTTCCTTCCTTCCTTCTTTCCTTCCTTCCTTCTCTTCTTCCTTCCTATCAGGCACTCAGGTAAAATTGACTAGAGCAATGTCAATACATTATTTCAATGTGAAGCAAAGTCTAATTCATTTCCAAAGAGCATTTGATAAATAAAAGATTAATTGTATTTTAATACTTAATATGTGAAATATAGCTATATTTTATTAATATTTTAAAAGTTACAAATATAATTTGTATATATATGTTAAACTTATCAAAATCAGTGGCATTCATTTTCACATGAATCTCATGCTAGAAAACAAGAATGCTGACAATTTTGTGTCTGATAGGCTGCACAGTAAATGATGACAGTATAATGTACAAAAATAATGGTATTTTGTGTGTGTTTTAGAAAAATAAGAACCATTTTAAGCTTCTAAACATTATCCAGATGAACAAGGTCTTAAATATCTTCAAATACTGTGTGTCATTTGCTCAAGCC
Source organism: Dipodomys spectabilis (assembly GCF_019054845.1). Classification (NCBI taxonomy): domain Eukaryota; kingdom Metazoa; phylum Chordata; class Mammalia; order Rodentia; family Heteromyidae; genus Dipodomys; species Dipodomys spectabilis. The sequence goes on along the minus strand of NW_024870720.1, from coordinate 20,424,422 downwards.
TATAATCCTAATGATACAGGAAGCTAAAATCTATAGATCTTGGTTTGAACCCAGCTGGAGCAGGAAAGTTTATGAGATTCTCATCTCCAATTAGTCAACAAAAAGTTGGAAGTGGAGGTATGCCTTAAGCATTAGATTGCTAGCTTTGGGTAAATTCATTCAGAGACAGTACCCTGACATTGAGTTCAAGCCCCAGAAGTGGCACAAATATATTTCTAGTGATGCCTGTATAAACATATATATATATATATATATAATATATACACATATATATATACACATATATATCTTTAAAAATTTTAATATAATTTCTTTACATATGTATTGTTGAAAACAGTTTATTTGGCATATTGTATTAGGTTTCAAGATGTAAAACTTTGGAAAAGAAAGCAAGCATCAAGTCATATAATGTTGAAAATTAACAGACAGGAACTTCGTAAGATGAGAGAATTCAGTAGTTTGCAAATGTTTTGGAGAAAAGAAAAGAACTGGAATTAAATGGTTTCTAAAACCATGTTGTAGAATATTTCTGAGTAACGAAGTTTTTTTTGTTTTTTTTCTGATGTATTTCCTCAAAGTTTACCATTCTGTACTTTAAAAATGACCCTTTCACTTCTGTTTAGCAGTCACAAAGAGGGTGGTGGACAGCCTAAACTTGTGCACTGTGCTTTTTATAGGTGATTTGGAAAGATTTACTCAATTATTTTTCAGAAACTTAATTTTCAACCAAGTCAATCAATATGCATGCAATTCAAATCAAAAGGAAAATGCAATGATTGTGCAATAGCATAAGAAGACTTATAAAATGGCAATACTTTTTAAAAATCACAAATTTGTAATATATTTGTTCACTTGTAGAGGGATGGTACCTGCACAAAAATAAAATGAGTTTCTCAAATTAAAAAAAAATGACCCTTTCAAAAACAAAATAAAACACTAACTCCATGATGGAAGAACAAATATGAATGTTAGAGGAAAAATCTGTGATGATCTTTGAAGAGCACAAACTACAAAATCTTAGATAATGTTAAGCACTAATAATGAAACAATTTTAATAACTTACATAAAGTGCAATGCTTTTATAGAAAAACCATGTAATAACTGGTGTGTAAAATCATGTTGCTACTGTTTATTCCCATTATATGCATTATGTATTATCTCGTTAAGATTTAATGATAATCTGATGAAATGAATCTTTTTTTCTTAAATACATTCCATAGTTGAGGAACTTAGGACTGAGAGTCTGAGAAACCTGCTCAAACAAGTGACAGAGGTAGGGTTCAAACACAGATCCTCCAACCTCCTTTAAGTTCATGTTCAGATGCTGCATTCATTTGAACATATTGAGAGGATTTTTACATGCCTTAGAGAAGCAGATGTGCAATTTATCTTCCCAAACTAGAGCTTTTGAAATTTCAAATAGTTATATACAGCAAAAATAAAATATACTAATGTGCTACAGAAAAAAACATTTTAAAAGTCATGTTGTTTTTAAAAATAAAATAACAATTATAATCAGAACATGTTTCACCTTGCTATCTACAGATGTTAGTACACATTTTATCTACAGACTTACTTATATAATTCATTTACCCTACTGTTTTAGGTTGATTTTTCTGTGCATAGATATTCAAGAAGACCCATGCAAAATGGTAATAAGAATTCACTACAAGTAATTGCTTTGAAAAATGTCAATGCAATTTACTATGCTAAAACACTCAGCTGAAACTGTTTGTATGGGAAAAAAAAGAAAAACAGCCTCTATTAATGCTAATTAAAATTCCCATATCCAAACAGAGCATGCATAAAATTTATCTCTATACTTATTCATTCCCACCTCTAAACTGCAATAAGTCCCTGACAAAGTACTAGCTTTTTAATGTAAGCATTTGTGCATGAAAATTGATATTTTTCTTGGTGTCTATATTTTACATTTTAATACAGGTGAAATTCTACTATGCACACAATGTCTTAATTGAGGTTGTTCAGAAAGAGTGAAAGCTGAACTTCTTGCCTGGAGAATTCAATTAGAAGCCAAAACTTATTACTTCTCAGGATTTATCATTTCAGGGCATCCTTTTGACAAACATAGGCACTAACACATATGGGAAAGATGGCCCATAATTTAACTCCCACAGACAAGTAAAAATAATTAATTTTGTGTGATTCCTTTTTGTATTTAGTTATATAGATACAGCTAGAGGTATAGTCCTCTTCTTTTTTGTGGGTTGTGGGGATTGAACTAAGGGCCTAAGTGCTATCTCTTAACTTTTACACTCAGGCTAGTGCTCTACAACTTTGAGCCACAGTACCACTTCTGAGATACAGTCTTATATACACAATTATATAGATATATCTGGAAAGACTATGTACACACACACACAAACACATACACACACATTTTGGGGAAGTCTGTAAATATGTGCACTATGGTACCATGTTTATCTTCAAAACTAATTGATAAAATCAAATTAAGAGAGAGAGCCACATCAAGTGTACCATCATAGTACACACAATTTGGCCAGAAAGGAAACATTCAGGCAGTTTGGTTAAGGAGACAGATTCGAGCACTCACCAGTGTCTGCTGTGCTGGCAGTGGCTGCTGCCAGGGCTTCTATACCAACAGAGAGAGCCCAGGACAAAGGCGCCAGAGGCAGTGTGTGTGAGTTTTCTACTCTCCAGCAAAGAGCTCATAAGGAGCAGAAATGTTCATCCTGCTGACCAAACAGTCTCAGACTGTGGACAGCCCTGAAACCAATTCAAAGTTGTGAGTACCTCCAAGACATCTTCACTCGTTCTCACAGAGCAGCAGTGAGAAGGTAACTCCTCTTCCACCACCAGAGAACTAGATCTTTTATACTCACAAAGACCAGGCCAGAGCAGCTAGCATTTAAGTTAGGCCTTGGAAGAAGACAACAGGAGACATTCAACAGGTCAAAGGAACCTGATCTGTGAGGCTCAGCTCAGCCCCCTGGGAACGATGCCCTTCCCAGGCAAAGAAAGCTCTTCCCAGGGAGGAGTGACTTTCTTCATTGGGCAAACAGAGCCAGAAACTGTCCCTTGCCACTGCAGCACAGGCAGCACCCAGCTTCAGGAGGGTAAAAGAAAAACAATTGGAAAGTCAGTAAATATAAATTCTGAGAATGGCTCTAGGTTGAGCTGTGTGAGTGTATCAGGAGCTAACCACTCAGGGAAAAGGTATTGATTGCTGACAGGCCACAATCCTACCCACAACCTAGGCCCATCACAGCAATTCCAAGCTAGAGGAAACAGCCATCTCCCTCTTTTGTAATATTCAAAGCAGATCTCTCTCCCACTGAACTAGCCTGGGAGGAGGGTCATAAAGTCCCTGGTAAGGCAGAGCTTCATTCTTCCTGCTCAAACAAACTGATTTAAGAAACCAATCAAGCAAACCACAAGCAAACACCACAAGCAAACCGCAGACTTTACCAAGAGACTGATTACAGACACAGGGGAAAAAACAAAGTGAAGAACTCTTTTTTTTTTCCTACCTAATTTAAAAAAAATATTAGAAAGAATTTTAAAATTTTAAATTAAAAAGTGTTTTCTATTTTTATTTTAGTTTTTTTTTAGTTCTTTTTACTCTTTTCCCTTTTGGTCCTTTTTCTTTTTTTGCTTTACTTAATTGCTGTTCTGTTCATCCCCAGATATATACCTGTCTTCAGTTATTAGACCTTATCCTTCATTGTGTGCATAATTAATTCAGATTGATTACTCAATTCACAAATTCTCAGCCTTAACTCTTTTAATTGTAGTATTATTACTTTATACTAATATATAATTTTTAGTGTATTTTTATTTTTGTTTTCCTCTTTCTTTATCTCTTTCCTTCAATTCTTTCCCTCTCTCTGAATTTAGGTCTTGGTTATATTCTCTCTCTCTCTTTCCCTCCTCACATTCCTCTAATCTTATTTTCTCCTCACAATTCTCCCTACACCTATTAATTTCTGGTCTGCTGACTTTCGTTGATTTTCTTGGTCCATTGATCCTAGTAGTTTGTTGTTGAACTAGATTGTATCTGTTGAACTAGATAGTACATGTACTCATTTTGACTTCATCAAATAATCTGTGCAACTACAAGGCTCTGGTTGATGCTTGCCTTAACATAGTGTTCTAGCATGGAATTGGTTTTGCTTTCATTCCCAAATGGGCAGAACAAGCCAGAAAACACAAGAAAAATGGCAAGTCCATGTATCTCAACTACTGCTCATGAAAATCAGGAAAAAGAACAGTTAATAAATAATCCAGAGAAGAATTCCCAAAATGCTCTACAAACATTACTCATAAACATACTGAATGAAAAGATTGGAAGCATGCAAAGGACTCTGTGTGAGCATAATAGGGAAATCTGTGAGCATGATGAGGCTAACCAAAGATTAATACAAAAATTTCGAGAGATTAATGGGAGAATTGCCTGAGCAGTATGAGAATAAACAAAGACTAATGGAGGCATTCATGGAATCAGTGAACAGAAAGCTAAAGGAATCAATGGAGGCCACAAAGGGAATGTTGAATGAAACCCAACAGAAGGAAAAGGAGTCCCATGAAACTATAACCAATCAACTAAGGGATCTGAGAATGAACACTGACAACAAAATTAAGGAAGTAAAGTCCATGCAAGATCAAAAATAAAACTCCAACAACGAACTTTACAAGTTTGGTGGGGGAGGTGGAGAGGTTGGGAAGGGATGGAAGGAGAAACGAAGAGGAGGCAACAATGCTTGATAAGAAATGTACTCGTTATCTTGCCCATGTAATTGTAACTCCTCTATATGGTATTCTCACAATTTAAAAAAAAAAAAAAGAATTTGAAGCTATCCAATCTGACCAATTAGAAGGAAAGAAAATAATAAACAAAGTAGAAAGTTTTGAAAGATTGAAAACTGAATCTCTGGGATTGAAAACAGACTAGACATTATAGAAGAAGAACAGACAAGTATTCAAAACAAATCCAAGAAACATGATAGATCTATTCAACATTTAGAAGACACCATCAGATCACCTTATTTAAGGCTAATGAGTGTAGCGGAAGACCTAAAGACAGAAGTGAAAGTTCTAGGAAATTTATTTAACAGTATCCTAGCAGAGAACTTCCCAAACATGCAAAAAGATAGGCCCATTCAGATACAAGAAGTCTTTAGAACCCCAAATAGACCAGACCTGAACAGGATATCCCACCATCACATTGTAAAACCACAGGATCAATTGAGACCAAGGAAAGGATCATTAAAGGTGTCAGGGAGAAAAGATCAATCACCTATAAAGGAAAACTAATCAGAATAACTTCAGATTTCTCAGCAGAGACAATTAAAGCAAGAAGGGCCTGGAATTATTTATGCCATGCCCTAAAGACAAATATCTGTAACCAACAATACTATACCAGGCTAAAACTCTCCTTTGTAAGGGAAGGTCAAATAAAAACGTTCCACAGCAAAAAAAAAAAAAAAAAGAAACAATATATGTTCATCAGCCCTACAAAAGATACTTAATGATTTCCTACACATAGGAAACCAGCAAAAGTACAATAAAGGCCAAGCAACAGCCCCAAACAGAGCATCCAAGAATCATAGGAAGAACCCAATTGTGATAGCCCCCAAGAAGGTGGATAACATGGCAGGAACTACCAAAAACCTCTCAGTCCTAACTCTCAGTATTAGTGGATTTAACTCTCCAATTAAGCGACATACATTGTCTAATTGGATCAAAAAGCAAGAACCTTCTTTCTGCTGCCTTCAAGAGTCACACTTTGCCTATAAAAACAAACATATTCTGAAAGTGAAAGGCTGGAATAATCTACCAAGCAAATGGCCCCCATAAACAGGTAGGAGTTGCAATCCTAATATCAGATAAAATAGACTTCAAATTTAAATTAGTGAGAAGAGATAAAGAAGGTCATTACATACTCATTAAGGGATCTCTCCTTCAGGAGGATATTACTATTCTAAATATCTATTCACTAAATAACAGAGCACCCAAATTTATCCAAGAAATCCTACTTTCTTTCAAATCTCACAAAGATTCAAAGACATTAATTGTTAGGGACTTTAACACACCGCTCTCCCTGCTGGATGGATCAATCCAGCAAAAACTCAACAGAGAAACCTCAGACCTAAACAACTGCATAGATCAACTTGACTTAACAGACATCTACCGGTTTTCACCCAGCAGCATCAGAATACATGTTCTTCTCGGCAGTACATGGAACATTCTCCAAAATGGACCTCATTTTAGGTCACAAAGCAAATTTGTCCAAATTCAGAAATATTTCAATTATGCCTTGCATTCTCTCAGACTACAAGGGAATAAAATTAGAATTCAACACCAAAAACCACCAAAGAAAATATAAATTCCTATTTATAAATGTCATAGCTTTGGGTGAACTGTCTTGCCAGATTACTTGTTCAGCTTCTCCAATAAAGTGCACTGGATAAACAACCTGACTTGGACAGTGGTGAGCCAGATAATGCCATTGTGTGAGATAATCAGAAGTTGATTTTGCTGCTGTTGAGTACTTAGGCTTTCCTTTCCACAATAGTCCTATTCAAAATAATAATAGTGTTCCTATAATTTTGAAGTAATAGTAGCATTACTATTATTTTGAATTGGAAAGATGTTTCTGAAGAATTCAAGAAAATGTCTTTTTCATTCTCTTTAAAAGGTGAAAATCTATTCATTCACAAAGATCAGTTGATATACATATATATACAAATGTATGTTTGTATGTATATATATATATATATACATTTATATATTATTCTCCCTCTCTATATATGTATTCATACTATTGTCTCAGGAGAAAGAAATGATAGTGAGATAAACATAAAATAATTGAAACAATATTCTGTGGCTCCCAACTGGACTTGAGGGAAAAACTATTGTGAGCCTTCATCTGAAAAATCAGCTAGACCACAAAGGACTGAGGGCATGGCTACCTAGTGCAAGCCTTAAGATCAAAATCTAGTACTGTTCCTTCAAAAGACAAAACATATCCCCTCCAAAGCACATAGCAAACTTCAAGTTTTGCATAAATAAGAAAATATATGTATAATTGACTGAATCACAATAGCATGCTAGTAAGTCTTGGTTAAACATACATTAAGCAAGAAGTCATAAGTTAAATTCTCAATGACCAAAAAGGATTTTTTGGATTGTTACATTATTTCCATGATTCAAACTCCTATCTAGCTTTTCTACTATACTTTGTCTTGGTGAATATCAGTATGTCTTGTTAAAGAAAATTAACTTTTAAATTTAATAATCCTGCTCAGTTTTGTAAATAAAAGTGATGAAGACTATTAAAAGGATGTCTGATTGTCCTTCAACAATATTGATAAGAAATAGGTTCTCGGTAAGAAACCATTGTAAATAACTGAAAGATTATGAGGATTATGTCAAATTTATGAAGATTATGTCAAAGATTATGAAGATATGCAAGTGTATTCAATACTGCTGTTTACACGGTCATTTCTTTTTTTAAATGTAAATTTCTGTACTTATGGATTATAAACATTTTTCTCTGTACCACATAGGTTCTCTCAGGCATATGTACATTCTGACTTGCAATATTCCCCATGACGTAGTCATTCATGCTGCTCTCTGTAAGGCGAATACATAGCGGTATGTCTCCTGAAGCATTGGATATTTCAAGCTTACCCTTTCACATATTCCCAATGAAGAATAATTGTGACAGCATTTCACAATTCATCTGAAAGGGTGACACATAGCAAATGCTGAGTATTTCAATGTACAAAGACAAATACCCTTCAAAGGAGAAGGACTACTTTGAAGACAAGTTGTGCAATGGACAATGTAGTCACTCTCTTGCAGTTATACATTACGAGAATCCAAACTTTATTATCACCAATCTTTCTCAGACAGCAAGACAGTGCATAATTTTAGCTACACTGGTCAGAAGATAATAAGGGAAGCTTCAGCAAAATAGACAATATCAATATTATTAAGAGAAAACTATCTCACCATACAATGTCATCAGAACTCAAACCTACCTGATCTGCTATCCAGAGGTCCAAAATCCAAGGAATATTTCACGACGTGGTAGTTATTCCATACATATAGTAAATTGTCCCTGGGGTTGTAATCCACAGCTGCTATATACTGGTATGAGTTGGGAAAGGGTACATCAACCAGACTGTCCTTGCTTTGGTCCGTGTTGTAAATGTAGTCAATCTTGTTCCCAGTGGCTTCATTGTCATCATCCTCATACACAGACTTGACCACATACAGAATCCCACAGATCATAAACGCGTTGGAAGCTGATCTTTTATCGTATGCCGTATCCCACGTCCCTTCAATCCGTAGCGTGTAAGGGTTCAGTTGACTAATGACAATTTTGCCATTGTTTTGTTCTGTTGCATAGATAACCCAGAGGCCATTTTCATCCACTGCCAAGTCAATGTCTGATTTCCCTCCCCATCGGTAAGGTGAGGTGTCATGGTAGTTGGCGTTAGCGATGATAGCTTCTCCACTCTTTATCCTAGTCCGCAAATCAAACTTGACTATGTTCCTGGTGCGTTCTTTATTGAAGAATAGAGCTCCATCATATACTACAAAGCCAGTGCCATCCACCCGATGAGGAAGCTTGTAGGTAGTGGTGGGTCTTCCAGCAATGAAGTCATCTTTGGATGAATACTCAGTTAGGGTGTCAGTTCTGTATGGGGTCCAGGGCATATAGTAAATCTTATCAGAAGCCTGCAGAGGGTCTTTACACCAAGCCCCAGATTGGTGATCAGATTCAAATAGATGTTCGCTCTGGTACACGCCTTTTAGTAGTCCAGGACAAAGAAAAACTGTTGAAAGCAGAAAAAAAGTTTAAATAGTAAATATATGCATTTAATATTGTCTCTCATGTTCTTATTCACATCAGCCAACACAAATCTAACAAGAGATGCCCACCACCACGGATTTGGCTGGAGTTTTGATTCAACTAAAGTATACTTCCTCATTAATTTTGGAATTCTTTCCAAATCACTTTATTTGCTGAAAAAAAAATTTAGCGATTTTATGAATAGCCATGTCACCTCTGTAAACAAATGTTGTGATTTTTTTATATGCACGGCTGTGGTAATGTATGTCTTCCTTGTATAGACATATAAAACTAAAAAAAAAATCATAGTGTTTTTATTAGTTCACTGAAGAACATGTCTTATTTGGAATTGAAAATACTTCCACTCTGATGAAATTAGCTGTGCAGTAGTTATTATTAAGAAACCCAGATGATAATTACACATTATTTTATTTTAAATAAAGGAGGGCAAAGTTCCATAATACAAGCCACTGAATCTTCTAGCAAAAAAAGATTCTTGAAGCTCCTACAACACACACAGAGCATGCAACCCACACAATTAAAAATGAGTGATGGATGGAGACTGGAAGGAAAAAAAGAGAAAGGAAGAGACAGAAAGGAAAGAAGGAAGAAGAAAAGAAGAAAAAGCAAAAGGTTACAGAAAAGAACCCAAGATCTAGATTTTAATCAGTTAAAAATGTCCTGTTAAATACAGTAGTATTGGAACTTAAAAACATGTACCTTTTACTGTTACATGAGAAAAACATTTAAAAAAAAAACAAGATTACTTGCTATATTTTGCTGCTCATACTTCAGAATGAAAACGGGCCATATTAGATTGCCTTTTAGTATGGTTCAGTAGCATATTGAGAGTGGTAGTCAGAAATCCTGGCAGATTTATCCGTAATGAAGGGGCTATCAAGCAATGTTTCCCAAAGGGTGGTCCTTGAAGCACCTGTTTCAAGTAGTGTACTACATTTTGCACAGAAGGATGAAAGGGATCCTTAGTCATATTTGCTTAAGTGGTACCATATTAAATATAATTGCAATAGAGATCCTAATAGTAGATTGGTAGATCTCCAAGGCAGAAGTATGGAGAGCGAGCAAATTTTACAAATGAATTTGATCCCGGGAGCTTTTGAATAGAGCTGCTTTGGATTACAGTGTTCTGCAGAACCTGCCATGGGAAACACTGCTCTCATATACTTGCAAAGCAAACACACTGAAAGTTAACCATGCAGTTCACTGTTAGGTTCACAGTGATTAGAAGTAGCCTGGGAAGAAAAATGAGGAATTCAAAGAAATTTGGATATCAACCTGTTTTTTATGTTGTTGTTGTTTGTTTGTTTTTTAGTGAACAAAGGGTTATTATTTTGGTATTAGTGGTTATTATTTTGGTATTTAGTAACCAATACAATAACAAATCCATAGGAAAACACACTAAAAGGAAATGAGGCTATGTATTAGAAATTATTGAAAAAAGAAACACATTAATAAAATATACAATGATTTAATTTTGAAGAAATGGAAAGTTTTTTTTGGAGAAAAAAGCTAGCTTCCAAAATCATTCATAGTAAGGACAGAGTGCCACTGTTAATTTATAATCATAATAAATGATAATTATAAGAATTTCTATATCTACTAAAGGAAATTAGGATTTTTTTTTCCAGTAAACTATTTCCTTTTTCCCTAGTAGTGAAAACAGGGACCAGAAGAGATCATGGTAGAGCCAGGAAAATAATCTGGTAAAGAAATGGAAACAGGGGCTGGGAAGGTGGCTCAGTGGTAGAGTGCTTGCCTAGCATGCATGAGGTCCTGGGTGGATTCCTCAGCACCACATAAGCAGAAAAAGCGGGAAGTGGTGCTGTGGCTTAAGTGGTAGAGCGCTATCCTTCAGCTGAAGAGCTGAGGGACAGCGCCCAGGCCCAGAGTTTAGGCCTCATGACCGGCAAAATAAAAATTAAAAAATTAAAAAATGGAAACAAGTCTAGCAATCATATTTCACACTTACTGGATTTTGAATTACTTATTTAAAAATAAAGAATTGAAAAATATATTGTTAATGATTCTACAATATTCATATGTGTTAGGATAAAAGGATTAACCCAGCACTAGTCAGTAAAACATATTAAAATGAAGTTGAGCAGCAGAAGTAGTCAATAAATTTCCATAAAATAGATAAGAATTAATAACAAAATTATTTTAACTAAATGTTAAAACTGTTAAATAACTTAGCCTATAAATAGTATATAATTTATGAAAGGTATTTAATTACCTTTTTGTTCCACTTCTATTGGAGAGAGAGAAGTAAAGAGAGAAAGGAGAAAAGAGAATAGATTAATGGTACGATATTGGCCAAGCACTTTTTATTCACCTCTTCCAAACTGAAAATAATTTACTTCACTCATACTTGTTTCATTGAACATTATGGTTTCTTTTTTAAAATATTTAAATAAGATAAATTTTTCACAATAATTATAAGCTTTCAAGCACAGTCAAATTTTGGCAAAAATAGTCAGATCTAATAAAAGTAAGATAAACACACTGTTTTAAATTACAGGAAATGTAATAGTCAAACACCAGTAGCTGCATTTCAATGATGAGATCAGCAAATAAATACACAGAAAATTTTCAAATAATTGGGTTAGTTTTACTTATACATATTATAGTTTAAACCATTATTCAACTCAATAATTTTGGTTTTTATGCAGCTCAAAGGACAGATTTCTTCTTAAAAAAAATCACCAACAGCAAAGCAAACAAACAAACAAAAACTTCACAACTCATTTCCCAGTACTTAGCTTTTGTGTTTCTTGTCAGTCTTAGGAGGTATGTATATTATAAGTTAGCCATCAGTAGGGAAGGACCAAATTTCAAATAAATGTGCTAAAAGCCCTTATTAAAGTAACTTTATTTCTGCTCATCAATATGCAATATCATGATGAAAAAACCACTGACTTTTTGGAAAAGATATTTAATTAGAGGCTTGACATAAATAATGAACCTTGACTTTGGCCTCTTTTACATTTTTAACTGTGTCAACACACACTTGAGAAAGTAAGAGATTCCTAAACATGCTGCTTAAGTATATCATACTAAGTATACTCAAATCCCATTATTACTTTTAAGGTATTTGTCAAATATCATCAAAAATAATTCTGACAAAATATAACATGTATATGAAATTCATTGTCACCTTTGGTGTATAAACTTGTTTCAGACACACTTATTTGCCTACATCCTAATGAGAGGAAATGGATAAACCAAAGCAAAGAGGTCAGGGAAGCATGGTATCATAGCTAAAACTGCAAGATTTATATTTGAAAAACCAGTTTACAGATAATGTGAAACTAAGGCAATTTCAGTAGAAAAGACTGGATGATATACAATGTACAGAAAGTAAATTTAAAACTCCAGGAGAGTTTTCAGAACAAGAGAGAAGTACCATTTTTAATAACTATATTTGGGTGAAATTTTTGTACTTTGACCTAAATGCATATGTAGTCAATTCTTATCAAAACTGTATTTATTTCTATCTATTGAAATTCTTTAAACTTCAGAATCACACGTTAGAAATAAAAAAGATGACTCCCCCAAATATGCTTAGTAACTTCGATTTCACTAATTCATGAATCTTCATTTTTAATAGCATTTCATGTGTGTGTGTGTGTGTGCTGGTACTGAAGCATGAATCCAGGGCCTTGCTCTCTCACTCAAACCATGCCTCTAGTCTGTCATTTTGCTGGAGTCATGCAGACTTTTCTGTCCATCTGGCTTCAAACCAGGATCCTCTAATATCCTGCCTAGCTAGGATTTCAGGTGAGTGCCATGAGCTCCTGGCTTTAGACCTCATTTTAAGATTCTACAATATGGTCCTAATTTGCTATCATGTCCCATTACCCTTTATTGACTTCAGAATATACTGGACTGGTATAATTCACAACAGATCAGTCAAAGCTTTATCTGGAAGAAAAAGAGAGGATACCGGGTAACGAAACCCATGCAAACACTGTAAGGTAAATAGATCTATAGCTTCCGCTGTGATGGTTCTAGGTCCTAGGCTTGGAATAATGTTCTAACAGACCTACAATATAGGCATTCACAACAAAAATAAATAAATAAATAATAGATAAAGAAAGAAAGAAAGAAATCCAGTGTAGGTTTCCAGATTCAAACCTGGTAAGCCCAGAGCTGTGTGAGGAGCCTAAGGAATGAAGCATCCCAGAGTCAAGCAAGCAAGTTAATTTGATAACACGATCCGGAGATGGTCCATTCCTGATGAAGAATGGTCCAATAGCCGATTATTTTAGTAGAAACATATGCTGTTTTATTCTGCAAAGGCTGTATCTGGTGGCGTATTTCATATCTTGGGAAGAATACAAACCTGTATTCAGACTGAGAAGCAAAATAAGGATGGCCATAACCTGAGATATTAAGTAGTATTCTCAAAAGTTTGGATGTGCCATTATTACAATGAAGGTTGAAGGTAAGAATACAAAAGCATAATTAAGTTGACCTTTTTTCAATTACTATCCCATAAAGACTTTACAACGAATTTGTTTCCTGGAATTAGTTCTATTTGTCCTTTGGAGAATTACATATGGAAGTGTTTCTAAAACATGTAATGTCTACACTGTGAACATTAACCATCTCCTCACACGCAATTCTTCATGGCAAATATTTTAACAACTTTTTAAGTGTTGATTTTTCAAAACCTACACGATGTAGAAGATAGGATGTCTAAGAAAAAGAGGGGACTATGAATCTATTATAGTCTGTAAATATTATCTTATACTTTATGGAATTTTAATTTTTCAAAATCATTCATCTCTATTATCTCAACTGTCATTTGGCAAAATTTTACTTTTAATTTCTAGTCTTGGTCTGATTTCCAGGAAATTGGCACAAACAGTAGTGCAAGCAAATCTTGCCTCTGTTGCTAGCTAGTTATTCAAAATTAAGATTTATTAGGCGGGTCTGCTTTGGAGAAAATTATGATAGTCTTGCCCATGTCATGACTGGCTGTAGCTCATTTATCATTTATTTGCTATTTTCAAGACTGAAGTAAAACAGACCTATAATTTAAGTTGAAATAAGCACACACAAATCATATTCCCATAGCAAAACTGGCAAGATAAAATAATTTGTTGTTGAAACATTTAGACTTGGCTAGTCATTGCCTCTTTTCTAATTCTAACGCTAAAAGCTTCCCATCTTTGAAATAGAAAATTAAAAGGATAGAACCATCAGTTGGACTCAATGTATACAGCTCAAGTAGTAGAAAGCCTGCCTAGCAAGCACAATGCCTTGAGTTCAAACCTGAGGACCATTAAAAAGAAGAATGAGGAGGAAGAGGAAGCGGAGGAGAAGGAAAACCCACATAGTTTAAGCACATTATAACAAAGATTAAAAAACTGGTAGAACTGAATTTGGATGAATAAGATATTCAATTTCTTTTCTACCAGATGTCTTTCACTACTTAATGAATGGAAAGGAAAGGAAATTTTATGAGAAATTAGTGTCTCTAACTCATTAAATATAAAACTGGAGAAAAACAAAAGAAAAATATGCATGATCTTGTAAGTTTCACTGACAAGAAAAAGTTGTTGCTATAAAACCGACTGCAAAGATTTCGAAACACAGGGTTGAAATGTTGCCATCTCTCCTTTGAATAGTGAGATCATAAATAAATGAGTTGTACAATGACAGCTATGCCAAGGTCTTTCTCAGATCTCCTGTCTTTTAGCTGGTCCAATATCCTGAATTCTGACATTATAGCTGTCATTGCTCATTTCCAAACCTCTTTGCAACTAGTTTTTTCTCCTTTTCCCTCTTCACTTTTAATCTTCAAAGTATTTTTATTGTCCACTCAGCCTCCATAAATATGTTTATATATTCCCTTAATGTGATTTTATTGTCGTCCTTTGTCAAACTTAATGTCATAAGCTATATCCCGTGGTTAGAGTAAATGACAATTTCAAACAAAGGGTAATTTTGTTCTGTATCAAGAAAGAAACTGGCAAAAAGAAACCAGCAAATTTTCCTTTCAATCTTCTACAGTTCATAAAGTAGACATAACATACAACTTGTTGTTGTTTAGAAAAACAACATGTTATCTGTTCCAACCATTTTTGTACCATATGAAATACTTTTGAATTGCATTTTGTTGTTGTTGGTAGTGGTGGTCGTGGAGCTTGAACTCTGAGCTTGGGCGCTGTCCCTCAGCTCCTCAGCTCAAGGTGAGCACTCTACTGCTTGAGCCATAGTGCCACTTCCAGTTTTCTAGTGGTTTATTGGAGATAAGAGTCTCACGGAGTTTTTTGCCCAGGCTGGTTTTGAACCATGATCCTCAGATCTCGGCTAGGATTAAAGGTGTGAGCCACTGGCACCCGGCTTGAATTGCATTCATTAATTAGAAAAGGTATGGATCAAATCACATATCATATGTTGTCAAATCTTCCTGAATTGCACTGTAAATTTACAAAGAGTATGATGCATGCCAAAAATTGCTAGTGCCACAACTGAAATGTATAAAATTATATAGACTTCTAATGTTGTTTGAAATTTCTTTTCTTTTAAATTCTGTCATAGACCACATTTTTCTATCTACTGTGTAGATTTTCCAAATGAGTTCAATGTCATAATCCAATAATGCTTCCATATTTCTGCCATAGGTGAATTAAAAGACACGTATGGGAATATAAGATGGTTGCCAAAATAGCAAGTAATTTAGATGCAGGCATGTTTTTAATTGATATGTAGTGGTGTCTTAAATAAACTTATTGTGTTGGTAATATTTGGATTAAAATATTAAAATACATTTGTGTAATCTGACCCCAGAAACTCAGCAGTTAGGGAGGTGGCACAAAGGTAAATGAAATTATATAGAAATAATTAGTCTGGAATATAATTTGTTGGACTAACATCTATGTCTATATAACCAGATATGTCTATCTATGTCTATCTAACCAAATAGCCTATTATAATTTTTAAAAATCATATTAATTGCCTAATTTAAATCTTTAAAAGATCAGTGTGGTAGTTACCATTCCCATGAGGGAAGAGTTAACACAAACCCAAATAGTTATAAACACCTCACCCAGATCAACAGAGGAAAGTGGCATAAATCTGTAAATTGTCTTATGTTAGACAATGTTTTTAGTGACATGGAAACTCAAGGAAACTTAGGTTTTTTGTGTCTGTTTGTTTTGTTTCTTGTTTTTTTTTTTTTCTTTCTCTTGTTCTCCATTCCCTCTGTTACTGTGCCACGAAGAAGTGGAATCTCACTAGGGTAAGAACTGTTTCTCAAATGAAGCACACACTACTAATAACATTTAAACTTCACAGTAATCTTCCAAGAAACATTCTCATTATCCTCACTTTTCAAATGGGGAAACTGATGAACAAAAACATGTGGCTCCATTGTTAATAAATGCTAGTACAGGGTTTCAAATTAAGGCCTTTAGCTTGCTCATTGATCTTCTGTGAGATGTAAAATGATCTTATAAATCTGCAGGGCTAAACTTATAAAAGACAGTGATTAGAATTGCTATTCTTTAGCAAAAACAATGCTTAGAAGGAAGAACAGTGCTGGAAGAATATCAATTCCAAGCTTCAAACTCTATTACAAAATCCGTAGTAATAAAAACAGCTTGGTATTGACACCAGAACAGGCCTGAGAATCAAAGGAATGGAATATCCAGAAATGAACCCATAGATCTAAGGCCACCTCATATTTGAAAAGGGAGCCAAAAACACAGGAATGAGGGAGGACAGCCTCTTCAACAAATGGTGCTGGCAGAATTGGCTATAGATAAGTTAAATTTGTAGATATCACCTTGCACCAGAATCATTTCCAAATGGATCAAAGACCTCACTGTAAGACCAGATAGTCTGAAAATATTACAGGAAGAAATAGGGGAAATACTAGGGTTCCTTGGCACAGGTCAAAACTCTGTAAGTAAAGATCCAGAAACACAACAAATCAAAGAAGGGCTGGATAAGTGGGACTGCATCAAGCTGAAGAGTTTCTGCATGGCAAAGGACACAGATAGCAAGATAAATAGAAAGCCCACAGAATGGAAGAAGATCTTTATTAGCTATGCATCAGACAAGGGCCTCATATATAAAATATACTTAGAACTCAAAAAATTACATCTTCCAGCAACAAATCCTCAAAGAAGCAACAATCCAATTAATAAATGAGCTAAAGACTTAGAGAGACTTCTCTGAAGAAGAAATAAGAATGGCTAATAGACACATAAAGAAATGTTCAATATATGTGGCCATAAAAGAAATGCAAATCAAGACAACATTGAGATTCCACCTCATCCCAGTTAGAATGCCATTATCAAGAAATTAATTATAACATGCTGGCAGGGATGTGGCCAAAAAGGAAGATACTACACTGTTGGTGGGAATGTAAACTTGTTAAATCACTCTGGAAAGCAGTATGGAGGTTCCTCAAAAAATTGAATATAGAGTATTTCTATGACCCATCAATCCTACTCCTGGGCATCTATACAAAGAACTACAAACCAGGCTACACTTAAGCAATCAACATGACTATGTTCATTGCAGCACTGTTTACCATAGCTAAGATATAAAATCAACTCAGATGCCCCTCAATGGATGAATGAAGAAAATGTGGTATGTACACACAATGAAATCCTATGCTTCCATCAGAATGGCATTGCCCCATTTGTAAAGAGATGAAAAGACTGGAAAAAATTATACTAACTGAAATAAGCCAGACATAAGGAAACAGGCTGCATGGTTTCCCTCATTTATAGTAATTATATTGTGCCTATAAATCTACAAACAAACCCAGTGGATAGTAAAAAGCAAATAATTACTGTTGGACATGAATAGTTAAACATCCACACAGTGAGACCGAAGTAGGATATTCTTAGAAGAGGATTACAAGAACTCAGAAAGTATGTGCATATGACCCTATAAAATGTTCCTGATCGAAATGAACTCCAAGAAATGGAAACAAGAGTTTTTATTTTTTTTTAATTGCAGGTTTGTGGTTCTTCTTTTTCTTTCCTTTTGTCTTTGGTATATTCCCTTTGGTCACTCTTTGTATTACATATAAGTCTGATTTGGGAGAGGGAAGAGAAATCACAGAAAAGGTGGAACAAAAGTTGAACCAATTCAGCAAGGATATTCACTAGACACTATGTTGGAAGTGAACTATACAAATTGGGGTGAAGGAAATCAGGAGGGCAAAAACTGAGAGACAATGAGGGAGTACCTGACACTATTCAAAAGGACATGTATTCATTATCTGTAACTAACCCCTCTGTAAATCACCTTTAAATAAATTTTTAATTGCTATTTTTCTAAGCAATCTATATTGGAACTATGATGTTTTCAAGGAAAAGTATAGGATGATATACTTTTTGCTATTATACAGCATCTATCAAAAGATAGAAAATGACTCCTCATTTTTGGCCAAATAAAACAAAATTCTCTTATCATTGGAAACAAACCACTGTTCAACACCTCACCTCATGTTCTACTAATTCTTGCTATTTTGAAATAGATAATTCTCTCTTCTATTTCACATTTACCAAGAAAATATAAAAGCTCTGCAGTAAAATAAATGAGATCTGCGAGATTCATTAAATTTTTTGGTGCATTGCATATCAGAAATTCTGACAGACATCTGTCTCTTTCAGTAAATAAAGTGCTAATCCTTTATTTAATGAGAGACAGCAGTAATCTCTTCTGCTCAGCTTCTAAATTATGTTTTTCAAATAATACCCATGCATCAGTGCATAAAAATGCCATTCAAGCACCTTATATGACAATGGCTTTATATAATATGCTTCCAAAATTAACACCTCCTAATGAATTTCATCTTGGAGTGTGCAGATTGAAAATGTCAATAATTCATAAAATGCTTTCCTAGTCCACATTCTAATTTATGTGCCTAAACACAATATCTATAGATGCTGTGGGAAGCGAGATCAGCCTTTTATTTTGTATTGTCATTTCACCCTCTTGAAAGGCTTTTAAACTGTTAATTTAGCCCTTTAAAAGAAAATGGTGCTCTTAGCACACTTTTTAGAGTAATAGCCCTGATATAAACAATAATTTTGCAAAGTTATTATAAATTACACTTAAAATCAATAGTACATTTGGTTCATGAAGGATGCACCCTGTTATGAAAATCACTCCGCACTACATGGCATTTTTTAAATTGCTAAACAAAATACATAAAAACAGAGTCACCTAAGAGTATGTTATTGTATGGTTAAAGATATATAAGATATAATTAATTCCTCTTTTGAGTCTCATTACATGAAAGGGACTGAGAGTTACGAACAGAAGAAATAATAATACCTAACAATGTTAACAGTCTGATGTAATATGGATCAGTGCTATCCATAAGTGTTGACCTTGGTCTAGGCCTTCAACTTTCTAAGCTTTTATTAACATTTATTTGATGGAAATGATGATTATCACATGACAAAAATGTGTGAAGAAATAAATCATGCAATTCATATGAAAATTTTTTTTACATGATAGTAAGTGGTAGATAAGACTCCTATAACAATTGCTAAACATGCAGCATGGGAGTAGACATGATGTGAATCACACCTCTCAGACACTTGTGAATCTCGTGGTAGGAACATATTTTAGATGAAATGATCTCTGCCTCAGGGAAACTTACAGACTAACAACTGGTGAATTTCAGTTTGCTTATTTTACTCCAAACAAGCTATTTGTAAGCACGAGAAGAGACATGAACTGCAGAGAGAGGGACATTTGTGAAGAGAAGCTTGACAAGGTGTAAAAGTTTGACTGAAAATAGATTTCCCATGGAAAATGTCAATTCCTTGCTTGGAGGACATGTATCTGACCAGCACTTACCATGAAGCTTTATTCTTTCTGCTTCATGCAACTGTGATATCAAAATAAGCCTAGATTTAATACCAAAAACTTAATAAGTACTTTCAAATGAATATTCATTTCTAGAGTTTGGGGGTTCTAATTACATTAGATAGCATTTAGTTTTAGTTGATATTTAACAAATGAGAAAACTAATGCCAATAAATTTAGGTATTACCCTCAATCCACTGTTTCCTTATTAATCCTCAATAGTATAAAAATTATAATAAAGTAACATAATCAGTTTTATTCATGTAGGAATTTTTTTTAATGATAAGGACCAAATCTGAGGTATTTGTGTGGACAGAAATGGCAATCTTAAATTGAAGCTGTCATGAAATTGCTTTTTACTTCTGATATGGAAACTGCAATAAGTATCTTTCTGTCTTTACCAGGGCTTTCAACATCTCGTGAATTTATCTTGTCACTGAAAGTTTCTATCATTGTTATCTAATAGAATGAGGCTGGAAAACAATTAAACAAAAAAAATAATAACACCAGCCACTCAGTAAAGAACAAATGCAACAACAAAACCCAACATTCTAAGGAATAACCTTGAGCACAGAGGCACTAACAACAGTCTGGTTTTTCAAGGAATTTATCCAAATGGCCCAGCCAAGCTGGGATTAGATTCATTTGCCAAAGAATAGAAAATAACTTGTATTTATTTATCAATGTTTAATGAAAACCAGATTAATAATACAAATACGATTTTTAGATCAAAAAAAAAAATAAGCAAAGTAAACTTCAGAAGTTTCTGTGTAGAAAATCCCTCAACATGCAGGCAAGTTTAAGGCTCTTCCTCACTCATTATTTTTAGTGTGTAATAAAATTCGAAAGCTTCCCCCATGATATAACCCCTGTTGTCACTGTATTTGATTCCAATGCCCTGCATCTTGTATATACATTTTTCTAATTTGGGCAGGGGAAGGGAAATAACAAAATGCTGAAACAAGGATACAGGCTGACCCATTGTAACAATAAGACATACAAGACATTGTTGAAAAAGAACTTTACAACTTGGGGGTGGGGTGGGGAGGGAAGGGATGGTAAGGGAAAAACAAAGGAGGGGTAACAATGCTGGATAGGAAATGTACTCATTATCTTACTCATGTAACTGTGACCCTTCTGTACAGTATCTTTACAATAAAAAGTTGGAAAGCTAATTTATGTAATAAATTCCAAGTCTATACATTCACTGATGTAATTTTTCCAAAATCTGTGTTTTTATTTTGTTGTTGTTTGTCATGGTGCCTGGACACTGTCCCTGAGATTTTTTTGATCAAGGCTAGCACTCTACACTTTGAGCCACAGGCCATTTCTGGTTTCCTGATAGGTAATTGGAGATAAGAGTCTCATGGACTTTCCTTCCTGTGCTGGCTTTGAACCATGATCCTCAGACCACAACTTCCTGTGTAGCTAGGATTACAGGTGTGAGCCACTGGCTCCCAGCTTCCAAAATGTTTCTCAGATAATTTTCTAACTTTATTTTGCATTAATTCCATAGGTGACCCATCCTCTTCACAATGGTACTCATTTTTATTTTAGGTAGTCTACATGAATTTCACTTCTTATCTTTGCTCACTGTCCTGGGCAATTCATCTCTTACCTCCCTGTGAAACCACACTCAGTCTTTAGGAATTCTTTTTAATTATCAAAGTTCATATTGAAGACATGCTTTTCAACAATAATATAGAGTAGGGATTGGTAAAGATTTTCTGTAGACATCCAGATAAGAATCAATTAGAGTATTGTGGGGTACACCCAGGTACTGATACATAATCTATCTTTTTCTTTTCTTTTTTTGGGGTGCCAGTCTTGGGGATTGAACTCAGTGTCTAGGCACTGTCCCTGAACTTTGGTGATCAAGGTTAGCATGCTATCATTTGATCCACAGATCTATGTACATCTGTATCTTTGATGGTTAATTGGAGATAAGAGACTCATTGATCTTCCTGCTTAGGCTGCCTTTGAACCATGACCTTTAGATCTCAGCCTCCTGAATAGTTAGGGGTACAGGTATGAGCCACCAGAAGCATCTGGCTGTCTTCTTATTTTCACAACTGTTAAAACTCTTAACTACGATTCCTGGATATAATTTCATGGCTGTAGTACCAAGCTATATCCAAATGAATTTCACTTTGTACAGTCTCCTTTACAGTTCCAAGTATTTGTTATTTGTTACTGTCTGTCCTTCTGGAAGCAGTCAGATGTCATTGGAGGCAGAAATTTCTGCACTGTTTACAATCAATATGCCTTCCTCTAACCAGATGTTCATTAACTGTTGCACTAACATGCTTTCAAAATTATGGACAATGGTTGCAAGAATAAGTTTCAGGAAGTGGAGGTATGGCTCAAATGATAGAGTGTCAGTCATGAGAGGAGAATGAGCTGGATATGATTTTATCAATGATATGATCAAGGGAAAAAGGGGAAATCTTACCATGGTAAGAAGTCTTTTGTTTTTGTTAAGGAGGTACATGAAATCCTGCTACAGGCGACTTCTTATCTCTTTATATTAAGATCTATTACTTATATAACTGGTAACAGTAGAAAATATTCTAGAGTCTGTTGCCAAGAAGTCAAAGCATTATATTTCTGAGGATTTCTCCTTGAGGGTATGTGACTCAATCACTTATGCTAGTCTATTTGTTAATGCTTTATCTGTATTATCTTAGTTCATCTTCACAACAGGTCTATTGAAACTGTGTTCACCACAATATAGATGAAGGAAAAGTGGTTATGAAAATCAGTGAACTGATATTTGAAGTGCAGAATATGCACTCATAAGTCTATGCAATTTTACTTGGCAAAATGAGAGGGTGATGGCTGGGCCTAATGGCTCATTCCTGTATTGCCATCTATTTTAGAGACAAAGATTGAGAGAATTACTGTTTAAGGACAGCCTAGCCAAAAAGTTTTCAAGACCCCCATCTCAACAACAACAACAACAACAAAATAATCTGAATAGTATATGTAACAAGGAAGACTGTAGTCCAGTCTGTCTCCAGCAAGTATACAAGACCTTACAAAAATAACTAAGCAAAAAGTACTAGAGATGTGGCTTAATTTATGAGTACCTGTCTAGTAAACATACTGCCCTGATTTCAACCACAATTCTGCCAAGAAGAAAGGAAGGAAGCAAGAAAAGAAGGAAGGAGGGGGAACAGGGGAGGAAGGAGGGAGGGAAGAAAGGAAGGAAGCAAGGAAAGAAGGAAGGAGGGAAAAAGGGAAGGAAGGAAAGAAGGAAGGAAGGAGAAAAGGAAGGAAGCAAAGAAAGAGGAAAGGAAGGAAGGAAAGAAGAAAAGAAGGAAGGAGGAAAAGAAGAAAGGAAAGGAAGGAAGGAAGGAAGAGAAAGAGAGAGACAAAAAAGAGAAAGAAAAAGGAAGGATAATAATGAATTCATATTTAGTGAGTGCTTAATATATACTAGATAATATAAGGTTTATGTGCCTTATAAGTATTGTCCATATAATACATTACTACTCAAAGTACCGGCATTATAATTTCAGTATTACTAAGAAGAAACCATGGTATGGGGAGTTAACCATGCATTGCATGTCAGCACTGCCAGGCTTCTGACACCACAGGACAAGTGCTAAGCTACTATTTTTTTATTTTTCAAGGAATGAATATTCCTTAAAAGGTAGTTATGGACCAGGTAAGCCACATTTAAAAAAACAAATATTCAAAGAAAGCATTTAAGCCTGTATCATATGAGTCGACATCCAAAGCTAAGAAATTGGATTTAAAACTGAATTAGCATGAACAACAACAAAAACCATAAAGAGTTCTTTCCGTCTAATTCTTTATTAGCACTCAGCCAATGTCTGCTAGGCAATCCACTTAATGCACTTTTTGTTTCTGTTAGTGGAATGTGTCAAATTAGAGGGAAACCGAATTTTAAGAGAATAGAACAAACAACCACATTATTCTTTGCTCTACTAGATCACTGGGCAACATACTTTACTATGTATTTAAACTAGCTGATCAGTAACTGTTTTTTTCTTCTTCTTCTTTAAGCCATTTATAGAAGGGTCATAAAACAAACTTCCAGTGAATTCATTGAGAATGGAGCTACTAGCAATATAACATTATTCGGTGTAACTTTCTTTTCCCCCAATAGTAGAGGTTTAATTTAGTGACTTCTACTCAAGTTTGCTGGTGCTCTATCATTTGAGTCATGTCTCCAATTTGGCTTTTTGCTGGTTATTTTGGAGATGGTGTCTTGCAAACATTTTTGTCTGCGATAGTTTTGCCATCCTTAGGATCTCAGCCCCCTGATTATTTACGTTTACAAATGTGAGTCACTACTCCCTGGCTTTTTCTCACTCATTAGTGAAATGAAACTTCCCTGAAGACAAAATGTGGTTCATACCTAGTGACCATGATGGACAACATTCTGGCATAGAAGAATGAAATATGCTAAAAAGAAAGAGGCACAAAGGCAGATATAACCAACTGGTCTCCTGATAAGTATAAACAAATCAATTTCATGTTTGTTTGTAATGGTAAGTACTTTAAATAATATTAGATCTATATTATGTGAGGTGGTCTTAAACAAAAAGAACCTTAAGAAATAGAATTTCTATTTTGTCAGGATCTCCTATATTATAATATTTTTTGGCTAATCTAATTGAAAGCAAACTGTACATGTTCCTATACAGGGTGCAATTGTCACTCTGTGTCTCAGCAGAAGAATTCCTGTAAAATGTAAGTTTTTGGTGATTATTAAGACAATACAAGTGTTCTTCATGCTATGTGTACTTAAAGAATTGACAATCAACATATTAAGTTTAATATTCTTATTCAAATTAGTAATGGCAAAATGAAAAGAAATCAAATTAATATTACATATGTGTATGGATTGAATACCAGCTATGCTGAAGTGAATATTTTCTGAATTTAAATTTGAAAAAGTACAAACATATTTTTTTCTTCCATTTCTTCTATATGTTAACAAAGGGGAGAAAATGACCATGCTCTGTTCAATCATGCTACATTTTTAAACAATAAAAATGTGGAGACACAATACCTTGTATTTGGACTATTTAAACAATGATTGAACAAATATGAATTGAAATAAGAAGCATTTAGAGCAAAATAACCAATTCCTATTGCATGGTTCTTATGTGTAAATTCTTATTAACTATTAATTAACAAAATA
The DNA here is from genome assembly GCF_019054845.1 of Dipodomys spectabilis. NCBI lineage: Eukaryota > Metazoa > Chordata > Mammalia > Rodentia > Heteromyidae > Dipodomys > Dipodomys spectabilis. Next base: position 20,399,532 of record NW_024870720.1, on the reverse strand, counting down.
ATTTTAAGATAGAATGTATTATCACTCTAAAATACATCTGAAGAGCTAAAAAATAGTGAAGGAGCAAAAATTCTTGTTTAGGGTCACAAATCTAAAAAGAGAACAAGGAATTAATAAAAGATAATCTGGCTTCATAGTTTATTTTTATTGGATGAGTTGCATAGTTTCACCACATTACAATTCAATTTATTAATAATAATATTTCTCACCCAGAGACTGAAGTAACATTGGATACATTGTCTTTAATATACATATATATATATATATATACATGTATATATGCATATATACATACTGATATATAAATATATATATATATTTTTTTTTGGTGAGTTGTGGGGCTTGAACTCTGGGCTTGGGCATTCTCCCTGCGCTCTTCAGCTCAAGGTAAGCATTCTACCATTTGAGCCACAGCGCCACTTCTGGTTTTGTAGTGGTTTATTGGAGATAAGAGTCTCATGGACTTTCCTGCCTAGGCTGGCTTTGAAACATGATCCTCAGATCTTAGCCTCCTGAGTAGCTAGTGAGCCATTGGCGCCCGGCTAACTGATATTTTTATGTAGTTCCAATTTGTGAGCCAGGGTCAGCTTGCTACATACTTATTAAAAGTATGTAACACAGAGAACTTGTATCTACTTCCAAATAAATGGCATACACATTTTGTAACAAACTACGTAGATTTCCTAGATTTATCAAGTTGATATTTAGTAAACAAACCAAGTGGCATTTCAACCAACAAGTTGTTCCTTGGTAACAATTCTCCTATCTTTCATGTGGCATGGATTTGTGAAAGCTGCACTGCTGTGTATATCAAGTTTAGAGACAAACAGGGATTTGTGACAGAAAATGTTAACTCAGTAGAAATGAAAGTTTAAAAAAATCAAATGCATGCAGAAGGGAAATCAAAATAAAGTATCAAGTGCTGGTTTCATGAAGTGGTTTGAAAACGGCCTTGTCTTCTTCACCTCAAAAACAATTTCATGTACGATGGTGACACTGGTGTCTAAATATTATAAACAAGTTAAGAGAAATCAGCATTCTTTTATTGTCTTTTCCCTCAGTTTAGGAAACCACTTATTTCTAGTTTGAATTCAGAGCCATTAAACCCTTACAAAGTGTTTATTGCACTACACATATTATTGGTCCTGTCACTTAACAGTGCTCTCTTTCTGTTTTATAGCAAATGTAGCAATGCTCCATGGCATCAATAGATTAAAACATTTCCTATGAGAAAAACTATGTGAGAATGGAGCAAGCTCATTTTGCTACAAGCTAACTCAATAAATCTGTTCAGTTTACTGGTGTTAGCATTCATTTAAAATCAGTGCATATTTATCTTGCAAACTTCAAGATGACAGAAGAGAGAGGTTAAATTCCCTTTTTTCCTCCCCCTGGCAGGAATGCTGCTTTGTTAATGTTAATAAGTGGGAGCTTAGTAAAAGCAGATCAATGTTTCTGATATATACTCGCTAAGTATTCACAAAGGGTCAATGAAGGTTATATTCAGCGTAACAGTTAATATCTATTGTCTCTAGAAGCACTCAACTCATTAAAGATAGAAGAAAGCTGATTGACTTTCATGATGATTGACATTTTTAAATTCAAAACCAGATATATGAGTAATTGGCATACATCGTTTGCTTCCAATAAGACAAATAAAAAAGTATCATGTACTCTTGTGTAGATTAATCCTATTTTACTCTATTTATAAATCTACTTATGTATCAAGTATCTCTCTTCCCCTGTATTATATCCCATCCCATATACTTATGTTTTTGAACTGCTACTTATAGAGTAAACAAAATGGTGGGAATAGTCAGTAGCTATTTGGAAATAGTATTGCAAAATCTTTTTACTTAGAAGAAAAACCTCCCTTCAAAACTTCTTCTTTTTCCAGTTTCTTACCTCACATTGGAGACAGTTATAGATACAGCCTATAGAACTCTTCCTTTAGATCAATTTGTCAACATATAAAAGTTAAAATGATGCACACCGATGACACAATTTCTCTTCTGGTTGTGTATGACAACTGTATTTCCCTCATTTGTCACAATACAGCAAAACAACAAATATTTACTAAACCAGTTAATGCTGATAGCTGTAAAATAGCTATAGTACATTTTTATATACAATGAGTTCAAAAATATCTCATTAGAATTTTATATCATTAGAATTTTATGTGACATATTTTTGTTTCTGAAAGATGTTGAGTGAATGAATGCCTTATTTTTTTATTTTTATATACCATTTTCTTGCACACAAACTTCTTCATTTCTCTTAGAAAAATCAACATCTTTATAGGAATTTCCTTTGTATCACCAGCTTTTCTGCAAAGAGACTTAATGCTTCTGCTACATTCTACCTATCAATGCTGCCTTTAAGAGGTTCTCATACATAGTCTGGTGTCAAATGAAATCCTCACTTTTTATGAAGCTTTCAGTTACAACCTATAACTGAAAGATGTCTTATGAAGAAACTATTACTGGCAATCGAGAACGAGATAGTATTCCAGTTACCATCATATTAACATGGAGTATAGTGATGAGTAGAAAGCAAAGTAGGAGTAGTTTCTCTATAAACTGTTTCAAACATATCACTCTTACTTGACAAGCTATAACTCCAAGGTAGATATGTTAAATGTTTAAAGAGATGGTGATAATTAACATTTTGTCAAATCAGATATACATTTGACTATAATATTGTTATAATAACACCAAGTAAATAATAGTTGGTAAATAATTTGATGATACCTATACATATTTTTAATTCCTCAAACAGAACATGTCCAAACATTTCTATATGGCAGACCCATGAAAGTCTAGCACAAGACATGGACTCCGATGAAAATGGACAGTATTGGGTATGGACTCGATTCCAGGAACCAAGAGGGAAGGTACAGAGGAGAAAAGTATTCCCTCAAATTTGGATGAAATTAGAGTTGAGTTAGACAGATACAAACACATTTACTAAATATATTTGCATGGGTTCACACATGAAGAGAATACTTATATCTTAAATAAACTGTAACTTTCTCAAAATACCAAGTTTCAATATGATTTGCATTAATTTCAATGTAGTGTATTTTTTTGTTTTGTTTTGATTACATAGCACTATTCTTCAAGCACTCTCCAACATAAAGTTTTGTTTTGTTTTGTTTTTTACTATTGCAATACTATGTCTTCTTTGTAACATTCTTTCCAGTTTCATACAGAGTGAAAAGTTTGGATGAGTACCATGAGTAGAGGAACAACTTTTATGCATTCTGTAGTGCAGTTAGAGGCACAGAATGGAGGAGAAAAAAAAAAAATAGAAAAATAAGTTTATTCTCTTGTGAATTCTAGAAATAGGAAAAAATAAGAGAAATAGCCTAGATTATCTATACTGAATTTACAAATATCTAAGATATCAGGCAGATGATTGGGGAATTGTTAAAAGATGTAATTTTTTCTGCTAGACCTATTTGTTTTGCATGAGAACATTTATTTGACTTTGGCTCTTGGCTACTCTTCCATATTTTGAGAAGACAAAGGGTATTTGGATAGAACTTTATCATAATACATTGCATAGTAAATTATGCTCTATATAAATATTATTTCTCTTTTAGGAACTCTTATTTCTTGGATTTTAAAATATAGCACAGAAGAGTACCTTGAGTAATTACTGCAGGCTCAATTAAATAATCCAAAGGAATCCAGAATTCTGGACTAAGAAGTATAAAAGTGAAAAGAAATATTTTAATTTTCAACTTTGATTATTTCAATTACTAATTTAGCTAGAAGAAAGTCCTTAATATTTAAAGATTCTGAGATAGCATAACTTAAACACACATATAAATCAAGATAAATTACTATAAATCATTAAATAAGGAGGTTTAAAAGTGATTTATTTAAGGCAACATTATATGCTGATACACATTAGTCACACAATAAATTCTTGCTGATTGGTCAACTTAATGAACTTGATGATGAATTAGTACAACTATCTTCTACATGGAGGAAGAACACAAAGAAATGGTATATTCCATATCTGTCAACTTTCAAATTTTTTTTATTCTTAGAAGAAATTAGCACAACTAGTTATTAACTATGGTACAATTAATATAGAAATCCATTTTGTTTATTAATGTAAAATTGGGCCACAGAGTGAAGCTACTCCTAGGCATCTCTATGCATTATATTTATATACTTAAGTAATTACCACTGCAAATCTTATCATTACATATCTATATGAATGTGTGTGTGTGTGTGTGTGTGTGTGTGTGTGTGTGTGTGTGTGTGTCCAGGATATGCTGCACCTTCTGTTGTCAGTCAGTCATCATTTTCTGGGTATCTTGGTTATATATCACAGGTTACAACCTGTGATAACCTGCTTTATGGGTGAAGCATACAAGAGCAATTTTTGTGAAAAGGAGCAATATTTTAAATTCTAAAACAACATATTCCAATGTAGAAATGAAGAATCTATTTACTTACAGAGACACTTATATAAAGAAACAAACAATACTAGTCACAGTGATGACAAAATGTCACTTCCCCTCACCAATATGGTAGACATCTCTTGAATAAGTAAGTAGCAAAAGTTCACATAGTGATGTCAGGTATAGAGCATCAGTGTAAATAAGCTATAAAGAAAACAAAAAAGTTGTAGGAACTGGGATATGTGCTAGTGAAATAAACATTTTAATTTTTGAATTGAAATTGACTGATTATATATGGCATTATATGAAGACCTCTCCAAACAACTTGCATTTATTCATCTTATTATCTTTCCCATGTTGTAGATGAGGAAAGAACATGAGGTCCAGTGACCTGAACCATACAAGACAGGTAGTTTATAACCAAGGAACTTTATGATTAAACCTAAATTTGTAAGATAACAAAAATGCTATACTGATGTTGCATATGTAAGATTTACAGAATGAAATGTAAATGTAAACTATTATTTTCTTGGAAACAATTATTAAACTTTTCAAAAATATTTTTTTTTCTATTCAGAGATGGTGGTTTTCTACATGACTTTATTGATGCAGGGGCAGCTACAGTGTCTACAATTGTACTATTATTTTAAAAGCTCTGAATCACATGCTTTAAGAAGGCACAGTTGATTTGTTAGATGACCTTTTGGCACCTTCATTCTGACCTTGATAAAAGACAGAATAGCACTATCAATAATTGCAAACTCTTCATGTGGTAGAACTACAAAGTAGCATATATAACAAGTACAATGAAAATGCAGTGAAGTGCAATGAAATACATTTCGACTGATAGACTAGCATCCTACAAATATTTGGCCACATCTATATGTGCTGATAGGAATGATACACAAATGTTTTATGAGAAATTACCAATACAAGAAACTGTTCCAAAATTACATTTCTAATGCAATGGAGATGTAAGGACTTGTCATCCCTAAGGCACCAGGTCTACCAATTGATAACTTTTTGTTGCTGGTGGTGGTCGTGGGGCTTGAAATCTGGGCCTGAGCACTTTCCCTCAGCTCTTCAGCTCAAAGCAAGCACTCTACCAAGTGAATCACAGCACCTCTTCTGGTTTTCTGGAGGCTTATTGGAGGTAAGAATCTCATGGATTTTCCTTCCCGGGCTAGCTTTGAACTCAATCATCAGATCTCAGCCTCCTGAGGAGCTAGGATTAAAGGCATGAGCCACCAGTACCTGGCCACTTGATAACTTTTTACAGAAAGATCTCCAAAGTAGGGGTCAGTGGTTCACATCTGGAATCATGGCTACTCAGGAGGCTGAAGTCTGAGAATCACGGTTCGAAGCTGACCTGGACAGCATACAGGCCCTGAGTTCAATGCCCAGGATGAACCAAAAACAAGCAAACAAAAATATTGCAAAACTGCTTGATAACTTTTTACAAAAAGATCTAAAAAAATCTATATAGTTCATAATGTATGACAAAACATGTCAAATCTTAGACAGTATTTAGTTTATTAATACAATTGAGAAGCATAATGTCTGCTGTATGAAATGCTAAATTTATGTGAGTGCAGGTTTATGGTAAGTAACATGTGAAAAACTACTGAACAAAATATAGCCAGTGCCAACACAAAAATGATAAGCAACATCATAAAAAAAATCAATAATGTTTAAAATATGTGAACTTTCCTTGAGTAGTACATTAGAGTGTAGTAAAATCTGTCAGTAGTTATATAAGGGGTCAACACTCTAAATAAATATATAGTGCTGTGACACTGTGACAGTGAAGATATTTTTTATAAGAGACCTACCAATATTCTGATATTTAGATATGTTTTAGATACACATATGTAAATGTAGACCGATATATACAAGTTTAGCACTATTGGCTTATACTCCACACATCATTTATAATACTTTGGTGCAATATAGTTCATTCACAATTGCACTTGAATATTCAGAAATGTAATAAAACTTTATGGTAATGTTAGTGTACATACTGCAGAAGTCAGCATGCAGGTTAAAGTCAAAGTCTCTGAATGTCAAGACACATGTGAATCCTAAGGCTAACTGTCTCCAAGAGAGAAAGGGACAGCACTGTGAAGTGAGGCCCAGCAATCAGTACATCCCCACAAGTAAAACTCTATTATATCATTCGTTGGATATTCTCCAAACTAATTTATTAGCTTTTCTATTGTTCATTATTGTCTATTAATTTAGAAAAAATAAAGTTACTAATAATCATTATTTTACAAAAATAGAATTTTACATATGATTCCAAAACCTAAGGGAGAATCTAGTACAGATTTGTTATTTTGTTGTTGTTTTAGTGCTGAGGATAAAACTCTGGGCCTCATACATGGTAAGAATATGTTTTACTCTGAGTATCTTGAGCTATATCCACATTCCTCTATAATTGTTTTGTTTTTGTTTTTTGTTGGTTTGTTTTTTTGGTTGGTTGTATGGCTTGAACTCAGGTCCTGGGAGCTGTCTCTGACCCTCATAGTGAGGAAGACTAGAACTCAACCACTGGAGCCACAGTGGTTTTTGAGAGATTAATTGGAGATAGGAGTCTCACAGGGACTTTTCTGCCCTGGCTGGCTTCAAATTGCGATCCTCAGAACTCAGCCTCCTGAATAGCTAAGGTTGCAGGTGTGAGCAATTTTGTTAAGATCTGAGAGCATGACTCGAACTTGGTACCTAATGCTTTTGCTGATTGAATAGCTTTCTACAAATTGAGCCATGCCTCCAACACCTATAATTGCTTTTAATGTAAAAGTTTAGGTATTAGACAACCAGAAAACTCCATCTCATTTGTAAACATCCATATATATTCTGCTGAAAAATTCCTGTCCCTTTATTGTTAGCAAAAAATAAAAAATAAAAGATTTGCCACTTTGGCTTACTCTGCAGCTTAAACATGGTATAGAGCAGATTAAATGCTTGTTGACTATTTGGTACCAATTATACAATGACCTGTACTGTGGAACATTCATAGAAAATGACAAACTAGGAAATTCAGTATTTGTTTTAATGGATTTACCAATTTGTTCATGAGTTATATTAATTTAGCAATTCTGAGACTTATGTAAGAAAATAAAACACTATGTAAAATTTTTATATAAAAAATAAAATATATATATAACTATAGGACTAAAATAAAATAGAATAAAATTCTAGAGAAATTTACAAAATAAATACAATGTGCTTTGAATGGTCAATAGAATGTGATAACAAGAGCAATATGACTAGGAAGCATTCTCTATATGGGTCTTGAAAATTTAAAAACTGGAAATAATGGAATAGTCAATTATTCAAATTTTGTTTCCAGGAAAAAAAATCTTACATAGAAAACACCAAGTGCTTCTTTAGATTGCTTGTTTTAGGAATTTAGACATTTTAAATTCAAAATTGTGAATTCAAATACTCAGAGACCTTGAGGGACCTTAAACAAGAAATTGTTGGGTAAACCAGTGTATCTTTAAAAATAGTTTGAATTTTCTTAACAACCAGAGCTGTATTACTAGTAATATAAAACAGATGCAACTATCATGACTACAATGAAGAAAGCATATAAAAGTCTGTATTTGTGACTCTGACACAGAAGTATAGTTAGAATGAGACAATTTATAATGGCTCTAAATCTCTACGCATCCCAAATGACACTTGTTGTTAGTATAGCTGCCAATTTCTCTCAGTGCTAGGGTTAACTTTACATTGTATTTTTCATGAATAAACACAACAATAGCAAAACAAAAGAGATATAAGTCTGAAGATAAGCCAATAAAGCTGTACAAAATGGTCCATGAGGAGACCCGAGGAAGATGGCAAGGAGAAGCTGGAGGATAAACAAGCTCTCTCGCTTACAAGGAAGTTTTAGTGTTGCAGTGAACAGACCTAGGCTAGAGAATCACACCAAGTATGCCATCACAGTATGGAGTTTGGTCAGAGAGGGGAAAATGCAGGCAGCTTTGTCAAGGAGACAGATCTGAGAACTTGCTGGTAGCTGTGGTTGTAGTGGCTGCAACAGCAGCCATGGCCTCCATACCAACAGAGAGAGTCCAGGGCAAAGGTACCAGATGTGGCATGTGAGGGAAGTCTACTCACCACCAGCAAGAAATGACAAGGAGCAGAAATCATCCTGCTAATCACAGACCAGGGACAGCCCAGTACCAAGAGTCTGGTGTGAGTAGAACCCTAACATCCTAACTCCTTCTCACAGAGCTGTGGTGGGAAGGCAGATACTCTCACAACACCAGAGAAGATCTCCATCTTTGATACTGACAAAAGCCCAGTCCAGCAGCTAGCTACAACTCAGGCCTTGGAAGAAAACAATTGGAGCTATTCAGAAGGTCACGGGAACCTGATCTGTCCTGCCAGGCTCAGCTCCTCCCAGGGGAAAGTCACCCCACCCAGGAAGAGAAAGTTCCGCCATCGCTGGTTAAACAGAGCCAGAAGCTGCCCCTCCCCACTTCAGCCAAGACAAAGAATTGAAACTCAGTAAACATAAACCCTGAAAATGGCTCCAGGCTGGGATTTGTGAGTATCTCAGGAACTAGCCCCTCAGGGAAAAGCTACTGATTGCTGATAGGCCTCAACCATACACAGAACCTAGCCTTATCACAGCAACTCAAACCTAGAGGAAACAGCCATCACCTTCTTTTATGATACTCAAAACAGATCTCCCTCCCGTGGAACTAGCCTCGGGGGAGGATCACAGAGTCCTGGGTAAGGCAGACCTTCTTTCTGCCTGCCCAAACAAACTGACTTAAGAAACCAGTCAAGCCACAGGAAAATCAAAAACCACAAGCAGACCAGAGACTCCACCAAGAGACTGGTTACAGACACAGGGGAGATAAAATATCTTCCTCCACTGACCCCAAAAAAATAAAAATCAAAGAACTCTTTTTCTACCTGTTTTTATTATTATCTTAAAAAATTGTTTTCTATATTTTTCTATCATAATTTTTATTGTAGGTGTGTATGTGTGTGTGTGCTTTTTATTTTTTTTAATATCTTTTGACTTTTTGGTCCTTTTTTTCTCTTTTTCTTTTTTGCGTGACTTGATTGCTGTTATGCTTATCCCCAGATATATATGTATTGTCGATGGGTATATATTAGACCTTATCCCTCATTGTGTACATACTTAATCCAGAAATTTAATACTCAATTCACAACCTCTTAGGCTTAACTTCTTTAATAGTAGTATTATTTCTTTATACCTATATAATTTTCAAGTATTACAATTTTAAGAATTTTAATTTTTTTCTTTTTCCTTTTTATCTCTCCCCTCCTCACGTCTCATCCTTTTCTTCTCTCAATATCATTTCTTTATGCTTACATAATATTTGTGTTCAATTTTTTAAATTTAATTTTTTTATATCTTTCCTATCATTATATTCTATCCATTTCCCTCTATGAGATTAGGACTTGATTAAATTCACTTTCCTTTTACATCTCCACATCCATTCCTCTAATCCTATTTTTCCCCACAATTCTCCCTAAACCTATGAATTTCTGGTTTGCAGATTCCATCTTTGATAATTCATAGGTGTTTTATGGTGAATATATTTTATCTGTTGATCTAGATTGTATCTGCAGCCATTTTGACTGTGCAAATACAGGATTCTGGTTGATGCCTGCCTTAAAATAGTTTTCTAGTACAAAATTAGTGTTAGTTTCATACAAAATGAGCAGAACAAGCTGGAGAAACACAAGAAAAATGGAAAGTTCGGGTATCTGGACTTCCACTCATGATAATCAGTTGACAGAACAGTTAATGAATAATCCAGAGGACAGTTCCCCAAAAGCTCTACAAATACTACTGGTAAAGATGGTAAATGAAAAGATTGAAAACCTGCAAAGGCCTCAGTGTGAGCATGATAGGGAGTGAGAAGAGGCAAATGAAAGATTAAGACAGGAGCTTAACAAGCATGATGAGGCTAACTAAAAATTAATAGGAATCTCTTGAGCATGAGGAAGTTGCTCAAATATTAATACAGGAATTGCATGAGCAGGCTGAGAACAGTCAAAGAGAAACAGAAAGATTGCGTGAGAAGGCTAAAAACACTTACACACAAAGACAGGAATTGTATGATCATGAGGAGGCTAATCAAATAGTAATACAGGAATTGCGAGAGTGTGATGAGAATAGACAAAGATCAACAGAGGCATTCATGGAATCCATAAACAGACGGCTGAAGGAATCCAGGGGGACCACAAAGGAAATGTTGAATTGAGCCCATCAGAAGAAAAGGAAGTCCAAGGAAACCATAACCAATCAACTAAGTAATTTGAGAATAAACACTGAAGACCAACTTAAGGCAATAAAGAAGTTCATACAAGATCTAAAACACAACAACGAATTTGAAGCCATCAAAGCAGACCAATTAGAAGGAAAGGAAATAAAAAACAAAGTAGAAAGTCTTGACAGTAGGTAAGACCTGGCAAAAGATCGAATCTCGAGGATTAAAGACAGCCTAGGTATTATAGAGAAAGAACATACAACTATCCAAGACAAATCCAAGAAATATGATGGATCTAACAATTAGAAGACACCAACAGAAGCTTTAATCTGAGGATAATGAATATAGAGGAGCACCTAGAGATAGAAATTAATGGTCTAGGAAATTTGTTTAACAGGATCCTAGCAGAGAACTTCCCAAATGTGCAAAAAGATAGGCCTATTCAGATTCAAGAAGCTTTTAGAACCCCAAATAAACCAGACCAGAACAGGACATCCCATTGTCACATTATAATCCAAACAGGATCAAATCAGACCAAGGCAAGAATCCTTAAGGCTGCCAAGGAGAAAAGATCAATCACCTATAAAGGGTAAACAATTAGATGAACTTAAGGTTTCTCAGCAGAGATAATTAAAGCAAGAAGAGCCTGAAGTTATGTATGCCGTGCCCTAAATATAAAGAAATATCAACCAAGAACACTGTACCCAGCTAAACTCTCCTTCATAACGAAAGGTCAAATAAAAACCTTCCATAGAAGGTTTTCCAAAGAAAAACTGAAACAATATATCTCCACCAAACGAGCATTACAAAAGATACTTAAAGATGTCCCATACACAGAAAACAAACAAGACCACAATAAAGGCAAAGAAACCGCACTCAAACTGAGAATCCAAGAACCATAGGAAGAGCCCAGTTGCCACAGCCCCCAAGAAGGTGGATAACATGGCAGGAACTACCAAATACCTCTCAGTCCTAACTCTTAACATTAATGGACTTAACTCTCCAATTAAGCAACATAGACTGTCTAGTTGGATTAAAAAGCAAGATCTTTCTATCTGCTGCCTTCAAGAATCACACCTTGCCCATAAAAACAAACATATTTTGAAAATGAAAGGCTGGAATAAAATCTCCGAAGCAAACGGCCCCCATAAACAGGCAGGAGTTGCAATCCAAATATCCAGATAAAATAGACTTTAAATTAAAATTAGTGAGAAGAGGGAAAGAAGGTAGCTACAGACTAATTAAGGGATTGTTCCTTCAGAAGGATATTACAATTCTAAATATCTATTCACAAAAAAACAGAGCACCCAAATTCATCCAAGAAACACTACTGTTCCTCAAATCTCACACAGACCCAAAGACATTAATTGTTGGGAACTTTAACACGAGACATGCCCACTAGATAATCAACTCGACAAAAACTCACAAGAGAAACCACAGATCTAAACAATTGTATAGATCAACTATTTCTAACAGTCATCTACTGAATATTTCACCCAGCAGCATCAGAATACACGTTTTTCTCAGCAGCATATGGAACATTTTCCAAAATAGACCACATTTTAAGTCATAAAGCAAACTTGTCCATATTCAGAAACTTTGAAGTTATGCCCTGCATTCTCTCAGACCACAAAGGAATAAAATTAAAACTCAATGCCAAAAGCCAACAAAGAAAGTCCTGTATCACCTGGAGGCTGAACAAAATACTGTTGAACCACCAGTGGGTCATGGAAGAGGTCAAGGAAAGGAAAGTCAAATGTTCATGATATTCAACAAAAATGAATACACAAATTACTAGCTCCTCTGGGACACAGCAATGGCAGTACTCAGAGGCAAGTTTATAGCTCTGAATTCCTACATCAACAAATGCGAGAGATCTGAAACCAACAATGTGATGAGACATTTGAACCTCCTTGAAAACGAGCAGCAAGATAAACCCCAATCCAGTAGATGGAAAGAAATAATTAAAATTAAATCAGAATTAAATGAATTAGAATTTTTTTAAAAAAAACATAGAAATAATCTACAAAATAAAGATTTGGTTCTTAAAAAAGAAAGAAAGAAAGAAAATTGACAGACCCTTATCAAATCTTATCAGAAAATGAAGAGAACACATCCAAATAAACAGAATCAGAGATGAGAATGGAAACATCACCACAGAAACAACCAAGATTCAGAACATTATAAGGGAATACTTCTCAAATCTTTATGCTAATAAGTTTGAGAACCTGGAAGAAATGGACCTTTTCCTAGCAAATATCGACATGCTGAAACTAAAGCAAGATTAGTTAAACCAATTTAACAGGTCCATATCAAGTATTGAAATAGAAACAGCAATAAGCGACCTCCCATCTAGAAAAGCCCAGTACCAGATGGTTTTACAGCAGAATTCTACAAGGCCTTTAAAGCAGAAATCATGCAAAACTTCTCCAAATCTTCAATGAAATTGAATGAGAAAGTTCACTACCAAATACTTTCTATGAAGCCATCATAACCCCCATCCCAAAACCAGCCCGAACTCATCAAAGAAAGAGAACTATAGACCCGTTTCTTTGATAAACATTGATGCAAAACTTCTCAAAAAAATTGTGGCCAATCGACTTCAACAATTCATCAAAAAAAAATCATACAACACGATCAAACAGGATTCATTTCAGGTATGCAAAACTGGTTCAATATAGGCAAATCAATTAATTAATTACATCAACAAGAGCAAGGGTAAGAACCACATGGTTATCTCAATAGATGCAAAAAAGCATTTGGCAAGATCCAACACATCATTATGATGAAGGTTCTAGAAAAACTAGGAATCCATGAAACATTCCTCAATACAATAAAGGCTGTATATGACAAACCTACAGCCAGCATTATACTTCATGGTGAAAAACTTAAGCCATTTCCTCCTAACTCAGGAATGAGACAAGGATGTCCACTCTCTCCACTTCTCTTCAATTTAGTATTAAAATGCATAGCTACAGTAATAAGACAAGATGCAAATATAAAAGGGTTCTAAATAGGGAAAGATGAAGTAAAACTCTCCCTCTTTGCAGATGACATGATCTTGTATTTAAAGAATCCCATGGTCTCCACTCCCATTGCTTGAGCTGATTCGAAACTTTGGCAAAGTAGCAGGGTATAAAATTAACCCTCAAAAATCAATGGCTTTTCTGTATGCCAACAATGATAAGAGCGGGGATGAAATCAGGAAAGCAACTCCATTCGTAATATCCCCAGAAAAAAATAAAATACCTAGGAAATGACTTAGCAAGAGTGTCTATGATGAAAACATTAAAAACCTGAAAAAGGAAATCAAAACTGAACTTAGAAAATAGAAAAACCTCCCACGATCCTGGATTGGAAGGATCAAAATCATGAAAATGGCAGTACTTCCCAAGGCTATCTATAAATTCAATTTGATACCTATCATTATTCCAACCTTATTCTTCAAGGAAAAAGAAGAAGCAATCCAAAAATTCATATGGAACAATAATAGTTCTCGCATAGCAAAAACAATCCTTAACAGAAAGAACAGTGCTGGAGGAATATCAATACCAAATTTCAAACTCTACTACAAAGCCATAGTAATCAAAACAACTTGGTACTGGCACAAGAACAGACCTCAGGACCAATGGAATAGAATTGAAAACCCAGAAATGAACCCACAGACATATAGCCACCTTAACTTCAATCAGGGAGCTAAAAAAATATATATAATGGAAGAAAGACAGCCTCTTCAGTAAATGGTGTTGGCAAAATTGGTTAATCACCTGTAGAAAACTAAAGCTAGAACTTTATATATCATCCTGCATCAGAATCAACCCCAAATGGATCAAAGACCTCGGAGTCAAAGCAAACACCACACAAACATCACAGGACAGAATAGGAGAAACCCTAAGTCTCCCTTGGCCCAGGAAGAAATTTTCTTAATAGAGACCCAGAAACACAACAAATCAAAGAAAGATTGGACAAATGGGATTGAATGAAGCTGCAGAGCTTCTGCATGGCAAAGGACATAGCTAGCAAGAAGAATAGAACGTCCATGTGCTGGTAGAAGATCTTCACTAGCCATAAAATGGACAAGGGTCTCATATCTAAAATATACCTGGCAAAGAAACATAGGTCCCATGATTTCCCTTATTTGCAATATCTAGTATATGTATGAGTCAAGCAGAAAAGGTCAGATAAGGTGATGTTAGGAAAATGAACCCTAAGATATGAATTTTAAATGTTTTTTTCTTTCATGCATTTGTTTCTAACGCAATTATAAAATTCTTTCTTTGTTGCTTTGTATGTCCCTCCCCCACAGTATAACCCCTGCTTTCACTATATTTGATGTCGGTATAATTTGTGGAGGGGAAGGGGAAAAACAAGTCGTTTAAATAAGGATACAGGTGGACCTGTTGCAACAATGAGAAGTACAAGTTGTTATGTCAAAACCGAACTTTACAACTTGGGGTGGGGGGATTGGGTAGGGGGGGAGGGAGGATTGGAAGGGATGGGAAGGGTAAACAAAGGAGGATGCTTGATAAGAAATGTACTCACAATCTTGCCCACGTAATTGTAACCCCTCTGTGCAGTATTTTCACAATAAAAAAAGAAAAAAAATAAAAATAAAATGTACCTGGAACTCAAAAAATTAAATTCCCCAACAACAAATCCTCAAAGAAACAACTGCCCAATAAATAAAAAGTTAAAGAGAAACTTCTCTGAAGAGGAAAGAAGGATGGCCAATAGACAAATGATGAAATCCTCAACCTCTCTAGCCATGAAAGAAATGCAAATCAAAACAACATTGAGATACCACCTCACCTCAGTTAGAATGGTAAAAATCAAGAATTCTAATAACAGCAGATGCTGGAGGGGATGTGGCCAGAAGGGAACCCTACTGTATTGTTGGTGGGAGTATAAACTTGTTCAACCACTTTGGAAAGCAGTATGGAGGTTCCTCAACAGACTCCACATAGAGCTCCCCTATGACCCATCAATCCCACTTTTGGGCATTTACCTGAATGATCACAAACAAGAACATACTAAAGCTACCAGCACAACTATATTTATTGCAGCATTATTTAACATAATGAAGATATGGAACCAATACAGATGCCCTTCAGTAGATGAATGGATCAAGAAAATTTGTTATATATACACAATGGAATTCTATGCCTCCATCAGAAAGAATGACATTGCCCCATTTGTTAGGAAATGTAAAAACTTGGAAAACATTATATTAAGCGAAGTAAGCCAGGCCCAAAGAAACATAGGTCGTATCGTTTCCCTTATTTGCAATGACTAGTATGTATCTGGGTCAAGCAGAAAAGCTCAGATAAGATGATGTTAAGTGAAATGAACCTAAGATAGGGACACAGTGGTTTTTTCTTCCTTGCTATTGTTTCTAATATATTTATAAAGTACCATGTGATTTTTGTTGTTGTTGTTGTTCCTTTGTATGTCCCTCCCTCACCGTATAACCCTTTTTCTCACTGTATTTGAAGATGGTTTAATTTGGGTAGGGGAAGGGAAAAAACAAAATGTTTAAATGGGGATACAGATTTACCATTGCAACAATGAGATGTAGAAGACCCTATGTTGAAAAATGAACTTTACAATTTAGGCGGGGGTGGGGGGCGTGTGGGAAGTGGGAAAGAAAAAAAAATGATCCAAGAAACTGGAATTTCATAAGAACATGACACCTGCAATTTGGGTAATGCAGCATTTTTGAAGAATGCTTATTTAAGTTATAGATTACATCCACAAGAGAGAAGAATGATGAAGAGCAAGAGAGGGTGACCAGCCTTCTGATACTTAATTAAATTAACAAACACAGTGACACAATGAGTTAAGTCTTTTTTCTTCCCAGTGCATGTAACAGGGGCCATTTAGGTTGAAGCAGAAATGAGTGTATCTGTGGGCTCATCTTAGAGCTATCAGAAGAAGGCAGTTGCTAAGATCTCATGTGGAGAGAAGCAAGCACAGTAAATGCTGGGATTTCCATTTCTCTTCCTTAATTCTTTTTTACTGAATGAAAATCTCAATATATTTACAAGTGCTGAAAAATTAGAGTAAGAAAATTATCATAGGCTTGGAGAAAGCTAAACTAACATAGCCTTATGAATACTAAGGTCAAATAAACACCGTAGAAAGGAAAGAATAATATTAAGTAACTAAGAATATTAGCAAGAAATCAAGTTGCTCTTTTTTAAAAACGACTACTCTCTTTGTTAGTTTTTTTTTTAATTGTGAAAATACTGTACAGGGGTTACAATTACATGGGCAAGATAATGAGTACATTTCTTATCAAGCATTGTTGCCTCCTCTTTGTTTCCCCTACCCATCCCTTCCCATACACTCCCCCAGCACCCCCTACCCGATCCTCCCCCCACAAAGTTGTAAAGTTTATTTTTCGATATAATGACTTGTACATCTCATTGTTGCGATGGGTCCACCTGTATCCCTGTTTAAATGATTTGTTTTTTTCTCTTCCCCTCCACAAATTATACCAACACACACACAGTGAACACAGTGGACACAGTGAACACAGTGAAAGTAGGGGTTATACCGTGGGGGAGGGACATACAAAACAACAAAAAAAATCATCTTATAAATATGTTAGAAACAATTGCATGAAAGAAAAAAAAATTTGAATCCTTATCTTGGGGTTCATTTCCCGAACATCAACTTATCTGACCTTTTCTGTGTGACTCAGACATATACTAGCTATTGCAAATAAGGGAAACATGGGACCTATATTTCTTTGGGCCTGGCTTACTTCACTTAATATAATTTTTTCCAAGTAAAACTAACATATCTAAAGTATAAACACACTTTTTTGTTTAAGACAGGATTTTGCTATGTTGTTTAGCCTGGTCTTGAACTCTTGAGTTCAAGTGATCTTCCTGCCTCAGTTCCCAAGTGCTGTGATTACAGTTACATACTAGTATGCTGAACTTATGTGAAGTGTATTTAAAAAAATATGTATACTCATGAAATAAAATTTTAAATGTGGGGAAAAAAGACTACTCTCATCATATTTTTTTTTTGTAGAAAATATCAGTATCTGTTTACAGGTACTTTATATGGAGACATATACATCCTGGAGAGTGAGAGAACTGATATAGTTTATTTTTTTCCCCATCATACTTAGATTTGCTGTGATATAAAATAGCAAAGCCTGAACAAACTTGGCCTTCTTTAGCAATTATAATTTTTATGTTCCCATTAAAATCCTTCAGTGAGTTCTAGTGTTTTCCTGTAAAGCACTGTTAATTTGAATTTAATGCACACATTTTTAATCCAGTGATGTGCAGCTTGTGATAATAGTTGGCCAGCCACTAGTGTGCAGATAACTTTCTTTATCTGGTCTCTAAACAAAACTTTCTTTTAAACTCTCTAATGTAAAAAAAAAAGAAAACTGATAAACATCAAAGCAAACAATAAAAGGAACTTATCATAAAGGAGTTTCACATAGCCTGTTCAAGAAGAGGGATCTGGATGACAAGGTTTGTTCTTTTTCTTAGCATACTTTTGTTTTGTTTTTTTTTTTCTTTTATCTGCCTCTTTGTGTTACCAACCAGCAAGACCATCCTTGATGGCTCTTTTGAAATTTGGATTCATTTTTTCCTAAACCATATTGTATCATCTGATCCTAGTTATTTGTAATGAAATTATAGAAATTTACTTGGATGTATAAACAAAGGCTTCAACATTGCATCTGTTTATCAGATAGAAGTTTCCTATAGATGTTTATTTAGGAAGAATTAAATAGTAATTCCCCCATATAACTCTGTCACTGCTTGTTTATTAATTGAAAACAACTTTTGTATTTATCCAGGTATATGCAGTTCTTGGAAGCATTCATTAGGGATAGGAATGTCTCACATGTCTTAGTGAAGAGTAGGATATTGAAAAATTAACAATCAAGAATTGAAAAATTAACAACCAAGAAATGTTGAATATTTATTTACTTTTTTCTGAGCACTCTTTTAAGCATATAAACTTACTTAATACCTACAATTTTATAAGGTAGATAATGTAATTAGTCTTGTGCTACTGATGAGGAAACTGTAATACAGGGAATTTGAATAAACTATTTAAGGGTCCACATTTATACTTTTTATAAAATTACCTCACAAAATAACAAAAAACAAAGAAAAACAGGAAGGGAACAAGAAAATAAATAAATGTACCTTGTCAAAAGGAGGAGAATGTGTTTTTAAGAAAACATATTCATAGCCTGTGCCATCAATAAAGATACTATTCAACTTGTGGGGGAGGGAAGTCAGGAATGGAACAAACTGGGAGAGAAAAAGGGAGGGGATGACACTGTTCAAAAGGAAATGTACTGATTACCTGACTTAGGAAACTGTAACCTCTCTGTGTATCACCTTTACCATAAAAGTTTTAAATCTAAAATAAAATAAAGGTAGACAAAGTCAATAGCTTTTCCCTTGGTCCCTAAATGTAAAGACTTACATTTTCTGCTCACCTTCAGGTTTCTTCCCTTTGTGCTCAGAGCTTACAACAGTAAAGGACATAAGATAACAACTTGTAAATCATTACAAGGAAAATTAAATAATAGAATTGTGGAAAAATATTTTATTCAAATTTTACTTCCTTTTAGAACATATCTAATATCTGTATATCCCTTTCCTTTGTTTTTCAATCATGTAAGAATATTCACATCATGCTAGAGAGACATTTTAATATCACATTTACAGAGCGTCATTGCCTCTATCAGTTTTCTATCTGTGAACTTAAAAAGAATCATTTTTCATCTTCCTGGCCACCACTCAGAATGATGCAAACATGACCAGGTTCACACTTTAAAGTGCTCAAGAATTGTTTGGATGATAGATGTTACCAAGTGCAAAGCATTATGACCATATCTGATAGGATTACATTTTGAATGGGAAAGTGTAAGTGAAAATCCCTAGAGGAAAAAAAAAAAATACACTAATGATTTAAGTGAAATGCTAAAGTCTCAATATAAACTAATTTCAGTGAGAGTGGCAGAGTTTAAAAGAAAGTAATTTTAACTGAATTGAATAATGTCACTCGCCATATAAGAATAGTCTCCTATTTACATAAGATATAATTTTAAAGTGGATTTTCTGGAAGTCTGTAAAATGTAATTATCTCAGGGGCTGGAATCAAAGGTTAAATGATACCAGGAGAATGAAGAATCACATACCAAAATGATTCTCTCTAATTCTTACCACACATATTTCTTAAGATAAATTCATATACTACTAAAATGTCTGTAAATAACTTATTTTGTGTTTATTAATAGAAAGTAAATCATAATTGCTTGAGAGTGTCATGAGAACTAAGATGAGTATATTCTTTTATATATACCTGAAAGGTCAGTTTTGGCCTCAGCTTTTTCCTCAAAGCCTAGAACAATAACATAAGGCTTCAACGAATAGTTTTAAATGAATCAATAAAGATAACAATCAATAATTATAATAGGTAACTTCATATAGCCAAATATGTTGGGGACTTAACATCTGTAAAGAAAGGTCAGAAACCCCAGTAAATCAATTTAGAATGATGTATAGTCTCTTCTATGATTCTAGGTTCCTAAATGGTAAAAGTCCATGGTACAGTGTTTCTGGACTCTAAATATTATGCTACACTTGAGGGACAATGGTACTAATTAGGATGATCTTCTCTCAGGTAATAACCATTCCTTGGAGAATATAGAAGAAAGTTCCTTTCAGAAACTGTAGTTTAGATGTTAATGTCTCAAAGTTGTGATGCTCAAAGCACAAAATGGAACTCTGGAAGATGGTGTGGGCTGAGGTCTAGTGGGAGATCCTGAGAAGCAATAGTATGAATCAATTTTCTTTTTCTGCTTTAAGAAAGTTATTTGCTTGTTTCTTTACCTCTTATCCAGGAAGTGAGCAATTTTGTTCTGACAGTTGCTTCCACTGTTTCATGTGGCCATTCCATTCTTGGAGGAAATTTTAAAACCAATGAAATATGGACCAAACTTCTGAAACTGTGAACCTTAGCAAACATTTCCTATTAGTTAATTTAGTCAGATATTTGATGCCAAAAAGTGGAGTAATTACTGTGAGTATGCTTTATTGTTGGGAAATAAAAGACTTTTGTTTCTGAAAAAAATCTGGAAACTTTCGGAGGAGTGGGCTAGAAAAAGCCAAGAATGCTTTAAGGTAGTCTCTTTTGTGGCTGAGAATACTAGAATGCTGAAGAGATGTAGACAGCTGAGCTGATGATGGGTGATCACAGACAGAGATGTAAGACTTGGTTGAAATCTGGACTAGAGGCCACTCAAAGATAATTGGGCTTCATTTTACTCATGCCCTGAGACTTAGTGAGAAGTGGAACTCCAAGGTGAGAGACTAGTTTATCTGGTAGGAGGAATTTCAAGACATCACAGAACTCAGGTAGTTGGTAGGAGGGAATTTATTACTGGCGTCTTTTGGCAACTTTACATAAAGAATTAAGAGCAAAAAGAAGCAGAATGAAAAGATTTGAAAAAAATTGCAGTTCATCCAAAAAAGGAATGTTTGAAGGGCTGGCAAAGGAGGATGTGATGATTATACCATAACAATACAAGGAATGGTCTGCGGGATTTCAGGAATCTGCAATGTGAAAATTTGATTCAAGGATTTTTTCAGGGAGATTAGAGGTTTATGATACCTTTTCCACCTACAGAACCCTTTTCCATGTTCTAGCAGCGTAATATTCACAAGCTAGTTGGGCCACAGTTCAAGTAGGTCCAAGTACAACCCACCCTCACCAGATCCAGACCTTGGTATTGTCCATGATACTGGTTTTGTAGGCATACAGGAGAGAAAAGTTATATTTGTGATGCATAATCTCACCTACTTAGCGATAGCATGTTTAAAGCAAATTGAAATTATCACTGATTCAATCAATCTTCTCAGCCACATATTTTCAGGACCGTCTATATTTGATAATAGACTATAGAACAGAATAAAAATGTGGACAAGAAGTTTCCATTTCTGATCACATAAACTTGACAACTCTCTCTCTCCTGATCATGTACATTTAGTAGTACTAATGGCAAATATAAATAAGGAAATATTTGTGGTCTACAAATAGCACTTCATAACAACTAAAATTAAAATATAAATTTGAAGGCCACCAAATAAATTAATTAATAAGTTATCACCTGATGAAAATATTTGTAAAAATTAGAAATGCAGCAATTAATGAACTTCACAGTATATTTACTATTATCTTTCGAAAAATTTGTCACCATGATTGGATATCACTTATAGGTAATTAGTAATGTTGCTAGTCAGGATGCTAGTTCTAAGAATAGAATATTTCCAAGAGAGACTTATGTTGGAGGCTAATGAATGAATCTTTTGAATGCAATATTCTATACTAAAATTTTTATTAGCAAAACTATATATATATATATATATATATATATACACACCTGTATATATATATATATATATATATATATATACAGATAGATATATATAGGTATAGGTATATGTCATTAATGACTATTTGTAATTGATGACTGTTTTCTACTCCAGAAAGAAAACACCTTAGGGTCTTAACCATCCTAACTATTCTATTTTTTTTTTCATGCTGAATACTTCATAGAATCCTATACTCATTACATAAAATTCCATTAATATATACTTAAATAAATAAAATGCCTAAAATTTCTGAAGTAACCAAATTTTCCATAAACTAAATTTACATTCTTCTTTTTTTATACAGCTGACATATAGTAAAAGAGGACTAAACTTTTAACTAGGTAAGGAAAAATATGAAATGGTTGTATTTTCTGCATCTTGATAAGATTAAAGATAAAATTTGATGATGGGGGTGAGGGGGCTTTGAAGTTATTATCACTAGCTTTGGTTCAGAAGCAACTTTGAGAATTATAATTGTGTGTGCGGGGTACTATTAATTAGATGAAGAAATAGAATTTTCCAGATTGCCTTAAGCCAGTGATAAAATGATTATTGTACTTAAGCCAAAATTCACACTCTTAGCATAAGTAACTCCTAGATACTATTAACTTCCTTTACAAAGATTTTAGACTTCCTGCTGCTCTCATAAGTGGACTCCCAGTGATTCTGTTTCATATTACTCTGGATGGTCTTTACCAGATTTCATAAGAAGCTATTTAAGATCAAGCTGAAGAAAGCTGACACTACTATTCCTTTCTTGCCAAATATTGGGAAATTTAATTAAATAGACATTTGACTTCAAGAAGGCAATGTTGAAAACTAAATAAACTATATCCTTTTAACCTTATTGACTGACCAAAGTAACATGAAAACATCAATACCTCTCCACTATAAGAACTCAAATTGGATGAACTTTGTCAACGATGTGATTACTAATAGAGGTAGTGGAGCCAAATTTAAAATCAAATTACATTGATGTAGCAGCTTAATCTTAGACTTGACATAATCTTTATTCTACAACTTTGAAACTTCTTGCTGATTTGATAATATTAATTTCAGGGGACTCACATTAAAAGATTTAGGCGTGTGAGTTAGAATTCTGGCATGCTACACATTGGTTTGTTTGTCTCGTGCAAAAAATAGCGATAAAAATAAAATTCAGTACATCTCAAGCTGACCATTTCCAGTGTAGCCTTAGAAAATGAACAATTGCTTAAAGGTAAATTTGGTTATTTTACAGAAGAAATTAACTAGTGGAAATAATAACAAATTAAAGCACAAGACGATACTGGGATAGGGCAAAAATATGTTTTGACTTCATTCCAGTTATTGTTTCATATTTTAACAAAAGTGGATATTATCAATACTTAGAAAGCTATCAATGAAAGTAGGAAGTATTTCATTGATAGATTTTGGCATTTTTAACTAAGTTGTAAATTGTTTTCTTTTAGGAAATTTTCATAACAAGATAATTACACTACTATTTAGAGGCAGGAAGAACTTGTGAAAGAATAAACCGTAGGTTAGGAAGGTGACTCAAGAATGTAAACCCAGCCATCAGGAGGCTGAGCCAGTAGGACAATGAGCTTTAGACCAGCAAAGGCTAAACAATGAGATGAAACATAATAAAATAATTAGTGCATGATAATTCTCAAGATAAAACCTTAGCCTGGGCGCTGGTGGCTCATGCCTGTAATCCTAGCTACTCAGGAGGCTGAGATCTGAGGATCACAGTTCAAAGCCAGTCCCGGCAAGAAACTCCATGAGACTCTTATCTTCAGTTAGCCACCAGAAAACTGGAAGTGGTGCTGTGGCTCAAGCAATAGAGCGTTCACCTTGAGCTGAAGAGCGCAGGGATATCACCCAAGCCCAGAGGTCAAGCCCCATGACTGACAAAAAACAAATAAAATTTAACCAAAAGATAAAACCTGATTATTAATGTAGTTTGAATTTAAAAAGCTAGCTAATGTCTTTAATAATCTGATAAGAAGATAATGAAATCCATTTTCTTTCACATAAAAAAGAAACAAATACAAAGTAAGAGAGACTTGGATTCTAGTCTTTACCAAAGTAAAAGCATTTACAATGCTACTTAATTTATGTGTTTATATTCCTCAATTAATAAACAGAAATCATATTGCCTAACTAAACAGAAAAAAATAAAAATAGAGTGATATTGTGCATAAAAAGTATTTTACTGCAAATTTGGGATATGGTACTTGCTGAGAAAATAACATTTATTTTAGAAAAATGCTCTTAATTTTCACTAACAATCTCTTATGTTCTTTTGATCATGACAAAGAGGAAGAAAATCAAGAGGAGGAGTCATAATCTATTTTTAGTAAACATCCAAGAATATTCTTTCTCAATCAGCTGTTTGCTGAGCTGTCATCTTCTAAGTCATTCCAGCTCCCACTCCAATCAGAGAATGAACTGCTAAATGTTTAATGAATAATTTGCATCAAATAGTTACCTAGCAACCATCACTAATATAAAATTAGATCTGAGTTTCTGTGAAAGTCTACACTCTACTTAAATGTGTCAAAGATACATGAGTGCTTTCAGGGCCACAATTTTAACCCTTAAAACCATACTCAAATGGAAGTTTCAAGAGCTTACTTGAATTCTATCCAATATTATTGTTTGATATTCAGAATTTTATGATCCAGATTTATTCAACTATAGGATTAATATCCATTATAAATGGAAGATTTAAACTTCTATTAACATTAATTGGGTGCTAGAAAGTATTCTATTTTACCTATTAATTATTTAAATAGCAAAGTAACTTTAATAACAAATGTTATTTTTAGTGGATTATCCTATTGCATTAAGTTACTGAGGATGAAGAGAAGGTATTTCAGCTTTGGAAAATACCATCTGACAGTAAGCAAATAGTGAGATTAAATCAAGTAATGTAACATGTCATAACTCCTGGGTTATATATTTGTTTTAATTATGAATGAGGCCAATATTGCTACATGACTAAAGGATACAGAGTCTTAAAGTTACAGAATAGCATATGTTTGCACTCTGCACTTATCATTTATTTTCAAACTGAATAATGGATGTCATCTGTTGCAGAAGAATTATTAATTAGTAAGTTTCAGTCTTGGTATTTGAACTTATTCAATATGAGCATTAGACAGTGCCAGATAAAGTAGAAGGAGAAATTCTTAGCCTTGACAAAAATCTACAATGATATGTACATCTATATATCTATATAGATAGCTCTCTCCATATATATATACACATATATTTATACAAAGAAATGTATATATGTATACATTCTTGAACTTATGTTTGATGAGTTTAGATACACAGCTATTGGTAAGTAACACATCTGGAAAATATAAAATTCTGCCATTTCCCATTATGGCTGAGGATGGAGATCAGCAGTAGAATGGATTTGGTCCTTTCCAAATTATAAAAATAAATCACTATTAGTCTCTGAGCAATCAATCCAGTTTTTGCTTGAACAATCAAAATGAATTCTGAATAATGAAGGCGTCAGGGAACAACCTTCTTGCAGAAATAATTGCACCTCATCCCCCAACAAGTTTGAATATGATCTCCATTCTGGATATTCCATTTATTTTGAAAAATAGCCTCAAATGGATTACCCACCAGATAGAGATAAAAGAGAAGAAAGAGTCAAGGAAAACTCCAGTGAAGGAAAACTTAATTTCTGCCTTTGGAAAAAAACAATCATTTTCTTCATAATTTCATTATACATATTTAAATTTCAAAAAAATTTTGGCATCTATGAAGCCTCTCTGTTACAGAGCATTGAACTCATTTCAATTTGCTCTAAAAGAAAATTTGCCACAGTAATTTGGACGCATAGTTTTAGGCTTCAAAAGGCAAATGGTTACTGTGCAATGTGTTACTGTGTAGTGCACATAGAAGAAAATAGTACACCCACTGCCCCTAAAAATGTTCATCTATTGGCTTTCTTGAGGCAACTCTGAAATAAATTTATGGGAAAGGCCTTGATGCTTGAGATCCAACCATATGCACTGAGAGATTTCTATTTCATAATATTGAGAAAATTGCAGTTTTGATATTGTGTTATGTCATCATTAATTGTTTTAATTATAGACTGTTGTGAATGCAAATGAAGACCAAAATATCATGCAATCACACTAGGACCATTTTGAATCTGAAATTTCTCTAAAGGCTATGAATTGAAATGAGGTTCTGGATACCATGCCAACATTCAATTAAAAAGAATACATTTTAATCTTTCCATTCTTGAGAGTAAGCTTTTTTTTTTTTTTTCACTTTTCTCTCTAGACTATAGACCATTTATTTTGAAAATTTAAAGAAATAGAGTAGAGGAGATTGATATGTGGCCCAAGTGTTAGAGTGCTCTCTGTGAGTGAAAAATATTAAGAAAGAAAGAGTGAGAGCAAAAGTTCTTGAATTCAAGCTCTAGCAACACCACACACACACACACACACACACACACACACACACACACACACACACACACACACACACACACACACACACACACACACACACACACATGCCCTGGGTTCAATTCCTTAGAAGCACATACACAGAAAAAGCTGGAAGCAGTGCTGTGGCTCAAGCAGTAGAGCATTACCCTTGAGCAAAAAGAAGCTCAGGGACAGTGCTCAGGCCCTGAGTTCAAGCCCTAGGACAGGCAAAAAAAAAAAAGAGTAAGCAAAAAAGGAGGGAAGGAGGAAGCACTAATGGGTACTGGTGGATTATGCCTGTTACTTAGTAGACTGAGATCATGAAGTCTGTAGTTTAAGGTCAACCCAGGCAAAAATGTTCTCTAGATTCTATTTCCAAATTAACCAGCTAAAGTACAAGGCTGGAGGTGTGATTCAAGTGGTAGAGAGTGAAAACAACAAACGAGAGGCCCTAAGTTCAAACCTAGATACTGGAAAAGAAAGATGAAAAAAATAGTAAAATAAGGGAATCTGAACTCAATTGGCAGTTAAGTAATGTCTTCAAATTGTATAAGGATGATTTCAATGTAGTAAGGTTCCCTTCTGTCCACATCCCCTCAAGCACCTGTTGTTATTAGAGTTCTTGATTATAGCCATTCTAACTGGGGTGAGGTGGTATCTCAATGTTGTTTTGATTTGCATTTCTTTTTATGGCTAGAGAAGTTGAGCATTTCTTCATGTGCCTATTGGCCATCCTTCTCTCTTCTTCAGTGAAGTTTCTCTTTAAGTCTTTAGCCCACTTATTTATTGGGCAGTTGTTTCTTTGAGGATTTGTTTTTGGGAGATTTAAGTTTTTGAGTTCCAGGTATAGTTTAGACATGAGACCCTTGTCCGTTGTATGGCTAGTGAAGATCTTCTCCCAATCTGTGGGTTTTCTATTGATCTTGCTAGCTATGTCCTTTGCCATGCAGAAGCTCTGCAATTTTATGCAATCTCATTTGTCCAACCTTTCTTTGATTTGTTGTGTTTCTGGGTCTCTATTAAGAAAATTTCGGCCTGTGCCAAGGAGACCTAGGGTTTCTCCTATTTCATCCTGTAATGTTTTCAGAATGTCTGCATTGACACCGAGGTCTTGGATCCATTTGGAGTTGATTCTGGTGCATTTTACTGTATTTGATGTTGGTATAATATGTGGAGGGGAAGCGAAAAAACAAATCGTTTAACTAGGGATACAGGTGGACCTGTTGCAACAATGAGATGTACAAGTCGTTATGTCGAAAAACGAACTTTACAACTTAGGTCGGGGAGCAGGGATCGGGTGGGGGTTGGGGGAAGTATGGGAAGGGATGGGAAAGGGAAACAAAGAGGAGGCAACAATGCTTGATAAGAAATGTACTCATTATCTTGCTCATGTAATTGTAACTCCTCTGTACGATAAAAAAAAAAAAGAATAAAATACTAACACATGATTTAGATACTTAAAAAAAAGGATGATTTCAATTAATCATACTATTAAGGAAACATTAAAAGATGAGATTAAATTGATTTATACTAAATTTACAGAGTAAATAGTTGCTTAGTATTTGGAGTTTTCTTCAAACGAAGAGAGAGGGACCTACTTACGGAGTCAATATAATGTAGTTCCTTTGGAGTTAGGCACAATAGTATCAAAAGCTAGGACTATTCTAGACAGATACTAATTATTACAAATGAGGGAAACCATGGAACCTATGTTTCTTTGGGTGTGGCTTACTTCACTTATTATGATTTTTTTCCAAGTCTTTCCATTTCCTTATGAATGGTGTGATGCCATTCTTTCTGATGGAAACATAGAATTCTATTGTGTACATTATAAATACTTTAGAAACAATAGCAAGAAAGAAAAAACTGCTGTGTCCCTATCTTGGGTTCATTTCGCCTAGCATCATCTTATCTAGTCATATGTACATAGCTTTTAAACTTTTCTGCTTGTCCCAGACATACACTCATGGTATAACCCCTGTTTTTACTGTATTTGATGTCAGTGCCCTGCATATATCCCTTTTGTATATACACTTCTCTAATTTGGGGAGGGAAAGGGAAAAAACAAAATGCTTAAATAGGGATACAGGCTGACCCATTGTAACAATGAGATGTACAAGACACTATGTTGAAAAACAAACTTTACACTTTAGGCTGGGGAGGGAGGCTAGTGTAGTTGTGGTAGTGGGAGGGGAGGGATGGTAGGGGACAAACAAAGGAGGAGGCAACAATGCTTGACAGGAAATGTACTTATTACCTTGCTCATGTAACTGAACCCCTCTATACAGTATTTTTACAATAAAAATGTATTAAAAAATTCCATGTGTGTGTATATATATAAATATATCACATTTTCTTGATCCATTTGTCCATTGAGGAGCATCTGGGTTGGTTCAATATTTTAGCTATGGTTAATAATGCTGCAATTAACCCAGTTGTTCTGGTAGCTTTAGTGTGGCCTTGCTTGTGATTATTTGGGTAAATGATCACATTGCTGGATCATAAGGGATTTCTATGCTTAGTCTTTTGAGGAACCTCTATATTGCTTTCCAGAGTGGCAGAGGATCACAATAGCTCAATAGCAATGCACATATGACCATGTAAAATGATGCTAATCAAAATGAACTCCAAGATACGGAAACAAGAACTTGTTGTTCTTCACCTTGTTGTTGTACGGTATCATTTTCTTTTTCTTTTTTCTTTTCATTTTATCCCCTTTTGTTTATTCATGGCAGTCACTGTTTTTGATTATGGAATCCTATGTCTTGTATATACATTTATCTGATTTAGGGACGGGAAGGGGAATAACAAAATGGTGAAATAAAGTCTGAGGGTAAACCTTTGCAACAGTGATATTCACAAGACACTATGCTGGAAATGAATCTTACAACTTCGTGAGGGGGTGAGAATAAAGGGAGAAGGACAGTGGGCAAAAAATAAAGGAGTTGGTAAAAATGTTTGACATTTAGATAAAATATATTCATTTCCTTATGTAACTGCAACCCCTCTGTACAGCACCTTTACAACAAAATGAAATGTTTGTTTGTTTTTAAAGCTAATGCCAGTGGAGAAAAATATAGTTTAAAAGATACAACACTAAAATTCATCATAAGATTGAGGTTAATTTTTATAATTGGCAATACCAGCAGGTCAAGTCCAAAAGAATTCAAAGTAGGAAATTTAGGTTACGAATTTAACCAAAGAAAGCCAATGATTTGAGTATAGATTTGGAATATTTGCTCTGAGATTAAAAAGAGCAAGTTTATAACAAAGAGCTGGCTCAAGAACTAAACTGCATGGCAGGTGCTCCTGTAACTACTTCTGTGTGATTGAGAAAAGGTCTCAATGTTCAGTATTAACCTGAAATTTAAAAAAAAAATAGGAGAATTCAAGCTGAAGTGTGACCTGTGAAATTAGGCCATTAATAAAAGAACTTGAGAATGTCATCAGTTTATGATGTCTAGGGCTCTCTAAATCCTGGGAATAAGTTGGCAGCACTGTATAACCCCAACTCACCGGATGTGATGGATGGCACTGAATGTCAGCAAGCCATGAAAACGATGGAGATATCTGAGGCATACTAAGTAGAGTGGCTATGGTGTACTTATAGTTTTTAATTTGGCAATCATTGTGCTAGGTGTTTTACATATATTACGTTCTAATTTTGAGACCAACTCTGTGAATTGATTACAATCCCCACTTCTTAGGTAAAGAACAGCAACATAGTAGCATTAGATCAGAGCTGGTAACAGA
The DNA here is from genome assembly GCF_019054845.1 of Dipodomys spectabilis. Taxonomy (NCBI): domain Eukaryota; kingdom Metazoa; phylum Chordata; class Mammalia; order Rodentia; family Heteromyidae; genus Dipodomys; species Dipodomys spectabilis. The sequence goes on along the minus strand of NW_024870720.1, from coordinate 20,369,228 downwards.
ATGTATAGTCAACTGTACTGGAATCTAAGGGTTTTTGTACTAACAGGTGTATGATTTCCTTCCCAGTCTACCATAATTACTTAGAGGACCACAAAATGATGAGTAGATGACAGGTTTTAGAAATAAGGAACCATCCATATTTATATTATTGAGGATGTATGTTTGAACAGTATTTTTAGGAAAGTTTTAGATGTTGGCAAAACTAAATTAGTAAAATTACAGACATGGACTTCTAAAAAATAAGAAATTATTTCAAGTAACACAGGTTGGTTACTGTGAAATTCTACTCTGCTCAGATACAAAACAATACTAAACAGAAATTACTACATTTATTCATGTTACTTGAGTTTATTCTGTCAAAACTCATTTTATTCACTATCTTTACTACCTTTGGAAATAGTGTATATGGGCTGGGAATGTGACTTAGTTGTAGAGTGCATTCATGAAGGCCTGGGTTTGATTCCTCAATAATACATAAACAGAAAAATCAAGAAGTGGCACTGTGGCTTAAGTGGTAGTATACTAGCCCCGGGACAGTGCCCAGACCCTGAGTTCAACCCCCAGCACTGACAAAAAAAAAAGAAAGAAAGAAAGAAAAAAAGAAAGAAAGAAAGAAAGAAAAGAAGGAAGGAAGGAAGGAAGGGAAAAAGAAATAGTACATAATATTGGAATGCAATATGATTTAATAACTGCTTTTATTAAGTGGTAGTCTTCTTTGTATTTATATAGTCATAAAGAAAATTAGAATGACCCTGAAACCAAAATTGACATAATTTTAATTTTTATAATAGAGAGCTCTATTGAAATTAACAAGGTCTTGCAGATTATAGTCACTTTGTTTATCCTTCTAGCAAGGAACCTAATTATTCTTGAGTAACCAGAATAATCATTTGTCTAAATTTTCTTTTTCTTTCAAACACCTCATACTTACTAATTGAATGCTACTTGTATTTCAGAAAAGGAAATGAAAATGAAATGTTGGAAATTAAAAGATTTATAGATATTTCTGCTATTTTCACTTATTTATTATTTTTATTTTATTTATTTATTTTAAATCTTTTGTTAGTCCTGGGGCTTGAACTCAGAGCCTGGTCTCTGTTCCTGAGCCTCCTTGTGCTCAAGGATAGCAGTCTACCACTTGAGCCACAGCTTAGCTTCTAGCTTTTTCTGAGTAGTTCATTGGAGATAGAGTCATACAGACTTTTCTGCCCTGGCTGGTTTCAAACCATGATCCTCAGATCTCAGTCTCCAGAGTATCAAAGATTACAGCCACCGGGTTCCTGTAATGTCTTCAAACTAAAAATATTTCTACATAGGTTTGAGGATTACTAGCAAAAAAAGGGAAATATATATATATATATATATATATATATATATATTTATATGTAATTAAATGTTTAAAGACCTGGTTTTAATAGCTGAAAGAATAATGGATTTTATTATTATGAAGCAGAAAAGAAACTTAAAAAGTGTGTAATCATTTGTAAATATTAATTTTCCTGTATTTTCATAAAATGATCAGTATTAGCACTATTAAGTGGACAAATGTGAATAGTGAGAAAGTCTTAAGTGCTATAAGATTCATTTAATCGAACACACATTTTTAGGATCTCTCCAATTTTGTACTTCTACCCTCAATTCCTTAAGAAAATCTGCCATGAAAGAAGACTGGTAAGTAATATGTGCTTTGCATTTCTGAAAAGAAGAGACAAAGAATGGGAAGAGAAAGAGAGATTGTGAGGAAAGACAGACACTTTTGGAGTGTAATGTGCGTGAAATTGTATGCCTTGGAAGAAACACCATTTGTCAGCAGGATACAAAGCAAAGATTCTTTGCTCAAAATACTCTAAGTAGGTGGGTAGTTGTTCCATTGTTTTCTGCCTAACACAAATCCCTGCAACCTGGCTGAAGGAAGGTGGCTCTACTTGTAGACACTACAATTTTGATCTCAAATAAGGTCAGAAGGGCTGGGATGGGGGGAAAAGGCAGAAGAACAAAGATGTGGTGTTGGTAAATGGCAAGGTTTAACCTTTCGAATATTTGGGTCATCTCCTGGGAAGAAAATATTCACCAAGGAGGAAAATCAAACCTCAAAAGAGAACCCAGAGTCTATAAACGCCACAATGGAACTAAGATGTGACAGGAACGGAGAGATGTATTGATTCCCTTGTCCCAAATTTCATTAGAAACACGGTATCTATGAACACAGACAAGAAAATATAGATAAGAGAAAGAAAACTTAGAAGAGGTTAAATATAGCTTTACTGATTCTGAAAAAGAAAAGTAAAAAGAATATAAGACAGTACAAAGAAGACAGTTTTACTAAATCATTTACAATCTAACTTTTCTTATTTTCTTTTTCTATAAAATATTTCCTTGCCTAGAAAGTTGTATCATTTGCTATTGTCAAGGTAAGTTATTTCTCAAGTTGTCATTCAGTTAAGTATCTATTTAATGATGCCTAAAATCCTGTGCAAAATTGTTATACTTTAGGCTAGAAGTATATTTTTCAGTAGTAGCATGTGCAAGGAATTGAGGCCGTGGGGGGTAGGGTGGAGAGGGGGAGGGGGGAAGGGGAAGGGCAATAGGGCAATTCCCACTACTTTCAAACTTTCCTTGGAAATTTTACTTCTCTTATGGAAGGCAACAACCTTTGTTGAATTTTTCTGTGTATTATCTCTAATGCAATTCCTTATTATTTATCTGATCAATAATTTTTTGTTTACATATTTTTCCCACCAAAATAAATGTTAAATCTCAAATCTGAAGTATGCCTTATTCTAATGCAATGTAGGTTGTCAACATACATTATCAAGAACCATGAAGTTTATGATTGAGTACAGGATTTTATCTAACATGGATAATGAAAAGAGCATATTAACTTACTACGTAGCTAAGATACTCATTCTAAGTTATGTAGTATGTTGTATGACACAGACAATGTTAGGCTCTAAAACTTTATGAAGTGTCTGGAAAAACAAAAGTTTACATGGATTCAGCAGCTCTAAGAAAAGGAGCATAAACTTCATCAAAAATAACTGAAGCTGGGTATGGTGGCTAATGGTCATTAATCCCAGCTATGTGGAAGGACTGTGATTCAAGGCTAGCTCAGGCAAATTAATAAGATGGCCTCTTTAATCAACAAGCCCAGGTGTGGTGGTATGCAGTGTGATCTCAGATGCAACATATAGGGAGGGTTAAAGGCTGAGGCCAGCTTAGCCAAAGACACAAGGTTATGCCTGAAAAGATAAATGAAGCAAAAAGATCATAATAGCATATAACTGAAGTGCTAGAGTGTCTGCCTCGTAAGAGAGAAGCCCTGAGTTCAAACATCAGTATTGCCATAAATAAATGAATGAATAAATAAATAATAATAAATGTAGCTAAGGGACCAAGGAAAAAGATCTTAGTCTTTGAGGCACATACTTTCACAACGTGGTGTTGACGTAGTGATGACAATTATAAAGGATTGAACAATATATTGAACAACTGATTGGACCATATTATATGCTGAAGAAAAAGATGGAAGCAACTCATGAGAATATGAAGCAGAAAACTGAATCTATGATGAGAAACAAAGTACTTTAAGAGCAGGAATTATACACAGAGGACAACCCTGTTCTGCTATCTCTACCTAACTTATATTCTTCATGGAGCATATAGATATACTACCAATCACATTTTACTTCAATACATGCATCAAGCAGCAAATGGCATGTAATTTCAAAAAAAATGATAGGGATTTGAAGCAGGTGAGTGAATCCTTTTCTCAGGACCTGGGTGCCGTCTCTGAGCTTTTTGACTCAAATCTAGTGCTCTTACAATTGACCCACAGCTCCACTTCTGCCTTTTCCCCCACTTTAGTGGTTACTTGGAGATGAGAGTCTCATGAACTGGCCTGTCATGGCTGGCTTTGAACCAGAATCCTCATTTTTGACTCCTGAATAGCTAGGATTACAGGCATAAGGATTTTCAATATTGGAAAACTCATGCATTTTATATTTAGAAAAGGAAAATTAGCTAACGTTGATCCAAATCAGGTTTATAACTATACCAGAGAAAGTATACAGGGTGAGACCTAGAAAGCTTTAATAGTTAAGTTTGGCTGAAGAATTCAGGTTTTCTGCTAAGAAATTAGACTATATTCTACCCTCATACTACCTAATAATTCATTGTCTTTCTACTAAACCAATCCATATTTCCAGTGAGTCATAGTAGGATTTTTTTTTGGTTTGGCTTTTACTTTTTTGTAGCATTATTTTCTTTTAAAATATGTTAAATTTCTAGGCAAAATTTTGCTTTACAGTTTTAACTGAAATATATTAAGAAAATATAAATAAATATTAGCATGCCATATGTTAATGAAGGTCATGTATAGAGTAGTAGTGAGTACAACTGAGTTTATAATTCTTATTTAGTGAAACAATCAAATTGAATATTTTAATACAATAAGAAAGATATTTCTAAGGTTATCAGTAAGGTTTCAGGGTTATGAGAAACCTACAAATAGAAGATTGTAAGAAATCCACTTGCTCTCTCTGAAATTTTATGAGAAGTGAAGCCTGTGGTAAAACGATATTTTTAATGGAAAAGTGTAAGAGGTAGTAAATTAAGCTGATGATATTTTAGAATGAATTTTGCAGAAGATTTTGGAGTAGTGATCTTCAAAGAAACTCTGATGAAATACAGGAAATTGAAGAGAAAGCTGTGAAATATTTTAGTGCTCAAAAATTATGGTAAAATCTGTAACTTGCCATTTTACTTCTACTATCATGTTTCAAAATATGAGAATGAAAATACGACTGTAAAGTTTCTAAAAGTGTCTTTACAAGTGCAGTACATCCTATTATACTGTTATAAGATGTCATTCTTGAACAGGGTACAATATATTTCACCAAGATATTGTTATGCAAATCAAATAGAATTATCTCATTTCAACATGGCCTATGCCTTTCATTTTTTTGACATAATACTAGTGAATGATAAATTGTCATTAAGATCTTTATATTTTGTATAGAACAGATAGCAATATCTCTGCTCTCTGTAGATATAATTGAGATGGGCCTGTAAAGAAAACAATGTAATAAAAAAATTAATGGAGATTTAAAAACAAGAAAACCCTACAAATGTATGCATTTTCATAACAAGCATCAGCATGTGAAATGTCACTAGATAAACTTTTACTAATTAATCATACTTTAAGGCAAACAATATTTCCTCTTGATTTCTTAATATAAATGTCTTTCCTTACTGTGAAATCAACTCATTTCTTTTTGTCTGAATTACTATTTTTTTGAAGTATGCACACTTCAGCTGTGAGTAATGTGCTGCCTCTTAATATATGCTTAACTGAGGGAAGATTCAGAATAGTCTGTGGTACAGTAGACCTGCTGATCCCAAGATACTCTGTTCCTTCTGAAACATCAAAGGAAGTTGGAACCTGGGATTTGTTTATGATCCCAGGTGTTTTTTATCTCTGAGATAATGAGCTGCACATCTAATGTAAGTCTACAGGATTTCCTGAGTGATTTTACACTAAGAAATCCCATGATAATTCACAAGTCTTTTTTCAGATGATGAGCCTTTCTTTAGGTAGAAAAGTCAGAAAATGTTCCATAGTAAGTTGTTTGATTCTTCATTATGCTTGTGCTAAATATACCTGTACCATATCTGATACAAAAGTTGCAAAGGCAAATATCTACAGCTTTAAAAATATACTCTAAAGATTTATTTAGCTCATGTAATCTTTGTGTTTTCTTACCAATCTGTTTCCTCCGGATGAACATATTTCTGATTCTCAAAAGGTAAAGAGCACAAGAAACTTAGATATACTTTACAATGTGTCAATTTCTGTTTGTTAACAGATTATTTATTTTCACTATCTATGCAAAACTGTCCTACTATCTCCTCAGCCTTTTTTCAAAACATCTATATTCTTAAATGAATGGTGTGAAATTACATACTGTTGTATAAAATTATCCCAGAAAACTTAAATGCTATCAGGACCTATAGGCAACATGTAATTCTTCCAACAGTGAGGAAGGAGGTAAGAATCATCAAAGTTTTCCAAAATAAAATCCATCTCTGTCTTTTCATTGTTTTGTTATTATATGTATTCACAGAATATATTTACTCAGTGCATGAATAGCTTTGTTATATACCTTTCCTCTTAATGGCAAAAAGTAGAGGAGTGTACATACTGTAAGGGACGCATTCGTATTGCACTTCAAGGTACTTATAAGTTCCTGGGCAAGGGTCTGGGAAAACATCAGGGCCTGCCACCACGGCACACTGGGTTCTGTTATTGCATCTGAAACCAAGAGAAAGAAAAGTTGAGAATAAGTTTATGCCAAGTTAAATCATAATAAAACTGATGGTAAGTCATTATTAACATCTACACTAACCTTATTTTGGTTGTAAATTACACAGATTTTAAATACGGTTTTGTTTAACCAAAGGTTTTTTTTTAATAAGTTTTTTATTGCAAAAAAACTGTACAGAGGGGTTACAGTTGTATGAGCAAGGTAATGAGTAACATTTCCTATCATGCATTAACTCCTCCTTTGTTTTCCCCCTACCATCCCTTCCCTTCCCCCCTCCACAACTACACTCCCCTCCTTCTGACCTCCCCTCCTTCCTGCCTAAACTGTAAAGTTTGTTTTTCAAAATAGTGTCTGGTACATCTAATTCTACAATGGGTCAACCTGTATCCCTATTTAAGCACTTTGTTTTTCCCCTTCCCTTCCCCAAATTGGAGAAGTGTATATACAAGATGCTGGGCGCAACATCAAATACAGTGAAAACAGAGGTTATACTGTGGGGAAGGAGCATACAAAAAAAACAACAAAAAAAATCAAATGGTACATTATAAATACATTAGGAAAATAGCAAGAAAGAAAAACCAACTTGTGTCCCTAAATTTTCTCAATAGAGACCCAGAAACACAAAAAATTAAAGAAATGTTGGACAAATGGGATTGCATGAAGCTGCAGAGCTTCTTCATGGCAAAGGACATAGATAACGAGACCAATAGAAAGCCCATGGATTGGGAGATCTTCAATAGCCATAAAATGGATAAGGGTCTCATATCTAAAATATACTTGGAACTCAAAAAAATTAAATCCCCAACAACAAATCCTCAAAGAAACAACTGCTCAATAAATAAGTGGGCTAAAGACTTAAAGAGAAACTTCTCTGAAGAGGAAATAAGAATGACCAATAAACACATGAAGAAATGCTCAACCTCTCTATTCATAAAAGAAATGCAAATCAAAACAACATTGAGATTCCACCTCACCCCAGTTAGAATGGCTATAATCAAGAACTCTAATAACAACAGATGCTGGAGGGGATGTGGACAGAAGGGAATCCTACTGTATTGTTGGCGGGAATGTAAACTTGTTCAACCAATTTGGAAATTAGTATGGAGACTCCACATAGAGCTCCCCTATGACCCACAATCCCACTTTTGGGCAATTTCCTGAATGATCACAAACAAAACCATACTAAAGCAACCAGCACAACTATGTTTATTGCAGCATTATTTACCATAGCTAAGATATGGAACCAGTAGATGAACCTCAATAGATGAATGGATCAAGAAAATGTGATATATATATAATGAAATTTTATGCCTCCATCAGAAAGAATGACATTGCCCCATTTGTTAGGAAATGGAAAGACTTGGAAAAAAATATATTAAGTGAAGTAAGCCAGGCCCAAAGAAACAAAGGTCCTATGGTTTCCCTTATTTGCAATAACTAGTAGATATCTGGGACAAGTAGAAAAATTCAAAAGCTATGTACATATGACCAGATAAGATGATGTTTAGCGAAACCAAAGGTTTTAAACTCATTAATTTAGTGCGTATAGTAATTTTTTTTAATTTTGAAAAGTAGATATAAAAATCAATCTAACTGGAGTTAAGTATGGCCGATGGAACAAAAACTGGCCCAGAAATATTGCTAAGATAAGAAATATTTGCTAGGCAAAACCCACTCCCATTCCATGAAATATATGTAGAAAAAATAACCACAGTTTCAATGAAGCACATTCAAAACAGTTTCAATGAAGAGTTGAAAAATGATTACAATAACTCCTCTTAATTCTCTTAAATTCCTCCAAAGAAAAGTAATATTACTAAATATTAGCAAAGGCTTAAAAGTCATTAAAAATCTGTGTATTGAAGAGTTAAACAGAAGACATAAAACCGTAAAGCTACTGGAAGAAAACATAAAATAAAGGACTTTTCTGGATTTGTTCTATATATCATATACAAAATTGCCCAGTATAAACTGAAAGGTCAATTTTACTGGAAGTTCCATAAGTTTGTACATTCTAACTTCAACCACAGAGGGATTGTCAGTACACAAAACTTCAGTATGCAGGAAACAGCCAATATTTAGCTGATCAAGAACGGTGAAAGTCAAAAGCACTTTTATAAATCTATGAGCAGTTCATTCTTCAAGTTTGTGCAATACAATGGTATTTCCCTGACCTCTAACTGATTTTCAGACATACATTTAAAAACATCAAATATGTTCAGGTTTAATTCCCATAATATGTCCATAAATTTTGAATCTTAAAGTTGTATTCCTGGAATTCCTAAACTTGACTAAGTAATATTATGCAACTACAGAAACATATTTGAAGGTGGATTGATCTTCAAAGAAGTCCAATTTACAAGTATTCTACATATCTTTGGCAAGATTTGATAAATTATTATAAACATGCATCAGCATCTATATAATATATTCATCAAGCCCATTCCAGAAATAAAATGATTAGTTATTTCAGATATCTTAGTAGAATTCATAGAAATAAGCATTCAAAGAATAGAAGTGTGCTTTCAAATGAACACATCCACACACACATTGCTTGGAAAAGCATTTCAGTCCTGGTTCTATAATTGTGATTTCTAAGCCCTAATCTTCCTGTCCTTGAATGCTCTGACAATGGCTAGATGGAATAATGAAAGTTTTCATTTCGAAATAAATGGAAGTACATACATTTTACTTCATTACCATCTACTTGTGGAAAGGTCTGAGAGCTGAAAATCCCTTTATTGGCAGGTATGCTTAACCAAATAAATTGAAGCCTGGACTTCAACTCATTATCTGAAAAGTGTAGCAAATTGAGATACTACTCATTTTCATCCAAATAAGGAATAACATTTTAAATGATCTTTATTCTTATGCACTTTATATGTACAGACTTTCCTGAAGTGAAGACAATGTCAACTTCTCTAGAGTTAAGTAAAATATTCATATCTGAATTTATTTTGCAGACATATTTATGCTAGTTTACATTTTTTTCTTTTTTGGAAGTCAAAAACAGACTTAATTCATTATATGTCATGAGAATGCTAGAAGGGATTCTTTTATTCTAAGGTAAAGAATGTGATATTTGCATTCCTAAGAGAAGATGAAGGGTATCATACTGAATTATTTAGTTAAAACATTTTTTTTCTGGTAAATATGTGGTATTTCCAAATGAAACTATTTATATATGAAAACAAGGAGAAATGAATAAATCTTGAGAAAGCAAATTGAAAAATGAATCTCACTAATAATATATATTTAAGTTAGTTAACATTAAAACCTGTGAAAGAAAAACTATAAGATGAGCTAGGGGGAAAAGCCCTTGGATTCCTTACATTTGCTTTTAATAAAGTTCTAAAAATTAATAAAAAAAACACATGAGTAACTGTGTACATGTGTGCGTGCAACTTGGGCTTTATTAAAAATAAAAGATTTCCAAACTATGAATAGAATGTAGAGGAAAAAATAAGTGTAGTTATCAAATCCTGTAGAGTTAAAATCTGTACCTAAAATGTGCATTATTGAAAAAGCTCATTATGTTTCTATACACGAAACTTTAGTTAGTGCGATGCTTTATAAATACAATGTAACAGTTATGATGTCCACCATGACAAAACATCAAAAAAGAAAAAAAAAACCCTAACAAATGCCAATGACTGAAAACTCATAATCCTCTTGTGCCATTTTCTTCTTCTATGTTTTGTCTTCTACCTCTTCTCTGATTGGTTGTGCTGGCCTTTTATATCAAGTCCACATATGAAATCAGATATATACCACTCAATCTTAGAGCCCAGTCATTTCCATTCCTAGTAATATTTATGAGAAATGTGATGCCATTTTTCTGTTTACCACAAAATGCACACAGGCTGCAAAAATAGCAAACACAAATAAAAGTGGCTTTCTATAAGACTTACATTATATGTTAAAATTTGAAACACGGATTGGTTACAATTGTTTAATAATGTAAAGGAATTATTTTCACAATTTGAAGTCTTAAAAATTCTCCTGGGTTTTCTTTTATGGTCCAAAAATGATTATGTCATGTCTATGATTATTTTGAGATGACAATATAACAATATATATATATATATATATATATGTATTTTAAAAAACCTTTTATTTTATCTTATAAACTGCTCCAGAGGTTATGATTCAAAGATGCTATCAAAATGAGCAAATGGCAATTATCTGCCAACATATTCCTAAAATCAGGACAACACACAACATGGACAAGACGAGTTTTGCCTAGTAAAGGTTCATCACTTAGGACCAGAAAGGTGTTCAATTTCCATACAAACATTTGGCTACTCACAGAAGAGTGAAGCAATCAAGGTCTGGTAGTTATCCTGAAGAAAATGGAGGTTCAGGACAGATTTGTGGTAAGCAAACAATAATTGGCATATTATTTTCTTAAGTCCATTCCTCTACTGAAAACAGACTAGTTTAGTTCATGCAGAGTAGACCTTTAATATTTGCCAGTATGTGTCCCCAAGAAGACTAACGTTGAGGGAAGTCTGCAAAGTTGTGGTGTGCATACCGTTTAGTGCTATGCAGTCCAATGGACAATTCATTGCAGCCCAATGGACAATTCATTTTGCTTGCAGTTATTCAAGTTCCACTGCAGCCATGCCACTTTCTAAAATTTTCACCTTACCATTTAAATCATAAACATTCACTTGGACCTTGCTTTTGTGGCACTTTTTATTTTTTTTTATTTTTTCCAGTCGTGAGGCTTGAACTCTGGGCCTAGGCGTTGTCCATGCGCTCTTGAGCTCAAGGCTAGCGCTCTACCACTGGAGCCACAGCGCCACTTCAGGTTTTCTAGTAGTTTATCAGAGATAAGAGTCTCATTGACTTTCCTGCCCGGGCTGGCTTGCTAACTTTGCAGCGTGATCCTCAGATCTCAGCCTCCTGAGTAGTGAGGATTACAGGCGTGAGTCACGGCACCAGGCTCACTTTTTGCTTTTTTTGAAGGCAGATTCTCTCAAAATAAAGGGGAGGGGACAATCAGCACATCACAAAATGACTTAAACATAACTGAAAAAAACATGGAGTTGACGTAGAGCTTGTCTGAATCAACAGACCTCTGTCATACATATAAAGAAATTATTTCTTTTTAGAATTTCTCGGTTTTTTTTTTTTTACAATCTATTTACTTTTTGGTCAAAACCCCATGTAATAACTCCACAATAAAAGCAAGATTACTCTCTGATTTATTTATGTTCCCACAAAATTCAAGAGGTGTGGCATGATTGGCTGGTGCCTTGGACCGTTAAGATGTAGGGGGCTGGTGATTGGTGGTTGCCAATGCCTGTTATCCTACCAATTGCAAGGCTGATATTGGGGACATCATGGTTCACGGTCAACCCTGGCAGAAATGTTTGTAAGACCCTTTCTTAACCAAGAGCTGTACAAGTTGTTATGTGCTTGCTATCACAGCTACTATGGGACATGTAAGATGGACAGTGTATCCCAAGTATATGACCAGACAAGAAACAAGACATTATTTAAAAAATAACCAGTGGAAAAAATGCACTGAGGTATTGATCAATAGTAGATTTCTGGCCTAACAAGCACAATTCTCTGAGTTAAAACCCTAGTAAAGGGACGGGGTGGGGGGGGGGAGGGGGGAAGTACAGTGTAAGATGTATGTGTGTGCCTTTGGATGAGGTGGAAGCATGGCCTCAGGCTGCGATAGGATTGCTCCTACACCTCTCATCCCTCCCTCACCATCCCTGCTCCTGTTTGGCTCTCTAAGAAGGTCAAACCACTGGTATAATACAATCTTGTACTTTGACCTCCAAAACTGTGTTCACTAAGCTGCTGCCTCAAGTATTTCATAAGAGAGATTTGAACCTAAAACTGAATCACATATTTACTATTATAAATTTGAGCTGGTCATGATAGTGCATGCCTGTCATTCTAGCTATGTGAGAAGTATACATAGGAGGATTATGGTCCATGGCAGTCTGGACAAATACCAAGATCTTATTTGAAAAATAATGCCTGGAGATAAGGCAAGGCCTACTTAGCAAGTACGAGGCCATGTCTTTCACTTAAACCCTTTCCTATCGAACAAAAAAGGAAAAAAGAAAGAAAAGAATGAAGGAAGAAAGAAAGGAAAGAAGGAAGGAAGGAAGGAAGGAAGAAGAAGGAAGGAAGGAAGGAAAATAGGAAGGAAGGAAGGAAAGAAGGAAGAAAAAAATAAAAATATATAAAATAAGTTCATCTATACATACACATACATATATACTATAAATATTTAGCAGTTACAAAAACCCACAAGACCTGAAATTTTTATGCTTAAAAATTATATTGATTGGGCTGGGAAGGTGGCTCAGTGGTAGAGTTCTTGCCTTACATGTATGAGGCCCTGGGTTCAATTCCTCAGCACTGCATAAGCAGAAAAAGCCAGAAGTGGTGCTGTGGCTCAAGTGGTAGAGTGCTCGCCTTGAGCTGAAGAGCTGAGGGACAGTGCCCAGGCCCAGAAGTCAGGCCCCATGACCGGCAAAAAAATAAATTAAAAAATAGATAGATAGATAGATAGATAGATAGATTATATACATTTTCTGATTAAATATTTTATAAAATAATCTCTACTATAGTATGCTAAATTAATATTAAAATGAAGTTGTTATCAAACGAACATAGTTATACAGTAAAACTGAAAAGAAATTCGTTAAAATCCAATGAGGTCAGCCAGGTGCTGGTGGCTCACGGCTGTAATCCTAGCTGCTCAAGAGGCTGAGATCTGAGGATCGCAGTTCAAACCCAGCCCGGGAAGGAAAGTCCATGAGACCCTTAACTCCAATTAACCACCAGAAAACCAGAAGTGGCACTGTGGCTTATGTGGTAGAGTACTCGCCTTGAGCTGAAGATCTGAGGGACAGCACCCAGGCCTAGACTTCAAGCTCTACCACTGACCAAAAAACAAAAAAACAAAAAGAAACAAAACAAAACAAAACAAAAACAAAAACTAATCTAAACTAAAACCAAACAATGAGGTCAAATGAAGACTATATACTATAACCATTTGTCAAAAAAGAAAGGAAGGCAAAAAAATCACCTATGGAATACTATGCATGCATAGTTGTAGAAACCATTAAAGGATTTAGAACAAATACAATTATCACTCTGGTGTAGAATAATAATGAATTATTGATTATTCACAAAGTGAACAGTTAATATTTCATGATCAGTTCAAACCCTATTTAAAATTTAAAAAGGATGTTCACATTTTGATAACCTTTAATGCTTATAATGGTTAAAACTTTTATATCATAAATTCAATTTATACAGCTTCTACCCTAATTCTACTTTACTAATACTTTTAGTGGCTTTATAGTGTGCTTTATAATCCACTATTCTTAAAATTTTTACAGTGCAATAATCACCCACTACCACTACTTTGTATATCCTAACTTAGAAAGAAAATAGTATCATCAGTATCTAGAGTCACTATACTATTTTAAGTATTGTTTTGTTCAGTCAGATAAAAGTTCCATAAATATTTTTGATAACAAATGAAATATGTTTATGACAACTTAAGATGTAAGTAGACATTTCTACTACTAATAGACTTCACTATTCATATAAATATGTTACATAATTATGTATGTGAATGCTCTGAGGTAAGGCAGTAGTTTCCCATACTTTTAATGATTTATTTTTATTTTAGTAATAAATATAATTTTGCTAGAGAACAGTCTTTTTTTCTTCCACTTCTGTTTCTTATTGTTTTGATGCAGGTAAGTCTGTTACCTCTATAGAAAACAAAGCTATAGAGTACAGGTGAGGGTATAGCTATATTATATCAGAAAATTAGAGAACTGAAGAAACCTGTAAGGTTAAAAATGACAGCCCCTAATAGTTGTAATGTCACAAGTCAATAGAACAAAAGAACCAATGTGAACAAAAGCTTTGAAAAATTAATGTCTGGGGTGCAACATTCTAAGGTAGAGAATATAAAAGTTGACATAAGCCTTATGGATTTTCCTGACTGTGCTGGCTTGGAACCACAATCCTCAGATCTCAAACTCCTGAGTAGTTAGGATTACAAGCATGAGCAACCTGCGGCCTGCTAAAATACCTTTTAACATATATAACTCTAAGTAAACTGTGATTGAACTGAGTCATATGCATATGCATGTTTGCATGTATTAATGTCATATATGTGTGCACGTGACACACACATATCCGTAGACTGTAGCTCTTGAGGGACATGAACCTTGAGAGTGTCACAGGCTGATGGTCCCTTGAGACAGGAAAGAGAGAGCCTGTTTCCTTCTGTTGCATTCCCTGTAGTCTCATTATACAGTGATACCTGCCTCAGCTTGAGGGAAAGCCATGCTCACCCTTGAGATAGAATCAGGTTACATAAAAGCCATGGAAAACTTCAAAGACTTTGAAAGGGAAGTAGAAGAAAGAAGGAAAACAGGGGGAGGGAAACATGCTTTTTATTGGTTGGCATTTGATACTTAAAATTACTACAAAAGAAAAGTCTGAAAAGAGTGGACATTTGGCAAGTGTGTTCAAACTGCTTACTGTCCTTACAAGGGGGGAGAATACTGGAAGGCTTCCTGAAGTAAGAAGACAGGGTCTGAGCAGTGCCACATTGTCCACTTGGTGTATGGTAGTGTCTGGCATCTTGTCTTCATGGGAGATTTTGAAACTCCCCTTCCCGCTCCCCCCACCCCACCCCTGGCTTTGAGGGTGCCTGAATCCCTGGAGACAGGGGCCAGCACTTGTCTGATAGGTTACTGAACCTATCAGTCCAGTACCTGGGACTGGGAGCTTCCTGTGACCCTGCCCCCTGCCCTGACCCTATTGATGCACGGAGCAGCAGCTAGAAGCTATTATTCCATGCATGTCTCCATGTTTCCGTCCTGTCTCCTGGCTGTTCTCCGGTCACCATAGCATCCCACTTCAGTTCTTCATTGGACCTGAATTGGTTTGTTGGTATTATTTTTGTTCTCTTTCATCTCTGGCCTGTTTCCTAACTGTGTTAAGTGAATTTGCGCATTTCAGACCTTTGTAACAAGGCCTGCAGACCACTAGCACTCCAACAAAGACTCCAAGATTAGATCTCTCAAAATGTGGCTTCCATTAATTCTCATCTTACTACATTCTGTTAATTATGCCAGCTTAGAGACAGGAATTGATAAAAGGAGAAAACAGCTGAAGCTAACAGTGAAGCAGCGAAAGAGTCCAAATGGAGGTTGGGCATCCCTAAATATGTAGTCTGCTATCACTCTGGATGATGAGACTGATGAAGCTAGGAAGTTAATTGTTTCAACTCTTTCCAGTAGTGGAGGCCCAATCTAGTAATCTGACATCAATGACTAAATCTCACCTTGCCCAAATTTGTAAAATTAATTCTAAGGTGTAAACATAAACTAGGGCATGCTGGTGGCTCATGCCTGTAATCCTAGCTAATTAGGATACTGAGATCCTGAGGATGTGTTTCTAAGCCAGCCTGTGCAGGAAAGCCCATGAAATCTTTTTTTTTTTTTTTTTTTTTTTGAGTCCAGTCATGGGGCCTGAACTCTGGGCCTGGACGCTGTCCCTCAGCTCTTCAGCTCAAGGCTAGCGCTCTACCACTTGAGCCACAGTGCCACTTCCAGCTTTTTTCTTTATGCTTATGTGGGGTTGAGGAATCGAACCCAGGGCCTCATGCATGCAAGGCAAGCGCTCTACCACTGAGCCACCTTCCCAGCCCCAAACCCATGAAATCTTTATCTCCAATAAACTACTCAGAAAAGGCCCAAAGTGTCCCTTTGGCTCAAGTGGTAGAGCACTGGCCTTGAGAAAAAGAAGCTCAAGGATGGTGCATAGGCCTTGATCTCAAGCAACAGAACCCACACCAACAAAATATATATACACTTTTTCTTGACATATATCTTACTTAAGAATAAAGAATTCATATCTATGGATATTTTTGACATATAGCTTTAAAATTTAGAATCCAAAATTTAGGTTATGGGTTCCAATGAATATTTACTCTAATCTTCAAAAACATTTGAAGTTCACTATGGGGGTAGCAATGGAAAAGCATGTCATTATTCCTTTGTTTTATTTTAACTCAGTAGTCATATCTAGTCTTAATTTCATTATTGTTTTTCATTTCAGAAATAATGAACTTATACATCCACTAATATTTCATTTTATAATTTTGTTTTGACATAGGATCTCCATATATAACACAAACTGCCCTAGAAGTGGTGCCATATAACAAAATATTATGACTCAGAAATTTTAATAACATGATATTTTAATGTGGGAAACAGTATATTTGTGAAATTTTAGTGACTTATGAAACAAAATAAATATAAAGGATTTGTATTCATGATGAAAATTTATCACTTACTATTCCACATATATTGTGTGGAGATTGCAATTTTATCCTTGTGATATGATCTTAAATATGCTTTTTTTTGTTTCTAATGGACAGTTAATGACTTGTTACAATTTCTGAGCCTTTCTCAAATGGAAAGTGCCACCACCCATGAGAATTTTCCCCCCAACATTTAAAAACTACCAGACAAGATGAATTTTACTTACAAATTGACTTGTTGAATTGAAACTGCTTTCTATGACTACTTAAATGTAATAAAATAATTTTTAATTAAAATTAAAACTACAAGGAAAGAAATATCATTCGGTCTCTAAAAGCCAGAGGCTAAAGTTGTATATGAGTACTAATAAATTGATTAATTAAATGTTTTTCCTTGACTCCTTACATTTTTCCAGACAACTAAAAAATGTTATTGAAAAGATACCCTCCAATAATTTTATATTCTCTAGGTAATGAAAAAAAAGCAGCAGCCTCAAATTTTAACCAGGGAATTATAGATGTTGCTACTACTCATTCTAGAGTTGATTATCATATTACCTTGAAATTTTTGCCCACCTACATTTTTTAACAAACAAATTAAGGTATATTCATATATAGCTATTTAGAAGAAGGGGGTAGTACTACATTTAATGTCATGCATTCTCAAAATATATTTAAACTAGAAATATAAAATTGCAAAGCACTACATTTGCATATATATCCATAAATGTTGTATATATATTATACATTTTATATTAAATGTCCTAGTACTGTCAAATACAAAGAAAAAATATATGTGTGTATATATGTGTGTATACATATGTGTATATATACATGTGTACATATGTATATCCACACATATATGCCTATAAAACCACATCCACTATGCCTCATTTTCATCTATAAATTTGTAATAATACCTTAATGACTGGCTTAAAGAAGAAGTTATTAAAATGATATATGTAAGGAGCTTAAGAGGGCCTGGCACATTACAGCTATTATAACCCCCCCCCCCCACACACACACACACCACTCTTTAGTGAATAGTAATGATGTTTCATACTCTACACTGCTCTCTTCCTAGTTAGATAATAGAAACCTAACTTATTAAACATTTAATTTTACAGACTAGAAGGGGGATTATTGGGCACAAGGGAAAGACTGTTCTAAAACAATACAACCAGAAAAACCCAATCTTCCTAATGCAAATTCCAGCAATGACTGCTAAGAATGACAATGGAGATCAATCCCTGACTTGATTAGCTTAGTGACCTAGAAAGGAATGTGTCTCATTCCAATTTAGCTGAATAGAAAGGTGCTCATTAAGGCTTTTTCTTCAAGTTAAAAAAAAAAAAATCCAGATTTCATTCCCAGAGTGAGTCTTAGAAGCTACTCTCAAGAATTGTGGATTACCATAAAAGAGTGCAACCTTTACATATTTTACTTTTATCCTATTTTTAACGTTAGTATAATGTCTAGAATATGTGAATAGAATAAAGCATCTTAAAAATAGAATCTTAAAAAGAGAATAGAGGGTTTGCACAGTGTGTTCCAGTCCATTATCTGGCTCTGTCATATTTGATCACTTTACATGGAATCCAAGTAGAAAGAGTCAGTTTTTTACATATGTATGTATGTATACATATATATGAAAAAGAAATGATTATATTTTTAATGAATGAGTTGATGATATGTTTTAATGAATGTGTTACTCCTGTGATCCTAGGATCAATGGCTTCTGCTAATACATAAGAACTATGGATCACAAAAATTTATGTGAACAGTATATTTGCTTTGGAGAAAATTTATAACTTTTCTTTTAAATACATTAATTTCCAACTTGAGATGTCATAAAATGAAAATATGCAGTGAAAAATGGTACATGATTTCATACAAAAATTGTTTATTCAGTATTTACTTACATATATTGAAAACTGAACTCCCGCATAAAAATTCTGCTTTACTTTTTTATTGTAATGTTCAACATACTATAAGTATTGAATCAACATAAAATATCTGAATATGTACCAATGAACTGTATAACCCCTCTTTACACAGAATTTTGTTTTCACACTGAAATATTCATAATCCTTCAAAAATCTTAATGATATATCTGCCATATAATGACTAACATCAAAATAAATTATTTCATCCTCATATATAAATAATAAGAAAACTGAAAGTAACTTCTTAAGTTATGATTTTACACCTTGGTCTCTAATATATAAGAAGAATACTAAAATAAATGTAGGCACAAAGTCTGACTCCATTATTTTTGTATTATAATAAAATCTCTTCATTTTAAACTCTTTGTTCTGCAGATGAGTTTACAAAAACGTTCTAATCATTATTCAAAGTAAGGACAGGTTATAAATCACTAAATCATCAAATATAAATATAGTAAAAATAATGAATAGAAATGAAATTTGTGCAGCTGAAATAATCAAGAAAATAATTCTGAAAGGACAAGATAAACAGGAATCATAAAATAAATACTTAATAAGCAAAAATAATTTAAGGTCGGTGGCTTCACTAAACAAAGGTGATTATTAATTCCAAAAAATTTTGTTATGAGACTAAGCAAATAATCATAATTTCAGTGGTTAAATGGCATTTCACATAATTTCCTTCCTTCCTTCCTTTTGTTGGTCATGAGGTTTGAACTTTGGGCCTGGGCACTGTCCTTGAGCTCTTCAGCTCAAAGCAAGCATTCTAACACTTGAGCCACAACACCACTTCTGGTTTTCCAGTGGTTAACTGGAGATAAGAGTCTCACAAACTTACCTGCCCAGGCTGGCTTTGAATCGTGATCCTCAGATCTCAGTCTCCTGAGTAGTTAGGATTACAGGCGTGAGCTGGGCTCACTTACTCTTTTATTTATGTTATAATATTTTTTTCATCAGGTCACCATTAAATTTTAATCAAATTAAATGGACTATGGAAATTATATATTAATCTCATCTCTGTTTTCATAGTGAGGAAATGAATAAAATGAGGCTGTCAAGGATTTTATTTGAAGCCAACTTTATCTGCCTTTGAATCTTAGGATATTACTTTTACTCTCAATATTACTTGTAAAATTATAGTCTTCAAATAGGAACACTTTATAACAATCAAAATGTTTTGAACTTGGTTACAACAAACTTTGATTGTAACATCAATTGATATAAACTATTGATTACAATTTAAAATTAAAAGAAAATCTGGGCTGGGTGCTGGTGGCTCACACCTGTAATTCTAACGACTGGGGAGGCTGAGATCTAAGGATTTCAGTTCAAAGCCAGCCCAGCAGGGAAGTCTGTGCACTCTTATCTCCAGTTAATCACAGAAAACTGGGAATGGCTCTGTGGGTCCAAGCGTAGAGTGCTAGCCTTGAGTTCAGTAACAGGTCCAAGGTCCTGAATTCAATCTCTTAGACCAACAAAACAATAAAAGAAAGAAATTTGTTTCCTCATACTTAGTTCACGTAGTTCACAGAGAAGTTGTACTTACCTTAGAAAAAGATTCATAAAAAAGTAGAACTCAAAAATAACAATAAGATCTACTGACTACTGAGTAAGAGAAGAGGAAGGGAGTGGAGGAAAAGGGAATGGAGGGAAGAAGGTAGAGTTAGAGTCCATACTTCAGAAAAAACAAGGTTAATGATCATGTGTCCAGAATATAAGACCATATAGTAAGCTGGGCCCTAGTGCTGGTGGCTCTCACCTGGAATTCTAGCTACTTGGGTGGCTGAGAAAAGAAGTATTGGACTTAAAGGTCATCTCAAGTAGAAAAGTACACAAGAGGCCTCTCCTCAACCCATTCCTTAGTGCACGTTCAATATGAAGGATGATTATACTGACTCTTCACTATTAATGTAAAACTAATTTGAAAGTGTGAATAAATTACTAGATGCATAGCTGACTTTCTTTTTTACTAGAAATTCAAAGTAGAATGATGACTATTGAATATACTCTCAATATAATACTAGATTAAAACATGATATACATTGATCACTAGAGACAGACTGTAATTCTAAAAAAGACTTTTATGCCAGGATAAGCAAATGTTTCTCCCTCACCCCCATCATATTGATTTTTAAGAGTTAAATGCATAGAATAAAACCATCTTAAAATGTATTTCAGTTTTGAAAAAATGATTCGATTAATTTAACCCATACCTTGTGACACATTATACGAGTTGCTTCATAATCCTTTCTCCTCAACTAAGCTCCTATAATAATTCATCTGATTTATGTTACCAAGAAATAGTTTCCTACCATATGAGCCAGGCCTCCAGCCTGTTGTTTGAATTTTTGAGATAGGGGCTAACTTTGTGCCTGAGAAGGCCTGGGCTACAATCTTCCTGCTTGAGTTTCTCATCTCCCTGTGGCTGACAGGACTGTAACACAGCTGGGAGACCAGACACTTTTCACTTTCCCCAGTCAATAAAATTGAAATAAAGTCTAATGAACTTATATTACCCAGGCTGGCTTGAACCCTATTTTTCCGGTGTCTGCTAAGGATTATAGAATTGAGCTACATTGCCCATCATGCAATTTCTTCTTGAAACAACCTTACAAGAAAAATATTTTCATCATGTCTTCTTTATATGTAAGAAAAAAATATATATATATAAACTGGGTGACTTCAAGAAACTCAGGTAGTCTGACTTTGTAAGAAGCTCCAAGCCGGGCACTGGTGGCTCATGCCTGTAATCCTAGCTACTCAGGAGGCTGAGATCTGAGGATCAGAGTTCAAAGCCAGCCCAGGCAGGAAAGTCCATGAGACTCTTATCTCCAATAAACCACTAGAAAACTGGAAGTGGTGCTGTGGCTCAATCAGTAGAGCGCTCGCCTTGAGCTGAAGTGTGCAGCGACAGTGCCCAAGCCCAGAGTTCAAGCCCCACAGCCGACCAGAAAAAAAAAAAAAGAAGAAGCTCCAAAGGAGCCATTGCTTTCAGTTCCCCGTACTCAAATAGTTATTTATTTTCTGAGTCCTGCAAAAATGTGAAATAGTAGGCGTAAGGAGTGGTGTAATTCAGAGTTGATTTGCAGTCAGCATTAATACTGGGATTCTGTCTCCTTTATTGCTTTATTGTAGCAGGAGCACAAAAAAAGATCAGATAAAGTTAGGACTATCCATAAAATATATGTCAGGCTTAAGTATTGGTGCCAGAACAGTATTTATATTTTAAAACAAACAAACAAAAACCTTGCAATATATTTCTAGTTTTATCAAGTTATTTATATCCTTAGGGGGGGAATAAGGAAAGAAGGGAAACTAGTGATAGAGTCCACACAGTGTAAATGAAGGAAACCTTTCTTCTTCACTTTCCCTCCCCCTCCGAGTGCTGTGGATGGGAGTCCTTTATCCTCTTTCAAATGAAGGTCATGGAATATTTGTTACATGGAATAATAATATCCGTTATTACATGGAATGATAATTGCTCTAGTCTTCATAGAGTTGCTACAAGAAACAATGGGGCAATATATGAAGGCGTATTTCAAAACCTGTAAAACAATGTGGGTGTGATGGCAAATGCCTGTTTTCTCAGCTAGGGGGATGGTGAAGGAAGATGACAGTTCAAGGCTAGCCAGGCCAAGTTACCACCAGACCAATCTGAAAAGCAAACTAAAAGCAAAAGGACTACATAGGAGTGCAACACAATATGTAGAGAGACCTAGTGCCTTGCTAGGGCCAAAAAACCTGAGATAATCTCAGAACTGAAATAAAAAACGGGGGAAAGAAAATAAAACACATCAACTCTGTGACAATTTCTCAAATGTAAGATATTCAATATCACTAAAATTATAAAGTCTTAGCTTAAAAGATTTTAATAATATTTTCTAAAAAATGAAAAAAAGTAATGAATGTTTTTAGTGCCAATATGTTGGACTCCTATGTAATTTATCAGTGCTACACTTGGTGGCAGATCAGCTAAGACACTGTGAAAACCCAAGGAAGTCACTTTTCTCAGCTGTTGATTTCAACAAATGTATAATTCATACTCACACTTTTCAGGGGAAATAGAATCATTAAGTTGCAATGATCCTTAGCAAAAGAAATAAAATGACCAGGCAAACAGAAAAGTCATGGGGGAGGGTTTCAATAAGCATACACTATGTGGCTTTCCAGGGTAAAACATCAAGGAGGCAAATCTAGGGTAGATTATGATACCAGTTCACTTTTATTTTTTTCTCCTGTGAATTTAACAGGCACAACACCAGACTGTACATCTAAAGGCTGAAAACAAAGACTCTTCCTATGCTCACAGGCAGAATAAGGAAAAAAAATATAGAAGAAAGAACAACACAGTGGATAATTCCTTCATTGATTTCTAAACAATACAAGCTTTGATGATGACTATTGCTTTTTCTCATTAACTTGAAAGAATACGTTAATACTGATGGAGATGTAAGACTCAACAAGTCACTCTCATTCTGAATGTGACTTCCACAGTATTTATATAAGCATTTTATTTAGCAACAAAAATATTACAAACCCAAAATTTCTAATATGCATCAATAAAAATAAAATTCTTAAATTAAAAAAACCCTAATTTGCCACTATTGGTATTTAAAAAAATAATAATCTGGACATAATGCAAATAAAAATGAAGTAGTTTTCTAAATGATCAGTCATCTGAGATGTTCCATTATAAAATGATCTTCAATTAAGTGTGCCCATTGTAAGAAGCTGTCTTAATATTGTGTTTCAAAATTCTCTTTCAGGTACCTGTCTGCTATAGGTACATAAGTAATTATGGGTTTTTATGTAAAATGCTAATACTTTTTGAAATTGGTAAGTGTACTAAAGGGAACTACAACTGTGGCAGTTTAGTAAGTTTTGATTTTAATTAAATGCATTTTCTTCTTCATTTAGGTAGCTAATTTAATCAACAACAAGCTTAGAAAAAACTTTCTATATGTCTATATTACTTTTTGTTGATAATATAAGAAGAATTTCATAGATAAACTATAAGCAAAGAGAATATAATAGAAACCTCTTCTCATAGTCTCCATTAACACTTCCCTGGTCTGTAGGACTTCATTCTCAGAAGATAGCTATGGTATTCATAATAAAAAGACTCATTATTCAAAGGTTTAAGGAAATGTAGATGGACTCAATATTACCTATGTTTCTTTATTATACAACCTTGGAAACCATTAATGTGCACTAAGAATCTCCAAAGAGAATTAAAGTATACTGGTTCCCAAATTTATTTGACCTTAGTAATTTTTCATTATTAATTTTCCAAACCATCCAGTTATATCTCACTGGATATGACTATTCCATAAAAATGCATTTAGAAATTCTGATCTACATGAAGTCAGAATTTTGAGGAATCACTGAAAATAAAGAGAAAGGTGCAAGTTCATTAAGTATGAAGAAGGTAAAATGACACCAAATTTCTGATGGTATCACCACAGAATATGCAGAATAACCAGTCAGATAGGGTCATTTTCTATTCATTTATTTATTCATCTATTCATTTATGTGCAGGTAGTAAGAGGTTGAACTGAGGGCCTGGAAACTGTTTACCTTTTCCACTCAAAGATGTTGCTCTATTACTTGAGCTGCAGCTCCACTTCTAGTTTTTTTGCTGATAAATCTAAGTATCACACTTTCCTGTTTGGGCTGTCTTTGAAACTTGCTCCTCTGATCTCAGCCTCCTGAGTAGCTAAGATGGCAAGCAATGTCATGACTTTTGAAATGGAAGCATAGAAATAAAGGAATTGCTAAGTTAAGGTTTTGAGTAGCTTAATCATGGGTCTACATTGTAAGTGGACATATATAATCACTGTTTCTTTGAGAACTTCCTTCTTTTTCCTGCTGCATGCAACAGTTCCATGTACAATTTGCACAAATCATATGCCTATTTCCTGACTAATATCTCCACCAAATCCAATGCTCTTTCCTGGGTATTAGGCTTTCTATCTATGGCTGTTTACTTAAAGTGCAGATACCTATGCATGAAGGTTACACAGAGGGTAAGGAGAAAAATGAAGAAAAAGGAGGTGGGAAATATGTAGATTTGGAATCCCTGGTACTCTTACAGTTCTTTCTCGAAAGAAAGAAAGAAAGAAGGGAAGGAAGGAGAGAAAGAGAGAGAGAAAGAAAGAAAGAATGCTAAGGAAGAAAGAAATGAAGGAAGGAAGGAAGAGAGAGGAAGAAAGAAAATGAAAAGGCGAAAGACAACACATTATTCAAAAAATGCAATTAAGAAATTCTTTACTGAATTCCCCTTACTTGAAGAAAAAAATTGCATGATTAAAACAGAAATGTCATGAATAAATTACATGTACAAAATTCATATAATGTGGAAAAGTATTTTGCTTTTTATGAAGTACTACATTAGTCAGAAAGGTTAAAGTGTGTCTGAAATTGTACATGTGTATAAACACTATAAGGATTTAATGGCCAATTCAGTTCAGAAAGTGGAGATAATATACGATTTCCATCTAGACTGAACATTTAAATGCATGTAAAGTATAATAGCCTAGAAGTTCTCATTTCATAGGCACAGTGTTTCACAGTTAAACAAGGTGAGTATGCAAAACACAGATGTAGAGATCTGTCATAGTGCTCTTACTCTGGGGTGTTAAAAATGGGAGTGCTGGGAGTCATTTGCCCAAAGGTTGGCAGGAATTCTGTCAAAGACTTAGCATAGTAATTGATGGGAAATCCAGAATGTTTAGACAGAATTGATTAGAGCTAGTCTCTAAAGAGTATCATGCCAACACACGGATACAATTAGCACACATGTTCAATGCAAATGACTCAGATCCTGCAGCCTACATTACCATTTTCTAGATGAAACCATATTACCTGGAATTTTTTACATGGAGAAAGAATCATACTAAAACTTCAAAGACCATAATTGATGGCCTTGAATAAATAAGTTGAAAGATTTATGTCATTGCACTACAGATTATTACCAAGTAATATGGGGAGCATAAATAATCCTATCTCATCAAGAGGAAGAGAAACATTGTTCCCTACTAACTTCCAGCATTGACACTCGTTCATTGTTATAAGATGTCCTTTTTTTCTAGCTACACAGTAGTTTTAAGTCAATGAAGTTCCCAAAGCATCTCCATCTGTGTATGGTTAAATTTCACTAATTCTCGCCTTGTTGATCTGCAAAGCATATCATTCTCACCAAAGTCTCACTTGTCTTCTCAGCATTGATTTGTTATCTTAGTGCTATTGCAAGATCTCACACTCTCAAGACTCAGAGGCTCTCATGCAAGCAAAGTTATATTTGCTTTGTAGAAATAAGTGCTATGTAAACAGAAAGTACCACCAGCATGGCAGAGTGGCAGCAGGTTCCTCCGGAGGGTTCAACACAATAACAAAGTTTAACCAACCTTATAGTCTTAACACTAAGGTTCTTCAACTGGGTTGTTTGTCCTTGGCAGTATTTTGAGGGAGTAGGTTGAGTTCAGAAAATCAAATCCTTAGTTCCTTACAGCTACCTTTTGTGAAAACTGAATTTGAATAAAAACAAAAAAATTGGAAAGAATTCTCTGTGGGAGAGAAAACAGACAACTTCCTTTTATCTTAGGGGAACATCTAGAACGTTCTCAAGAAATAAGGAAGTTAAGAACAGTAAACTGATTCAGACTGGTAATGTCCATCATGTAATTAAACCAAACTTAATCAGGAAAATGAAAAGTGTCAAATGAAATTGCTTTAATGAACTTGGTTATGAATAAACTGCTTTTAATAAAGTCATTTTTCTTCTAGGGCTTATTTTAAAGTGAGTGCTTTGACAAAGAATCTAAGACATGCACTATATTTTCCTTTACTAATGATAAAGTCACCATTGCAGTCAGTATTAGGTCAAACCAGCAAGTGAAGGGTAAGAAATAAGAGGAGGGTGGCTCTAAGGTGGGGATGCTTAGATTTATTTCCAGGCTTTCTTGATTAATAGCTGTATGAGGACTGGCCAGATTACTTAACCTACCTGGGCCAGTTTTCTTATAATGAAACAATGATTGAGCTTATTACTGGGCAGTCTTGTTTCTGCAGTTTTTTTTTTTTTTTTTTTTACTCAGTTCTCTACCCACCAAAAGCAGTGTGTTCATAGTTTAGAATGGTATACAAAGAGAAATATTAAATTATTTGGGAAATAAGAAAATATAAATAGCATGGGCTAAGAGTCCTCTTGTTTCCTTTCGTGCATACAAATCCTTCCCTCAAGTTATACATTTATTTGAGTACTTCATTCTTTTAACTGCAGTATATTAGAAGATAGTATTTATTATCAATATTTACCACTGTACCAGCCCTGAAGAAAAAAAAACACTTTTAAAAAGACGAATTTTTCACACACCACATAGAAAAAAATTTTAAAATACAAATAAAAAAAAATAAGGTTTCAATGGAGGGGGTAACAATGCTCAATAGGAAGTGTACTCATTACCTTGCTCATGTAACTGTAACCCTCTGTATAGTACTTTTACAATAAAAAAATTAAAAAATATAAAAACATAAAAAAAAAGGTTTCTCTTGAGTAATATAAATCCAATGTCCATTAACACACTAGGAGAATGAGCAACTGATAATTAAAATGTGAATTCATAGCCCTGAAGAATAAAAGATAATATTAGTTTCTTTGTAAAGGAGCAAAATAGAATTAAAATCATGACTGAATGGTGCTATTGTTTTAGCTAGTAAAATATAATGACAAATACCAATTTTAAAATGAAAAATCTAAAGAATTTATAATGGTGTATAATTTCCATGTATTTTGTTACTCATTATAATATCTGAATAATGGGTGACATTTTATTTCATTTTCATTATAACTTCATATTTAAGAAATTTGGTTCCAAGGACTGTGATAGTAAAAATTAGGAAGATTAATGGTTAATTACAGTGACAAAGAAAAAAATTCTTATTTAATTTTTCGATCTTTCATATTAAAGTTTGTTTGCTTCCATCAAAATCAAATTGCTTTTGGAATTTTCTTCTGAAGCATAAGAGAAAATACAATTATACATTAAATGATTTGTAAGCATGTCCTAAATAGTAAAGTTAAAACATTAGTGATTATTATTTTAGCTATTGATATTTTTTCAAGTTAGAATTTCACGACTTCAATCTTACCAGAGGGTAAATATTACTAACAGGCCATTATACTAGAGATAAACAGAGAAAAAGCAAATTATCTTCAAATATTTGAAGAGGATACAAGCAGTGTACAGCCAATAGCTCTAACTTGGTTCTCATTTACCTTTTGTGTTTGAGAAATCTTCTAAATTATGAATTGTGTGGAAATATGAAAGTCTATAAATCACTTAATCCAAATAAATGGATCTTTAGGCATTAGGTTAAACATTCCTTGACCAAGTTATTCTGTATAAAGCATTCATTTAATCTCAATACTATTTCTGACTAGACTAAAGCCATGAAATCATGGAAAAGATATCAGTTCTTACATCTTCGTTGATTCTGAAGAAATTAGTTGATATATTCACACGTATTTTTCTCATTTACGTAAAGGTCAAATAAAAAAGAAATTCAAATGTACACTCTAAATGTAAAAAGTCAAGAAAATATAATTTACTCTTCAAATATATAGTGATGTAAAGATCTACTTACTAGTTATAAACTTGCAGAAATGCCTGAATTACATTGTGTGTGGTATACAGAAATTTACAAAGTAGAGAAAAATAAAATTTTTATTAAGTTCATTGCCTACTCATTAATTGTTAAAAACTAATATTAACAATACACATATAATCCTTACATGCACTTTTCCATTAAATTTAATTCCTTTTTCAAGACAGGTGCAGTGGCTCATGTCTATAATCCTTGCTACTTTAGAAGGCTGAGATCTGAAGATGGAAGTTCAAAGCCTGTCGCTGAGAAATTTTGCGCAAGGCTAATGCTCTGCTGTTTGAGTCCCAGTTCCATTTCTGGCTTTTTTGGTGGTGAATTGGAGATTAGGGCCTCACAGACTTCCCTACTCAGGGACAGCAACCAAGATCTGAGTTCCCACCCTAGGACCAGCATAAACATGTAAGCACAGACAAGGAATGAAGGGAAAGGAAGAGAAAGAGAGAGAAGAGAAGGGAAAGGCTTAGAGAGGGAGAGGAGAGGAGAGGGAAGGGAGGAAAGGAAGGAAAGAAAGGATAGAACCTGAGACATCTCTAAATCCTCTATCATACCATGAAAACCATGTGCTTTACCAATGTAATCCTACCTCATCCCATAAATTTGTCTGACCTCTCATTAGCACTTCAAAGTCTAGAAGGGACAAATGATACATATTCAAAGTCAAAAATTAAAAATAATAAGTAGAAAATATCTGCACAAATTACAAAGAGATATTTTAAACACTGGAACCACTATATATGCTTATAAATAAATATGTGTATTTATCCATTTCATTCTGTACTTTATTCCAGTGCCAAGAATGCTACTTGGCATAAATCAAGCACTACATAAATAATTGCTGAGTGACTGACTGGATGAAAAACAATACCTTAATGTAATTACATCTGAGGATCAAAGTTCATATGGCATTGTTTCACTTTCTACATTTCATTTTGTACATTTATAGCTCTATTTGGGTTGATTGAACCATCGTGGTAATTTTTCAAATAATTTTTACTTCCTTATTTTTAAAAAAGTTGTTCACACTTCAAAAATAATAAGAGGTAAATGTTACTCTGTTTTTCAGAGTCCTTAGAAACATTTACCTTGGGAATATAATATATTTAAAAAATATATACATTTATATATGGGCTGGGAAGGTGGCTCAGTGGTAGAGCACTTGCCTTGCATGCCTGAGGCCCTGGGTTCGATTCCCCAGCACCACATAAGCAAAAAGGAAAAAGCCGGAAGTGGCGCTGTGTCTCAAGTGGTAGAGCACTCGCCTTGAGCTGAAGAGCTGAGGGACAGCGCCCAGGCCCAGAGTTCAAGCCCCATGACCGACCAAAAAAAAAAAAAGTAGCTGCAATATGCATTTTTAATTTACAAAATATCTCCTACAAAGTTGTACCATTGTGAGTAAATATACATATATATATATATACATATATATATATTTCTTTTCATTTTGGGGGGGGGGGGTCCGGTCATGGGGCCTGAACTCTGGGCCTGGGCGCTGTCCCTCAGCACTTCAGCTCAAGGCTAGCGCTCTACCACTTGAGCTACAGCGCCACTTCCAGTTTTCTGGTGGTTTATTGGAGATAGGAGTCTCACGGTCTCTCCTGCCCGGGCTGGCTTTGAACGGCGATTCTCAGATCTCAGCCTCCTGAGTAGCTAGGATTACAGGTGTGAGCCACCAGCGCCCGGCTGCAGCTACTTTTTTATACTTTAAACATTAAGCCAAATTATATTGTTAGGGTGAATTTGATGACAGTGATTTTTCTTCAAACATTTTATAAACATTTCATAATCTTTAGATTCAAGATATAGGTAGAATAGTATCTAATACAGAATAAGCTAACTTTTCTCAAGCAGGATACTTCAAGATAAAGCCTACATGAAATTACTTGGTTATTTTCTCAATTGTTTCAGAGGTTATAAGACTGGTAATATATATATATATATGTCTATACATATATATGTATATATATGAAAGAAGTAACTCATTATATATGAAATAGCATAAGAGGCATTTAGGACTTAATTCTTTTTGCAACCCAGGTTGGAAAGGGGTTGAGTAAGCACACATAAATATCTGTTCAATGACTCTTCTGTCCAAACACCATTTTCTGTTAGGTTTTCCTTACTCCTATTATCTATGTAGCAGCATCGGTTCTATAAAATCTAAGGAAATCATATCAAACATGGCTCTCAGCCTCATATCTGAGACTCCTTTGCCATTATTTGTTTCCTAAGGTACATCTAGAAACATTCTCAATTATCAACTCCACTCACAAACCAAGCTTCTCAAAATGCTAATGGAAAGATCGTTTTGCACCATTGTACTAAATTCATCAGAAGATGTTTTTTGTTATTGGTTTAAGTCAAATCAAAATGTTAAATATGGCCAGGAAGAGCTTGCAAGATCTGGGATAGCCCTGTGTCTCTCGCCTCATGGTGTATCCACATTGCATTACAAGAGTTGGATATACACTGGAAATGCGGTTTGGAAGGGTGACCAGCCACCACCTATTTCCTCTTTTGGAAACAGTATTGCCATCCTTTCTGCACATCTCCTTCTCTTAATTTTCAGCTCATAAGTCTCTTTTCAGGTGGTCACATGCCAGGCACTGTCATCACTCCCCAGAGTCATGGTCACATTCCTTTTTGAACACAATACAGTTCTACAGGTCAAAGTACTTCAGTTGCAATATACTTCTTAGAGTTTATAGTATGAGAAAAATGTTACAATTGGTTAACATGTAAACTATTTTGAGTTAGAGGGCTTTCATACTTAGTTCTTGATTGCTAGTCCACTACTACAAACGCTAACATATGAGTTTCCAAAATATCTATTTCTTCCAAAAAGAAAGATGAGTCTGAAAAGGTGGTTTACTCAACATTTGCTTAATTTTTCCTGAGAAGAATGGTAATGCAAGATTTGCTCTAGGATTTGACTAAACCTGCTGTTGAGATGGCAGAGGCAGCAGAATTTTAAGGGTTCTGCAACATGACTGCTTTGACTTCCATCTGACATCTACTGCTTGCTAGCTGTGTGACTTGAGAAAAATATTGAAATTCCCTTAGATGCAGTTCCATCACTGAAAAGATGGGAAGGTTCAAATAGTAGTTGTGAAGATTAAATGAGATAACTTACATGAATGATACATAACATGTATTAATACGTGTTAACCATGATTTTTTCATTTTACTTTTCTTCATTTTTTTCTCTTTAAGTACTTCCTCTTATTAATGAATGTAAGTCCTTTGTAAAATGGGGGTTAGGGGAGTGGACATGGTGAGTAATTTTTCATTCATTTAACAGCCATACCACCGATAATTGGTAATGAATTAGCATTCTCTAATTTTAACCTAATTAATATGGTAGGATTGTCAACTGAATATAGAGGAGGTTATGCAATATTTTAAGTATAAAATAAATGTCATTGGCTTATTGATATTAGGTCAGTGATTATACATATTTGACTCTAAATCATTACATTTTAAGAAAGGTTTGGAAGAAATTCAGTCCCAAAATTTTCTTTGTTTTGTATATGTGCCCTAAATTTGCTTCTGTAAATACTGAGAAAACACTGACAACAGACTGGTTAGTTATAAATACCGTAACATAACACAGACATGCAGGCAGCCTCCTGATGAATAATTACTGTGCTCTAATTGTCTGACTAAAATTTTGCTTACAAGGACAGACGGATTAAAAACAGCATTTTTTTTCTACCTCCCAGTCTTCACTTGAATATTGGAGGTAGAGATTAATTTTTTCTCTATGAATGCAAGGTAAGAGAGAGAGAACTATTTTTGGTTCCTTATGTTAAAACTGTACAGCCATAAACAAATAAACTGAAAAGAATGGATAAAAACTAAAACTGATTTCATTTTACTCAAATTAATTAATTCTGAAATTTTGGTGATACTGAACTAAAATGGGAATTTAGATGTTTGGAAGAATTAACTACCACTAAGCAAAATAAAGTTGTATTCTTCATCTTGAGGTCCACAGGTTTGAAGTGGAGATACATCATTATCTTTATTGGAAATTACCGTAAGAGTTACTGTTTATACTCCACACAAGAATTTTATCTTTGATAATTTCACTATAATTATCAAGCCTTAATTCACCTGTTGTTAAAATGAAGTGTATAACTGAGAATAACACAAAAAAGCTAGAATTAAAAGAGGACAAATTTTTTGCAGATAAGAAAGTGCTATCTGAAATTAAATACATCATGAATACTCATTCACAGTATGTTTTTCTTAAGTAACATAAAGATTATAAAGAGTGTTAAGGCTGGGAATAGCTGCCAAAGTCTACAAGACTGCAAAATATTCTAAATTATTTCTTTATGAGAGAGAATGCAAAGCACTCAAGAGATCTTGGTGTTGACTCTATTACTTGAGCTTCTCTGGTATCTAATTATAATCCTTTTACTTTATTGTCCATTTCCAAAGTATCTGGTATCATGATAGTCTTAGCCTGGCATGAAGTTAATTTTAGGCCAGTTTCACTATTAGTTTAGAATTGATATACCTTATTTTGCTCAGTTACCATTCAATCATATACCTTCAGGATGTATGTCATAAAATTTTCTTTATTGTTATTTTAGCAGGGGTTTCTGAAAGTAAAGGGATTAGTTTATCAGTTATTTTATTTATATATTCCATATATATTATATAATATATTCCGTATATTATATGGAAGCATTCTTGATTGTACTTTCTTGCATTGTTAAAGAACACTCTACCGAAATCAGTCTTATCAATAAACATATCTATTGCTAAACACAATAGATGTTTTGTTTGCCATTTTACTATGTTATTGTTTCCACCAGTGACTACTCCAACAGAAATGTAAGGCAGAAGATACTTTATCTATTTGCTATACATTTTTGCTGAGTCAGCAGAAACCTCCAAATTAAATTTACTTCCTCCAGAATGTAAAATCTTTCGCTACAATATGTGTCCTTGGAAAGAGATGGTGTACTCTGACTAAAGAAAGAAAGAAAGAAAAAAAGAAAACAGCTGACCTCTGAAACTTTCAACTGAGAACCTTAGCAGCTCTAGGGACTCTACTCTGAATTCATCTGGGTACTGGAAAGCAGCAAGGAGTTGTCTTGTGAGGTTCAGTTACTGTCTAGGATGACTCTGAACACCAGGGGGGAGGGTTGGGGAGAATGAACTTAAAGAATCATAAAAGTGGACAAATTCTATGTATATATTTCCTTCAATTCCCCATGGTTCCATGTACAATATGTATTCTTCAGTCAAAACCATACTCTAAATTTTCCATTTTCAATTTCATAAATCAGTGATGAGCAGTGTGATACTCTCTCATACCTGGGCAGAAGTAGTAAACCACTGATCTCATCTACCCACTGGATTAAAGGGTAAGTACTTGCCATTCTTCTCTAATAAACTTTGTTGTTAAATTATGTCATTCTGTGGAATCAGTGGATTAAAAAGCATTTTCAACTGAAAATAACTTTTATTTTCAAAAAGGGGGTGGGGGTGGAGGCTGGGAAGGTGGTTCAGTGGTAGAGCGCTTGCCTTGCACACCTGAGGCCCTGGGTTCGATTCCTCAGCACCACATAAGCAAAAAGAAAAAAGCCGGAAGTGGTGCTGTGGCTCAAGTTGTAGAGTGCTAGCCTTGAGCTGAAGAGCTGAAGTACAGCACCCAGGCCCAGAGTTCAGGCCCCACGACCGGACCCCGCCCACCAAAAAAGGGGGGGGTTAAGAAAATACAATTCTACTGTAAGTCAAGGATGATTTCTATATAACATATTCTGCAAAGTCTTTATGATAACACTACCCAACAAACTGATCATTTCAAAGGTGAAAATTGCATAGCAGAGAAATTTCTTTCAAACATAATGCCAGTATCTCCTTTCAAAGAAAACAATTTTCTTTTCTTTTCTTTTTTGGAGGGGGAGTTCTTGAACTCTGGGCCTGGGTGCTGCCCCTCAGCTCTTCAGCTCAAGGCGAGCACTCTAACACTTGAGCCACAGCAATACTTCTGGTTTCCTGGTGGTTAATTAGAGATGAGTCTCACAGACTTTCCTGCCCAGGGTGGTTTGAACCATGATCCTCAGATCTCAGCCCCCTGAGTAACTAGGATTACACGCATGAGCCACCAGCACCTGGCAAAAATAATTTTCTTAAAGTTGTACTGGCTTGTAGTTTAGTGTATGAATCATGCTAGAACATAAATAGTTTTCACTTGTTCTTATCTCTTTCGATTCAGTGAACACCTGAAGGTCGGTATAGAGGATGCATAATTTTGTACTTTTCTATTGATAGGGTCCTAATATAGGGTCTAGGCTGGCCTCAAACTTCTTATACTCCAGCTAAGCAGTAGGAGTTATAGGCAGAGTCCTGGTACCTAGTTTTATTCGTCTTTACTGCTTAATGCCTACCAAAACTTCAGGCAAATTAAAAATAATTTAATAATTATTAAGCCTACAAAAGTCATATTCAATATAATATTTCCTAAAGTCATTCTTAGTACACCTAACTCTCATGTTACTTGTTCACTTTCAAACTATACTCATTTCCCCTGCCTTTTCTCTTTGCTATAGTTCCTTTCCAGTAGAAGTGGTTCTTTGCAATACTCTAAATTCTGAAGCTATGTATATAGCAAATTCCTTACTTTAGTTCCAATGATAGACAATGATTATTTTTTCTGTTCCATGACATTCACACATTTATTTTTTATAATGTCTTTTATGTTCCTTACATTGTTTTAATAAAAGCTTACAGCTTGCAGTGCACTTCTGCAATCCTCACTACTCAGGAGTCTAAGACCTGAGTATCCTACTTCAAAGCCAGTTCAGAAAACAAAATCCTAGAGACTCTAATCTCCAGTTAGCCAGAAAAATCCAGGCATGTAGCTATGGTTCAAGTGGTAGCATGTCATCCTTTAGTAAAAAGGCTATAGTGCCTTGAATACAAGCCTTAGTGTTAGCACACGTGTGTGGGTGCACACGCACACCCACCCACACATACACACAGTCTCTATTCTCATAAACATTATATTCTGATTTAGTAAGACAAGAAAGTAAATAAATAAAAAAATTAATAGCTGGACACAAGTAGTTCATGCCTGTAAACTTAGACAGCCAGGGGAAGAAAGCCCAGCCTGGGGAAGAAAGCCTATGAGACTCTTATCTCCTTTTAACCACCAAAAAACTAGAAGTGGATCTGTGCTTCAAGTAGTAGAGCACAAAAGCTTACAGACAGCACCACCCTGGGGTTCAATCCTCAGGATCCACACACATACACAGAGCAAGAGCAAGAGCAAGATCAAGAGCCAGCCAGCTGGGGGGGGGAGGGGGTCGGGGGAGGGGGGTGGGGGGGGGAGGGGGGAAGCTTATGGTGACAAATAGTGATAGCTGAAGAAGGAAAATTAACCAAAGGAAAGAAACAGAATGAGAACCATGTGTTATAAGAGATGCGGTTAGGAATTATTATTAGGGATGTCCAGAAAGGATTCTTTCTTGACGTGAATTTTTTCAACCTTTACATTTTCTTTTTTATTGTAAAGATGCTGTACAGAGCTGTTATGGTTCCATAAGTAAGGCAATGAGTACATTTCTTGTCAAGCATTGTTACTCTTCCCTTGTTATTCTCCCACCATCCTTTCCCCGCCCCCCACCTCCCACACTCCTCTCCCTTCTCCCTCCCCAAAGTTGTAAAGTTCATTTCCAATATACTCTCTTGTGGGTATCATTGTTGCAATGGGTGTCTGTGTCCTTGTTTCAGCATTTTGTTATTCTCCTTCCCAAATTAGACAAATGTATATACAAGAAGCAAGGTATCTTTTTTTTTGGGGGGGGGGTCCGGTCGTGGGGCCTGAACTCTGGGCTTGGGTGCTGTCCTTCAGCTCTTCAGCTCAAGGCTACAGTCTACCACTTGAGCCACAGCGCCACTTCCAGCTTTTTTTTTTCTTTTTGCTTATGTGGTGCTGAGGAATCGAACTCAGGGCTTCTTTCATGCAAGGCAAGCGCTCTACCACTGAGCCACCTTCCCAGCCCCGAGGCAAGGTATCTTGAGGTGATTTTTAAGAAGAGATTGAGCTTCATTGTTTGTTCATGCCTCTAACCTTAGCTCTCAGGAGGCTATACCTGGAGAATCACAGTTCAAGGCCAGCCTGCACAGAAAAGTTCACTATAGTCTACCTCTAAAATATCCAGCAAAAATCAAGGTTGAAGGCATGTTTCAAGTGACAGAGCACCAGCCTAGCAAGCATGAAGTATGGCTGCAAGCCCTAGTTAAACTAATGAACTAGGTGAGCGTCACTCCACATTCCTATGTCCTTCCTTGACACCTTGGATTTCCTGACTGTATTAGACCAGATACACTGACCTTTGGTCTCTTAGCAATCCATACATTACTATGGTAAACACTGACTTGTACCTAATGGGCTCCTTGAAAGGATCAGCAGCTAGACTATATACTTCCCTCATCAGGATCGCAACTGACTGCTCACCTTCTACAGAGAACGTATTTGCAGCAGAAATGAATAGCACTGACTGAGTAGTGATTTTTAAACATGAGCTGTCTTGTAGTAACAACGGTAGTTGCTTAATAAGATCAATCACTTTTCTGAATTGTATGTTACAAAGTTTGGAAATCAATCTTTCTAAAATTTGCCACCTGGGATAGACTCAATACTTTTGAGATGATTTTCTTTGTGAGTTTGTATAACATGCTTAATGAGAGTGCAGTATTGCATCGTCGTATCCTGGCAGCCTTAGAGATTTCCAGTACACAGATGATTTTCACCTCTGTTCTGGCTGGTGGCTATGACTACTGCAAACACAGTTTGCAGCAACACTGTATTATGTGAGAACATTTTTTGAGCTCTAGATACCTTGTTTCCAATGTAAAAATATTGCCGTTCCAAATTCGTTATAAAATTCAACATGTGGGGAATAGATTCTTTATTCACCAAGCATCCCTGTCAAATTTATAATGTGAATTTATTTTAGATAAACTGACCCTTAGGAATTGATGAATGACAGTAAGGAATTTCACGTCTACCCCAGTAGAGTCTGTGGCTCAATAGGATCAAGTTTTGTATCAAGTTGCAAGAATGCTACCACATTGCTACCACATTCAGAAATGTTCTCTTCCCACATTTGAATTTCAGTTTAAATAGTTTATAGTTTGTATCTCATTCAAAACTACACTAGTATTGCCAGGTGCCAGCAGCTGACACTTGTGATCCTAGGTACTCAGAAGACTGAGGTCCAAGGGTGAAGGCTTGAGATTAGTGTAGGCAGACCAATTCTAGAGAGGGTCTTCTTTCCAATTAAACAACAAATGGCCTAAACTGAAGGCATGGTACAAGTTTTGAAGTGGAGTCATGAGTAACAAAGCAAAGCAAGGACATGAGGCTCTGAGTTCAATTCAGTATCAGTTAAAAAAAATACTAATACACTTAAAATGTAATCTACTACTGCAACATGTAAGCCATATTCACTTTTGACCAGTTTTTTTTAGAATTTAGAAATCCTTGAAAACAACTGACAAGTCTTTTGAAGAGCATAGAACTTTCAAACTAGATACAAAATATTTCATGTCAAATATGAAAGATGATGGTTCTTTGTAGTATTAAAAAAAATCAAAGCTACTTAGAGGTTGAGATCTGAAGAGCTATTAGTATTCAGGGCCATCCACAGCAGAAGAATCTGCAAAATTCTATCTCAATGTACTAAGCTAGTACATGCCTGTCATCCCGGACAGAGTGAAAAATAGGAGGTGTGTGGTCCAATGTGCACTCCTACAGGAAGTAAGAATCTGCCAGGTACTAGTGGCTCACGCCTGTCATCCTAGCTACTCAGGAGGCTGGGATCTAAGGATCACAGTTCAAAGCCAGTCTGGGCAGAAAAGTCTGTGAGACTCTTTATCTACAATTAACTACCAGAAAGCCAGACACCCAGGCTGAGAGTTTAAGTCCTACGACCGACTGAAAAGAAAAAAAAGGAAGTTAGAATCTCACTTTTTGAGAGATCTCAAAAAAAAGGTTTGCAGGTGTGGTTCCAAAATAGGACACTTTCTTATCAGGTACAATATTCTGAGATCAAATCTCAATATTGCTGAAGAAAAAAAGGAAAAAGGAAAAAAAATAGAGAAGATAAATAAAATTATAGTCTTCTATCAGTCTGATTTTTTTCTCATTTTACACTTTGATTTTTCCTCTAATTTTTATGTGTTATAAACTACAGAATAGTCCATTCACTGGGTAAGAATAAGAAAAAAAGAAATGGGAGGAATTTCATGTGGCAGGTGTTTAAAGAAGCTATGAGATTTCTTCTCTGATTACAGAGATGATAGCTTCCAGCAAAGCTCTAGAGGTTAGACATACTGAAGTCTAATATAGGACTGCCAATTATCTGTTCAAATTGGCCAAAAGGAATCGTGGAGCACACCTTTTCAGATATCCCATGGAAATATAAATAATTTAGCAGTTTTCAGGATACTCAAATCTATCAATGGTCCTATACATACTATACTGCAAAAACCTAAATTTGCCACATTTTGTTCTAGAAAAAGCAGCTATTTTTCGTGTGACAAAAGGATGTTACATCATCTACTTTTTTTTTAAAGTGCCTTAGCATTTTTGTCTCTCAAGGCATGTCCCTGAATCTTCTAAAGGCAATAAAGGCAAGAAAATAGACACAGGTTTTATCGGTGCTCATTAGACACTTGTTAAAAGGTTCTTCACATTATTGGTTGATTAAACAAGTAAGTTAAATATAAATATTTTTAGAAAAGAAAAACACAAAATTGCTATCTTTGTGTAATCTTGTACCCAATAGCCTTGATTGTGGTTTTGGGTTACAAATGAGTCTTGTAGCAAAATGAATCACTTGATATCTGTAGGACTGTGAGTGCAGGCCATCCATCAGCCCACAGTTTATTTGACAAAATCCACAGAGGCCTCATGACGGAAAGATAGAATGATATCAAAATCAAGCCAAAAATTGTATTACACCTGCTTTCATTTCATACCTATGGAAAGTGTCAATTGGACATATTACAATCTGTAAGAAATTAAGTACTCAATTTTTTCATCGTAGGAATTAATGTAATTGTTTTCCAAAAGAAAAGAACATCTTACTTCACATTTCCCCATTACTGCCATTAAATAAGCACTTTCCTATTTTTAACCAAGCTAAGTGCTTAAGAAGCACACAATATTGCATGGAAAGCATTAGGGCAAAGCAGATACTGATAACCAAGATCTTCCCAATACATCTACCCACACAAACTTTAAAATGGAATTATTTTTAAACAATTAATTTATGCAATGACTGCAATTAAAGATGCAACAGTGATATTCATTAATGATATTTTCATTTACATTTCTCTCAGACCTAACGTGCCTCTTTCAATTTCTATTCTGATAGCTTATTAATACATCTTGCATAAAATCTCTACTACTATATTAAATTTATCCTATTTGCCGGAAACTACAAAAATGAGCAGAGCTCTCTTATGCAACCACGTGGTTATTTCCCGCTAGTGGATTGTATTTAGATGTGATAAATGTAGCTCAAAATTCTAGCAGCTTTGCTTAATACCTTGTCATTCTCTAATGCCTGCCTTTTTGGATGTATGCAGGGTACTCCCAGGTCCTAGAATATGGAAACCTATATTCATATGAGTTCTTAAAGAAAACTACTCTGAACACTTATGAGGACAAGAAATAAAACATATATGTGTGTTGAGCATTTAAAGTTTTGGCATTAATTTA
The DNA here is from genome assembly GCF_019054845.1 of Dipodomys spectabilis. Lineage (NCBI taxonomy): Eukaryota > Metazoa > Chordata > Mammalia > Rodentia > Heteromyidae > Dipodomys > Dipodomys spectabilis. Next base: position 20,329,214 of record NW_024870720.1, on the reverse strand, counting down.
TGGGATTATCTGATACCTGTCTACTACAGAACAGTCCTGTATATACCGATGTTTTGCCATAATGAACTTGACGGGAATAAGAAATTTTTTTTTCTCAATGGCCTAAGAATATTAAAATGATTTTGACAAGTAGTTGCTACTTTGATAAAATTGCTAATGCTGATTTTATGTGGGCATTTTCTACCTTTTTGTCCTTTAAGTATTTAATTTTTTGACCTCAAGGAAATGAATTCTAATGTAACAGAAAAAATACTTTTTCTTTTACTGCATTAATCTAATGTTTTCTGTTCTCTTGTTGGAAGCACTTTCATTCTTTCCATTGACAGGTAGATAATACAGAAAGAACTAAATACTTAAATATTTATATTCTTACTACAAATCAAAGAAACTATGCTGTGCTTCAGTCCCTCAACCATCTGAGAACAATCTCTGTGAAATTATTTGCTGAGGAGTTCTCTTCAACAAACTCTTAGACTAAGGTTATTCTTTTAATCTGCCAAATCATTTATAATACTGAAACTTTTATGTTTTATTTCCTTAGGTTGGAGATAATTTTCTCTGCCCATCAACCTTTCAAGATCAATCCCGATAGAAGAAAGTGATCAGTCATGTCTGAGTTTGAAATTACAGGCTGCTGAACTGAAGTTTGCTCACATAACCCAGGGCAGTGCCAGGACTTGAATCTTACTAAAATGTAGAAACAGACCATTCTGTGCAGAAGTTTAAAGTTGGCATGTAGGCACTATTGGTTAATGCAGAGCAAAAAGAAGCAGTTCAGTATGGTCAAAATACTTTATGCACCAGTGAGAAAATTAAACAATGAAGCTTGTTGAGATTGGTTTGGGAAGGAGGTGGGAAGGTATGAAAAGTGATGGAAGTAAGTCCTGATCAAAGCCAAGTGGCACTGATGGATGTGTCAACATAAAACCCCTTGTATAGCTTACTTACGTTCATAACAAATGTAAGAAACAAAGAGAGAAAAATAAAAGAGAGACTGAGTCACAGGGATGTGACAGTAACTCAGAGAACATTCCTGGGTCAGAGATTTTTAAAGTAAACAATCAAATAACATCAAATTATATCACACATTCCTTCAAATGAAAAATATAATTGGGTCATGTTATAGTAAGTATACATACTGGTTCTGTTATTTTAACATAAAATAGAATCAATTCTTGTATTTGAAGGTTAATATAGAATTCTGTGGGTATAACTACTTATAGCTGTTAATATTGCCAACTTTTACTCTCAAAAGTGGTTTCATTTTGCCAAAAAGTGATTGCCAATATATAACACATCTTTGCTTATTATGAATCTATTTCAATTTTTTTCTTTGGGGGCAGCCTTTATTAAAGGTAGCTAAAGTAACCAACAATAATTTATGTTCATTTTATTCATTATACTAAAAATGACTGCTCACAGGACATTTTAAATTTCAGATCGCAAGGTTTCATTAGATTTGTTATCATAACATATTTGAAAACAACAAACAAGGCATATCCAAGGGAAAAAGGTTAAGACATACAATGTAAAATAGTAAATCTAGGTTGCAAAATCCAGACTTGTATACATCAATATAGGTGAGGAAATTAAACAAATAGGCAGCTACAGAGAAATGAAACTCAATAACATAATAGGAAATGAAGTTAAATATTTGGGGTGTTTTTCCTATGAAACATGTTTACTCCTTTAATTTTAAGAACTGAGCTATTAAATATTTATAACCATGGAAATTAATCAGGCGTATTATTACTCATAAATGACTTTATGAAACCTCATAAATGTTTTAAAGCAATCCTTAAGATGTAATCCAAAAACAGTACATAGAGCACATTGTACCAGCCTTATTAATTATATATTTGCTCATGTCTGCAGTTAGAATTTATTTTTTCAGAAAGTGATGAATAACAGGTGAGAATAGATTACTCTGAGAAAACTGATGAGTTAATTTTAGTTAATTACATTATTTGGAGGTCAGGTATATATTTTTGAGGTAAAATTGAAAAGCTTATTAACATGGATATTGTTGGATATAATGTTCCTGCCTTCTTTCTACTGGGCCTTTCTTTGTAAAATGAATAGTTTTACAGTTGGTAGGGCTTGCCTACATAAATATTGACAAAGTATTATCTTTTATACTATAATAATGCAAAATGTTTTTTAAAAGGACAATTTTTAGCATGAACATAAACTCTTTTACCTTTGTAAGCTTAAGGAAGTAGTTTCAAGTAAGCTTGACAAGTAGTCAAATAGTAATTTTATAAAATACAAGAATACAAAAATATAAGAATAACTTTTTATATTGGGCTTATTTTACTTATTTTAAAATAATGTTTCTGTTATCACTAAATTGTACACAGTTACCATCCTACGTGTCATTTTATAAGTACAATGCCTCTTGGTTGATATCATCCATCATTTTCCCCTTTCCACTTAATCTCCTTTTGGTTTTCCTAGTGTTATAGGATATGCTTTAGATATTTTAACTTTTAAGAACACTGTTGCATGACAGTATGAGCTGACTGGATGCCACCAGCAATACTTTTAGTGGTGTTTCTAATCTAAGCCATGTCTTTATACCACTGAGAATATTCTCATTTAAGAGCAGAGACAAATAAGTTATAGTAAAACCTATATATCCATGAGCATCTACTGACACTCATCAGACTTTCACTCCATAAAAGAAATTTTGGAGGGTAAAAAAAATATGGATGGCAAGTTTCACTATCTCCTTGTACACATGTGTTAAAGTGATCAAGAAGACCCGCCTTGAATTAAGTAAGTCACAGAAGAGCTGAGAAACAAATCTAAGGTGTTTGGCTTCCCAATATCCAATACAATAATTTATAAATTATTGTATTTCTTAACTATGAAAAATCAGATAATTTTTTCGGCCTCATCTGATTAACTTAGGCAGTATCAGCTCAAATTCCAAATAAATGAAGGCATGCTATTTCTAATGACATCATGTCTGCGGGAAACAATTTCTAATAAGCCTGTAATCATTTAGAATTTTACTATCTGGCTCTGGTCAAATGTAATTATAAAAATTTAGCTTGGACATAATTCCAATAGATATGGAAAAGTTATCCCCTGGTGTTCTCTGGTCCCATATTTCTCTACCACTACCCAGAGTATCATGGAACATAGGAGAAGCTTTAAATTTGGAAATGCCCTAAAACACTTCTCAAAGGAATGATGCAGACTCATGACAGACTGAAGTAGACATATTCCTCAAAGCACAGCTTAAGTGAAAGATGAACAGGCTTATTGAAGTTAGCACCTTTTGTGGTAATTCTTATTTCTTTCCCTAGGTCCTAGCAACAACATTCAAATCTCTCCTTCAGATGCAGTTTGCTTGTCTCACACAGCATATTTTTTTAAGTGATTCCAAATTGAGAATTTAGGAGATTTTCATAAAAACTCAATTTCTGTCTTCTCTTAAATAATAAACAGAAATAACTTCGAAGTCTTTGGAGAGCACACCACTGCATCAATTTAACAAAGATCTTATTACAATCACCTTCAAGCTACTGAGGCTTATTTTTACATTGAAATATAATAATGAATAAACAGACTGAATGAGGTTGCAAAATTCTACTTTTCCTTTGTTTCAATTTTAATGCTTGCCTTTATTTTGCTTTTCTTCTTTTGAAACTTTGTTCTGACAACTTTCTGTTTATTTTAATTTGCAGTGTTATTTGGTAACAGGTTTTTCAAAAAAAATTGTCTATATTTTTGAATACTTTTCAAATTTCAGCAATAAATAGATGAAAACATTTGTTAGGCACTTTGAATCTATTACGGTACCATCCAGTATAACAGAAAGGACAAGATTGGGAATACAAAGATAAGATTAAAGAGTCAAAGCCATTTGAGCCATTGTTGGTGGTTAATTAAAACTATTTTTTTCTTTTAGGAGTTGTTAGTCATGTTTAAATCCCCAACATTCCTGGCTATGATTACTAGCAGAGTACCATGTAGAGGATAGTGTAGACAACTTTTTAAAATTAATTAATTAATTATTTTGTTGATAATGGGGCCTATACTCTGGGCCTGGGTGCTGTCCCTCAGCTCTTCAGCTCAAGGCTAGCGCTATACCACCTGAGCCATAGTACCACTTTCGGATTTTTCTGCTTATGTGGTGCTGAAGAATCAAACCCAATGCCTCATGCATTCAAGGCAAGCACTCTACCACTGGGCCACTTTCCCAGCCGTAGACAACATTTTATTTCTATACTATTTTGTTTATACTTTCTAGCTTAGACTTACTCAGCATGGGCTTTTAATACTCATTAAACATACATTAGCTTTTAATAAAAGTATTTTGAAGTATAGAAATCCTGCATGTTTAATTTTCAGAAAGTAAAACTCACAGTTTCAATTTTTTTTTTTATCAAAGACATTTTACTACAAAAACCGAATAAAATAGCCATTGGTGTTTTTGTATCTCCAGTTTCAAACCAATTGTCATGAGTTTGCATGATTTAATCATCTCTGAACTCCAAGTAGAAATACTTGGAGAACATGGAAGGATTACTGTTTGGTTTTGCTTCTATTCTGACTAACATTAGTAGCATCAAAGGCTGGTGCTGCACACCTGTAAACTCTGCTGTGTGGGAAATGGAAATAAGAGGACTGAAGTTAGCAGCTAACATTGAAGTCCTGACTTTACATTCCACTACTAAAAAAAGATCATCTTATTTATACGTACTTTGAGAATACACATTAGCTATGATCATTTTAATGAAATACCAAACCAAAATTTGAAATCTTTATCCCATGAAAACACACAGAAAAAAAAGGTTATTTACTCTTTGAAGATGTAAATGCTGTGAAAATTGCTCCGTTATTTCCCATGGAAGTAAAAATTATAGCTAGGCTTTTTAAGAATCCAAGAACATAATTTTGAATTCCATTAGTAGTTTTTTTCCTATAACACATTTTCTAAATTTTTGGTAGAATATTACAATTTCATAGCTTTACAACATTTTAATTTATTTTTCATTTAAACTGAATGTGGAATAATTTTGGAGCATGTGGTTATTGCTAACCAATACATTTGAGCAATTGTTTTTGTAATAGAACACAAAACTACTTTAAAAATAACTGTGTTTTATAATTTAATTTGATGTAAGGGAAGAGAAGAACCAATCATTTGAGATTTTTATTTGTTTCAAAATATACTTGGGGAAGCCATAGTCTATAATTTTAAACCCTTAGAATTATTGGCATACAATTCATTAGTTGTTTCATTATAAAAGGAAAATGTGATGGCATTTCTTCTTACCTTTTCTATTTCAGAGCAAAATATGCCATTGACTTATAAACATCAAACTTGTGGTAGGAACTATTTCAGGCTCATATTCCCTTATCAGCTCATTTAAATCTTAGGACTTTGGCAGCCTGGAGGAAAAGCCTGGTGCTTGCTGACAAGGACTCTGTAGGTGGCTTCAAGTCCTCTACACAGAGTACTGATAGGGACAGAAGGGAAATTCACAATGGCCTTGGAAGGAAAATTGTCACAAATCTCAAATTTGAGTATACTTAAATCTGTGTCAAATGTCACTCTTTTGCAGCATTTCCCTTCAGGACGTAGGACGTACAGCATTTTAAACACTTGGGTGTTAAAACTGTGGAATGTTTATTTATTTTTGTTGTTAGTCTCTTTTGTTTGTGTGTTTCTTTAAAAACTGAAAGACCACTTTGGGAAACTAGTGCTTGTCTTCCTTGATGCATTTGTTATCATGCATGGAGATGTGTTATTTCTTGGCCAAGTCTAGGATTATGAAATTCTGAATTTCTGATGGGGTGAATACAGTAAATAAACTGAATCTGATCTGAAGTGTCTGGGAAACAAAGGAAAATAAACACACACGCGCATGCACACACACACACACACAGGAGTTTCTTGGTAAGACTTTTATCAAAAGACTACTTACTTACTGCTCCCTATTCATATTTCATTCTGAAGTATTATGATGTAACAAGTATTGTACTCCCAAACCCCTGAAACTATCTAAAAGAGTTTGCTTAAGTAATTCTGGTTACGGGAGGCTAGGGTTCCTCAGCAATGGGGAAGTCTGGTTCCACTTAAACTGGCGGCCTTTGAACCTAGTGGAAACCTCTATGCAGAAAGTTATCCACAGTCAACATATCTAGACAGAGGCTTGAGGTCAGTCTTTTTTAAATCTCAGGTTACAAAAATAGCCCTTATCATTTTCACCTTAGCAATTTGATATTCAAACCTTTCCCTTGGGGTTTATTGGGGTTTTTTGTTTGTTTGTTTTGTATCTTTTTTATTTAACTTCATTTATTAGCCTGCCAGATTTAAACACCGGCCCCCCATACCAGAGTGGGTATTTCACAGAGATGAAATTGTGGGGGTCAGGATTTCAATGATAATCCCTCCTAAAATCCTATCTCTGTTAATTAGCCATGTAAACAGTGAGTAGGTGTCTGTTCTGTCCTTGATCACTCTGATGTCTTCAGTAATGTTGGCAGAATTAAATTGCACTGGTTAGACCAAATAGACTAGGATAAGCCATCCTTTAAAAAATCTTCCAAAATACCTTACCCCCATCTTTCAGAAATCTTGCTCAAAATACCTTACTTAAACAGAATAGAAAAGTATATGAGAGCTGATTGCTTAGTAGTAAGTGTAAGGAACAATTTGGGGAGACAGAACAAGGTAGTTCCTTATCACTGTGACCACATTTTCATAGCTCAAAAGAGACCACATCCATACAACACTGTATAGACCAGTGCTTATGTGGAAAGCTTTGAAGAAATAATATTCCTGGTTACATCTGTACTATGATGTACTTCACATATGCCATTGTGCAATTTTCCACCTGTAACAGTGAATTGCCACTGGAGTACGATATGGAGTGTTCTGTTTCCACAGCATCTAATTCTCTCGTTTATAGTCAAGAACATATCATTTCCCTGGAGTGACCATTTTTTTCCTCCTATATCAGTGTGGGCTTCACCAGGGCACAGAAGCAGTCTTAGCTCCCTGCAGGGTGCTGATATAAAAATGTTTGGCTTGTGCAACGTGAAGGAAACACACAGTGAGGGTCTTGGAAAGGCCCTACCAGATTTTGATTTATTTGATGGAAGAGAGATCTAAAATTACAAATTGTAGAAATGAAAAATCAGAAAGATAATTGCAGAATAAAAGAGTAGCATCTTAGTTACATGGGATATAGAGTAGGAAAGAAATCAGTACACTCTAATAGAAATCAATCCAGATGCTCCAGTAATGAAACTTCCAAATAAAAAAGCTGTTTACGTGTTTGAAACTTAAAGCTTACATACTCTAAATACATTTCCAGATCCAGAGAACATAAAAGAATCAAAAACAAGTACAATAAGGAAAGCATTAATAAATGTATATAAATGCCCATACACGCACATGCACAAAGGGAAATGTCTGCCTTTGCTTTCTTGTTTGTTGTAAAATATGGAGATGTCTTGTTAAAGCTATAGTGGAGACAGATCTTTTCTAAGGTGGCAGGCAATTCTTTCAACATTTCTAAATCACACAGGCAAACCAAAGTGACTTAAATACAGAATGGCATCTTTTGCCAGCAAGACACATCAAGGGAAATAGGTCTGCTTCTGATGAAAATAACAGCCATTCAGCACAGTGAAACTGTACCTGTGGGCATGAGTGGATACTTATATCTTTCTAATGACATCTTTAACTTTATAATGAGGCTTGTAGACAAAGACTTTACCACTATGGCATATTATAATAAAAATTCAGATAGGTGTGGCTCAATGAGATAAATGAAACAAAAATTGAAGGCTTACATAATGTTAGAAATAAGGATATAGGGCTGGGAAGGTGGCTCAGTTGTAGAGCGCTTGCCTTGCATGCCAGAGGCCCTGGGTTCGATTCCTCAGCACCACATAAGCAGAAAGAAAAAAGCCGGAATTGGTGCTGGGGCTCAAGTGGTAGAGTGCTAGCCTTGAGCTGAAGAGCTGAGGGACAGCGCCCAGGCCCAAAGTTCAGGCCCACGACCGGAACCAAAAATAAAAAAAAAAAAAAGAAAGAAAGAAGGATATATATATATATATGTTAGAAATACAATGTACACACCTCACAACACAAAATGTTACATAATGTTAGAAATAAGGAGATATATGTGTGTGTGTGTGTGTGTGTGTGTGTGTGTGTGTGTGTGTGTCAGAAATACAGTGGACACACCTCACAACACAAAATGTTACATAATGTTAGAAATAAGGATATGTGTGTGTGTGTGTGTGTGTGTGTGTGTGTGTGTCAGAAATACAGTGTACACACCTCACAACACAAAACTCTCTTGGATGTGGCATATACCCAGCCATTGCAGGACTTCATGGCCCAATTGATTCTAACCAAGAAATAAATAGGAACCTCAATGTTAATAAACAAATAAACAAAATTAATCTTTACTATTATGTTGGTAAAAGGCTACCCTAAAGCTTCTTTACAATACTAATAACTTTGTTAAATAAATCTCCAGGACTATGTTCATTGGTAATAATAAATTATGCAGAGCTATTTATATGATCAGTAGTGAAAGCCTGGTGTCAAAGTAGCTCCATGTAATTCAACCACATCAATAACAAGTGAAAAAGTTCTCTTCTGTTCATTTGGTTAATGCACACCTTTGAATCAACAGTCATCTAGTCCATCTTTTTAAATAGCAACTATCTCTCCTTCTTGTCTCTTTACTGTGTTGAAGCATATTTTCTTCTTCAGTAGTGCAATATCCCTGCAAACTTGTGTTCTCTGCCAAGCATTACTTCTTCAACACACAAACAAGTCCAAGAATCAGCTCCAAATGTTTATTCTCCCAGATTGACAGTGCTAATAATTAGAAGTACTGGCATTTTTGGAAAGACCACAAGTCTTTTTTGAGCCAAAATACAAACACATATATTTATATATTCAAATCAGTACATATGCATGAGGAAACATAGTTTGCTTTTATTACTTGGTAATTCTAATTGCAAATAAACACGAGTCACATAACTTGCTGCTACAGAACTGATAAAGCAAATATCTAACTTAACGGAAACCACTTCCAATTAAAGCAGTTTTTCATATTAACAAATATTAAGGTAATACTTATTTTCCAAAACATTAGAAAATAACATTTTTTATGCTTCTCACTTGACACATGTTGAAAAATTTAAAATATAATATACAGAATAAGTTATGATGTACATTAATTTAGCAACATTCTTAATGATATAAAAAGGAGTCAATTAAAGTTTGTGGGTGGAAGAGGGAAGTGGTGTTCTGGGAAGCAAATTAAACAATATTTTCAGCACAATATGAGTTCTGTTAAGAAAAAATAATATCACAAGACTAACCAAAATAAATATATAAACATTTTTCTACAGTATGTTTATAATAATTTAAAAACAAAATTTTTATAATATTTTCTCTTTTCTTCTAAGTCAATAAGAATATATTCATATTTACATATGTATATATTTGTCCAAGAAGCATCTCTATTTACTTCTTCAGTGTGTTAGGGAAAGCAATCAACCAACTGAAATTCATCTGCACTATCTTATATATTATTGGCAATTATATGGCATTCTGCTATTGCTATTCAAATCTAAGAGAAATTAGTATCTTCTCATTAATAATATTTGAAGGCACTTATAGAATGTAGATTTAGGTTCAAAAATCTTTAATGTTCTTAAATTTACATAGTAAGTGACTTATGTTTAATTTATTTATCTATATCATCCAAATTCCCAAAATCTCCATTATGGTCACATATTTGCAGAAATAATATTATAGATAATTGTGGTGACATAAGATATCAAATGTTAAAAAAATTAAAAATTGAATTTCAACTTGTGGCTGGGGATGGGAAGGAAACCTGAGAGAAAGCAAAGAGTGACATTATCCAAAAAGAAATGTACTCATTATCTGACTTACGAAGCTATAAGCCCTCTGCAAATCACCTTTGTAATAACAATGAAAAATTAAAATTAAAATTAATCTAATTTCATGATTGCCAGTACTGGGGTTTGAACTCTGGGTTTCATGCTTGCTCAGGTTTCTTGTTCATAATATTCTCCTATTGAGACAAGCCTCCAGATCTGAGCTTTGCTGGTTAATTAAGTCTCATGAATTTTACTGCTGACTTCAAATTGTGATCTTCCAGGTCTCAGCCTTCTGTGTAGCTAGATTTAGGCATGAGCCTGGATCATTGTTTTTCTTTGTTCATTTGTTTGTTTTTAAAGTAAAAAAATAAAATCAACAAAACATTAGTTAAATGATTTTGCCTGGAAATTTATCCTAAGGCAAGAAGTAAGAAATATAAATTTAATAAGCTTCATAATATTCTTTATCATATGTTCAAACTAGGCCAACCATTTATAGTGAACTGTTAGTTACGTGTTCATATTAATTTCTGAGTTAGGTCATTTTCATTAGAAAGAGAACACATTTTACATTGCTCACAAAGCAATAGATTTAAGCAGTCAGCATGAATTTTGAGCTGCATTAAAAGGTTGAAGTAGCAGAGTTGTTATATACTGTTTAAGATTGGGATGTTACTTTCTGGTCTGACTATATCCCTTGGTACTGAAGTGAAAAAAAAAACAATGGTGTCTATCTCACAGTAATGAGTGAAAAATCAGACCATAATACATGCTAATTCTTAGAACACTGTACTGCTTATGAGAAATTCTTAATAAATATAGATTATTCATAATCACAGTTAGAAACAATGATGTAATTATCTATGCTCTACTGGTGAGTATTTTTCCAAGAAACATCTTATTACATAACATATTTTACAAAAACACAATTAGTTCAAATTTCAAAAAAAGTTTTGAGGATGTACCCTTTCCAATTCACATGAATAAAATCATTTGTATCAGAATTTTCAACAATAAAAACCAACTATAGCTCCATTTAAATACCATCAGGGCACCAGTATATGTTGAGTTTTTCATGAAAAGGAATTGATTTCTATCCTCATCATCTTCATCAAGACAAAGATCAAAGTCTATCATTTCAAAACTTTTGAGAATTAGGTTTTATCACCTTGGTTATGCCTTCAGTAAAGCCTGAAGTCCTTCAATTAAGACAGCGTGTTGGCCTACAAAAAAATTCTTCAGCAAATAAATATCTTACATGCTTTGTTTCTATGACATAATAAGAATGAGAATGATAGAGGCTCATGACTATAATCTAGCTACACAACTACTTTACTAGGGGGCAAAGAAGAAACTATACACAGTGAAAGATTCTTGGCCAAATAGTAAGCCCAAAATAAATTTTGGTAAGGATTATAATCCTTAGTATAACAATTAAATATAATTTCTATTTTGCCAAATATACAATACCTTGGATATTAATATTCAAGCTAAAGAAAAAGGGCTAAGTATCCAGTCTGCAGAACAGACAGATTCCTTAAAAATGAGAGGTAAATATTTATTATGTTTTAAGCTTATTTTCATTAAACCTTATTTTTTATTATCCAACATATTTGTGGGTAGTGGAGTGGATTTGAATTCTTCTTCACTTGCTTTATCCAATCTACTGCAAAAATAGGGATACAAGTGGACCCATTGCGACAATGAGATGTACAAATCGTTATGTCCAAAAACAATTTTTACAACTTTAGCAGAGGTAGGGGGTGGGGTGTGTAGAGGAGGCAGAGCCCGCCTCTGGGGAAGGGATGGGAAGGGGAAACAAAGAGGTAACAATGCTTGATAAGAAATGTACTCATTTATTTTTCGAATGTAATTGTAACCCCTCTGTACGGTATTTTCACAATAAAAAAAAACATTTTGGGGGGGCTAAAAATTATTCTATTGTCTTTGAAGAAGAAATGGAAAAAGAAAATCAGACAACTTCAGGTGGTCTACATACCAAAATAGAGTCTATATGAAGGTTTGTGTTATCATATCACGATTTTAGGTGTGTTTCTCAAACTCCATGCAACCCAACCTCTTCCTCATCTGTAAACTTTTGTTAAAAAGTAATCATCTTAGGAGGAAGCAACAATGCTCAATAGGAAATATACTGACTACCTTGCTCATGTAACTGTTACCCTCTGCACAGCATTTTTACAATAAAAAATGTACACAAAAATAATCATCTTGGTTCCTATGATGATTAAATGCTATATATGATTATTTTTGCCTGGAAATTTATCCTAAGGCAGGAAGTAAGAAATACAAATTTAATCAGCTTCACAATATTCTTGGTCATATGTTCAAACATATACAACATATCCATATACATATATATATCCATATATATATATATATATATATAGAGAGAGAGAGAGAGAGAGAGAGAGAGAGAGAGAGAGCAACATTCATTGTACCTGAAAATTAAATGACAGTCAAGCTTCTTTGAAACCTATTTCTCCATGACCCAGTCTCAAAAATACAACCAGGTATCTTAAAAGCAATGGTACTTGGTGAGAAATTAGAAAAAAAGTCAGAGACTTTTTAAGAGACCTTTTGCAAGTCTCTTACATACCACCGTAAATTACTTCCTCCAGAAGGTAGTGTTATCTATTGATTACTAACAATGCATGTTCATAATCCACCAGCAATTTTCCATTGGGATTGAAACTCTCCTGAATTAATTTTGTGTTACAAAATACCTCAAGTCAAACTATTCATGAAGATAAACAAGTTTACTTAGTTCCTAGTTTTGGAACTTCAAGGACATCTGCCTTCATTTGTTCAGTGAAGCTGCATTATCTCTATCACTTTACTGTGAGAATACAAGCATGGAAAAGCAAAGGCATCTCCACACAGGAAACCAGAGAGCTGGGTGGAACCAGGCTCAAGATTTCTTTGTCATCCTCTTATTGAGAAGTACCTTATTCCCTTTGAGGGCAGAGCTCCTTTGCCTTAAAACTTCTCATTATTTGCCACCACTTAAAGCTCCATCAGGGCCCACTCTGTCTCAATGACTAACAAGCTTCCAATCTGCAGTCCTTTGGTGAGAGAGATAATAATGCTTGCATTTTTATTCTATAACTTGTAACATTCATTCTAATAATTTATTTTACTTTCTTGACAGTTTCTAGCACATATTTTCTCTATCTCAACTTGTACAGACTGACTAGAAAAGGCTGCTTAAAAATATTAATAGTTGAAAACAACAAAATTAATCAAAATGAATCTTATATTTTATAAATCAAATTTTAAAATATGACAAATCCCAAGGTAAGCCTATCAAACTAGCTCTCCTGTTTTAGAGTCCTTTTTGGCTTTGTACTCCTGAGTTTGGCAAGACACATAATAATGGTTTTATGTGCCTTGGAAGTACAGCTCAAGTAGTAGACTGCCAGTTAGGACTAAGAAAGCCCAGAAATAGAATAAGGACCTGTGTTCAAGTGCCGGCACCAGCGTAAAATAATGGCCCTCTGCACAAGAGCCCACCATGAACACTGCCATACAAAAACAATTACTGAAAATTTAAGAGGTTCTCAAACTGTCTCTGAATGCTTGACTCTTTTTTCAAAAAGAAATTGAAATCAGTAATAAATTAAAATTTAAGAATAGTTTTCCATTCCACATACTACTAATAATTTCTGTATTTAGAATAATATGCCAGGATTATCACTGTCTTTCTCTCCCCAAATCTGCTATTAATTATTGAGAAAATAATAAAATGAGCAAAGTTTCTATTAATCACTATTCTATCAAGCAGGTTTGTACAATCTTGCTAAATACTAAGATATATGAATGTCTGAATAGTAAATGACTGTAGTCATTATAATGGTTATAATGACCCTAATTGTGTTTTGGCTCAGAATTAGCAGGACCCATTGCACTGTCCATATATTCTTTTTTTACAAAAAAAAATTCACTTATTGGGAAAATACAGATGACTTTAAACCACATGGAATGCATACTGCATATTCTAAAAAAAGAATAAGAAGAAACATAAATAGAAACTTTATAAACATATATTTGATTGGCTGGTCATAGGTTAGACATGGTTTGAGTGTCCCCATGGACTCATGTATTAGCAGTTTGGGCCACAGTAGAGAGATAGAGGGAGGTAATAGGGCTAGCTGGTGGGGGGATTAGGTCAGTGATGGCACTGCCCCCAGGAGCTTTTAGGTAAATGCAGTTGTTGCAGGGTCTCAGTTCTTGTGAGAGGGGGTTGGTTATTTTCCTGTGAAAGAATTGAATGTGTGTGTTTCGCTCTGCAAGTGACTGGCTCATTTTCCAACCTCATCCTGTGGCAATGCCAATGAGACAGCAGCATGGGGTTTGGACCTACCACCACCAGGAACCAAACAAATAAACCTTTCTCTTTACTTTTGTAAAGATAATTATATTGTTTCCAAGTCTTTCCATTTCCTAACAAATGGGGCAATGTCATTCTTTCTGATGGAGGCATAGAATTCCATTGTGTATATATGCCACATTTTCTCGGTCCATTCATCTACTCAGGGGCATCTGGGTTGGTTCCATATCTTAGCTATGGTAAATAATGCTGCAATAAACATAGTCATGCTGGTAGCTTTAGTGTGGTCTTCTTTGTAAACATTTGGGTAAATGCCCAATTGTTATTATTAAGAAGTTACACAGAGCGATTACTATTTCATCAATCGGGTAAAGAGGGTATTTCTTTTTTGGACAATGTCACCCCTTCCTTCACTTTCTCCCAGTTTCCTCCTCTCCTTCCTGTCCACAGTTACATAGTTCATTTTCCACATGGTGTATGCTGAAGAGTAAGATTGTATTTGTTCACCTTTCCTCTCTCCCTTTCTGCACCCCACCTTTTACATCCCTAAAAACAAACAAACAAACAAACCGCTCACATCTGTAATTCTAGTTACTCAGGAGACTGATATGTGAGGAACAGGGCTCAAAGCCAACCCAGGCAGGATAGTCCTTGAGACTTTTATCACCAATTAACCACCAGAAAACTGAACTGGCCCTGTAGCTCAAAGTGGTAGAACTCTAGCCTTGAGTTCAGGGCCAGCTCCTAGGCCCTGGTTCAACCCCACAAAAAACAACAAAAAAGTGAAAACAAACACTGCCATGACTTAAAAAAGGTTTCAATGTCCTGGAATTTGTTTTGATAAATAGTATTTTAAATGCTCAGAGAAGTAAATCTTTTTCTGTACAAAGTATCTAGGCTCAGATTTTATGTTATAGCTACAGAAAGTCAATTCATACAGTGCTAAAAGGATTGATTCTTCTGCTTTTTAAAATTATCTTTATAAAGAACATAAAAATAAAATTTAAAATATCCCCACAATAATCATTTTATGTGGGTTACATCTACCAGTATTTATATTGGAAATTACATCTGAGAAATGTTTAGGAACACAGTGTCACTACTGCCTTATACTCAGCTAAGTTACAAGTAGTTTTGTCTAGAATTTCTTTTGTACCACCAATGCCTATGATGATGTAATAAATAATATAACTAATTATGTGTTATTATAAAAAGTGTCTGTTCTGAAGACCTCCAGGAAAAGACTCCGAAGTTACATGAACTTTGCTTTAAAGATGCCTCCAAAAAATGGGGTAAATATTCTTCATGAACTAAGATTAATGAGCCAACAGAACTACCTTTACCTGTCAAAACATTCGAATCATTTGTTGGTTTTGTTTTGTTTTGTAATTTAGAGCTAGACATAAATAACATACAATTTCTTTCAAAAATTAAATTAGTAACAAAGTATACTTTAAAAAACAATGGAGTTGGTTGAACAAAACGTATTTTCAGAATCAAAAGAGGCAAGAATCCTTGAAAAGAAGAGATAAATACAATGCTTCAAATGTCATGTTCTGTATATTTGGGCTTTTGGAATGGAAGTTATCTTTCTCATTCTATTTTTGTGTAAACAAATGTGCATTCATATTATAATCCTGAAGCAAGGCATTATATATTACAGGTTCTATACCTATCTTTCTTTAATGCAAATAAGATAGGTGAGGATTTGTTTGTGATCTGTTACAATATAAGGTAGTGGATTATTCAAAGAAGCAAGAGAGAATACATGAATAAAAAAACTCATGGTTATTGCAGGACACCTACTAGGCTATACCACTGACATTCCTTCTATTATTATTGAAGACTTCTTAACTTCTCCAGGGATGAACACAACAGAAACCAAAAATCTTTTTTGTAAGCTGTAAAATCTCCTGCAGTGCTTCTGATATAAACTGAAATATAGCTCTCAGTAAGGTGAGAAACAACTCTTTCTTTTTCTCTCTCTCTTCCTACCCCATCCATTCCCTCTTTTAATGTTCTTGCTCCTGATGTGATGATAACATGAAAACATAATATCGGTAAAACACTGGTAAAACCAAACAAAAATTTAAAGCTCTCATTTAAATGGAAAAATTAATTTCTCACATTACACATTCACTACCTCTGTTCAATACAGTAACTTAAAATGTATCAATTCATGATCTTTGATTTTAAGAGAATGAAAAATGCAAGTGATACATTTATATCCATGCTTATAGGAATAATGGCAAACATTTTTCCTCTAGAATCACCACTGAAAAGCCCAATACATTTAACTCAATTTCAAATATACACTTATTTAGCTTAACTTTGTTCATTGAGTGTAACATATAACCAGAAAAACAGATTAAATCATTGAATGTGGAGGGATGGAAATAAGAATTAACAGTAATTGTACTACAGAACTATACTGCATTGATAGAAATTTGCTAAACTGATTTATTATGATCGCCATTGGCAGCTATCACTTGGTAAATTTACTAGAAAATAATTTTAGTATGTTTGAAGTGAGTGAATAAATGGTATGTAAAATGGTTTCAGGATAATTATATAAAAATGATTGCCCTGGCTGTAAGAAGCAATAAAGAAACAAGTGCATATTATATGCACTATTACTTAAATTACAAATTTTGTGTAAAGTAAGCAGTCCTTGGGGAGAAGGTGGGCTTGATAGAGAACAAATGGGCACGTCTTAGGAAACATTCATGTCCTACCTCTTCATCTGGTTGTTTAGCTATATGAATGAGATAAATACATACAAAGAAGCATGTGTATCTAATATCTGCAATTATCTGTGTGCATATTATATCCAAATACGTTATATACATATATGTATATGCATACCTGTGCACAAAAGACATTTGATCATATATATGTGTATATATATATATATATATATATATGTTTGTGTGTGTGTGTGTTTGTATACATATATGAACATGCATATAGAAATACCTGGGGACCAAAGCCATTAAATAATAATAAAATGTTTGCAGCAAGAAGCCAGTGGCTCACACCTATAATCTTAGCTACTCAGGAGGCTGAGATCTGAGGATTATGATTCAAAGCCAGCCTGCAGGAAAAGCTGTGAAACTCTTATCTCCAATAAACCACCAGAAAACCAGAAGTGGTGCTGTGGTTCAAGTGGTAGAGCACTAGCCTTGAGTTGAAGAGCTGAGGGAAAGCACTCAGGCTCAAAGTTCAAGCCCCAAGACCGACCAAAAAAAAAAAAGTTTGCATGAAAATGCAATATGGTATTCAATGTTCTGATAGTCCTCTGGAATTTTTTCCCAAATCATAATAAATATGATCATGGAAATTTTTTAAGGAACTTTCTCAATTTTTCTATCATTTTTCAATAGTAATGTTTCATAAGATAATGTTTAACCAAATTATAACAGGGATTGAAGGAAAGAGTGAACCCAAACACTGGCACATTTGGAAAATGAGTCAAAGAGCTGAAGGATGGCTGAAGGAGTTACAAGAAGGAAGCCATTCCTTTGGGTTTCTTTTCAGTACTTTTCTACTTCCAAACTTAGTGTCAGTCTGGTTTCTAAGACACACTAATGCCAGCCTCCTCCTAAAGAACACATCTAATATTTCTCCAATGAACTAGTCTGTACATTTCTCTTTTGGTCTCCTTTTGGTATCCTGGGTATTGTGTATACACTTATCTGAATTAGGGAAAGGAAGGGGAACCACAAAATGGTAGAACAAAAGGGAAACCAATTCAACAGTGAAACGTACAAGACAATATGTTGAAAATGATATGTACAATTTGTGGGGGTAGGGGGTTGGCGAGAAGGGAAAGTGGGAGAAAAATTAGGTAGGGGGCAACAAGTTTGACAAGAAATGTACTCACTACCTTACTTATGTAACTACAACCCTCTGTACATCACCTTAACAATAAATTTAAAATAATAAAAAAGTAAGTGAAGTAGAAAGGAATATGAAGCAAACAACAAAGCCGGCTGCCTTTTATCCGTAAAAAAATATATTTTCATGGGTAGGGACCATGCCTGACTTACATATCCATCAAACCCAAGTAACTGCTGTAGTGAGCTGCATATTTATTTCCATTAAAGCTGAAGAAGATAACATGAAACCTGAGATGAATTCCAAATGTAAAACTGCTGAAATTATCTATTTTTTAATAACCACTTTTTATATTTGGATTCCAAAGCTATGTGGGATATTTCTTTTAATACTTCCTAAAATGTAAAAACAGAAGAGCATACAGATAAGAATTAAAAACATTTTATGCTCTCTAAAATTTAGAGAGCATATTCATTTACTCACATATACACCAACATTGATTTTAGGTAAAATCAGAAGAAATTTTGCCTTCTGAAAGCCAGCAATTGCTTTAGAAAAAGCTGTTTGTGTGATAATGCAGTTTGGTTAATATTAAGATAGAACAGGGGAGGTATAAATGATGCTATGTTACACTAGAAGATAGATGCTAAGGTCTATGAAGGCTAAAATGAATGTGTCCTGGCATCTGAATAAACCCTTCAGTAGGGTAATGATAGAGTATGTAATGTCAGAGATTGAGCAAGTGGGCAGAACGGCACGTGATCACTTAGATTTGAGACCCCAACTTGGCAATTTGCATAATCTTTTCATTTGTTTGTTTGTGCTGAGGATCAATATTTTCTGTAGTAGGGAGTTTCTTCTAAGATCATGCAGTACTGAAAGTTGTGAAAAAAATGGCATCTCTCAGCAGATATCAGATTAGAACATTTTTACTGTAGAAAACCGAAGAAATCAAATATCATATCCTTTTGAATTCAAGTGGGGAATGTTTCACAGTTAGCTTACACATCAGTATGCAGTATAATTGATGCAATGTGTATTCAAACATCGACATAAAACATGTTGCCTGCTATTTCTGAAAGAAGTTAGAAAGCTTTTTTTGTTGTTGTTGTTGTTTAAATAAAACAAGGTTAAACCAAGATTCAGTAGTAATATGTTTTTATCTTTAGTAATAATCTTTCTACAAAATATACTTGAAGATTTGTAGACCTTGATGTAAGGTTGCTCTATATTATGTTTTCAGTTTGCATGCACCAATCTACTTCACGTGTTTATAGTAGTATCAGTAAGATATATCCATGCCACAGCTAGCAATTATGAGCATTATTTAACATGCAGTGGCTGCCCTGTCAGCATAACTAAGGTCATTATAAAGCAGCATGGGTGGCCTTGGCCATCACACAAGATGAAAGTCATTTCTTTTCTTCCAAGAGCCAAAAGTATTTATTTTGGACAAGTGTAAATGTAGCACACTTCAAAGTTCAAATGCAAGTAAAGCACTTGCTTGCATTGAGAATTAACCGCTGTTTCAGCTAGCTGATAACTCTTCAGAAACCCCCAGGTGGGTTTACTTAGAGGTAGCTTTAGTGATGATTTGTCATTGTACTTTATACATTCCATGGTTCTAGAGCACCAATTTTTAACTATTTTCTACATGAATTATAAGATTAAGGGCTTATTCTGAATGTCCTTAATAATATCAATGAAAAGATTAAAACAATTTCAATGAAAATCTCACAGAGAACAAAGAGCTATTGAAGTCAATGCTTCTACAGTATTTCAATGAAAACCTAATCACAAAAAAGCGGAATCTCCTCCTCAAACTACACCTCAAATGGCATTTTGGTATCTTTGAAATTTCAGGGTTGGATGTCTCTGATTTAGATGAAAAAATACACAAACCACCTGGGCCAGCACCGGTGACTGGTGCCTATGATCCTAGCTATTCAGGAGACTGAGATTTGAGGATCAAGGTTCAAAGCCAGCCCAAGCAGGAAAGTTAGTGAGACTCTTATTTCCCATTAATGAAAAAGCTGGAAGTGGAGCTGTGGCTCAAGTGCTTGAGCAAAAAGTTCATGGGCAGCACTTAGGCCATGAGTTCAAGCCCCAGAAAAGGAAATAAGAAAAGAAAAAAATGTAATCACCATGTGTGATGTCTTTTCTGATAATAGAAAGCCACTCTTCAGAGAACCTTACAAGACTACTATAAAATAAAATGACTGAAAATATTAGTCAAAACATTGTATTTCAGTTTGAGGCATATCGAATTTATTATAACCAGAAAGATACACAACAACAAAATATAACCAACCACTTACATAATGTTAAGATAATTTAAATCTATTCTAGCTTGGATTCCTATTGAATAATCTCTTTAAGTCAAAGATAGTTTCTTATTCAGTGTCATTGCATGGTATTTTAACATATTATTTTAATATAGAAATACTTTATTAAATTTATAAAGTTAAATTTTATATACTAGATCACAAATGACTACTTGTTTATTAAATTCTGAGTCCAAATATTTTATCAATAATCAGTAAGTTTATTATTAATCATTAACTTTATTAATTATTAATACTTACAAAATTACTAATTTTTTTTCCACTTCTTTCACCCTATTAGGAATCAATTTTAAAAATCTTTATTTCTGGCCTGGAGCCAGTGACTCACTCCTGTAATTCTAGCTATTCAGGAAATTGAGATCTGAGGATTGTGGTTTGAAGCCAGCTCAGGCAGAAAAGTATCCTTGAGACTCTTACCTCTAATTAATCTCTTAAAACCAGGAAGTGGCACTGTGGCTCAAGTGGTAGAGCACTAGCCATGAACACAAAGAGCCTCAGAGACAGTGCCCAGGTTCTGTGTTCAAGAGCCCAAAGTGACACACACACACACACACACACACACACACACACACTCCTATTTCTACAAATCTTATATAAAATACTGTTTTAGAAACTTTTATTGTATAATTAATTCAGTTCTAGAAAACACTATTGAACAGCGAGAAGATTATATCATGAGCTTTACTAAATAATCTAAATACATTTTAACATTTTCCCAATGCTATGTGCAATTTCCAAATGCATCCTTTTAGTGGTATAAGACTCAGATATTGAAATGCTGCCCAGGAGTAGCTCAAGGGCTAGAGCACTTGCCTTGCATGCGCAGATGCTTGGTTTAAAGGGAAAGAGTATGGGAGGAAGGACAGGAGAGAGGGAGGGATGGTGGGAGGGAATGAAGGAGGGAAGGAAGGAGGGAGAGAAGGAAGGAAGGAAGGAAGGAAGGAAGGAAGGAAATAGGAAGGAAGGAAGGAAGGAAGGAAGGAAGGAAGGAAGGAAGGAAGGAAGGAAGGAAGGAAGGAAGGAAGGAAATAGGAAAGAAGGAAGGAAGGAAGGAAGGAAGGAAGAGACCTGCAGGCAGGCAGGCTTATATGTAAGCATAGAAAAGAATACTGGAAGCACCATACCTTTGAGACATAATCTTATAGGCATCTGGCAGGTAACATCTGATATTCTCCATCTGAGCGGGGTCCGAGTCACAGATTTTGTCATCGGTCCTCCCGTAGTTGGCACTTTCAATCATGATGACGTCTGTTCCCGGACAGCGGAGCTCTATGGGGTAACTCTCACAGGACAGCTCTCTGCGGACCACGGCCATGGGAATTGGGGCGCGGCTGAAGGCTATGGGAGGAAGAGGGAGAAAGAAAGCACAATATGGTTATTACCCATAAAGGGGCACTCTGTGCATGAGTTCGCTTTCCAGTGTTTGGGGGTGGACTGGCACAATGGAAACTAGGGCAAGGTTTATAATGTAACTAAAATATGGTTCTGTTTTGTTTTGTGGGGTTTTGTTTTTTGAGCTCCAAATAACAATGTGGTTAACTTTCCCACTAGAATTTCCCCTCCCCCAAGGCGCGCGCGCGCGCGCGCGCGCGCACACACACACACACACACACACACATTATGAGACCTCCCTCCCCTCTTTTTATTTCACTTAAGTACATTTTATAGTATTATACACTCTGACAACTTGTATATTTTACTTAATAATGTAATATATGGTAAAATATTTTTGTTTCTGGATATGTATACTCCATTTATAATAGATGCATTAAAATAGGGATCATATAAACATATATATAATTAAAATTAATTTGTCCTATGCTCATGGATATTTTAAATAACTGCATATAATGAAGTATATAAATGAATCTGTACATGTTGGTTATAGTATTTTGGACATTATATAATTATCCAAGTTTATTGTATAATATAGCCCTAAGTAAAATTATATTTGTAGAAATAAAACTTATGATATATTTCTAAAAATAAAAATTGATGGGAAATGGGGGAAAACAATTTCAAATCTGGCCAACAGAGTTTGGTTAAAAAGAAAAAAATAACAGTCCTTTCTGTTTCAAAATTAAATATCAGTTCTCTTAATTTTCCCAAATCAATGGTTAAGGAATATATAATGGTATACTATTGTTATTGTAATTTTCTACTTCATTTGTATAATTATTTTTATTTTTTTTACACATAATGTGCTCAAATTTAAGCAAGGCTTGCTGTTCTAAAAGTTCTTTGCATAGTAAGAAAACTAGGTCTCTTTCCGTTGTTTCTTCTAGCTTGTTTCATTTTACATGTTTGTTAATGTATATGTTTACTTTTTATATAGAAGCTTTCTATCTTTTCAGGTCAAGTTTAATAGTTTCTCATTCCAAGAATGAATATAACCAGCCTGTTATGCGAATTGTTGCAAAACTCAGCAAGTCATCATTGGAAGCAAGTTAATTGAAATCCTAAATGAAGTATTTACCAACTGTTAACAAAGTGGATGTCTGCATAACAAATTCAACTAATGGGAAACACATATGACAGATTAAATTTATGTTGATAGTTGATTAATTCACAAATGTACACTTACATAAAAATATGAACTTAAACACAGAGAATTATTTATTTAAAACTTTTATTTAAATAAACATGCTATATAAAAGAAGATGCAATAGGAGATGAGAAGCAGAGAGGTAAGAAAAAGGATTAGTAAAGAAGCAAAACTTTATAATTATTAATATTTCTTTAAAACTGAGAAAATGTGGTTTCTTTTTTGAAGCATATCATTTCAAATTTGAGAAAGAAATTGGGTTTTCCCTTATTTGTGTATTTAGAAAAGGTCTGATTGCACCATAATGCAATGATTCTGTGTGGCTTTGGCATTTGTTTTTTTCTTTCTCTCTCCTCACTCAACAAACTTACACACTCATGTGAGCACACACAAACACACACATAAGAATCTAGCAAATCCACGTCATTGATCAAAGATAGCTTACATAAGTATTCAAAATTGGTTGATGTTAGAGAAATGAGCCCTAAGATATGTATTCAAATGTTTTTTTTTCTTTCATGCGGTTGTTTTTAACACATTTATGAGATTATTTCTTGGTTGCTTTGTATGTCCCTCCCCCATGGTATAACCTCTGCTTTCACTGTATTTGATGTCGGTATAATTTTTGGAGGGGAAGGGAAAAAACAAATAGTTTAACTAGGGATACAGGTGGACCCATTGCAACAATGACATGCACGAGTCGAGTCGTTATGTCGAAAAGGAACTTTACAACTTTGGTGGGCGGGGAGGAGGATTGGGGAGGAGGATGAGATGGGAAGGGGAAACAAAGGAGGAGGCTACAATGCTTGATAAGAAATGTACTCATTATCTTGTCCATGTAATTGTAGCCCCTCTGTACAGTATTTTCACAATTAAAAAAAAATTGTTGCAATGCTATTTCTAAAACGTGTTGTTGAATCAATATTTTGGCAGAGTAGTCTCATAAGATACACACTGAATTTCTACTCCTAATAAATTTATCATTCAAAAAGTTTGTTTTTTGAACATAAATTCATTTTAATATTAAGATCCTATTTTTATTTAATTAGTATACTTAAACTTTAAATAAGGGAATAAGTGAATAATGAGAATGTTTCAATTCAGAAATCTATTCACAAGATTTTTATCATCTTAAACAGAAATCACAGAGGTATTTCTTTTCTCACACAATGTCTTGGGGGTAAAATCACAATTTCAGATGATTTGTAGATTTTCGACAATTGTTAGAAGACAAGTTGATTAGCCTCTTTGCACTTGCCATTTAAGAAAAATTACTTCAGAAAGCTTCCTAATATTGAATTCATCTAGCAATATTGTGTTGTCTTATCCAGTCAATTAAGTTAAAAACAAGTTAATTTAACAAAGAAACAACACATGAGCAAATCACACTGTCAAAGCATTTGTTTTTCTGAGTGGACAATTAGGCTGATGAAACTCATCAGTCAATTTTGTCAAAACATTGACATAGCTTTAATGTGGGTCTTCACTGTCAAAAGTATCATTCAGAATCAAACCATTCAAGCTAGATGCAAAGCCAAGAACAATGTCCAGCCCTAAATTTTCTACAGCTCTTCTAAATGGGTATAAATACTCTAAATTTTACAATGTCATTCCAGAGTTGTTTGGTAGAAACTTTGTTCATTTTAACATATAATTGCATTTGTTTCAGGAACCCAGTGACAAATTACACTCCACAAATGATGAATGCTTTGTTTAAAAGAATATATTGCTGGAAACTACAACATTATGTAATTAGCTATTTGAATTACTTTTAATTAGATTACTAAATGTTTTCACCAGCAATCAAATTCAAAAAAAATGGCCTCAGTTAAAATCAGATACTTTAACCAGTCAGTTATCACACTGCTAACAGTATGGCTTTGGTTACAAAGGAAATGACAAGCAAATATCAACAGTTTAAATGCAAGGTGGCTTGTCAGATAGTGGAGCTAAGCACTATCGGTGCCAGGTAATGTCCCATGGGGCAGTGTGAAGTGGTTTATGGCAAATAAATATGGGGCAATGAATGAACAGCACACATTCTGTAGCTTCTCTCCTGCCCACTTTACAATGCTGTCGCCCCCATACTAGATTTGAACCCAGGACCCTCTGTACTGTTGCTATCACATGACAAAAAGTGTGTTTTAAGGAGAAACACATGGTTTCATCATATAGGTATATAATACATATTTGCAGAATAGAGCGAATGAATATTAGATGTGAAATTTGCTAACTTTCTGGTACATAATACAGCTTAGCACAACTCACTGATTATGAGATGAGACTGGAAGAATATGAACTAAACTACCTTCTCTGCTAAAGATGGTTAGAACCTAAGGAAGCACATAAATTCTATGTCAAACATATACCCAATCCAAAATGTTTCAAACCAGGGATTAACAGTAAGGAAATCAAGTAAAAATAACTAGTAATTTAGAAAATAGCTTCCAATTCTTGGTGGCTTACTTTCATAAAAATCACACAGTATCTTCTTTCAGGACTTCGAGCCATTGTTTCAGCGAAAACCCTTCTTTTCCTGGTTGCCTTTCCTTATAATCACATTCTTACCGTTAAGACTTTTAACTTGATGTACTGTAAATCGTAAGAAACATGTATTTGAGAACTGCAGAAGAGAACTGAAAAGACTAGAAGCTGATGGCCAAACAAGAGTCAGGGGATTTCTAATAAAATCCCAAACCAGAAACTTACCCAGTTAACCCACAGGTGTTAGATAAGACTTTTCAAAGAAGGAGATTGTACATAAAGCATAAGATTATGTGGGGACAGAGTAACAATAGATTAAGTAAAAAGCAGTTAATTAATTGGTGGTGACATTGCACAAAAAAATCAGTTCACACATTGAACTGAAGGTGTCAGAATAATAGCTGGATATATACAATAGTTTGTGGGCTTCATAAACCTAAAATGTTGGAGTCATATACAGACTAAAAATCATCATAACCTATAAGTAGTTCAGGGAGTAAACTAAACTATAGAGTAAGAGAAAAGAGATGATCACAGAAGTGTTTAGTGGACACTGGAGAAATGTACCACTTATTTATTGGACCAAAGGGAATATGTATCTTGTTCAAGGAAGATTTCAGTTTATGGATCAAACCACTTGTCATTACATTTTGGGATGGATGGGAGCACAGGTTGTTTCTACATATTAATCATTAAGTTAAAAAAAAACAATAATATGTAAGAGAGACTGAAAACTTTACCCAAAGGAAGAGTTTGATGCATTGCCATGAGAAAACATGGTAGGGCATTGAATATATAGTTCTGTAAGTGTATATTCAGAAGAATATTCTTTATAACTGTGTTGCAACTCATTATTGTGAAACCACAGCAGCAGATATGATGTCCTAGGAAGGAAGCGTGGATTCCTTTTTTAAAAAAAGCATCATATGGCAGTTTTAAAGTGTGTTAGTGAGTGTATCTATATATCATATATAATATACATAATATATAATATATTTATATATTATATATAATTATTATAGTATATAATATATAATATATATTATATATATCCTCTATTCTTATCTTCTTTCCCCTTCAGTGTGGGCTGTGCTCGGTAACAGGCTTCAAATGAACTTAAAGTTTTATAAATGGGTGTGTGATTTCCCAGAGTAGTTCATTAAAATCACAGGGCATTTTCACACTTTGTTTTATATCATATCACAATGTGTAACAAAGGCTGCCATATCTTGACAGCACACAAGCAGCTGCTTTCCCCATAGAAAGGCCTAGGGGGATAAACAATAGAGGCCCCCCACTTGACAGTCAGCAAGGACTGTAAGTAAGGTCTCTTAAAGGCTGGTCCACATGAACCAGAAAGACTTCCTTAGTAACTGCAGCCCTATATACCATATACCGTATACCATAACCGACTAATGAAACTCCTCCTAGATTCCGGACCCCAGCAATGGTGTTAGGATATAAATACTGATTGCTTAAGCTACTAGATTTGAGGATATAGAGCCCAGAGTGGAGTCTAGCCTGTAGGAATATTTAGAGTTGACATTGAAACTGTTGAATAGATACTAAATAATTACAGAATCAATGGAAGGAAAATATTATGAATGATCCATAGAGATAGTTTAATATTACAGTCTCATTCTTGAAAAGTATTTAGGCCACTCTGTTAATATATCTGGAAGTAGTACAGAGCTAAAAATAATAAAAATGGCTATTATTCACTGCATTCCAATAACTGTAAGAAAAATATGCCTCTTTGAAAATTAAAAAGTACAAGATAGTGCCACCTCAGGAAGAAGCTAATTAAACTATTTCTAAGTCAAAGGTGAAGATTTTTTAAGTTTCTTAATTATAGATAGGACACATGAACATGAAAATAGACATATTTCTACCCTGTTGGCAATGACTGTGGGAAACACTTCATAACCAAAATTATACTATAAAGGAAATATTACCAATATTATATTTCTGCAAAGACTTCCACACAGTTTTCTTAAATATGTACATTTACTCAGTGCCATTTTACATGCCAACTCATTTATTTAAGGTATAATATATTCCCTGAAAAAAGAGTACAAAATAGTTGGCAGTGAAAATAACATTGAAAACCTAATGAAATATCAACCTACCATCTACTTTCTTTAAAAGTACATCTGCTAACAGTAGGTTCATTTTTTTTATTTTAATTTTATTGTCAAGGTGATGTACAGAGGGGTTACAATTACATAAGTAAGGTAGTGTGTTCATTTCTTGTCTTCTTTGTTACCCCTCCCTCACTTTTCTCCCTTTTTCTCTCCCTCCAACCCTTCTAATACACTGAATTTCAACAAGTTTATTTCAGCAATGAACACATATAATTTAAATGATATCTCAGTTTTTAGTGACGTGTAACACGGGAACAATTCAAACAGACTCACTGAAATAATGCCAGAAGCAATTATGTGTTAAGATCAAAATGAAAAGGAAGCAAGTGAGACACTGGTGGCTCACTCCTATAACTTGAACTATTCAGGAGGCTAAAGTCCACTTTAACACCAGCCCAGGCAAAAAAGTTTACTAGAATTCAACTCTAGGAAAGCCAGCAAAAAGCTGGGCTGAAGGCATGCTCAAGTGGTAGACTGCAAGCTTTCAGGTACAAGATCTTGAGTTCAAACATCAGAGCAGACAAAAAAAAATAAGAAAATATGGAATTTATATGCTCTAATATAAAATTTTGACATCTCTAGAAGATTTGTGAAATATCATAAAAATATACTTAAATCAATTGCTAATGCATTTTTTAATTTACTGCTGGGTAATATATTTCTAAAAAAGAAATTTGTTTACAGAAAGGCTGCTTAACCGATGTAACAAGTACTTGAATAAATGTATTTGTATGAGGTTATTATAACTTTTCAACATTTAGTAAAATTATATTCCACACTTTTAAACTCACAATTTTAAATTCACAAGGAGAAAAAAAAATCCCACAATTGTGTTACATTTCTTATACCACAACTTTCCCAATCATGTAAATGTCAAAAACTCCAAACTAGCTGCTCAACATGTTCTTAAGAGCAAGAATGATAATTTATGATAAACACAAATCTAGCAAAAAAAATACATAATTCGAAATATTCTTCTCAAGTCAGGCCAACTGTGCTAAGTACACACAGTGATAGCTCCTGATGCAGAGGCTGGGGGTCATTCAGCATACACCATAGCGCTGCGTAAGATCCGACCCTATGTGTGCTGTTACCACAGGAGCTGGGGTAGCCTTGCCAAGGATGGAGGTCCAAGTTTCAGCAGAAGCAGCTTTGGAGATATCAAATGAAAGCAAGGAAATGATAAAAATTGTGACAAACTCCCAGAAGACAAGTGATGGCATTTTTGATCCTTAAAACTTAAAGTTCCATAATAATCACAAGACTGGATGGGGGAAAACTCAGATCAATAGTTAAGGTGAGCAGATGGTACAAAACAAAGTTCCTCAGAATACCACATGTTTTCAGAATTCCAGAAACTTAGAGATGGAAAAGTAATTCAACAATGTAAGTTTGCAATATTATTATCCGTGTTTATTACACTAGAAACCTTTAATTTTTTTTTCCCTCACCATTACAAAGGCATGGACAAGGAGTCCAGAGAAAGACATAGAGATATGGTGACTCACTCCCTCTCAGATGAAAAGTAAGAGGACTTCTTTTAAGAAATGTCTGAGCCAGGCGCTGGTGGCTCACGCCTGTAATCCTAGCTACTCAGGAGGCTGAGATCTGAGGATCACGGTTCAAAGACAGCCCGGGCAAGAAAGGCCGTGAGACTCCTATCTCCAATAAACCACCAGAAAACCGGAAGTGGTGCTGTAGCTCAAGTGGTAGAGCGCTCGCCTTGAGCTGAAGAGCTGAGGGACAGCACTCAGGCCCAGAGTTCAAGCCTCACGACCGACAAAAAAAAAAAAAAAAGAAATGTCTGAGACAATAGTAGAGTATCACACTAAAATGCAGTGGTATGAAACTATGGGCTCCTAACTCTTTCATGAAATTAATTAAATTCCTGAATTTAAAGCATGTCAAACATGCCACGTGTCTTTTTTAACAACAAAAAATGTGAGTCTAGGGGAAAGCTCATTGGTGGAGCACTTGTCTGGCATTAAGGTTCTGGGCTTCAGTCTTAGTACAGCAAACAACAAAACATAACTAAAAGTAAATCTACAACTTTCTGAACTACTTGAAAAATCAGATGCTTATTCCTTATTCGATTCCACAGGAAGCTGACTAGACTCCAAGGATTAAATGTCAGTCTCTGCATTAAGGGCAGTGAATCCCTATTTAGTAATTTTGGTAATAGAGAATGCAGTTACCAACTCAATTATTTCAGCTTCTGAAAGTCTAGAACTTTGCCATTTCTACAAATACATAACAAAAACACTAGCTTATTGTTTTCATAGGAAATGGTAACAATTTTCTCTCCAAATGAAAAATAACTAATATAATAAATAAACAATTAAGCAAGCAAATATATTTTAAAAATGAGAATGTGACTATCCAAAGTATAACAACCAATCTAATGGGAAAAAGTACAATGGTAATTTTTGAAAATCCCAAACATGAAATCCTCAAAGCACAAAACAGGCCATGAAATCCTCACAGCCCAAACAGGCTAATTCTAGAGATCAGTAAAACTTTTCAATAAAAGTGAAATCTCATTGGCTGGTTCAAAAAAAGAACTCACACCTTTCCCAAATTTTGTAAAGAATCTCATTGAATAGATTTTATCTTCTAACTGGGGGAAAAAAACAAACAACAACAACAAAAAAAACAAATAAAAATATTCTGAGAAGAACTCTCCCACATAATTTTCTACAGTCTTATGAACTGACTATAAAGATACATTAAAATATCACAGGAAATGTGATAAAGGCCATGCCAGGGATTATACATGGCATGCATAACATTCTTATTTGTCCCAGCCACAAAATACACTACTAGGGATAATAAAACACTGCTTTCCACCTTAACAAAAGTAAGAGAAAGTCTTTACGTAAAATATATGCAAGACCTCAAAACAAGTTTCTAGAAAATGTTTAAAATAAGTTTTAAGATTTACCACAATACTGTGACATATGTGAAATTTATGTAATCACCTAATCTCAATTAAAAAAATAAAGAAGAAAAGTGGGAGAAGGGATGGGTTAGGAGCAATGGGTGACAATGTTACCAGAATCTTTGTATTCATGCACTGTTTTGTAGAATAGAAACTTCTTTGTACAACCACTTAAAAATTTAAAAAAATTAAAAAGCATACAGGAAAAAAATTAAAAAATAAAAATAAATAAAAGTTACAAGATTTAGAGATCCCTGTACTTAGGATGCTTGGTTCCCTAGACTAGGTTCAAAATATCAAAATGTGTGTGTGTGTGTGTGTGTGTGTGTGTGTGTGTGTGTGTGTGTGTGTGTGTGCTGGTACTCAGGCTTGAAAATTCAAATCATCATCACACACACACACACACACAAACACACACACAAGTTCCAAATATCCTTTCCAATGTATCTTCAACTGAATAAGTAAATAATCAAACACAATATGTTGCAAAAGAAAATAAAAATCTGAAACAATCTTTGAGAAATACATTGCAACATTTTGGAATGACTAATAGTGTTCATTCACCTCAGGACAAACTTCATTTATTCACTCAAAAATTAAAAGTTAAACACTGGTTAAGTACAAGACACTTTTTAAGGTATTATGAAATCAATGAACCACTTATTTATCACTTTATAGAATCCATACCCTAGCAGAGACAGAAAATGAATTGGTTTAAAATCACTTTAGAAGTAATTAACCTAAAATAGTCATGAGAATTATGATGGAAGAAAATAGAGAATATAGCATGAGTACAAACTACAAGAGTAGTTTGTTTTCTCAACAGCCAATATGAATTCCGTATCATCTCTAGTTTAACCAAGGAAATGGGAATGTCAAAAATGATTTTAAAGATTAAAAAAAATCACAATTTAAAACTCTCATAAAACATTTTTCCCTACTTTATTCAAAAGGAAATATCTCAGTAAATCTGACAAAAACTCATAGGAGAGGAATGTGAA
The DNA here is from genome assembly GCF_019054845.1 of Dipodomys spectabilis. Classification (NCBI taxonomy): domain Eukaryota; kingdom Metazoa; phylum Chordata; class Mammalia; order Rodentia; family Heteromyidae; genus Dipodomys; species Dipodomys spectabilis. The sequence continues at coordinate 20,297,675 of NW_024870720.1, read as the reverse complement.
AACAGAGTATTAAAAACAGACCCTAGCTGGGCGCCGGTGGCTCACGCCTGTAATCCTAGTTACTCAGGAGGCTGAGATCTGAGGATCGCTGTTCAAAGCCAGCCCTGGCAGGAAAGACCGTGAGACTCATCTCCAATAAACCAGAAGTGGCGCTGTAGCTCAAGCCCTGAGCTAAAGAGAGAGCTGAAGGACAGTGCTCAGGCCCAGCGTTCAAACCCCACGACTGACAAAAACCCCAAATAAACAAAACAAAAAAACCAAAAAAACATACCCTTACTTAAATCAATGCATTGTTGAAAGGGAGAGCAGAAAGGATAATTACATCCACAGAGCCATTCTGAGATTGACACCACAAAAAGACAAAGGAGAGAAAATCCTGCATTCCTTTTCCACTTCAATCATACTTCATCATGCAGAAAGAAAATGTAGTGTTAAAACTAATCCACTGATGTTTGTAGAGAACATTTTCAGAAATTTTATTTAATTAATAATGAATTGTCAAAAATGTTCTTAAAAAGGCAGCTACAAAATGACACTCACATACCTAAGTAGGTGAGGCAGAGAAATTAAGTGTTCAAGAAATCAAAGACAGGACTACCTAACAGAACAACAACAATGGTAGTAGTAGTAGTAATAATAACCCTGACAATAGCAATAACAACAATATTGTAGGTACTACTAATGAATAATAATAAGGTACTTCAGCCTTCTATTATAAATTCGCGAAGGTCTCCATTTCTAAAGTAGTTTATCTAAGAAAAGATAGGTTACAAATATTATTAAGTCTCCAAATTTCCATTGAAGCTTAATTTGAAATTTAAGTTGCAATTTAAGTTGTTTTAATGAAGGGATCATTTTAATGCTTAGGATTCTACAGAAATATAAGAATGTCCAAAACGAGCTTTACAACGTCGGTGCGGGAGGGGGGGGGAGGGGGCGAAGGGGGGGGAAGGAGAAGGATTGGGATGAGGGGGAGGGGGAGGCTGGGAAGGGAGGTGAAGGGTAAACAAAGGAGGAGGCTGCAATGCTTGGTAAGAAATGTACGCATTATCCTGCCCATGTAATTGTAACCCCTCTGTACAATATGTTCACAAATAAAATAAAATTAAATTAAAAAAAAAAAAGAAATCTATCACTAGAATAAATGAGTCAAAGCCAAGTACCAGTGGCTCATGCCTGTAATACTAGCTACCAAGGAAGTAAAGATCAAGAGGATCTCAGTTTGAAATCCAGCCTGGGCAGAAAAATCCAACCCATTGCCAAATAATTGGACAAAAGCTGGCAGGCATGACTCAAGTGGTTGATGTCCAGAGTATAGGGGAAGCAAGTTGAGGAAGCACAAGGCCTTGAGTTTGGTAAACTGGGGGGAAAAAGTAAAAATAAGGACACATATGTATTTATCCAGATACAATAGCTTTAGCTACTTCAGACACAAGCGATTGGGGCCATTCAGACATAAGAGTTCACAAGACCCCATCTCACTTAACAGCTGGGTGATAGGTGTCTGTCATTCAAGCAGCATACGGAAGCACAGATTGGGACACTGAAGTCCAAGATCTCCCAGGAATAAAGTGAGACCCTATTTATCTTCTGGAAAGATGAACATTTGTCTACCTTCTAATATTTGTGAGCTTCATGTTGATCACTGTTAAAGCATTTTTTTCTACACTCTAAATAAAACTTGGTCTTAAATGTTTGAATTAGAAGATTTTTTAAGTCACTTGGTTCACTGGTTTAAACAAGTTCAAAGAGCATTTTGTCAATATGTCATTTCAAAATTAAAGTATTTAATTGCTCCATGATTAAAAATTTAATTTTAAATTTAACTTAAATATTAGGTTCTAAAGATAGACTATCATAAATACTTATGAACAATGGCTCTCTCTGTATGAGTTATTATGACAGATAGGCACATACGATGGTTTTCTCAAAAATATAGTATTCAAGACGGGCGCCGGTGGCTCACGTCTGTAATCCTAGCTACTGAGGAGGCTGAGATCTGAGGATCGCGGTTCAAAGCCAGCCGGGGCAGGAAAGTCCATGAGTGAGACTCTTATCTCCAAAAAAAAACATTAGAAAACCGGAAATGGCGATGCGGTAGAGCGCTTGCCTTGAGCTGAAGAGCAAGGGACAGCGCCCAAGCCCAGAGTTCAAGCCCCAAGACCAATTATATATTTATTTATTTTTTACTACTGCTGATGGCTGAGTCGAGGTCTGATGGAAACATTTTTTTCTGTTTGCTTGAATTGAAGCTTATTTTCAAGGTGACTGAGGGTGTGCAAATACTCGAATCATATACTTGTGAGCATGAGAGACAAAGGCCATTTTGTTTGAGAAGGACATTATTTTACTTTAAGAAGTTGTCATGGAAATGAGTACATTTTAACATTGTTCCTTTTTCCCTTTTTTATTAGGGTAAATTGTTTGGTCAAGGTTTTATGTTATTTGCATGTTTCAAGATAGAATTGAGATCTGTGCATTGTCAAAATCAAATATCATTCTACAGTATAAAGTTAATCATATCTCACTTTTCATGGATAATGTATTTCCTCTACTTAAAATCTCCATCTGTCCAAATTTATATCACACTAAGTTCCATTTGGTGAACATATATACATAAAATATTTCCCTTTTGATCTTTTTTGTTGTCGTTGTTTTTATGGGGCTTGAACTCTGGGCCTGGGTGCTGTCCCTTAGCTCTTTAGCTCAAGGCAACCACTCTACAACTTGAGCCACAGCTCCACTTCTGATTTTCTGATGGTTTACTGGAGATAAGAGTCTCACAGACTTTCCTGCTGGGATGGCTTTGAAAGGTGATCCTCAGATCTCAGCCTCCTTGATAACTAGGATTATAGATGTAAGCCACAGGCTTCTGGCTCCTTTTGATCTTATAAACACCAAATTAATTGGAAATGCTTTAATTGGAGATTTTATTTCTCACAGATTTATTGGAGAGAATTGATAGATTTCTATTTCAAATAAAATTAATTTTACTATGTTTGGAATTTTGGGAAAAACTATTAAATCAAATTAGAACTATGATTTTTTTTAAAGATAAAAGTGAAGAAGTATGACAAATAGAAATCAGACACATATTCATTCAATCATTTATTCGCTCCCAAGGTATTAAATGTCTTTTGCCATATATAAAATCTTAGAAAATTGAAATTAAAAATAGCATTGTTCTCTCAGGGTAATCATGGCTAAGATAAATTCAGACATGTTTAAAACCTGCATACTATAAAGATGATAAGGGTAAATTCCAATTTGACTACTTCATAACTTTTAATTAGGCAAAGAATACAAGAGAACATATGAATCTTTCCAGAATACTCAAGACTATAAAATACTAGAGAAAATATGTATGAAATGCATATGTCATATTTATTATGGAGGTTTATTCTTTCAAATGTGACAAAACAGATCTTGCTATATTTCAACATCTTGTACTACGCAAAACACAGCCCCAAATTTTTATGAATACATGCTCTTATGCTTTATTAGTTTTCTACACTAATAAATCTATTAGATTGGCCCTAAAATTTGACTAAATAAACCTATAAATTGAATTTCATAAGTGACATAAGAATTCATCAAGAAATAATTCTGAGTCTGGAAGAAGAATATGCTTGGGGATTTAACGTGCCAAAGGCAGTTTCCTTATTTGGGTGATCACAAAGATGAGGTCAGATCACACAATAAAGCCCTGAAGACACATGGAATTTTTACCTAATGCTAAGCCTTTATGGTATTTAATCTCACATGACACAAATTAAATACTATATTTTGATGGAGGATACAACTGAAGTTACATGAGATTTACTATGATCATAAATTGTTCAATTATTTAATTTTTACTATTTTGAGACCCTACATTGCCATAAGTGCCACCAATCATAGAAGACATGACTTAAATTTAATGAGGATTAAAAATGTATTTTTAACACATAAAGAAACAATATATTCAGTTAGAACCTGTGGCAACCCATACTGTATCTTACACTACCCTTCCTAAAAATTCATATGTATCCAATTTTAAGATTTGTCTCTTCATACTACATTCCTGGGTACACTGAGTTTTTACTTTATTTGTGCTTCAGTGTCACTGGGATGATGGGCACATGCCATTGTGTTGTCCTGTAGCTGGTATGACATGTATATACTACCTCTCTGAAGCCTTGGTTGAAGTGGAATCTCATGAACATTTTTGGCTTGAGCTGGTCTCAAACTTCAAGCCAAGATCATATAATCTTCTCCACCCAAGTAGCTAGAACTGCAGGCTTGACCCATTTTATATAGTTGCTTTCTAAATTTTAAGTCTGATTATATGCAATGCTATGAATTGACTAATAGAAAAAAGCAAATTATGAGAATATGAAGGAATCATTACTTCATAGAAGCACAAAATATATGCAAGAAATGAAAAGATAGTATATAGTAAAATTTAATTTATTCAAAAGTTAGTAAAATTTGATAAATTTCTGTAGATAAATGATAAGCACACTGGAATAAGTATAAATAATATTTATACTTTTAAGTGATAAATGGCTTGATTATAGTGTTTGTATGGTTTCTGGGATTATTTATCATAATATTAAATCTATACAGCCAAGTTTTGCAAAGAAAAAAGATTAAAAAGGAGCCAACAGAACTTTCATAAGCTGTTTAACAAATGCTATTAAAAATTACAAATCATACAAAGGGTACATGTGGGGGCAAAAAACATTCGATATGAACCTCTTACTCTTCCTAAGTTACTGTAATTTATTTATTTATCTATTCAACCATGCATTCAATAAACAGCTGTTGAGTTTCATTATATGCCAAGAAGTAAGCTTTATTCTTTGGCAGATGAATATAAATGTGATGAATATGAACACTATCATTCCTGTCCAAGAACCATTAATTTATGAGCAGCTTTCTCAAACTTTTTAAGCATTAGTTTTTTTCCTGATTAAATGAGTATAATAACTTGAACTTCTCATGTAAGAATTAATTTGAAAACACAGTACCAGGTACATGGAATTTAGTGAACATTATATATTTGGTATATATTGCTAGTAGTGATATTTTGGTAAATACTAAATATGTGAATGTAATGAAGAATGTAATGTACAGAGCCCCCAGTGGGCCTAAATACACAAAGGTAATTAATAGAATAACTAAGGTCATACTGCCCAAACTCTCCAAGTTCCTCCAACCTGAGATTTCTGATTGACTGGCATACTGCAAATGTTCCTTGTGTAGGTAAGTTACATTTTAATATACATTTCATGGATTTTACACACTCAGTTTCTTATGACACTCTCAAAAGATAAAGATATCTTTTAAAATAATCTTGATTACAAGTCATAAGATAAAGTATTATTTTTACTACTCTTCCCTTTGATCAAAAACTACAGGACTCCAACATGACTTATTTTCTCCATTTAGTTTAAACTGAAACCAAAAGAGAGGTTTTGAAATGTGGATTTATTCAAAGACAGGCAGAATACTTATTTGCTATATAGTCTCAATTACAAGAAAAGATATACATGCCCATTAGGGAAAAATAGATTATGTTGAACAAAGTATTATTTTTATTTCTACAGCATTCAACACATTGCATTTCTAGATATAGTCTAAAGAGCTGAGTTATGACAGTGGGTTTGCAAATAAGCAAAAATGTTTCACCTTCATGGAGATTAATTTCTAATTCACGGCAACACAAGTCCTAACTTAATTTTGGGATCGCTAATGGCATTATGGTAAAATGAAGACAGAATAGCTACCAAGGAAGAGGAGGTGTTTCAGAGGTGAGGGGTCATATCACTGAGTACAGTCTTGATTTGTTTCTAACTATATGTTGGTGTGTGTGCAAGACAGTATGTGAGCAAGACAGATTTGAATGAATATAGAAAGAGACAATAGAAGAAAGAACAGTAAATATAAATCACTGGATAAGAGAAATGATATTAGACATTGCATGATGTTATTCATAAAAAGAGTTAGATTTAATGTTATTTAAAAAATCAAGAAATTATCCCAGATTTGGACAATAACCAGCATGGGGAAAAACTGGGTGATATTAAAATTGACTAAGGTGGCTGAATTACTAGCAGAAAAGAGAAGTCTGAATTCAAGTTGCAGGAGAAAGAGAATCAAAAGTATGTTCACTTTAAGGCTAACCTTTCTATTGAAATAAGGCTCAGTAGGGCTGCAAGTGGAGCTTCTTGATAAAGCATATACTTATAATGAACAGGGCCATGAGTTTAATCCTCAGGAACAAAATCAAAAATAAAAACAAACAAAAAAAGGCCAAGTAACTATCCCTTAAAATTGGAGCTCAAATATAAATGAGTGACAGGGAAATAAAAAGTGGTCTTCTGAGTCAAAAGTGATATATGAAGTAATGAGTACAAAGGATTAGCCAAAAAAAATGTTCAATCAACAATTCAAAGGTCGCATTATTCAAAAAATGGAGAAAAGAAAGCCAAAAGTGGAGAAAAGACGAATGTCCGTCAATGTACACCAACGATTAATGGATAAATAATGTGATCTATTCTTACATAGTCATATCATTCAGAAATGAAAGAATGAAGTCAGTGATAAAAATAATTTAGTATGTAAAATGTACTAAATGGCTAATGCACTAAATTTAATAATTTAGAATGTACTAAATGGCATGTGACTATGAAAATGCTAAATTGGTTAATTTTATGCTCTGTGGGACTTTTCCACTACAGAGAAAATAAAATTAAAATACGGATTAAGAAGTACAGATATATCTATAACTTACATAAACCTTGAAAAAAATCAATCACAAAATACAGTATATTGCCTTATTATGTGAAGAAAGAGCTTGTGAGGCTCTTTTTTCCATGACCAACATTTTAATCTTAGCACAATGCAAAATCTATACACATATACATTATGAAAGAAAAACCTCTCCAAAATTACATGGTTTGTTATATAAGATTTATACTATTCTAGTCTCAATCCAATAAATTGGTTTTATAATTTAATCATTATTCATGATCTATACTTTAAAGCAATGAGGAATGATAAATGATAAATGAGTGATAGCCACCATGCCCCAGAGGTCTAGTCTCACATTCTACAGAGGGATAAACAAGCATCAATTTAGGAAAGAAAAGCTAAGTAAAGATCATCCCAAAGACTAAGATATAATTAGAGGAAGGAGAAGAAGGAAGAAGAAAGACTCATGAACAAAAAGGAAGTTAAAAAAACAGAGAACCATGACTATAATCTATAGAAGGAAATGGAGAAAAGGAGGTCATAACAGCAATAAATAGAGTTTTTAATGTATAAAAAGACCATTATTAGTCAAAAGTTCTAGTTAATGTCTTTGCGTGGGTATAGAAAACAGGAACTAACAGAGACTGAGAAAACTACTGTTTTCATAATCCTGACTTCCTCACAAATTTCTCAAATTTGTAGAGCCTCACATAAATAATTACTTCATAATGCATTTTTTACAGCTTCTGTTTATAATGTCTATTTTTATAGCATACTGAGAGCGGGAATACATTGAATTTTCAAGATGGAAAATAAAGGATTCGCTAAATGTAAAGATTACACTTAGTCTTGAAGTTACTTGTATGAGTTAAAATTTAGAAAAAGGAGAAGAAAAAGAAGAGGAAGAGGAGGAAAAGGAGAAGGAGGAGAAAGAGAATTAGGAAAAGGAGAAAGAGGAGGAGAAAAAGAAAGAGAAGGAGGAAGAAGAGAAAGAAGAAGAGAAGAGAAGAAGGAGGAAGAGGAAGAGTGGGGGGAAGAGAGGGAAGAAAGAGGAGAAGGAGGAGAAGGAGGAGGAGGAGGAAGAAGAAAGAAGAGACGAAGAAAAGAAGAGTAGGTTTGACAGTACCATGGTACAGACATTTGGAATGTATTATTATTTTATCTTGTTATTTGTAGAGACATCCTTCTGGAGAAGCCTGAAAATTTTGTGTGCAGTCATGGCATGCAAAAATAAGATTAAAAATTAAGAGAGACAAGATTGAACATAGAAGAAAAGATTTAAAGCCATCAGACGAGAAAATAGATAGAAATTTAAATGAAAATTGAATGTGGAAAAAAAAGATCTAATAATAAGAACACATCAAAATGAGTTAATAATTAAACTTAAGAATTAGACTGAACTTCCTCCCTGAGTTAAGAAGAACAGAATAAGAAGGATCTGAGTGAATTCAGTGAAGGATCTAGAAAGGATAAGGAATAGCAATTGATTCATACTTACATAGTTGAAAGACAAAAGGTCTTACTCAAACTTGGCTGTTAACTGTTTTTTACTTCTAAACAACTGAGCAGATCTTTTCATTGTAGCAAATTTAAGTTCTAGCTTCTGACCAGTCTGAAGATTTTAGGATTTTTTTGTACGTATGGACAAATACATACACATAAACACATATGCACACACATGTGAGGTTATTTTGGAGAAAGTATGGTAGAAACCATTGTAAGATACTTAAGGCCCTTTCCTTAGTCCATCTGGAATACTATTACAAATACACTTAGGTGTCTCATGAACATTTATTTCTCACAGTTCCGAAGAACTGTGGGAACTCCTTTCTTGTACACTGCTGTGCGTTCACATGGTAGAAGGACCAAGTCAGCTTTGTAGGGCTTTATTATAGGGACATTAATCCCATCAATGAGGATTTAGCCCTCAGAATCTAATCCTCTCTCAAAGGCTCTGTTGCCTAATATCACATGTGATTAAAGATTCGACATCTGAAATTTAGAGAGACACAAACATTCAGATCATAGCAGCCTCTAAAACATCCCTTGACACTGGCCTTGATTGAGTTCATTTAGAAGTAAGTGCACCAGTTAAACTTGCATTAGTCTACCATTGAACTAACAGTATGACTTTGACAAGTTATTTGATTTCTCTCGGCCTTTGTTCCCTCATCTGGAAAATTTCAGAGCTGTTGAATTCAACGAAACTTTGAAGTTCTAAACTTTGTCAGATTTTCATTCCATCAAATTTAAGTCCTTGCCCTAAATTTCATACTAATTACAGAAGCTTTAGCAAGTCCCTTCTATTTGGATCTATTTGCTCATAGTAAAACATAGGACCTGAAGTAATTCCAAGCTGAATGTGTGATTGATAGTAAAAAATGAGTAATTCCATGCTGCATAAACTAAGATGTTATACTTTTGTTTGAGTAAATCGGTATTTTCTTTAAACAAAACGAATCAACCTTTAATTTCCTGACAGTCAAAGTGAACAATGAAATAGACACAGATATTGCTAATGACAGTAAATCAGCTGGATATATTATAGCAAATATGTTATTTAAAAATATTCTTGTAAGGTGCTATTGGCTCACATGTCTAAGGCTAGGTACTCAGCAACATGAGACCTGGTAAATGTTCATAGACATCCAGGGAACAAAAATTGTAGGAGATTTTACCTCCAATTAATCAGGAAAATGCTGCACTAGAGGTATGGCTCACATCAGAATGCCTTCTATGAGCAGAAAAGGCAAGTGAAAGCAGAAAATCTTGAGTGTGATACATGCTATCACACAGAAAAACTAAAATAAAATAATGAAATTACAATTATTCTTTAATGATAAACTATCAAACTAATATACTCATTTTATTTTAGTCATATATATTTTATTTCCTCATATGCAATAAAATTAGAATTTGGCCATTTTTACATAAGTGTTAAAAATGTGGTCAAGTTTGTCTGTTGAATTTCATTCTCTAATTTCTCAGAAACTTCATTGGGAAATAGAGTCTTTAAAGCAGTGATCAGGTTAAAATGAGGCTATTAATATGAGCCCTAATCCAATATGAATGGTATTAGGAGAGAGGAATTTGGATACAAACAGAGAGAGAGAAAGAGAGAGACAGACAGACAGAAATAGAGAGACCGAGAGAAACAGAGACAGAGACAGAGAAAATGTTCCTCTACAAGCAAGGAGTGAAGGCTGGAATCGATCCTCTCTTCACAGCACTCAACAAGAACCAACTTTAAAGATGCTTTCATCTCAGATTCCTGGACTCCAAGACTGTGAAAAAATAAATTCCTGTTTTTTCGCTACTCAGTTTGTGGTTTCCAGGAAGAAAAATAAGTACCTTCCTGCTTTTTCTAGGACTGTTTCCTTGGGGAGCTGGTTTGCCATAGCCATTCTAGAGAAAACAGTAAATTCCTACAGCTCAGGTTTCTTGAAAAATATCTCCTTACTTAGGACAAAATATTTTGCAATTTTTTTGTAATTATAAATTAGAAATCACACATCCCATGATACACCATAGAAAGATGAAGAAAGTCAAGTAAATTCTGGGAAAAATCATTGTAGTAGTAACAGAGCTGATATATATATATTGGTAGATCCTCAAATCAACATATAACAAAGAGACCATAAGTAATAAGTTGACATAGCCAAACCCCCTTAATTCAGATTTCTTCTAAAGTTGCAGGGTTCTGTCAGTTCAATAAGATTCATTATCTTATATAGTCATCTATAGTGCCAAAATAACGTGTCATTAAATATAAATTTCAAGCATACTTTAAGTCATTTATATATGATCAGGGCCATATCATTAATTAGGTATCAGTTCCCAAAATTTATATCATTTATTGAGTGTAATTTATAAAAATTCATGACATATAAATGGGACAACTGTAACTCTGATAATGGGGGAAAACATGCTGTGGAGAATAGTTCTTTTCTCAAAATAACTTGACTGATATTTATTTAGTACAAGGCTTTAGGAATTTCAGGTATATACTAAAATGTCTTACATAGTGAGTAGGTCAAATATGCTAGTCTCTCTTTGTTCCCACCATCACAGTCACTTGGACTTAAAAAGATGTAAGCCACTAATTTTCCCACCTCTGCACAAAAAAAGTAATGCCCAAAAACATATAACTTGTAATGTTCTAGGAATTAACTGAGACTGTCCTTATGATACACTGTGAAATAAATATATCTTGATAAATGAAAGATCCAGCATACTCCAACACATGCACTATTTTCTTAATAATGTTCCTATACTTGAGAATCAGATAGATGTCACATCCATTCTTTTTTTTTTTTTTTGTCGGTCGTGGGGCTTGAACTCTGGGCCTGGGCGCTGTCCCTCAGCTCTTCAGCTCAAGGCGAGGCTCTACCACTTGAGCTACAGCGCCACTTCCGGTTTTCTGGTGGTGTATTGGAGATAGGAGTCTCACGGTCTCTCCTGCCCAGGCTGGCTTTGAACCGCGATACTCAGATCTCAGCCTGAGTAGCTAGGATTACAGGCGTGAGCCACCAGCACCCAGCTGTCACATCCATTCTTTAAATACTCTTCTAAGATGAGATTTTCAAAAATTGACTGATACAGAGAACCAACACCCTTTACTATGTCACATTTAAGAAAGTATCAGACATGTACATTGAATCTGTTAGAAATGAGTCTTCAATAATTGATTTTGTCTCTAGATGACATGTACATTGAATCTGATAGAAATGAGTCTTCAATTTTTTCTCTAGATGACCAATTTGGTAAAAGAACTTTCAGTGTAATGAACAATCAACATTATCCATAGAGCACAGTCACGCTCTTCAACATTCATAAAGCAGTCATGCTCTTTAACATAACTTTACAAAGATTTAAAATAGTAAATATTGTTTATTTGTCTATATAATATTTTTATCCACATATTTCTTTCAAGTTATAAATAAGTTATCAATAAATCGATATGTATCAATAAATTAAGATAATCTTTCACCAGAATGAAAATAGCTACAATCAAAAAAAAAAAATCACAGAATGTATATTTTAGTGAAGTGGAAACAAATCTAGAGAACAGCTAGACTTACAATTTTCCCTCTGGTTTGTGGCTACAGAAAGCTAGATCCATGTATAATAGAACAAAAATAGTGCAGGATACCACCTGGTGAAGTTTGTCCAATGGAGGTAGATTTCCTAAAGTTGTTATAACAGAGTCCATTTTACAGTATTGTTAATTAGAAAGTAAAACAAATTGAATTTGGATAGATTTGATAAGCTGTTCTCACATACTAGATGACCTCCAAAGGCAGGTACCCATGCTAATTACAGTGGATGTTGAGATAATTTCATTTCACCAAAGAGAAGTCAGATTTCCCCACAGAGATTAAGATTTACTTAGATTGCCATTAGTTTTGATATATATATATATATATATATACATATATACATATATATAAAATTTTTTTTAATTTAAGATGTCAAAAAAGCAGTGATGGGTTCTGGGTGACTTCTAGGTACATGAAAAAAACCTTACTAGTTACTGTAATCAACAAGAATTACTTCATGTAACATATGGTAAGCTAGTCATCATGGGTTTTATATAACAAAAGACATATTCAGTAGAGTTCCTCTTTTCCTGTTTCTATTATGGTTCTAGTCAAATAATTAACTGTAGTACAGTAAGTGAATTACTATAATTGCTTTATGGAAGACTAGGAGAACAGATGGGGTTCTGTCTAATGTTGACTGACCAGGGCAGGAATAATAGCATGAAATGAGCATATTATAAGAGACTGGGTCTTGAAGATGCATCTTGAAAGATTATTAGAGGTTTGTCAAGTCAATCAATGAAGAATTGTAAAGGAACAATTGTAGAAGAGATAGGCAAAAAAGAGTAAGACATGTTCAAGAAGTAAGAAGTACTTAGAGTATTGCATTCTATTACTTTGAAGTTGAGTGTATATTCTACAAAGTGTTTATAACTCTATGCTGAAAAGCTAGTCTGGAGAATTCTATATAAAAAGCTCAATATTTTCCCTTTAGGTAAGTAAACCATACATGCTCATATGGACATAAGCAAATAGCAAAAAATATGTAAATATTTTACTCATGCTTTTCTTGTTTCCTACATTTTGAGTCATACTTTCTTCCCCTTATGCCACTGGCAGAAAAAAAGTAACACATAACAAATATGTCCACACAGAGAGTACAAAATATTACAAAGCCTGAACATTTGTGCTGGAAAAACCTACTGCCAATGTGTCAGACTCACTGACTATTAGTGTTTAAGTTTGAGCCAAATTCAGCCTAATCATACTCATTGCCATAATGGGTGTAATACAAGTGTTCATTTCTGAACTTTTTCCACTTTCTGTTTTTTATTTAAGTTTTACCAAGGTTATAAACAAAAGCCACTCTTCTGGGCAAAAAATCAGCATTAAAAATATGTAACTCACCTCAAAATAATTAAATGGAATCAAAAAAAAACCAACTGAAACTAATGAGCTACTTTCTTATAAATGAAGACTTCAATTCATTACTTAGAAAATAAATTTTGGAATTTTATGCAAGGAGAAGGTTCCAAGGGTTAGGGATGATGATGATGTCTGCTATAATTACACGTTTACCAAAACCTACCCTGGGCCAAACAAAATGCCAATGTATTATATCAACATCTATTTATACCTGAAATAGAACAATGAGGTGATGTAAATTATAATATTGAAATATGACTACGACTTTTTTCTATATTAGTATCTCTGCTAGGGATTATCTTCATTAAGCATCATTAAAATTATTTCACACACAATGTTCTCTTTTAATTTTTGCCATAATGGAAGTATAATCCCCAATTTAACAATGAGGAAAAAGAGAGTTGGAACATTCATGTCATCTGTTCAACAGCTCTTTGAAACTTTAAAAGAGATTTGGATTAATCAGATATGCCCTTGATGGCCTAGAAAACTGCTCATTTCTGCCAGAAGCTTAATAAGATCCTTTGAAATGAGATGGGAAGGTGGCCTAGTGGTAGAGCACTCACCTAACATGCATGATGCCCTGGGTTCGATTCCTCAGTACCACATACACAGAAAAAGCTGGAAGTGGTGCTGTGGCTCAAGTGGTAGAGCACTAGCCTTGAATAGAAGAAGCTCAAGGACAGTGCCCAGGCCCTGAATTCAAGCCCCAGGACCGGCAAAAATCTATCAATCAATCAATCAATCAATCAAATGAAATGAAATGGGCCCATTGTGGGAATGGTAAGAGACTTTGGAGAAAAAAAAAAAAGCTTAGTAATAACCATATGTTTATCCATCAATTTTAAAGGAAAGAATCTAGATAGATGATAAATAGGGAGGAAGTAGACAGGTGGGTGAGAAATAATGGATTAATGATAAGAAGATAGCTATGTGCGTATACAGGGATTTCAAACAGAAATATTACCTTAAAATTTGAATGAACTCCATAGATATATTAAAAATGCAAGCTGTTTATTTTGAAATCATGGGGCACTTCTAAAACATATGTTATTTATTTTCTTAATTTGGTTTTTTATTTTTCTGATGACTCTGTAGTCTTTATGTTATATATGGTATATTCACCTGAAAATCTTTGGGAGGTTAGGTGAGGGCACAGAACCAGCGGGAAAAGGATGAAAAAGTGCAGCAGTGGACTGCATTGGCTGCACAGGACACTGATGAAAGTGAACCATGCAAAAGTGAACAGATGACATTATACAACAGGAAATGCCCTTATTACCTGAGCTCCTCACCCCAGTTAGAATGGCTATAATCAAGAACTCTAATAACAACAGATGCTGGAGGGGATGTGGACAGAAGGGAACCTTACTGCATTGTTGGCCGGAGTGTAAACTTGTTCAACTACTTTGTAATGGAAGTTCCTCAAAAGACTTCACATAGAGCTCCCCTGTGACCCAGCAATCTCACTTTTGGGCATTTACCTGAGTGATCACAAACAAGACCACACTAAAGCTACCAGCACAACTATGTTTATTGCAGCATTATTTGCCATAGCTAAGATATGGAATAAATCATATTTTAAAAACACTTCTATTAGCCTGGTGCCAGTAGCTCAGGCCTGTGATCCTAGTTACTCAGGAGAATGAGATTGGAGGATCTTGGTTCAAAGCTAGCACAGGCAGGAAATCCATAAGACTCTTATCTCCAATTAACCACTAGAAAACCGGAAGTGGGGTGGGGCTCAAGCAGTAGAGCGCTCGCCTTGACCTGAAGAGTGCAGTGATAGTGCCCAAGCCCAGAGTTCAAGCCCTACCACTGACCAAAACAAACAAACAAAAAACAGCCCTCCTATCATCACCATTGGTTTTATCACTAAGGGTCCAATGAGTTTTAAAGTATTAATCTATATTCCCTTGATTGCTTGGTAAATGTTCTTTTTATTTATTTTTTATTTTCAAGATGATATATAAAGGAGTTACAGTTACATAAGTAATAAGTACATTTCTTGTCCAACTTGTTACCCCTTCCCTCATTTTTCTCCTACTTTCCCGCCCACCAACCTCCCTCCCAAGTTGTGCAGATCATTTCCAACACATTGTCTTGTGTATATCACTGTTGCATTGGTTCCCCCTTTGTCCTTTGTCTCACCATTCTGTTGTTCCCCTTCTCTTCCCTAATTCAAATAAATGTGTATATATATATATATATATATATACACATATATATATATATATATATATATATATATATATATATATATAATGCCAGGTTGCTAAAATCAAATACAGTTACAACAGGGGAAATACCATAGGGGGAAGAAAATAGAAATGAAACAAAAAAAAAATCACATAGTACATTAAAAACAACAACAACAAAGAAAAACATCTTGTGACCAGGTCTTGGAGTTCATTTCGGTTAGCATCATCTTATACGGTCATATGTACATAGCTATTGAGCTATTCTGCTCATCTGCTAAGATCATCCTAGACATATACTAATTATTGCAAATAAAGGAAACCATGGGACCTATGTTTCTTTGGGTCTGGCTAATATTCTTATTTAATCAATCTGTATTCCTTCCTGATACAAAAATTCTGGAGCAGTCACAGCTTTCTATTATGCTTTGTAAAGCATAATAAAAAAATAATAAAGCAAGAAACAAACCAAAAATTAGAACACTAAAACACCCAGTCCATGATTTAGAGCAGACTATGTGTGAAGTTTGTACTTTCCTTCTGAAGAAACCACACCCTGGAAGAGATTCCTAAGGTTATTTTTGAGTGCTGTTCTTAATTACAACTCTGGGGACCTAAAGCACTTCAGCATTAAAGAGTGAAAGACAGGAAGTCAGCCTGCTGGATAATTTTACATTAGTAATGATTTAGAAATGCCACTGAAAGGCAGCTCTACCCATTGGAACAGGCAATGCCATCATTAAAATGCCCAATACAGTAGGAGTGGACATTGATAATAAATGGCTTATCGACTTTTACTGCTTATTTTTACTAAAACGACATTGTGAATCTATGGACTCCAGCAATTGCTGGTGCCCGAGGTCTGTGAATCAATGACATATTTGTAATAAAAACAACTGAACCATGCATCCATTAAAGATTCATAATGGAAATTTGTTTTAAATGATATGTGTATATGAGTGTTCTAGCAATTTAAAGATGAAGTATTCTAATGTATGCCTGCGTTAAGAATCGTTTTATACTTAGAGCACATTAAAAATCATTAAGGCAAACAATGCTTTCACTTAAGTCACACTCATTATGGGATTATGAATAAATATTTCTCCAAAGAAAACTTTGCATTGGCCTACAAGAAATAAAATCTGGAGCTTCTCTCTTTCATCATCTTCCATATCAACTCTTAAACTCTTATTTATTTACCTTTTGAAATACTCTGTTTTTTTTTTTTTTCTTGCTGTAGGCCAGAGAATACAAACCTATAACTTTTTGTTAAATCTTATCTGCAGAAAGATTTTAATTGAGCAAGACCATTTGGACTAAAGATAGTTTTAAATATTAATTAATGTCCATATTTCTAAAACTCTGAATATGTGTTAATGTAGGAATTTACCCTTTAGGCTCTTCTTAAATCATTTAAAGTCCTAGCACAATTAAACTATGTTACCATATTATAGAATTTCTGCACTGGGGATTTAATTTGCCTTACAATCAGCATCCTCTCCAGTACTGTCTTTTATCATCCTGCCTCCAGTTGCTTTAATCATGGTTTGGTCACATGATTGGTCCATGTAAGCCTCTGTTATTGTTATAACTGTCTTTCCCAACATCTGAATTTCAAATGAAGATAGCCTTTCCTTCCTAATGCAAGTGATATCAATATCATACAAAGAAATATCTTTTGAAATGATTGCTTAGGTCAAATCAAGATATTGCATTCTCTGTTCATAGCTCTGTTTTCCTGGGATCAAGAGTTCTTACTGTAGGCCAACTACTACTCTACCCTCAACACCTCTCACCTATATCACTCTGCCTGACTCCCAAAGATGCTAGCTCTCACCTCATCTTCCTAGACTGTTGTATCTCTACTCAGAAATCACTTTACTTGGAGAGACTTCCTAATTTTAATCTTTATATTTGCAACTTTCCATATACCAACAGCCTTACTAATGCTTTCTATTTCTCTATTGAACACATGGATATATGATACGCAACATTTTAGATCACATTTCCTTCCATCTTTTTTTGTTTTTGTCTGTCCTACTAGGATGTTTTTGATGATGGCAGCATATTTTGTATTTCTCATCTCCATCTTGGTGCTGTGTTCTCAACATCTAGAACATAGTAGGCCCTCAAGTAACACTTTCTGAAAACAATCTGAAAACACTTGATGCTGGTTTTACTTTCTGCATAGTGTCAAATGTCAATTGCATGCACAAGAAAGATTTCTGCCACATTTTAGGAGGAAAATAAATAATCCCAGAACCTCATTTGCATAATCGAATCATTACTGTACTAATTGGGAGGCACTTTTCTTTCCTTGTAAATTATCTTCAAGCATTTGTACAAAGGAGATATTATTTAACAAATCAGTTTATTAATACAATGCATTTTGACCATTATCACTCCTTTCATCATTCTCTCCTTCCCACTTCCCCCAAAGAGACAGGTTCTCTTAATGGGCAATGAAAGATATTATAAAGGAACTAAAGAGGGTCAGAATGAGCCTGTACAAAATATATCTGTGACTAGAGGGTTATTTTGCACTGAACTAAGAAAATGAATACAGAAAGAACTCTTGGTAATACCTTCTGCCTAAAAGCAGGGCGTAAATTTTCTTTCTGGAGCTAGGAAGGTGGGTCAGTGGTAGAGGCTTGCCTTGCATGCATGAGGCTCTGGGTTTGATTCCTCAGCACCACACAAGCAGAAAAAGTTGCACTGTGGCTCAAGTGGTAGAGTGCTAGCCTTGAGCTAAAGAGCTGAGGGACAACGCCCAGGCCCAGAGTTCAGGCCCCACGACCAGCAAAAAAAAAAAAAAAAAGGTCTTTCTATAAAGAAATGTACAATTATGAAGGCGTCCTCCTGTCCCCTAGCAAGATAGAGATAACTCTATATCATCTCAGATGCAAAGCTTACTACAGAAGCCTTATTTATTGTAGTTTCTTAGTCAGTATATACCTCAGATCACATATATTTTCTTTATCTCTCCGCTTCTCTGGGGACCCAGTCCTTCCATCAATCCTTTCCTTCCTCCTGTCCTTCTTTCTTCTTCCCTATCTCCATCTCTCATACACACATACACACACACACACACACACACACACATACACACACTCAGTAGTAAGGAAGTAAGTGGGGAGAAAGTAAAACTAAAAGCAAGAACCAACTACCTAAATTAGGAAAGTTTTATAAGCAAGAACTATAAAACATTTAAAATACAAGGGAATAAAAACAAGTGAAATTTAGAGTAACTATCTGTAGCTACTATAGCTTAAATTTTTATTCAAAAGTTACCAGTGCAAACTGAGAAAGGCTGAACATTTTTCTTAACAAACTTAAGAATTCCCATCAATTGAAATGCACTGTACAGCAACGATTAGAAGAAAAAAAAAAGATTTTTTTTCCTTTTTGTTTTTTTTTAATTTTAACAGCTTTCAAGCAAAAGAAGACTCATCTCTCCTTCTACAGTTAGAAACATGGCTCAAGTACTAATTTAAAGAGAATTCCACATAACATTGATATGTTAATTTTGATTGCTTTAGTTCAAATACTCTTCATTTGCATAAGCTAATTTAAAAATGGGCTGTTAACTCTCTGCTGCACTTGAGGAAATGAAAAACCCCTAAGATGTCAATTGTGAGAGTTAATTGAGAAGTTAAGGCAATTTGGGCGAAGTTTACAAACATCCGGAGATGCATTAGTCACCACTTAGCCAAAATTCTCAGGGGCAAAGCATTTTGATCAAGGAGGATAAGTACTTGACTTTTCTTTTTTTAAAATGAATTTAAAATATTGAAATTCCACTTCATGGCTGCATTTGTTGTTAATACATAAATAATCATTTCTATAGTAACATACTTAAAAGCTACTTTTGCTGAAAATTACTGCTTATTGACTGGAGCCCACAAATTACTAAAAGCTGGATACTGGCATCCTGCCTCCATTTTGTTTCTATCCTTGTTCTGAGCCATTTACTTTGCTGTCACCTCAGAACTAACTGAGAAAAAACTTTACAGAAAGGGTCTGAAACTTCCCCCAAAGAAGAGGAGAGCCAAGCACATCACAGTTTCTCAGGAACTCAGGAGAACCAGAACTTAGTGACCACACTTAGAGGAATGACTGACTGTTCCTTGCATACTTTTTGCTTTCAGCTCCCCATTCCTTGTATATTTAAACCTATAACTTTGTCCTGTACACTGAAGATGACTGAAGATGACTGATATGCTTACTTTGCTTCTTCCCACAGCTGCCCACAAAATGTAATAAATCTCATTGTCCTTCACCGTATTTCTTTATTTGCCATGCAGAGGTGAGTGACAGCATCTGATATGTAGAGCCCTAGGGTTTAGGTCTGGCATCTAAAACTAGTTTCATTATTTGTATATGTTGAGGATGTCCAGGAATCAATAAGTTCATATGAGAAGATATTCATAATTACACATGGGAACAGTTTCATAATCAATGGAGAAAGTGAATTACATTTTAATGCTAAGGCCCTTAAATTGGTTGGTTAACTTTTATTATATATTGCATGTTGTGGAAGAATAATTAATATTAATCCAAATCACAAAAACCTATCTCATGTTCTTCTGCTAAATACCTATTTTTCCATTTTGTAGGGAGCATTGGAAGTTTGTTTATATTTAATGTTCTTGAAATTATCTTTTTAAAATCTCACTCATATGTTTTTTGTTCCCTTTGGAATTTTAAATTACAAGAGAGTAAACACACAGGAATAAAACCAGTTTCACCTCTACCATATCCCAGCTACATGGAATTTAATTAGTAGAATCTGGCCAGCCAGATAATAAGGTATCCAGATGTGAACACCAAAGACCTATCCTGATGAATCCAAAGATGGGGACACAAGAGGTTTTTTTCTTTGTTGCTGCTGTTTTTAATGTACTTATAATATACTATGGGATTTTTTTGTTTCTTTTGTATGTTCTTCCCCCATGGTATAACCCCTGTTGTCACTGTATTTGATTCTAGTGCCCTGCATCTGATATATATACATTTTTCTAATTTGGGGAGGGGAAGAGAAATAACAAAATGCTGAAACAAGGATACAGGTTGACCCATTGTTATCAATGAGATGTACAAGATACTATGTTGAAAATGAACTTTACAATTTAGGTGGGGGGAGGGAGGAGTTGGGCAGATGGGGAGGGAAAGAATAGTAGGGGAAAAGCAAAGGAGGGGATAACAATGCTTGATAGGAAATGTACTCATTACCTTACTCATGTAACTGTAACCCCTCTATACAGTATCCTTACAATAACAAAAATTTTAAAAATTTCAAGTATAAATTTTCCCTATGTTAAAAAATGTGACCAGAGAAGAGCTTATAATTTATATGGCTCTAGAACAACAAATCAAAGACCTTTAAGATGCACAGAAATTGCCTGTTAACATATGTGTTGCTTCATCCTATATAAAGAGTGATAGTATAAATCTCTGTTTTCTAGCAGTTGGCATGGTTATCGTAATCTGTTGGGTATCCATAAATATTAATGGAATTGCACTGGAACAGATTACAAATCTGAATAAAAGATAGACTGAAGATCAAACAAGGGAATAGGAAAAGAAACAAAACAGAGAGCCAAGTTTAAATTTTTTTTAAATATAGTCTTGGCTTGATATAAAAAAAGACAATAGATATAACCCATTTTACATATAATTACGCTCAGGGGTACTCTTCCAGTGATGTCATTTTATGGTTCTTCTGAAAATTTTAAACATTGAATAATATCTCTGTGTATCAAATGTCTATAATTGAGACTGGGTATGTATTTCAGTGGCATAAAGCTTGTGTATAACAATGAAAGAGTGGATAATAAAGAGTAGTACTTAATTATAGTGGTAGAATGAATTAGTGAGTAACATATGAATCTGTAACTGTCATAATACTGCTGCTTCTGTATTTAATCAGTTTAGTACTTAGACCATCATTCATAATTATTTTTTTATTGTAAAGGTGATGTATAGAGGGGTTACAGTTACATGTCAGGTAATGGTACATTTCTTTTGAACAGTGTAATCCCCTTTCTCATTTTCTCCCTTTTCCCCCCTTCTGGCCCCTCCCCCACCAAGTGATACAGTGCATTTCCAACATAGTATCTAGTGTGTGTCACTACTGAATTAATTCACCCTTTGTCCCATTGGTTTTGTGCTTCCCCTTCCCCTCCCCAAATCAGATAAACTTACATATAAGACAGAAAGTACAGAAATCAAAGACAGCAACAAAACAAGAAAAAAAATAGAAAAGAAAAAAGCAAAAAATGCTTCAAAAAGTAAAATAAAAACCGTCTTGTTTCCATTTCTTAGAGTTCATTTCAATAAGCACCATTTTATATGATTATATTCACAGAGGTATTGAGCCCTTGTGATCCTTTCCTATAAATATCCTCTTTTGGTCTCACTGTGTGAATGCTTAGACTCCTGTTTAAATTACCATGTCAAAGTGTAATGTCTTGCCTTGTACTGTCCATTGGATTTACTTATAGATTTACAGGCACATTCAAATTATTACAGATGAGGAAAACCATGCATCCTATGTTCTTTTTCTTTTACATATTAAGAAAAGATCTTTAATGTTTTAGGAACCAGGATAAATTATATATTTGGGGCTTTATTAATCTTTTGTTATTGTAACTGGTATTTGAATCCTAACATGATTCTAGCATACAGGCTTAGGAAACAGATACCTTGTTTCAAACTAGTTTAAAACTAGTGGCTTATTTTTTTTTCTATTTTTTTTTTTATTTTAAAGATACTATACAGAGGGTTACAGTTACATGGGTAAGGTAATGAGTACACTTCCTATTGAAGATTGTTACCCTCTCCATTGTTTTCCCCCTACCATCCCTTCCCTCCCTACCTTCCCCGAGTTCTTTTTTTTTTTTATTGTGATTAAGTGATTACATAATTTCCCGAATTTCACAGTATTGTGGAATAATGATGCTCATTTGAAGTCACAAGTTCATTCTAACTTTCCTGGAGCAAATTGTCTATCACAGTCTATAACATATAACGGTGTACATGTTATACACCACTACGTTCTTTTTATATCTATAATCAACCCATACACAAATATATATGCATATATACTTCAAATTAGTATTGTTGAAATCATGCAAATTAAGTAACATAAAGTTATGGAGTCACTTATTTTTTAGTGGAATCACCTTCAAATTATAACCAATGTTGTAATTGTGATTACTTGGCCTTAGGTTTATACACATAGACATATTAATCTATGTAGAGACTTCTTGGTGTATGACATAGTTAATTCTCACCAACAGTACTCTAAGTTGAAAATACTGTAAGTTAAACATACTCAATCTGGAAACAGAACAGCATAGGACCAAAAACAGTCCCCTGTGGAATATTATTTCCTCACCCTGAAGACTGACTGCCTGGTGGACTGGGAATACAGAAGTGAAAAGTTACTGGATTGGGGTAAAAAGTAAAAATCTCAACCTGAAAAAAGTGATTTTCACTTAATTGACATCACTTTAGTGCCAGATGAAAGTGATCAAATTTAAGTCAAATGTATATATGGGTTAGAATAGGCAACCCCCAAAATAAACCGATGAAGCTATGGTCATCTGATTCTTAACAAAGTTGCCAAATATACACGTTGGAAAAAACACAGTTTCTTCCAACAATTAGTTTGGGAAATGTGAATCTTCACACATAGGAGAATGAAACTAGATGTCTCACTTTCTTGTTTTTGTTTTTGTTTTAGAAAGGGAAAATCAAATTAGATCTTAATACAAGACCTGAAATTTGAAACTACTATGGAAAGACATTTCATGATATTGGTATGAGTAACAATTTTCTATGTGGGACTATCAAAGCTCAGGAAACAAGAGCAAATGTGAGCAAATGGGACCAGATAAAAATTTAAAACTTCTTCAAAACAAAAAGAAGCAAACAACAACAACTACAAAATTAACAACTTGAATGTAAAGCCTACAGAATAGGAGAAAACCTTTACCAGATATTTATTTAACAGGGGGCTAATTAATGTTCAGAATTTATAAAGAAACCAGAAATTTAAATACCAAAATAACAAATAATCCAATCAATCAATCAATAAGAAAATGACCTGAACTGTCAGTTCTCAAAGGACCAATTCATATGTTTTAAAAACATTCCACATCTTCCATCATCAATGAAATGTAAACTAAAACTGCATTGAGATTTTATCTTGCCAAAGTCAAAATGCTTATCTTCAAGATAAAATACAACAGCAAATACTAAGGAGTAAATAGAAAATTTATACCTAATGCACCGTTGGTGGGAATGAAATTAATACAGCTACTTAATGAGTTGTGCAGGTTCATCAAAAACTAAATATAGAACTGCTACATGATCTTACTATGCCACTCCTAGATATACACTGGTAGGAATCACACAGCATACAATGAAGATTCATGCATACCATGAAGCTATGGTCATCTGATTCTTGACAAAGTTGCCAAAAACACACTGGAAAAAACACAGAAATATTCACAATTGTCAAAATTATGCACTCAGCCTAGGAAGGTATCAATGGATGAATGTGGCATGCAACCAAATGAGTCTCTATTCAGCCATAGAGAATGTTGAGACTATATTTGTCATAAAATGGATAAAAAAGGAGATCGTCATGTTAAAAGAAATTTAAAGAGACAAATACTGAGTGATTTTGCTCATATGCAAAATTCAGAGCTTAAAAAATAAAGACATAAAAGTAAAAGGAGGAAGAAGGACCAGACAGAAGGGGAAGGAGCAGAACAGGTGTGTGTGTGTGTGTGTGTGTGTGTGTGTACAAAAATGACATAATGAAATCCATTGTTGTTTTGCAAGTAATAATCTAATAATAATGATAAAGAAAGCAAAATTGCATATATATTTTATAATGCATACAATATATAGTTTCATTCAAAATATCTATGAATTCATTATTTTCAGAGTATTAGCAACTATTTACTTTTTATGATTGCCAATACAGGTTTTTAAAATACAGGTTTATTTATTCCTTGGCATTTATTCCCTTGCTGTGATTTTATGTAGTAACCCAAAGATGACTAAATTTAGTTGAGATGAATTTATGCAATATATAATCTGTGTAAATTACCTTACAATTAAAGAATAAATGACCCAAGAGGTGAGAAAAATATTGTTCATCTTAACAAAGTAATATCCAATGCTTTATATAACTTGTTTTAGATATCACAGCTTGTGTAAAGGCCAACAGTGCCTCATATGAATAAAATGTACTGTTCCTTCTTTATCCATGAATTCTATAAATATGTTCAACTGTAGTTAAAATGATAGATTCTGATTGATTCTGACCTTTGAGATATGCCATTTTTCACTGAGCATATAACTGATTTATAATTACATAAAATGACTTTGCATTTGATAATAAATTGGTAATAAGTTTTAGGAGTTTAAGGGATTACTGTATAATTTCCAACAGTTACACTTAACTGAAAATCTGGTACAGGAGAACCAGGCTCAAATCCTTGTTTAATCAAAAAGAAATATGTACAGCCATTCTTATATTTGGTGTTTAAAAACATACTGACAGTAGGGGATAGGAAAGCTCCGTTAACACCTCACTTATAACGTATATTTTAAAATTACCTGGATTTAAAGAGCAATTATTTAGCAGTGTAACTACCTACTTTGCCATCTCCCTAGATTAATGACCCATAAATTAATAAGTATATCAGAGCTTTAAAACTAAGCGTTAGACGACTTTTCAAAATCAATTAGCCTTATAAGAAGAATAATTCTGGGATCATTTTATATTCTATTCTTTGCTAATCCTTCCTATTCATATCACTGTCATCTCATCTTAAGCCAAAATATCTTAAAAGTTTCTCTATTATCCAAAAACTGAATCACCAGATATTGTGGGACATTCAAATAATCTGAATACCCATTTTATTTTTATGCCCAAGGGAAAAATGCATATGCTTGCATATGCTTGCATGAATATCTGAATTACTATAAAAATGAAGTACAACACTTTCTAAGCGATAAACTTGAAATTCTCATTCCAACAGACTGCAAATTATTTTGTTACAACTCTGGCTCTTTCATTACAAATGGTATTGTTTTATTTTTAAACATCTTCTATGGAGCTTACTTACTCTGAAACCCATGTATACACACATACATTAATAATAATAATAATAGTAGTAGTAGTAGTAGTCTTATGCGATAAATCTAATTGTCATCTCAGCCTCAACTTAATCACAAAATAAGATTATTCAGGTAAAACACATTTTTGCAAAAATGAATACTCCGTATGTATAATAAAGGAAATATATTTGATATAGCTACAAAATATTTACTTCACAACAAATAAGCTAGAAATGGCCTAGAAATCAAAATAAAACAAACCTTCACGCAAATGGCGTAGTTTATAGTAAATCCATTTAAAGTAAATATTTGTATTTCTTTCTGTATCAGTGCTATATGCCTCAAATTGTACTTTATTATTACTCTCAAAATTATTTTGATTTTGACAATTAGAATGATATATTTAGAAGTAATTTAAAATCCAAGTGATATATATAATTATATACAATTGTTATTTGTGTAACTTTAAGATTAAATAAAGGAAGTTAAAAGCTATTAATATTTGTAAATGTAAAAATGTATTGCATGATTTAGATTTGTACCGATATATTACTATTTGTAAAAAATCATCAGTGTCTTAAATAGTCACATTATTTATCAGTCTTCAGATTCAGAAACTATTTAGTTTCAATTAGGAAAGTTATTTTGTCTTTACTAAATTATTTAACTTTGATTAATAAACTCTAAATATCACTCAGTATCCTGTAAATACTGTAGTAACAACATAGAGCTTCAGACAAGATAGAGTTTCAGGTTTCATAAGTATCATTCTTAAGATGGCGAAGGGTAGAATTTAGGATGTGCATATTAAAGACTTTTAAAAAATACTATGAAAAATGACATCTCAGTTTTCAATTGGGAATTGGGATCAAATGATATAGAAGAATGACTAGTAAATGAATTTCTCTGAGAAAGTGTCTTTTCAAAAATGACAGTTAACATGAGGATTGCAGAGGACCTATAGAACTATATGCGCAAAAGTAGAAGAATCTAGGCAGACAGAGTAGCTAATGTACTAGTCCCCAATGCACAGTTTGTTAGACACAAAAGGAGAAGCAGTATGCCTAAAGCCTAAGGGGTTAAGAGAGAGCAGTGTCATGCCAATGAAGATTGAACTGTTGATCCAGAAACACACGTTCGGTAAGTTTACAAGAAATGTACTGATAGTCAATATATACATAGCATACTATGGAAATAGTAATGAAATGCAAAACACTCCATTATGAGTTCTATAAAGAAAACAGATGCAGACTAACCATGGTTATAACTGATAAAGAACATAGCTCGGAAATAAAATATTGACTAATTTTTTCTTAAAGGGTAAGATGAACATGAAAACAAAACAACATCACATGAGGAAATTTCACTCATTCATTGGTAGTATGAATTATTAACTTTGTTACTGTATTGAATAATAATTTTCAAAAACTAGTGTTGGTGCCATTCACAATTTAATAGTTACAGATACAACACATCTTAAAATTTAATCTCCATTAGTAGAGTTCTATCCAACAGTTTATGTTGAGATGATCAACAAAATACTAAACCTAATCTTATTTTGTAATGTTTGAAAACTTCTACCTTGGAAGTACTCGCTTCGATCAACAAAATACTAAACCTAATCTTATTTTGTAATGTTTGAAAACTTCTACCTTGGAAGTACTCGCTTCAGGGTTCATTGCAAGCTATCCATATGACTTCATTGAACAAGAAGTTGAGAAGAGATACACAGGAGCGTATTTCCACTACACATTCACAATATGCTGTGCACAACTACACTAAAAGCATAGGCAATAGAAAAATGGTCAAATAGCTAGAGAAGAATAGAGGCAAATAAGGCTTCAGATGTAAACAGGGACATAAAAGTCAGTGTTGGGAGTTTATAATTTCATTCAAAGAATAAAGACAAAACATTGGAAGGGCTGAAATCCAGAGAGAGAGAGAGATGACTCAAGTTTTGTTTTAAAATGTTCCATTTCAGTGCTCTGAGGAACATATATCAAGAAGGTAAGAACAGAAGCAGTGAGACAGGCCAGAAGCTACTGTAAACAGTGCAAGTGAGATCTAATGATAGCTGAGAAAAGGATGTATTATTTACAGAAGCTTTTGCACTGGAGGAAGATTGGCAGGGTTTATGACAGACTGAGGTGTGGGTAGCATAACCCTTACCTCAGATCAAACTGTCATATATCAGACTCAGGGAAATAGGACACTTTCTAATTACTATATAGGTAATTAGGACATTTTCTGACACCTCAAAAAACAAGAAGCCAGAAGAAAAGGAAGGAGGGGAGTGAAGAAGGAAAGGAAGGGATAAAGAGAAGGAGGAAGAAAGGGAGAGTGGGAGGGAGAGAGAGTGGGATTCGACTTGTACTAGCTCATGACTTCCCATACCACTTCATTTCTTCCTGCCAATCAGATCAGTACTAACATGAGTGGCCAAGTCTGAGACATGGGCATAGTTCAATAATTTATAAATAATTGTTAACTATCACTTATGGCTTTAACTCTTAACTAGGACTCAAAATATTGAGGTTAACATTTCTATACTCCAAACACTCTCAAGGGAAATGTTGAAGGAGGGAAAAATTGAAGATAGCAGGAGCCCCAAGAATGATTTACAGATTATGGATGTTTTCAAGCTGCTAAAATTCAACCAAAATCTAACCAATATACAATCAAAATCCAATAGTAACTTTAGGAAGAAGCATAAAATGTAATTTAAAACATTTAAGCCTAGTTTTAGAAAGGAGAGTAAAAATAGGAACTTTTTTTTCTATAGCTATTAACTTATAGTGGTTTGTCTAGAAATCAGAGAAAGAATACAAAAACATTAGAATTTGCTATAAAGAAGTAATATCACAAATCACTGGAGAAAGCTCACATTGCTGAGCAACACATGTAGAAAAATAATACATTTCATGAAAAAAAAGTTATTTATTTTCAACTCAGAATCTGTAAAAATGTGGTTGACCTATTGAATTCTAAACATGATTATAAATATTAAAGGTAAAATGTTTATGACACTGAAATAATGTCTGATGAAATACAATCAAGCCACAAATAATAGGAGAGAACACAGAATATTCTGACTCTCTCCATGACACAATTTTACCCAATGTATCTAAAGGGAGACAGAGAGAAAAAAAATTCTTAACCTAGTGAAAATGGTAAATCCTTGTTTCCAAGAGATCTTATAAGCTAAAGAGATCAAGAGGAGGGATGCTTAATTAAACATTACAAGAGTTATTTCATAGAAGAAACGTTCTATGAGTATATATATATATATGGCCAATTAATTGTAGGGGGAAAAAGCATACTCTGACTAGCAATCCTAGAGGAAACAATGAGATTCAATTTTATATCTCTCAAGCTTAGAAAAGTCAAAAAAAATGAGGAGGGGGGAAGAGCATAAATCTTTGCTGAAGTTATGATTAAAAAAAAACCAGGTCTTGTGTGCTGCTGGTGCAAGTGCAAACTGATGTAGCCATTCCCAAGAGTAATCTTTCAATACCTAGTACAGTTACCTCTGCACATAATCAATTTCTAAATATATTTCAAAGAACATACTAAAACTGACACACAAAAAAGAAAAAAAAAGATATGACAAACAATGTTGGACACATTGTTTTTGACATGAAGAGTTGAAAGCATCCAAAGTGGAGAGGTAAAATGTAAAAATGTCCTGGTGCCAATGGCTTAGGCCTGCAATCCTAACTTCTCAGGAGACTGAGATCTGAGGATCATGGTTCAAGGCTATCCTGGGCAGAAAATTCTTCAAGAGACTCTTATCTTCAATTAAACACTCAAAAACCAGAGGTAGGGCTGTGGCTCAAGTGGTAGAGCACCTGCCTAGAGCACAAAGGCTCAGCAACAGAGCCCATGCCCTGAGTTCAAGCCCCACAACAATTTTAAAAAAAAGTAAAAATGCTCACAGGATGGAAGTGAACAGACAGGATCACTAAAAACAAGACTGATCTGATATAACATGGGGTGGGATGATAGAATATACCAAGCAATAGAATTCTCCCCAGAATAGTATACGTATTTAAAATCGCTGAGCAATTTTCAGCAACATGAACAGAGTTCATGACAGTCCTTGAGTGAAATGCGAATAAATGAGAACAGTAGCATAATATCACCTAGGTATTCATACACAGTAAAATTTTTAAAAAAGATCTATTATCTGAAAAATGCAGGTAAATTTCAGAATGTATGACTAGAAGAACATATAAAAAATACACTAGACTCAGGGGAAGAAAACAAGCGTTGGGAAGCTGAAGAGACAAGTTTGTTTTTGTTTGTTTGTTGCTGTGATAAATTGACACAAAGTAAATTGATTTGCTTTAGTATAAATTTATATAGGTCAGAATATACAGAAGGATTACATTTATATAAGTCAGGTAATGAATAAGTTTCCTTTTAAACTGTCACACCTTCCCTCATTCTCTCCTACTTTTTCCCCTGTGATAATTCTTCTATGCTCAAACTGAGTTATAGTGCACTGGTCAACAGGTCTGTGTTACTGCCTGTGCCATTTTAACTTCTAGAGGTCCCCTCTTTCATATTCAAAGATAGCAAACCTTGCTTCTCTTGACCTTTTATCCACCCCCCCCATCCTGTTTCCATTTTAAAGGATCCCTGTGATTATATTGGGCATATTCAGATAATCCAAGGTAATCTTCCTACTTCAGTGTTAATCACATTTACAATGTCCTTTTTGCCATGTAAAACAACATACACTCAAGTACTAGAGAGCCCAATATGGGAATCATTATTTATTTTGTTCACCACCAGGAAGATAAAAGTAAAAATGATAAAATGAGATTGCACAATGTGAGAATAATGTGTCACCCTCTGAGAAATACTATCAACTAGTTTCTGTGCAACAGAATAAAGCTAGTAGAAATGGGGGAAAGGGAATGATAAAACTATGTAGTTATCAGTCAGACGATGCTGACATTGTATTAAGGTATGGATAGAGCAAGCAATCATTGTTTGGCAAAATGGAAATGCTCAATGACCTTAATAATAGCCATATTAATATAATAATATGGATTAAGGAGGGAATACACAATGAGGGTACCATGAGAAAGCACAATGTCACTTCCAGTATACATATTTTTGTAATAAGAAAAATTTCCTGTTCCAAATGAAGTGCCACAAAATAAAAAGCACATTAGAATAAAGTATTCCAACTGGTGCAAACCCTTTCCAAGTCTGATGTTTTCAGTATGTTAGTTGATTAAAAAAAGGCACATAAAAATACTCATACAGTTCCATCATAAAGTCCATTAAAATATACTAATTGATAAAAAGACAGAAATATGAACGAGTTTATAGTGGTAATCTTTACTAGTTTTACATGTTATAGTTTTGCCTTTTTATGTTTTCTGTATTTAACTCCAATTTTAATTGTAGAAATGATTTAAAAAATTTGTAGATACTTAGATACAGGAAGATTCTTCATAATTATTTTTATTTGAGCACTAAAACCCAAATGTACTTATTTCCCTTAAAAATCTGTATATGATAATAAAGAAACAAAATTTGAAGAAAAAAATGGGACTGGATGAACAAACTGAAATTCATTCCATTTATTATAAGGAAGTTATAACTTCCAGGCTACAATTTCTGCTGGCTATGATGTCAAATATTCCTTTTAGCCTAATCATTTTACCAGACTGTCCAGATTTAAGTAGCATTCGTACTTTGACTCTTATTGCTATTTGCATAAAAGTCTATATTGGATAAAAATGTATCAGACACAAGAATAGTATTTAGAGTTTGCAAATGCGTAGATAAATTTGCCACAAGTCTACATTATAGCACCACTAAATACAATCAAAGGCACATATGGGATAAACGTGGCTTCAAAAAGTCAACCAGCTTCTAAAGTATATACTTGCAGTACATACTTCTCTTCCTATCTAAGGCTCAATGTTGTCTTTCTTTAGTGATTATTTGTTTTGATAACGTGGAAAAGGAGGGCCATGTTAGATCTTTGTGGTTACTTTGAATAATGAAGTAGTTCTTTTGGCAGAACATTCCACTCTGGAAATGTAGAGAGAAACTGTTCTCGTGGTAATCAGGCTGAGTAGATTCCTTCTAGCTGTTTTGGGAGGAGGTATGGAGTTCAGCTAGGACGTGAGAACAAATCATTTTTCTTGAAGACTTTTAGCACATTATTTCTGGTCTTTTCTCTGTTCATATTTCTGTAGACATCAGTTTTTAAGGACATAAAAAGAACACCCATGCAAGCTTGAGATCCTAGTAAAAAAATAAATAAACTATTACAATATCTGGCTACAAGAGTCAACTATATGTGACTTGCCCAGCTGTTAGGGAAAAAAAGGAAAAGAAAAGAAAAAAAAAACACTACACTGGAAAATAGCATCTGCTATATCCCTGCCCTCCTTAACAGCCAGCTGTTTACAGTTATTCTCACCTGCTGGCCACATTCTCTCAGGATGAACTCTCACTAGGGGTGAAACAAATAAAGACAGCCAAGATTGAGCAATCAAGCTGCTTCAGTGCTTTTCTTGTGGCTGGGGCCATGAACTTCCTCTACCCATCTTGCTGTGGATCTTTCATTTCCTATAACTCTCCCAAGTGCTAGCATTTTTGATGAACTTTGGAATACCCCTCTTAGTCTGCTCTGCTAACAGTGTCCTTGCAGTTTCTGTTCACCAACCTTCTGCATCATTACCTTCCCAGGTCTCCAGCTGGATCATAATATTGAAAACAAAGTAGGTTTAATAGTTTATTTTTTCACTGGGGCAATTTCCCAGGTTCTTGTGGAATTAAGGCACACTTTCTTTTCTATACCCAAGGATAATTCCTTCTGCTCCCAATCCAGTCAGTAAGTTCTCAATGTGCACTAACTTAAATACGTCTCTTTAGGTTGTCAAATAGATCATTCAATTTGGGTTCGTGTGGAAGCCCAACGATTTCAACTACAAACTGTACTATATCCTCAAATATTTCACTTAAAATTGTTCTACGTATAATCAAGTTTGGAGAATATGGGTAATAATTCTATTGTCTAACATATACAGCGATTTTTGATCCCTTGAAGAAAATTTATTGTACTTAATTCAGTGTTTGTACTTTAAAAGTACAAAAATTCAAAAAGATTTCAGACACAAGGATTTGAGACTTTGAGGGTTTTCTGGGTTTCTATCCTATCTGTTATTGCTTTCCACAAGTAACTCAATTTCTTTATGGTTCAATTTCTTTATTTGAATAAGGGATAATAACAATGGCCACACCACAGGAAGTTATTTTCATTCTGCTAAGAGTATCAATGATAGTATCTGTTTCCTAGGCAATGAGTTATTCTGGGTTATCTATTGAGATATTTAAATGCAAACCTGTATTTTGAAATAATAACAGCAAATTTGTAAATACTGATAGTTTCAAAACCCAGGAAAAATACGTAACTTAACCTTTTGACCAAAGGTATACAAAATCAATTATCAGTACCATACAAGAGTGTTTAGGGTCAGAGAACAAAAGAAAGGACCTCTAAAGGATAAATCAAGTCTCATTCAATAGTCTCATTTTGTAGCCACTGAGGTTAGAGATAGAGAAACTGGTAAGGACAGTAAAAATGAAATGGAAGTGAAATAGAACACTCCCCAAGACAGGTTAGCTGCTGAGGAATTTTAGGAATCAAATTCAGCCTTATCCATCCAAGCCCACAAATGATAATGGAGAGTCAGAGGGGGCTAAAGCACTGTCACATGACCTGTGGCTTGGAAGGGTGTGAGAACAGAAAACTATCACTTGAGAGATTCTATCTGCCAAGTCACAACAATATTATATATATATCTGAGATCTTAAATTGAAACTGCCCATAGGTGCATGTTTAAATTCTACATCACACAGACATTTTTTTTTTTAAATTTTATTTTATTTTATTTGAGAACATACTGTACAGAGGGGTTACAATTACATGGTCAGGATAATGCATACATTTCTTACCAAGCATTGCAGCCTCCTCCTTTGTTTACCCTTCACCTCCCTTCCCAGCCTCCCCCCTCCCCCCCACCCAATCATACCCTCCCTCCCCCCCCCCCCCCGACATTGTAAAGCTGATTTTGAAATGACATTTTGTACTTCTCATTGTTGCAACAGGTCCACCTGAATCCTTAAACGACTTGTTTGTCCCCATCTCCTCCACATGTTATACTGACATCAAATATAGTGAAAGCAGGGGTTACACTGTGGGGGAGGGACATACAAAGCAACCAAGAAATAATCTTATAAATGCGTTAGAAACACATGCATGAAAGGAACAAAAACATTAAAATACATATTTGAGGGTTCGTTTTCCTAACATCACCTTCTCTGACTTTTTCCGCTTGACTCATACCTATACTAGATATTGCAAATAAGGGAAACCATGGGACCTATGTTTCTTTGGGCCTGGCTTACTTCACTTAATATAATTTTTTCCAAGCCTTTCCATTTCCTAACAAATGGGGCAATGTCATTCTTTCTGATGGAGGCATAGAATTCCATTGTGTATATATACCACATTTTCTTGATCCATTCATCTATTGAGGGGCATCTGGGGTGGTTCCATATCTTAGCTATGGTAAATAATGCTGCAATAAACATAGTTGTGCTGGTGGCTTTAGTGTGGTCTTTTTTGTAAACATTAGGGTAAATGCCCAAAAGTGGGATTGCTGGGTCATAGGGGAGCTCTATGTGGAGTCTTTTGAGGAACCTCCATACTGCTTTCCAAAGTGGTTGAACAAGTTTACATTCCCACCAACAATGAAGTAAGGTTCTTTTCTGTCCACATCCCCTCCAGCATCTGTTGTTGTTAGAGTTCTTGATTTTTGCTGTTCTAACTGGAGTGAGGTGATATCTCAATGTTGTTTTGATTTGCATTTCTTTTATGGCTAGGGATGTTGAACATTTCTTCATGTGTCTATTGGCCATCCTTCTTTCTTCTTCAGAGAAGCTTCTCTTTAAGTCTTTCGCCCACTTACTTATTGGGCAGTTGTTTCTTTGAGGATTTGTTGTTGGGTGGTTTAATTTTTTGAGTTCCAAGTATATTTTAGATATGAGACCCTTGTCCGTTGTATGGCTAGTAAAGATCTTCTCCCAGTCCCACACAGACATTTTTTTAATTAATGAGACCCTCCTAGAATATACGATTTAATTCTATGTCTTAATTGACCAGAAAATTCTTTACCCACAACAAATACATTCTATCAGATTTCTTGCTCACATGCTTATTCTTTTGTTTTAGGATGGGGAGCTTTTGCTCTAATTAAGTTTGCATGCAGAATAGAGAGCTTATGCTTTCCACCTCGTCTTTTGAAAGCAAATCCCCTTTTTTCTTAACACTCTGTTCTTTCTATCTAGAGGAACGAAGTCAAAGAAGTTGAAAATAATCCAGTCCTCCTTTTCCAATGGAGCCTTCATTTCATACTTCACTACAGTTCCGCTAATCCCCACTTTCTCTTTGGGTTGCAGTGTATGCCAAACACACAGCAGGTTTTAAATCCCTGCTGATCCCTTGAGATGCTACATGGTGCGTGACAAGGTTTGGCAAGCATGCGTATTGAGACCTTTTAAAAAACAAAACAAAACATGGAAATAAAACGTAGCCTGTATTACCAACACTTTTACTTGGTATTGGAGACCACTAAATCTCTCTGCAGCTCCCCGGAGTGCCCCTTCATCTAGAAGGAACCATCCTAATTGGGTTCTGACCAAACAGCTGGATTTACAAAGAGGCATTAACCATCAGCTAAATTGTTTACACACACACACTACACACACACACACACACACACACACACTTGTGCACACATACACACACATTCTGCAGAAACAAGACTTAACAAATGAGTGTTTGAAGACTCATTTCTCGCTATGACCCCAGGGGTCAATGATGTCAGGGAAACTATTTCTGAAAAGAGCTCTACAGTGGGAGGGAACAATCAGGATCGACAATAATGAGTAGTGCTTGAAGGTCACAGCTGTTGAGCAGCTAATTGTAACTTGAAAAGCTGAGTCTCAAGTTATTAATGATCTTCCCGACTTTTTTTTTCCACCACACCAAGTCACACAAGCTTTTATTTTCACTTTTGAAGATAAAGAAAATGGCTGCTCTAGATATAAATGCAAAACATTTCCTGTCTGGATGCAATCATGCACAGCTGAACGTTCCAGTTTTTTTCTGGTGCGCTCTCTCTCTCTCTCTCTGTCTCTTTCTCTGTCTCTCTCTGTCTCTCTCTCTCTGTCTCTCTCTCTCTCTCTGTCTCTCTGTCTGTCTCTTTCTCTCTCTCTTCTTGCTCACTCTCCATCTTTGTGTCTGTCTTTCTATCTTTGTCCCTCCCTCTTTCTCTGTTTCCCTCCCCACTCATACATGTATGTGTGAGCTAATGACCTTTGTATGCACAAGTGGACATAGTGACTTTTGAATAAACAGAGGCATGCCGTCTGATTTCAAGATCATTCATAAGAGAAGTGATCAGCACCTCTAACAAATATTTTGTTTTAGCTTGTTACCTGCATTCTACTAATCACCAAACTGAGTGAAATCAAATAGTCCTTTACTCAGGGGAGAAAGATTTTCTATTCCATATGTTTGTGATATAGAACATCAGCTTCATTTGAAACATAAGACAATCTATTCCATACTCAATTAACTTACAGAATGTGGATATAATATTTCCACAGGCTAACAAAAGCCTATTTGGTGGTACAAAGGGCATCCTGATTTTCTCAAGAATAACAAAGAGCTAAATAATATAGATATGGGGAAATGCAATGCACGCCATTAGAAAATTAGAGATCCTGTCACACATGGAAATTCTATTCTGATATGCTTTCCTTATCTCTTCAGCTATAGTGTAAATCGGTATAACTCTTCTTGTTGTGTATGTGTGTATGTATTATGTATGTATGTGTGCATATCTATATCTGTATATCTATATCTATATACATGTGTATGTTTATTTTTTTTCCTATTTGTCATTTCTCTCCATGGAAAGGTTATATCTTCAGGCTTCTCTCGTTTACCTACAGATGAGGATTTATTTCCTCAGTGTATAAGTCTGTAATAAATTCTATCTGGATAAAGGAAATAACATCCTTTAATTATGTCATCCCAACTGGAGGGTGGTTCATGGTGCTCACCACAGCAAGCCTCTGAGGTTCCTGAATGAGCCCTTGAGACTTCCAGGGAATGATGCAAGACATCCTTCCTCCCCCCACCTTCTCCCACTACAGCCCCCAGGGAGCAGTGAGCTGCTTCCATAAAGCCTAGAAACAAACAACCAGAATCAGACTACAGCCAGTTAAGACTCTAATGCAAGTTACACTACAAGAAAAACATGTTGTCTATAGGGTGCAGTTGGGAGAAAAGCATCTCACTATTTTATTGAAATTCAGATCTATAAAAAAGTGCAATCAAACATGCACACTATCCTTTTCTTTTTTCAAATAGGCTCTTAGGAAATGCGCCAATATAACTATGCCAATATTTTGTCAGAATTGTTATGTTTATCAGGGTAGTGGTCTCTAGAACACAAACTTTTGGTATGTACATTATAATTAATAAAGATGAATTTCTGGATTTAAGACCATGAATGGTGGATAATATTAAGAACTCTACCAAATACATGATAATTAAAGCACAGATCCTTAAGAAATAAATTAGACAGTTAGATGTCATTTAAATGTAAACAGTTGTCCATTTTTTTAAAAAATGCCAATAATGTGTAGATAAACAAATTTCCATTACTATTTCTTCTGTATACACTTACATGAATGAGAAAGTTTCCCCAAGTCCAATTTATTTACTCAACTTATTATATCTCTCAATAATTTAAAAATTATTAGGACACTATAGGAAGCTGATACTATCATATTTTCAGAACTCACCTAAGCAGAAATGTAAGGAATCTCGAGTGCTGAATCAATGTGCTGTCTTCTTAAAACTGGTTTAACAACAAAAGCACAAAATGCCAAAAGGCAAAATCTATCTCCCCAAGATTTCAAGCTGAGCTATGGAATTTTTTAGATATAAAACCTGAAAGAATCAATATGCATCGAATAACCACAGACAAGAACGATTTCTCTTCTTCTCATTTCTTTTCTTTGTTTTCTGAAGGAAATGTAAACTCAATTAACATATTGTAAGGTTGTTTTGTATGTGTGTGTATGTGTGTGGTGCTAGGCATGAACCCCAGGGCCTCCTGTAGGCTAACACTCATTCTATGTCATTAGGCCACATCTTCTTCCCCATGGAAAGATTTAGTTTTGAGAGGACCCTCCCAGGGAACAAATGATCCATAACTACAGTCAGAGATGTTATCCAGGTTTTCTTCACTACTTGTCTCCATCTCCAGCAACTCTTTGGGGAAAATTCATGAATTTATGATTTTTTTCCCCTCTTTGCAAGTGGTATCTACATCAGTTGCTAAAATAGATTTAATTTAATTCTCATTATTTTAAAAATCTCTGCAAAACTGGCTCAGGAATACCTGGGATTATGTCTGTCTGAAAATTAAAAACCTTTATTTCCTCAAAAACTAGAATTCTTTGCCAACCCTTTAATTTGGTGTATAAAATACTATAGGGCGCATTGCGAGCCATGAAATATTTATAAAAATCTAAACTTGATGATTTCAAATCCTTTAATACACTCTATTTAAAAAAAAGTAATAAGCCGGGTGATGGTGGCTCATGCTACTCAGGACGCTGAGATCTGAGGATCCCCCTTCACAGCCAGCCTGGGCAGGAAAGTCACCAGAAAACCAGAAATGGGCTGTGGCTGAAGTGGTAGAATGCTTACCTTGAGCTAAAGAGCTGAGGGACAGTGCCCAGGCCCAGAGTTCAAGCCTCACAACTGACCAAAAATAACAACAACAGTAATAATAATAATAATAATAATGAGTACTTTCAATTTTTCAACTTTAAGGTATGTGATCACATTGTCTCACATAGTTTGTTACAAAGATAAACTTCTGCTTTCTCACATTTCAATGCAGTCATTGTACACACATATAAAACTTGCCTTTGGGTCTAATTTAATACTTTACTTCTCTTTAAGGTAATAGTCTTACAAATAAATCTAAAGTAAAAAATATTTAAAACTATAATTTGAGATTGGGCAAGTATGTCACAAATAGTCTAGTGAATTTGTTATAGTAATAAATAAGACCTTATATAATTTACCTGAATTGATGGAGTTTTGTGAGTAGGAGAGGCAATGTATTATAAACAAGACTACTATAAAGATGATTGCTCCTTTAGGACATATTTGAGGGCTAAAGAGAGCACTATTAAAGATGACTACATGATAGCAATGTCCGTGGGCCTCTCTGGAAAAACTAGGACATAAGGTTAGTCTAAATGTAACACCTGCAAAGTGTGTTTACTGTTTCCATTGAGGATCTTCAACCTGCCCCAGAAGACAAGAAACAAAAGCAATAAATAAAACCTGTATGCTAAATTATACACGCTACAGGCAATTAGCGTGGGAGTCATAGGAACAATCCATAAGCTGTATTGAGAGCAGTAAGGGGTGGCTGCAAATGTAACTCAGTGGTAGCACACCTGCCTACCATGCATAAATCCCTGCTTTGATCTCCAGGGCCACACAGACAAAATCTAACAACAAAAACAGAGAGGAAGTGAGTGATCTGTGGAGGCTGCCCATACTAAAGGAAACACGGATCTTCTGAACACTAGTAAGAAGGATGAAACTAACAGGAATGTTACTGAGGAAGGGATGGATGGACTATAACCTTAAATATTCACAATGTACAGGAGATATCCTCTCCATTTTGACAGTTATGACCAGACTTAAAGCTGCCATTTCAGTTCTATACCTTATGCTCTCTTTCTTACCATGTGTTTTCTGCTTGAAAATCACAATTGTAAGCTTTAGCAGGTGCACAGGTTAATCAGTGAGGTATAGAAATGGCCAGGGGATAAGCTGCTGCCTCTCTCCATCAGTTAGCCTGTTACCTCCAGGCACTTCCCATCTGCAGAGCATCTCTGCTTTATGGTATTTATAACTATACAAGAAGAAAGAGTTGCTAAAGAACAAGTCAATCAGGATATTACAAGATTTCAAAGAATAGAATTAAACCAGCCTGGTCCTTGATATGCATGAAATCCTACGTTAAATCAACCCCAATGCTTTGTCCTGGATTTCCATCAAAAAAATAAATAATTCTGAAATTCACATCATTCCAAAGTCATGGTATCTTTGGATGTGGGCCTTTCTGTTCTGTAACTGAAAAGTTAAAGCTTACACAATAGTGCAGCCAAAGATCATATTGATAGAAATGTCCACATAATAGCACATTATCTCAGAAACTACCTTTGTTCAATGGCCTTTTGAGTGATGGAATGTCTTCTAGACTGCATGCTTGGTTCTAGGTACTTTACATATACAAAGATGAAAGTTAACAGTTTTG
Source organism: Dipodomys spectabilis (assembly GCF_019054845.1). NCBI lineage: Eukaryota > Metazoa > Chordata > Mammalia > Rodentia > Heteromyidae > Dipodomys > Dipodomys spectabilis. Next base: position 20,257,676 of record NW_024870720.1, on the reverse strand, counting down.
TTCTTAGAGCCCAAGAAGGAAAAGGGATGAGTAAACAAAGAATGATGGTGTTTTTGTGTCCCAAATACTAGCGAGCAAGGAAAGCTTCCCACAGGAAAAGATACCAGAGAATATGAACAGAGTATAAGATAAAGCAAAGAAAAGATAAATCAGATGGCTTATTGCTTATTGCATGTTGTGGGATTGTCTAAGTAGTTGATGTGAAATAACTCACTTAATACAATCATACTAGAATTATCACTGTTGTTATTCGATTGAAAAACAACAAGATTCCAAAAAACAAATCCATGGATGCTTCCCTGAACTAAAATATAAATTTAAATGGAATTCATGTGTAAAGTCCTATCCAAAGGTTGCCTAACTCTACCTTGTTGAAAATATATTCATGTACTAATTATATGTAAGCCTATGGATATGTACTTACATGTATATGTATAGAAATTTAGGATGCGTAAAGCCAAAGATTTCACACCAGTAGCTATTTGGCGATAATGTATTGTCATAGATTTTTTTGCTTTTTATTTTTATTATTTTTTAGAATTTTCAACAGGTTTTTCCCCCCTTATTACAGTGTTTGAAACCTAAAGAAATACATTTGCTTTTCAGGTTTGGATGTGTATATAAATATCATTTGTCTGGACTCAGCACACTCAATGCCTTTTTTTATTTTTAAAGATGGCAGACAGCTTAAAATACATGCAAGAAATAAAGTAAATACATTATACGTAAGCTATTTAATATACATTAGAAAAGAGCATATTTTAATAAAATAAAACCAAATTTGTAAATATTCGATGAAGAAAATGCCACTTTTCCCTTTCATGTGTGAAACTATGCGCACAAAAGTGCTACATTGATAAGACCACCACTTTAAAGTGAAGGGTGTGGCGCATACCTGTACTCCCAACACTTGGAGGCTGAGGGAGAATGATTGTCAGTTTCAGACTGGTTCAGCTACATAGTATGAACTTGTCTCAAAATGAAAATGGCTCATGGGAAGAGGGAAGTACAACAGCTAAAAATAAACTGGAGTCAATCTGTGTGAATTTCTGAGATCTACAGAGAAAAGAGAAGTAGTAAATGTCTTTTAATATAGAAATAACAGTAGCTCTAAAGATTTTTGCATCTAAGAAAACATGTTATAAATAATGTCCAAATATTTTTTAATGGTCCTAGGCTAGCCTTTGCTTGGTATTTTGGCATTCATGTAGTGCTGGAGATTGAACCCAGAAACACCTGACAGCTATACCATAACTCTCATTTATACCCCTAGTTTTGAGGGACTGATTATTAACGACAAGTATTTTTACTGTCATATAATTCTTAAAAAATTTCAGATAAACTTCTTAGAAAGGTTTCCCACATTTTTATAGACTACATAAAATATTTTAGATTCATCTAGTTGTATAATATTTTATTAAATATTTTTACATAATATTTTATTAAATCATATATATATATTAAATCATACATGTCTACACACATGTATATACACACACTCTATATTTAGCCTCATGGTTTAGAATTAACCAATGGTACAATGATGAAATCCAAAAGGGAACAGATTATCAAAATTCCAAAATGGAAGAACAACTTTACATGTAGTCAAGTTCCCTCACTTCTATCACATACTCACAAAACTAATTGTCTATGATTTGATCTTCCTACAAACAGAGCATTTGAGAAAGGTCACTGAGTCAGTGATTTATCAATGAAAATCAAAACAATTCTCACTTTCCCATCCATTTAGCTCAGATTTTCACCATCCTATTCTGTATGGATGAACTTTCTCTAAATTAACATTAGCAAAAGTTGCTAGAGGGGAACAGCATAATAAAAGTTGGGGATGTCACTTTAATTAATCAGTTGTATCAACCATGATTTGATTGCTTTCCATGTTTCACCCCCTTCTGTCAGTGTGCTCTTTTTCTCTGCTTGGGTCATCTAATCCACTCCAATGGCATCTATGTCAAAAAAAATTTCTACCTTTTATCACTAGCAGTAATTTTTCTCTTGATTCAGAGACACAAGCTCTGCTTCTGCCTCCCATTTGCACCTATAACTCAAGATTTCTAGGACAACTCATCATTTATTTCTGAAAAGCTGAAAAGCTTTCTCCTGATGTCCTAATTTGGTGACTGGAACCACCCAATCACCTAGGCACCTTTGATGCTTCCTGGAACCCTTCCTCCTCCATCCAATTACTAGCCAAGTACCGCAGGTTCAAATGTTGCATTTTTCACACCATTCCTCTTCTTTCCATTACCACTGCTATCTCCCCAGTTCAGACACTCATTACCTTCTGTGACACAACAGCAACCTCACTCACCTCTCTACTTTCAAATTGTTCCTCTTTTCTTTCTTTTCTCTCAGAATCTTGGCAGTTTCTAATCAGTGTCTCTAATTCAGTACTTCTGAAGAATTCCCACCACAGGCAAAACTATGTTCTCTGTCTCACCCTAACATGCAAAAACCACCAACAAGATGACGACAACCTATCTTTCAACCCTTCCTGTACAAACTTGGAAAACAGTGTTTTCTATGCACGTATCACTCAACCTGCTCATCCTTTCCATTCTGACTTTGGGTTAATGTTTCTTTAAATACAGTGGAAGTCTCCTACAAATATAACTAAAAAAAATGCTTGAATTAAGGGAAACACTAGAGAAAAGAAAGGATCTCAAACTAATTGATTAATTCTACAAAATACCTCTCATTGTTACTCTAAAATCTGCTTCTTTAGAATAGATAGATAGATAGATAGGCATATAGGGATTAAAAATGCCAATAATAAAACAAATGACAGATTTAAGACATTTTCGATCAAACTATAGATATAAAATATCTTTGAGATTAACTAAAGTGTGGTGTGGGGTTTTCATTATTCATAACTATTGTCATGCAAATGATCAAAATATTATTTTCTTGAACATTTCAAATGCCACTCTTATGCTTTTCAGATGGAGAGGGAAGATAAAGTGTAAATTATGTCCATAGAAACTGAAGTTTAACACATTTTCCTGGACATACATGAAAGTCAAACATAAACTATCTTTACTTTAATAGTACCCATTATTCATGTATTTACACTATTTGGAAAAAGAGCAAGATCCTGAATTTTTTTCTTGAAATTATATTTAGGGCCACAAAGTATTTTGGTTAACCTTTAATACCTCATCTAGTTTTTGAGAAACCTTTTACTCTTCTATAAACATAAAATTCTAATTTGACCCAAGGTACTCATAAGAATTCTGAATACTTATTTGGAAAGAACATATTTTGCATATCAATTATACCAGAAATCAACTAGCAAACCACCTTAAAGACACAAATAAATGTGAACAGGGCTGTCTTTAAAATAATATTATAGTCCTATATAAAATAGAAAGCTAACACAGCACTTTGAAGGCCACATTATATTATTCTCCTGAAATAAGAGTCATATCCAAAAGGCTGAGCTAGTAAAACAGAAGGTTTTCGTTGCTGTAGCAACATTAATCTCTGTTCTTGTTACAATTTCTTTCATCTCCTTCTCTCCCGACCAATTTCTAGACTTCACCTACACACTTCAGACTGTAATGTAATAACAAAAATAGAACAAGCTTTAAAAGGAAAAAAAAAATCTTAGGAGTATGGAGAGTAAGAGTATGAGGACATACCAGAAGGATAAATCATTGTCAATATCAATAACAGAAATAAAGACATATTAAGAGCAACAGAGTCTCAGATTTTCCAATAATTATGTATTATCAAATGAAAGCGTAAGAGTCAGATGGAAATAAAGAGAAATCATTCACCTCTCAGATATACTCACTTTCTCTTACACACACACACACACACACACACACGCACACACACACACACGCACACACACGCACACGCGCACGCACACACACGCACACACACACGCACCACACGCACACGCGCACGCACACACACACACACACACACACACACACACGACTTTCAGATCACTCTAATTCAAAAGCAAAAGAATGGTAATTGTTTTCAGAATAGGGCTAGAGATTGGAGAATGAAGAAGAAAATCACCTCAGTCTAATCTTATATCACGAACATAAAAGGAACTAATGGCCATTTTAACCAGCAAATGTCTTTTCTGCAAAAGGAAGACAAGAAGGGGATTTGCGTTATCTAATAAATGGATGAAATCTATCCACAGGTTTTAGGCTAGTTACCCTCAGATGCAGCTCTTCAGCCTCAACTAAGACCAGGTGTCCATGTTAGGATGAGTGGCATGAGGATGCAATTTGAGGTAAGAAAAGGTGCTGAGTACTAACCTTATATCACTGAATGTAAGAGTTGTGGATTTCTTATATTTTTAAAGCATACTACAAATCCCTGTCACAATATTTTCATTTATTCTTCTGTCTATATATTGTTCTCTCAAGTCAGTAAAACAAGATTTACAAACACATACACACTGGCTGTCCATTCTCAAGTCATGGTACTACATGTCACTGAACAAATGAGCTTTCATTCACCTGTGCCATACCTGTATTATTTATTGATTTAGCCATGCTGGCCCTTGAACTCATTGCCTGGGTGCTGTCCCTGGGCCTCTTTGTGCTCAAGGTTAGTGCTCTACCACTTGAGCTGCAGCACCACTGTTGGCTTTTTCTGTTTAAGTGGTACTGAAGAATTGAACTCGGGGCTTCATGCATGCTAGGCAAACATTCTACCACTAAGCCACATTCCAAGCCTTCTGTATTATTTGTTTTAATACTTGATATGCAAAATTGGATGTAGTTTGAAATTATGCTCTTAGACCAGCAACTTAGAAAGCACTGCCTTTATGGAGTATAGATTTTAGTTGTGAGACTCAACCAACAAGAATACTAACCATTTCCTCAAGATAAAGCATCACTTTACACTATCATCAAGGGATGGGCTCTTTTAATAATCAGTTTTAATTAGACAAGAGATTAATCACAGTTCATTTCTGAGGCACTCTCCAAAGGCACAAAGAGATTACTTTTGTTGTTTTTTATTGAAGTGTGTGCTATCATACATTGTTAATGAGAGCAAATATGAGCAGAGGAGGAGTCTCCTGATTCTTTCCGAATTTTGACATAAAACATTTTACCAGGGACTGAATGAATACTAAATATGTCTAGGACTGAGAAGACACAAAAATCTCAATAGTCAGATCTAATCTTGACTCCATTGTATCCCTGTCAAGTATTAATGAGAGTAAAGACTGAGTGAACCCAAGCAGATCTTCTTATGTTTCAGAGTATTTTTACCATATCTAGGCAAAAAAAGATGTAACATTAATGAAAATAATACTACCTTCCTTTGATTCTTATTTTTTCAATTTTTTAATTTTTAATTTTAACTTATTCTTAACTTATGCTCAATAGTAGCATTTTTGTGCCAGTCCTGGGGTTTGAACTCAGAGTCTGGGCACTGTTCCTAAGCTTTTTCACCCAAGGCTGGCACTCTACCACTTCAGCCACATATCTACCTTGTTTTGTTATGGTTGTTGTTTGGTGGTTAACTGGGCATAAGAGTCTCATGAGTGGAGGGTTCCAATCATGATCCTCAGATTTCAGCCTACTGAGTGGCAGTGATTATAAGAAGCGTGAGCCACTGGCACCTGGCTAGTCATAGCATTTTTAGTTATCTTTTCTTTCAGAATTTTGTATTAGATTTGTGCAGAGGTCTTTAAACTTGGGGCTAGAATATTGGATTATTTTATTCAATGGATCAGTGTTTGGTTAACAATGGAAGAACTCCTTACCAGCATTCTAATTTCTGCAGTCCCATTTACTTACCTCAGGAATGAAATAATCAATTGATCCTTCATTATTTAATCTCTTAAAGCTGAAGCTTGGTTTTCTTCCTGCTTATACTTTTTGTTCCCCTGACTTACTCACATATAGGGGTTCTCACCGCCACTGGCTGGAAAGGGCATCTACCAGGGATCAAATCTCCAGCTTACGGAATGCTAAGCAGAGGCTCTCCTGCTGAACTGTAACCCTAGTTCCATCATCTTCACAACTGTCCTTCACTCATCGAGTCAGAGCCACCAATGCAACAATTGTATCTGAAACAATGTAACAAACTCTCTCTTCTCCTACACACCTTGTACCAATACCTGGGTTTGAACTCAGGGCCTTCTTATACTCTTGTTGGCTCATCTAGTGCTTTACTGCTGGAGCTGCACCTCCAGCCCAGATTTTTGCTGATAATTGTAGAATCTCAAAGAGTTTCCTGCTCAGGCTAGCCTTGAACCTCACACAGTCTTATAGATCTCAGCCTTCCTAGTAGCTAGGATTACAGAAATGAGTCACCAGCACCTAGTTCATACCTTTGTTATATTTCTTTTTGTTAGTGTAAATTAATTATACAGACATTTCATTGGAATATTTCATCCGATGTAATCTGAATAAGTTCTTCCCCTCAACTAATCTTTCTTAGCCTACCCCCTCTCAATTTTCAGTTTTAACAATTTATAGGGCATTTCATTACTCTATTTTCATAATATGTAAGGCACTTCAGACATATTCACACTCTGCTTCCCTCTCACCTCTCCCCATTAGTCTCTATCTGATCTTAAACCTCTACAGTAGTTCACTCTCCCTTGCTTGATTCCTCTAAAATCAATTCAAAATTTCCCATGCTGCCATCAGGCAAATGTCAAACTTCTCATAATATTGTACCATGCTCTTCCTGATCAGAGGTCTTGACCAACTCTTTGGGCCATTTCTACACTAAACTTAGAAAATAATTATCCTTTAAATTTCTATGCTTCAGTCACACTGGACTAAGCCTTTTTTATGCTAACTGCTCTGTCTATAGCAATATATTTCTTTATTGATCTTTGTGCTGAGCTATTTGTATGTCTGCAGCTTAGATGCTACTATCACTTCAGGAGCACTGTCTTCAACCAACCTAGTTGGTGCAATGTGGCTGTATGACACACCTGCTCCTGCATTTCCTATTCCAAGGTCATAGAACCCCCAGTGTCTTGAGCAGTTACATAAGACATGTTGAATACACCTGCTGGGGATTAAACTTCTTAAAGTCTGAATTAAGAGTCAAAAACATAAGGCATTTGGTTGTTGGTTCTGTAACAGAGAGGACTTGGGAACAACTTAAAAGGACAATCACTTATAAAAACAAAAAGTAAACGGGATAAAGAACAATGGAATAACTAATGAAGGAAAAAAAATTTCTACCAGAATTTCCTGGTCTCTAAAATCTTGTACTTAAGCTCCTTCATTCCATAAAAAAAGTGTATTCTTGAGATATTGTTCCCATATTTAGCATCCACTACACACACACACACACACACACACACACACACACACACACACACACACACACACACACACACACACATGTTCTTCTTAAGTACTCTTTTATAAAGAAGTCCTAGCTTGGCATTGTTGACTCATGCCTATAATTCTACCTACTCAGGAGGCTGAGATCTGAAGATGACCATTCAAAGCCAGCCCACATAGGAAAATCCATGATAGTCGTTTCTCCAATTAACCACCAAAACAACCCAAAAGAGGACCTGTAGCTCAAGTGATCGAGGACTAGCGCTGAGCAGAAACACTCAGGAACAGCACCCAGGCTCTGAGTTCAAATAGCAGGATCAGCACTAAAGAGGACAGTGGACAGTGTGTGTGTGTGTGTGTGTGTGTGTGTGTGTGTGTGTGTGTGTGTGTGTGTGTGTGTGTGAAAAAGAGAGAGAGAAAGCAAAGCAAAAAGACAAGAAGAAAAGAGAAGAGAAAAGAAACAGAATGGAAATAAAAGAAAACAAAAGAAAGAGTAAAAAATGCCTACTAGGTACACAATGCAAGGTATTCTTGGTTCATGAGACAATAGATTCTTGGAGAGATGTAAATGTATTCTCCACCATGGTTGTCCTGATACTTTGGGAAGTACTTAGCATGCAGTTCCTCTCATGGCACTGTTGTTGAAAAATAAATAAATGTTTGAAGATATAAATAAATAAGAACAAGAACAAATGAAGGAACGGCTGGGCATAGTGGCATATGCCTGTAATCTCAACTACTCAATTAAGTCAGAGGTAGATGGGAGAATTTTTATCTGAGAAAAGCCTGGACAAAACCATAAAGCCTTATGGGGTGGAGGGGGGAACTAAAGCAAAATGTGTTGGGGACATGGCTCTACCAGTAGGGTCCCTGAGTTCAATTCCCAGTACCACTGGGAGAAGGGACGGATAGAATGAATGATGGAACATCAAAAAGCCATCCATATGTACAGACTAATTTTAAAGGATGAATTTTGTTAAAATAATTTCAAAAAGGAAATGGAATTTTCTCCTTGCTGATAAGTATCACAGAAGTATTCTTATCTACAAATACTGAAACTGAAGAATCTGGAAGAGGGAAATAAAGTTACCATAGAGTTGGATATGAGTTTCCACAAAGCGCTGAAAGAATATATAAGCCTCCTGTAAAAGCATTTTTGATACTCCAAAAATGAACTCTGAGCATAGGGTAATTTTTCAGTTATTGTCAAGGCTGGATTTCTTTACCTGTTTCCCAAGAGAAAATGTGTATGTGTATGTACTTGTCTCACTGTATGTATAGCTTGTTGTTTGTAAGTACTCTCAATGAACTTCCTATGCAAACTCCATGAAGAGCACAAAGAAGGCAAGGAAAGAACTAAAAAAAAAAAAAAAAAAAAAATCCGGCCTTTTGGCCGGAACCGCCATCTTGCAGTAATTTGCCAAAATGACGAACACAAAGGGAAAGAGGAGAGGTACTCCGTACATGTTCTCCAGACCTTTCCGGAAACATGGAGTTGTTCCTTTGGCCACGTACATGAGAATCTACAAGAAAGGTGATATTGTAGACATCAAGGGAATGGGTACTGTTCAAAAAGGAATGCCCCACAAATGTTATCATGGCAAAACTGGAAGAGTCTATAATGTTACCCAGCATGCTGTTGGCATTGTTGTGAACAAGCAAGTTAAGGGCAAGATCCTTGCCAAGAGGATTAATGTGCGAATTGAGCACATTTAACACTCTAAGAGCTGAGATAGCTTCCTGAGAGTGAAAGAAAATGACCAGAAAAAGAAAGAAGCCAAAGAGAAAGGAACTTGAGTTCCTTTCTGAAGCGCCAGCCTGCTCCACCCAGAGAAGCACATTTTGTGAGAACCAACGGAAAGGAGCCTGAGCTATTGGAACCTATTCCCTATGAATTCATGGCCTAAGAGATGTTAAAAAATAAAAGACTGCTGGACTATAAATAAAAATCCGAACATTCCTTTAGTTTCTAGAGAAGTCTTTTATCTAGTCTTTAGCTGGGCAATCTGCCCTGGTTCTTCCATTTGCCTTAATATAATTCAGAGAGGCCTCTTTCTGGAGATTTGTTTTTTTGCTTTTGTTTGGTTTTTAAATTTCTGTATGCTTTGTTATTTTGCCATGAATTCCTAATTTCCACAAATCCAAACTCATTAAATCACCTGTAGTATTCACTGGTAAGATTCAAATGTTTTCAAGGGGAAAATTTGTCAAAATGTTTTATCAAGCCCATAAAAAGAGTTTTGCTTTGATATTGTGTCTACACTTGCTTGATTTGCCATCTATATAAAAAAATGTAGGTTAACATTTGAAGGTAGGATTCATATTATTTTAAGTTAAAGATTGATTGCATTAAGATCAGCCTCAGCTATTTATTTTTGCTTCTGAGTATTATATATTTATAGTATCTTCATTCTATAACATACTGTGTTTGAAAAATACAGAGCAGTTGAAGGAAAGAGGAGTTGAGTTCACTGACATTTTCTTGTTTGAATTTCTCCATGTCTTTCCAACTTAAAGAGCTCAGAATAATGTGAATTTCTTACTTCAATTTCATTTTTAATACCTTTCCAAGCACTCTTGCTGTGTACTCTCTACTTCTTACACATTAGGGAAGATGTTATGCCCTGGTAATATTTACTTATTCCTCTTTATTCTTTCTGTAGAGAAAAGTCTCAAATGACCTTCAGTAACTGTCTCAGTGAAAATTTACTTTTGCAGAAGAGCAACTTTTGAAAAGTATCATCTCATCACAACAGATTGCCATGACTCTCTAAGCTCCTTCATATCCCCTGGTATTTGCTTTAGCCTCCATTTATGAGTTTCCATGGAATTTGCCTTGCACTTTTACTTTTGTCTAACACAGACGTTGGTTTTCCTTTTTTGTTGTTTTAGTTCATAAAAAATACAATTTAAGCCCCTTCATTGCAGCATAGCATGTCATATATCTGGCAAAACACAAAAAGCTAGTAACATTGGAAAATATTATAATGTTCTAAAAGTTGGGGAATGTTTAAATTTAGCCAACTACTTAGTAAGAGCTACATATAAGAAATAAAAATGAATTTCTATCAGAAGATAAATTGCTAGTAGGTAAGTGCTTTTGTGTGTGTGGCGGAGGGCGGGGCGCATGCACGCGCGCATCTGGATGTGTGCTTTTGTGTTTGTTAATTTCAATACTTGTAAGGTGTTTTCAGAAAACTATTGTATAGAACAGATGACTGTGTTTTGGGAAAAGACTTCAAATTCAGTATGTTGTACCACAGAAGGAAAATTGTGTTACACCTTCTTTGAAGAATTATAGGAATAAGAGTGCCTGTATGAAGTTCTGTTAGAAAATGCAAAAGAAAAATCATGCTGTCTCAATGTTATGCTAAAAATTCAAATATAGTGTATTATTAGGAGAAAAAGTAAGTACAGCTTTTTTTTTTCTTCTTGGAAATACTATATCATGTTCAACACTAGAGTTTTAAGGGCTGAACATTCACTCAGTGTAATTTGCAGGTGCAAAATCAGTATTATTAAGTACTTCCCAATATTTTCATGTGACTATTAGCTTGCTTTTGTAACTCTATCTTCTCTATTAGGTTTGGTGCTATGCAGAGTTCCTAACAAAGATGTTTCAATCATAATCTTTTCAAAATCTTGTTAGTTTCCATTGATGAGATTTTTTTTTTATACAAGCAGATGGTCAGAAACACAAAGGTTATCTTTACAGTATTGCACATTTTTCAGCAGATGAAATTGTCAGTTAAAAAAAAAAAGGTTATTTAAAATTTCCTACAATAACGAAAATATTTTCAACCAAAACCTTAAGTCATAACCCAGATCTTTCTAAATAAGGATGAGCCTCCAATATAGAACAGGCATGCATTGGTAAAGCATCTGGCTAGGCCAACATTGGATGAAACATCAACCACTTAGGGATGTAGATGGAAAAGACAAGAAGACATAATTGGGGCTGAGCCTCCCAGCTGCCCCTTCCCAGCCTAGCCATCCCACCCAGCCCTCGCTCCCCACCACTGGCCGCACCTTGGGCTGAAATCTGTGCTCCTTGGGCACCTGGACCACGAACTCCTCTGGCAGCTCCACGAGGCCCTGGTCCACGATGAGGAGTGGCTCGCTCTGCAGTTGGCTGCTGGAGGAGATGTCTGGGAGGTAGAGCGCCTCCTGGGCTGCGCTCAGCATGTCGTAGTGAAGCAGCAAAGGATGGATGTCTCTCACTGTGCTTGCCACCTGCGGGGACCGCAGGGCGCACCATCAGACCCCCACTCAGCTCAGGCCCACCTCACAGGAGCCCTGGGAAGAGGTCATTCCCAAAGCAGCTCTCTGTTGCAGGCTACAGACTCCAGCCACCCCAGGCCCAATCAGCCCTGGATCCAAAGATATGGAAGCTCCTGGGCTCCAGGGCAACCCTGTTCTAGGTAAATACTAACCGGGCAGTAAAAACATCCTGATCCCTAATAGAGATCAGAAGATTCAACATGATTACTCAAAGTAGAATAAACCAGCTGCCTGAAAAAAATAAAGGTGATTTTTTTTTTATTGATCCACAACATTTTGATATCAATTTGGGGCACTAACAGCTACATAAGGGTAAATGAAAGTATTGGTTGCTGAACTCAATGCTTACACCAAAAAGAAAGTTCGGGAAGATAATTAGTGAAGAAATCCTCAGAAAGGTTTTTGATTTGTTTGCTTATTTTGTTTTGTTTGGTCTACAGGCACACTTATATGAACTGTTTAGATATTTACATGTTTTCAGGTCATTTCATTAACATTTTTTGAAAGATATTGTATTGAGATCTGGGTAGCAAGGGTACACACATATTTTTCCATTTACATACACAGTGATTTCACTGACAAATGGTACATCTTACAGAGATCAATAACTATGGAAGACCAAGACAAAAATGAGAAAATAAAATTGTACACACATGATTTTTAAATAATAGACAAAACAGTCGTATATTTTATGCCATGAGACACTGAGCCATTTGAGTACAGATTTTTTTCCTCCTACTGAATTCATACATGGGATATCCATTTATCTCCACTAATCGCAATTAGTTTAATATGAAAGAAATGTCATAAAAATGTACCTGCCAATAAAAAGTGAAATATTATAAACAATTCTCTAATATTTTTAACATACACATGCATGCTTAAAAATACATTAAATATGCTATGCAGCTAACATTAAACAGGAGAAAAATATAAAAGTTATCATTATCATTCTAAGAGAGTTTACACAGTGGTGCACTAATGTCTACATATATAATATTTACAAATTAATAATAAAAGTCACATTGTTTGAAATCATATGAATTATACAACCTTTTAGCAAAAGTACATCAAGTTAATAGCCACATAACCCACTTAGGATGCAAAATTTTAAGTCTGAGATACTGCCATAAAACAACTTCTTAAATTTAACCCTATCATACTACACATACATAGCTATGGAAATGTTATCCTGATGCAATTTAATTAACCTAGGGGCACATACAAAATCTCAAAGAAACAACCACATTTCAAAACAGTTGTGAAAATCAAAAGCACTAACAATTCCTTTAGTTGATATTTCATTCTAGTGGCATTTTTGTTATGTCTTTTATTTCTAAAATGTCCCTCTCCACAAAGTCCAAATTAATAATATGACAAATTAATAATGTGAGTAATTTACATATATGTTTCATAAGTATTCACAGGTGATTTTTTTTTTGCCAGTCCTAGAGCTGGAACTCAGGGCCTGGGCACTGTCCCTGAGCTTCTTTTGTTAAAGGCTAACACTCTATCACTTGAGCCATAGCACTACTTCTGTTTTTTTCTGTTTATGTGGTACTGAGGAATGAACTCAAGGCTTCATGCATGCTAGTCAAGCACTCTACCACTAAGCCACATCCAGCCCTCTCTTAACATCTTTAAAACTATGCAAGGGAGAAAATTACCAAAAGTGTATCATGATGTATTAAACTATATGCCTCAGTTCCAAGGCTGATTTTTTTTTTTTTTTACCCTTGGCCAAGTTGTCTATATAGGCAACTTTGGAGTAATGGAATACACACACTGACACATACACACACACACACATGTATACACATATTGTTTGCACATTTAAAACATATTCATTGCCTTCCTAGGAAGTTTCAGTTCTTCTAAGTGCTAGAAACCTTAGTGAACAAAATAGACTATATAATTACTTAAATACAAATTGTGAGGACAATAGTGAATATACAAATAAATGAATAAATAAGAAAAGTTCCCTATAGATAATGAGTAATCTATTTTAAAAAACTATTAAATCAGTTAATATATAGCCAGGTACCCCCTGCCTGTAATCCTAGAAACTTAGAAGGCTGAGATCTGAAGATGGTGATTCAATGTCAGCCTGAGCAAAAAATCCATAAGATTATTTCCAATTAACTACCAAAAAGCCAGAAGTGGAGCTGTGGTTCAAAACAAGTCATTAGTCAAAACAAGCCTTGAACAAAAGATCTAGCTCCAGGGCTAGCACAAAATAAAAACAAAATAAACAAAAATATTATTTTATTTAGGATTTTAAGGAAGACTTCTGTGGGGGTAAACCTTGAGTTCATTTTTATAAAACTAACATCTGAATTTTCTAAGCACATATAAATCAGGAATCAAGAACATTTCAGTCTATTGAACAGGTATCCAAGCTAGAAAAACAGCAGTCTACAAGAATAATTTAACAATGTGGGTGTTGTGGTCAAGGAGATCAACAGTTTGGGATGTCAGAGAACAAGTAACAGCCCAACAGCGAGTAGAGTTTAGCTTAATGTTAGGCTGTTGAAGATACTTAAAAAATAAAAACAAAAGCCTCAGGAAGGAAGAATAGTACTGATGAGGGTAGACAAAAATATTAGTGATTTCCTGTCAAGGAGAGTTCAGATCATTCCAATTTTTCAGTAGGAACAGAAGGTGAAATGATTAAAATGCACATATAATGGAACCTGACAAATACATTACTGACATCTAAGAAAAAGGATCTCAGAATGAATAAGAACAAGGAATGAACTCCAAAGAAGCATGAGACAAACTCTCAGAGGTCTAGACTTGACTCAGAAAACGATTCATTGAAGCAGACTGAAGGAGGAAAACAAAAACGAAAACAAAACAACAAAACAGGAAGCTATGTATACTTGACTTTTAATTTGGAAGAAATTAGACTCTGTTGCATTCTATAGAATGGAGGTATTTTATAAGTATGAAGTTCAAACTCGTTTAAATTTACCATCTCTATAAAAACAATGTAGAGTCACCAATCAGTGGCAGCAAAACGGGAAACACTGTTTGTCCACATGGAAATAAAGCTATTAGAATAGGCCCTCTCCCCAAAATTTTGTTTGATGGGTCACGGGTCTTGCACTCTGGGTCTGAGCACTATCCCTTAGCTTTTCAGCTCAAGACTAGCACTCTACCACTTGAGCCATGGCACTACTTCCAGCTTTTTCTGTTTATGTGTTGCTGAGGAATCTAACCTAGCACTGAGACACCTTCCCAGCCCTTAGCTTTTATTTTTAAAAGTCTTGTATATACTACACTAATTTCTGGGGATAGGTCTGTTTGAATTATAAACATGGAATTATAAACCTTTTTTTCCCCTAAAGCTATTAAAAAATAAATCCTCAAATAAAACATCACAGCTAAGAGTCTGGAATTCTGCTAGAAATAGGGATAAAAAAATAAATCTGAAAATACCTCTTTAAGCTTGCCATGCTTTTACAATATGTATGACATTCCTGCTAAAAATCTTCTAACCTTCACATAAAGAGGTCATGAGTTCAAGCTGTACTTACGGGACAACTCATGAAGCAGCAAGATACCTCATGTTAAGGGAGTTGATATATATTTACTGTGACACTCTACCTATTTATATACATTTTCTAGATAGACTACAAAATAAAAAAGTTGTTATACCTTGAAGGAAATACTCTTTCAATGTTTAAAGTCATTCTTTATATCTTTTTATCTTACACTGCTTTTTTTTTCTTTTCTAGGCTCTTTAACAACAAACAACAATAACTTTTCAAAATAATAATAGCATGGACATGCATGTCCCATATTCAAACTCTTGTTATATAGCTTAAGATTTCTCAAGGTAACAGTGGTCTTGAACAGGAAGTGATGACCAATAGTTTTGTTTCTATTTTGTAATCTAAATTTACCTATGCTTAGTATCATCTAAATAAAATGGGTAATCTGCTATTATTATAAAGTTTGGAATGCTTTAATCATAGATAATAGTTTATACTGAGAAGCAATTTTAGCTACCATTATATAACAAACAATCATTTTCAATTTTCCAATATTTTTAACTATTTAAATATTTTGATCCTGTTTTCCTAGTAGATAGGTTTGAGATATGAAAATTATTATTACTATTTTTTGTGCTTATCCTGGGGCTTGAAAAAAGCCTGGGTACTGTCCCTGTGTTTTTGTGCTGAAGACAAGCAATCTAGAAATTGAGCCACAGCTCTACTTCCACCTTTTGAGTGGTTAATTAGAGATAAAAGTCTCACAGTCTTTGCTGTCTAGGCAGCTTTGAACCATGACCCTCAGATTTCAACCTACTGCATAGTAAGGATTAATAGTTAGGATTTACTGGCCAGCAAAAATGATTATTTTATGATTTACTGAATTGACTGAGTTATGTCTCCCTTGTTGATATGTTATGTCCCAAATATTAAGGCATATTAAAATATAAAAGCCTCAGAATTTTGATTTTGCATGGACATGAGCCAAGCAGTATTAAAAGGAACAAGAATAAGTATTATAAAAAGAAATATTTCTTATTGTTGCTCCATAATTTTCTTATTATGTGTGGAATATACAATTGAATAAACACAATACTAATGTGGAGTCTGTTTGCAATCTCAGCACTTCAGAGGCTGGGCTACTGGATTACATAGTGAACTTAAAGCCAGACTGATGGTCTGCATATTGAGACTATGTTTCCCAGAAAGGAAGGAAGGAAGGAAGGAAGGAAGGAGGTAGGGAGGGAGGAAAGAAAGAAAGAAACAAAGAAAAGATAGAAAAAGAAAGAAAGGAAGGAAGGAAGGAAGGAAGGAAGGAAGGAAGGAAGGAAGGAAGGAAGGAAGAAAGAAAGACAAAAAGAAAGAGAAAAAAATAATCAAAAGTATCAAAATTCAACGGCATATACTTTCAGAGATGTAAACATTGTTCCTAATGGACTTCAGCTATTTTTCTTTTTCTTTTCTTTCCTTTTTTTTTTGGTCTCCTTAGATCAGTAGCTATGTAATTCAGTCAATTGAATTACAAGCTACTTCCTCCGAGCATAAAAGCAAGTTGGAAATCTTAACTAAACAATGGAATGTGAAATAATAGCTTAAGATCTTTCTCAAATGAGAGAAATTCTAAGGAAAGAACACGTAAGTATTGATACAAACTCCTTGTGTCTTAGCACCCATAAACGATTACTTCTTATAAGTCACTTGTTTTATGAATTTAGGCAATATTTTAATGCATTTTATTAAAGAGTCCAAAATATATATTCATAAGGCTATGATTCCAACTTACATTTTAATGTTGTAGTTCATTATCATCTCTTGGATGAAAACATGCTTATCCAACCATGCATACTGACTAGACTTCTAATAGTATATCCTTCCCAAATCTCACTGTTTCCAAGTTTCACTCATCTCACAACTATTCCAAGCAAACTGTTCACTACATCTATTAAAGCCTTAAATGCATTTCACAATATTTCCCTTCCATTTTCTACTAAGGTTTTCTTAAAAATCTTTACCTTTGATTTTCAAGGTTGAGGCAAAAATAATATTTCCTTTCTTTACTCAGGACTAAAATTTAAATTTGATTTTTTAATTATAATTTGGTTTATTCTTCATGTGCTGTTTTGGTTAGTTTACTTCATGTTTAAGTCATACACACTGAATAGTCAGAATATGATTTTGGAAAAATATTTCTAAGAAAGAAGCTGTAGATGACAAATGGGTATTGATTTGATTTTCTCTTCAAACAACAATGTGAAATGTGTCATCGCATCATAGACTGATAGTTATGAGCCAATTTTTTCACCTTAATATTATCAATACTGTTAACTATGATTCAATCAATTCTTCAAAGTATCCCCTGAACTATTGTAAATAAAACTACTTACCCAAGTAGAAAGTAAATGGGAATTATAGAATTTACATTGAAATAGTTATAGCATCAAAGACTGATAGACCTTTAATATTTAATCCATAATTAGTGGATATATATACATATATATTGAAGGACTATTGTTTTAATATACTTCTGTTTAAATAAATGTCCATTTTCCTGTTTTGCTTCCTTTTGTATAACTGAAGTAATCTATATTCCATCAAAGCCTTCATGTTGACCATATAAAGAATGTGTGCTTCCAGACTGGTCTGTATGGTGTGCATAATAGTGGCATAATTTCTTTATAGGCAGAGTATTAGCCTTTAACAATAGCCATAAAAGTTTCAAATCAAGCACCTAAGGATGTTACTGGGTAGAAATCACAACATGAAAGTTCTATCATGGGAAAATCAGTTTCAATTGTGAGCTTTATAAGAAAATAGCTCAGTGGTGATCAACTGAACTCTTGTGTATAATGAAGCAACTCTCTGATATTATTCAATTCAACTCAGTAGATTCCTTCTCTAGACTGAATTATTTCATGAAGTGTTACTCTGAATTTGGGTGTGAAATTTGCCATACGATCCTTACTAGTTTTCTTTATTACAGTAATATAAAACAAATAAACAGAACAATCTTTTACCAAAAAACTAAATAATAAGGTTACAAAAGCTCTAAAAGACTTATCAAGAGCAAATGAAGAATCAAGTGCTCCTAAAGAATCAATACTCCTAAAGACAAAATTAATTTACTCCTAAAGACAAAATTAATTTGTACTACTTAAAGGCAATAATCAGTTCTTAAATATTACAATGATTGGCTTCCAATCTGTTATTTTATATCTTAAAAATAGAGAGAAAATTGACTTATTTATTGTAATGGATGCATTTATCATGATCCTATGATATAAACATTTCAAACATTTGTGAAAATGAGTAAGCAGAGAGGTCTGTTAATGATATTTTGGGGGGGTATTTTTTCAACTTTCAACTAAAAGGTAGATTTATTTTGATTCAAATTATACAAAATGCAAGTTACATATCTTACTCACCAAAGAAATGCAAACTGTACATTTTTTTTCTAACTAAAAACATCTGATGCTTTGCAAACCTAACACCAATAGATTCATGATAATGGAATTATAGCTTTGAAATTGATTCTTTCTATAATGCTAACTGCCTTAACTCTACTACCCTCTTCAGGAAAATTAATTTTCTAATGCTATGTAAGTTGTGCTTTCAGAATGATATAGTAAATCCTTTCTTTAAGAATCCTTACAACTATGGTAATGGTGTACTCTTCCTCAATCACACTGCCAATTATACTTGATGTGTGGGCAAAATGAACAAAACTGATGTGTATTTTGACAGAGATCTGTCTTGTTAGTGAGTTCTGTCTCCCTGTGCTAAGTTAATCATAAATGACATTTCTGTAGATCATTGAAAAGAATGAGAATTTCTTTTCTATTTTTTTTTCTCAGAACACTATGAGATTTTTACCACCTGCTTCCAACCCTCATTCTCAACACAAACACAAAATGAATGCTTAATGCTATTAACGGCATGGCAGATGCATTATCAAGTTCAAATGTCAAAATGATCAATTATGTTATGTTGGTGGTATATACATAGTGTGATTATTATTGGACACATTTAAAAATCGACATGGTAGGTTCTTTTTTTAAAAAAAAGTCTGCTTGCACAGGCACGATACAAGCCATCAGACAACAGGCTGTAACCTCTAATACATCTGGGCTATCACAGCTCTTCCATCACCCAGCTATAGTGACTAATGTAAAAGGCTTCTTTTTAAGTCTTTCTATAGCACTTCCTGGAGGGAGAATATCACACAAGCCTGTTGCTTTAAATTTTATAAATTGTTCAACTTCATTATTAAATTATGTGTCCTTAAGGTTTGCCTAGTTTCACCAACTTCACTAATAAAAGGAAGGAAAAAAAAAGAAATAGGCATCATTGTTAAGTAGTTGATTTGTTGATTTGTATGGAGAATTATAGTAACCAATAGTTCTTTTCTAATTCAGGTAATGTTTATGATTGCTGCTTCTGTGGCATCTCTAACAGCTTGGAAAGAATCCGTAATGTGTGAAAGCAGACTGTTTGTTCTTTTTATAAACATGAAGCTGTTTTTTTTCCACCTACATGATCTAATCATATCAGTATCTTTTTTTCCCCTCATGGCATCTGTTATTCTAGAATGCAACAACAAAATCAATCTGTTTTAAAGACATCTGGGTCCAAGAGAAAGAGTGAAATGTTGTAAAATGCTATTTTAATTTTGCACATTATTTATGTCTTTGTAGTCAATCAACACCATGATCACCACCCCTTTTAACTTTACATAAGACTAATGAGACCAAAGAAGGGCTAGTCTGTCACTCACACTGAAATTTCTTCAAAGTTAGGAAGAGTTGTAAAGGCAGGAAGCTTTATTGGGACTACAGTCTAATTAGAAGTCGCAGCCAACCAATCTGAATAGCTTTTCAACACCCTTTAGCATTTCTGTTTCTTGAACTCTGATCTAAGCTTAAGATGTTCATTAGTAAGTCATTAAAAACTTAGTTACAGTTCAGTGGGTGAGTTCCGCATATAATGACAGAATGAATGTGTGTACAAATGTGTAGACTTCTAATTAGAGAAACTGTCACATTTGGGATGAAGAATATATAATGCAGTCATTGAAAGACACTAAAGGAAGTAAGTGACCCCTAGATGGTGACATATTTTTAATTTCACTTACATTCCAGGTTTTGTTGTTTTTTTAGTTCTCATTACTGAAAGTATGTTTTAATGACTTCTTGCTACCAAGATTAAGTATCTGAGGGTGTGTGTTACAACCTTCCAATACATTATTTTTTAAAATCCTTATACCATAGCAAAGCTGGCTTAATTTTTTTAATCTTTTTTTGTTTTTAAAGAACACTATGATTTAACTGTTAACAATATATTTTGGAAATACAAAGCTGAAATTATAACTATAAGGCAAGAGTGCTATTCTATTCTATTACACATTTAAGTCTAGAATAGCTTAAATTAGATGATATTCTACATGTAAGTGTCTGGGTTTCCTTTACGCAATGCTTAGTAAAATATGCACTGAAATCTCCCATGATTCCATAAAACTGCAGGAGCTGCCTACTGTCAGTATTTATAAATCATACATTGTCTTATGCTGTCTCCTATCCTATCTTCCAAATGGTAATTCTTTTTTATATATGAGCCAAGCACAACGTGCTGTGATAGTACACAGTTTCTGGGATCCTTTCCATATACAACCTCAGGCTCTCTGCTGATTTCCACCTTTTTTTCTTTGTTTGTTTGTTTGTTTGATTTTGGGTTGAATGAGGTGAAGTGAAGCCAGATGACACTAATTTACAATATGTGGATTTGACATGGAAACACAGTAGTAGAATTTCAAAACTTTCCTACCATAAGTATAAACAGACATTGTTAGAGACTGAATATGGAATATTCCTTGAATGTTCAAAGGTTAGCTACCCAATACTTGGTGAGATTTGCGGAGGTGGTTGAAAGTAGTAGATAAGGCCTAACTGAAGGAAATAGGTCACTGCAGGCTGTTCTGAAAAATATACTATGTACATGGCATGCTTGTCTCCCTGTCTCTCTTCATTGCTTCATCTCTCTATCTCCTTCGCCCTCTCTGTCTCTCTGTCTCTCTCTGTCTCTTTCTAGTGAGCAATCTCTGACATATAATGCTGTCACTAACATATACTTCTTTACTTCGAGTCCAAAACAAACATTGCACTGAATGCTCTGACATCATAAATTCAGAGCAAAAATTTCCCATTTTTCTCATTGTTTATCTCAGAGACAAAAACTGAGGAAGAATTCACTGGTTTGCAGAAGATATTGGAGAAAACTAGTCAATGGAAATAAAATTATTAGCTCAACATTTTTAATGTTGCTTGGAAAGTTCATAATTAAATTAATATCTGAAATACAAATGAAAGGATTTAAGAAATCAGAACAAAAGCATATGCAAAATCCTTTTTTTTTTTCCGGTTGGTCCTGGGGTTTGAACTCTGGGCCTGGGTACTGTCCCTGAGCTTCTTTTGCTCAAGTCTAACATTCTATGACTTGAGCCACAGCACCACTGTTGCCTTTATCTTAGTAGTCTGTTGGAAATAAGAGTCTCAGAGACTTTTTTCCAGGCTGCCTTACAATCATGATCTCCAGATCTCAGCTTCCTGAGTAGCTAGGATTACAATGAGCTACCAGAACCTGATTAACAACAAAATCTGTTTGGGTAATCATGATAATATTCCATATTCTTCATTATTTTCTTAGAAAAGAGAAACTGAAAATGAACAAATAGAATTCAGTCAAGTATAGTGTTATATTTTGTATGATTCACCTGCTACAAGTATATCTGACACTTCTTCTAGTATAGGAATATGCTATACTTCTGTCAGAATGAAGGCATTTAGCATCATAATAAAACTTGAATTAATGAATCACTGTTAACAATCAAATAAAGAGGGAATAGAATAATAATATAGGTAAGATTTGAGTGAGTGAGTGACTCCAGGCAGAATTATCCTTTAGAAAATGCAGTCTAAAGTAGTCTAAAACCTGAGTATTCTAAATAATACTGGACTTAAATCAGATGATTATATCTAATACCTTGCTCAAAACAGAGATCATGCTAGGTAAGTCAAAGAAGTCTTCTTCCAGAATTTTAAATTTTAAATTTAAATTTAAATTTTAAATTTTAAATCACACATACACAAGCCAGCACTAGTGGCTCATGCCTGTAGCCCTAGCTACTCAGGAGGTTGATAGTGGAAGATTGCAATTTGAAGGCAGCCCAGGCAGGAAAGTGTCTGAGACTCTTATCTTTAATTAGCCAGCAAAAAATCCAAAGTGTAGTTGTGACTCAAGTGGTCTCACTAGCCTTGAATACAACAGCTCAAGCTCCAAGGTCCTGAGTTCAAGTTCCAGGACCTTCACACACAAATACACACAAAATAAAAACACACATATACATCTACAAACAGAAATGACTTTGAACCCTACTGCTTGCTTCTTGATGTAAATATTTTATATTTCTGAAGGTTAATTTATATTGCTGTACAAGTTAAGCATAAATTGCAGTGCAGTTTTTAGAACCTCACTTTTACAAATAGTAAATTTGCCAAACTAGGGGTTTTATTTGTAACTACTGTATATTAATATATATGTTATATATATAACTTTTAATTGAGCAAGAATATTCCTATAACCCCTTCATCATATTGCAATTTCAATGTATCCTATATATATTTGAGAATAATTTGAGAGTTTTCTTAGAAATAATTACACTAGAATTTGAAAGCAATTATGTAAAGCACCATGAGGAATAGTTTGATAGTTTTGCCTATTTTTTGTATGTGGGAATATGGCATACTGTGGGTCATCCTATATAATTACTAGTGAAGTTCAAGAGTTTTCTTCCTACCAGCTCCTTACATTTCCTGTTATATCTCAACACATGAATACCTTTGTTCTTTACTATTGCAAATAATTTTACTGTTAGATTATCCATTCTTCTTATTTATGGTTTGTTCATTTTTAAACTTGTGGAATTGTTTTAGATAAATGGTAGTTAATGATAAAAGTCAAAGTTGTACTTGATCATTTATCACCATTCTTTTAAGATCTTTGCTGACTTATAAAAGGGTTAAAGAGAATATCAGAATTATTTTAATATCATGTTTCTTCATAAGCCTATATGTAATGAAAAAAGTGCTACACTGTTGAATATTAAACTACCAAAATATTAGAAGATAAAACATGGTGCCATCGGTTGACATAATACCTTTTTAAAAATTTGTCAAAGTTTAAATTCTGATTTAAAGTGAAAGATATAAATGTACCTAATATTATATTTATTTAAAATACATAAGTATAAATTTGACTATAACAAAAACCTAAAAGGTCTTATCACTGAATGTTGGGAGTAGTAGATTATTTCATTTTGATTTAAATTTGCATGAGAATTGCATAAAAATACACAAGTATAATGTCCAGATGAAGTAAACACCTATAGCTTAACAAATACCATCATGAGTGCCTATTTTATGTGAAGACTTAAGTCTATTACCTTTAAAAATGAAGTTAATATATTTTTCATGAATATTCTTAACTAACAACAACTAACTATTCTTGGTATGGTGGTGAAATATAAGAGAAATAGAGATTTAAAAACAATGAGAGTTCAATTACCAACAAAATTTAAAATTAACTTTTAATTTACCAATTGAAAACATGATAACTAGAACAAATTAGCCCTTGTAAACAAATTGATATGATTCTCAACTATCAAATTAAAATAGATAATATATAGTCCCTTATTTGTAATGATAAACCAATAACAGTGTTTTTTGTTGTATCAAGTTTTGCATGGGTATATTGGCCAATCAAAATGAAAGTAGAAAATACAAGAGTATACTTTAACTACTTATGTTAAATTATAAATAAAATGATCTTATATTGATAACAAATTATATAGAAACTGGAAGGAGAGAGAAATAATCATATCTCATTCATTAATATATTTGATAATTCAAGAAACATTAAATATACAACTATACCATCTTTAATCACAGTCGATTTTTAGCCTAAGAAATATTTTTAAAATATGATAAATTCTAGCTTCTTAAAATGTTCTAAAAAGAAAAACCTGAATCTAAGAAAGTGCTTATCATAGCATCACTACAATAAAAGTCACAAATAACATGTTGGCTAAGAAAAAAAAATCCAATTTTCAACCTGCATACTGGATATTTAAAAAGTCTGTAAACAAATCTTGCAAAGAGTTGTTATCAGCTGTCATAATCTTTTCAAAATCTGTCTTCACTATCCATAGGCTAAAATGATGGCCTGGAATGCTTTGGCAATAATGTTATATACCCTTATCATGAAAGATTTTTCTGTAGAATGCATTTCAATATAAAGGAGTTATATTGTTGTAGTTATTACAAATTACTTAATATGGCAAAAATAAACATTTCAAGGATACCAAAGTTCATCAGAGCTTAGACATCAACTTAACTTTATTACAACTAATAAAATATGACTACACAGGAAGAATTCTCAGGTAAAATATTATATAGTAACATGTAATTTTGATTTTTCAACCTTTGTAATATCCTGTAATTAAAATATGCACATTAAATATTTACAAATTAGTATTCCAACATTATTATAGTGTTACAACTATAAAATTAAAAACAAAATCATACTAAACAGATATTAAGTATATATACATATATATATATATATGATCATTGTTCTGTCTGTACTAAGGACTGCTTACTATTACTCATTGACTATTTAAATAAAAGAGCAGATTAGCTTGTAAAGCCCCAAATTATGATAATATAGAAGCATTTGTGACAAAAACAATAAATAATTTCATAGAATAAAAGTATTTCCAAAGTTGCATCTAGAATTGTTGTTCAAGTCCTTCTTTTTTCTGTGAAGAATCTATGAAATTATTTCTTGTTACTTATAGTAAGTTCTAATGATCCCATTTTCTACTTTTCAGTTGTGAATGTAAGTGAATTATGACTAAAGTAAGAAGTAGTGAAAAATAAATGAACACCAGTAATCTTCTAATTTCTATATTGGGAGAAACTGCATGCCAGAATCAAATCACCTGGGCCAACGCCTCACTGTGAAATAGATATTCCTTTACTGACATCAGAATAAGCCCTAGGAGCTAGGTGAAGTTGAGACATCTGTAATCTCAGATTCTGGGTGGAGAGATAGGAGATAAGAAAAGCTCAGGGAAAATAGTTTTAAAACAAAACTTACAAAATGGATGCTAATATGCTGAGAGGCAGAGCCCCTGATTATTATGCATGAGGCTTTATGTTATATCTCCAGACCACAAGAGGTACTTCAGCAACCCACTCTTCAGTTTTCTTCTTTTCCTTACTCTTTACCACATCAATGGATTTATAATACAAACAACATTTTACCTTTGTGTGACACTAAAGTAATACAGAGTAAAGAACTGGGCATTGCTTAGCTGCTGCAGCTCTGCTAGTTCTTAGTGCATTATATATAGGGAAGGCAACAAATCATGGAAAACAAAAACAAAAAGAGAAATACAGAGGTACATAGACATATAGTATGGACAGATAAACATAGAACCAGAGACAATGACTTTTTTATATTATATGCATGTAATGTAATGTTGATATACTGATTATTCTTGTTTACATGTGCAAAATATTGGTCAGATTTTATAGAGCAGTGCCAATAGACTTAATTAGCTAATATGAACAGTCTAAGGATTAGTTCTTTAGCTTAGCTTACAATTTTATCCATATAAAGACCATGAAAAAAATCTATTACTTGGCAATTACATAATGCTAATTTTATTTTTTTATATAAGTATCCTTATTTACTGGTAAAGTTTTTACCTGGATATCATTCATATTGAAATATTTATATACTAGCATTTAGAAATTTCTAACAAAACTTTTTTGAAGTCTAAAGGTGAGCATAAAGATAATTTTATATATTTTGTTAACCTATCGTTCAAAGATTTTGTTGTAAATTTACTTCAAGGTAAATAAGGGGTAGAATAAACAATGGCAGATTTATCAAATACCAGGTGCTATGTTACAAGTTATACACATATTATTCTATCCACTGATAAAAATAAGCCTGCAAGAATTTTAATCTCACAGATGAAAAATAGGCTTATTAAAAATTTAAGGTAGGCTATGCACCTTGAGGGAAGAAATAGAAATCTTTTGTTCATTACCAAAACCTTAACATCAAGCTGACTCACTCAGTTTTCTGGTTTTAAATAATATTAGTTAACTAGCTGGCTAAAAACAGGGTTACAAAGCTAGTTAGGTGGCAGAGTTGGAATTTTAACTCAGGTCTGTGAAACTTGAAAATCCAATCAATGTAGAAAAGCCAAGTGATCAGTACTTCCAGCTCAATTAAAGGACAGAGCTGAGAAGAGATTCTCTGATAAAGAATGACCTCGATCTGAATTAACTACTATTGGTAGCCTGATCAAAATTTAAGCTAGATCCTTTGCTTTTAATTCCTCCTTGAATCACTTAATTGCTGACTAAATACAATCAAGTACTTTCACACTCAGTAACTTTGTAAAAAATATTTATGAATAATAACTAGTAATAATAAAGGAATGTGATTGCTTTGAAGATTAATTTAACTAATTTATATACAATAGTGTATGGTCATAAAATCAATAGTTGTCATTATTATCTGTTGTGGAGGAAAGGGTAGCTATTCAAGTCACTTCAGCAAAGTTGATTCTTGATGGTCAGGAATGCAAATAAAGCTGGCCATCTATCTCAACAGTACACATGGGGATGCCTTCTGAGGATGTTTTGGAAAGAAAAGTACTTACTAAATGGATATCTGAGTTATCTGAGTTTCAAATTATGCAGTATTTCTTTAAGTCAGGATTGGCAGGAACTGTAAAACGTCCTAACCTGTTCTGTGTTGGCACTCGATCAAAGGAACATTTTTCTGTGTATGAGCAAGTTAGATTCCAAAAGTCTGCTTATAAAGCCCTTTACTGAAAAGTAGGCAAAAGCCAACTTGCATTTTCTCAATGTAAATGTTTAAAGTTTCATAGAAGGTAATAAGGCTATAGTTTCTTAATAGAAACTGTATTGTTTAAGCTGCTATAGATTAAGTCAAGATAATAAGAAGAGGTCCAAATAAAACAGAAAGGATTAGTTTGGTTGTTAGCCCCAAATATTTTAGAAGCAGGTCAATCTTTTATATGCCTTCTATTATATAAGATGTTTATTTTTTAAGTATTTCAATACTTCTCAGGAAAACCTTGGCATATTCCTTATGTGTAAGTGTTTAATACAGATTATAAGCCCCAAACTAAGACCTATGGCTTATGTATGGCTCAGCCATAGTTGGAAATAAATGAATACATAGAAGTATAAATTCTGGAAAATGAGACATTTCCCCTCTAAAATGATAATCCTGTCATTACTTCTGCTGTGTGTGTGTGTGTGTGTGTGTGTGTGTGTGTGTGTGTGTGTGTGTGTGTGTGTGTGTGTGTGTGTGTGTGTGTGTGTGTGTGTGTGTGTTCTGGTCCTAGAGCTTGAATTCAAGAAATGAGTGCTGTCTCCTGAGCTTGTTTTGATCAAGCCTCAAACCCTACCATCTGAGCCACACCTCTACATTTGGCATTTTGGTAGACTACTATAGATAACAGTCTGGAGATAACACAGACTTTCCAGGCCCAGTTGGCTTCTAACCGTGATTCTCAAATCTCTGACTCCTGACTTGCCAGGATTATAGGTATGAACTACCAGCACTCATCTATCCCTGCTATTTTTAAGTAATCTTCCTCTAACAATTATAAACTGACTTTTGAACATAAGTTTGCAAGTTTGTGTTTATGTACATACCAACATGAATATAGGTATATTATACAACTTTTTCTTAGTATCAATGCTCAATGAAAGAACAATCATGGCCAGCTAATAATGATTATTGTAATTTACTGAAGGGACAGATAGTAACATGAGGGAAATTAATATGTTTAAAGATTTATGCACTATGCTAGATTCCTTCCGTATACTACTTAGTGCTCAAAATAATTTTATGAGGGTAGATTTATTTTTCTCTTTTAATAAAAATATCCAATTTGAACCAGCTCAAGCTATATATAAGAAAAACATCTGTTTAAAATTACTCTTTTATGATATTATAAAGTGTTACGTGTGTCCGTGTATGTGAGTGCACTTGGACATATGACTCATTAAAATCGTTGACATATATAACTATTTAGCACACGGCAGTTATGTGAAGACTATCCTTTCATGTTTAAAATATCTTCTACACTAAAGAGTTGTTTTTCAGATAAACATATTAAAACTAGAGGAAAACTACAAAGGAGATGAGAGCTTATATTTTTATTTTAAAGTAATGTCATTATCATGTTTATACTGACAGCAGAATGAAATTCATGTTGAGCCTTAGAAGCATAGACCAGTTCCACTGGTGAACTGCTGCAGAGCTTGGCAGTTGAGTAGGAAGTAAAATTGAGCTAAAAAGTCCAAAAATTCATATGAGCTGATGGCTATGCTATCATATTCTCAACCCTCTTAAGCAATGACAAATATAGCTGTGTTACTTATCCATTACTACATCCCATAATATACCATCTTTTGTCTTAGTGAAAAATTAGTAATAAGAGAAAAAAGTAAATTGTAATAAAGAAGTATAAAGACTTAAATGTATCCATTTTTAGAGAATTCAGTGGAAATTGAGAACTATGCATTTGTAGAAATTCTAAAAGCACATCATTTTTAAATTGGCATGCTTATATTATAATACAAAGAAGTGTAAAGAAAGAAAACAAATACAAAATCTATTACTAGTATTTTAACATGTCTCTGCAAAATTGCCTTTCTCTAAAAACTGAAAGCATATATTTGCATTATCATTTTCTATTTGGGTTTCTCTTTTTGTCATTTTACTTGAGCTACATGGTATATAGCCAAAACAAGGTTCCTTTAAGGAGAGGTTACTGTATGTATTCTGTGTAATAAAAATTTCACAGTGTACAAAACACTCAAACCTTTAATTGATATAGGAAAGCAAATTTCCTTCCATTGTTTTTCAAATGTTTACGATAATTTCTTCAAAAGTCATTTTGAATTATAAAAAATATACAAGACAAAAATTCAAACTAAATAATATAACTAACAACTCAGATGATTTTCCATAAGTGTGACAAAGAAGTAGGAATTCTCAAAAAAAGAAGAAGAAGAAGCAAAACCACTAGATTAAGTGCACATTTCTATTACTAATTAATTCAACTGAAAAAGTTGTAATTCTTTGCAGCTTAAAATACAGGCTATAATATGTATATTAACATAAAGTAAACAAGGAAAACAAGAAAGGATCCAATACGAGTGAGTGAATATTAAACATTACACAAAAATAGAATGAAAGGACTTACCATGAACTAGTGGTGCTAAGAGCATCATGAAGATCAGTAGCTGTGATGGCCACATGTCTGTGCGCTGGGGTGTAAATTCCTCGACAATGAGTGTTTCAAATGTGAAACAAAATGGTTCTGGTTTCTCTTCTGCAGTCCAAGACCAATGACTTAAAAAAATAAAAAAGTCTCAAGAAGAGAAAGAAAAAGTCCTCAAAATAAACATCAATGTCCCAAATCTGAAACCTGTAAGGGGGAAACAAAGGAAAAGAAAAGGATGTTGGACTCATTAAATGAAGGTATTCTTATTTAAATTCCTTATAGATTTCCTTTACTTCCTGAGTAACACATGTTTTCTCCTCATTTTAATGGGCACAAAAACCATATGTAAAAAAGTAAGCAATCAAAAATGCAGTATTTATGCATATATTATCATAGCATTTATTACCCAAACCTGAAAGAAATGATTGTGTTTCCCATGGAGGGATTAGTGTAAAATACACTTATTTAGGTACATATGTATAAGGAGATGAGGGCTTGCTTAGTATAATAGGTAAGTTAAAATAATGGGTTATTATTATAACATCAAGCACACTATACATTATATTTAGTACAAATATTTTCCAGAAATAACTTTTAAGTAATTTTAGAATAGTACAATATTTTCTTTTCTCATAATTTCTTTTTAAAAAGTCAACAAAGGAGGGTACATGTGTGCATCGTAATTCCATTTCAAGCTCTAATACTCATTCAGAAATTATTCTACATATTAAGGACAACACTTTCTAAGCATTTTCATTTGAACCATGTTCACAGCATTGTGTTAGAAAAGATGTTATTCCTTATGATTAATTGTTTAAAAACTTAGTACTAAAATTCCAGATAATTTTGCTGGAAATAGTGTTTACTTTTTGCTATTCTAAACAGCTTATTTTAAATAACAAACATGTAAAACAAGCTGAATTGGAATGTCACTTAATAATAATTATCTCAATAAATGTCCACATATACACAAAGCAAAGGATAGTAACTTTGGGTAGATCACTGAGTATACTATTCTCCTAGAGCATAGAATATTAGTTATGTTGGATGTAATATTCACTGAACATGAGCAAAATGAATTTTAAGGAAGTTAGAAATTAACAAAACACACAAACACACAATAGGGATAATTTACAAGTCTGAAACCTACAAAAATGTTTTTCTTTGAACGTTTTCTTGTTTTTCATTAAA
The DNA here is from genome assembly GCF_019054845.1 of Dipodomys spectabilis. Classification (NCBI taxonomy): domain Eukaryota; kingdom Metazoa; phylum Chordata; class Mammalia; order Rodentia; family Heteromyidae; genus Dipodomys; species Dipodomys spectabilis. Next base: position 20,227,005 of record NW_024870720.1, on the reverse strand, counting down.
AATATGAGTATTTAGCTTTTGTAATGGTGTGTCCATGTCTATGCACTGCAATGAAATGGAACGGAGTGGAGTGGAGTAAAATGGAATGGAATGGGGTGGAGTGGAATGGAGTGGGATGGAGTAGTTGTGGAGTAGAGTGAAAGGGAATGAAGTGGAGTGGAGTTGAAAACAGTGGAGTGGAATACAATGAAGTGGAGCGGAATAGAATCGAGTGGAGTACAATACAGTGGAGTGCTATAAAGCATGGTGGAATAGAGTTGGATGCAATGTGATGAAATGAGAGGATGGATGGGTTAAACACTTCAACTTGGGTTCTCCTATAGCTCGTACTAGTTTTAAAAATGAACCTATTTCTCCTAGCAACTTATCTCTAAACACCAAAACCACTGCAAGGTTCAAAGATAGTTCATTTCAATATTTATAAGGTTAAAAGAACATCATATGACATAAGTATGTAATGCACATCCTCCATTCAGACAGAATAGGAGCAGTTTTGAAAGTAACACAGAGAAAAGTTCATCCAAGCTAGACACCTGTGGTGGCTCCTGCATGTAATCATAGCTAATCAGGAGGCTAATATCTGAGGTCTGTTGGAAGCCAGCCCCGGCATCCAAGTCCATGAGATACTTATCTCTAATTTAGTACTAAAACCCCTCCAAAAGTTGAGAGTGGATCTATAGGCTCAAATGGCAGAGTGGTAGCCGTGAGCAAAAATGCTCAGTGACAGTGCCCAGTATTCAAGCCCCAGCACCAATACAAAAAAAATTGAAAAAAAGTTAATTCAAATTGGTTGAGGCCCAATATATATTTTGTAACACATAATGACATGGATGAATTCATATAAACCATTGCAAAGTCAGTCAGTTAAGTATATAGGTAAAATATATACTCAGCCCTCCAAATGTGTAGTTGTATATTGCTCCTAAATCTTGAAATAGTATTTTCCTTGAGTTAAATTTATATACTTAGTCTTTTGTTTAAGAAGCTAGAGTTAATTTAATAGAGAAAGGCAGGACGGTATTAAATAAATCATCACATTAATAACCTAACTAGTATTTATATGGTACCGAACATGACAAAACACAAAAATAATATAGACTTTGCAATTTCAAAATATGATATTTCTGTCAGTGTCCCAAGCATGCATAACAATAATGAGTGAATATTAAGATATGTGTGATCAAACATTTTATTCTACATATTTAATAACACTTGTAAATCAAATAGTATTGTTACACATTTGCCAAAGGTCATTTGATAGACATATATTTTATGAAGCATTCAAGTCACATACAATGTGTAAGAAATATGATCTCAATCTATAGAATATATTTGCCTTAACAACAAAAAAAATCAAAAAGCCCCCACAAAACCTGATATGAGTGTACATCCTAAGTTTTGCATAATGTCCCTGTTTATCTGTTATAAAATATAAAGTAACAAAGATAATAGCTGTAAGAAGCAGCATGAATAGAGGACAAGCCATGAGCTCTGGATTAAGAAAAGGCCCGACTTGCATGCTCTGTGTTTGAGATGTCAATGCAATGACCACAGAAAGATGAACTAAACCCTAATGTTCATATCTGAATTTAATTCTGACCAAGTAGTTTAAAGCTTAAAGAAAAGTAACACACACACACACACACACACACACACACACACACACACACACATCTATAAAGATCACTGGCAAGGGCTGGAATTTAGTACAAAAAAGTTATGTTCCTTTAATGATGGGATTTATATTCAGAAGTAGGGTTATAAGTGGCAATAGTTATTATTGTTACTGATATCATTTTGCCAAGGGAGAAGGAAACATAAATCAGAATGGAAATTAAAGGAAAAAAAGAAAAACAGGATGAATCCAGAAGACACAGTAAAGGAGAGAGGTCAGGAATAAAGCAAACTTTGGGTTAGAACACTGTCTTCTTCATTCTTCCCTTGGGTCCTGCCCTCATCAGTTTTAAAGATAGCATAGCAAGATGAGTGAATATGAATATTACAATGACTTTTTATTTACATTCAATGAATGCCAAGCATAATCTTGATTTTAAGATTATTTAAATCATGTTTTGTGCAATGATATAATTATCTACTACATATCTACAACACAAAACCCTAGAAATTTTCTTTAAAAGACAATAGAGATTATTTTGCATGCCTCTCAAAATGAAGAAATATATATTCAAAATATAAAAAAGGAAGTATTAGCTGTCACTCTATCAGAGTTAAGTACAAATTGCAAGTTGGTAAATGATAAAACAAATTAACTTTAAATGTTCTTAATATTTATTGGAATTTTACTATCTATGGGGCATAGATAATTGGGCTGTTCTACAAAGAGTTTTACTTGGGGCAATTCTGTAATTTTCTTGGTATTTTATGATTATCAACAGTGATATGTGAGTCATAGAGAAACTTAGACCCAACAAAATCATATTTTTCTCTAGTGAAATAATAAATAATGGCATTACCAATGCAAGTGATACTACTAGTAAAATGGGCCAAAATTTCCATTCCTAGATATGATGAATTTTAACTGTCAATTTAGATAAGAAGAATCATATCTAACTACTGAATGGATTTGGGCAATGAAACTAAGACAAACATTTCATTCCTTAACATTATTTCTCTGAAAACAATGTCAGGTCTTAACTGAATTAATAAGAAAGCTAGAATAAAGGAAGTAGAGAATTAGGTAATAATGCCAAATTCATTCTATTACATGTAGCAGACAAGGAAATCAAAAGTCTGCTTACACTATCCTTGTAGACTTTCCAAACGAAAAAGCACATGTGTAGGTGTGTATGGAAAGGTGTGTTTCATGAGCTGTATTACTATAGCTTGGTTTCTCTGTGGCTTATAAACCATGTGAGATCATTTTTTTCTTTTTCTTTTCTTTCTTTCTTGTTGTTATTTTTTTCTTTTAAAATTCTGTCGTAGGGCTTGAAGTCTGGGTCTGGGCATGGTCCCAGAGATTTGCTCAAGGCTAGTGCTCTACCACTTTCAGTTTCCTGGTGATTAGCTGCAGATAATAGAAAGCCCACGGATTGGGAGATCTTCACTAGCGGTACAACGGACAAGAGTCTCATATTTAAAATATACCTTGAAATCAAAAAATTAAATCCTTCAACAACAAATCTTCAAAGAAGGGATGGGAAGGGGAAACAAAGGAGGAGATTACAATGCTTGATAAGAAATGTACTCATTATCTTGCCCATGTAATTGTAACCCCTCTGTACAGTATTTTCACAATTAAAAAAAAAAAGTCTCATAAGCTTTTTTGCCTGGCTGGTTTGGATCCTCAGTTCTCAGATCTCAGACTCCTGAGTAGTTAGGATTACAGGAATGAGAGATCAGCACCTGTAGCACCTGTCATTTTCATAGAAGCAATTCACATTTAAATACGTGGAATTTGTGATTTAAATTTAGCTTATCTTTTCAAAAGGAGTTTCAAAAGCACTAAAACAACATTAATCTAAAATAGTGAGGTTTCTTTTTCTTTGTTTTTTCTTTTTTTGAAGTATAACAAGCCTGAAGACGATCTCTTTACCTAAAAATATTTATGGTATATATTTGAAATATTCTGTTCTGGAGATTATGAAGTGAGCATTCTGTGATTCACGAAATATAACAATATAGACTTCTTATATTCCATTCATGATTGTGAAAGTGTAGGCAGCAGCCAGGCAGGACAGAAAATACATGTTTTGATATTACCACACATTAGTAGGGTGCACCTGGATAGGTCTCAAATTATACACATTTTTAATGGCCTATTATGAAGTATCAGTGCCTAAAATCCCTAAAGGGATTTAAGGACCATTACTGCCAAGGGAGAGGATCTCAGGTTGTGGTTTATGATGCAATATTTCTGCTCTAACTTGAGCCTGACTGGAAACTCATTTAAATATGTATTGATGGTGAAGAAAATCAGGTTCACCAAGACATAGTTTGAAAATGGGTGCATCAATATATTTTAATATTAATTGATAATTAGCAATTGTAGGTGGTTAATAAATTATGAAATGGGTCTATTTTTGAAAAGGAGCTTTTAAAATAACTAGCTGAATTTCAAACTATGTTTCTCAAGGGAAAGAAAATAACAACAAGGTAAATTTAAGTACTTAAGATATTATAAATACTGAGCTTTTGTAGGTTCTTCCCCTATGGTATAACCCCTGTTTTCACTATAGTTGATTTTGGTGCCCTGCATCTTGTATATACATTTTTTCTAATTTGGGAAAGGGAAGGGAAATAACAAAATGCTGAAATAAGGATACAGGTTGACCCACTGTAACAATGAGATGTACAAGACACTATGTTGAAAACGAATTTTACAGTTTGGGCGGTGGGGTAGGGAAGAGATAGGTAGGTGGGGAGGGAAGGTATAGTAGAGGAAAAACAAAGGAGAGGATAACAATGCTTGATAGGAAATGTACTCATAGGGCTGGGAAGGTGGCTCAGTGGTAGAGCGCTTCCCTTGCATGCATGAGGCCCTGGGTTCCATTCCTCAGTACCACATAAGCAGAAAAAAAGAAAAAAGAAAAAAAAAGCCATAATGTACTCATTACCTTACTCATGTAACCGTAACCGTACTAGTGCGCAGAGTGAAATTCCTGTTATGCTGTTAAAAATATTTCATCTTTATTTATTTTATTTATTTGTCAGTTTGGGAACTTGAACTCAGAGCCTGTGCACTGTCCCAAAGCACTTTAGCTCAAGGCTAGCAATCTACTACTATGACTCAAAGTGCCACTTCTAGTTTTTGAGTGGTAAATTGAAGATTAAAGTATCAGGGGGACTTTTTTTTCTAAGCTGGCTTTGATCCTCAGATTTCAGCATCCTGAATAGCTAGGATTACAAGTGTGAGCCACCAGTGTCCAGCTCTCTTCATCTATTAGTGTTATTAGGATTTAAAATTTCTAAAGGGGAGGGGCATAGAAATATGTCAGAATAAAACCATATGATTTTTCCCCCTATTAGTCAGGATAGAAGTTGACCTAGAGCAACACTTAACCCAACTATACAGCATTACAATGCACCAATAAGTTAACAAAAGGTTGTAGGGAAATAAGTAACCAAAAGGAAAGAAAAAAGAAACTATGCAGAAATTTCCAAGTTTTAGGAACAGAGTGGAAAAGACCCCACCCTATTGTCTTGGATTATATGCTTAAATATATGAGAAGTATGTATTTAAAAAAGAAAGTATGTCAGGTCATGTCGAGATTCCTGTAATTAATGTTATATAACATATATATGTATATATAATCATTATACTTAGTAAATAAGTTACTTGGCTACTAGCTTATGTATTTACATATATGCAATATATATTTTACATGAATATAATTACAGCCATACAATAGCGTAAAGCTATTTACTATACTAGTGTTTCACATTTTCATCCAATTAAAATTCTAAATCTGTTATACTAGCTGAACAAAACAGAAGAATATCTGTGAATTCAGTCCATTGTGATAATTATTTAATTGTCATGTATATATTAATTATATTTTAATAGCTACATTAGTGAAATCTCAAATCAGTTGGTAACAAACATTTGTCACTAACAAATATACACTGAAAGATTCCTCAACAATCTTTATGTAAATAATCCTGCAAGTTTTCTGATATAAAAATACATAAATCACTCAAATATTTTAACATTAAGATGGTAAATAAAACCTGAGCAAGATTTTGGTTAATGAAAGAAATGCAATTAACTAAAAAAAACAACCCCCCCAAACAAAACAAAAAACCTAATTAAGAAACATGGAAGTTGCTGGGCAACTAGCTCCTCAGGAGGCTGAGATCTGAGGATCACTGTTCAAAGCCAGCCCAGGCAGGAAAGTCTGTGAGACTCTTATCTCCAATTAACCACCAGTAAAACAGAAGTGGCGCTGTGGCTCAAGAGGTAAAGTGCTAGCCTTGAAATGAAGAGCTGAAAGACAGCTCCTAGGCCCACGACCCACCAAAAAAAAGAAAGAAAGAAAGAAAGAAACATGAAAGTGTATAAAGAGCTAAACAAAGACACAGATTCATCTCCTCACCTAGAAACAAGTATTTTGATTATCCATCTATTCTATACAGAATACACAAAGCTGGAAATGTCAATATGTTCTTCTCATTAATTTGTGGTCCTCTGTAAGAAGACTATTTTATTGCCTATTAGCTTACCAGATATAATTTATTGTTGGCCTCCAGTTGCATTTGATTTAATTTAGGTCAAGTGATAACACATTCTGAATGGTCTGTGCAACTAAAATGAAGAAACATAAAAGAAGCCGCTTAAAGTAACTTGTGTTGAAACTATTTTTAAAGACAAAGCCAGCAAGAAATTCTCTCCTAAAATTTCATTTTAATTATTAAGACAATTCCTAAATTAAGTTACTGTCTTCTTTTAGTTGAAAGATATCATTGGTTTTCTCCCCTCTTCTCTCTCATGAGAATTATCTTTGAGTTATTGAGTTTAAAAATATACGTTGACGTTTCAGTAAATAAATCATCTCTCTGTTCAGTTTTGTGAGCAATTTGGTTGTTGACGAACACAATGCAGGAATCCTTTACTTCAAAATTGAGCCTCTTGATAAATTGCACAGAAAGATAGACAGTGTCCAGCTAGAAATAGAAAGAAGGAGTGTGAAAGAAAATTCTGCATATACAATTCAATCTCCAAATCATTATGAACATGATAATTAGGTCCTGACAGGCAAGTATTTAAATATTCTCCTAACTGATTTCTGAGTGATGGCAGTTAAAGAAATAGATAATTTCCTACTGTGGAAAAATTTGAAACATTGTTAGGTTAAAATATTGTTTAAGTCAGTAATTATAGTACCAATTTTTTGAGAGTTGACAATTTCATGAATTAGAGTAATCAGAACTCTTCTGGTAATCAATTTTTAGACCAAACAGTTATCTCTGTTTCTGGGTTTGCTTTTATTATGATTCCTGAATTACTAAGCAAGGGATATCATTTCTGAAAGCAACACAAACATCAGTTCCTCCTTCCATTTTAAATATTGATTAAATTTTCAGTGATATTTTACAGTAAGATGTTTGCTGAGATCTTAGGACAATTGCATTCAAAAAATATTCTTGCTTTTATTTAAAGAAAACAAACAGGCACAAATTTTACAAGAAAAACGAATGTTATACAAAAAGACCAATAGACTAAATATTTTTTAAAATAAAAGAAAATTATATTTTTCTGTGAAAGAGATTAGCAAACTAAATAGTCACATTTAAAATAGGATACTTTTCCCCAGCCTCACATACGTTTACACTATTATAAAAAAGGGGTATTCTAATTTGATAAAACACTGAAAGTATACTTTGCAATCATCCACAGAGTCTCATTTTCATTTGAATGCTCAATCTCTTCTTAACATAAATGTTCCAATAGATCGATTTCATTTAATGGCTCTGAACATTTATCATGAAAATTCTTTCATCTCAACAAATGGTAGCATTTCAATCACAATAAAGACATGTAAGATTGTGATGGATTTTGCTTGCCTTATTGAGTTGGATAATTCTGATTTCTATTTCCATCTAGTCCCCTCATGACACATTTGAGGTTGCAGAGAAGCAAACCATAAATTTCTTTATATACTATTCACAGAAGACCAGCTTTCATTGCCTTTCTAATTTCTACTTTATTCAATTTACTCTTCTATATGTCTATTACATGGTAAAAACGAAACAAAACAAAAACAAAAAAACAACTTTTGCAGCTAAGTAACTTTAGACAGAACCAAGGGATATGCATAAAATGCTTCTCCTAATTCTTATCCTTGAGATTAATTAGGCCCAAATTGTAATCATTGAGTTATTGATAACTACACAATTTCAGACTACAGTTGCCTGAAATAAATGAATGTTCATGATTACAGCCAATCGATTACTGGAGATACGTTAGATATAATTTAATAACTTTAGATAAATAATATGTATCAATATAAATTATTCAGCAAATAATTCAGGGTCCTTTATCCTATTTCACTTTGATTACAAATGAAGAATTCTAGTATTGCCTGTAGACATAGCTACTAGGGAGGCAGAGATAGGAAGACTGCATTTTGAGGCCATTCAAAGGATTAAAAATGACATACTATTTGAAAAATAACTAAGGTCCAAAGTTTAGGAGGCATGGTTCAAATAGTAGGGCTAGCACCACAAGTGCTTGTGCAAGTTCTTGTTCCTGAGTTCAAAAACTCCATACTGACTCTACTGAGTTTCTCTATTGATGCATGACAATGAAAATATTTTAATATATCTGCTGGCTAATTGTATTTTTCTATTGAGAACTATTCATGGAGAATCTTGTTCATTTTTTAAATCAATTTTATTTTGCTTGGATTTTCTCTATTAAATTCAATAAGATCTTTATGTAATTTGGATATAAGTGAATAGATGAAGAAAAGTTAGTACATATAAACAAAGCAACCTCATTCTGATGAAGGAGTAAAGCATTTTTCTAGTAAGGATGAAGCTTTGAGCTCAATCCAGTTATTGTCAATAAAGAAAAAAAAAGATTTAAAGCCAAAGTTTCACATGTATATAAACAAAACATGTACAAAATTTCTTTCCATAGAAGGGGTATATTATTGCAAATCAACAATTAAAGGAGAATTTACTGAAAATGAAGTACTATAGAATTGTAAAATATCCTCACATTTCAGATGAAGAACTATATATACTTATGATCCGCTTTATCTAAAATAGTGAAACATCCTCATACTTTCCCCCCAAAACTTATAGAGAATGTTATAATAAAAAGCATACAGCACTAACCAAAGAAAAATGTGACTGGAAAAGTGAGGATGGGTATTCCCGGAAGTTAAACAGTTAAGCTAATGAAGACATTTCCTTGAAATATAAGGAGCATTAAAAAATACATTTCAGAGATCATTAATGCAAAAGCACCCATTAGCTACTCTCAGACATGACCCCTCTCTGTTTCCATTTTCCTTGTTGCTTCATTCACAGTACCCAGCCAAGAAAGCAAGCGCTCACTGAAATAACTGCCAGAGTCTTGACATAATGAGAGATATATTTTGCACAAACAATATTCGATGTGAGATTGTGAATGTTAAGGTCAGAAAATTCAAAATGATCGAGAAAGAAGTGTCACATGGAACTTTCTAGCATAACAGTTCATCCTCAGATAGACACCCATTAAAATTACTCTGACATTCATCAACTTTTATTGGTTACGGGAGATTCTGTTCCAAATGAAAGTGATTATTCTTTTATGTTCTAGTCTTCATCCAAATTTATAAGGAAATAAAAATGAAACATGTGACGAGATTATTTTATGGAGAAATTAACTAAAAGAGTTGAATGTGTTTAAAAAGTACCAAGTCCATATTTAGGTAATTATGATAGGTGAGAAGTAAGAAGAATTCTTACTATCTTCTACTTCAAGCCACTTAAAAGAAAAGAAATGTAATTATTTAAACGTTAATTAACTAGTGTTCTATGAGTTCTCGAAAAGAAATATATGTATATACAGTATGCCAAAATAATTATTTTTAAAATAAATAACAAAACCTATCATAACATTAAATCCAGACATTCTAACACCAAACCATAAACACACTGTAAAATACAATTTTAATTTTGGAAAGGCTCTTCAATCCCTTTAGGAACATGAGGAGGAGATAATCTTATATACTACTCAAAACTCTGGGCTCATCCCAGTGTATACATTTCTACTATTAAGCTACATTACATGTCTTAGAGAAACTAAAGAAAATATAAGATTAGGAAGTATACAAAATTAGAAAGTAACTTCTGCTCATAATGAGCTGAAGGTATACAGTTCAAATTCTTGATTCCCTAATAACTTTGTCCTAAGTGTTTTGATTGTTATTTAAGTGTTTTGTAGCATATTAAAATATTTTTTAAAAGAGTGATGTGCTGTTATTTATATACTTTTGTGTATGTGTTGGTGGTTAGTATTAATATGTTACATAAACTAACAAAATCTTTGAAAAGTTCTACTACAGTTTAGTAATAATGAAATAATAATAATGGAAATCACCACCACAGCCAAGCCTGACACACTGTTAGAAAGACAACTGAACAGTTAATATTCTACCTTTAAAAAGAAAAAAATAAAGAGGGAAAGGGAATAAAAAATGCTGAATCAAGGATCCAGGTTGACCCATTGTTAACAATGAGATGTAGAAGACCTTATATTGAAAACAAACTTTACAACTTGGTGGGGCAGGGAGGAGGGAGGTGAAGAGGGAAGGGATGGTAGGGGAAAAACAAAGGAGGGGGTAACAATGCTCAATAGGAAATGAACTCATGACCTTACTCATGTAACTGTAACCCCTCTGTACAGTATCTTTAAAATAAAAAAAGAAAGAAATCTTGTATGTTGAATGGTAATCTCTTTGTGCAATTACTTAAAGACATATAAACATGATTTTTAGCTGGATGCTGGTGGTTCATGCAATCCTAACTACTCAGGAAGCTGAGATCTGAGGATAGTGGTTCAAAGCTAGCCAGGGAAGAAAGTCTGTGAGACTCTTACCTCCAATTAAACACCAGAAAGCTGAATGTGGAACTATGGCTCAAATGTTAGAGAACTAGCCTTGAGCAAAAGAATTCAAGGACAGTGCCCCCATGTCGAGTTCAAGTCCCAGGACTGATCATCAAACAATTTTTTAAAAGGGAAATTTCATTGATTTCATCTGGTGCAGTTGAATTTTGAATGTGTATAGTTTGCATGGACACCTAAACTATGGCTGAACTCATGTTGAGATATAATGAACCAATTTGAACCGAAAATCAGTGGTTATATGGATTCTTAAAAATTATGAATAAGATAAATTCCTAAAGGATACTTCACACAATATATATTTTATTTATGTAAGAACATCTCTTTAGTGTTTTTCTGCTCACTAAAATTGAGGACTTTTCAGGGAGGGAGGGAATTTGGAAGGGAAGGAAGGAAGGAAAGAAGGAAAGAAGGAAGGAAGGAAGGAAAGAAGGAAGGAAGAGGAGGGAGGGATACAGGAAGAGAGAGAGGTAGAAGTAGCACTTAGAGCACTTTGGCTATTGTGCAAGAGAAAATCTGACTAAGAATACATTGACAGGGGCTGGGAAGGTGGCTCAGTGGTAGAGTACTTGCCTCGCATGCATGAGGCCATGGGTTTGATTCCTCAGCACCACATAAGCAGAAAAGGTTGGAAGTGGCGCTGTGGTTCAAGTGGTAGAGCGCTAGCCTTGAGCTGAAGAGCTTAGGGACAGCGTCCAGACCCAGAGTTCAGGCCCCACGACCAGCAAAAAAAAAAAAAAAAAAAAGAATACATTGACAACTTTAAGAAGTCATGTGACCTAAACTGAACATATCCCAAAAAATGCCCTTGAGACAAGACAGACTATAATATTGCTCACCTACCCGTATTTGTTGAGAAGCTGATTTATCATTTTTGATTAAAGCCTACATTCTTTACTAAAATGCACAAGAACAAGGCCTTTGTGACCTTAAATGCCATCATTTTTTTTTTATCAGCACATGATCTATAGACCTACTACACAATGAATAAGGCAATGTCTACCGGTTTCAATACTAACTGCACATGGTCATTAAATATACCAAGGAAAGAGAATTTAGATGTATCATTTATCACTGAATTAATATTTTGAATTGAGTTTTATATCCCTGAAATAATTTCCAAGATGTCTAAGAAATCTGTATAATTTCATCAGTTAATACAATATCTTGGCAGGCATTTTGACAAAACATAGAAAAAGTAATGTATATTTTGTGAATATTAAACAAGACCTATGCTTGCTAGTCATTATTCATCATTTCTTTGAAAAAATCAAAGTGGCTTTGCTAACAACTTCCCAAATCCACCTCTAAAATGTAACTCTATAGAAAATACCTTGCTTGCTATTAGCACTTTTTTCTTTTATACTTCAAGAAAGATGAAGTGCCATTAGGACTGATGGGAAAGAAATCATAAATCTCTGTCAGACTTTCCGAGATGAGCTCTGGATTCAACCAGAATGAAATATTTCCCTTCTGCCTGGCTGAGCTAACAGAGTAGTTTTGCCTTTTATCCTGACTTGTACCATCATCATGTTCCAATAAGATATGCTTGAAACTGAGTGTTTTAAATAAATATTAGTTCTTTATAAAAAAAAATTAAAGAACCATGAGGCATGGGTTGTACACTAAAGTATTATAAATATAAGAAAAAACTCAAAGATGGCCAAAGAATAAGTAGAAAATTTCCAGTTAGAAAAACTCTACAGGATGTTCAATGAGCACTCAGTAGAAAACATTCACTTCACATTTCACCTTCATGTTCTATGTCTTGCTAAATAAGCTCAAAATAGTATAACAGATTATTATGAAATGTACACATTACTTAGTGAGAGATTAATCACCTTAAGTTGATAATGTAACTCTGGGATTGGAAAGTTGTGATTTAAGGAGAGTAGGATGATAATTTATATTCATTTAACCAATAACTTTAAAAGTCTTGTGAGAGAAAATGATTTATCTTTGGAAGACATACAATACAGTATATTTAGAAAAAATAGATGAAATACAGTAGTACTCAAATGTATTTGTGCTTTGGATAGTAGTGATAGTAGACAACTACTAATCCTTTGTGCTAAGCTTTGAGAGACATTGTAGGCCTCCTTTTTTTGGGGGGGGCGGTCGTGGGGCCTGAACTCTGGGCCTGGTCGCTGTCCCTTAGCTCTTCAGCTCAAGGCTAATGCTCTACCACTTGAGCCACAGCACCACTTTCAGCGTTTTTCTTTTTGCTTATGTGGTGCTGAGGAATCAAACCCAGGGCCTCATGAATGCAAGGCAAGCAATCTACCACTGAGCCACCTTCCCAGCCCCTGGCCTTTTCTTAATGAAATCTACCATGATTCTGATGAAGTTAACCTATTTTTTAAAGGGGAAAATATACAATGAACAAAAACATATAATGAATATTTCACACTTTTCCTGCTGCCCAATTGTAGTATTGTGTGTTGTTCATTGTTATATAAAATATTACATGTTCTCTTTAAAAAAATGACTAAACTTGACAGGTGTGCCAACAATCCTAGTTACCCAGGAGGTAGAAGGCAGGAAATATAGGACATATCATTTCAATTAAAAGAGAATGATGTGGCCATATTCACCGACAATCCAGCAAAGCTGAAAGCATACAAAAATCATGGTCCAAGTTGGCAGTCCTGAGCATTAAACAAAAAGCAATACCTTATTCAAAAATAAACAAATAAATGAATGTGCAGGAGGCTGAGATAACTGAGATCACTGTTTGAAGCCAACCAAGAAAAAAAAGTCCATGAGACTAATTAACCACCAAAAAGTTAGAAATAGAGTTGCGACTCAAGTGGTATGACACTAACCTTGAGCAAAAAAGCTCAGAAAGCGCTCAGGCCCTGAGTTCAAGCCCCAGGAGTGTCTCACACACACACACACACACACACACACACACACACACACACACGCACACACACACACACACACACACACACACACACACACGAAATAAGGAAAGGAAAGCAATGAAAAGAAAAACGTGAACGAAAAGGATGGAGTCTGGGAGTATGGGATAAGTGGTTTAGATTGCCTTGTCTTACAAGCATGGGGCCTTGACTTCAATCCCAGTATTGCCAGAACAAAAAATAAAAACTTAATCTTTCAGACGAGGATGCTATTATATAGTCCTATAAACCAATAGTACTTTATACTGTACTGCCATACAATCAACAGAATATAAATAATCCCAGTGTCCTAAAAGTGGTACTTAACACAACACTCTGGAAGAATTTGCTGCTGTGAGTGTTTAACTTCTGGAACGTTGTATGGTCAGGAGAAAACATGAAGCCTCAGGTTGGAACTCAACATTCCTATCTTTTTCCTGTTTAGAAGTTACTCAGATAAGAAGATACTTACGTATTAATGTCAAGACTGCTTTCTGACTATTTCAGAGGAATTTTGGTCATGTTTTTACATTTACATTTTACACTAAAATATAGTCTTATAAAGGCTGTTGTATGTGCCACACAAGCAGTAGCTCCAATGCCTGCCATCTTTATTTCCATCACAAAACAGCCCTCACTTCTGTAACAGGCATGGGCATTTTCCTGACATTTCCTCAAAGTGACTCCACACAATTATATCACAGAGCCTAGAATGCTTTATCACTGTGATTTGTGCACATGTGTATAACCCTTCCTAGGTACTAAGACCGCATGGACAAGTTAATGTTTTATTCATCTTTATGTCAGCCAGAGACAGAGCTTGGAATGTATTAGATGGTCAATAGATGTCTACTTCACTAAATTGCAGTAAAACACACCAATGGTTCAGGATCTGGGTCTCAGAGAAAGAAGAGTTAGCTTATACAAAGGAAAAATAAGCTGAAAAAAACTTTAATGGATAAAGAAGATAATAATCAGAGCTCATATTTACAAAGCGTTTAGTGTGTGTCTCTCCTGATGTAACTGCTTTATATGGTTGAATTTCTAGATTTCTCTTTTCCTCCTCATTTATTTATTATTGACTGAAGTTGTACTTATTATGAGTCACAAAACCTTTAAGAAATTTGATCAAACACAATTCATCAAGTTAAGAAGTGTTGATTCCATGATGTTCTGCACACAGTCTCAATCAAGGACATTACCCTAAATACTTACCCATTGACTTCAATTCCAGAAGGTTAAACACTCTTTTCTTAAATAGACAGACCCTGCCTAGGTTTAATTTGCCATAGTCACTGTGCAAGGTACTCAGGGCACAAGTTAAATAAAACTGAGGCATTTCTATATTTCTGTTTTCCTTTTGATATGACACAAAAATCTTTTTCCCCTTTGAGTATGAAAACATACAAATACACAAGCAGTCCCCACCACACACACATACTCACAGACATTTCTCCCCTTTGCTGTCAAAATTATCACCTTCAGCTTGGAAAAAATCGTATTACGTGAAGTAAGCCAGGCCCAAAGAAACATAGGTCCCATGGTTTCCCTTATTTGCAATAACTAGTATATATCTGAGTCAAGCAGAAAAGGTCAGATAAGTTGATGTTAGGGAAACGAACCCTAAGATATGTATTTAAATGTTTTTTTTTCTTTCATGCGATTGCTTCTAATACATTTATAAGATTATTTCTTTGTTGCTTTGTATGTCCTCCCCCCACAGTATAACCCCTGCTTTCACTGTATTTGATGTCAGTATAATTTGTGGAGAGGAAGGGGAAAAACAAATCATTTAAATAGGGATACAGGTGGACCCATTGCAACAGGAGATGTACAAGTCATTATGTCAAAAACAAACTTTACAATTTTGGTGTGGGGGGGGGTGGGAAGGAGGGGGGGAGGATTGGGTGGGAGGCGGGGGGAAGATGGGAAGGGATGGGAAGGGGAAACAAAGGAGGAGGCTACAATGCTTGATAAGAAATGTACTCATTATCTTGCCCATGTAATTGTAACCCCTCTGTACAGTATTTTCACAATAAAAAATTACTAAAAAAATCATTGCCTTCAAAACTAAGGAATGAATAAAACCCTAGGCTAAATTATTTGTTTTTGACATTGCTTTTCTCAGATATTTTAGGCACAGCTGTGCAACATGTGATTAATATAGAAATTTGGTACGAGGGGTGACATCATTTCTGTGTCTGAATCTAACCATTTATTTCTTTATTCTTTTCATCCTGAAGGTAATTTACAGAGGGGTTATAGTTACATAAGCCAGCTAATGACTGATTAATGTCACCCTTTCCTTGTTTTTCTCCAGGTTTTTCCCTCCATGTCCTCTTCCCCAACAAGTTGTATAGTTTATTTTTGACCGTGTCTAGTTTATATCACTACTGTATTTGTTTGCCTTTTGTCCTACCATTTCTATGCTAAAGCCTGGTTTCAACTGGTATGTGAGAGGACTTAGGAAGACTTTGGGGACACAGGCTACAAATAGAATTGTAAGTGCCAATAAAGGATGGTCTGGTGGTAGCTAGGATGACCAGAATGACCATAGGAATGTGGCTAGTGAAGACCAGCCTGGTGAGATATCGAATGGGAAAGAGGACCCTATTGGAAACTGGACTAGAAGGCATGCGTTTACACTCTGGTAAAAAAAAAATGTGCTTACATTTTGTCATTGTCCTAGTTTATTTTGAGAGAGGCTGAATTCTAACCTAGCAATCTAATTAATGAATTCATTGTAGAAAAGTTGAAGACAGCATAGAATTCAGACTGGCGTGGTTATTGCTATCTACTTTTAGCAGGTTTACAGTGAGAATTAAAGCCAAAGCAGAGTAGAAAGTCTGAAAAACCCTATAGTCTGGCTAGAGAAGCAGCAAGTAGAAAGTAGTAGACAAGGATGATGTGGTCCTTTCAAATTAGCAAATTAGCCTTTTGAAGAGAAACCAAGCGCTTCTCAATGGAACCTCACAGAAGCCTCAAGGGCAACTCAGGAGTTATTCAGACCCCACTTATATCAGAGTCTAAGGTATTCAATTGCTAAACTCATTTGAAATATTTTCACTGGAGAAGAGAGACCCTTAAGGAAACTGCTTGATGGAGGCTCCACAGGCAACTGCTTTCCTATCTAAAGACATCCAGATTCTCAGAACAATTTTGTTCTAGGAACTGAATACTGCTCCTGCTCACAGGAGACCTTGGCATACTCCCAGATGAGGTTAGTATTGCAGGAATTGGGAATGCAAGAGTTCTGGAGTAAGGAGCCTTTTACAGAAATTCTAAAAGAAGGTCTGGGAGGCCAGATAGTGGGTAGCAGGATTGGATTCCCTTCAGGCAGCACCTGAAAGGGCACTGGGTAGAGGTGTGGAGTTAGCCATGAACTGCAGTGGTGACCTCAAGATGATGGAGATGCCAGTAAGGCCAAGCTGAGGAAAGCTTCAGGTCATGAGAAAAGCTCTCCCAAGCCAGAGATCATCTGTGTTGGAGACTATAAGGCACTAGGGTTTCTTTCCCAAGCACACTGGAGCTTGAGACAGGATGGCAGGTGCCACAGACACCAGACCTAGAACTGCAGGATTTACTGTTTGTCCAGCTGGGTTTCTGTCTTGTTTTGCTGTGTTCCTGCCATGCTATTCTATGTTGAATGCCATTGAATCTTGGAAGTATAGTGTTTTTTTGCTTGTTTGTTTTTCTCTAGGCACTTATAGCCAACAGTTGCATGACTCTTCTTCCATTTCTTCCTACTTTTACTTTGTTTTACTGAATTATGTAATTTTCAACAAACATCAAAAGGGCCATGCTCACATACTAAAACTAGATTTTAAACTTAAACCAACAACAACAAAAAGCCCAAAACTCCCTTCCCTACAAAATTCTTTTTTAAAGTTAAGTTACAGGTCTTGCATGCATGAGGCCCTGGGTTCGATTCCTCAGCACCACATAAGCAGAAAAGGCCAGAAGTGGCACTGTGGCTCAAGTGGTAGAGTGCTTGCCTTGAGCTGAAGTCCTAAGGGACAGCGCCCAGACCCAGAGTTCAAACCCCACAACTGACAAAAAAAAATGAAAAATAAAAAATTTAAGTTACAAAATTGGGAGTTATAGGAGAGGCAATCTGTGCCTTCTTTGAAATGTTAAAAAGTGGGATGTTATACTCCTTGCAGCTAAGGGAAAAGAGTGAAACGTATGTCTCACCAAAGGAAGTATTGAAAATTACATGCTTGGGTTGGGTCTTGCTCATTTTACCCATCTAGAATCTTAGTCTAATTGTTGGAGGTGGCTAGTCTGAGAAGTCTCAGCTCAGAAAGAATAAAGGCTACAATTTAGTCTTTAAATCCCATTTCTTGTGTGGGAAGCAGGAAATGTTTGTCTCTCTTTTCCATTTCTTCCTACTTTAATCTTGTTTTACTAAAATAAATCCTTGTAGAAAGGCCTGACATGCTTTTCATGATTGGGTCTCAATGACCTGTGACTTTTCCTGGAAGCTAGAAGCTCTCAGCTTTAGTCTCTATAGGACACTTTGACCTTGGACTTTTGAATGATATGGAACCTCTTAAGATTATCTGTACTATTAAAGTTGGAATGAATTCACTTGGCATTAAAATGGGCATGAACTTTAGGGTGCTGGATTCACATAATTTATGATAACCAATTTCCAGATCCTAATGCACAACATTGTCTCTTTTTTTGGATGGGGAGGGGTCCCGTTGTGGGGCCTGAACTCTGGGCCTGGACGCTGTCCCTCAGCTCTTCAGCTCAAGGCTAGTGCTCTACCACTTGAGCCACAGTGCCACTTCTGGCTTTTTTTTTCTGCTTATGTGGTGCTGAGGAATCAAACACAGGGCTTCATGCATGCAAGGCAAGTGCTCTACCACTGAGCCACCTTCCCAGCCCCCATTGTCTGTTTTATAAGTAAGCTTGCCTCAAAGATACTTTAAGATCACCTACAACCCTTTTCAAAATCAGTTTTCAGTTTTTCTTTTCCTTTGTTTCTTTTTTTCTTTTTTTAGATTTCCTCTCATTTATGTAGAATTTTAGGAATGTGCGCAGCATAAAAATGTAATCATGCTATTCAATACCACTAAAAATACAGAAAAACATAAAGCTGGAATCTCTCTATTTTAGGTAGGAGAATACATCCTAAGGGAAAGAATTTGACCTCTCTGAAAAGGGGGCCACAGGACTATTTCTAGGTCCTGTAACCATTTAATGTGACTTTTCTTTAAACCAGGTATCAGTGGCTTGTAAGTCTGGCCACTCCAGAGACTGGCATTCCAGAGGATGGCAGATTTGAAGCCAGCTCAGGTAGGGAAGTCCATGAGACTCTGATGTCCAATTAACCATCTGAAATCCAGAAGTGGGGCTGTAGTTCAAATAGTACTCAAGAACAGTACCCAGGCCCCGAGTTCTAGCTCAATGACTGGCAAAAATAAAAGAAAAAAGGAAATTCCACTAAAGGAAAGTATAGCTTAAAAGAATGAAAGCCATCCAATTGCTTATTACCTTAAAAAAGTATTCAGACATATTTATGGGACTGCTCAATATTGACTTCAGAAATATATTATGAAGATCCAGAATTTGCTGGAAGGCATTTCAAATTTTTATACATTTATTATAATTTTGCTAATGTTTAACATGTTTTTAGAATTAAGACTTAAAACATCCTACTATTTTTTTAAGGGAAAAGATAAATGTAAACTAGCCTATACATACAGCGTAACAAGTTACTAAAAACAGAACCCTCTGATGACAGAAAGCATACCTCATACTTCGTAAACTATTTATCTCTTCTTTGTTTTTGTTTTCCTATTCAACAAGAGCCAATGAAATTAATTATCCTGGAATTCAACTTTAACACAAACACATTTCATTTCTTTACTTCCTGAGGCATATGAACTTAGAGATTGAAACCTGAAATACACCAATCATAACTATATCTTCAGTGATTGGCCAGATTATATATTCCCTTAGCACTTGGATTTCTGTCTTATATTCTTACACTCTGAAATAGTATGGTCTTGAAAGTATGTAAGACTTAAAATCTAAATAACACACAGGGTCAAATCTATTTACATTTTTCTGTCTGTTAAGAGAGTAATTAAAAACTTTTCAAAACAAAGATAACACTATTAAGATGATATGAAGCCAGCACCTGTAGCTCAAGCCTGTAATCCTAAACTACTCAGGAGGCTGGGATCTGAGGATCACAGTTCAAAGCCAGCCTGGGGAGGACAGTCTGTGAGACTCTAATCTCCAATTAACCACCAGAAAACCAGAAGTGGAGCTGTAGCTCAAAGTGGTACAGTGCTAGCCTTGAGCTGAAGCGCTCAGGGACAGTGCCCAGGCCTAGAGTTCAAGCCCCATGACTGAAAAAAAAAGATATGAAAGTAAGTTTTATTATTATTATTATTATCATCATCATTATCATCATCACAACAGAATTTGAAATGTATGAGCAAAGCATTAAGCACTTATGGGCAAAGTAAGGAGGTCAGGTTTAGCCAGTGCCATATTGGCCACATGGTGGATTATAGGTCTGGCATCTTGTCTTCATGATGGGGGAAGGAACCCCCCCTCCCCAATCACCTGCCTCCCAGGTAATGGGCGTGCCCGGATTCCAGGAGGCAGGAGCAGGCACTTGGCTGATAGGTTACTGAATCTGTCAGTCTAGTGCCTGGGCCTGGGAATTTTCTGAGGATCTGGCCCCTGAGCTGACCTATTTAGGCCCAGCCTAATCTAGCTGTCAGGACCCCATGCTAAGTTGTCACTGTGATCGTGTTCTGTGTCCTGTCTCTTGGCTCATCTCCAGTCGTCACAGCATCCCAATTCAGCTCTCCATTGGAGCTGAATTAGCTTGTTGGTATTGTTTTTGTTATATCTTTCCTCTTCAGCATATTTCCTAGCTGTGTTATGTGTATTTGCGTGCTGCAAGCCTATTTATAACCACTGGTGGCCTCTAGCCTGTTAACTGTATATTAAAGATTCCAATATTCTATATTTTAAAATGTGGCTTCTGGAATGATTTACCTTACAACATGGGTACTACATGGGTCCTAAGATTCTATAAATAAATCTGTATATTTGGGAAGACTTGTTTGCGTGAGCAAACATACATACCCATCCCTGCTTAAATCACTCTGGCAAATATAAACTGGATATTCCCATCATCTGCCTAACAGATGAGAGTGCCAAAGCAAAGGACAGTAATTTCCCAGGGAAGTGTCTCTGTTACAAAGTCAGGGGAGCAGAAAAGTGAATGACACCAGGCAGGATGTTCCCTGAAAGAGATGATGTTGCCCTTCTAAGATCTGATCGCTGAGTGGGAGTCAATTAAGTGTAATAGTAACTTGGTTTTCATTAAGGACATAGAAAAATCCAATACAAATGCTCCCTGGAGTTGGGACAGAATTACAAGCCTTAGAACAGTCATGGAGACCATACAGCCTTCAAGTCTGCTTTTGGCTCAAAGGACACAGAAAAGAAGGAAGAGTTTAATTATAGCTTTTCTCATATTTTATTAATCTAATCTAATGTTGTCCTTCATTTTACCTATTGCTTGAAAAATGAGAAGCTTTGTAACTACAAAGAGAAAGTTGTGTTACTACTAAAATAGGTAAGTTAGATGCCTTTTTCTCCCCTGGTTGAGTTGGCAGTGTAGGCTCTGCAAATAGCATTCAGGCACTCTATGCCAGTCAAGGTAACAATCTTTTGAAAAGCCCATACAAGAAGAAACAATGATGACTCACAGTTGTTAATTATCCTACTACTTTCCAGAGCCTACTGTAAGAATCTCAGTTCTCTCTCCATTCTTTGCAACATGCAAATGATTATTTTGGACAAAGAGAACTTTTAATTCAGTTACATTTGAACAAAGTGAATCTTGTTCAAACTGCAATCAACCTGAACATTACACATTATGTAGGACATTCTTAAAAAGACTTTCAGAGAGAAATGATCTCTTTCAGGTTGAGTTAACAGAAGCAGACCTGTTAGAAAAAGAGTTCTAGGACTGGGCAAGGAAAACAAAAAGAAAGATCTCTCTCTCTAGCCACTGACACTTGGATTTTTCAGTTGTATCTTCTAAAGAAGTCAAACTCAAAAAGGCAGGAACAAAACTCCTGGTCTGAACTACCTGGTATATATGCAATTGACAGTAAAAACACAGATAAAGTTTGTTAAAAGATTGCTTGGCCGTTGATTAAGAGATTTTGGCAGGTAAGAATAAAGTAGCAGATATGCAAGAAATGACACCAGTGGTAACTGTTTTGACAGGGTGTTTGTTTATACTTTTTTTTATTTCCTTCTAATAACTTGGTAGCATGTATTGCAATAGGTGGATGATTTACCATGCCATCGACCTACAGAAATTTTGATAATAAAGAAATGCCTGTGAAATCATCAGTATTTCTTGCTATCCTCTCATAGGAGTGAAAGAAAGTAATTTTTGTGTAATGTGTCATGTATGTTATACCACTTAAACCTAACTTACTGTACATTGTACACAGCATAGAATCATTAATGTGTGGATCTTGCAACACAGTTATCTAATGAGGATTAACAAAGGTATTCGAAGAGAAAAAGGAATTATTTGGTATATGAACTAAGGACCATTGAAAATGATCAGTCTTTTGCATTGGTATATTATAATTTTTAATGGTCCTCAGTTCATAAATCACTAACTGTTAGAATCTGGAAATGTACTAAAGCTAGGGTGGTAGTATTATAATGATGCTCTCAGATATTTAGATGAAAAAATAAGTATAGTGAAAAATGTCATTAGTGCAAGAAATCTACATGATTAGCATTCAGTTGCTAAGAAAGAAACTAGACATAACTAAAACCCAACTCCACAAGAAATTACTGTATTTAGAAATATTTCTGTCTCTTTTAATAGTTAATAGAAGCATCAAATTCTTCAATAAATTTTATCTTCTGGATTAAAGTACTCTCATTTTATTTTAGAAAAGGAAATAATGACTTCCTAGTCACAGTTTATGTAAATTTAAGTCACTTTCTAACTATTTATAACCTTATTATACCTTCAAAAATTTTCCATATCTAATTTCTTTAATTTTTAAAAAACAGAGTTTCATCTTTTTGTTGTGGTGGTTGGTTGTGGGTATTGAATTCAGGTTTTGGGTGCTGTCCCTGAGCTTTTATGCTCAAGACTAGTGCTCTACCACTTTGAGAAACAGTGTCACTTCCAGTTTTCTTGTGGTTATAACATTGGAGGTGAGAGTCTCATGGACTTTCCTTCCTGGGCTGGCTTTGAATTGCAATCCTCAGATCTAAGCCATTGGCACCAGGTCGAGTCTTATCTTATCTTTATATATTTTCTATCATATAAAACAAGGAGTTGTTTTACTAATTTTTTTTGTTAAAAGATGTTTTTTTTTTTCTGAATGGGACAGTCTGCTAAGTGAATTTTATACACAGAAATTTTTTGTTGTTTTTAATTGTTATCTTTAGATAGTTATACAAAGGATGTGACATTTTATAAAGGAGTTTATGAATACAATATATTTTTATGTCCTTGCTCTTTTTTGAATATATCTTGACCAAATGTCTTTCCTTTCAATCTTCTCACCCATCCCTCCCTCACCAACCTTTTCCCTCACTCTTTTTAATTTTGTAGGATATACATTGGATTCTTATCTGCATTTTCCCCCTCTTCTCCTCATCATTCTTCTACACTTTGCCCCTTCACCCCACTCTACCCCTTTTGAGTACCGTCTTCCTGGCAACATTATAAAAACCAACTATCTCCTACAGTCCCAGAAATTTCTTTTGCATTGATTTCTTTAAATGTATGATCTATAATAACATAAAGAAATAAAATCATGAATAAGATCTAGAAAACACACTAACAGTAATGTTTCGTGCTTTAAGGCAGCTTATCAAGCTAAATTTGACCCTGCTATGCAAAGAGCCTAGAACAAAACAATTAAAGTAAAATTCATATTCAGTTGGATATCTTAATACATATGACTTGAAAATAACATGCAATGAGATATCTGTATTGAAATTACTTAAAATTTTCCTTCTACTTAGCTTTAAATTCCTAGAGGTTCAGTTTCAAATTCCCAGGATGTATTTAACTATAATTTTGTTTTTGTTTTTGTTTTGCCAGTTCTGGGGCTTGAACTCAGGACCTAGGCACTGTCCCTGAGTTTCTTTTGCTCAAGGCTAACACTCTACCACTTGAAGTCAGCACCACTTCTGGCTTTTTCTCTTTATGTGGTACTGAGGAATTGGATCCAGGGCTTCATGAATGCTAGACAAGCACTCTACCACTAAGCCTATCTAACTATAACTTGGTGTGATATTTATGTGTATGAGTTTTTTTTTTGTGAAAATACTGTACAGAGGGGTTACAATTACATGGGCAAGATAATGAGTACATTTCTTATCAAGCATTGTTGCCTCCTCCTTTGTTTCCCCTTCCCATCCCTTCCCATCTCCCACCCTCCTCACCCCCACACACTCCCCAACCCCCTGCCAAAGTTGTAAAGTTCATGTATGAGTCAACCAATGCATTCAAATTAACTTTTAATACTTGAAATTTCAATGTATATTTTTGTTTTGATAATTTCACTAATGATCTCAAACCCATTTCTCATTTGGCTTTACCATACCTTTATAAATTAGGTATCATGTGTGCTTTTGTTAATATGAGTACAAATATTTCTTTTGTCCTTTTGGGCAGACATTTTTAGTTCAGGTGACATAGCTATAATTAAATTCATGGTGTGTAACTTACAATCTAGTGAGGTTATTTAATCATACTTTCATCTTTATGTGTTTCCTGATCCTCTAAAGAAATCATAAAATGGATATTGTATTTTGGGTATCCATATGAAATATTAATAATGCAAAATGTTTACAGTTCAAAAAATCCAAGTTATAAAAGATTGTAATACATTGGCAGTCATTTCACAAATGGTAAATTGTCTCTAGGCTTTATTTTTCTATAGTATGGAATATGTAGGAAAATGTACCAACAAAATATATTGAACTGTTATGGTTAGTGGAAAGTATCTTAAAAGTTATTATCAACTATAAAACCTTCACCTGTGTGTGTGTGTATGTGTGTATGACAGTTGATTTGACTATACAACAAACATGCATAAGTGTCATGTGTATATGAGTGGCATTTTAAGATTTGCTTATGTGAGATTTTTATAGGCAAGAAATGTGAAGTATAGTTTTATAGACCTATGCATATGATTTGTTGCTATCAATAAATCTCTATTTGAATGCAGTTAGGTCTATTCTTACATATATAATCTTTAGTTTCTTTCATGTCTGGAAAGTGGAGTTGAACAGTTATAACAGAAATGATATCAGGACCTTTAGAAAAAAGTATCTCTGTTGTCTTTTTACTGGATGACAGGGAAACCTGTACCTGTATGTATCAGGCTACAGAGAAACACACAAAATGCACAAATACACTTTCAAGTGTCAGTTAGTTACTTCTGTTCATTTGTTAGCAAAACTCATCTAAACTTAAACTTTAAATTTTCCATTTAATTTCAGACAACACTTGTACCACTTTGCAACAATAATTCATAGGCTGGTACCCCTCTCTACCATTTCCATTATAAAAAGTACCACATTTCTTGAAATCATTATTTGTGTCCCTTTTGTTCTTTTTTAAATGTATCTTTGATTGAATGTGTGAATACTTTGTTCCTAGAGCAAAATACTTTGTTCCTAAGAGCAAAAAGGTTAACAACTAAAAATGTACAGGTCATTCAATGGAATTTGATTTGCAGATGAACAAGAAATACTTTATTAGTATAAGTTTTGTTCAGGTAGTATAGGCAATTAAAGACTCCTTTAACTATATCTCTTTAAAAATAAATAGGACATAGAAAATTTTATCTGCATCTTCTGTCAGGTTTTTTTTTTTCTTCTGTATTAATTTTATTGTAACTCTGCTTCACCTTTATTATGTTTTAGCTCTGTGATTGGGACTTTTGTTTTTGTAGCTAAGTCCCCAGAGGGAGTTAGTTGGGGGGGGGGAGGGGGGGGTGGGGGGGTAGAGGGGAGAAGAAGGGGCCTGCAGGGAAGAAAAAGCAGTGAACTGTGGAAACGGATCTGATGATGCCCAAACATGGCCAATCTTTCATCTCTTCATTTCAGGGATTGTGTTATTTAGCTGTGGCTGTCTAGCTTTTGCCAAGAATCAGGCACTATACAGCCATTATCCTCAGTGAACAATGGCTGTTTATCCTTAGTAACACTACTACACTTGGCCAGGCTGACTGACCCGAAGCACTTGGCCAATTCTAAACCAGAACATCTAATATAGACTTTTAATTTTCTTTTTCTACCTTACTTACCTAAAATACAAAGTTCTTTAACCTGAAGTGATCCTTAATGAATAGTGTGTTGAGACAATAAAAACCACGAAATCATTGTATCATTTGCTTATTACGTTTTAGTACAGACATGAGTTTCTACTGATTTATGTGGACAGGATCAAACTTAGTCCATGTACCCAACAAAAGTCCACAGCCAGACTCCCCTGGTAAGGGGAAATGACTCCAGTTTCAGATTCTTTTCTCTTCAGAAATCACCTTTTGCAAGACTTTCACTCCTTTTTATTTTCCATCCTTGGGAACCAATGGAATCATCTCTTATACTGAAGTATAAAGTTCCCTGTGGCTTAGTTGTTATCCTTTCCCAAAGTGTCTGTATCTTAATAAATGCTAGGGATGTGTCTTATTGTAGAGTCAAAGAGATTTCTGAATACAGGAATATACGTACATCTATTTAAACATTCAATAGAGATCACCAGGTTCCAAAAGGCCTATTAAATTGAAAGGTCAAGTTTAAATTTTATATCAGGTGATTGTTTAATTATCATATAAATATTATATTTTATTATATTTCTTATATAGCTTATAATAAATGCTTATAGCATTGCACTATTTTGTGGGTCTAGAATTTTTAATGTTCTTTTATTTAATTAAGAGAAAGGCAGCCTCTGGGGCAGATGAATAACAAAAAATAGCAATGTCCTTCAGAGATGACTTATTCTAAGAGAAAAGAAATGAATTGGCTATCAACGTGAAGTATTTCATTGATCTGTCTGGGTCTTGCTTGGTATGTGATGTTGTTTATTTAGACCCAACTCAATATGATATTTGATAAAGACTGTGCCGCTAACTTTGAAGGATGACATGATTCAGACCATAAGGATTTTAAAAATCATTTCTAGTTCTGAAGAGAGTTGCCTGAAGATTTAGTATCAGTGAATAGAAATGGATTTAAAACGTAAAGACTAAGTTTGTATCTTTCATATATACTATGATAATTTTATGATGATAATTCATATAGAACAGAATTCTTTGTCATAACATGAATTAATAAAGTAAATTAGAACTTTTGACTATAATATACAATGTACTTATTCACTTAATAAGTGTACATTTTATAACTTAGTAACTGTATACTCAATGAGTGTACCTTTATAACTAACCTACAAAAAGGCAGTAAGTCTTATTTTCTACCCTAATACTTATCATAGAATGATATTTTATTTCCAATTTATGTTGGTATTATCTTTCTCTTTCACATTAATAAGAAGGCAGAGATATTACTATGTTTTTGATTCAATGTTTAAACTAGACACCTAAGAAGGTATGCAGTAAATAAAATACTACATGAATGAAAATTACAATACAACTTCTGTATGTAAAATATATTTCATTTTGAACACACATTTAAGAAATTTTAGTACATATTTTTAGCATACTAATTATCTAATAGAAGTTTATAGTTATTTAATAGGTGTGTGGCTTTTGGTGTGTTTTTTTGTGGGGGGGGGGGCATCATGGGTCTTGAACTCTGGGCCTGGGTACTGTCCCTCAGCTCTTCAGCTCAAGGCAAGTGCTCTATCACTTGAGCCACATCATCACTTCCGGTTTTCTGGAGATAAAGTCTCATGGACATTCCTGCCTGGGATGGCTTTGAACTGCGATGCTCATATCTCAGCCCCCCTAGAGTAGCTAGGATTACAGGTGTGAACCATAGGTGCCTGGTGGTGTTTGGTTTTACCCACCTAGTTATTGAACCAATATTCTATTTTTATCCTTACTATTTTTTAACAAAATATAAAAATATCTCCTCTTTAAATATATTTTCCTCTTTAATATTCAACAGAACTCTAAAAATTATTGACATTCCCATATGTCATGAATATCAGTATTTTTGAGCAAACACATGATTAGTGAAATGGCCTCCCATTTTCTTAGAAAGCCTAGGCCAGGGGAGCATGAATTCAATGTCAATGTAGGAAGGGAAGGTTCAAAATTGCAGAGAGGCTATATGAAAACAAAAGAGTTGGGGAATGTGCCTTCATGTGTTAGAACAGTTGCCTGATTGCCTGGCATGCACAAGGCTCTGACACAGAAAGAGAGAGACAGAGACAGAGACAGAAAGACTGAGAGACAGATCAGAAAAGGTTTTTAAAAGTTAGAAAAATAAATGTAATTGACATTGTAATATCGTAGCATCAGGTAGATCATTGCAATTTCAGTATTTTAAAACCAAACAGAAAGCATCTAGAAAAAATAAAGTGTAAATTCAGTTTGGGGACAAGCAAATATTTTTCATTTTTCATTTAAAAGTCAATTCATATTCTTAAATGTTTCTACACTTAAATGGTTGTCACTAGTGTATCAACAAACATTAATTCCTAAACAAAGCATCCAAGCAATTTTGTGATATAAAAGTACGTCACAATATCTATAGACTTCCAAAGAGATAAGTTCTGGTTTGAAGATCTTAAATATGAATGAATGTTTATTTAGTTTTCCAGGGTAGAAATCTCAGGCATAAAGGCTGAATAAACACACACACACACACACACACATACACATACACACACACACACACACACATGCACACACACGCACACAGCGGTTTTGAGGATATTATACAGATACACAGACATACAGGAATAGTTGACTATAAAACTCTAGTGTAGTTCAGTCAATTTTATATGACAGTAAGAGATGGAAAATAAGTTCCCTATATTTCAAGTATATAGCAGCCCTCTTTAAGAGAAAAAGCAGGAATTCTAATTTCCAGTTTTGCTTTCATTATAGAATACACTGAATGTGATCCATCAGCAAGAGCAAGAAACAAGTCAAAAGGGATTTAAAATGCAAATTAAAGACTAATTAATTTGATTAAATTGCCATTATTCAACAGAGGTTCCCATTATTTAACAGAGGTTTTTCCAAGTAAGCTATTGCAGAATCTGTTACATGATTTAAGTCAAAAGTCTTGCTACTAAAACTGCAGTTACAGATAAGGGTAAAGTAATATTTTTTCACAAATCTATATTTCTCTACAGTTTTTACTTAATCAATGAAAAGGCAAGTTATCATCCCAATTTTATTACTTTATAATCAATAATCAGTTTCTCAGAATTTTCACATTAAATACTATGACTTCCAGGGGTCAGCTCATAATGTTAGAAAATAACTTTGATACAATCTTGTGAATTAATTTTTACAAATACTAGATAAATATTTTTTAATCTGGATAAAATAACTACTAACAGGGGACTATAAATGTTAAGACTGTTTTCGAAGCAGATTGTTTATAACAAACATAATAGAAACAGAATAGAATAGAAGTAGAATCATATTCTGAGAAATATACAAATGCATGTGATACTGTCTGTACGTTACCCAAAGTGGGGAAAATATACATATTGTACACATTTTTTTTAAAAAGAGACCAAAGGGCTGGGAAGTTGGCTCAGGGGTAGAGTGCTTGCCTCTTATGCATGAAGCCCTGGGTTCAATTCCTCAGCACCACATAAGCAAAACAAAACAAAAAAAAAGCTGGAAGTGGCACTGTGGCTCTAGTGGTAGAGCACTAGCCTTGAGTTGAAGAGCTGAGGGACAGCGCCCAGTTCAGGCCCCCAACCATCAAATAAGTAAATAAATAAATAAACTTCTTAAAAAAAGAGAGACCAAAAAACATTATAATAAAACATAAATATCAGTAGTAGAAAAAATGGCATAGCTTGATTACAGAGATAAGAAATTATGTATCTCAATTGAAAAAAGAAATTTACAAAGTTACATAACTTCCAAATTTCCAACATATCACAAAATTATCACTAAAATTTAACTAGTAAAGGAAAGTGCTTCTCTCTCTTTTCTTAAAATTAACTATTCATATTCATTCATCCATACTTTGCCACTTCAAAAAACCCATACATACCACATACACAAGCCACAACCATATATTATATCTTCCATCTAATAATTTCTTGTATTTTGAGATTCAGTTTAGAACATCTCATATCAAATTTATTTCCTAACCAATTTACCTATTGTAGAGTCAAAACAGTCCAGACAGTTTTATTTGAACCACATACCATTTCTATAAACTTAAAGGTGTGGTTTTTATACATAACTTTTTTTGTGTGTTTATTTCCCCAACCCCACTGTTTTGATTTGTCTAAATTATAAAGCAAAATGGAACAAAAGATATAAAACAAAGACTGGATTAAAAAAAAAAACACCTTGGGCCTCTTTTAGATGTATTATATATATATGTATATATATTTCAAGTATATAGATTTTTTATGATTAATGAACATGAAGAGAACAAACAAAAATATATAACCCCTAATACCTATTTTTAATTAAACAGATAAGAATATTTTTGTTATAGACCACAGGTATTTTACAACTCATTCTAAAGATTTTTTATAATAATTCTGAAGTTTTTATAATGGATTTATAAAATTCAAATAGCTAAAAATTGTATAAAGAATATATTTTTATGTAATGTAGGGCTATGATCATTATCTAAAAGTATTTCCTCTTACGTCAAATCAAATGAAGCAGAATGGAGTATAGAGGAGGATAGGGTTGAGTAATGTAGGTCATACTAGAACAAACGATAGTACAGTATAGGATAGACTACAAAGGAGAATGGAAAGAATAGGGGAAACAAGTCATTACAGATTAGTAAGACAGTACACTACTTACTAAAGAGATTTCTTTGCCTTAATCTGTTCATCAGAATAAAAGGTTAACAAATACCTTGGATTAGTTTCACATGCTTCTCATAATCACACAGCCTGGCACATGGCTAAATTCTTAGTGAAATTACTAAACAAATGAATGAATTATTTAAATCTTGTGGCTATTTGGAATCTAGTCCCAAAACATGCCTCACCTGCCATCATATTTTTACTTTTCCTATTTCGCAATGTCCTTATCTTCAAACCTTACCTTACCATTAAAAAAAAAGTTCAGCTTTGAAGATATTCCCAAATTATGGTTGACTCTCCCTTCTCATTTGTAAGAATACTTTATTGGTGCTGTTCTTGATGTTTGTTTACCCCCACATGCAATCTTTCTTTCACCACATCCTTCATGCAATCTTCTTTCTGCTTCAAGAGTCATGTAGTTAAGAAAACACTGCTTTGAAGTGTTTCAACTGTGTGTGTATGCGTGGGCCTGCATGGGTGTGCGTGTGCATGCGTGCACCAGTCCTGGGTATTGAATTTAGGTTTTGGGAACTGTCAATGAGCTTTTGTACTCAAGGGTGGTGTTCTACTACTTGAGGCACAAATCAGCTTCTAGGTTTTGTTGGTTAATTGGAGAAAAAGCATGGACTTTTTCTTCCCACACTGGTTTCAAACTGCAATCCTCAGATCTCAGCCTCCTCAGTAGGGAGGATTATAATGTAAGTCACCAGTGCTTGACTTGTTTCAACTTTGTTTGCATGACTAAACATTAGTATACAAAAGGAAAATCAACCTTAATATATGAAGGATTTTATTCCATGATTATAAAATGGTCTGGAAAGTTTATTGAGCTTGTTTCACTTTAGAGTGAAAATATACTACACACTACCTACTGAAATTCTCTACTGTTAATCTGCTATTATCACTAAAGGTTTTGAAAATTAAAGCTTAATTATGTCTTCCTGCTAAGGAACTTTCACAAAGAAATTTCTACAACAAAATACAAAAGATTGACACTCCTATCTCTTGTAAACTTAAGGATAGTATATCTTTCATTCTGTCCAATCACATAGTTATTTGAAGGTTTGTTTGTTTTTGTTGGTCATAAGCTTTTCTCCACAGGACTAGCACTCTATCACTTTGATCCACAGCTCCACTTCCAGTTTTCCAGTGACTAATTGGAGATAAGAGTCTCATTGGACATCCCTGCCTGAGCTGGCTTTCAACTAAGATCCTCAGATCTCAGCCTCCTAAGGAGCTAGGATAGCAGGCATAAGCCACTGGCATCTGGCTAGGTTTAGTTTTTCTAATGAAAATACAACAGTGGGGGATCTATATATGACTTTTGCCTGGATAAATATTAATGTACAAAAGACATGTGCTTGTGTGGATGTGTTTTTTGTGTGCATGTTGTATATGTAGAGACGAGAACATGCACATATATATATATATATATATATATATATATATACACACACACACAAACACAAAAATATGCACACACAATTCCACACACAAACCAAAAGTATCACTTGGTCAGTCAAATGCACATAGGCTATATGCAAAATCAGGAATTCTAAAATTAGAAGACATTCACTGTTGTAATTTATGATTTATCCTGATCAACTACCCAGAGTTATAAATCACCCTCTTCACAGTTGAAAACATAGTAATAAAGCATTATACTTCATACCAAGAAGTTATATTATATTTTCATATAGTTCAATTGTTTGTTTTAAAAATAAATCTTTATTTAGAAGTAAACTTAAAATGCCAAGTATTTCTCTCATGCTATATGTTTACTGATTATTATACTAAAAAAAAGCAGAAAAGAAAATAACCTGAAAAAAGCAGAAATGAAAACAACCTGAAAAAAAATAAACAAAAGTACTTTCCCTAATTTGAAAGACATTATCTCCCTCTCCCCCACCCATTGAAGCTTGAACTCAGAAAGTAGGACAGGTTTCTCAACTTCTTCCCTAAGATCAGCACTACTTCAATATGCAGGAGAAACCTAGTTCCAGAATAGGCCTCCATGGCAGCTGAGGCCTTCCTTTGAGCTGGGCCCTCTAAAAATGCCAGCTTATTTAGCATTCAGAGCTTTATAGAGGCTATAACTCAGTATCTCTAATCTGTAGAGAGGTCAAGTGACCCACAGTAGAAGTGACTTTTCCAAAGCTCCTCATCAAGCTCCTGCCAGATCCAGATAAAACTGGCCACACCCATTCCTGCTCTTTAACCTTGCATTTTACACCCTCTGGATACATGCATGATCCTTACCATGAATTACCAAGCATACTTATCTCCTGTAAAAGAAAATATTATTTTGCCTGTCTTCGTATATTAAATTGCTATGTTTAGGAAAGGGTTTGTAGTTCCTTTGAGAGCAAAGCAGTTCTTTTACACACACACACACACACACACACACACACACACACACACAAGAATGGATTTTTAAATTCCACACCAACTCAAAACAATTACAGGTCTACATATCAGTTGCCACATGAAAATGACATACAAGGTACAAGAAGAAAGATGAGCATTTATTATTATTATTATTATTATTATTATTATTATTATTAGTCAGTAATGGGGCTTGAACTCTGAGCCTGCACACTGTCCCTGAGCTCTTCAGCTCAAGGCTAGTGCTCTACCCCTTGAGCCACAGCACCACTTCCAGTTTTCTAGTGGTTTATAGGAAATAAGATTCTCACAGACTTTCCTGCCTGGTCTGGCTTTGAACTGCCATCATCAGATCTCAGCCTCCTGAGTAGCTAGGATTACAGGCTTGAGCCACCAGCAATGAGCAAAAGACATGGTTTTTAAGAGATGTTTTCAATACTAGAAGTAGTTTCATAAGAATTTTAGGACTTACGATTCATAGACCTGTTGATTCAAATACATTATTAAAATTCTGAAAATCCACACTTTGGATTATTGACTTAAACAATATGTAGTGATGTAAAAATTAATTGACAGTTAAGGAAAAACTTACAAGTAACTGGGTTAATGGATCTTAAATGAAGGTAATGTAAATATTGAGCCATTAGAAAGTTATAGCAAATCTGATTCTGTTTCCCAAGTTCCATTCGCCTATACCATACCCCTTGTACCACAAGCAAAGGTGGGTGACACAAAGGGCCTGGAGGGAATAAAACCAAGTCATTTTATATGCTGACATATTTGTTCAGACATTTAAAAAAGTAACATCATCCTATTTTACATGCCACAAATGCTCCGAGTTTCATAACAGATTGTGGACATATCATATTCATCATAGCTATGCCAACAATTTTAGTGAGAATGAAGAGAAAACAGGATTGGAGTTATCTGTTTCATGACTTGAAATGCTATTAATGGATGACAAGATGCTAAGGATGATTTTCAAAACCAAGCCAAGAATATTTAAGAGATTCTCACACTTTACCACCACAAGTTCAACAAAGTACAACAGTTTGCCTTCCTGTTTCACAAATCAGCAGAAACATGGACAATATCTTTAAGATCTGAAATAGTATCCTCAATGTGCCTAGAATTATAACTCAGGTTCTCTGAGCATCAGACTCTGAACCTAACTAAGGTTGTTGAAAAATGAACCAAGAAGGAGAAAAATGCAGAACTAAGAAGGGAAGATTGAACTGGCATTCAAGATTGCCCTTTAGAGTGATCCTATAAGAGGTTTGGATCTTGGTATCCTACAATTGAGCGCTATATGAGTACAGTAGACACATAACCTTGACCAAGGCAACCATTTGGCCTAAAGGATATTCATTCAGAGGAACAAATCAAAGCCCAAAGTAGGCATAATCTAGGCACTTGGCAGAATCAAGCCTAAACAGAAAAACAATCTGGACAATGTTCACACCATCATCCGAGCTACTTGCTTGCTTTATGTCAGAAAATAAGGGTTTTGAAAATAAACATGTAAAATCAAAGGTCAGCAGCCAGTAACATTACTCAGTCATAGCAAAGATTACAGCAGTTGTCCATAAGAATTTGATGATTTGTTACTTTTGGGAAATTGGCTTGTGTTTATCTTGTTTAAATTAGAAAGGAGTAAAGAGGACAGGGCCACTTGCAGATAGTTGCTAGGTATGGTATTGCTATGAATGAAGGTTAGGGGATGTTTAGTAGAATTACCTGACATGTTATAATAAGAATGGTACTTAAATACTCCAAGTTCTTTTTTTATGTACCTGGTTCAGTTGTTTAATCATTTAGTCAGGTATTATAATTATACTAGGATCTGTCACTGGCTTATCTCTTCTCTCTAATGATTTTACTATTTTTATACCATATTTACATTGGGAACAGATAATGATATCACGTGAAATATTTTTGGTCACCTGGTTTTTAGCTGACTTTAACAGACTTCTAGAATCCAAGCAAAGGTAAAATAGTCATACTCAACTACCTTCACTGAAAACATCTACTATATACATAATGGCCACTTGAGTATCTCCATCCAGCCCACTTAACAAGCATATTACAAAATGTACCATGTTGTTTTCCCAGGCATACTGGCTGTTAGAAACTACAGTTGTAATATTCTACCAATCCCAAATAATGTGAGGTGTATTTTTTATGGCTCACAAATAACCAATTTAGTGGTGATAATTTGGAATAGTAAAGGCTTCAGCCCTAAACTAGTATTCACATTTTCCCAGGGACAAGGGAGTAGATGGTCACTCAAAGGTTGTACTGAATAAATACGTTTTAGTTGGTTATATCATGTGGGTTTAGGCAATTCGTTTTTTAACACCACTGAGGATTAAATTCAAATCCTATGCATTGCTAGGTAAGCACTCTACCACTTGAATGCTCTCAGTCCTTTTGTTATTTGTTTGTTTTGAGATAAAGTTTGCTAACCTTTTGCCTAGCATGGCCTCAAAACACAATTTTTCTGTTAGCTCAATGAATAGCTGGGATTATAAGAAGGATTCACCATAACATGCACTAGACAATTATTTTAGGTTGCTATAATTGTTTAATTAGTCTCCACATATAAAACTGTTCATTTAATATGATAGTTAAAATACTTAACATTATAAAACCAAAATTATTTTGGCATTAGTGGAATTATACATTCTTTGTACTATTATTATGAATTACTAATTGATCACAGCAAAGGCTATGATAATATTATTATATTTTAAAGGAAAAAAATTCTTGAGGACCTATCTTTCTCACATTATTTATCCATTTTTTTAAATTAAGTTTAAGAAGTTCCCAAACTCCAAAATTATTACATTGAGTGTACAAGGAATACAAAAGTGTGTATTATTTCTATCACTAATGAAAATAGTTACAAAATATTACAATAAATATTACTTTGAATTTGAATGATATGTTAAATAAGTAGTTCATGAAATAAGTAGTTAAGACAATAATACAAATAAATAGTAGCTCAATGTGTTAAAACTATGTCTAGTATTATCTTTAATGTATGTTATGATTTTTGAGGCTAATAATCATGTTCTTTTTTATAATTTGAGATATTAGCGCAGAAAGCAAATTTACAGGCTCTAATTCCTAAATCAGAATTGGAATCAGAGTAGCATTATATAGAATGGTTGGAACCACCCCAGGATATTAATAATTAAGTTAAAGAAAACTTCACAGTTCCTAAACATTAAGACTTTACAAATTGTACTTTCATATATTGAATATATAAGTTATCTCTTTTCCTTTTATGCTAATCAACTATGTGAGTGAGTTCTATTTTTTCACAAACCAATCACTAACTCCTTAAAAATCATATTTCCTTTACCACTATTTTTTTACTGTCTTTATAATCTACAGCAATAAAAGCTGATCTTAACTTCAAGTATACATTACCCTACTGAATTCTAGTCATGACGAAAAGTTCTGCAGTCCATTTATATTTGTTTAAATTAATGAACAGAGAATAATAGTGAAATGTCTGAGGAGAGTTTTTCCTGATGAGTTTAATGATGAGTGTAAGGCTTTCCTGTATTCTTTTTAAAGTATCCCTGCACTATAATTCTTTCTGCTACTCAACAACTCAATGGAACAACACGTCAATGACAGAAAATTGAATTATATTATCTAATACTTAGAGACATCTGTATATCAAATAAATGTCAGATAAATGTTCTATGCTGCTGTTGGCCCCTTGAAATACTCTGCAGACTCTGCCTCAAACTTACTAGTGCGTATGACTGGGAGTGAAAGCAAGGTTAGGTTCAGGGTTATCTCTCCTGTGGCTTTTATGGTAAATACACTATACATCTGTGTTCCATTGGATAGCAATGAAAATCATAAGTATTTTTCAGAAATAAAATGAAATTAACTATTTTGTATACAGACATTTCAAACTACACTGCTATGAAAATAAATGGAACACTAATCATCAGGAGAAAAACTAAAAAATATTAGTATAATTTTATAAACTTGCAAATCCTCTCTTTTTTTTCAATATGGAGAAACAAGATATCAATCCCTATGTAAATATCCTTCATGAATTACACACTGTATATACTATAAAGTAATTACATTGAGAAGACTCTAAGATTGGAAAAACAGACTATTGCTTCCTCTTTACATGTATTCTCTTGTCTAACATATTCAAAAGAATCACTCCAATTTCTAACAGTGATTTTATCAAGGGTTCTTACTAGACAATTATGAAAAAGTAAAGAATCTAATTCTAATCAAAAAAACAAGTCAAGTGAACATTTCAATTTATTATGCGACCAATTAACCCATAATCCTTAACTACACTCAGAATTTGGGAAGAGAGATATATTGCCAAATTTGGCTTCCTTACCCTTAACACCCACTGTTATTTTTGTTCCATAATGCTGCTGCTAATCATACACATTTGGATCAAATTTCAACTTAATCCGCCGTTGAAGTCCACAGGAGTTAAGGATCAGCACTAATCAAATAAAGCACATTTCATGAAGTGTGCTCAGTGCTTTCTATATGTTTTGTCACTTACATGTCCAAGGAACTCCATGAATTAAGCATTTTTATCACCCTCATTCCACAGAAACTGAGTGAAAGTGAGTTAAAATTACTTGGCAAAACTCACGTCTTTAAGCAATAGATCAGGATTCAAGACATGTTCGTTTTTGACCATCAGACTACTCAGAATTATTTCTCCAAGTCCTTTAGTTGTCATTATTGTCTCTCTATCCTCTTCTTCTTATTTTTTTTCGGCATTGCATTTTGCTTACAAACATTTTACTTGCAAATGCCTACAAGAAGGTAAATACATACTTGATTGTTTACAAAGGTGAGAAAAACAGAGGAAGATTTTTTTATAATCACACTGTTAATGATATCACTAAAGGGTTTTTTTCTTTGTTTTTAGGATTTTTTTTGCTTGTTTTTACTATTCTGTGAACATCCCTTAACTAAGTTCTGAGGATTTAACAAGATAAAAATTGCTCTTGCCATTTTATAATCTCTTCCAGTATTAATCTGTATTTCCATCTATGCTAGGCAAGCCATGGAAAATACATTTCCCCTACGGATGGCACTGTCATTACTGACCTACATGAAGGTCCTGATTTCCTTCCTG
Organism: Dipodomys spectabilis; assembly: GCF_019054845.1. NCBI lineage: Eukaryota > Metazoa > Chordata > Mammalia > Rodentia > Heteromyidae > Dipodomys > Dipodomys spectabilis. The sequence continues at coordinate 20,188,966 of NW_024870720.1, read as the reverse complement.
CATCTCAAGTCTAAATCCTTAAAGGAAAACCAGCATTTAATACCATATTTTAATAATTTGTCAGCTGTTGATTCAATCATATAGGCACAAGTAACAATATAAAATGTCTGTTCTGAGAATCCAGGAATCCCTAAGAAACAGAAAATATGAAAAAACTTGGTTGACAGTTAAACCACAGTTCAGTTGGTATCAATACAATATACAGAGATCACTGGGAGCCAATATAGTGTTATAATACTCAAAATAAATAGTATGGGAATTGACAAAGTGACTCAACCTCAAAGGAATATCTACCCTAAAATAAGAAATTACAACAGTGAATGATAAATAGATGAGAGAATCACAAAAATTAGTAGCGAGTGTCTACACTAGAGCCCCTGATGTACTTAAGATTAGGCAATATATAGTTACCAGGGGTCCAGGCAGTTCACACATTACAAATTTAAGCACCAATAAATTGGAGTAATGGGACTGAGAAAGTAATACCTTTAGAATGTACTTTAACTAAATACATGTTGTTTGATTCATAATAATGGATATTTTGGGTACTGAGAGTATGATATGCCCACACCTAATAGTAGAAATCCTAGTGAACCTATCCAAGTAGATAACTACACAAATATTATATATGATCTCCATCTTACTCTCCTGCAGTGAGCAGGAAAACAAATTACATGGACAAAGATTCCAAAAGCATGCAAACACAACATTTTCAGAGCACCCTCTAGGTATAAGCTGACATGTATATACTGGTCAGAACCCAAACAATTCCTTGTTTTTCCTCATGTTTTGTGTTCTCACGATGCTGAACTAGATTTAGATCTCATGCTCATAAACTGTTAGGCTTCACTCTGAAGATAATCAGGCAATATATCATCTTCTTATATTCAATGACAACCAGACAATCAAGGCAGCAAGGCCCCAGAGAGACTAAACCACTTCTGCTGTTTCAGGTTCTAGGTGAATGGGAGTTACAATGTGAAGGTATTGAGAGTGTCTTCACATTCTTACAAATAGAGATCCATCAAGAGTTTATGTAGCATTGTATTTTAAAAGCAAGACACTAATGATGTGAGGCACTAATTCTTTTCTTGTGTCTGTATGAGTGTGTGTGTGTGTGTGTGTGTGTGTGTGTGTGTGTGTGTGTGTGTGTTTGGTGTTGTTCCTTTCTTTTTTAATGTTAGAATGTGATATTTTCTTAAAAGAAATATCCGTGGCTTTAGTTTTTTTTAAATAACTGACACATGTTAATAGGATAAAATTGTGCCATATAAAAATAGTTTTTTTCCCCCATGCCCACAGTTCAAGGCCCACAATCAACCAAAAACAAACAAACAAAAACACCTTTTTTTGGTAAAGTAAACACTATCCAATGCCCCTTGTTTCTAATAGGATAACATAAAGTCAGTTAGGAAGAATGGTATTAACTCTTCAGTAGTATCACACTGGAATTCATTCACTGATCAGATTTATGTGGTCAGTAACAAAGAATAAATATAGAGGAGCAGGGAAGGTTAAAACTGAAAAGGAAGGGGCTGAAATAGCACTGAAGAAGAGAATGCCCTATTATTCCTTCTTAAATCCTTTACAATTGGGCAAGAATAGTTACTTTCTCTCATTTTTGTAGAGCAGAAATCTCATTTATATTTAGTTTAAAAGCAATTGTAGAAAAAGAAAAATCTGACCTAGACTGAAAAGTCAAAAAAAGTGTCAATGAAATAATATTTTATGCACACTGGCAAGGTCTACAATGAAAAAAGAAGGGTGTTATGTACCAACATGGCAACTATACTTTCTTAATCAGAAATCACAATGTAACTGTTCCCCTTAATATCATTACCATTACTCATCTATATCTATTTAAGTCAAAACCATCTCGCTCAAAATTCATGACAACCTTACTACATAATTTTCCTTTTGTACTTTAGAGATTAGTGAATACAATTCCCAGTCCCCTCCTCCTTTTTAATGTGTTATTTTATATGTATTTCATATAAGTCCATGAATTAGCCTCAGATCTCAGCTCACAAATGAAATATTTTGCTAACCTATAGCACCCAAATGCCTTAATTACTTCATTGCTGAGTGTATATGTTGGCTTCTTCTAAATCAGGAAGTTCAAGATCAACCTCTGACCGTTGCTTTCCACATATATAAATGAAGAGGAGAAAGCCAACCTCAAGTGGCCTTTCTTAGAATTTCTATTGTAAATACATGGAGAGTATCTGAGAGCAGTATTTGAAGATCCAATAAACAGGATGGGAATTCAATAAGCAATGAAACAAACTTCTATAGTGCAAACATCCTCAGTTAATGAAACTAATTGCAGAGATTGTATATATTTAACCAAAAGTGTTTCCAATGATAAAACATTTCACAATACATAATCCTACAAATGCTTCAAGTTTGAAAAATCCAAGCCTGGCCATGGTGGCATACATCTAAGAATCTAAAGACAGTGAACATAATATATGAATGAGGCCACTCGTATGAGAAAACATGCAAGAAAGGGAAGCATTTCAAAACTGGAGAAGAATGACTTAAACTGTTTGCAAAGTTCAATAGAAGTTTTGCGTTCTGAGAGGGTACTAAAGAAAGCAGGCCAAGATCTAATTGTGAAAGTGAAAATCTAATTCAAGAATGAAAAACCTTGAGGCTGGGGAGGAGGGAGCAGACGGGGTGGGAGGGGTTGGGGAGGGGGACAATGTTTGACCAGAAATATACTCATTACCTTACTTATGTAAGTGTAACCCCTCTGTATGTCACCCTTACAATCAAATAAAATATTTTTAAAAAGAACAAAAAATCTGGTTGAGGCAATTTTAACCTCATATGCTATTTCTGGGTAGGAGATAAAAGATAAAAGTCTGGGGCTGAGGGTTAGGTGGGATGGGGTATGATGTCCAGGGACAAATTGAAACATGTAGCTAAGAGCCAAAGTTTAGGATTCAAGAACCACAAGGTTAGCAAAATGGTATCTAGAGCCAGTAGAGACAGACAAAGCTCCAGTATTTCTAAATGCTACTCCACTAAAGAATGATCAATATTGAGCTGATGAATATAAATCAGATCAGAGGCAGCACAAGATGCCTTTATAGTCAGAATGGCAATACATTCCCAGATGTACAGAATGAGTGTAGATATCATGAGCAAGAAGCACTTCCATCCCCACACATGTCTGTCTGCCTTTACTACATAGTATCCAGCAAATTCCTGCCATTTTTTTCTAATAGCATACCCTGATTCACACATCAGATTGAAGCATATTTCCAATGTAGTTAAAATGACATCCACTGCAAAATCAGACTATTGAGATCCAGTGTTGGTGAAATAATCAGTTTTTGATATAAATCTCACATAATGTATACTGAAAGGTATCCTTGTACCCACCATTGATCTTGGTGAATAAGAGTAAAAAGGTTTTAATTTTTAAAGTTAATTCTAGTTTGTTTTCATTCAGCTGCTTCTTCTTTCAGACATTGATATGTAATTCCCCAAGGCAGAACAAAGTAAATATAGGGTGACAAAGTGTTAAAGATTCATGCATGACACCCATACCAGCATTGACAGAAAAGTAAAACCGATATTGTCAGGAATGTCATCTTGTTTTCAATTAATGGGAAAAGTGACAAAATAAAATACTTGCAAATTTATATACCAACTTAATTCAAACCTTTTAAGAGTTTTCTTAAATAATAACCACAAATACTTCATATGTAGTTTTTTTACTACTACATAGCAATTAAATATTTATTAAATATCATTGGTGGTGATAAAGTAGCACAATTGCAGTTATTTCAAAAGATTAAAATAATTTATCTCTTAAGTGAAGTTCTTTAGGCCATGGATTTCTGCAAATCTTATTTAATATTTAAAAATAAATAAGCATTGTGTCTGCAAAGAAAATTGCAGTATGTATACAAAAGGAATGGGAAAATGATTTCAATTGATGGTAAACAGACTATGTTGCATAAAAAGAACACTAAGTAGCCTTTAGTTGAGGAAACTACATGACTTCATTCATCTACAATGGACCAAAATTGGAAAGAATAGGGTCAGAAACAGTGCACTAGATTTAGAACAAAATGGTTTTGTATCTAACTCTTTTAGCTTCTATTTAAAATGCTATATAGTCTGTTTTCTGTTTCCAAGATACATTTTAGTAAACACAATTTAGGGCAAAAATAAATTAAAATTGCAAAATGCTCCAAAACAAGGACTGCCTTGAGCAAAATGTTTTCCATCTCTCTCTTTCTGGTCATAAAAATTCCATGTTTGGGAAGGGGAAAATATAATAAAAAGAATATAAGTTCCCTCCTAGTAGTAGTGCCTTTATTTTTTAAGTACTGTTCACTAAGATGCATAATTACATTTTTGAGTTCAGAAAACCTAGACCATGAATGGATATTAAGGTGACCTTCCTGCTTTCTATTTTACATTGGTGGTGACCTTATCATTCACCCCATCTGATAGTCTAGGAAGATCATTCTCAAATGAGAATGGGGAATAGGACTGGATCTTCCCAGAAAATCAAAATGTAGTTGTAAAGAACCTCAATGACAAGTTTCTCATCACTTAAAACTTAACAGCAAAGTGTATCAATTCAACTTGTTATCTCTCTCCTGGAATAACCCAGTGGCTCCCTTTTAACTATTCAAGCCCACGTTTGTGATTAACACCTAGTCATTTTCTTCCAGGAATGTGATATTGTCCACAGCTCTACTATGTCTCATTCTGTGTACACACATAATCATTCCTCAAAATTTGTGTATCATTTCTTGCTCTATTGGCAAGTCATATTTTTCTATATTCAGATTTACTCTTCTAGGTACAACTTAGATAGAATTCTCTAATACCAAGTAATCAACCCTTCTATATGTTCCCCTGAACACTTTCATTTTTAAATGAATAAACAGTTGTCAACAAAATGTTTTTGATTATTAGAAATTGGCTCCAAGCTGGGCACTGATAACTCACCATTGTAATCCTAGCTTCCCAGGTTGTTGAGATCTGAGGATTATGGTTGGACAGAAAAGTCCCCAAGAGGCTCTTACCTCCAATTAACCACTTAAAAACCAGAAGTGGCGCTATGGCTCAAAGTGGTAAAGTGCTTGCCTTGAGAGGTTTAGGGACAGTACCCAGGCCCTGAATTCAGGCACTACACCCCCAAAAGATAAAAGGTTGGCATTCTATTTTCAGCATAGAGAGGGAGATTTTACTCAACTTGCAAGAATCCAGGAGACAATTTAAATACTAGATACAATATATACCCTATGAGATTCAGAATTTCTGAATCAACACACATTTTTTGAGATGAGTAATAATCTATAAGTTATAAAATCTTTGGAAATAGTGATGAACAAAATTATTCTTTGGAGTTCAAATAAGTACTGTGTCAGAAAGCATTATTTAGAATTTTCACTGGATAACATAAGAACATTTGTTAGATGAGCTTATAAATTTCATCATGAGCCTTACTATTTCATCAAAGTGGTGATACTTGAAAGTTAGCATATTCAAAATTTATGCCCATGCTCATAATCAATGCTTCCAGCAAAGGTATTTCACATGATGCAACACCTTTAGAATTATCTATACCTCAAAAATCCAAGCTTACTATGCGGACGGAACTGATTCAAATCAATATCAAATCAATAAATCTTTATTGATCATTTACAATAGAGAGGAGAATGCTGACTCAGGCACAGATTACTTCCCATTGAAAAGTCATCCACAAAGAATGAAGGAAGTAGTGACTTTAGGAAGGCTGTGATAAGGGAGATATGAAATAAAAGAGTTATCTACAAAGAAATAAAGTCATTTTAAAAATGAAAAGTTATCTAGCTTGACTAGAGTTTATGATTTGTGAAAAGGATTTCTGAATTTGCCTAGTGCTGGTTGTCATGAACTATGAGAAACTATAAATGCCATAAAGTCAGAGGCATTTATGAAATCCTTCTTATGAAATATGGGTATTATTATAAAATAGTGTTATAATATAAAAATCTTTGCAATGATTTTTTGAAAGTTCATACAGCAGCAGCAGGTAAGAAAGGCTTGTAGGGCCTGTCACTGGTGGCTCACTCCTGTAATCCTAGCTACTCAGAGGCTGAGATCTGAGGATCACAGAGTAAAGCCAGCCCTACCAGAAAAGTTCCTGAGATTTTAATATACAATGAACCACTGGAAAAGAGGAATGGTGCTGAGGCTTAAAGTGGTAGAGCTCTAGCCTTGTAAAAAGTTCAGGGATGCCAGTGAGGCCCTGAGTTCAAGCCCTATGACCAACACAAAAATAAAAAACTTTATTTTCATCTGTACAACATGCTAAATGAAAACAATATTTAAAGAAATATATGTATGAAATATACTACTGAATCAGAAAAGTAATGTCTACAGCATCAGCATTATATTTTTCCCATTTGCAGAGGGTGGAGACAAAAAATCATCAATCGAGAGAAATGTGGAGTAAACAGTAATATGAACACAGTGATGGTGTAAGATTATTTCTAGACAGAGTCCTTGGCAGGCATTTGGAGACCTAGATTGGGAATGAGATGTAAGGGGATTACAGATACCAATTTAAGAATTATCTAAGTAGAGATTAAAATTGATGAAGCAAGTACAGATCAGTTTGACATGGGAAGAAATCTACAAAGATGAATGCGGGGGGGAGAAGGAATTTACTGAAACCAAGCTATACTTTTTCAGAAAGAAATGAATTGAGCTATTGGTTCTCCAAGTTCTGAGTTGAACAAAGTTGGACAAATAAGTTAACCCTGTTCTTGAATGTTACATAGTTCAAATGGCATACTATTTAAATAAGCACATATTGACTAAATATTAGGACCTTAGTTGTTATTATTGTAATTCTGTTATTATTGCTGATGTGATGATGCTAGCCATGATAATCACCATTCTTTACACTATTAAGAGGCAAAGAAAATACACAGACTATGCACATTTTCAACATTCCCAAACCTTCAAATCTCATCAAAGGAGTTGAGACAAATAGTGCAGATCTATCACAAATGCTAGCTAGTCCTTTATAAAATCATCTTCAATCATGCCCTTAAGGAAGAGCTATAAGGTATCTATGGACAAGGTTGCTAAGGCAGAGAAGTAACTTGAGGCAACAGATGGTGCCTCACAAATAGGCTTTGGGTGCTACTGCTGCACTTTTTCACAGTTTTTCCCTCTAGTTCTGTACCCTGTCCCCCAATCCTTCTGAAGATGTACACTGATCAAAGTGAGCTATAGAACTCATTGGAGGCTATGGGAGGGAGGAACTAGGAGAGCAACAAAAGACACCGTACAAAAGGAAATGTACTTATTACTGGACCCGTGATTGTAATATTCCTATCATAACAATAAAGTAATAAAAATAGGTTTTTGAAATAACTGTTACATGACTTATCCTTCCCATCTTGAAAACGTTGACATATTCCAAAATGAATTGTAGAGCACAAATATTCCTTTTTTAATTAATAATTTTTTATTGTGAAAATACCGTACAGAGGGGTTACAATTACATGGGCAAGATAATGAGTACATTTCTTATCAAGCATTGTAGCCTCCTCCTTTGTTTCCCCTTCCCATCCCTGCCTGCCCTCACATTCCCCCCACCAAAGTTGTAAAGTCCGTTTTTCGACATAACGTCTTGTACATCTCATTGTTGCAATGGGTCCAAAAGTATCCCTATTTAAACAATTTGTTTTTTCCCTTCCCCTCCACGAATTATACCAACATCAAGTACAGTGAAAACAGGGGTTATACCGTGGGGAAGGGACATACAAAGCAACAACAAATCATCTTATAAATACGTTAGAAATAATAGCAAGAAAGAAAACCCATTTGAGTCTTTATCTTGGGGTTCATTTCACCTAATCAATTTGTTTGACCATTTCTGCTTGTCTCAGACATATACTACTTATTGCAAATAAGAAAAACCATGGGACCCATGTTTCTTTGGGCCTGCCTTACTTCACTTAATATAATTTTTTCCAAGTCTTTGCATTTCCTAACAAATAGGCAATGTCATTCTTTCTGATGGAGACATAGAATTCCATTGTGTATATGTACCACTTTTTCTTGATCCATTCATCTACTGAGGGGCATCTGGGTTGGTTCCATATCTTAGCTATGGTAAATAATGCTGCAATAAACATAGTTGTGCTGGGAGCATTAGTATGGTCTCATTTGTGATCATTAGGGTAAATGCCCAAAATTGGGATTGCTGGGTCATAGGGGAGCTCTATGTGGAGTCTTTTGAGGAACCTCCATACTTCTTTCCAAAGTGGTTGAACAAGTTTACACTCCCACCAACAATGCAATAGGGTTCCCTTCTGTCCACATCCCCTCTAGTATCTGTTGTTATTAGAGTTCTTGATTCTAGCCATTCTAACTGGGGTGAGGTGGTATCTCAATGTGTCTATTGGCCATCCTTCTTTCCTCTTCAGAGAAGTTTCTCTGTAAGTCTTTAGCCCACTTACTTATTGGGCACTTGTTTTGTGAGGTTTTGTTGTGGGTGGATTTAATTTTTGGAGTTCCAAGTATATTTTAGATATGAGACCCTTGTCCGTTGTATGGCTAGTGAAGATTTTCTCCCAATCCATGGGCTTTCTATTGATCTTGCTTGCTATGTCCTTTGCCATTCACAAGCTCTGCAATTTTATGCAATCCCATTTGTCCAACCTTTCTTTGATTTGTTGTGTTTCCGGGTCTCTATTCAGAAAATTTTGGCCTGTGCCAAGAAGACCTAGGGTTTCACCTATTCCATCCTGTAATGTTTTCAGGGTGTCTGCTTTGACTCTGAGGTCTTTGATCCATTAGGAGTTGATTCTGGTGCAGGGTGATATATAAGGATCTAGCTTTAGTTTTCTACAAGTGATGAAACAATTTTGCCAGCACCATTTACTGAAGAGCCTGTCTTTCTTCCATTCTGTTTTTTTTAGGATAGATGACAAATATTCTGAATGCAAGAACTATAAAGTGTGGTGTTGCTTGTGTATGTGTGTGTATTTAAAAAATAGGATGGGCTTTATGAAATTGTAGCAATTTTATTGCAGATTATTTTATTTCTACAAATGTAAGCTATGTGATATAAATCTGCATATGTAACCTATGTAAACCTATATGAGTAACCTCTGTGATATAAACCTATATGCTATTAACTAAAAATGAGTTAAAAAAGCATGGTGATATAGGGTGAGTGCAGAGAAAAAAAGGATATAATATTTTTTCTAATATTTATATGTCCCAGGGTCATCTTCAAGTAAATAGAAAAGCTGTTGAAAAATTCAGCCAACATACAACAGCATATTTATATCTGTTTCCTTAGCAGGACAAATGCCATGTCTAATTTATAAAAGGATCATTCTGAAACATTGCTTGAGACCAGATCTTCACAGAAGAAAATGCAAACTTAGTAACTGTTATCAAAGGCTGACTTTCAAACCCCTAAGGTTCATTTTGTTCTTTCAATCATTGGTAAATACAATGATTTAGAGTTAATATATCTCAGACAGATTCATAAAGAAAGCTTACTTTATTAGATGAAGCAAAATATCAGAAAGTTTTAAGAGAATATTACAACTTAATGAGGTACTTGTGAGGGCCTTCGTCTTGTTATTTAGTATAACTTATTTTAGCTCAGTATCTTGCATCTGGGTTTCTCTTTCCTTTGATAATAGTCATTAAAAAATAATGGTACTCTTGTACCAGATCTATTTTTTCCAGTTATATTTTAGGGTTTTCAATTGACATGATTTGGCAAATATATTCATTCATTCTACTAATATTCAGTATTTTTTAAGTTCTATGAGCAATCTGTGGATGTAGTTTTAAGACAAGCAAGCCCTGTATGGACCACGAATCCATAATTTAAGTAATACAGAGTAGAGTATAAAGAATTCCAAGAACAAAATAAGCTGCTAAACCCTAAGGAGTCACACACATAGCTGTGAAAAACACAAACTTAGAATAATGCTTTGGGAACTGTAATGTTTTTGTGTACTTGGCATTGAAGGAGATCTAGTTTAACACAAACTCAAAAATTGACCACCATTCTATAAAAGAGAAAAACTAAAAATTGCCTGAAATTTCCAAGAACCATGCTTACAATTTATAGACCGTTACTGTCTATATTGTTGTTTTGTATGTGTGCACACAAAAATAGATACTATAATAAGTCCTGGATCAAACAATATTGTTAGGAATCTAAAAATTGGAAAGCAGAGGTTGAATTTGTTAAAACATGCATATTTGAATATAGAAAACTCATCTTTCAGTTGAGAAGAATAATGATAACTACACCAAGGATTTGAACATTAAAACTACAGTAATTTAAAATTGATTAAATTTAGATATTTGAAATATACTCTCATATAAAAAATTTGCAATATAATGAATGTTAAAATGAAAACTGTTAAAGAAAGCATCATAGAATTATGCTTTGTAGGGCTGCGAAGGTGGCTCAGTGGTAGAGTGCTTGCCTTGCATGCATGAGGCCCTGGGTTCAATTCTTCAGCACCACATAAGCAGAAAAAGTCAGAAGTGGTGCTGTAGCTCAAGTGGTAGAGCTCTAGCCTTGAGCTGAAGAGCTGAGGGACAGCACCCAGGCCCAGAGTTCAGGCCCCACTACCAAAAAAAAAAAAACACAAAAAAACAGAAGTGTGCTTTGTAGATGAGGTACCATTGCATACCTGTAATCTCAGCTTCCAAGCAGATGGAAGTAGGGGAGTTAAGAGTTCTAGATCATCCTGTGCAAATGTCAAAAACAAAAATGTAAATCAAATAGCTTGGGTAGAGTATTTGCCTAGAAGACTGGAGGTCCTAGGTTCATTTTCAAAAGTACTTTGTGCTTTGCATTGGTGGTCATGCTAAGTTTATTCAGGAGCAGACTTTAATATACCATAATGTCACTAGGAGTAAGGCAGACATAGCACTGTTTACATGGAAAATGATACTAAATTTGGAACCTCCCTTTTCTCCGGTTGAGAAACGTGTCCCTTGCAATGTCTTTAATAGTTCTATTTGAACTTTAGTAGTGTTACCTTACTGCTACTGATATGTGAGCTCACGTCAAGGTTGGAACCTCCTAACTGATGCAAATTTTTTTTATCATCTTCCATTTTCAAGCTATGTAACGTCTCAGAATCTTTTTTTAATATCATTTTCATCATACATGCCATTTGCCTCCGAAAAATTGAATTATTTCATCTGTTTTGATGTATATGGATCACTATCCCTAGATCAAGGGTCTCAAGAAAATTTTCAGTACAAGGCTTTTTTGTTTTTGTTTTCCCAAGATAGGTCTCACCTTGAGTAAAGCTTGCTTTACTTGTTACTCTTGTTTGTTTCTCTGCCTGTAATCCTCCCAGTCCTGATCTCTCCTTCCCTGTCACTACAGGGTACAGATAATGAGGTTCACCTTCTACACACTGAGGATATTTTTCTGCTACTTTTCTACGACTCCTATGACATATGTATACCTGGGGAACTTAATCCACTGGATTGCCATCTGGTATTTCACATGAGGAGCTAACTTTCTTCTTTATAAACCTGAGCACTAGGATTTCCAGAAAAATGTCCTCAATGGTTTATAGAATTCCCTACTGCTAAGTGTTCACTCCAGTGTCTTGTATGATACTTGACACCTCTGTGCTTTGAACATACTCAACTCTGGAATGAGCAGTATACCATGTTGCATCTCCCATAACTGATTTCTTTCTTTTATGAAATATGGTAAAGTTCATTGGCCTAGTAGTGAATTTGGCAACACTCTTTGTTTCATACATCTCTTAGGAACTTAGGATGTTTCTGAAGCTACATATTTACAAATCTTCACAGATCAACTATGACCTTTCCCTTCTAGTTGATGACATCATTGGTAGAAACTATCCAGTGAGATTTGTGTCATTAGTGCTAATACAGAAAAGAAGGTGACAGTAACCATTTTCTTGGGCTGTATAAGTGATGGATCTACAAAATACAGAAGTAGTACATGTAAGAAATAAGCCAATGACTGTCTGGGTTAGGATAGTTTTCATCAACAGGCTAATACTATTCGGGACTAATGCAGGAAATAGTATTACTGTATCATAACTGCTTAATTTTGTATCATAAACTTTATTCAGTGCCTACCAATGCTTAATCTTGACTACATGCAAATGATTTTTTTCTAGTCTTATTCATATTAAATTATTCAGTGTACACATAATTCAAACTCAAGAGAATTGAGAATTTGAATTCTAAACTGTTCATTGAACCCTCGAATAGAATATAATATTCAAAACAACTATTTTGAGATTTTCATAATGTGACTGCTATAAAAATAGCCACTAATAAGTGGTCAGTAGACATGCTAACTGAAATTAATCCAGTGAAGGTTAATTCCTCATGAGTAAGTTCTATATGGAACTCACAAAGCAACGAAATAACCAATACTCCTGTCAAATTGGGAAGTTGTAAGTGGAGGTAATGGGATTTGATTTACGTATTGGGTTGATCTCCCTGGCCATGTTAAGGAAGAGACTATCAGAAGACTAGGTAAGAGGCAGATGGAATTGTCATTGTGAAGTTGGGACATGTGAACCATGTATTTGAATGCTAAGAGATGATCACATTTAAGACATTTTTAAGAGTATGAGATAAGAAATGGAAAGTACAATACAGATAAAATGATTTGCTCAATCTATACATAGAAACCTACACCAACATTCCTATTTTCACACTGATAATAGGGACAAACATATTCATCAGGAAATGCATTGATGTGGAAAATTTAAGACATTTATTATGAATTCATAAGTACCTGGTGGGCGTTGAAATTGAAGCAGAGCATGTGAAAGAGACCTTTCCTTTCTACTTGCTAAATTTGCCATTGCAATTTTTAAAAACTATTTATTTATTGTAATGATCAGGAACTTTTAAGGAAAATGTGATAAATGCTTCTATCATATAACAGCTGAAATAAATGGCAAAGCCAGTGGTTCATAATTAATTTTAGAAACTACTAATTCTACAAAACAAATATTCGTATCTGCACAAGGGATATACAATTAAATGGTCTTATCACATTAAAACACAACATACCCTAATTGAATATATAAATATGTATAAGTAATATTTTTTTCAAAACATATAGCATGGCAAAATTATTCTGATATTTTAAATTATGAATTACATTGCTGTTACTGCAACATTGATTCCATAAATGGAACTATGATTTCTGTGTTCAGTAATTTAAATGTCAGAAAACTTGCTTGCACAGAATTTGGGTGGTATTTTTTATATTTCAGAGACAATTCTGGAATAGGAGTCAGTTTTGCTTTATAAATGTAAATTAAAACATATGCAAAATCCATTTTTTTCACAATGAGAGGGACAATGTGTAGAACTTGTTTTTACACATCTTAATTTTCTACAAGTTTTATCAGTTAAACCAATCTGTGAGGATGTTTTAAAATCAGCAATAACTGAAACTCAAGAAATAGCATAGCTGAAGAGCCTTCATTAATTCTGGAATTATTCAATGACTAAAAATGTTAAAATTCTACTAACAACTACTGTACAAAGAGCTCTGCTTGAAATTATTTTATCCTGGATTTGAGAATAGTTTTAAAATAGACAGCATGATTCATGGCAATCATTAAGCACTCATGATAAAAGAGGAAACCATTCTGTATGTGTCAATTATCTATTCTAACTACAAAAACAAAGAATTTAAATGAGAATATTATTTAATTTTTGTCACACTTGGCCTGTACAGAATTTCACAGTGAAATGTCATGTCCATTGAGTTAAAGCTGCAGGTACACATGGCATTTGTCATACAACTCAGCATATATCATTGAACTACAGTGTTACAATTTATGACAGCAGCAAGTTCCAGAAAGGGTTCAGCACAAATGTCATCTGACTTTACCTCAGATACTGGGCCACTTTACTATAGGGATTCACAGCAGTCTCCCTGCCATGACTATTGACCATTGGAATGTTACTGTCTATTATTGTGGATTAAGAATTGCAAAGGAGAATCTGCCAGTAGGTACTAACCAATTCATTCATTCCACAAATATCTTCCAATACCTAAAGTGAGTCAAATTTAATCAAAACCTCCTTTTTCTTAATTGTGTGGTATATACAATGAATTATTGATTACATTTGCCTTCCTTTCCCCACTTCCATTAGTCTACCCCTAGACCCACCCCCACCTTGGATGAACCCATTTCCTGGTGTTGATTTAGTTGAGCTTTGACCTAGTCTTTCTAAAAAGATTTCTATTTGAGCTCTCCATAAAGTCTATTATACTTCAGTTAAGTCATTTGTAACCACTTCCCTATGGCCCAATGTGTTTACTTAAAAAATTGCAAGTACATTCTATCTACTACAGAAACCTTGCAACCATTGTTTCTCTGTGTCTGGATTACTTCATTTAGTATATATATTCAAATTTTTCCATTTTCTTTTGAATGATAAAATATCGTTCGTTCTACTGTATGAGTACAATTCCATTGGAAGTGAGAATGTTGAAGTGGGATCAGGATGCATTGTATTCATGATCTGTTTTGTTATATGGCGCCTCCTTTGTATTACTATTTAAAGAGACTAAAAAAAAGAAAATAATAAAAAGCAAGACCTATGTAATCCACCCTTAGAACCTTACCTTTTAGTCAAGGAAATGAATCTGAAAATCAAATGACTTACATTATGTTGGGATATAATAAAAATTGATACATGAGAATTTTATGCTGTCTAGTTAATGGGTTTAAGATGAGAGTTTAAGATTGTTACTTACTAGACTTCTGCTATAAGTTAGATTGTTAGCTCAGAGGTTCAGTATCTATAATCCTTTGCACCAAAATTAGGGGAAAAAAACTTAAAGCCTTCATTTTATCTTATCATTATCACATGATAGGTAGATGTGGAATGGGCTAAAAAGAGAGGAGTATGGGGGAGAGAGATCATGGGGAAAAATCATAAGCAAGCTAATATGATATAATAATAATTTGGCAGTTGTTACAAAGATAATTAATAGAATTGTAAAAGTGCTAGCATGATTACAGTCATGCCTTGACATAAATATGAAGAAATTTCACCTTACCCTAGAAGAGGAAAGCCAAAGTATTCATATATCTGGCAAAGCAACTGATTGTCCAAAAGGGAAAAGAAGGGCACTAATAACAAAATATAACAGCAACTTAGTCTGTGATAGAACACTTTACGAATAAAGCTTAGATTGTGCTCAACCTTCCCATTAAAACTCTGGAAGTAACTACTATACTCACTATGTTACTGGGGAGGAAAAAGGAGGTAAGTTTCATTAAATTATCCAAGGACACTCACATTATTATTGTTATTATTATTATTTAAGAACTGAAATTTTTGCCATGCGTTGTAGAGCTGTATTCAACCTACATTGTGAGGTATTACTCATGTCAAAAATTGAACTAAGCCGGGCGCTGGTGGCTCACGCCTGTAATCCTAGCTACTCAGGAGGCTGAGATCTGAGGATCGCGGTTCAAAGCCATCCCGGGCAGGAGAGACCTTGAGACTCCTATCTCCAATAAGCCACCAGAAACCCGGAAGTGGCGCTGTAGCTCAAGTGGTAGAGCGCTAGCTTTGAGCTGAAGAGCTGAGGGACAACGCCCAGGCCCAGAGTTCAAGCCTCACGACCGACAAAAAAAAAAAAATTGAACTAAAATTATCTTCAGTCCCAAAAAGGTCCTAATACTAAACTTCCTTTACAAACATTTTTGAGTTTTGTTCTCACAATCATATATAATATGGTAGTTTTATAAAAAAAATAAAGTTACCTTCTGAATCATTTAATTAACCTTGACTTTGTTTCTTGTGTAGCACTTATATACATAATTAACAATATTTTATCAGCACTCCTCCCAAAACTTGAACAGTTCAATCTCATTTAAACTTCTTGAGACAAAAGAAACAGGTCCAGTTAACTGAGACTGAGACTATAAAAAAGATTTGTCCTCTACCTCATTGGGTCATCTTCTGTTGGGCCAGGCTCACAAAGACACAGGGTCCTCTGAGAAAGAGAGGTACCTGCTGTCCAAAGAGAGAGCAATCAGAAGGATGACAGCTGCTACTGCCAGATGGCCCTCTTATCTTGTGGTCTTGTTTTATAGAGACTGTTTAAGCACGTGAAAGATCTTATTTCATGGTCAGATTCCTCACAGGGACAGAATTTTTATAGAGATTGTATCCCCAGTATAGCTTTTTTCTTGGTCATAACTGAAGATTATGTTGGTCACAATGAGAAGCAACATAAAATCTGGATAAGGGGAGAAATCATTTCACTGACACTGTCTTGGCTCGTATTTTAGGGAAATAGCCCAGACATATGGAAAAAGGATGAGTGTTAGCAGCAATCAATGCCAATTGAACATCAAAGGCTATGAGACTCTGATTTAGGATGAATTACTCTTTTAATAACCCCATGGAGACTTTCCTGATGTAATGTTGTCACTAAATTTCAGCTATCCTTAGTAACAAAATACTCAGCTGAATATATTCTGATATGTGCATCAGATATGTGATGCACTAGAAGGAAGAATTGTAATTGTACATAATCAGTTGGTGGATTCAGTGTATTAATTCTGTATTACCTAAAAGCATTAAGAAATACCACTTCTTATAGGAGATGAGCAAAGGAAGACATCAAGTCCATTACATTTTATCAAATTTTATTTATTTATATTCATATTGCAATTTTATTGATTGTAGGTTTCAAGTACATGTAATATGAAAATGTACATTTCAGCAAGAATCGAATAGCAAGGCTAAAGGAAAGATGAGAAATAAAAAAATCTGTTGAATGCAATATTGTTAATGCATGTTGCATATACACCGTGTTATTTTTTCTGCAGATGTTGTACTCTAAATTGAAATGTCATTGATGTACTTTTATAAATCAGAAGTGCTAGTTCATGTATATTTTATTCCCTATACCAATCCTTTTAGGGCATAATTAAATGCAAACAAACAGAAAAGAGGTAACTGGAATCAATGTGTCCTTCTGAATGACATATCCTTCATACCTTCATAGCTATCTCATCAGCTAGACTACTGCACTCATACTCATAAATTTGACAAGGTTGGTTGATTTCCTTCCAATCCCATTTACATTTAGAAATATGTAGCCATATAAGCTATTTCTTCTATTCATTTATAAAGGGCTTCAGTTGTGATGAAAGCCAAATTACCTTCTTTCCGGAGTATATGTTAATATTTTGATTATCTTTGTATCTCATTGTTGATGTGGAGCTTTTTGAATGAAAAGTAAAATGCTGGACATTTTTTGTGGTGTTTTAGAAGGAAAACATTCAGTTAGAATAATGCAAAGCTACCAATGATCATCTTTCATTAAGGTCATTTAATTCAATATATGGATAAAATGATTCATCACTTCTACTTTACAAGCCATTATTTCTAATTAAAAAGTCTCCCATAAATACCTATTTTATTATGACATCTGCATGGTAAATAAATCCAAGTTATCAGTAAAACACTCAACAGGGAAATTACCTTAAAAATTACTTCATTTCCAAGTGAATCTTCCTAATTAAATTGACTATTTTCCTTCCATATATCTGAATAGCAATTTATAATAATTTAAATATCCAAAATGTAGGAAATCTATTGCTCTAAGTTTTTCTTAAGTTTCCAAGAAAACAGAAAAATTATTGTTAACTATTAGTTATTAATTTTCCAAATATTAATATGAAAATTTATAGAGCTGCCTCTATAAAAAGAAAAGAAATAAGTTGGAAAAAATCCATAAATTATTTTCCAAAACTCTAAGCTACAATAGTGGGGGTAAAATCCAATTCAAGTACATTTGCCATAAAGTAACCCTGTACATAACATAAAAAGATAGATACAAGACCCTAGTACAAAGTGAATTCCTTAACCTCAAGTAAGTTTGATGCTTCTCCTTTAACTTAGTAGCTTATTTTGTCCATCTGTAATCCTCTGAAAAGACAACATGGTATAATGGAAATATATCAAGGTTGTGTTTCTTCAGACACAGATGTGAATAGTTTATTAGTAAAACAGGCAAAGCATGTTGTTTTTGTTTTTTGTTTTTTGTTTTCCCTTTGTGCCAAGTATTTAGGGCTTGGGTTCTATCCTTTACTCTCCATTTAAGGCTTCTGGACAGTTAACCTGGAGATAAGACTCTGATAGAAATTCCTTCCCAGGCTGGTTTCAAATGATGATCCTCAGTTCTCAGCCATCTGAGTGGCTAGGATTACAGATGTGAGCCACTGGTGCCACATAAAGAATGTTCTTGATTAATCCTCAGTTTACAACCGTTAATCTTATTTACAAATATTTTTAATTTCTCAACCTGAACTGGTGTATACTCTCTAACATTACTGTGATTGTGGCCATATTATTGAAACTGTAAGCAAATACTGGACTGTGTCTTCTGCAAAGAATGAAAACCAAAATAACAGAAAAAAATAACAGAAAGAGAATCCAAGTTAGGAGAGTCAATTAAACCTAGCAGTGCTATCAAGTTTAACTCTCAATGCTTTAAAAATAGCTGTTTTTAGGTCATTCTATTAACTATATTTAATAGATATTACATATATTTAATATATATTACATATATTTTCTCTCCCTCTCTCTCTACACACACACACACACACACACACACACACACACACACACATATGTATACACACTGACTGAGAATGTATATTTGCCACATATAACAAAGTTAAAAGTCAGGCACTGGTGGCTCACACATGTAATCATAGCTACTCAAGAGGATGAGATCTGAGGATCATGGTTTGAAGCCAGTCCAGGCACAAAAGTCCAGGAGATGCTTATTACCAATTAACCACTCAAAAACCGAAAGAAGAACTGTGGCTCAAATGGTAGAGTGTAAACCTTCAGCACAAAGAGGCTCAGGGACAGTGCCCAGGCCCTGAGTTCAAGCCACAAAATCAACAAAACAAAAAATCAAAGATATAGACAGATAAAATTTAAGTCACATACCCTGGACAAGCATTTCACCAAATGAAATTGCTTAGTTCTAATGATGTGCTCATGAGATGGCCACTGTTATCATTACAGCTTTGTGGATGAAGAAACTGGGTAACATGGCATATAATAAGTGTAGCAAGTCATGACTAAGAAGCAGAAAAGATAACACAGTGAAATCTTACTCCTGCCGTGTATAGAACACATACTGCCTCTCACTCTTGGAAAAGAAACTGTGCACCTTCTGACAGAATTGTTCTTAACTTCATTTGAAATTATGGATTCTTTTTCCTTGAAGATTTGAAATTATGGATTATTTTTCCCTGAATTTTTCTTCCAGGTTGTCCTGCTATGACACCGTCTTTGTTTGCTTGGCTTCTTTCTAACTCATTAGCATTAACTCTTGGTGGCTTCCTTTAAGATCTTATCCTTGTACTTCTTTAAATAAGGGTGTTAAGTATAGTTTAAACTTTAAATGCAACCTGATTTTACACACCTTCCATGCTTTATGTTTTCCACTCAACTCCTCTTGTCCATCTTCTGTTAACACAGACTTGGATTCTAGATCCCAAAACAATGTCTATCCAATTGCATAATGAGCAGCGTAAGAACTTTCAGAGTACTCACAGTCTGAATGGCCCTACAATCATTACCCTTTCCTACTGATCCCCGTTCCACTTCCCTGTGACCTCAGGTCTCAGATGAATCAGATTGACGTGTAAGCTTCAACACATCATTCCTCATTCCTACAATGTAACAGCAATACCATCTAGTTCTCCTTACCATCTTAGCCATTTTCCCTCCCCCCAAAATGATGTCAAAGCTCATACAATAGAGGCCTTCTCAAATAACTATCTCAGCTATACCTGAATGGTAGCAATTAACTTTTAAAAATCATCCCTTATGTCAACCAAAATGTCACTGAGAAAGTCTTCCTTTTTCTGTCATCTGTTTAACATTTTCTATCATCAAACCAAGATAGCAACCCACAAATTATGCATAATCTTAATACACACATATATTTTTTCTTGTAGTGAAACTGGTTAAGTATATTACTAGGAACTAGCAGGACAGTCACTTTTCCCAAGATAGCCTTATAATATTTCAAATATCAGTCAGATGTTCTGAAGCAGCTACAATAGCTTTAAATATTTATTTAAATATTATACCAATATCCTGGACTGATTTCATTTTATTAAGTTTATGAAAAATATCTTTGAAATTATAGGAAATGAATGACAAAGTATAAGATTATCCATGCCACTTCCATTTAGCCATATCAATTTAAACATATAAATGCATATGCTTATGAATATATTAGTACATATCACAAGCATAAAACCACATATACTTGGAACAATCTTGGATAAATAAAGAAGTAACAAATCCCAATAGTGAAGGATATTTTACATTAGATATACCTAATCGTCATTCCAGATATCTTAAAAATCACGTATTTTAAATCATGTATTAAAAATTGTATGTATTTTAATTCTAAGCCTCCTGAGTTAAGATCTCCTACCCTGAAAATACATGAACACTCACATATACACACATGCATGTACACACATGCACACCAACACACACACACACACACCAACACACACACACACACACACACACACACACACACACACACACATACATACTGAAACCTAACAATTACAAGAAAAGTTGAAAATGTAAAGCAGGAATTTTATTTGTAGGTGCTTCTGATGAAACATTTCTTTAAAAATAAATCCTTTATATACATTATAAATGACATAAAATTAAAATGTAAGTTGAAGAAAGATATTTAGAAGTCATAATATCATTGAAACTTTGAAGAATGAATAGAGATTACTAAGTCCAAAACGTCATGACAAAATAAATTAGTGATGAATAATGAGGATCTATAGCTACCTACTCATGTCAGTGGATTTTGGCTCATACTCACTAATCTGCTAGTTTCAATAGTGTAGCTATCTTCTGTTACATATTACCAAAGACCCTACAAATTCGACAGTAAAGAGCAGAGTATACATATAAATGTACATAATTACATTAGCACAAATATTAAATACTTTTTACATATTACTAATGTCTACTTGTTTTGGCCTTGGAAAATTAAAAATGATTTCTATGCATAAAAGCAAGCAGGTGAAATAAGTCACTGGAGCAATAAAAAACAACACTTTCCACTTGTGTCAAAAATACAGTTTATTTTGGTTGTTGACAGTATGATTAGACCCCTGGTGATTTTTTTTTCTTGCACCTCATCAGATTGTGTTAGATGATATTTGCTAATTTTACAGAAAATAGCTAACAACTGTTATTTTACCTTAGGTTATGTAGTTATAAAAAACACAGCTAAAATTTTTGACTATAGATCTTATACTAACACTCCAAAACAACTACTGTGTGGTTTCATCTGGTATGTAAATTTGTTTGTCTGAAGTTGGCAACAAAAAAGAATTGGAAAATAAATTCTTAATTCACTTCTGCAAATAAGTAAATTTATTTTAAGCTTAAACATGACTTGAATTACTTTACATTTAAGTTTCTTCATTTATATAAATGAGATTTTGAACTGGTCTCTACACTTTTGGTCTATGCAAACATTTTATTATTCTAGGGTTCCAGATGATAAAATAATAGTTGAAGAAGAACTAAGCAATGAATATTATATGGAATCCAAAACATTATAAAATTGCTGATTACAAAAAATCTAATGCACATTTTTGTACGGATGTTTTCTAGCTCAATTAAAAAATCTTCTTTAATATAAAACATATCTCACAGCACAAAAACAAATTATATTAGAAAAGTGTGCAACAAAGTGTTTCACAGTGTAGATAGGCCCAATCTGATTTAAGATATGAAAGGTTAAAAAAAGATATTAGAAGTAAAAGTTAATAACTTAAGGTATTAAGGTAATTTTTAAATGTCCAAATACATTTTCAATGTTTGAAAAATAAAAACCAAGCTCATAATATTTTAAAAAAACAGTTGAATATAATACTTGAAATATATTACCATTCTTAATGCCATTCATGTCTAAATTATGAATTTTGAGAAGTAGAATAATATCATAATAACATAATAGTACTAAAACTAGAGTACATCCTAAATTAAGAGCAGTAATGAAATCAGTGACAGGATTTCTATTTGTAATAAAGAATAAATAATAATCTTAATTAAAATGACCTCTTTCTTTATATACATCACAGAGGTTGGCTGTGTGCCACCTGTACATCCAAGAAACTGTCTTGGCATCCCTCACTCAAGAATGAATATTCAACCCAGTTAATAAAATTAAATACTGAACACCATATTAATTTCATCCATGTGTGAATGTGAATCAATAAAACTTTCTACAAGAAAATGATCAAAACAAGGATTAGGCCTTACTGAAAATATTTTAAAGCAGATTTTTAAAAAAATTCTATTAAATGGTTTGTTTCAATCTAGGCTTGCTTTCTTTGGCAGAATGTATCAATTTGCCTTATCTTATTAAAGAACAGGGTTCTCAATAATGACACCAAAAAGTAATAAAATCAGTAGGCAGAATGAAAAACTGCAAGTAAACAAGGGAGTACACCACATTCAAACATGAGAGGGAGATACACACAAGAGAGTCTTAATTTTCTGACAACATAGATGTGCATATTAGCAAATGAATGTGCAAAGACAGCTAGGGAATTGCCAAATATCCCTTGTGTATCTTTACTTCTCACCAGCACACCAATGCTAATGACAGCAGTGCTATTCCTACGTTAATGTGAAATTGCATTTCTTTACCCTTGTAGATATGGGAAAACACACATTCTGTAAAGGAAATACAAAAGGAACTTTTCTTTGAGAACAATATTTATGAAATATCCAACATAAATGGTGGGTCTTAGATGACAAAAGCTTTTTCCTCCTTTTCTTTTTCCAACCACAACTATGACCAGCATGAGCATAAAAACAAAAATTCAATATAAGATCAGCAAGAAAACAGAGTCTTTCCCAAACAATAAAGACCTCAACTGCTTTCGTCCCTCATAGGAGATGGAAAAAAATCCCAGCTTCAAGCAATCGGGAGGAAGAGACTTATTGCCTAAAAGATATTTCTGACTTTTTTTTTAAACTGGACAAGTATTAACTGGAAACTTTCTTCTCTATGAACATATGATCAATCTGATCCCCTTCAAGCAATATCTTGCAGGTTTGTGGTTTGTGATGCTGGTGACTAAACTGAGGGCCTCACACAAAACAGGCATGAGTTCTACAATTCCAACTTCTGCCTACTACTTCTACAAAGGTTTTGTTTTGCCCAGATTCCCTCATGGAATTTGACATTTGCTCTGCTATTCAAAAAAGAACCCACATTTAGCACAAGATGAGACCCTCTGTCATATGTATGTAAATCTCTTTACATATAATAAATTTGGCTAAAACTAATATATAAAACCTATTACTATTTTATTCAACATTAAGGAAGACTTTTCTACCTTTTCTCCAAAATAACCATACAGAAAACACACACAAATTCAGAGTTTTTTTTCCTCCAGAAATCAGTGTTTTACACATTATTTGGTAAATATTATTGTTTTTTTTTGTATGAATCTGGTTGTTTAAATTTTTTCAGATAATATTTATTAGCAATACACACACATACACACACACAAGAAATATCCATTTATATTTTGCTTGAATGTAGCAGCAAATATCAAATTGGTACAAGTTCCTAAAAACTTAATAACTTCTACTTTTGCAAATGAGAAAACAGAAGTCAGGACATTGAAATTAGCCCGTGGTTTGTGCTCAGTTACAACTTTTCTAAATTATTTGTACTGGAATTCAGATATAAGGCAAAATCACTTTTCCAAATATCATTTTGTGCATAATATCTAATTTAGTGCTTAGTCATATTTGCTTCTCTATTTACTACAATTTGAAATTGAAATAATAGATTACTTTGGAGAAATGGGAAATTTTCATTATCATTGATTTTTAATTTTGAAAGCAAAGTTCAACTGCTTTATTTTTAAATAATAATTTATTTTATTGTAAAAGTGATGTACAGAACGGTTTCAGTTACATAAGCAAGGTAATGAGTACATTTCTTGTCAAATACTGTTACCCTCTTCCTCTCAACTGCTTTTTGAAAGAAGTTTAAAACGTATTTTAGAACTTTAAAATATGTAGACATGTATCCTTGTTAAGCTTTTTGTTATTTCCCTTCCCCTCTCCAAATTAGAAAAATGTATACACAAGATGCAGGGCACCAGAATCAAACAAAGTGAAAACAGGGGTTATGCCATGGAGGAAGAACGTACAAGAGAAACAAAAAAATCACATTGTACATTAGGTACATTAAAAACAACAGCAACAAAGATAAAAACCTCTGTTGTCCCTATCTTGGGGTTCATTTCACTTGTAACAATGTTCAACTATGTTGAAAATGAACTTTACAACTTTGGCTGGTGGAGTTGGGGAGGTAGGAAGGGAAGGGATGGTAGGGGAGAAACAAAGGTAATAATGTTCAATAGGAAATGTGCTCATTACCTTACTCATGTAACTGTAACCCCTCTTTACAGTATCTTTACAATAAATATATATATATATATATATAATAAAATATGTAGACATAAAAACACAGCTTTAAATTTCACTAAAAAAATCTACAAAATTATTGATTTTCATTTCAACCACACTGAGACAGATATTATGATTTCAAATTAACTTTAAACCTTTAAACTTAATCTTGAAATAAGTGCATGGATAGAATATTCTACTAGCAGTAAAAGTTTAGCAATAACCCATGGCCTTAATCTTGAATCAATATATTTTTAAATTAAATAAAAAGTGATACCCTCTTTAAAATCAGAGTAGAGCAATGTTCTTAGTGTAAGCAGGTCAGGTAGTAGCATAAGCCTGTGACTCTGACTAGTAGGCAGGTGAATCACAATGAGAGGCCAGCCAGGCATAAAAGTTCATAACTCTATTTCAACTAATCAATGCATGGGCACTGTGGCATGCTCTTATTATCCCTGCTAGGAAAGAAACACAGTAGTTGTGTGTGGTGGTATACAACTTTCACCCCAGCTAAACAGGAAGCAAATAGGAGGGCAAGAGTCCAGAACAGCCAAGGTATAAATAAGACCCTAACTTAAAAAATAGCCAACACAAAAATAGCTAGCAGAATGATTAAAGCAGTCCAGTACCTGCCTAACAGAAAGAGGCCCCAAGTAAAAATTTAGTACTGGAGATGAGGAGTTGATGATGGTAATGGTATTTATGATGATGTTGATGATGATGAATATAAAGAAATTTCTCATTCTAGGAAGCAGGTGTAAGGTGAAAATTTTTCTTCTCCAGTAAAACTGAAAACCCTGGACATCAAAACATGAAACCTACAAAGGCTCTGAAATATAGCTAGCAGGCCAGTTGGTGGTCTCAGGATTCAAGACCCAACATTGCCATGTCCTGAATTTTCTTTTTGACTTGGATTTCCAGACATATAGCAGAAGAAAATGGTAACTTTGAAACAGTAACAGGTTTAGATGAAACAATGGTGCTAACTAAAGTTGAGCCAAAGCCCTAAAAAGAGCCAGTGTAGTAATTCAGACAAGTTTTTGAAACTCACAAACTTAACTCAGGCAAATGAAACAAGCAGAAAAATGTGTAGCTCCATATCTTCCCAAGCTAGCAAAGGTCAAGGAAAAGATAAAGTTCAAAATCCCCTTGGATACTAAAAGGCCTGTCATATCCTTCCTCAAAGTGGTAGTGCCAAGAGAGGTTTACTGGGCAC
The DNA here is from genome assembly GCF_019054845.1 of Dipodomys spectabilis. Taxonomy (NCBI): domain Eukaryota; kingdom Metazoa; phylum Chordata; class Mammalia; order Rodentia; family Heteromyidae; genus Dipodomys; species Dipodomys spectabilis. The sequence goes on along the minus strand of NW_024870720.1, from coordinate 20,163,177 downwards.
CTTAGACTTTCCATCCCACTCACTCTACCAATGAAGATTAACAAAAACCTAACCTCGACCACCAGTAACCAACCTTATGTCCCTAAAATGATGGTATAACCAGAGGCCAAGTGACCATTTTCATCACTGTATATATGTAAGGAGGCACACCTGCCCACAGCATTCATGACCATCTCATTTCAGGAAATAAATGTAGTAGAGATCTCAGCTTCTCAAGCTAATCCAGTAATAACAACAATAACAACAACAATAATGATACATTTTCTAATCAGATACCAGCGACTCACTCATATCTAATCCTAGCATCTCAGGTCTGGAAGAGAGTAATTCAAAGTCAGCCCAAATGGAAAAATCCTTGAGACTTCATATCAAATATTGCTCGCCGTAAGCCAGGCTGCAGGAGTGGCTTGTATGGTAGGTAGGTCACCAAGCAAACAAGCAAGCTGAGCAAGAAGATGAGGTCTTGCATTCAAACCATGGTATCAGCAAAAGAAAAAAATAAAAAGGAACTATTTCAAAAGCTGGCTATCTACAAGTTAAACCCACCTAGCAGTAATAAGGCAGTGCCTCCCTGCTTTGGGCTACAATAAAATATCCAATTAAAACACAATATTCCAACAACATAAAATATTTAAAATAGAATATTTAAACAAAATATCCAAGTTTTAATTGAAAATCATTTACCATAGGGAAGATGCAGAACACTCCAAACTTAAGGTCAAAATACCAAAGATAGAATCATCCAATAGCTTTTAAAGCAGCCACTTCACTAATTCAATGAGTAATCCTAAAGTTGCATGAAATACATCATAAAATGTAATCTTAACAAAGACAAACAAAAATCTCAGCAAGGTAACAGAAGTAAAAAGAAATTTAGAACATAAAAAATTTCAAAAATTTGCATGAAAAATTCCAGAGAGAAACCCTATAGCCAGGAGGAAAGACACAAAGAAAAGAAGCATTCATTTAAGTTAGGTGTTTTTGCTGCTGCTGTTGTTTTTGTTGTTGTCTTGTGTTTGGGAGGGGCCATAGATTTGCTCAATCAGAATCAAGGGATAAGAATAACAGTAAAAAGTGAAAAGAGGGGCTGGGAAGGTGGCTCAGTGGTAGAGTGCTTGTCTAGCATGCATGAGGCCCTGGGTTCAATTTCTCAACACCACATAAGCAGAAAAAGCTAGAAGTGGCACTGTGGCTCAAGTGGTAGAGTGCTCACCTTGAGCTGAAGAGCTGAGGGACAGTGCCCAGGCCCAGAGTTCAGGCCCCACAACCAGCAAAAAAAAGTGAAAAGAGTCTGAGAAGCTAAAACAAAAAAACTGCCATTCCTATTGTGGTAGCTGAGTCAAGAGCCACATGAAGGCTTCCAGAACACCCATTGCCAACCTCTTCCATGGGAGTTTACCCCACTCAACTAAAATGGTTGGTTTTCAATATCTCCAGCCAAACACCAAACATCCTGAAAAAACACCCAGTTTTAGGAGGTGGAAATCTAACTGAATGAGAGTCAAAACATTCTCAGCTCTAATTTAAACAAGAAAATGGCTAATGAATTCTTATCAATAAATAGACATATCACTGCACTACCTGAAATTGCTTAAAGAATTTTCTCAGGAATATCATTTCTGACTCATTTGGCAAAATTCTCTGAACTATCCAAAGTAATTCCTGACATTCAATACATCAAATAGAAGAAGTGCTTCAAATAGCACAGCTTTAGCCATGCTTAAAATTTCTGACAGGTCACAAATGTGTAGAAAATAGAATTTAATAATAAAGGTAAAGGGAGCCGGTAATTTTTCTTGACCAAAGGTAAAGAATACAACAATTTCAACCACATTGATTCTTTAAAAGTAGAAAATAACTAGAAACACAAACATTAGTGCTAATTTTCCTTCATTTGCACTCCTTAAAATGCTATTTTGAGCTGTTTTGTTTCCTTTTAATTTAAAGGAAGTAAAGGGATGACATTGATCAAGATTTATTGTATTCATAAACTATTTTTAATGGCAATTCCTTTGTGTAACTACTTAAAGATGATAAATGAATAAAATAACTATATATATAGGATGAAGGGGAAAAAACACACATGTAAAGATTCAGTTAGTATAAAAATTCAGCAGACCTATGTTCACTGGCCACATTCGGTGATTTCATACTAAGCCCCAGACTGTTTTAGTTCTTTCTACAGAGATATAAATTTTAAAATATATGTAAAATGTAAAGTTTGTACCTCTTAAATTAAGAGAATCTGGCAAAAAATCTTCTTTTTTGGGGGGGAGGTTAACCTTATAAATCAAATAATTTTTAATTTTAATAAAAACAGTTTTTCTGGATTAAATTTTGATTTTAAAAGTATATATACTCTTTCATACTCTTTTGTATGTATCGCTATGACAGCAAAGAATGTATGGAGTAACTTTACCTGTATCCAAAACATTTATATCTCTACACAAGCTGGCTTTGTAGGTGTTTTCCTTTAGCTAGGCTTGTCTGAAGCAGTGTTTTGGAACGTGAATTACTTAAGGCTGTCAGAATGTTTTATTAGGAAAAAAAAAAGAATGATATGTACTCTGCTTGATAAATACAAAAAGATAAAGCTTTGAATAGACATACAAAAATCCTCAATATTTTCAACAAAATGGGACCTATTTTCAGTGACCTTCATTTCCTGAACCCACAGATCTATAGACACGTAATCTTTGATAAGGGAGCTAAAAAATAGAATGGAAGAAAGACAGACTCTTCAATAAATAGTGTGGGCAAAAATCGGTTAAACACCTGCAGAAAATTCAGCTAGGTCCTTATATATCACCAACTCCAAATGGATCAAAGACCTCGAAGTCAAAACAGATACCCTGAAAATATTACAGGAAGGAATAGGAGAAACTCTAGGGCTCTTTGGCACAAGCCAAAATTTTCTTAACAAAGACCCAGAAACACAACAAATCAAAGAAAAGTTGAACAAATGAGATTGCATTAAACTGCAGAGCTTCTCCATGGCAAAGGACATAGCTAGCAAGATCAATAGAAAGCCCACAGATTGGGAGAAGATTTTCACTAGCCATACAATGGACAAGGGTCTCATATCTAAAAGATACTTGGAACTCAAAAAATTTAATCCCCCAACAACAAATCCTCAAAGAAGCAACTGCCCAATAAATAAGTGGCCTAAGACTTAAAGAGAAACTTCTCTGAAGAGGAAATAAGAATGACCAATAGACACATGAAGAAATGCTCAACTTCTCTAGCCATAAAAGAAATGCAAGTCAAAACAACATTGAGATACCACCTTAACCCAGTTAGAATAGCTATAATCAAGAAATCTAATAACAGATGCTGGAAGGAACGTAACTAAAAATGAACCCTACTTCATTGTTGGTGGGAGTGTAAACTTGTTAAACCACTTTGGAAAGTAGTATAGAGGTTACTCAAAAGATTCCTAATAGAGCTCCCCTATGACCCAGCAATCCCACTTCAGGACAATTACCCAATCACAGTCAAGGTCATACTAATGCTACCAGGCCAACTATGCCTATCGCAGCATTATTCACCATAGATAAGATATGGAACCAACCCAGATGCCCCTCAGTAGATAAATGGATCAAGAAAATGTGGTACATATATACAATGAAATTCTATGCCTCCATCAGAAAGAATGGCACTGCTTTATTTTTTTTCAGGGAATGGAAGACTTGGAAAAAAATATATTAAGTGAAGTAAGCCAGACCCAAAGAAACATAGGTCCCATGGTTTCCCTTATTTGCAGTAACTAGTATATGTCTAGGATAATCTTAACAGAGAAGCAGAAAAGGTCAAAAATCTATGTATATAAGACCTTATAAGATGATGCTAAGTGAAATGAACCCCAAGATGTGGACACAAGAGATTTTTTTTCTGGAGGTTTTCTGGGGGATTTTTTTGCTGGGTTTTTTTTTGTGATTTTGTTTCTTTTTTATGTTCTTTCCCCTTCTGTGTAACCCCTGTTATCACTGCATTTGATTCCGATGCCCTACATCTCGTATATACATTGTACTTATTTGGGGAGGGGAAGGGAAATAACTAAATGCTGAAATAAGGATACACAAATCCACCCATTATAACAATGAGATGTACAAGACACTCTGTTGAAAATGATCTTTACAACTTGTAGTGGAGGGAGGGAGGAGTTGGGGAGGTAAGAAGGGAAGGGATAGTAGGGGAAATACAAAGAAGGAGGTAAAAACGCTGATAGTAATTGTATTAATTACCTTACTCATGTAACTGTAACCCTTCTGTACAATATCCTTTTATTTTTTTTTAATTGTGAAAATACCGTACAGAGGGGTTACAATTACATGAGCAAGGTAATGAGTACATTTCTTATCAAGCATTGTTGCCCTCTCCTTTGTTTACCCTTCCCATCCCTTCCCATTCCACCCCCCCACACCTCCCTGGTCCTTCCTCCTCCCCACCCCTCCCCAACCCCCCCAAAGTTGTAAAGTTCGTTTTTCCACAGAACGTCTTGTATATCTCCTGTTTGCAATGGGTCCACCTTTATCCCTATTTAAACAATTTTTTTTTCCTTTCCCCTTCACAAATTATACCAACATCAAATACAGTGAAAACAGGGGTTATACCGTGGGGGAGGGACATACAAATGAACAAAGAAATCATCTTATAAATATGTTAGAAACAATCTCAAGAAAGAAAAAAAACATTTGAATCCTTATCTTGGGGTTCATTTCGCCTAACATCAACTTATCTGACCGTTTCTGCTTGTCTCAAACATATATTAGTTATTGCAAACAAGGGAAATCATGCGACCTATGTTTCCTTGGGCCTGACTTACTTCACTTAATATAATTTTTCCAAGTCTTTCCAGTACAATATCTTTACGATAAAAAAAGAAAGAACAAAAAAGAATAAAGAGCATCCAAGGTCCCTTATCCCATATACTAATGATTAAGGCAGAGCTGGTTTTGAGGGAGAATATTCCCATATCACAGTTGCGCATGAAAAATAGTATTTGTGATTAACTTCTGAGTCAAAATGAAAACATCAACAATGAAATTCCATTATTAAGACTCTGAAGTCAATATCTTTATGCTCAAGAATCAACACCTTTCTATATTCCTGATGTTTATTTGAAATTAATCTATAACAGTGATTTAAGTGCTCTCACAACTAAGCTTAATAGCATGTTAGTCTTAACAATAGGCAGTAAAAATCAGCAATATGCAAACACAGTGTTTTCTCACTAATCTTAGAAGGGGAAAAAAGCAGGCTATCACTCCATTTAAACTGGAGTCTCAACCAGCATCAGTATACACTCATTTATATCCTATATAAATAAAGCATCCTAGCTAAAAAATTCATTCCTAGCACAAACTCTGGTAAGTTAGATCAATTTCATGAGGTTTAAGTTGGAAAATCAGGCCACAGTTCAAGGTCAGTTCCTCAAACCAGTGAAAGCTGAGGAACTGATAAGAGGTGTCTGTTCACTTGTTCTCTACTCAATGTTCTAGTATACCTACTGAAATGAAGCAATTCATAACAAGTACCCTGACCAGGTAGGGAAGAATGGATAGCCATTCATTGCCCCATGTACTACACAAATCCAGGTATAGAGTCCATAGTTTAAAATAGGCTCCTCATTCACCAATGAAAGACTAGCATGAGAGGTAAGATCCAAACTAATCAATTCACCAAATTTGAAATTTATTGAAGGCAAAGAGAAAGAGCATAATAATTACCTTACTTAAAATATTAAGAAAATAAACAGCTTTGCAAGATGCTTAATTTTGGTGAAATTTCTCTGAGATCTGTAGGCCTATCCTATAGATAGTTCTGGCTTCTTTAATTTTAACCTCTCCTTATAGTTTTCTCTCTCCTCTCCACCTTGAAAGCTGTACCTTGTTTCAGAATGATAGAATGTAGGATTAAAATCATATCTATTTAAATGGTTATTTCTCTAAATATTCAGAGGAAAGCATTGTTGTTATTTAAAATATTAATAATTTGAAGCCGGGTATGGGTGGCTCATGCCTGTAATCCTAGCTACTCAGGAGGCTGAGATCTGAGGATTGGGGCAAGAAAGTCTGTGCCACTAGAAAACCAGAAGTTGCGCTGTGGCTCAAGCGGTAGAGTGCTCGCCTTGCATGCCTGAGGCCCTGGGTTCAATTCCTCAGCACCACATAGGCAAAAAGAAAAAAGCCAGAAGTGGTGTTGTGGCTCAAGTGGTAGAGTGCTCGCCTTGAGATGAAGAGCCCAAGGACAGTGCCCAAGCCCAGAGTTCAAGCCCCACAACCGACCAAAAAAATTAAATAATAATAATTTGAGTTCATAATGTATAAAAAACTTTGACTTCTTTAGTCATTTATTCATTCATTCTCTAGTGAATTTATTCACTCATTTATAGACATTTATTTTTTATTTATGTGTAATGCAAACAAAAGGAATTTTAATAATTCTGAAGATATTCATTTGTAAAGTATTAATCGTTAAGTATGTACAGTACATATGAGCCAGTCCAATTTCCTCCATCTCTAGGATTTTAATCTGTAATGCCTTTTTGTAATCCCTGATATTTAAGCCTCTATTCCCTTTTCCTAAATCTTTCTAATCCCATTTTATATTGAATGAGAAATCATTGTTATGGAGCTTTGGAAGTTAAAACAAACTGCATGGTAAACTAAAAATCGGTTTACATGGTTATCATTTTTCCTGTTCTTTGCAGATACCTCCAGGATACCATTAAGATGTCATAAGTAAAGAAAAGCTATGATGATCTTCAGTCTTTGAGTCTGAAGCTTCACAGGACATAAAGAAAGAAAACTATATTAAATTTATTTTATTGAACTTTCAAAGTTTATTCAAAATTTACAACAGAAGATATTTTATGAAATATTTCAAGGAAAGAGTCAAGTAGTATGTGAAGACAAAAACCATATTTACTTCTGCAATACCTAAACAAGCTATGTTCAAAATTACTTTGCCTTATTATATTTAATGCAACTTTTTCCATGTGATTCTAATCCTAGCTCCCAGTTAGCAAAAATTGTCCCTCAAATTGTTGTTATTACTAGTTCTGCAAATTATAATAAAGCTTTATAAATTTTTGTTGTATAAGAATGATGCTTTAACTATATTTATCAAAACACCTGAAACAAGTACAGAAGACTTGAAGAATTACTTGTATAATTATTTGCATTACTGTAGAAACACTGCAGGAATGCAATAAAGCCCATACAAGTCACCAAGGCAATTATAACCATGATATTATATTTTGTTATTTTTACCCTTAGTTGAAATATGAAACCTTACCCTCTCTTTTATGACAGCTGTTTCTATGGAATGATTTGTGGCATGTAACCCTCGGCCATTAGCAAAAGGAAATACCAATGACATCACTTAGCCATTACAGGAGATAAGCTCACCTATTACAGAACAATACTAACAGTGTTTCATGTTTTTAACAACTGGGCATGATAAATAAGGTGTGCAGAATATTTTTTGTGCAAACATACTGTAGTTATTACAATATTTGAATCTCTCTTGTCCCTTCAAAATATGAATATACTTAATTACAAAGGTCTGTTAATGCCAAAGATTTATAAACCACATTACCTGTCTTGTTATATTTTAATAATTAAAAGAAGAAAAAAAGTTAAAATCTAAAATAGCACAAATGCAGTTTACCTCATGTTTTATAAAAGTATGCTATCTATCAAAAGAGAATTTAACAGAATATTAAACACATATGCATGCTCATCATTTGTTGATAAAAATATATTCCCTTATTTATATATCATCTTCTAAATGTATTGGTAACTCATGTAAAAACAACATGTATTTCTTCATTAAATACTACAATCATTAGTTTGACGGATGAAATTTAGCTACTCGTGTTAATTCTCATAGGCAAGTTATCCTAAGCTATACACTATAAGAACCTATAGCACTATACAGGCAAAATACATTATGGAGAATTCTGGTCTCAGCCTAGATTCAAACTTTGGCTTTCCCTAATGTTAACTGTGTTTCCTTTCCTCAAATTTTGTATTTTCCTTTTGTCCTGTTCTCTGTTCTTACAAAGTTGATGTGTACAAAAATTATGATACTGAATATGCATACAGCAGATTTACAATGCCTTCTTAGTAAGTGTTAAATGTGTTCATTAGGAGTGCTTTCTGCTATTTTAATAAAGGACTGAATACAGTGTCTGAGGTTTGTTTATTTCTGCAAATTTCTTTAACTTCTTGTAAATTCATTTCACTGAAATAAATAAAATATTATGTAGCCAGAAGACACATAAGGCAAAAAGTAATATCTGGTAAGCTTTACATTTCTAGCAAGAACCAGATGTTGAATTACACAGATAAAAATTCACTCCTTTGCTGCTTGTGGCTGACCATTACACTGAGCAATGTTAATTACTTAGAAAGCTCAGCATTTGGCAATGTGAAAAACATGTTTTGAATTTTATACAAAGAAGCTTCTAACCTAAGAATTTGGCTCAGTTAGGGTCAAAATCATGATTTGAACATGTTTTTGTCTGGGGATTTTTTAAACACTTAAATCTCATAGGTTCAACATTTAACAAGTAATTTTACATTTTATATTTTTCTCTAAAGACTTTTCAAGATTCAAATCAACTGAAATAAATAATGTGTGTTTGAATATACTTTGGTATCCTACTTGGCTTAATGGACAGTTTTCATGCCATAGGAATGTCTCGGTAATTCTTTTTGTTTTCAACATAAATCTCAGACTTGAGAATCCTTTGGGTATCGTATATTTGAGTTAAATAGCTCATAAATAATGTAGTTAAGATTCAGTGCTAAGTTTACAAATAATGCTTCTTACAGAATAGAGCTCTTTGCATATATTAACAGGCAGTATGTACAGTTTCTATAGTACTAATTATGATTAAAGTTGAATTCCTGACTACCTGTCAGTCTATGAAATGTTTCCTTTCCTACTGCAATAGTTTACTCTTTTAAATATATGACCTTTTGAAATTGGAAATTACTATCTTACTCTCTACAATGAGCAAGTGACTTAACATCTAGGACTCCCCTAAGATTGCATCCCCAACGATATTCTATCTTTTCACAGACATAGGTAGGTGCTCTGAAGATTTTTCAACATCAACTCTCAGAAAGAAATTGTAAGAAGAACCTCTCTGGTCATGTTCCATCCATATTTCCTTATATTTCAGTTGCTTATGCATATTCTGCTATTGTCTATGATATTCTCATATAGTTCAAATATATTTTTCTCTTTGTGTATTTTATTGTCATTATAAAGGTGATGTACAGAGGGATTATAGTTATGTAAGTCAGATAAAGTAAACATTTCTTTTTGATCAGTGTCATTACTTGCTCTCCCCCAGTTTTTCCCTCTTGTCCCTACTCATAAGTTGTATAGTTCATTTCAACATAGTGTCTAGTGAGTACCACTGCTGCATTTGTTCACTGTTTTCTATGCCCCCACTTATCCTCACAAAAGCTGATAAATGAACATGCAAGACAAAATGAAAATAAAACAAAAACAGAATCAAAGAAAAAATCCTCTTGTTTCCATTTGCTGGAATTCATTTCGATAAATATTATTTTATTATGATAAGATGCACATAGGTATTGTGCCTTTATGTTTTGGATATTTTTATAAGATGAGGGAACATAACATTTTAGATTTCCCAAAACAAAGCTTTTCATTTACACCACTGTTTAATTATTCTTTTAATACTTTCTGACTTGATCCTTGAAGACATGAATGGATTTTCCCTTTTGACTGATATATTGCAACTCCTTTTAGAAAGGACAAAAGTGAACACATTATTGATTCAGACTAAACTACATAATGTATCAAGATGGTTAGTTTTTATTCAGAGTGGTAATAAAAAATTGATGTATTGAAAGACTCTTCACATTTCTTAGCAGTAAGTTTACCCGAGGAATCCTCCACATTGGCAAATATTAAAGCCCAGATAAAGAAGTGTCAAATGTTGTGATTCTATCTTTGTTCAGGTAAATTACTTTAAGTCCATCTAAATAATGTTTTATGGATCTTGGATTCATTCTTGCATTTTGCAGACTAGAATTTAAGCTGCAGTGGGGAAAGAGCATGGGTACTGTCTGTGCTCACACTAACTAAAAAGGAAAAATTACAGAAAAGTGCTGTCTTCAGGGAAAATACTTCAAAAGCTGGTTTTTTTCTCTCTCACTCTCTCTCTCTAGATCATACCTCACTGGTCCCCAAAGAGACCTTCTTTGAATCCAACAGAATAAATCAGATTTATTTTATTTTTACAGCTAAAATGTTCTTAAAAATACTATTCCTCTCCCTCTGTGAAGTTATTTCAACTTACAAGTATATATTATTGATGTGTGCCATTATTTAGGGTTAGAAACCTATAGGTTGAGTTCAATTTCATAAGATAGCCTACATGGCAACTTCAGACACAGACAACAGGATAGGTTATTCTCTGCACTCCTGACCAATGGTTATAAAGCTAACATACCTATTATCCACTTCCTTGGGTTTAATAATTGCTGAAACTGGCTCATGAAACAAAAGATTCTATTTATTAGAATACCAATTTAGTATAAGGGATGGGAAAGGGAAACAAAGGAGGAGGCTACAATGCTTGATAAGAAATGTACTCATTATCTTGCCCATGTAATTGTAACCCTCTGTACAGTATTTTCACAATAAAAAATAAATAAAAACTTAAAAAAGCAAACAACTTTCTCTCTCTCTCTCTCTCTCTCTCTCTCTCTCTCTCTCTCTCTCTCTCTCTCTCTCACACACACACACGTATCATGAGAGCATTGGAGAAGGTCAAATATGGAAGGAAAGACAGAGAGTTTCAGACTCTCCACGTGTTCACCAAACCAGCCTTCTCCAGTTTGTCCTTGAGATTCTAATGGAAGTTTTATGATATAAACATACTTGGTTATATCCCTTCCCTTGGTTTTTAAGTTAGGTTCTGGGCCCTGCTTGCTCCTATGAGAGGGAGCTTTGGGACTGAATGCAGCCAAGATGCTGAGCCCATCCAGTAATCCGCAGTAATCTCAGTCATGGAACAAGAGGTAAATTGCATTTACCACTTCAGAGACTGCAAGGGTTTGGGGAACTGTGTGTAGGATGCTGAAGCCGCCCCCAAATACATAGTATGGTGTCACAAGGGGAAAGCCCTGATTGGGCTAGTTTTTGCAATCCAGGCACACACTGAGATTGAGGGAAAATCCTGTAGGGCTAACATGAAAACACAGCTGCGCATAAGCCAGGCTGAGTTCTCACAGGGAAAAAAAATCGGCTGGGAAGTTGATGTAAAATTTCAAACCTCGAGAATGACTAGGGAGTACGTTTCTGTTGTTGAGGTCTTCTCGGTGATGGTATTGTGTTGTAGTAGTCCATGCAATAAAAATTTGATAAACTAATGATGGATGGATGGATGGATAAAGCCACATTTCCTCTACATTCAGCTGCTTTTTTTTTTTATTATTGGAAAGAACAGCATCTAACTTCCTGGCATTTGCCTGCTTTTCTTCACTCTGATGGAGAGAAGAAAGGTGACTTTTCTAACAAATGAGTTTAGGGAAGGAACATGACATAGTTCATTTCACTTTCCTGTCCGGTGTCACCATCTCTGGCCATCCAGAGGAAACCGAAATTCAGGAAAATTAGCCCATCCATAAGTTTTACAGTGATGTCATCTTACCTAAGTAGGCAGGTAAGTATCCTAATGCACTTGAAACTATTCAGTTCCAGGATATAGCACTGGAAGCTGTTAGGGTTTGAATATAAAATCTCCCCCATACACTCTTGTGTGGAGGGGATGGAAACTTTGGGAAAGGGACTCAACTGGACCAAGTAAGTTACTGTGGGCAAGACTTCCAAAGCTATACTGGTCACTTCCTCTCTCTCTGTTGATCATAGGCTATAAGGTGAAAAGTTTCTACTACAAGTTCTGCAACCATAATAGCTTGATACTTAGTATCATTATTCTTATTTATTTAGTTAGTTTTGGTGCTGGTCCTGGGGTTTGAATTCAGGGCTTGGAAACTGTCCTTAAACATTTGTGCTCAGGGCTAGTGCTCTACCACTTGAGTCACAGCTCAGGTGTTTTTGTTTTTGTTTTTGTATTCTTTTCTTTTCCCGGTAGCTACTTAGAAATACAAGTCTCACTGGCTTACCTGCCCAGACTGGCTTCTAGCCAAGACCCTCACCTCAGATCTTAGCCTCCTGACTTAACTAAAATGTACAAATAAATTATTGACTAAAATGTGAAACAACTAATATGCAATTCTGAGTAAATTCAGTCACTGTGTGTAAAAATTTGAGCTATGTAATTTGAGAGTAGGGACCAGATGAGGAAAGAGGGTGAAGACTATAGAAGCGGGGATACTGATGAAGATGCATTTCACTCACAGCCTGAATTGAAACCCCTTTGTGTGAATACTTAATAAAAACAAATAAATAATAAAATATTCAGTGACAATGAGGGATTTATTTCTGGAGTCTGTATGCTGTAACATCAGTCTATATTTCTGCTTGGATACCAATATAATGTTGTCTTTGTCATTATAAACTGGTAGGCACACATTTTATTTCTTGTGGACAAATACCTAGAGTAGAACTGATGCATCATTGAATAGTGTTTTTTCTTTAGAAAAAATTTCTACAAAGTTTTCCAAAACTGTTGTATTAGTTCATACTCTTACTAGCACGAGATGTGGATTGTAGTTTCGGGAGATCTTTGTTAAATTTTGGTGGTGTCACAATTTTAATTTTAACCATGTTAATGGGAGTTGTCATATATGGTTTTGGTTTGTGTTTCACTGATAACTAATCTTGCTGGACATATTTTTGTATTTATTGTCCTTCTTTTATCAACATATTTTAAATGTCTTCTTGTTTTATTTCTTAATTGTTCTACTTGAAATACTACATTTCCCGCATTTCACTAGTTTTTACATTGGTGAATGGTTTAAAATACACATTAAAATGATTCCCAACTATTGAAATAAAAAAATACTATCCATGTATGTTTTTCCTCCAATAGTGACACTAACTATTCAGTATATATTTTAACTAATTTACAAAACGATGTATCATGAATGACTTAGTTTAACTTGTTTCTTAGAACCCTTTTTTGTCATGGATGACAAACTCTCTTAATAAAAATGGAATTTTAAACTGATATCACAACCCCAAATATTAAAAAATTCAAAGGTTATAAGCAAAAATTCCAGTGTTTGAGTTAAATTCACCACACCTTTATTTTTTAATCTACCCTTACATGAACTATCACCAAGTCCCAAAAGTCAGTCAGCGATCTTAAAAAGAATAATAAAAGAAATTGTATAAGTTCAAAAAATTCAAAAGGTGGTAGAAAAATAATCATTCAAAATGTAATAAAAATAATGTTCATATGAGGATTATAACAGAGTGTTCAGTGTATTCCATGAACACATGACTTACCATTAAGCAAATATAATTAAGGACAAGGGAACTGTACTGTACTTTTCCTCTCCTTTTTTTTTTTTTGTAACTTTAGCTACACATATGGAGCATTTTGTTTCACTTCTGGTTAACTTTCTTTTAATCAAAGACCCCCACTGTAATGCCTCCACACTGGGCTCAGTGTTGTGGTTACCATAGAAACCATAATTCTGAATGTCCTAACTTGTGTGATTAAAATTTAACACAAAGTAACATTGATAGTCTCCCCCATTTCCACTACCACCAATATCCAATTCTAATTAGCAGCACAATAACTTGTTTGGAAGGAATAAAAAGCTATGACCACCCTAGCTTCACATTGCCAGTTATTCACAGAGACTCTCACCAACAATGTATATTGATGGTTTTCTTTTACAAATTGACTGGTTTAGACTAGGAATTATTCCTAGTTGACTTTCTTATCACCCCTTGAGGGGAAAAAGCATAGACTTTCCTTCTTCTTTCTATACTATGGGCGGATTTTAGTTTTAATTCTGTATTTTACATGAATATTCAACTAAAGAAAAAAGCTTTCTGCAAATGGTATGACCTACTGAGGTAATAAAACTATTCAACATTTTAATTCCTCAAATCGACTTGTAACAATTATATTCATTTCTGTAATTGTTACATTGCCCTCGTTAAAATAGAATTAACCTTTCTAGATATATTAATCACAAAGATATGACATATGTTAAATCTTTATAACTAAAGTTTAAAAACTCAACTCTATTTTTCCCTTTTCTTCTTCATGAGCACTCTTAATAAGAACTGACAAACTCTTATTATTCTATTAATGGAATACAGTCTTTCTTGCTGGTTATTTTGATTTGCCAAAATTATATTATCTCAAGGCATACTTGCACTAATCACTGCTAATGTAACTTGTTGCTATTTCTAAGAAGTACATATTTATTGCACCAATCACACAACAATGGGAAATTGGGAAATTACACTTAGTCATGTGAGAGTAAACTTAATGGAATTCGTCCTCACTATGCAAATCAGAGGAAATTGTTTAAGTACATAGAACAAGAGGGTAATTAGTCACTAAGTCCAGCACTCACATTTTTTAGACGAGATCTCGGCTCATGCTGCTTAAGGGATGTCTTCATTATATTTGGTCTCATGAGTTCAGGTACTCCTTTAGCATTGTTAATCATGAACTGAAGAAGAGAATTTTCTCTCTCTGTTTGCTACCACCGAATTCTACTACTATTTAGAAGCCTGAATCACTGGGAATATGCACAGTATATTGAAATTGTAAAATAGGCCTTGAAAATAAAAAGTTAATGAAATTAGTCTAAAGGGATGAAATATGTACTAATTTCTAGGATGTTACATTATCTTCTGACACATGATTTTTATCAGGCAAATTTTTGTTTTTCACCTGAAATATCTTATCTTTAATTTTACATCTTTAGTATTAATACAACCTTTAGAGTCAAGGTTAAGGCAGTCAACAGTACCCTCAACTAATTAGTATTAATTCCTACTGTGAAATACAGTTTTAAAGTCACGGCTATGAGAATTTCACCCAGTTCACTGAAATATTATGCATCTCTAGTGAAAGCTCTGATTATTAGTGCAGTATGATATTTTTTATTTTATACACCCAATTTTGGCATTTAAATACATAATAACTTTAATGCTCTCTAAACCCATGAACAATCTACATTTCCATATCCTTTCCACTTACAAGTACAGGATTGTCCTATGCTACAAATGGTCTATTCATGGCTTTTATTTCTAATTAAAATGTGTAAATAAATTCTAGTAACCCTGGAGTAAGTTGTTGTTTCCTCTGAAATTGGAAAGAATGAGGGACAGAAAGAACTTGAGTGTGTGTACTGTGGGAAGGGCAGGGAAAGTTAGAGAGAGAACAATAAAGAAAAGAAGGAATGTAAAAGGTAAGAGGGAGGGAAAGAGAAAATTAAAAACAAACAGATATTGTGTCTACCAAAACGGATCTGGCAGGTGAACATATTAGTTAATGAAGCATCATTGATGAAGCATCACTCGAATATGACAGGTCTCATTTCCAGTATAAAAAGAGTCAAACATGTTTTTAAAAACTGTTGTCCCGGGCTGGGAAGGTAGCTCAGTAGTAGAGTGCTTGCCTTGCATGCACGAGGCCCTGGGTTAGATTCCTCAGTACTACATAAGCAGAAAAAGCTGGAAGTGGTGCTATGGCTCAAGTGGTAGGGCTCTATCCTTAAGCTGAAGAGCTGAGGGATAGTGCCCAGGCCCAGAGTTCAGGCTCCATGACTGACAAAAAATAAATAACAAGACAAACAAACAGACAAAAAACCCTGTTGTCTGATAAAAGAGGTTCCATAAATGGACACATGAAAAGACATAGTCAAAAAGATGAAATGGTTAGGGGTCAGCAAAAACTTATGGAATCCAACCATGGCATAAACCAGAGCAACTTTATTATTGTCAGTAGTAAGTGTCATTTTGAGTTTGTTAAACAGAACGAACATGAGAAAAATTAAAAAATCCAGCTGAAGGCTTTAAAGATGAAAAATGTTTGCTATGTTTTGAGAGTTAACAGACATAACAAAAAGAAATGAAATAGGGCATCTCACAATAAAAAGAACAATATAACTCCTCAAACTAAACTCCAGTGTCTTTACCATCAATTACACTTACAGAAGTTACCATTCTTACTCTATGATAATACATCAAGAAACATGATGAATTCTAACCTACGAAAAACTCAAAACTAAAAGCCTTTGTTTCTTTGAGTTCCACAGATTGTTGCCTTCTAACCTGCTGATGATCACATTTCATCTTTTTTCTCTTGTTAATTCTTTGGTCCATCAGAAAGGATGATAACAAAGTTTAGAATTGTAATTTTCAATGAAATATTATTCAGTGTTCTTGTTCACAAAGTAAAATATCTTAAAAGCAAGATTAATTTAGTATGTCGATTTTCTGAGTATAGCCTGCTGAGTTCAATAAAGACTTCTAAGATATCAGGAGAAATGATTCCCTCCAGAAATTCCAGGCATGCCGTTGTTTACAAAGTCTACCCTTACTCAGGGCCATGGCTCTCCAGTGAACCCCGTTGCTTCTTTTTCTTAAACTATACACGCAAGCAATCTTGGGACTAAAATATAGAGAAGTATAATCTTTCATTTAAGCATTAAAGCTTTCCTTTGAACTAATGAATTTTAGTGATAAGGGATTCAGCATGCCACTGGAGAGCCAGAAAAGATATGTTAAAATGCTCTATTTTTTCCCCTGAGTATCATTGGTTCTTGCAGTTCATTTCAGTTTCCCTAATGTAGGTATTTACACTCAGTATTTAGAAAATACAAGGAACATTGGGGGAGGAGAAGGAAAGAGGGAGAAAAATGAGGGAGAGATTAAGAAGTTGGACAAGAAATGTACTCACTATCTTACTTATGTACATCACCTTCACAATAAAATTACAATAAATTAAATAATTTTTAAAAGGAAAAATACAAGGAACCAATATAGTGTTAATCATCAATTTAGAAAGGCAAGATTTGCAGCTACTGGTACCATATAAAGTCCAAAACCTGGTAAGAAATGGACAATAGTGAATTCGAAACCTGAGAACTGGAAACCGGCTTTCAATTCACAAGTTTGGTTGGGCTCAGAAACATTCGGAAAAACTCGTATCTCCAAAGGTCCTGTGTTTACACCCTTCTCTCAACACCTGCATATTCACTCCATTCTTCATTTGAATATCTTCTTGATTATTTTTAATGATGTCCAGGAGATAAAAGCTGAAAATAATTCATCACTGTTCCCATTTTTTTTTTCTTTTGTAAAAGCACAACTTGACTATAAAACTCACTTGAAATCCAGAAGGACTTATAAGGAGAACAAAGGAGGATGTTTTAGCAACAGAGAAGACAGGACACATAATACATAAGCAGGTAAAAGAAGATCAAAGCTCTTGAACCAATAAAATATCCAAGACCTCACTCAGTTCCAGTCAAATGGACAGTAGTTCATGCAACAGAAGTCAAAATTAGAATCTCTGTTCCCAAATCAGTATAGCAAATGTTATGATGAAATGTAATGTATGTATTCACATAATAGATTTATAGAAACATGTAGTTTATGGCATTACAAAGAGAGTAAAATATTTCTATTTATCTTCAGAGGAAAAGATAAAGCATTAATATTCAAACTGATGTAACTATTCAGACACTGTATATAGCAAAGGCTTTATATTTGTCTGCTTGATTTCTATAAAGGGGAAAAAATCTCTTTTTTTCTTAATTTAAAATTTTTTCACTCTGTTTTAGGTAAAGCTAAAAGAGAAATATGTCAAGCATTTGAGTAAATGGTACACTCTACATAGCTACACTACAATGTAACTTCTTTTCTCAGCTAAAGTGGGTTATCATAAACACAACATGAAAATTGCCTCAATTCAGATGTGGTTTTATGACTATTAAATATATTGGTTGTTTAGAAGATACCCCATTAGCTCATTATTCCTGTATTTGTACATTAACATAATGGTAACCCTATGAACTCTTTCAAAATGCTACTGTGGCTACACTAAGAGTTGTAGATTGTTTTATTTTACATTGATTCCTAAACATTCTATAGAATTTCATTGCAGTTAAAACATCTGCAAATATATGGCTAGTTTCTGATTTATTTCAAATGTGTTATAATTACTTTTTTAATAAAAGCTTTAATTTGTTGTAATATTTTGCTAAATGGATTGAATAACCTATTAAAACGCTCATATCTTTTTATATTGATTTTGTGGCACCAATAATATAGTAGCATGTTGTAACTGTAGCCTGAAAATACTTCAAGAAAGACAAAGCAACTGAAAAACACAGGACAATACAAAGCAACATTATTAAAAATTATCTGTATAACTTTTTTCTCAAAAGATAACTTTTCAGAAGATAGGTAGATAGATAGATAGATAGATAGACAGACAGACAGATAGACAGACACATAGATAGCAGAGGTTTTAGATACACATACATTAGAAGTTTTATCTTTCTTTGTCCTAGTCCTATAATCAATTCTTTTCAGAGGTGATACCACATGAAATTATGTCTATAATATTTCTAATGATAAGAAGTATTCCTTATCACTGGTATACTATCTCTAGAATAATTAACAAGTACTCATTTTTACCCAGTTTTCAGTGAGCTATTCAGAAATAGGTAATCCAAAAATATTGCTAATTCAGTGTATTTCCATCATCAATTATATCCAGTTGATATGAAAAATAATCCATTAAAAACTTCATTTCTGAAATGATTAATATTATTTCTTTACCATGGCTAAGAGCAATACGATGCATCTTAACAAACATGTGCTTACAGAATTTAATTTCTTCATTTACAACAGAGGTTTAGGATTACATATTTACTACCACTGAGTTTTATAAAAATTCTCGCGACTCACCATTTTTGATGAAAACCTACCAAAAAAAAAAATAACTGCTTGCTTCCATTTTAATTCTGAGAAGCGACTTGAGAAGATACACCTAGGAATTAAAATTTATAGATACACATTCTAGCTAAGTGCATTATTATTCTAAAAATATTGGCACCACTCACACTATCTGCCCCTAACATATTAGAAATCAAAGGGAAAAATGCAAATTGTATATTGGCTATAGACGAAATAATTGTTTAAATTAAAGTAAATGGTATAGTGCTTAAAAGGAAAAGTTGTTCCTTCTAGGCTGAACAAATATATAAACATTGAAGATTTATGAAAAATACAGGGAGAACTTTCTTCAGTGTCGAGAACACTGGTATTTCTGAGCAGCTTATAGAGAACTACAGTTATAGGTGTGGACCATCATTTCATTCCATCATTCTATCTATCTTTAATGTACCTTCTATACCGTCAGGACATCTCCTTATTTAAAGCAACAATGCCGCAATACTACTCACCAAGTTCCTAATCACTTGATAATGTGGATGGTCTGTTAATATGCCCTTAAATTTATAATATGGATGTCCTCTTAATACATCCATAAATTTTCTAAGCTTCTTTACCAAGTATTCTGTCATCATTGAAGGAAAATGACATTGCTTTCTAAACAGATTAAACACAGCTAGACAATCTGGTCTTGCTATGTCCATTTTCTTAGATGAATATCTGTTCTCTTCCAGCAGAAAATTCTTTTTCATATGTTGCCAGTTCTTTGAGAATTACTCCTCTTGCTCCAGTTTCTATCAGAGCACGAGACATAGTGTCACATTGCTACCTTTTACTTCACCATATTCCCAGTTAAGTGTCAGATTTTCTCCTGTTCATAACATTTTTACTCCACAACAGAGTAGAAATTCTATGCACACAAGACAGACACTAATACAATATGAATTGAATAAATCATTTCTAGAAATTAATGTTAATGCTTTCTTGTGCATCATTCCTCTCGCTTTTTAACATTCTTGCGGGGGAGGGGGAAGAAGAGTGCGCTGAAGGAAGCAGTAGTTTCTCTGCATGAAGCATATATAACCAAAAGTAATATTTCAATCCAGCACTTGGTAAGAATATGTTGAAATTGTTCTGAAAAATGCATCTTCACTCAAAATATGAGATCCTAGAATGAGTCTGTTTCTTAACTATAAACAGTCAACATTCTGGTTTAATTTTACTTTCATCTAGGATTTTAAAATATCAAATATTAAAAATATACAGAAATTAATAATTCCAAATGTCCAAGCATTTTTATATACTTAGGAAACTTTTTAAGTACCAAGAATGTTTTTTAATTATTATTATAAGTATCTTTTTGTTGTTGTTGTTATTGATCATGGGGCCTGAAGTCTTGGCCTGGGCACTGTCCCTCAGCAATTCAGCTCAAAGCTAGCATTCTACCACTTGAGCCTCAGTGCCACTTCCAGCCTTTTCTGCTTTTTGTGTTGCTAAGGAATCGAACCCAACCTTCATGTAAGGCAAGCACTCTACCACTGAGCCACCTTCCCTCCCAGACCTTTAAGTTTCTTATTGTTAAAATGTTTGTATCTCTGGCTTTGACAGAATATCTTACATTCACACACAAACTTTTTAAATTTATTGTTGTGTTATCTGTAAATACTTGGGCTTTTCATTTTTGAATTTTATTTTGTATATCATCTTTAAGTAGTTATAGCAACTTTTCTCTTCTCAATGACCCAAGATCTTCCAAGAATTGCAACATCATATATTTTTAGAGCAAGAAGGCCCTTTATGGATAATCTAGTGCTGCCCTTACTAATTAGACAAATGAGAATACTACAACCCAGAGAGATTTTGTGCTGTGGCCTGGGTCTCACAGCAAGGTAATTACAAGAGTAGGCCTACACTGAAGGATATCCTGACCCAGGCCTCTTCCTAAGGGAACCACAATTGTAAATGATATTCACTCAAGCCACATGTGTAGGTAATAAATTGTAGGCTAGGTAGTCTATAACTAGGACCTGCAATATATTTACTTAATCACTAGTCCTCCCTTCCAACATAAGATTCTTGCACAACTTGGACATCCTCTTTGAAACAATAGCACAACCATTCATGTTTAAGTTTCTACTATTTAAATGCAATAAAATGTTCCTCTTGATCTGTCCTAAAATTCTCCCTTCAGTTGTTTTAACTCAAAATTTTATTATTGTTCAGAATGAAGGTAAGTATTCTGAGTAAATGTTATCAGCCCAAAAAGTTATAAACTCTGTGATTTGTTTATGTGGCTTTCTAAAACAAAGATCAAAATTGAGAATGGCTCTGGATGTGCTAAGAGTTAGGGGCAAATAGAGGCTCTGATACCAAAGAAGCATTAGGAAACTTTTTGATATAATAAAATGGCTAGAATACCATTTGTGATAATTAAACATAATTTGATACAGTTCATAAAATTCATGAAATTTTATGGAGAGACAATGTATTAACAAATATTGATAAGTATAGAAGATAGAAAATAATTTTGTTTCCACAGGTATAAATGCATCTCAAAATGCATCTAATTTTACAGTACATAATTTGAAATCTATTAGCACAAAGAAAAATGTATGTGTCTTTGTTTAATGAGAGCACAGGAAGAAATTCCCTTCAACAAGTTTTTTTTTTAACAATAGCTGGCAATGTACTGTTTTTTATCTGTGACACAAAATAGTCATCTGTAAATATTTATAGTTCAGACCAGATCTGAATTTATTCACCATAATTTCACTGCAAAGAATACTAACTACAGGCAGAATTGAGCAGTGCTTTGTTTTGTTTTTTTTTTTGAATGAATGAACCTGACATTATTTTAGATGTGGAGCTTAAAGCTAGCAGCAGACATTTTAAGATAAAGAAGTGAAGAAACACAACATAAAAATTTCACCAGGCAGCTGTTAATCTAAGATTTTTCCCAAAATAATTACATAAAAATAATAGATGTTATCACCAAGAGTATTGAAGTTACACTAATTTAGTAATTTGAAATGTAATCATAAGCTGAACTTATTTGAAAAAAGTAAACAGAAACATTTAGAGACAAAATATAATAAAACACTGACAGTAGGATGTAGAGTGATTATTGAATACTTCATAAACTTTTGCCAAAATAACTATGCTTAAATGGGTTGGCTTTTGGTTGAGGGAGATGCAAAACATTTTTCTTATTTTGTATGCATTCCACTTCCTAGTCACTGCTGTTTGACCAGGTCTGTGGGATAGAGAGTGGTGGACAATTTTAGCCCTTCTTCTATGACAGGCGGCTATCATTTCCATGTCAGGCTTATCTTTATGCAGATTTCCCAAAGTTAGCATTTATGCACGTAAATCCTGAAGGGCACCAGCTACACAGCTGACAGACTGTGACAGCTACTCTATCTCCAAGAATGGAATAAGTAGGAATGAATGTCTGAATAATTAATGTGCTGTTACTCTGCTCATGGCCAGTTTTTACATCCTGTACTTTATCAGTGTGGTTTGGAACTTAATTCGAATATAATTGCATACAAATGAAACTTTTATAAAAATCTATAAGCAAAGAAGTTAGAAAAATAGAGACAGCTAATGACCTTCAGTTTATATTTGCAGAAATTATTTCCACTTAGAGATAAGAAAGTAAGGCTGGATGTTGCATTTCTGTCTTCCTTTCTTTTTCGTTGATTGTGGAGCTTGAACTTGGCCTGGACACTGTCCCAGGTTCTTTTGTTCAAGTCTTGTGCCCTACCACTTTGAGCCAAAGCTCTAGTTACAGTTGTTGAGTGATTAATTGGAAATAAGAGTCTTACAGGGACTTTTCCACTTGGCTAGCTTTGAAAACTGATCCCCAGATCTCAGCCTCCTGAGTGGTTACAGGCATGAGCCACTAGTGCCTGGCTAGATGTTGTATTTCTTTAAAACAAAACAAATATTACTGTTTCTATAAAACATTTGACTATTACATTTATAAATATATATAAAATATGTAATGAAATTTGTATGTAACACATTAAATTTAAATAAAATAAGCTTTATAAAGTAAATATAAAACATATCTATAAAATAATATATAAATATGTCCTATACTTATGTTAAATATTTACATGTAGAAATTTACATGTAAGGATATATTGCTTATATAAGTATAGGAATGTATTAAATAGAGAAACACAGAACCATCCTACTTACATATAGACATTTACATATAAGGATATATTGCTTACATAAGCACATGAATGTATATAATAGTTAAAAAAAACATAGAACCATCCTACATACTCAGCTCAGCCATTGGAACCACAGCAACAATTCGAATCCTGAAGCTCATACCTGATTTCAACTTTTCTCTAATCGTTCAAATGCAATCAATTTTAACATTTAAATAGTCTCCAATGTGTTACTACTTCTCAAACTCACTACTGATGCCTTGAACTAGAATCCCATTATACCTCAACCAATCTACTGCAAGTATTTTTATACACCAAAGTAAAAAGGATGCTATAAAGAGGAAATATTTGTAACCTATCAAACCAACTTTAAGAGGTGATAGCAAAGTTATGTATAATGTTGTGTTATATATTCTGGAGAGAAATAGAACAGAAGGTGGGGACAGAAAGAACGCTCAGGAAGTTTACACTTTAAACAGCACATGTAGAAAAAACAGATGAGAAGAAAGTGTTCAGAATCTACTGAAAAATTCATGGGAATAGCTGAAGATACTATTATGGGAGGAGGGAACAACACTGCTGTGCATCTTAGGGACAACGGTCTAAGTACACAGAGATAAAGCCAGGGCAGCTCTCACAGTGCATAGAAGGGTGAAGAGCAACAATGTGGTGGCTTCATGGTGAAACCAGGAGGGAGTTGATTATCCAGGCAGAAGGGAGCTGTGGTTTAGATGAAATAAGACTAAGTGGATTTTAAAAGTAGCTAGATAGCATATAAGTATAGATGCGTCGCATATGAGGAAGAAACACTCCAATGATATCTGCCTACCAATCGGAAGAAAGGAATTATGAGAACCACGATCCTCAATAGACTTTATCATTCTGAAAACTAGGGTTGATGTTTCAGCTTAAGTACATTGGAATGCATCATTTACTACAGAAAGGAAACCTCCATGGCATCTTCCTTCCCAGGTTCAAAAGTGGTAGTTTATTTATACAGTGCCTAATATCTGCCTAATCTTATTCAAAATTCCATGTAGCAGCAAATTTAGTTATGCTGGGTTATACACAAGGAAACAGAACCAGAGAGGATGATAATCAAGAGGTTCTAGAGTATGCCTCCAAACAATTCGGTTTTTGCAGTGCTCTCAGTTGTTTTTTTTTCTTTTGTTGTTGTTGTTTTATGTGTGTATGTTTGTTTCTTTGTCTAGTAGTATTTTATTATTAAAGTGGGTCTAGAGGTTCCAAGTGCTAAATGTGAATTGAGGAGAAGACTACAAAGGATCATGAGGGTAGTCTATGTAGGTGATGTACATTCTATATTCTATTCTAGATTAGAAGTAGTCTATATTTCTAGGCAAGTGTCCCACTCTTCATTAATTATAATAGCTACTGTAGTATAAAAGGAAAAAACTAGTAAAGAATGAAAAAATGAAATTTGTATACCCATATAGTGGAAGATGAGTCAGCTACCACAAGAAATGAATTTGTCATTCCTACCATAATAGGGTGAAACTTAAAAACATTATGCTAAGTGAAAAAGCAGCTTCAAAATGTGGTACAGGACATGATGCATCTTGTGGCAAACCCTCAGAGACAGAAGATCTGTTAGAGGCTGCCAATGTATGAGGTCAGGGAGCTATGGGAAGTAGTGGAAACTGGATATAAGGTGGTGGCTCACAACTGTAATCCTTGATACTCAGGATGCTGAGATCTGAGGATTGTGATTCAAAGCCAGCCTTGGCAGAAAAGTCCCTGAGACTCTTATATACAATTAACCCCTCAAAAACCAGAAGTAGTACTGTGGTTCAAGTAGTAGAGCACTAGCCTTGAGCACAAAGAGGCTCAGGGACAGTGCCCAGGCCCTGAGTTCAAGCTCCACAATTGACTTTAAAAAAGGTGAATTTTTACATAGATAAAAAATTAAAAGAAAAGAAAGGAAAAGTAAAACCCCATTTTAATATTAGGAATAATAGCCAATATTCTTCAATTTTAAAGACAAATAAGAAATTCCAATTCTACTGAGGATTGAATAATATTATCAACTACTTGCCTCCTATTATTTACTGAGGAAAAAAGTTTGGACTGCTATAGGATTAAACTCTTTAAAACCTTCTCTAGTATATTCTGTACATAAATGTGTGACTAGCAGAATTTGAAATTCTCAAAATAATCTTTATATTAAACATTTTGCTGGTATATGATGCATTTTATTTACTAATATTCATATGCACAATTGTAGATATGAAAATAAGAGCAGAAAAAATTAACATCAATTACACTGTCACCCAATCATCAATTGAAAAATCTCAGTATATTTACTTTATGTAATTTATAAAAGTAAAGCAACACATTTGCCATTCGCATGCTGTGTCATTCAGAGGTAAATAGTTACTGAAACTATTCCAGCCATTTATTTTGTTATAACTACATTATATTTCCTTACAAAAACAAATATGTTCAACTCTATCATTCATAATTTGTTGAGAAGGTTTGTGAATTTATTTCCCCCAAATACATGAAAAATGGAAAAATATTTCCTAAGAGCATACAGAATTATACTTCAAGGTATGCTACATTTTCAAGATGATAAAAACTCATAAAAGATATATTAATTTAAACATGAAAATAATAAGAAACATCTGGAAATTAATAAGCATAATTTGTAACACTAATCTATCAAATACCTTTATTTGCTCTTCAGTTGCTAAAAATATCCATGGTTTTTCCCTCCAGTTTATCAAGTTAAACATTTCTGTAAAAGAAAAAAAAAAGTTCCATTAGATGAGAAAACACATACTTTGTTTTATGATGTAGAAGGTAGAAGGCAGTCTATTTCCCGAATGCTTGGAAGCACAACAGTAGTATATGTGATACATCCTCTCACACCGAGTTCACTGCTAATGTTGCTGAGTCTGTTAGGTATAGAATTTATGTATTTCCTTCAAAAGGACACACACACACACACACACACACACACACACACACACACACACACACACAATTTTAAAATACATGTTGAGATTTCTAAGAACTACCTGATTTCTAATAACAAGCTCTTCTAGCTAAAATGTTTAGATGAGTTTCATCAATAAGATATATATATATATATATATATACACACACATATATTCACATACACACACAAAACACAATAGGCACTATATACATTTATTTACATATAAAGGTGACTAGGATTTAAAATTTTAAATGTAAATGAATTTTTAATAAAATTAAAAATAGAAGTATGCAAAATGAGTTCACTTGAACCCTTGGTTTACAGAATGTGATTTTTTCTTTATATTGTCAGAATATTGTTCTACTTCTTTTTAAATTATATTTTATCATCTTTAATAGTGTACAAAGGGGTTACCATTTAACATGGCAGTTTATGAGTGCAATATATTTTGATCGATATCACTCCATCATTCTCACCCATCTCTCCAAACCAAACCCCTTCCCTCAATATTTCTAGTTTCAATGAATATGCATTGAATATTGTGACTGCATTCTCCCCCACTTCCTCTTTTCATTCATCTATTTTTGTTATTAAAGCAATAGTCAAATTCCAGAATTTTCTTTGGGATTTTAATATTCTCTACAATAGGTGATATCAATATTTGAATTTTCTATTTAAAACTTGATGCAAATCATTATTCCATTAATTATTATTCTATTAATTACCCGGATACACTGGATATAGTATCATTTGCTTTAAGAGAACATTAAATAAATACGTACATACCAAACTGTGATACTATTATCTATTCTAACATCGTGCCTGAAATGGTTAAACAATTAAATAAGAAGCAGAAAGTCAATAGTACAAAATTGAAATTGAATTCTGCTTCATAATATCACTATTGATTAAAATCAGATATACTACAATATAATATGAAAAAATCAGATATACTACAATATAATATGAAAAAAAATATTGGAAATTATTCACTGGTGAAGATATTATATTTGGAGGTTTTCAGCATATCAAAGAAAGGGAATCCACTGCATTTTCTCTAGTGAGTAGTATGCACATATTAATCAATCAGCAGGTTTTACACCACAAGGACAATTATTGTGTTTCCTGGATGCCCTATCCCACTGTGTATGTAGGCAAATTAAAAAAAAAAAAAGCTAAAAAAAACCCCAAACTGTTTGAATTGCACTAAACAGCCATTGCTCCAACAAACAAAGCATTTGCATTAACGAAATATCCACTGTGTGAGTTATTTTTTCCCCTCATTTTGGGAGAATGGGCATTTGTCACCTTAAAAATGATTACATATCTGAGGAAGCATAGGTAGAAGCACGGGTAAGTACAATACAGCCTAGCCTACAAATATCATCACTCATTAAATCGTTTTTTTTTCTTTTAAAAAATACGTTCTGATATCTAAGTATAGCTAATGACTTAATCTCTGATATTATCAGACCCACTTCACCACAGACAGGATCAATCATAGCTCTGTGATACTCTCAAATCTCTTTGTGTATTTTTCTATTTTTGAATTCCATACCACGGTAACAGTTACTTAGGAAAACGAATTTTGACTTCTTCAAGTTATATCACCTCTCCTTTAAGGACCAAGAACCTAACAGCTACAGAAATGCTAAGTAAATCTACTTTTACAGCTTGCTTACCTTGCTTGCTTCCCTCATTCCTTCTTTCCTTTTCTTGAAAAGGACAAAGAACAGCAAAGGATTTGTGAAGTTCTAAAATATTGGGCAATTACAAGCAGAAATGTGGAAGAAAATGAAAATGAAAGCCTAGCATATGAGAATTATAAACTGCAGGATGAACAGTTTTCAAAGGCACAAAGATAACTCTCAATAGGCCTACATTAGAAAAGAAGATTGCAAATCAATAGCTAGAGCTTTCCCATTACACAAACAAAAGAATAAGCTAAATATGTTAGTAAAAATAAATAAAAAATAAAAATAAAAAAGAAGGGCACACCAAAGGGAAAATATGCAAACTTTATTAAAACTCCTGTTAAAATTGCTAATTATTCAAAATCCTATGATTATTTTTAATCCCATTTTATTCAGTGTGTTAATTATTAATCCAAAATTTAGATGAATTACTCTTGAGTATCCTCCCCATTGACAAATGTTATAATTAACTTCAAACAGCCAACAGGTCTACAAAAGTTAAAATGCATTCACAATGTATAGACAATTCAAAGTTTATTGTTAAGAGCTGAAGAAAACCCCAAATGTAGAACAACCCACAAAGTTTAATCAACATGAAACCCAATAGTTTTACACAGATGGTTAAACTTCTTGCATTTTGCTTATATAAATATCAAAATAAGCTATAACTATATCAAGAAGGGGAAGAAATTTGTGGTGATGACAGCCAGTTTTCCTGTCTGAATTCACAGAACACTGGGATGGAATAATTTACCACACCAAACCACTACAATTCTACAATGCCAGAGAAGGCAAAGGTTAGAGCATTCAAGTATCTATATACTTTTGCCTCAGGAATGACAGCTAGGTTTAGGGCAGTACAAACAAGCACAGTTCTAGAGGATAGATTTCATTTATTAAAATCCAAACCAGAATTAGGACTTGTATTTATTTCCTTTACATTGTACTCAATTCCATAGAGTTTGTCTCTATCCTCATGGAAATGGTAATGTCCTAATCAATCAGATGCCCATGCACAGAGATGCTCCTCTACTTATAAAGACATTGTATCCCAAATAAACTCATCAGAAATGGAAAAGATGGTTAGTAACTAATGTGTGTAAAGGGCCAGTCAGAGTCTCATGCCTGTAGTTACAGATATGGGAGACAAGAAATGGGAAAATCATAGTTCATAGACAGCTTAGGCAAAATGTTAGTAAGGTCTCATCTCAAAATCCATCTGGGATGCTGGTACATATCTGTAATCTGAGCTATTCTAGAAATTTAAGTAGGAGGATTATGATCCATGGCTGACCTAATCAGAAAGCCCAAAATCCTATCTGAAAAATAAACTAAAACAAAAAGACCTGCGAGTAAAACGGTATGATCCACGTGGTAAAACTCAGGGACTCAGAGTCTCATAACACCAAAAAGTGAGCTTAATTCTGCTACCCTACCAAAAGGCACACAGTAAATTAGGAGCACAGTTCACTGGACAGATTATTTGTTTACTTTCATGATCACATAGTTGACTGGGACTTGGGCATTGGTACACCTGCTTAGCATTTCAAAAGAAAAGTACAGACAGTAATTACTATGTGGCTAAAAAAAAAAAGACAAAAAAGCCTCAAAAATTCTGAAGTACAGTTTTCTACTGAAAGCTTCTCATTTTGCACCATTATGAAGTCAAAAGGTCACAAGTCCCACTACTGCAAATCAGGAGCTATCTATATAAAACCTAAGCTCTCGTTCCAGCAGATCCTGGAGCTTCCAGTCCCAAGTACCTCCTTGTTGGAGTTTGACTGAGGATTGAGACTCCAGGCATTAGCATTTCTGGCATATAGGGACCAGGTTGCTGAGGTCCTATAGTAAAATAACAGAGGAAAACCTACTATGAACAGTCCACTATAAGAAGGGTTCCTGGCATTCGAACTTGACTGTCTAACCCCACATTAAAATGAGATTTCTATGATGAGAGAAATGGTGGCAAATATACAGTTGATGTGTCTGGCAGAGGTAGGGCCAGACACCAATAGGAGGGCTTAATTCCCAATAGAAACTGTATATCCAGAAAATGGATTAAAACTGGGGTAAAGGATTTCCTGCTCTTCTTTAAACACTGCCCTCTTACAAGGAGTCAGCAGCCCACTTGTGTCACCTTCAGAAGACTTGGTGAGCATCCAGGCAGATTATTACAGCAATATTTCTTCTCTTTTTCTGTATGAGAAATAGTTTTCAAATTATCAATATAAAAATAATTTCCCTGTGCTTTTACTCCCTATAATGGCTATGATTGTAATTACACATGACATATTTGCTTCGTAATCATGGTTTCCAATTTCTGTAATAATGGGAATTATCGAGCTTCATTATAATAAAATGTGCCTACACTCCCTACTTTTTAAATGCTTGCTTTTTTAAGGGAAACACACTGTAATCAATCCTATTATTTATATCATGAAATAATAATGGTTTGGCAACATGGCATACATTTA
Source organism: Dipodomys spectabilis (assembly GCF_019054845.1). NCBI lineage: Eukaryota > Metazoa > Chordata > Mammalia > Rodentia > Heteromyidae > Dipodomys > Dipodomys spectabilis. The sequence continues at coordinate 20,132,972 of NW_024870720.1, read as the reverse complement.
AACATTTTGTGGGGGAAAAAACATTTCCAAAGAATTGGACAGTTTTCTTTGTAATCAATAAAATTATAACAATAATTAAGTATTTAAGGAATTTAAGTAAGATGGGGATTATAGTCATCAAAGTTCATTTCTTTGAATTTCAGTAAAAATATTATGAATTGCAGTAATAAATAATTTTCAAAATCTAAAAGATGCAAATCAATATAGAGAACTATTGGTATCTAGATTCTTGTTAAAAAATAAAAAGAAACAGAAACAAACTGTAATTCACAAAGCATACAGAATTAATTTTCAAAATAGAATCTTAATCTAGCAGCTCTGATTACTGCTATTTAAAAGCACATTGAAAGCTCAGTTTCATTTGCTTTCTTTTTCTTTTCTTTCCTTTTCTTTCTTTTTTTTTGATGAGAAATTTCAGTAATCTTGCAATGGATATAATTTTCTAACAGTACATATGCAATAAGGAACAGCACAACACAAATAATGAGCTTTTGATTAATTAAGATCTACATTTAGCTATCATTCTTCCTTTGGCAAAATTAAATAGGCATACAGGACTTAAGCTGAAACATGGACTTTGGCACAGTGTAAAATCAGGATTTATTTAGGAACTACATTTGCTAATTCATATGAGAATTACCTCTGAAGTATAGACTGGAAATTGGTCCAATTCTTGTCCCAATTTGAACTATGAACATTTTTTTTTTTTGGTTATGTGTGAGTGCCAGTCCTGGGGCTAGAATTCAGAGCCAGGACATTGTCACTAACTTTTTCTCTCAAGGCTACAGCTCTACCACTTGAATCACAGCTCTACTTTTGGCTTTATGATGGTTAGTTAAGAGTTTTATGGACTTTCCTGCCAGGGCTGGCATTGAAGCATAATCTCAGCCTCCTGAATAACTAGGATTAGAGGTGTGAGCCAAAGGTGCCCAGTCAATTAGTGGAATTTTTAAATGCACTGATGCAGAAAAGCTTTAATATTAAAAGAACATTTTAGCATTTATTCTCCTGCCTCTAATAATCAAATGTTACCTCCTAAATATTAAAGCTGGACAAATAAAATAGTCTAATTTCAAACGATCACATAATATATGAAGGAAATAGCCAAAGAAAACCATGTTTTATATATATATATATATATATATATATATAACAATTTTCAGTTTTATTTTTTTGTTTTCTTTTGTTTTTCTTTTTTTCCATTATCTTTAAGTAGTTGTACAAAGGAGTTGCCATTTAACAAAGCAGTTTATGAATACAATTTATCTTGATCTATGTCACCCTTTCAACATTCAAGAAAAAAAATATTTTGCCAATAGATTATACCAAGCATTTTCTATGGATTTATGATTGATTTATTTATAACTACATCTCTGTGTACTTTTACATTTTCTGAATGTCAGTTCTAGAAAACGGTTTCAATCTCCCATCCATAAGGTTAAAATGTCAGGAAATATGAAGCCCAAGAAAACTGGTAGACTCTTTAATGTGTTGCCGAAGTTGAGACTCAACCATCTAATGAAGTGCTTTCTGAAAGTTTACATAGTTTTCACTGTCAGGGCAGACACTGAATCCCAGATGTGCTTCTTTTTGAAAACTTCTCATTCCCCTAGTCATTAAATAAAATCAATAATGTATTCCAACTAAAGGTTTAAAAAGGTTCTAAGCAGTGACCTCTGCCAAAGTGTTCTGGGAATGTTCCAAGCCGAGAGAAGCAGGGAGTGGGATCAGAGATGATGAACTAAAAAAAAAAAAAAAAGCTTCGGCACACGTGAAAAAAAAAAAAAATCTGGCTGAAGGTCCAAACGTGATTAGCTTACACATCAAAGATCAGATTTCCTGCGCATGGCTACTTTCCCTCTGCAGCTCTCTCTCTCTATTTTGTCCCATTTCCACAATGCCTCCAGTTCATTGTACAAAGTTCTCTTTCTCACTCTAAGATTTCAAGCAGAACATCTTCAATACTTAGGTCTTTAAAACCGGACACTTTCGCTTACACAGTAATGAGCCCCCTTATCTAAGATCGGACATCAGACCAGTATAATTTACAAATTTGGGGACCTGATCAGGAAGTGGTGTGTGTGTGTGTGTTATAAAGAACACACTTTACTAAAACTCAATGAGCTCAATCACCACGGAGGTCTTTATATGCTTAGCAATGCTTTTATTTTATTATTTTATTTTTCCTTTACTGAGTTGTAACAAGTAAATGTCTGAAGTAGACCCGGCTTTCTGGAGAAAGTGATACAATCATTCAAACAAATGTGGATATAGTTTTTTTTATTAAGATTAGAAAAAACTGGACTGCAGGGCAGACACCAGTGTAAGAGGAGATAGTTGCTTCCATTTTTTTTTTCCAGAGAATTTTCTTTACTAAAAAATCTTCTGGGACTGGGAGCTGGTGGCTCACCACTGTAATCCTAGCTCCTCAGGAGGCTGAGATCTGAGGATCACAGTTCAAATCCAGCCAGGGCAGGAAAGTCCGTGAGACTCTTATCTTCAATAAACCACTAGGAAAAAAAAAATAAAGCGGAAGTGGCGCTGTAGCTCAAGTGGTAGAGTGCTTGCCTTAAGCTGAAAAGCTGACAGACAGCGCCCAAGCCCAGAGTTCAAGTCCCACGACCACAGAAAAACAAACAAAAATCTTCTGGGTTAGAAATGTGGCTCAAGTGATAGAATAAAGTGAATAAAGAAGCTAGGTAAGCACACACAAATCTTAGGTTCAAGCTTAAGTACTATGGAAAAGGGAGGGGGGGGGGAAATGACTTCTTTATTCACCTACACAAACATGACCTTAGATAATCAAAGATATATTCATGAATGATTCAGACTAGTCATAAATCACCAAGTCCCACTAGTATTAGAGATAATTAAGTTAACACCTTGCTAAAGTTCAAAGGATAATTGTGTGTGTGTGTGTGTGTGTGTGTGAGTGTGTGTGTGTGTGTATCCTAGCCTTCCTTTAGAGAATGCTATAATTGTCTTCCTCTTATCAGTGGCCATTTTTTTTCAAAGAATGTATTCAGGATATAGGGAAAAAATATACTAATAGCTAAAATGAGAGAAAAAGTTTTGTATTGTTTTACCCCCCTTTGCCAATGAAATTGTCCTATTCCTTTGTTTTTACACTTGCCTATAAGTTCAGAATGTTATGTGGCTCTTTTTCCTTCAAGATAGTACTTGAAATTCAGTGCCCATACTGTAGAATATAGCCATGCACCTTCTCATTGATGAGTATTACATGCTCAATACAAGTAGAAAAAGAGTTAGCTATGGTTATTAGAGTAAAAACATCAAGATTAAAGATAAACTAGATATTTCAAGAAGTAAACAGTGCAGTATGGGAAATGGCTTAAATCATTTTTTTGCCTGGTATATGCTCTTTTTCTTCTAATTATTAGAAAATATAAACTACTAGGGCAGACAAGTGTGCTTAAATTCTACAGTATTTCAGCATGTCACTTTCTTTCATTCCACTAAAAGAATAAAAAAAATTAAAATCATAAGAATGACATTACACTTACAAGGTTTTTAAGTGATGTTTCATCAAAAAACAAACAAAAAGGGGGAGGGCAACTAACTAAGCTGCGAAAGTGTACTGAACATTATTCCTGCCCCCAGGGCATTCACAATCCTGCAAACTCTTTGCTGTGCACAACAGTTTCAGTTGTTTGAGTTAGCAATATGAATAGAAATAATAGATAAAACACCAAAGCAATGGCAAGTAAGGACCTTAAGAGGCCAACTAACTCAAATCAAGAACAATTATTAGATAAAATCTACAGAATTTATGTTAACAAGCCCAATGGAGTACACAAAGATAAATTTATTGAAGGCCTTACCTACATATTGAACACCAAATAAACATAGAATATCTTTGATTACTTTATTGCAGTAAAAGAATTAAATGCAAGTTGATTCTAACTAAGCCAATTTAGGGCATACTACTATTTAAAATCCTGAGTTAAAGACTAAGTGATGAAGGCAAAATGGATTCATCCCAAATCCATCTTATTTGCTAAGATGCTTTTCATTATATCTGTATTTTATTATATGAGAGTAAAAAAAAAAATACAAGGTAACTGGTTATTTCCCATTGGGGAAAATGCTAAATAAGCACTTCCTTAAAAAAAAAAAGCCTGTCCCTTAAAATTAGTGTATTTATTGACATCTAGAACTTTTTCAGCATCTCTAGTGATGATATACATATTGAAAAAAAAGACTGATCCTTTCAAAATAAACTAACATTACTCCTAAAATAATACTTTAACACGTTGTGGCTATTATTGAACACTAGCTACTCAGGAAGCTAAGATCACAATTTAAAGCCAGAAGGTTAGAAAACTCTGTGAGACACTTATATCAGATTAACCACCAAAAAGGCAGAAGGAGAGCTGTGGCTCAAGTGGTAGAGTGCTAACCTTGAGTAAAAATGCTTAAGGATAGTGCTCAGGCCCTAAATTTAAGGTCTAAGATCAGCGCGCACGCGCGCACACACACACACACACACACACACACACACACACACACACACACACACTTTTTAACTCTTTAATTTTCCTTAAAACTTACACCCGGTTCACAAAATCTGACTACTATATTCTCAAACAGCTAAACATGTGCTCTTGCCCAATTGAGTTTTAGGTTAAATTGTAAACTCTAGAAAAGATTAGTTGTTGAATGAAAAAAAAATAGGGTTTACAGCTTATCTCAACTATATATCCTTGGTCTCATCCATATAAACCAGATAAACACTCATCATTCTTTGTTATCAGGATGACCAAGAAGAGGAACAAAAAATTCAGCATGGGATTGAGATTTGAAAATTCAAACCTAGTGTTCTAAGGTGCTGAGCATTTTAGGCTGGGGGGATATTCTGTTTTCTATTTCAGGAGCCTAGGAATTGCTTAGAGTTTTGAATCAGGGACAATTTTTGATTTGCTGCTAAAGTGAAATTTAACAAAGCCTTAGCTAATCCTAAAGCTGAGGCTTCCTGACATCCAACAGCCCAGCTAAGAGCTATGCCTGGACCAATTGAAAATATGAAGTACGGCCCACATTCCCTTTCCACCAATAAACAGGGATGCCACTCGATGTCAGTTTAGTCCCAATGCTCTTGAACATTACATAACTTCTGCTTACTGAGTGTGTGTCATATGGCCTTTCCACTTCCCATAATGTTAGTTCCTTCCACAAACTCACAGAACTAAGAGAACTAGATCTTATATTGTAAAATGAACTGGTAAATCTGTACTTGTTGGACTACACTGAAGTTTTTCTTTGTCATTGTGATCTACAAGTCAAATAAACTCAGCAGCAATGGCTCCACTTTTTTTTAAACTCTTATTATTTAGAGAATCAATTTAGATTAGGAGGGCACCTGAGGAATAGTCATTAGAATAACAGTCGTACTGTAATGATGCTCTGTGGCTTGGGTATATTGCTATCAGCCTGTAGTACTCATCTCTTCCATTCCTTTTACCAGATAAACTTTTGAGGGGAGTGGTCCTTCGAAAGTATTCTACTGCTTAATATTGCTTCTAGAAATTCACCTGAAGGGGAAGTATGTCAAGCTTTCCAAGAGCATACGAAGGCAGAGTGTGGCTTCATTACATTTATGGCAATATCATACACAACACAGCCGTTCAAAATTGTATGATGACATTAAGATAGTGTTATGTTACAGAGAAAATAGCACAAGCCACATAGCAATAACTGTTGCTGTAATTACTGAATGTTGGCCATATCTGTCTCTTTAAAGCTCCTCATCTCTAACTCCCACCTGCTTGGACATACGGTGACCCACATTGAGAATGTCCTTCTCTGATTTTCCACTCATGCTAATGGTTTCATCTATTTACTCATTCATTCATCCTATTGCATTTTTTCCAAACCTGATGTGTTCTAGGAAAAAGACAGAGAAGAGAATCAAAGGTAGTGATGTCTGTAGTAGAAGGAAGAGAAGAGGGAGCTTTTTGTTTATAATAGCTTTACAAAGCTTAGCACATAATATTTTAGTATTCCATATGGCAGTCTATTACAACAAAAGTGATCAGGAAATAATCAGTTGTTTGTTGAAAATACACATTATTTTCAATTATCTATTTATATCATAAAATATCTACATCCTTCCCTGAAATTTTATACTACAGTTCACATACCATTTTTCGTAACATGTTTCTAAATATTTTTTCTGAAATTTTATGTGTTTCACAACTTTTGCTTATTTCTGCAAAGCAATAAGATCTGATTTTTGTGGTTTTTTTTTTTTTTGCCAATTTAAATACTTTTTTCACTGGACGTAGGTGGTGGCTCACACCTATAATCCTGGCTACTCAGAAGGCTGGGATCTGAGAATCACAGTTCAAAGCCAGCCAGGGCAGAATAGAACATGAGACTTTTACCTCCAATAAACTATTCCAATAAAGCCGAAAGCTGCGCTGTGGCTCAAGTAGTAAAGCACTAACTAGCCTTGAGCACAAAAGGCTCAGGGACAGTACCCTGTCTCAGAACTAATATAAATAAATAAACAAATAAGCAAACAAATCTGTTTCCTTTCTAATTTTTTCATTAGAAAGACATAAAATCAATTCTAATGATTTCTTCAAAAGTCTATGTTCTACACATTACGTCAACTCATAATCAGGATAGCAAACTTCACAGAGAACTACTCAAGGTTCTAAGCCCTTTCGCATAGTGACATGCCTATAATCTTCCCAACAGTCAAAGGGTGATATACTTCTTGTCCTGGTTTTAGCAAAGGCTATTTTTAAAGTGTAGGCACAGCCTGCAAGTTTAATTGTGGATATATTATTCAAAGGAGTTTATTAAAAACCTTAGTGGAAATACTTGAGAAGGTAGCTACACACTTATACAGGGGACCAGAATGGTCTATGTTTAACAGTCTATAATTAAAATCGATGAATCATGTGAAATTAGATGAAATTTCATGTTAATTTAAAAGATATCAACACAGAGAGGAATGTAGACAGAAAAAAAAAAGAAGATCAAAGATTGTGATTTGAGGATCTCAAAAATGGAGGAGCCTGAAAAGTCAGATTGAAAAAAAACCTATTAAAAATTATGAAACTTGCTCCCCAATAAACTAAAGGAAAACTAGGAAAGGCAGGTGAACTAGTAAGACTTGAAGAAAAAGTTTTATAAAGACCAATTCTATTATATGTTACTGAGAAAGAAGGAAATGATCATTTAGAATTAAAATGTCAATTTATGTGGAAATGATCGGGGGAGGGATGGGGGAGGGAAAGTAGGAGAAACATGAAGGAGGGGGTAACAAGTTCGACAAGAAATGTACTTATTACCTCACGTATGTAATGGTAACCCCTCTGTATATCACCTTGACAATTAAAAAAAATAAAAAATATAAACAACAACAGTTTTGGTAAAATGAACACTATGAAAATCTAATGGGAATGGATGGGCTTACATAAAGATAGATACAGGAAAGTATTATGACCACATGTTCTGACTTTAATGTGAAATCCCACAAGATTATATGTTAAAAGCTTGATCCCCACCTGGTCCTGCTATTTTGGGAGGTGTTGGAAACTTTAGGAGGTTTGGCCTGGCTGAAGTAAGTCCATCACCCAGGTTTTCTTTTGAATTCTATCTGGTTCCCTGCCCTTTCTTGCTTCTCCCTCTCCCTCTCCCTCTCTCCCTTTCACCCTCTCTCCTTCTCTCTCTCTCCCTTTATCCCTCCTACCCTCTCTTCCCCCCCAACCTCTGTCTGTCTAATTCTTGGTTACCACCATATAAGTACTCTGCTGTTCTCTTCCACAGCACCTCAGGCCCCAATTATTGGAGCCAGCTGACCATGGACTGCAACATTTGAAAACTTGAGCCAACATAAATCCTTCCTCCTTTAAATTGTTTCTGTCAAGTATCTGTCACAGAAAGAAAAAAAATGTGACTACCTTTAATTCTCATAAATATTCATAACTCTATACGAGAATAAGGAAAGAAAGTAAATTGCTCACACTGGACCACCGTTCTTAGACTACACCTTAGTCATGGAACTATACTGTTTCCTTAGGCCTTGAAGCTTCTTTCATATATTATGCACAGTAGACTGTTTTTATTTTAGAGTCATTTCTCTCCCAGAAATACTCCATGTTGTATATGTTGAATTTTATTTCCGAGTCTCACCTTTTGTTTTTTTTTTCTTCCCAAACTGGCTAAGTGTTTATTAGTTTTAGAAAGGTTTCTATCTCTGATATAATTCTCAGCAAGAAGCCGGGCACTGGTGGTTCACACCTGTAATCCTAGATACTCAGGAGGCTGAGATCTGAGGATCATGGTTCAAAGCCAGCCCTGGCAGGAAAGTCTGTGAGACTCTTACAAACCACTAGAAAACCAGAAGTGATGCTGTGGCTCAAATGGGAGAGCATAGCCTTGAGCTGAAAAGCTGAGGGACAGCGTCCAGGCCCAGAGTTCAAGCCCCCCAAAATAATAATAATTCTCAGCAAGAAGCTAAATTTTCCCATTACATTAATATGGCAATGCAAAAAGAGAATTTTGCAATTCCCACTAAATGTAACTCAAAACTTATGCATTATTTAATTGTAATTGTATTAGCATTCTTTTTTTTTGCAAACAGCAAAAGAGTCATTTATTTGCAAGCTCGAGCTTGGTCCTCCTCACATTCGGTAACGGGTGATGCTAACAGGCCCCGAGCAGATAATCAGCACATCTTTTATAGCATTTAACAAACAAGTTTAGGAGATTTCCACTCAAGCAGTTACATGATTGGTCAACATTTATAAAGATTGCATAGTCATTTTTTATTGGTCCATGTACCGAGGTTTGAGTCCACCCTAACCGTACTGTTCTTTTTCTGAACTGTTGGTCCATGTTTGACGGTTCGATGATTGCAAAACCGTTATGTTGTGTTCCTGGAACCCTTGGGCAATTGTTCTGCTTCTTTTTTTTTTTATTGTGAAAATACTGTACAGAGGAGTTACAATTACATGGACAAGATAATGAGTACATTTCTTATCAAGCATTGTTGCCTCCTCCTTTGTTTCCCCTTCCCATCCTTTCCCATCCTCCCCCCATCCCCCCACCCCTCTGTCCCGCCCCCCCTCCACAAGAAAGTTGTAAAGTTCGTTTTCAACAACGACTTGTACATCTCATTGTTGCAATGGGTCTACCTGTATCCCTATTTAAACGATTTGTTTTGGGGGAAAGTTTTTGTATTTGTACTATTATTCTTAACACTATATGCAAAAGAAAATATAGAAAAATATATTATATTTGTCATTAATGTAATGTAATTTATGAGCCAGGCACCAGTAGCTGAGACCAATCATCCTAGCTACTCCTTTTGGCTGCTATGTGGCATCTCAAGTTTCAGGTCATTAGTTGATCAACATGAAAAAATAAACTATCAGAATCCCAACAAATCATGAACTGAAGGCGTAGTGGAAAGATTTTAAAGTGAGGCCATTTTAATTCACTAAATTAGTGATATTTACATACAAAACCTAATCAATATTTCACAGAAAAAAAAGACTACACAAAGCACTATATTTGGGTAGTCAATTGTATCAACAAGTTTCCAATCATTAAGGTGTACCTGATATATACCCAGAAAGTATGCAGGGATGTAACCTTGCCTGATGTTTGGACAAGCTGAGTCAAACCAGTGAGAAACACGACTCTTAGGAGCAAGTATTTCCAGTCACAGTTACTCAATTGCTTTTCCATTTCTATGTGACTTTTTTGCTGCCTATGATAAATGATAAAATGTGCTCGTAAGCCATTTCAAGATGAGAAACTGCAAGGAAAATTTTTATGTTTGTTTTTAATTTAAAATGAAACCAAGTGAAGAAAATGAAGAAGCAAAAACGGAAGACGCTCTTTAATGCATTTTGCCAAATTTCCCACAAAATGAACTCTGCAGCTTTGCTGCAGAACTACAAAATGCTTGCAAAAATGTCATGAAAATACAATTAGTATTAGGGAAATGACAAAAGGCTTCTGTATATGGTCAGTAGTTACATAAGTAATTTTTTTCTCTCAGTGAGAAAATAATCTTAGGTTTTTCTTGTTAATAGGTGGAATAATTTTTATTGCATTAACAGAAAAAGAGTTCTAGTTCACTGATGACAAACTGGCACCCAGAGCACTTGATGTAGACTCTTTGGGGTTACACTTCAGTAGTTAAGTACCAGTAACATGAATATTATCTCTACCCTGGGAACATGTAACCAAGATCCACTGGAAAGCTACTATTGGTTTTATTCTGTTATGTATCTAACTCCCCTGTGAAGACTGCCATATCCAGGCTGAGTGGTGTTATGTTCAACAGCTAAGCTCTGCCTACATGTTTAAGGTGAGTGTAGGTCAGGTTTGTTGTGACAGTCAAGTCATGTCCAAATGAACCTGGACACAGAGTGCATCTTCATGTCCTACACAGATGAAAACTATTCAATTTTATTTTGGAATCGCCACATTTGAATACATAGGTGAAGTTCTGGTTTTCATATTTCATACCTACCATCACTTTAAAACTTGGAAAATGTTCATTTACCTAGTGCAACAATGTTAGGTATACACAGGAGGAGCCAACTCAGTCTCTGTGGAGTGAAAGATGCATTGCTAAGAAGGATTGAGAATTTATCAAAAATGATGGCCAACAGATACAGAAAGATATATGTCTCTGAACAGAAGATGGTTTTGAAAAGGCTTAAAGGCATTATTTTCTTTATGCATTTTTATCGTTATGATAAAGGTGATGTACAGAGGGGTTGCAGTTTTTTAAGTTAGATAAAGAGTTCATTTCTTTTTTTTTTTTTTTTTTTGCTTTTACATCAACTTTATTCTAAAGAGCATCCTGTGTGAGTAAACAAACCCTCACAGTGCCAACTGCTGTAGGAATCATATCCTTTCTTACATGTAACAAAATCTCATATCAGCAAGGGGTTCTGGGTTGCATAAGAGGATTTACTGTTTACACCCGTCTGTAAGGCTTTGTTACAAATTAAACACACACAAGTGCTCTAAGAGTACATTTCTTTTTTGGGCAATGTCACTCCTTCCCTCATTCTCTCACAGTTTTTTCCTTCTGGTCTCCACCCAGTAGTTTTATAGTTTATTTTCAACATATTGTCCAGTGAGTACCACTGATAGATTTTTTTTGGTCACATTTGCCACTCCATTTCTGTATTCCCCAAACTCCCTACAAATAATAAACCAACAAGATATATGGAAAAGAAAACAAAAACAACAATAAAGAAAAAAATTCATGTTTCCATTTCCTGGAGTTTATTTTGATAAATATTATTTTATATGATCAGATGTACATAGGTATTGCACTTTTGTGTTCCTCTCCTAAGTATAGCCTCGTTTGGTCTCACCATGTGTGAATTCCTAGAGACGTGTATTTAAATTGACCTAAGATATTACAAAAATTCAACTCTAGGAACATACAACACTGACATGGGACCTGTTTTCAGTTGATAAAAATATTTTATATTATTAGATCTTTATGACATTTCTGCACAGCAAACATGGTGCATTTTGTTTTGCCAAATTGGAAAATGAGAATGTTGAACTTTAGTTAAATGTCTTGAATAACATCATCCAGAAGTAAAGAATTAGTGTTGGAGTAAAGGCTTACACAATATCCTATTTTTATAAAATGAACCTATTCTCTATTTTTTTCTTCTTTTCCACATTTCAATAAAGAACCAAAGACATATTATTCTGGTCCACTGGCCTTAAATATTCTGACTAATTCAGACTGAAAAAATGTTGAAACCACAGACTGCCCTACTGTAACAACTATAAATTGAAAACAGAAAAAAAAAAAGCCAAAGAACTATGCCATTATTTGAACCAATGTAGAATAGGAGCTCAAGGTGAACTCTAGAAGATCTTGAGAGAGACTCAGCAAGGTCATGCTGATAAATTGAAATGGATATGACTTGTAACTACTAATAAATCATAGTAATTTCTTTAGAACCTACTGTCCCGGCCTCTCTGAACCCAGAGGTAATGGGCATATTATTCACATACCTGATTAATAATTTTGAAATTTTTTATATAACTCCAAAAGGCTTATTGAGTCAGAGTTCAAAGGATATATTCTATTTGGGTCATTAATTGCATGTGCAAGCTCTTGCTATCTCTCTCTTTTTTTTCTCTCCCTAATGGGCTAAGAGAAATAAAGAAATGAATATGGGGTATAAAATATATGGTACTTTTGCTTTCATATTCTATTTTCCAAATAAACATTGGCTATTAACATTTCTTTTCAGATTTATGCTTTCTTCATTTCTACAAGTACTTGTGTATGCTGAAGTCCATTTTGAAATGTACAGTTGTGTATACATAGATCTTCTACATACATAAATACCTTATTTACTGGAAATGGCATGGTTTATAGACTAATAGAATGAGTGATGTAAGTAGGCTGCTTAGGATTCCATCACTGATTGTCCAGTTCCTCTCTGAAATCTTGGCTGGCTTTGAACCATAATACTCAGATCTCAGTTCATTAGCAGCAGCTAGGACAGCAATTATGCCTTGTGATACTCAGCTCATAGTTGTTTGATTACAAAACATATAAGCTAATAATATAAGCATTAATATAAAAGTGAATTGGATAGCCTGGTGTCGGTGGCTCACTCCTGTAATCCCAGCTACTCAGGAGGCTAAGATCTGAGGATCATGATTCAAAACCAGCCCTGGCAGGAAAGTCCTTGAGACTCTTACCTCCAATAAAAACCACTAGAAAACTGGAAGTGGTGCTCTGGCTCAAGCGGTAGAGCACTCGCCTTGAGCTGAAGAGTGCAGAGACAGCGCCCAAGCCCAGAGTTCAAGCCCCACAACAGACCAAAAACTAAAATGTGAATTGGAAAACACCGTTACTTATTAAGACACATTCATAAGGAGAAACTTGGAACACATATGGATGCTCATTTTATGCATTTAAAAAAATCTACAACCTACAAGTCTACAAAACGTAAATGAACTTGGAAAGCACAATCTCCATAGATGAAAATTCATAACATGAATTTAAAATGCCTTTAAAGACAGGAACACAGTGTAAAAGTGCTACACATGGATGAACACACACACACACACACACACACACACACAAAACAGACATCACATAGACATCTGTACAAATACATTTACTTCCATAATTGCAGAGTTACTTAAATACTTATTCAAAACAGTACATAAATAAATTACAACTCTTTCTATCCAATTTTTTTTTCTGCAAGAACCAGAACCTGAACCTTGAGCTAAAGTATCCAAGTTGTGGTTTCTTTGTTAAGATTTTTTTTAACCTGAGCTTACTTATTTAGAGCTGTAAGTGTGAGTTCTAAAAGGTTTTGAATAAGTTCAATTCATAACTTTTCACTCAAATCATTACGTGTTCCTACTAATGTACTAATTAGGAATAACAGAGCATGCTTTGCTACTCTTCACTTCAGACTTCTACCAAGATGTGATTATGAAGGTCTAGATTTGCCTGGCTGAATGAGAATACTTTTATCAGAATATCTGGGGGAGGCACATAAAAATAAATTACTCTTCTGCACAGAATTGAAAGTACAAAATGCATGATAATGGCTAAATTAAGTGGAAATCTTACATATACAGGTTCTTGCTCCAAGGATGTTAAGATCTGCCACTTACTTTTTAAACTGATACTAGCATCTTACATTTTTGTTTGTTTTCTTCTTATCTGTAATGTCTGCATCACCAGTCAATATTAAACATTGATATAATTGTGAACTTAATAAATGTTAAAAAAAAAACTAGATAATCCTCTGGCCAACTACAAAGTTTACATAATATCTTGGTTTTAGGTGTGTACAAAATAAATATCATAGAATAAACTGAAATGTTTAAAGTAGGCTTATTTTTGGAAGGTGAAAGGTGAAAAACACTATCTCTAACATTCATTTATTTATTTACTGATTCATTTAATGCCTGTTTACTAAGAACAAGGCACTAATTTCAGAGCCGGGAAGCATATTAGAGAGAACAAAGCCCTTTGGATCCACAGTATAATGGACAAGAACAAAATCTAATATTTTTAATACTTCACTCAAAGGGTTAAGCATTATTTTAAATCCTTGTTACACTTAAAAGACAGCTACTAACATACCCTTTAACAGTTGGCAAAAAACAAACAAACAATATAGCCTTGTATGTAATGCAATTTTTCCCTCCCTCTTTCCCTCTCTCCCTCCTTCTTTCATTCCTTCCTTCCTTCCTTCCATACTTTGTTTCTTTTATTCTCTTTCTTTCTTTATGCTTTTTTATTTTCTTTTGCCAGGACTAAGGCTTGAACTCAGGGTCTGGGCACTGTTCCTGAGCTTCTTTTGTTCAAAGCTAGCATTCTACCACTTGAGCTACAGAGCTACTTCCAGCTTTTTCTGTTTATGTGGTACTGAGGAATTGATCCCAGGACTTCATGCATGCTAGACAAGCACTCTACCACTAAGCATATGATATAATTTTCAATAGGGATGCAATCAAAATTTGTAAAGGGACACAGTATTTGACAATATGGTAAATGTTACATGAAGAATCAGTCTTTAGGAAGGAGACATTAAATGCTAAAATAAACTTTCCTGGGCATGGTGTTACATGCTTGTAATCACAGCACTTAGGGGAGTAAGGCAAGAGATTGCAAGTTTGTGGACAGCCTAATCTAAGCATCAAATTTTTCTAAAATAATAAAATAAAACAAACATGAATTATTATTGTTATGCTAAATTTTCTGTAGTTAGCAGTAAAAAAACAAACAAACAAACAACTAAACAACTTGAAAGTGAGACATGGTGTCCTCGGGGAAAAAAAATATTAAGCATTGTTTATCTGCTGCCCATAGAACATTGTTTTCAATGTTAAATATTACAGAAGACAGGCACTGGTGCCTCATACCTGTAACACTAAAATCTCAAGAGGATGGGATCTGAGGACTCTGATTCAAAACCAGCCAAGCAGATATACTTAAAAGACTTTTAACTCCAATTAGAGCATAAAACCATAAGTGCTCACATGGCTTAAATAGGAGAGCTACATTTTGATTAAAAACTAATCAAAGCAGGGGCTGGGAAGGTGGTTCAGTGGTAGAGTGCTTGCCTTGCATGCATGAGGCCCTGGGTTTGATTCCTCAGCACCACATAAGCAGAAAAAGCTGGAAGTGGAGCTTTGGCTCAAGTGGTAGGGCACTAGCCTTGTGCTGAAGAGCTGAGGGACAGTGCCCAGGCTGAGTTCAGGCCCCATGACTGGAGAAAAAACAATAACAAACAAAACAAAACAAAACAAAAAAAAACCCTAATCAAAGCAATACCATGAGGCTTTGAGTTCAAAGTCCCAACATGGACACAAAGAAACAAATAAATAGATTAATCACAGGGGGAAGGAATCCTGCATTTGACAGAAAATATTTTGAAGTAACAAAAGTCTATTATTAAGCTTCTGTACTTTGTAATATTCTCATATACATATATATATATATATATATATATATATATATATATATAAGATAGTGCTACTAATTTTATACATTTGCAACCAGCAACTTTTCATGAAAAACACTGTTCAATCATGATATTTTCTTAAGCACTACAAATAAGATAAATATTTTAAATTACTTAATTTAAATCCATATACCATAAATAACTTCCTAACACTTAACATCTAAACTCAAAATTTTTCTTCTGACAATAAATGAAAACCATGGTTTAAAATAATAGTGTTAACTTTTTAAATCCTGGATTTTAAACTTTCATTTTGGTTTTATAACATTGGAATTGACTGCAGATTTCTCTATTCTTTAAAAAAGACATAGCTAATTGCTGTAGTAAAAGACACAGGAGTAATTTATTTTAGTAATAAATCGCTGAATAGTAAAACATAGATTTATCAGAGTGTGATATCTTCTAGAATATGAAGCACTGCCTAATAAAAGAAAAGGGTATGAACATGATTTACTTAGGTATTTAAATTCATTATTATATCTATCATATATCAACCTCTGACTAGTCCTTTCTCATATTCTAACTTTCTTTTTTGTACAAATTTATGTTTACTCATTAAATAATCTTAATTCTCCCTTGTAAGATTTGACAATTATATTTCCACCTACTACAGAATGTAAGTTCTGATAAATTATTCTAGTAGTATACATGTATTCTGACACCACTACCAGGCTATTCATTTGAATACACCCCATGTTTTTTCACTCTTCTGCTTTGCAATAATAAAGAACATTTACTAGATATTGCAAATAAGGGAAACCATGGGACCTATGTTTCTTTGGGTCTGGCTTACTTCACTTAATATAATTTTTTCCAAGTCTTTCCATTTCCTAACAATTGGGGTGATGTCATTCCTCATGATGGAGGCATAGAATTCCATTGTGTATATATATACCACATTTTCTTGATCCATTCATCTACTGAGGGGCATCTGGGTTGGTTCCATATCTTAGCTATAGTAAATATTGCTGCAATAAACAGTCGTGCTGGTAGCTTTAGTGTTGGTATAATTTGTGGAGGGGAAGGGGAAAAACAAATCGTTTAAATAGGGATGCAGGTGAACCCATTGCAACAATGAGATGTACAAGTCGTTATGTCAAAAACGAACTTTACAACTTTGGTGGGGGGCGGGGAGGATTGGGGGGGAGGATGGGAAGGGATGGGAAGGGGAAACAAAGGAGGAGGCTACAATGCTTGATAAGAAATGTACTCATTATCTTGCCCATGTAATTGTAACCCCTCTGTACAGTATTTTCACAATAAAAAAAGAACATTTATTATATCGATTGCCATAATAGGGGAAGAAAGGTTAGAAGTTTAAAAAGCACGATTTTCATTAAAAAGTAAAAAAAAAAAAGTAAAAAGTAAAAAATGTTTCAATACACATACAAAATTTATCCTTGCAAATTCAAATTTTATAACATAATCATATGCAAAGTTGAGTCAATTAAATGAGAATACAATCATATCATGATCACTTTTTAATAAAGCGTTCATATACAAATACACAAATAAAAAGGGTCTGTCTGAGGTTTGTGTATGACTTGATGTGATTTATTCATTTTGATATTCATTTTTGTTTTGTTATAAAACAGAATTTGTATGTTTAGAAAAAGGGCTAAAAATATTCAAGGTTGCTCCCAATTTTAGCTGAAGAGGAGACATTAATAAATCAGTGTATTTTCCTTTAAAAAGGTAAATAAGAAATGATGTTAGGGGTAGAGTAATTCACTAACAGACTATTTAGAAAAGTTAGAAGAAAAAGTACCTGAATACAGCATGTTTAGATAGATACAAAAACAATATGGATACATATATTTAATAATACTTTCATTTCATTTTTTGTGGCAATACTGGGACTTAAACCTAATAGGTGGGTAGTTAGAGTTCCAGATTAACTTCTGGCTTTTTGGTGGTTAATTGGAGATAAGAGTCTTACAGATTTTCTGCTTAGGTTGGCTTTGAATCATGATCCTCAGATCTCAGACAGTTGAGTAGTTAATATTATACACTTGAGAAACCACCACTTGATACCAAAATTTAATAATAATTTCAAGTTGCATGGTACTTTACTATGATGAAAGCAAACTCTGCTGATATAGAATATGTTATCAATTGATTCATGAAGTTATACAAACAATGGGCTAATGAACTAAACTGGTAAATAAATCTCTTTAGACTCTGGTTTGGGAAATAATAGAAGAGTTCATTTTTCTTCTGACAGAATTTGCAAGATTTTCTGTGCTCAACTTATTAAAATGTAAAGCACCATGAGAGATTCATTTATTTGAGTGGATTCATTATTTTCCCAGGAATTTCTTAGGTGTCTAGGTTTTAACATAGGCATACATTACATTTGTTTTCTAGATTTCAGCAAATTTAGGCATCATACCACAGGCTTATAGTTCAGAACACCAACCCAAAGAGTTGTGAGTTATATGCTAAAAAACAAAATGGTACCATTGAAATAATATTATTTCAATAATGCATTGAATGGAAACCTACTATCTGGAAAGACCTAATGTGCCTTCCTAGAGCTCCAGAAAGTCTTTTCATCCCTGGAAAAAACATTAACATACTTCTCTACTTGGTAGCAGGGATATATATATATTTCCTCCTGAAGAGCTGGACTTTTTTTTCTTTCACATAATGAAATTCACATACAGTGTTTTGTACAACTCTCTTCATTACCATACTAGGGGAAATTTCTCCTCCTAGTGAAATTTCTTATGGTTTCTTACATGCCCAAATTATGTGACTTAGGGTCCTAGGAAACTTGCACGACCAGTCACAAGTACTCTTCACACTTACAGGCTACCACAGATTAGTACAAGTATGGACCATGGTCTCTGCATGATGCTAAAATGCCTCAAAGATTTTCTGCTTTGGGCAAATATTTCTTTTTTTTTTTCTTTTGAAAATACTGCACAGATGGTTTACAATTACATAGGCAAGGTAATGAGTGCATTTCTCATCAAGGATTGTTGCCTCCTCCTTTGTTTCCCCTTACCATCCCTTCCCATTCCCCCACCCCACCCTTATGTGACATAGTTTGGCACTTTTTGTCTTCAAAATTAGGACTTCCAGGACTGGCGCTAATCTAAGTTTTGGCATTTTCTGTTGTTTTACTTATTGCTTCTCAATACTAAATATAACTGCCTCTTCTGCATATCACTGGCATTAACAAAATTTAGATTGATCTTAGCCATTTTATGACACCCCATAATTGTCAAATTGTGTTAAGATTACATATCATCAGACTCTGAAACTGATGCTCAAGGTTAAAGTGACTTTGCCTTTGTTCCAATGCAAACCCTTTACTTCTAACAGAGCATCTGCACTGCATTCTGTGCTAATTTGTTAACATCATTCCACAATGAAACACATCAAAGCAATGGGGCATAAGTCATAGTGTCAAATCAGGTTTAACACTAATTTTATGCACACAAACTGCTCCTAACCCAGTAATCACCAAACTGAGTAATCTCATAGTTTCTCAAATTGAAAATAATGCATTATTATTATTAGTTGTTGTTGTTGTAATGTAATATGAATCTTGACCTATAACTCATACAAATTCTATCGACTACTGGCTCAAGCCCTAGAATTCTTTTAGAAGTAGGGATAAAACAAAGGAGGAGGCAACAATGCTGGATAGGAAATGTACTCATTACCTTACTCATTTAACTGTTACCCCTCTGTACAGTATTTAAGAATGTACAAAAAAACCCAAAATATAACATTTTGCCACCCAGTGTCCTCTTCAAATAAAAGAATATTACCTTTTTTAAATGATTAATAAATTATACTCTGAAAAAAAAGTACATAACAGCATGTTACCAAAAACTTCCTTTAAAAAGTGTCTGTAATTGCTGGCCACTGGTGCCTCATACCTGTAATCCTAGCTCTTTAGGAGATTGAGATCTGAGGATCATGGTTCGAAGCTAGCCAGTCAGAAAAGACAGTGAGACTTTTATCTACAATCGACTACTAAAAAGTTGGAAGTGGAGTTGTGGCTCAAGTGACAGAGTACTAGCTTTAAGTAAACAAAGCATCCTATCCCTGAATACAAACCCTGGGACTGGCACAAAACAACAACAACAAAAAGTTTCTATAATGATCATTACCAGGAAGAATTCATTAAGCAGTAAATAATTTATGCATAAGCTCTCTTATGCTTGGATCTAAGATCATTTTTGCCCATTCAAAAATATGCAAGTTTCACTACTAAGTCAAAAGTAGTTTGGGGTTTAACTTAGAAAACATTCCAGTGAAACAAAAAGACAGTAAATTAGATGAATGAGGTCTCAATCAACATCAAAGCCAATAAAACAATTATTTTTTAGAAATAACAAAACATGTAATTATTTAATCATAACAGTTATCAAAACTGAACATAAATTAATTGCCTATTCAGAGACATTAATTACATAGAGTTGAAAAATTACACTGTTGAAGCAGTTGTTTAATCATTAGAGCCAGAAAAATTTCTAAGTACTAATTCATTATTTCTGCTATGGTCTTGAGACATGCATGCATCCCTTATTCATAATAAATCAACATAATTATTTTAAAATTCACAACTAGTAACCTTGTTATGAAAGTTTAATATACTGACAATATCAGTATTTTTACATTTTTGTCATTATTAAAGTGCTGTACAGAACAGAAGTGTTACTGTTTCATAAGTTAGGTAAAGAGTACATTTTCTTTTTGAGCAATGTCACCCCTTCCTTAGCTCTCACCCAGCTTCCCTCTCAAATCTCAGCCTATAAGTTATACAGTTGGTTGTCAACATAGTGTGATGGGAAGTACCACTGCTGCATTTTTCATCCTTTTTCTCTCCATTTATGCGCATTTTTTCAAAAGACTCAAAAGTAAACAAACAAAAACAAAATAAAACAAAAAAACCCTTGCTTCCATTTCCTGGAATGTATTCCAATAAATATTTCAGTATTATTAATAAATATTCACAAGTAAAAGAGGCATTGTGATTTTTAGTTCCCCCTCTAAGAATATCCTCCTTAGGTCTCACTGTGTGTGAGTGCTTAGAGTTCTTGATCATTTATCATGTCCCTGTGTATTTAGGTGTGGTTTCCAAGTATGAGAGAAAAGATGTTCCATTTGTATCTCTGAGCTGGGCTTTCGTCACTTAACATGATGTGTTCTAAGTTCTTATATTTCCCTGCAATTGACATCATATTCTTTCTAATAGCTGTATAAAATTCCATTGTGTACAAGTACCATTTTTTATCCACTCATATGTGTGGGGCATCTGGGCTGCTTCCATAACTGTGAATAGTGAATAGTGCAGTAATGCACATGGATGTAACTATATTTTATATGTTTTTATTGTAAAAATACTGTACAGAGGGGTTACAGTTACATGAGTAAGGTAATGAGTAATTTCCTAACAAGCATTGTTACCTCCTCCTGTTTTTCCCCTACCATCCCTTCCCACCCCACCTTCCCAACTCCTCCCTATCCCGCCCCCCCAAGATGTAAAGTTCATTCTCACCATAGTGCCTTGTGCATCTCATTGCTACAATGGGTCAACCTGTATCCTTATTTCAGCATTTTGTTATTTCCCTTCCCCTCCCCAAATTAGAAAATATATATACAAGATGCAGGGCACCAACATCAAATACAGTCAAAACAGGGGTAACTATATTTTTAAAACACAAATTCAGAAAATTGTCCTAAAAAGAATTAATTTGAGACAATGACACACAGAACAAAAAGTATATTATTTACATACCAATGATATACATGTGGTAAATTTAGTAACTTCCTCAAAAGATGTCTCTTTATTACTTGATGATCACAAACTCAAGAATTTTCAGCCATTGTTCATTGTTTCAACTTCTATTAGAAACTTTAAAAGACAAAAATGCCTTACAGCTTTCTTGACTTTCACGATGCCAGGAAATACTTAAATTTAAAAATTCTCTTTGTGAGAACAGTAGAGAGAAGCAAGACTTTTGGCTGGCCCTTTAGGGCACTGACAGCAACGAAATTATTTGCCACTGTAGCTCACAAATCATAAAAACTATGTGAGTATGGCTCTCTTCCTCTTTCATATAGCATAAAATTGCTTCTTAAAGAAGGGATACTGTACTCTTAGTTAATTTTTAGATGATATAGAGCATAAATTCATCTCTTTGAACTATGAACATGCCTAAATGTACCTTTCCTAAATAACTGAGTGAGTAAACAAGCACATAAAGTAAAGTTACTGAATCATAAAATTAAAGATCAAATATAAATAACGTTAAAGGCAACCTGGCTCAGCATTTATCAGAATGAGTTGAACCAAAACAAAATTCTGCAGAAATGAATAAAGTCTGCAGATCTCCCTAGTTAAATTCATTAGAAATGTAAGGATCAACTATGTTAAATCATTTCCTCCCCGTAGAGATGCTCAGTCTTTCAGATGTTACTATGCATTATGAATTTGTAAAGGAAGTAATGTGCTGAGTTTGTCAATTCATTTAGCTGTAGAAATTATTGCCCCCCTCCAAGTAATTTTCGTGTCTGGTGTCTATTATATTTTGAAAAATGATGACTTAATATCATCATTATATATTATGAAAAAGTGTTAGTATAGTACAATAATGTAAGTGGAGAGAGAGGTGATCATTTACACATGACTTTCACTGTCCTATCTAGTCACAATTGCTTGGCTTTATTTTTTAATAACTATCAATAATTTCTTAATATTTGCCTAATCTATACATTACATTAAACTTAATCAATAGATTAAGCCTGCATAGTGTGCAATAGTATTCATGATTTCAAACACCCACTGGAAGTCCTGGAGTGAATGCTCCGTGAATACAGGAGATATAGCAGTTAACACAGCTCTAAGAAAAAGGGTAACCCAAGAACTGAGCACAAATAAACCAGAAAACTGAGATACTATTGATATAATGGCATAATTCTATCAGAGAAAGTAAGTGGGAATCACTGGACTGTAGTCAGACAAGGAGGTATTATTTTTGTTATTTAAATATCAAATTACCTTGTACTGATATATTTCAGGAAAATGATAGCAAGTAATGGAGATTACTGGTGATAGTTACAGTAAAAACAACAACAAACATGACAAACTAGATTTGTTGAAATCATGGCTTTTGGTAAAGAGAAAGTAAGTGGCTCATATTAGGACACTTTCAAATGTTGATAGAGACAAGCAGATAAGTCACATCAGCTATAAAGGGAATAATGCAAAAGTAGTGCCAGTCTCATAAAATACATAGCCTTATCACAGAAAAGGAATAAAATCGAACGAGGAATCAGGGCCAAGTGGAGAAATAGATGCAAACAGCACAGTATCCTCAAAGATTACCCAGAAATCTGTATAGTATAAAGGAATTTTCATAGGTTTAGCATGTCTCCAGAGAACAAGCCCCAAGTTTTCATGATCACCACTAAATATTTATATTTAGGCAATGCTGAAACGATCATGCTTCAGTCCCACAGGAGAAATCATTTATCCAAGGTTATCAAAATCCATAGGACTATTACTACTCTTTAACTCAACTCAACATTCTCCAATAGACTATTATGATCATATAAAAGATACTATTTACCTGTTTGTTTGTAAAAATGGTGACATATTAAAAAAAGTTCATGTTAGTGAGTAACAGCAGACAGAACACAAAAAGAATACTCTTGTTTCCATAATTCCAATCATGCTGGTAGAAATATCTATTCTAAAGAACATCACAAAATTATGAGATGCAAAAAGATGAACATTAAGCACCAAATATGGAGTATACGTAAAGGTATCAAAATATCTTAGTGCTACTACTTCCTTCTAGGCTGTAGGATTAAACATATAAAGTCTTACATTTTATTTTCAGTATCCCTTGCAATTCAAAAATATCCACAATGAATATGTATTATTTTTATATTCCGGAGGAAACATACTTATTGTAAAAATACCAAGATTTTAGTGTTAAAATAACCTCCGGTAGTCTTGTGCTAGTGGCTGACACTTACAATCCTAGCTTCTCAGAAAGCTGAGGTACGAGGATCAAGGTTCAAAGGCAGCCTACACAAGAAAACTCTGTTAGACTCTTACCTGTAAAAAAATTACTAAAACTCAAGTAGTGGAGCCGTGTCTCAAGTGGGAGAATAGTAGTATTGAGGTAAAACTAAACAAAACAAAAGGCACAGGAACAATGCTATTACCCCGAGGTCAACCCCCAGCACTGGAACACACATGAACAATGCCCATGCCCTGAGTTCAAGCCCCAGGACTGGCGCGCGCGCGCGCGCACACACACACACACACACACACACACACACTTAATAATTATAATCACCCAATAAGAAAGAACTCACAGGTTTCATAGAGTATTTCGGCAATAGCTTACTATATATTCACTCAAAATATTTCAACTAAGGCATCAATAACTATGCCCAAGGTGGCTGATGTAGGCACTTTTAAAGTATAAAAATCTCAAATGACTAAGAGATGGAGTGGGACAACTAAATTATATATTAAAGATGAGACAAAAAAAGACCAGTATGGGACTGATGTAATGAGTAGAGCAAATCTATATATCTATGGCTATATATATATATATATATATATATATATATATAGACATATATATTTATATATGTAAATATATTGTATTCATATATGTGTAAATATATATGTAAATACAGGAAAGATCCTCTTCAGACACATTTCTTTTGAGACTTCATTTTTTTTTAATTCCTGTATGTTTTCCAACTAGGTCATGAAGCTCAACTCAGAGATAGGTTCCACTGTGATAAATTTGTACACACATACCATGGACCTTATTAAAATAACCCTCTCTCTTTATCATCTCTCTCTACTTTTTTTAAAACAATTTCAAATGGTTTGATTGTTCTGTTTTCAGATATTTAAGACATGGTTTGAACTAACAAAGCGTCTGAGGGAACAGAGCAAAATAGGTATGTTCCTCTTTTGTTATAAATGCCTGCCATCCATGTTTTACATGCATACAGTATATATATGAATTATGTGCAGTGAATATGTAAAATCATTAAGCTATTCATATGTATGTATATATTAAGAACAGTTTAGAAAGATAGGCAATAGCATCATTTGCTCACAGGCAACAGTATCAGGGCCTAGAGGCTCATGCTTTCCATTTCTTCTTT
The DNA here is from genome assembly GCF_019054845.1 of Dipodomys spectabilis. Classification (NCBI taxonomy): domain Eukaryota; kingdom Metazoa; phylum Chordata; class Mammalia; order Rodentia; family Heteromyidae; genus Dipodomys; species Dipodomys spectabilis. The sequence continues at coordinate 20,108,280 of NW_024870720.1, read as the reverse complement.
TCACCTTGATACTTTTACATAAAAAATTGTAAAATCATCTTGAATAAAACATTAAGTAAAAATTTTACAGGGAAAATGTTAATACTTTCATATTACCAATGATTGCCAAAGTTGTGAAAATGTAAAACTGAATCAACTGCAATAGATTATGTGTTTAATAAAACATTCTTCAATAAATAAACAGTATAAAAATAAATAAATCCCACACCTACTTCATTCTGATCACAACACAAACAAAACATGTACTTTAAAATCCTTCTATGTTATAGTCTCACAATTCTATCTATGAAAGTTGCATTTAAAGAAGCCTTTAGTTTAAAAAATGTTATTTTCCTTCCTTCAGATGGGTTAGCATTAATTATCATATTTTTTCAAGTCCTTGTAACTGCACTACACTAATACCTACATATGCCCAGCATACACATAGAGTATATCTGTAAATGTACCTATATCTACACGCATACCTGTATGTCAATAAACAAACCTAGAAAAAATTCTCTGGCTCTTGATATACCAACGCTTATTAGAATAACTGCTACCAAATGTGAGGGAGAAACAGCTTTATGAGAAGAATTTTAAAAGATAAATTAAGCAGAAATCTCTCAGACGATCATTAGGATTCTGGACAAAGAAAAACTATGTCAGAAAAAAAATGGACTAGTATATGTGACATCCAGTGAGACTGCTTACCAGTGACACTGGCCATTAAGCTTTCCTGAATATAGTACAGATTAGCTAAGGAAGTGACACGTTCCTTCATTCCACTTTTACTAAACATATCCTCTGTGTTTGGTATTATTCTGGAGACTTTGGAAATTAAAGCTTCAGAGGAAAGAAGAGTTATGAATCTCTGTTATATTGTCCTTGCCCTCTACAGTAAGAGAAGCTTTAAGTTTTTAATTGCTGTAATAGAAAAAAAAGTTTAAGATATGTGGTAATAAAGAAAAAGGAAGAATTTAATAATAAAAAAATAGAAAAAGTGATATTTTGGACTAGACTTGAAAATAAAGATAATAGAGCTGCAAAGGCTTCATCCTGTAAGCAGCAAACAGTCAGATGTGGATAACACAGAATTCTTCATTCTTCCCCACAGCAGAATATCCAATGATGATGGTTATGATGCATGTCCTAGCTAAACTACAACCCTAATCAACACATCACCATGGCCAGAATATAGCAGGGCATCCTCAGATGGCGAGCTTGATAAGGAGCAGAATAAGCACTGTTAAGACACTCCAACCTGACATCACACACCTATTTACATGGTAGCCCAAACGGTTGGAAGGAATTTATCCTAAATACAGTTCACAAACATGCTGGTTTGTTGTTTCGTTTCTTTTGACCAAATGGACTAACTTCTCTCTGCCTGAACAATCCCTGCCCATGTATGTCCTCTGAGAATATGCCAACTGGTAGCAGACTGGCTCCAAAACACCTGAGCTTCACAAACCCAAGGACCAAGAGACCAAGGATTGTCCCTCTGGGCTTCATCATCAGGCAGAAAAACTGCTCAACTACAAAATCATCCATGCCAACCTACACTATTATATAAAAGTCTAAGAAATTCAGTTACAATGTTTTTTAAATGTCTGCATGTCTATAGAAAAATGTCAAAGAAAAATCATTCAGAAAAGTTATTATGACAATAACCATATTCCTATTAATATAAAATACAAGCCAAGTGCTGGTGGCTCAGATAACAAGTCCTAGGTGTACAAGAAGGTGAAATCTGCTCAAAGCCAGCTGGGGCAGACAAATAGTGAGATTCTTATTTCCAATTAACTAGAAAAACACTAGAAGTGTTTTGAGTGGTGCTCAAATGGTAGAGCACCAGACTTGAGTCACAATCCAAGTAAGAGCACAAGGCCCTGAGTTCTAGTCCAAGTAGAGCACACACACATGTGTGTATATGTATGTATGTATATGTATACACACAACACACTATAGACATGATATGATATATATATATATATGTAAAGTATCTTGCTTGACTGATGCATTTCAACTGAATAGATGTTATTTCATAGCAATGAACTCAACTTCTGTGAGTTTATACTCTATAATTTAATATTCAAAGTAAAATAGGTTTAGATCATATCTCTTACATTCCTGAATCAAATAAACCAAGTTCAACTCCAGCTTAATCAGTGCTCTATTTCCCTCAGCTTCAAAAAAGGAAGCATGAACTGGGCAGAGGGTTTTTACTTACAAGTTTAGTTCCCTTTTGAAAGTAATCTGTGTTGTTGAATTTAAACACCTTCTAAAAATAAAACTCTGCTGACCACAAAATTTAAAAAAAATCTGCAGATTGTGTGGTTGCTTCTTACTGCTGAACAACTAATTAAAAAATATTGCAGGTCCTGAATTGTGCAAAAAGTACACACACACACACACACACACACACACACACACACATACACACATGATTTATCACACCCAAAATTAAATCTGGTTCTTGGACTGTTCTTGGAATTGTTTAACATAAAGCACTGAAAACTTAAGTACTATAGCCCTAGACTAGAGAATACTAAGCTTCAGTAAATCGTTAATTGAGTCAGTCTGACTCTAAAGTAATTAAATACAGTATAAATCATCATGCAAGGAAAATTGCATAGGAATCACTTTCTGTGTGTAAACATGAAATGATCACAAAACATGGAAATGTCTGAGAACTCTATCCAGTGAAGGTAAAACACTAGTCATTCTGCTATATTCTTAGCGTGTGTAAAATTTGTCACAAGCTTTCAATGATCCCCATCCATTAAAAATATTCATTGTGGTTAACATGGTAACTTTGATGTTTACACAATAGTTTTTAAATGAATGGAAAAACAAATAGAACATGGTACTATCTATATACTACTAAACTACATCATCACGAACCATTATTATGAGTTCTTTACTTGACTGTATTGTTAAAGTATATTTAATCATTCAGCTCTTCACATACACACATATATGCATATAAATGTACTTGTACAAATACATGTATAAACACAGACATATATACACATATCTATGTATATATGTGCATATAAATGTATGTATATATATATATATATATTTATACATACATCAAATATTCTTCCTGATCATTCAATTATAAAACAAGAAATATATGGATAAGTTGACATGTGTTTAGCCAATTCTGACAGCACCATTTGTTGAAGAGGCTGTCTTTCTTTCATACTATTTTTTGGCTACCTTATTGAGGATTAGGTAGCCCAAGTTCTGTGGGTTTATTTCTGGGTCTTCTATTTCATTGGTTCTCATGCCTGTTCTTGTGCCAGTACCAAGCTGTTCTTATTGATATAGCTTTGAATAGAGTTTGAAGCTTGATATTGATATTCCTCCAGCATTGTTCCTTTTGCTAAGGATTATTTTTGTTATTTGGGTCTTTTGTAATTCCATATGAAATTTTGGATTGCTTGCTCTATTTCATTAAAGAATGATTTTGGGATGTGATGGGAATTGAATTGATAGCCTTTGGAAGTATTGCCATTTTCACAGTGTTGGTTCAAGTGGTAAGCGCACTAGCTCTTTGATTAAAAATGTAAAAAGTACTATCCTATAGAATAGTACTCAGGCCCTGAGTTCAAGCAAATATATAATAAATGCAAATATAGCTGCACATCATGCTGTTCTAATCAACAACTAAGATATGATTGCATGAATAGAAACATGTACCTTTAAAAGTCAGACATTTATCAAGTAAATCATTAGTTTTATGATCATATACAAGTTTATCAGTTAAATGAGAAACATAGTATACTGGCAAGTACTCAATGAACTTTAAGGTGATCATTTCAATTATATAAGTTTCCACTGATTTTTTTTTTCAGAAAGAGTGGATGCACACATCAATTCTACCTGTGGTTAGGATTCCAACAAAAACAAAATAGACAAAAAAATAAGAGGAAGAAAGAAAAAAGGAAGGAAGGAAGGAAGGAAAGAAAGGAAGAAAAAAAGAAAGAAAGGAAGGAAGGAAGGAAGGAAGGAAGAAAGAAAGAAAGAAAGAAAGAAAGAAAGAAAGAAAGAAAGAAAGAAAGAAAGAAAGAAAGAAAGAAAGAAGGGAAAAAGGGAGTAAGGGAGAAAGGGAAACACACACACACACACACACACACACACACACACACACACACACACACACTTTTAAATCTTTACAAGCCCCTGAGAGGAGAAAAGTCAGAAAAGCGGATTCCAGTCTCTTTAAACATGTTGTAACACCCAAAGATCTTGCTTTTATTTATCACTCAGAGACTAAATTCTGTCACCAAATACTTCACAATGATGAGGAGTGAAGGAAAACAAACCTGCATAATTTCTAATCCTTGATTGAAGAGCCTATATCTTCAAAAGCTCCTCAAATGCTCACTGATAAGAGAGAATAAGCAACACAGACTCCAAGGAGGTGACCACAAAAATGCCAGAGGCACATTTTCCTTGGAGAAAAGTGCAGGGTTAAGAAATCCACATGAATGTTGTGGGAGGAGCCCCAGCTTACAAGGATCAGAGAAGCACTTCTACAGCACAAGCCAAAAACAATCAAGGAGGCCACCTGCCAGGCAAGGTAACTGAAAGACAAGAAAGTCCACTTCACCTACTTCTCCTCCACCTATAGAGAATGAGTCTCAAGTTTCAGCCATTTTAGTTTAAAGAATAAATCAGGTTTTAAAACTAGAAGAACCACAGCCCCCCCCCCCCCAAAACCACTTCGTGGAAGAGTAGAAGAGAATGGTGACAATATGTATTTTCCTTCCTAGTTTCAAAAAAATCCCCTCTTTAGAGCTAATGAAGATAAAAGGATTATAAAAAGATTAAGAAATACAAAGGATATCATTGTTTCCCCCTCAGACTGTTTATACCCAGATACCATGAAGCTTTGCATTCAACACCCAGTCGGAATGGAGTTCCACAGTAGAGTGGGTACAGTGAATGCAGACACCATGAATGTTGGCAGATTATTATACACAGGGCAGCTATCCCATAGGGAGCCCTGGCAGGTTGACAGGGCACCAAACAAATAAACTTAAAGACATAATGAGCCTAATTTCACCCTGACACACCACCCATACCTTACACACCAAGGAAAACAAGACACCGGAATAATCTGTGTATTCCATACTTTATACCCTGTTTATTAGAGAGGGAAACTAAACAGCTAGCCTCCTAGACAGTCCAGTCCTCCTCAGAGAAGAGAAATTGTAAAAGGAAGGAAAGGCTCAGCTTAATAACAGCATGGACTCCAGGAGGACATGCTCAATCCATATGGAGTGTGGGTAACAAGCAAATTAATTCTGCCAGTGTAACTCATATTTGAATTGAAAAAGGCAAACAGCTTCCTCAACTCATCCTCCCACAAACGAAGTGTTTCAGAGCTATTTCAGGGGAGACTGTTTGGATTTGATGGCCGGCTTGAAAGGGGATGCATGTGGCTTCTGCATTCTCTCACTGAGCTGAGTGTCATTACAGTATTCGAAAGCAATTCCAGTATTTGGAACTGTACCTTTGATAATAACCAAGGATAGACAGATGACATTTTATGTGTTTTATATTATTAATATGAATATTTGTTCTCTACACAAAATGTTATATATTACAAATGATAATGTATGTCTATGAAGTTCACATATATAAAAAATTAATGCTACCATACATATATATATACATACATATATACACATATATATTTATATATACATATATGTATGTACCTCAAAGGAAGTTCTGACTTTTATACAATATTTATGTGATATACTTGTGCAAACTTTCCAATCTTTTCATTTTGCTAAATACTTTTCCCTGGATACATACAAACTACTGGAACCCTGATATGAATTTGATCATTTACTTCTATACTTCATACGGTCAATCTCTGCTCTGATGGCTACAACTGTAAAATCTCTTCAGTTTCTCTGTGTGTTTGTGTGTGTGTGTGTGTGTGTGTGTGTGTGTGTGTGTGTGTGTGTGTGCTGGCTAAACTGCTCTGAGTTGAACAAAAGGAACTGATATTCTCCTTTTTTAAAAAATGAAGCTTTTGAAATTTCAGGATGTTAATAGATGGATAAACTGTGGAACAGGAACATCATCCCTGAAAAGGAATTTGACCTGAATAGCAGTGCACAACACTCATGCATTTTTGACTTCACTAGCAGATTAAAGAGAAAAGATGAATCAGAACCATTGTTCATGAAGCATGCTGACTTCCCTCATTACAGGCATAATCTTAAACAGCAAGGATAGTTCTCTTAAAAACTGAATAATCATAAACATAAAACAGGATATAAAGGAATCTATGCATTAAATCCTGCTTTTCTGGGTGTCAATTTTCTAAGTGAGATAATCCCATCATCATAAACACAGCTGTGAATTCTCCATGAAGACAATAAGGTTTGTTTAGTAAAGATAAGAGGCTTGTCTAAATGCCTTTGCTTCAAAAATGAAAATAGAAAAATAGCTTCAACACATTTTATTGAACAGTTCTATTTCTAATAAACCAGTTTGTTATAGTGAAGTACGCTCTTCCAAGTAGAAGTCATTCTCTACTTTTTCTAACTTTCAATTAATGAGTTTTTCAAAGTAAAAAGTATTAATTCAACTCATATGGATTATAATACTCATGCTTTTACATAATGAGGTAGTAAACATTCCATCTCATATATGAATATATGAAAATTTCAATTAATTCAATATGATGGTACAAGTTAGGGTTATATTTGTCACTATTTAGGTGATTAGAGTGATAAATATCTTCCTAAATCCAATTTGAAGAATACAAAACTTTGTAAGGTATTCAATGAAATTAAATTTGTAAAAGATACATATATAACATTCTCTAGAAGATCCTTTTAAAAATATGTTATATGTCATTTTCATATTGATGCTTGTAAGCAAAATTTTAAAAATAATTAAGAGACTATGAAATCCAACTGGAGACAAATTTGCAGGTGGCCCTCCTCACATCCTAAAATGTAGCTTCAAACCTCACTTCGAAGGCACATTTCTAGATCAGGAAAGAAAGGTGATATGGAACCAACTCAGATGCCCCCTCAGTAGATGAATGGATAGAGAAAACGTGGTATATGTATGTATACAATGGAATTCTATGCCTCCATCAGAAAGAATGACATTGCCGCATTTGTTAGGAAATGGAAAGGCTTGGAAAAAATTATATTAAGTGAAGTAAGCCAGGCCCAAAGAAAAACATAGGCCCCACGGTTTCCCTTATTTGCAATATCTAGTATATGTCTGAGTCAAGCAGAAAAGGTCAGATAAGGTAATGTTAGGGAAATGAACCCTAAGATATATATTCAAATGTTTTTTTTTCTTTCATGCGATTGTTTCTAACACATTTATAAGATTATTTCTTTGGGGTTACGAAGGTGGCTCAGTGGTAGAGCGCTTGCAGTGCATGCCTCTGAGACCCTGGGTTTGATTCCTCATCTTCACATAAGCAAAAGGAAAAAAGCCGGAAGTGGCGCTGTGGCTCAAGTGGTAGAGCGTTAGCCTTGACCTGAAGAGCTAAGGGACAATGCCCAGGTCTAGAGTTCAGGCCCCACGACCGGACCCCCCCCCCCCCAAAAAAAAGATTATTTCTTTGTTACTTTGTATGTCCCTCCCCCACAGTATAACCCTGCTTTCGCTGTATTTGATGTCGGTATAATTTGTGGAGGGGAAGGGAAAAACAAATCGATTAAATAGGGATACAGGTGGACTCATTGCAACAATGAGATGTACAAGTCATTAAGTTGAAAATGAACTTTACAACTTTGGTGCAGGAGGGTGGAGGAGGGTGGGGGGAGGCAGGGAGGATTGGGTGGGAGGGGCGGGGGAGGATGGGAAGGGATGGGAAGGGGAAACAAAGGAGGAGGCTACAATGCTTGATAAGAAATGTACTCATTATCTTGCCCATGTAATTGTAACCCCTCTGTACAGTATTTTCACAATAAAAAAAAAAAAAAAAGTGGCTCCTGACAACATTCCTTTAATAATGAGGTCCCTGGCTCTTTGTATTTCTAATTTAAAACTTAAATGAGCAAATTTAAATTCTCATTTTATTCCAACTATACCATTCTAAGCTTTGCTATGAAGAAGTGATATCTATCTGTACCTTGCATATTATCTTTCTCACAGTTCCTTCTTGTTTACACCTTAAGGGCAGAGAGCAATTTATGACAAATTCCCCAGGTAGATCCACTTTATATATAATGCTCTAGAACTTAACTTCTCAAATCCTTAGATAGAGAAATAGATTTCTTTGAAAAGCATTTCTTAAAACGCAATTATCTTTTGAAAATATTTGATACTAAGGTCAATAAAAGAACACTTTCAAGAAAGAATAGAACAACAAATCAAGAGTAAAGTTACCATAATATAAATGAAAATTGTCAATACAATTATGATAGCTTTTGATTTAATACATTCCTAATCTAGCATACCACTATAATTGGTGATGGGTTATTTGTATCCTAAATTCTAGAACTCAAAATAAAGCAAAATCCCATTTGTTTATCTGCATTCAAAAATTTAGAGCTCAAACCACATCTCCTGGAGCTGTATGACACTGAAATAAAGTATTACATAATACACTAGTTTATAATGGAAAAATTAGCTATAGTGACTGCTGTTGTATTTACCAGACTTATCATTATGTATTTATTTCCACTTATTTCACGAAAAGAAATTAAATTTCAGTAAGCATTTTTATGCTTATAACTGAGACCAACAATGAGTCATTTTTATCTGTATCATTGTTACCATTATTATAGAGGCAGCTTTCAAGTTAAATTGGCCATATTTACCATGCCTCACTTCCCTGAAGCACAAGAAATGAATTTTATCATTTGCTTCTCTGTAAAGTATATTATTTATCACACAGGTGAGAAGTTCAGCCATTAATGGAATACATATTCTTTCACAATGCCAACGACCCCATAGTCACCTTTCAAAACAGGAAATTCTTTAACCTTGATCTAACATATAAGCATGTTTTCTCCAGCCAGAATCTGCAAAGTAGAAGTGACAGTTTTATTTTCATTGAGATTTAGTTGCTACACTTTTTTTGCAACCAATATTAATTGCATGAGAAGAAAATGGTATTTTTCCAACAGAATTATGTAGTAAGAGGATGTTTTCATGACTACATGTAAGTATATACATTTTAAGGCCAAAAATAAATTATAAATAGATTGCTCTCCCTACATACACACACACACACACACACACACACACACACACACACATAAACATGCGTGCATATCACGAGAAAGAGTACTTAACTAATGATTTGTTTTACTCAACAAAGCTACAACTTTATTGTAGCTAGGTTTTAAGAGAAAACCATGAGATACAAGAACATATATTATAAATTATTTTTAAAACATTATCATGTGAGTAAATCAATGGACTGAGGAGAGTCCACATAGACTCCTAATTATTTTAAGTAGAGGCTTCATATTCTGAAAAAGTAAAATGATACGCACTGTAATCACCTATGTTCAAGAGCTTTATCATTTTTATTACATCATGCTTAAATGTGCTGCAACATTTTAAAAATATTCATAACAAAACTGATAATTGAGGTAAATAGTTCACACTTTACATATTTCCAGTTCCTTTTAGTCAGAATGTCTGATTATCCAAGTAGCCAATTTATCAATGATTCCTGATATATTTTAATATCAACTGTTTGAATTTGTGTTTATCATATCATACAAAAGACAATTTCTTTGAAGTCAATTAATAATGGTAATTCAAAATAGAAATTGTAAATAAATCTCCAGCTATTCTATCTTATTTGTGGTATTAATCTCTTGTCACTATTTACAAAGTATATGAGATTCTCTTTTTCAAATGATTTAACATATTTTGGAATAAATTCTTGAAGGCAGAAAATTTTAACAAATTATTGAACAACAAGTTCTCTCCTAGAGTACAGTAAATACACCCATTTATTTCATTAGAATACCAGGAAAAAGCTTCAAAACTTGTGCTTATATTGCCCAGACCAAGAAACAAAAGATTTTTTTTGAAATTGATTATATACATTCAAGCTAGATTTATGATTAAGTTCTGGAAAGAATAATATGCTCATTTAGTTCTATAATATGAATTTTTATTTAACAAGAAACTGAGCTGAAATTGTTTATAGCTAATTTTTAATGCATATACTTCAAATTCAATATTTCATAATGTTTCAGAGTTGACTAAACTAAAAGAATAATTACCTCTGTATTACACTCACCAAATGCTAAGTGTGATGTCAGAAGTGTAAAATATTTCATAACTGATAAAACACTAATAATACAAATATTAAGAAAAAATCCAGAGTGTTGAACAAGTTTGCATTACCACCAAGACTATAGTAGCATTCTCTTTGGCTCCATTCACACCAGCATCTATTACCGAAAGTTTTCTTGATAATGGCCATTCTAACTGGGGTGAAGTGTAATCTCAATGGTGTTTTGATTTGCATTTCTTTTATGGCCAGAGAGATGTTGAACATTTCTTCATGAGTCCACCGGCCATTCTTACTTCTGAGAAGTCACTGTTTAAGTCTTTAGCCCATTTACTAATTGGGTTTCTGTTTCTTTCAGGGTCTGTTTTCAGTGGGAGAATTAATTTTTTGAGCTATAAGGACATTTTAGATATGAAGCATAGCCAGTGAGCATCTCCTGTTCTGTGAGCTTTCTGTTTATCTTGCTAGCTATATCCCTAGCCATAAAGAAGTTCTTCAGCTTGATGCAATTCCCTTTATCCAGTCATTCTTTGATTTGCTTTGATTCTTTATCTTTACTTAAAAAATTTCTACCCATGCCTAGAATCCCTAGGCATGGTATTTCTCCTTCCTTACTTCCTTCCTTTCTTCCTTCCTTCCTTCTTTCCTTCTTTCCTTCCTTCCTTTCTTCCTTCCTTCCTTCCTTTCTTCATTCCCTCCTTCCCTCCCTCACCTCCCTCCCCCTTTTCTTCTTTCCTTTTTTTTTCTTGTCAAGGTGACATGCAGAGGGGTTACAGTTACATAACTAAAGTAGTAAGTACATTTCTTGTCAAAATTGTTACCCCTTCCATCATTTTACTACTACTTTCCCTCCCCCACAATCCCTCCACTACAAGTTGTACAGATCATCTTGTGTATATCTCTGTTGCATTGGTTCCCCCCCTCCCCCGTCCTTTGTCTCACTATTCTGTTGCTCCCTTTCCCTTCCCTAATTCAAATAAATGTATATACAATAGCAGTGTACCAAAATGAAATACAATGGGCATGGCATTTTTGCCCAATATGTGTTTTTCTCTAGCTGTGTAGAAGGTGGGTGGAACTCAACAAACATCATCACTGATGTCCTTCTTCTGATATATTAACCTCGTAAGTTGCTGCCATCCAAAATCTCCAAATTTCAGAATTCTTGGCAATACTTTCAACTAGGTCAATCCTAACAGAGAAAGGAGTCAAGTCTCATGATAAATTTCATTCAAAGCACAGGACAAATCACTATCGACTAGAGATCAATTTTCATCTTTACAGATGATGAAAAGCAGTATAAAAAGCAGGGCCAAGAATATTCCTACCAAGTCAACCAAATGAGACCTTCTTAGTACAAAAAGAGGCCAATTGTATCACCTACCATAATTGACATTTTATTTATACAAATTAAATATATAATATTTTGGTATAGAAATAAATAGCATACAATAATCAAATAAAGTTTCAGTTAAATCTTAGGTGGTACTGTTGCTTATATTTCAAATGAATAAAAGTTACACTGAATAAATAATTTTTAAAACATAAATTTTTGGTTATTTTTCACTTGCAATGGGTAATTAGCTTTGTTTTCATATTCTCTAATGTTTGATTTATCTTCTGTAGAAATTACTGAGCTTTTTTCCTTTCAATATATAATAAAATTATTGGAATATATAATGAAATTATTGGAATTATTCCAGTATTTGCCAGTGCATATGAACATTTTACAGTGATAGCTTCATTAGAAAACTATTACTGGGCCTAATTATTTCATCAACAGATGTCATAATGGTTCTGGTCTCTGTATTTTCCAGATCTCTAAAAGCTTCCTTGCTACTCCAAACTGTCCACCCAATGATACAATTCAAAAAAAAAACAATTACTAAACTTAGTTCTCTTATCATCTAAATAAGGCAGAATATGCAGCTTTACTTTAGCAGGTACAGTCTCTGTGTTTTCCTCTAGTCCTGTATTAAGAGCCTCGTTTCACTTGCAGAGTGATTCAGTTTAGGCCACATAATGAAAATTCTTCCTGATGATGACTGTTTGCAGGTTTTGCAAATCAAATAACAAACAAAAAATCATTTCTAACTCCTGCTCCATCTCATACACCATCACACTTTATTCCTTCTTTCCTTTGACAATTTATTTGGGATCTATTTATTGTGCAATTTATTTGTGTTGTATTTGACCACCCTTCCCCTTCCCCATTTACCATTTTCTATTGAGCTCCCTACCTGGAATGACACAACATAGTTCAATTTCCTGTTATTAATTTGTTAAAGTAATAAGTTCCATTGGAATCCTCCCCTATATTTGCCATACTTCAATTTGTTTGTATATAGGCTCCTACAGATTTGTATATGTTGACCTGTATGTTTATAATATAGTTCAAACTTCTAAATATCAGAAAATGCATGCCCTTTATCTTTCTGAGCGTGATTTATTCTACTTAATATATTTTTTCAGATTCATCCATTTCCCTGGAATTGATATAATATTAATCATTCTGATGATGCAAGAATAAATTTCTGCTGCATGTTATATGTATGTAAGCATGTATGTGTATATATATAATATGTTGCATATACAATGTGATATATATCTATATACACAAACAGTATATGTTAGATAGATGTGATATATATCTATATACACACAGTATATGTTAGATAGGTATAGATATTTGACCCACAGTAGGGCATCTGAGATCTTTTCATAATTTGGCTATGGTAAGCAGTGCAGCAAAAACCATGGGTGCAAAAAAAAGTGCCCTTACTATATTCTGATGTCCAAAAAAAGGAGTACTTTTGTTAACTATAAAGTTACAAGGTTTATAACTACATGATACCATCTCAAAACAGCATATATCTGATAAAGTAGATTTACAGGAGGCTTTTTAAAAACAGGCAATGGTAAGACATTTTAATGATAAAATACATCCTAAGACTAAAGTGGGAAAAGCAAATACTGCAGGAACACACTTAATAGGATAGATGTGAGTATATCAACCAGCAATATAAAGGAGAAAACACAGTAAAACTCAATATGTGTGGCCTGTGCTAGATAAAAGGAGTCTGAAGCTTTAAAAATCAAGCCTTAAAAGTAAAGACCATGAGAAAACAAGAAAAATGCTAAGATTCTTTCTCACCATTGGATGCCCTCACTCTTAGTGTGATGTTTAAAACAAATCATAGCAAAGAAGAAAATGAATTCAGAAAGAAGCATAGTATCTCTGACTTGCTTGAAATAAAACATATAGTTTTATACAATGGACACCACTAGTTTCTACATTAAAAACTAGAGTATTGAGTTTGAGTTCTGTGTAACAATTCCCATAACCCTATAGCAAATAAATATTTTTAAACTGCCTAAATATGCATTTATACTATGCACCACAACAACTCAATTTTAGCACGTATGATAGCTGAAAAACATTAGGGGGTACATTTTCAGCACAGCATGGGAAGATTTAGCTGAAAGATTCCCACTAATGTCAATAAGAGTTTCACAGTTCAATCTAAATCCACACTGTGTTGAAATCTTACCCCCAAAGAAACTAAACTATAGTTCACCAAAATTTAAAAAAAATTAAAAGTTTCCAATACAAATCTACCTTTCTAATACCATTCTTAAAATCATTATATAAACTGGTATTTTTATTCCCTATCACTAGGTGTTTCATGTGGAAACCAAAACTTCAGCATTTTAACTGAAAATTTTAGAAACAATAATGATGGTTCTGTTCTTATTAATAGATATACTCTCACAGACATGCTAGCTGAATATTTTCACTGAAATGTTTTTCTATTGTAAAATTTAATACCATAGTCTTAACAAAGTATTGACTAATAAGCTGTTTTGTATGGCCTTCCATTGATTGCAAATAACTTACAACTAAAAATATTAAAAACAGTGTTTTATAAATTTCTGGTTTATATGAATAAAAACAATGCTTAAATTGTATAGCTTTTTACATTATTATTTCATACACTTACTTTAATTTATATATTACCATGGATATGACATGATAATATGACTGAAAAATGCTAAGTCAGTGGTATATGATGAGTGGAAATATAGTAAATATAAAAAAGTTAAAAACAAAAGAGTTCTCTTGACTTATTAAATAAAATGAAATCTAAAGTAGTAAGTTGAGGGAGAATGAAGTCATAATAATCAATGAATAGGAAAACTGAAGGAAAGGGTTGGGTTGGAAGGAACTAAATAGAGTTCTTTTTCATAAGATATGAAAATAAAATAAATGAAACATAATTCCTAAAAACTACTAAATCTTACCTAATTCTTGGCTGGCCACTAACAAGTCTGAAACTTACAGTTTTTCCCCCCTCAATCTACTTAACCAGTATAACTGGGTATCTGGGGATCAGTAAATAAATAATACATAATTAAAACCATATTCTTCTAAACAAAACTAATCTAACAAATGATCATAGTTTTGCCATATTACGTAATTACTGGGATAAAGTTATAGTTACTATGGACCAGATATTGACTTTTTTATTTATATGTACTAATGGTTGAGAACAAATTAGTCTTCTTGGTGATAAATACTTTCTATATTGAACAATTATTTCTATACTGAAAAATTAACAATGGGAAGTGATCAAGATTGTCTTTTTGTGCTTTACGCAACATTTAAATAACATAAATATTTGTCTGTATTTAGTTCCTGGAGGAAAGAAAGCAGTAATTCACCCTTTTACACCTGAATCTAACAGATTATTCATGAAATGCTTATTGGAAGGTGTTTCAAACTGGGAAATAAACCATAATAAACTTTTCCCCAGAGTATATATCAAACTAATGAGAAAAAATGTAAGTAAACCTGAACTAAAAAGAAATACTGTGATGGTAATGGAGATTCCAATTTAAATTTCATAATTAAGAAACAGCTAATGAGGAATCCATTTTTCTACAAGTTAAGGAAACCACAAGTACACTGCCCAACAGAGGAAACACACACACACACACACACACACACACATGCTAGTTAATTAATTAATTATACTAAAATGTAAATAGTGAATTCAGTAAGAAACCTATAAAGTTAGAATTACACACAATTTTACCAGGAACTTCGCTGTAACCATTAAAATAAGGATTATATTTTGGGCTCTTAGAATTTAATATTTTACATGGAACATATTTTAACAGGCTATATTACATAAGTGCTGTTACCTTCTGCTTATTTGAGCCCATGTAAGTACTAACCTCTAAATATTTTTAATGAAATAGTGAAAGCCAAGAGACAAAAATTAAAAATTGTTATATGTTGTTCTTAAGGAGGAGGTAACAATGCACAATAGGAAATATACTCATTACCCTACTCATGTAAATGTAACCCTTCTATCCAGTATTTTTACAATAAAAAATAAATATGAATGAAAAATTATTAAATCTAGGAAGGTGCCAGTAGCTCACACTTGTAATCCTAGACATTCAGGAGGCTGAGATATGAGGATTGCAGTTCAAAGCCAGCTTATCTCCAATAAACCACCAGAAAACTAGAAGCGATGCTGTGGCTCAAGTGGTAGAGCGCTAGTCTTTAGCTGAAGAGCTGAAGGACAGTGCACAGGTCCAGAGTTCAAGCCTCCACACGAAAGAGCAAAAAAAAAAAAATCTTCAAAATGTAGTCACAGAAACGATGAAATCTTGTCCTTAGAGACAGCCTGAATAAAATTGAGGATTATTAGATTATATTCAGTAACTCAGACACAGAAAGGCAAATTCTACTTGATCTCACTGAATTAGTCAAGACTTTCTGTCACTGTAACCAAACAACTGAGAGACAGATGAAGGATTTACTCAGGCTCCAGATTTCAGAGAAATCCTTTCATGGCCAACCAGTTGCATATTTCTTAGCCTGTGATAAAGCAGAATATCACAGTGGAAGGATGTGGTGGAGAAAAATACAACATTTCATGGCAGGCTGAAGGCAAAAACTGCCCAAGGAAAGTGGCAGGGCCAATGAATACAACCACAGTGACTGATTTCCTACAATGAGGTTCCATCTTCCACATTTTCACCACTTCCCAAGTCTATTCAAATTTTAGATCCATCAGTGAATTATATATTGATTAGATCAGAGCCCTTATGATCTAATCCTTCCTGCCAACCCCTCAGAATGCATTTCAAGAGGTGTGCTTTACAAATTTCTAATCAAGTCAACAACCAAGACTAACAACCACATTCATTCATAGGGGTAACCTAATAAAAATGATCTCATACAAATAGAGAGTGGAATGGTGGTTTTAAGAGGCTGAGGAAAGGAGGGGGATGGGGGTTATTGATCAGTGAGTACTCAAATATAGTTAGGAGTAAGATGTTTTGCTGTGATATTATATATACTGCTGACTATAAGTAATGGTTAAGGCATACGTTTCAAAAAGCTAGAAGGATTTTGAATGTTCTTGCCATAAAGAAATGATAAATATTTGAGGAAATAGACATAGTTAACCTGATTTAAACATTATATGATACATAGGTACGAGAATATAACATGTTATCTATGCACTTTTTCAGTCTCTATGGCATTATGTATAGGTTAAAATGAACTTAGAAACGTATAACAAAATATTCTGCATATACTTTTATACATTATGGTTAAAAAATCTCTGCTATTTCATTTTTTTTCTTGCTGAGTTGCCAGAGCTTAAGAGCATAAGAGCAGATTATTTCTCATTTCTAACCATAAGAATCATAAACATAAATCAATGCCTGCAGTCAATTTTGAAACCTAATCTGTTTTGCTTTTGATTTTCTAATGTGAAGATTGTTCACATGAGTATATTATTATATACACATACATAGGAATAACCAAAAGCAATTTTACTCTATCATCTTTTAAACCCTGTCACTGCCTTCAAATCAGGAGGAAGCAAATACAAATCAAACTCCTACTCAAATACTTATGCTAATATATTTTTGGTCTTTCTTTTGATGCTTTTTTTGTTTGCATATTCCAGGAATATTTTTCCAAATTTTGCAGCTTCTTTGGTTTCATTGGTATGTATGTATATATTGAAACCATAACTGTGTCTCCAGGTTGAAAAATATCTTAGAATAAGTAGGTTATCCTAGGTGCCCCAAAAATTATCAAAAAGCTATCGAACAAAGTGATAACTATCATATCTACCTCCTTCCCTCCATATTCCTATACTTCCTTTAATTTTCTAAACAACTGAGATTGAAATTCATGAGTTCCTAGTATGTGCTTATTACTTTCCTGAGTGCTTGACAAGTATTTCCATATTACTCCAATTTACAAAGTGAAAAAAAACCAAGGTCAAAATGAAGTTAAATCACAGGTAACAAAAGGAAGAACTGAAACTGCTAAAGCAGGTGCTTGACTTCAAGAGTGCGTGTCAAGACTGATCATAAGTTTCTTTGTCTGTGACAATGAGGTAGTACAGTAGGCAAAGAGTGGATTACTGTAAACTCTTGCATGTCCTAATATCATGGGTTCATAATATGTTATATTCACAGCAAAGAAAATTAAGTTTCCAAATGGAATTAGGATCAGTAATCTGATTATCATTCACAACAAACTAGATGGATCAAATGTAAGGGCCAAACACACTTATAAATGCAATGAGGACACACCACTAATGAAAAAGCAATATGAGAAGGATCTGGCTTTGCAAGGAAAGCAACAAAGACCTATGTCAAAGAATGTGGGCAACCACTAGAAGCTGAAGGAGGCAAGGAAGCAGATATTCTCCTAGAACTCTTGACAGAAAATCAGTTGTGTCTGCCACTTGGGTAAGCAAGAGCCATTCCAGGCATTGACCATTAAAATAGCAAGATAATATGTTTTGTGTAAAGTCATCATTTGTATCCATTTTCATAGCAGTATGCTATCCAACTTCATGTGTTGAACAGCACTCCACATCTTGCTGTCAAGATTATATTTTAGACAGAATATTTACAGGTAGTTAGCTCCAGGGACGAGAACATTCAATCCATTGGCCTTAAGAACAGAGACAGATGTTTCTCAAAGATGAAAATGTTCTGCCTCTGGGATGCAACAGAAATTCTGCTTACATCTCTAGCCCTAAAACTCAAGACTGAAATACGATCTCTTACCTGAGTCTAGTCTTAGCTTGCCATTCAGCTTCTTCATTGGCAGCCTCAAATTATATGAACAAATTCCTTGCAATAAATCTCATTCTTGTTCTCATTATCTCTTTCACTATCTAATTAGCTTTTTTTCCTCTGGAGTTCGCTAAGCAGAGTACGCAGTAATAGAAAGCTAAGAGCCACAATAATGTTGTTCAGGTTCAAGTTACTTCAAGTATCCTTAGGTATATTAATATATTAGTTAGCTTATCTATCCATAGAATACCCAAAGAATTATGTGTTTAATACTTGTGGAGGATAGAAAATCTAAGTTGACTCATGCCAGGTGAGGGCTGTCAACCTCTTTTAATAATTGGCTACTTCTCCCTTTGTCCTTCAGTGAAGAATAAGAGTTCTATTAGAACACGAGTCAGATTGAAGCTTCATACTTATGATTTCATTTAACCTTCATCATCTTCTTGAGACATAGGTTCATACACAGTCATGACCAAATTTAGGATTCAAATATATGCATCTATAAATAAAAGGAGTGGAGGGGACAGACAATGCAATCAGAGCAAGGTAACAGGTTTCTAAGTACAAATACAGGTTGAAACTTTTTAAAAATATTTTATTATTGTAAAAATAGTGTATAGAGGGGTTATAGTTACATGAGTATGGTTATGAGTACATTTCCTATCGAGCATTGTTACCCACTCCTTTGGTTTTTTCCCCTACCATCCCGTCCCTCCCCACCTCCCCAACTCCACCCTCCCCCACCCACAAGTTATCAAGTTTGTTTTCAACATACTGTCTTGTACATCTCATTATTACAATGGGCCAACCTGTATCCTTATTTCAGCATTTTGTTATTTCTCTTCCCCTCCCCAAATTAGAAAAGTATATATACAAGATGCAGGGCACAGAAATCAAATACAGTGAAAACAGGGGTTATACCATGGGGGAAGAACATACAAAAGAAACAAAAATATCACTATTGTTTTTAATGTCCTTATAGTGTTGAAACTTTTATTGTCAAAATTGGAGAGAAAGCTAGACAGGCCTAAACACCCTCCCTTACCTAATTGCAAAGGAATAACAATTTTTACCCAATAATATTTAAATTATATATATAGCAAACAAAAATAACCAATAGTTTACTAAATGTTATCTTTATTTTAGGGTTGGTCAAATGCCAATGCAGTGTAATACATTGAATCTCAATTCATTAGTCTAGCAAGCACTGAGCAGGAGCTTGCAGCTATGTTCACAGTAGTGTCTTATAGAGTTGATAATTGGGAAGAGCTCTGTGTTGCACTAGAATACAGCAGTAATACACTGAGGTGATGCAGAATCTTCATCCTGGTCAAGAACACGTGACATTTCACTTTAGACTCTTTTGACATTGCCTCTATCATGCTGTAGAAAAGATAAGCTAACTCCACAGCAGCTAGTGCTGCAATTAATTCTTCTGAAAAGGAGTGACAGCTCAAATACTACAATTATCATACTAGTTCACTATATCCCATCTTTCCCAAGCATACCTCATCTGCTCATGAAAATAACCAGGAGATGGGATGGGAAGGTGGCTCACTGGTAGAGCACTTGCCTTGCATGCATGAGGCCCTGGGTTCGATTCCTCAGCACCACATAAGCAAAAAGAAAAAAGCCTGAAGTGGCACTGTGGCTCAAGTGGTAGAGCGCTAGCCTTGAGCTGAAGAGCTGAGGGACAGCGCCCAGGCCCAGAGTTCAGGCCCCATGACCCGACAAAAAGAAATTAAATAAATAGATAAATAAATAAATAAATAAAATAATCAGGAGAGAAAGGCAGGGCAGAATATTTTAGTCTTTTTGCTTATGTGGTATTTAGAGCTCTGATAAAGTAAAAATTTGGCCCGTTAGCAAAATCAGATCTGAAATTTACACCTTCAGTTTATATCTCTAGTATGGTTGAAAACAATCTTCTTTCAAAGTTACTGAAATATTAAACATAAAAATCATTTATTTACAAGACTATTCTTGTTTTATAATGCATAGAAAAAACTT
Organism: Dipodomys spectabilis; assembly: GCF_019054845.1. Lineage (NCBI taxonomy): Eukaryota > Metazoa > Chordata > Mammalia > Rodentia > Heteromyidae > Dipodomys > Dipodomys spectabilis. Next base: position 20,087,912 of record NW_024870720.1, on the reverse strand, counting down.
ATCTTGAAGATTTATATCAGCCTGGAGAAGATTAAAATGACTTCAGGAAAAAAAATTGCCATTAAAAATTTTAGCATGCCAGATTATAAAACTGATCAAGATTCTGGATTCTCTACCTAGGGAAGAAGTTACGATCTTCAAACTTTGCTTTTCATTCTGTAATCACAAAATATGACTGGGACATAGCTACTTATCTCATTACTAATCTTCATTTAAATCTCATAATTCATTCTTATTGTGTCCTTCCAAACTGCATTTCACCCAGTAGACAAAGAGAAGGCAACTAACGTATAACATGTAAAAAGAAAATAAGCAAGTTAATAGCTTTTGATATAGGGAAATTCATTTCTAGCACTCCTTTAATCCCTAAAGGACCTTGGCAGTACATAACGAATACACTCTAACAACCCTGAAATATTACATGGTGAAAGGCTATGTAATGATCCTATTAATCTTTGGATCAAACCTGTGTTACAATGTACTATGATACTGGTATATATGTTCAAAAGAAATATGCTCTATCTGTTTTGCTAATTTTTTTAGTGGTAGAGATAGCAAAGATATTAATCAGCTATATGTCATTGTCCAGAATTAGCTCTATGAAACATATTAATGGTAGAAAATAGGCAATTTAGCCTCACAGACAATAAAAGAACAATCTCAGTAACCAAACTTTTCTGAACTATAAGGGAATTTAGAAATTAATATCATTCTCTCATAAGAGGAAGCTAGAGGTAAAATACATGAGGACATGATAAATTAAACAGGACTCTAGGTATTCAAACTCAGTGAGACCGAAAGAGGATATTCTTTTTTTTTAATTATGAAAATACTGTACAGAGGGCTTACAATTACATGGGCAAGATAATGAGTGCATTTCTTATCAATCGTTGTAGCCTCCTCCTTTGTTTCCCCTTCCCATCCCATCCTCCCCCCCCGCCCCCACCCAAACCTCCTCCCCCTCTCACCAAAGTTGTAAAGTTCGTTTTTGACATAATGACTTGTACATCTCATTGTTGCAATGGATCCACCTGTATCCCTATTTAAACGATTTGTTTTTTCCCTTCCCCCGAAGGAGGATATTCTTAAGAGAGGAACACAAGGGCATAATGCCTATATGCATCTGATCATATAAAGTAATATTTACTGAAAGGAACTCCAGGAAACGGAAACAAGGTATTTTATTTGTCGCTGCTTCTTTTTTTGTTCTCCTTGTCATGTTTGTTCATTTACCTATCTTTTGAAATGTGGGGGCACAGAAATGGAGGGACAAAAGGTGAGCAAATGCAGCATTGGTACTCACTCGATGCTGTGTTGAAAGTGAGCTGTACAACTTGTGGGGACATGGGGGAAAACTGGGAAAGAACAAGGAAGTGGTAACAATATCCAAAAAGAAATTTACTCTTTATTTGACTTATGTAGTTTTAACCCCTTTGTACATCAGTTTTATAATATCAATAAAAATTAAATTAAACAAAGAAATCAAAATCAATGGAGTTTGTATTTCTGCAAATTATATGTCTATATGTTATATTTTCCCAGACCATGAATAAATACTCCTAACAAGTACTGGAGGAAGCTTAACACTATATATAATTCAATTTATATATTATCATGAAAAGATCACCTAACCTTTAAAAATTCTTTTTCCATAGTTCCCAGAAAAAATACATTTACCTGTAGATAGACATATGCTTTGGTCTATATGTATAATGAAATATAAGATTCATATAATACATAAATATACAATATATAATATAATATGTTATATGTGACTTATATATAATGTTTGTATATTATAGAATATAAAATATAATATATAATAAATTATATAATATAAAAACAAAATACATGTATGTATATCTATACTATTGATAGATATTTTATAATAAAATATTTACAGATTATATATAGTCTAGATAATAGACAGATGATAGATAAAACTTCTTAATTTGATGGCAAAATGTGCCCAAATTAAAAAAAAAGAAATCTTCAATGGCTGAGAGAATAAAGTAACAAAACTCCAAATCATTTCCTAAATCACTCAAGTTCTGTTTGCAACTAACTGTTCCTGTCTTCCAGGCACCTGATTATCTTTCCTAGAAAACCTCAATAACCTCATAACTGATCATGTACCTTCTCCTCATTCCCCCAGCTCACTCTCAGTTCATTGTCCAGCCTGCCCAGCCATAAGGATAACTGTTATATAATGTAAATCAGATATGTCATCCTCACTTCTTAGAGCTCTCTACATGATTTACAAGAAAGTCAAAGAAAATCCAAGTTCTTGTCCTGACATTTCAGGGGCCTATATAATTTAGATTCTGTCTGCTTTTACCCTACCTGGTCTGCCACACTAAATGTCAGCTCTACTGACCTTTTCTCTGCCACCCCCATTCCCAAATAAGCCAAATATGTTTCTGTCAGAGTTATTACTGTACTTGTTCTCTCTGAGATCATCCCAAGGGGAGCATATCACAAGGTTAGGGAAGCTTTTTCTTACTTATCATTTAGGTCTCACCATAAATTTTATTTTTAGTAGAACCTACCTGAGCTTCCTTTGTAGTCCCATGTCTCCATAATTTGACTATTCTAACTATAAAGCTATTTAGAATGTTTGCAATTTTTTGACAGTCTCTCTCAAATGGCCTTAAGATTCATGGGAACAGGAACATATTTTTCTTAAATATATATATTTTTATTGTAAAGATACTGTACAGAGGGGTTACAGTTACATGGGTAAGGTAATAAGTCTATTTCCTATCGAGCATTCTTACCCCCTCCTTTGTTTTTTCCCTACCATTCCTTTCCTTTCCAACTCCCCAACTCCTCCCTCTGCCTGCCCAAACAAAGTTATAAAGTTGTCAACATAGTGTCTTGTACATCTCATTATTACAATGGGTCATATACTGCATCATTATTTCAGCATTTTGTTATTTCCCTTCCCCTCCCCAAATTAGAAAAAATATATATACAAAATGCAGAGCACCAGAATCAAATACAGTGACAACAGGGGTTATACCATGGGGGAAGAACATACAAAGAAACAAAAAATAAAAATCACATATTATATTATAAGAACATTAAAAACAACAGCAAGAAAGATAAAACCTCTTGTATCCTTATCTTGAGGATCATTTCACTTAGCATCATCTTATATGGTCATATGTACATAGCTTTTGACCCTCTTCTGCTTGTCCTAGACATATACTAGTTTTTGCAGATAAGGGAAACCACGGGACCTATGATTTTGGCCCTAGCTTACTTCACTTAATATAATTTTTCCAAGTCTTTTTTCCATTTCCTAATAAATGCAGCAATGTCATTCTTTCTGATGGAGGTATAGAATTCCATTATATATATAGACATACATATGTGTGTGTGTGTGTGTGTGTGTGTGTGTGTGTGTGTGTGTGTGTGTATATAAAACATTTTCTTGATCCATTCATCTATTGAGGGGCATCTGGTTTGGTTCCATTTCTTAGCTATGATGAATAATGGTGCGATAAATATAGTTGTACTGGAAGCTTTAGTACGGCCTTGTTTGTGATTTTTTGGGTAAATAACCAAAGGTGGGATTGCTGGGTCATAGGGAAGCCCGATGTGCAGTCTTTTGAGGAACCTCCATACTGCTTTCCACAGTGGCTGAACAAGTTTACACTCCTACCAACAAGGCAGTAGGGTTCAAATACACATTTTTTATGTATTGTTCTGTATTATCTAGCCCTCAGTCTTGGCCAATTGCAATACAATAATAAATACATAGTGAATAAAAAAGTAATGTATGAATTTTGGAATACTAATCTTACTATAGAACTAAAAACTAAGAAACAGAAACATTCAAAACTAGAAAGATGTTTGGCAATTAACTCACTGCAAAGAAGTAGCATGATTTTAGGACTCCTTAGAATATGAAATAGGACTCAAAATCATTTCATAAAACACTGCTGAAAGCACTACTGAAAAAAAACTTCCAAATAGTGCTACTATTATGCTTCAGATCTCTAATTTTTTCCATGAGTTCCACAAGTTGCAGATAAAATGAAATGTACAGTTAAATCTACATGTCCAAATCTTAAAATGTAGACCAACCTAGTTTCCTGCTTCTGAAGCCCCAAGTCACTTATAAATTTCACGTAGAACAAAGCAGCATCTTTGTTCAACTAACCTCAAGATAAAAAATAGAGATATTGTAAAAAAAAAAAAAAAAAAAGGAATCAATATGTAGAGAAAATTGCATCCGTATGGGGAAAAAAAGACAAAAAAGTTCCAACTAGCTGGATACCAGTGGATTGGACCTATAATCTTAGCTACTCAGGAAGCTGAGATCTAAGGATCGTAGTTAAAGTCAGCCCAAGTCAGGAAAGTCCATGAGATTTTTTTTTTATTGTGAAAATACTGTACAGAGGGGTTACAATTACATGGGCAAGATAGTGAGTACATTTCTTATCAAGCATTGTAGCCTCCTCTTTGTTCCTCTTCCCATCCCTTCCCATCCTTCCCCCCCCCCCACCCCAGTCCTCTCCCTCCTCTCCCCCAACTGGCCACCAAAGTTGTAAAGTTCGTTTTTTGACATAACGACTTGTACATCTCCTTGTTGCAATGGGTCCACCTGTATCCCTATTTAAACTATTTGTTTTTTCCCTTCCCTTCCACATATTATGCCAACATCAAATACAGTGAAAGCAGGGGTTATACCGTGGGGGAGGGACATACAAAGTAACATAAAAATCATCTTATAAATATGTTAGAAACAATTGCATGAAAGAGAAAAAAATCTGAATACATATCTTAGGGTTCATTCCCCTAACATAAACTTATCTGACCTTTTCTGCTTGACTCAGACATATACTAGATATTGTAAATAAGGGAAACCGTTTCTTTGGGCCTGGCTTACTTCACTTAATATAATTTTTTCCAAGTCTTTCCATTTCCTAACAAATGGGCTAATCTCCAATTAACAACCAAAAAAAAAAAGCCAGAAATGAAGCTGTGGCTTAAGTGGTAGAGTATGAGCATTGCTCTTACCCCTGAGTTCAAGGCCCAGATTTAGCACAAAAAATAGAAGTTCCAACTGCGAATCAAATCTATTACCTATGAGCAAACATCAATTGCCATATTGAGTGTTGTGTTGGAAGATGGAAGGTCCTTTCAGAGAAAAAGAAGAATCTTTTCATAAATGGTGCTGGGGAAAAGGAATGTTCATAAGGAAGAAATAAAGAAAGTAGACATAGACCCTACACACATTTCATAAAAATAAACGCAAAGGTAGGGCTGGGATGTAGCTCAGTGGCAAGGTGCTTGCATGGTAAGTGCTATGTCCTGGGTTTGATCCCCAGTACTAAAAAAGAAAAGGAAAAAAGAAAAACATGGAAAAAATAAATAAATAAATTCAAAGATCAACATCTAAATCTAAACTAAAACTGAATTTTTTTAGACTCTGGTCCACAGATGTGAAAACATCAATAAAATAAAAACATTTCAAAATTTTTAGATAGATTTAGGGAAATCTGGAATGCCTTCTGATCTTGCTGAAGGCCTTTGATCTTTGACAATAAGAATTTTTCTGAATTTTCACCCATGTCACATTATCTAGAAGTCAGTAGAAATCAGGTAGTAGAAGTCTTGCAACTTCATTTTTGTCCTTTGAAAATATGAATAATATTTTGTGTTTTAAGAACACCAGCATACAGAAGGCATTTAAGAATATGATGTGCATGAGCCAATTTGGGCAAAGGTGTAGAATTCATTATGTGGATTTTTTTTTTTTGGATAATGGTCTCACTATTTAACTCAGACTGTCCTCAACCCTGTGAACTTTCTGCCCTAGTGTCTCAATGATTGGAATTACAAGCATATGTAGCAGCTGATACACTTTACAAAAATTTATTGAAGCATTAACAATGGCAGAAAAAAAACACACGGCCTGCTCATCACAACACTTCTCCTTTCTCAATATATGAGCACACTAATTCCCCAGGATTCTTTACAGATTAAGTGCTTAAGCTCCTGATTATGAAATTTTCAGGCCAGGAGGTCCTGTCCCTCTAAATACAGCCCTTTTATCTGTATGACACCACACTCAAAAGCTATGTATTCCAAACAACAACAACAACAACATTGGTCTATAAATCCCCATTTGGAGAGGAGAGGAGAATCACCTGGTATTCACTGGATAAAAGAAGATACCAATCTCTAAAGCTTTTGGTGTCACTACCACATAGCCTATACTGACTTGAATTAACAAAAAAAAATGAGAAATTTAATTTGAACTTTGTGAGCATCATTTATAAAACAGAAAGAGGAGCTCAGAAAAAAAATATTTGGTCTAAAGTTAAAAGTTGGCACAAAACAGAATGTGATCATTTGAGATCTATATATTCTATCAAAGTAAAACAATACATGTCATATACCACTATTCATCCAAAATCAGTGTAGGCTGGAACACACCAATTCCATTCTAATATTTTCACTATACACCAAATTCATGTACAAGATTTTAATGTCTGCAAACATCGGGACTTCTCCCCTGAAGTAAATAAATAAACAGCAGACAATAAAAGAACATGAGGAGGAATAAAGAAAATGAAAAGCTGATCTGAGCAAAAATGGAATAAAGACCATTTTAGAAAGTAGGAATCATAATGAGTATGCTTATCATTTTCACAGGCTGTCTTTATTCTAAAAAGCTCAAAGGTTTTTGGATTTGATCTTCCAATCACAATACACATGTGATTGCCTGAGAAAACTACTAATACTCATAAAATATTCTCTTTGAAGAGTAGGAAATAATTATGTCCCAATGGATTGATCTCTTGACTACTCTCTGGAATAACCTATGCCCTTGGCAAAACAAGAAAAATCAGTGTTGTTCTTAGCAGAGAGAAAACACATTTTCCTTTTAATCACCTATTATATGAAGTCAGGAAAGACAATAAAGGTGTATTGAACACAGGGGATGCAGTCTAGGTAGGAATAATCGAGTTACTCTATTCATATATAATTATGCTTATTTAACAAGAAAAGTCATTGAATGGTTAATCATTATTAGAGTTGGTTCATTTTGCATATCTCCATTTATTTGGTTTTAGACAAGAAAAACAAAGTCTCCAATTTTCTGAGGGGTCTCAGTTTCTGTACACAACCTCAGAAAATGAGCATTAAGAAAGACAACCTTGAATGTTTTCCAGACCTTGACCTTCCCGTGTTGTTCTTTTTTTGAAATTCAATGAGCAGAAAAACCCCTTAACAGTATACTGCATTTATATATAATGCTGAAAGGTTAAGCAGTGCATATACATTCTGCACAAAGCTTGTGATGTGTGCCACCTGCTAAATAATAATAATAATAGTTATTATTATTATGATGGTAACATATCCTTAAATGAGTGAGTGAATTCCTTATGTACATAAAGTTGCTTGCAAGAGAGAAAAATAGATAAATTAGCATAATTCCTTCTTTCCTCAATATCCTTGGCAGCAAAGACCAAAATCCCCCACTGGTAAAAGCTGTTCCATCTGCCATTCTTCTGCAAGAACAGTTCGTTTTCTTGGAAAGATGATTTATGGGACAATCGAATCTTTTATTTTTTTACTGTGGAAAATTAAGAGTAGTGAGATTTTTGTGGAGAACATCCATAAACCCCCCATGGGTTCACCAGTAAAAACATAAAAAACCAATATTCAGAAGGAAGGAATTACCAACGACATAGTTTCTTTTCCCATCTAATCTTTTTAATGCATTCTTATTCTCATGTGAAAGCACTACTATATTATTTGTGATTGATCAAGAAAGATGTTGAAGTAGGGAAGAAAATTTTAGAACAGTAAATGACTCTTACTAAATAGCAGTAGTATTGCAGAGAAAGTAATTGTCTTACTAATATTCCTAAAAAGACAATGAGTAGCTAAGATGTTACTATCATGCTAGTACTATGGCTACATTTCAGGATATAGAAGCTTGATTTTAAAAAAAATTCTGAGAGAACACAGAAACATTGAAAAATTTGACTCCGATGTCTCTTGGACAGAACGAAATTAAGATATCAGATATTCTAACCTAGCCTGAATTCTTCAGCATATACTAGATCAAGCTTATTTTTTTTTGTGGGTCGTTTGGCTTGAACTCTGGGCCTGGGTGCTGTCCCTGTACTCTTCAGCTCAAGGCAAGCACTCTACTGCTTGAGCCACAGCACCACTTCCGCCATCTTTTTTAATATATATTTTTATTGTAATGATACTGTACAGAAGGGTTAAAGTTACACGAATAAGGTGGTGAGTACATTTCCTATAGTGCATTGTTACCCCCTCCTTTCTTTTTCCCCTACCACCCTCTCCCTCCCCACCTCCTCAACTCCTTTTCCCCACAGCATTTTTTGTTATTTTTCCTTCCTCTCCCCAAATTAGAAAAATGTATATACAAGATACAGGTAACCAGAATCAAATACAGTGAAAACAGGTGTTATACCATGGGGGAAGAACATACAAAAGAAACGAAAAAAAATCACATAGTACATTATAAGAACATTAAAAACAACAGCAGGAAAGATAAAATCCCTTGTGTCTCTATGTTGGGGTTCATTTCACTTCACATCATCTTATAAGGTCATGTGTTCAGAGCTTCTGACCTTTTTTGCCTGTCCTAGATAAATACAAGTTATTGCAGTTAAGGGAAACCATGGGGCCTATGTTTCTTTGGGCCTGGCTGACTTCACTTAATATTTTTTTTCCAAGTCTTTCCATTTCCTAACAAATGGGGTGGTGTCATTCTTTCTGATGGAGGCATAGAATTCCATTGTGTGTGTGTGTGTGTGTGTGTGTGTCTGTGTCTGTGTCTGTGTTTCTGTGTGTCTGTGTGTCTGTGTGTGTGTATATCACACTTTCTTGATCCATTCATCTACTGAGGGGTATCTGGTTTGGTTCTGTATCTTAGCTATGATGAATAATGTTGCAATAAACATAGTTGTGCTGGTAGCTTTCGTATAGCTTTGTTGGTGATCAATTGGGTAAAGGCCCACAAGTGGAATTGATGGGTCATAGGGGAGCTCTGTGTGGAGTCTTTTGAGGAACCTCCATGCTGCTTTCCAGAGTGGTTGAACAAGTTTATATTCCCACCAACAATGCAGTAGAGTTCCCTTTTGGATACATCCTCCAGCATCTGTTGTTATTAGAGTTCTTGAATATAACCATTCTAACTGGGGTGAGGTGGAATCTTATTGTTTTGATTTGAATTTCTTTTATGGCTAGAGAAGTTCTTCATGTGTCTGTTGGCCATTCTTATTTCCTCTTCAGAGAAGTCTCTGTTTAAGTCTTTAGCACACTTATTAATCAGGCTGTTGTTTCTTTTTTTTTATTATTTTGAAAATACCACAAAGAGGGGTGACAATTACAAGAACAAGGTAATGAGTACATCTCTTATCAATCATTGTTGCCTCCTCCTTTGTTTCCCCTTCCCATCCCTTCCCATCCCACCCACCCCCCAAAATTGTAAAGTTAGTTTTTTCAGGTGGTTGTTTCTTAAGGATTTGTTTTTGGAGGATTTAATTTTTTCAGTTCTAAGTATATTTTAGATATGAGACTCTTGTCTGTTGTATGGCTAGTGAAGATCTTCTCTCAATGCATGGGCTTTCTATTGATCTTGCTAGCTACCTCCTTTGCCATGAAGAAGCTCTGCAGTATCATGAAATCCCATTTGTCTAACCTTTTTTCATTTGTTGTGTTTCTGGGTCTTTATGAAGAAAATTTTGGCATGTGCAAAGGAGCCCTAGAGTTTCTTCTATTCCTTCCCATTCCTTCTTCATTCTGGAAAAACTGATGAGGAATACGAATATTTAAAGCCTTATATTTTTATGACTCAAAATAGTTTGAAATTTACACTGGAGCCATTAAATGTGAGCAAAAAGTATAAGTGAAGGACTTTGAAAACAAATGTATAATTTATCTGGCTATAAATGGAAACAATAAAATTGAATCACAACATATTATTATGTATTTCATGGTATTAACTTTTAAAACACAATAATAAACTACACACCCAATAAAACATATTCCTTTTTCAGGGACTTTATGACTTTCAGAGTGACAACCTTAGATGAGAGGAAGGTCCCAGTAACTCTGATCTGATCAGGTATATCTTCAGAATTATTATTGCATTAGGTTTTACATAGACATTTTAATTTTTCTACTTTATGACATCATTAATCTCTCATTTTCAACACTCTCCATTATTAATTAAAGTGGAAGCTTTACAGAATTTATTTTTATTGCTGACTGATGCCTCACTAATGGGTTTTATTTTATTATTAATTTCAGATATGGTTCAGTTGCCACACTGAATTATTACAGTAGCAATGGACCGGAGGGACTGAACAAATAGGTTAAGCATAGGAAGTGTCCTCCAAAGAAGTCTTTTTTTAATATATATATTTTTTTCTTGTAAAGATACTGTACAGAGGGGTTACAGGTACATGAGTAAGGTAATGAGTACATTTCCTATCAAGCATTGCTACTCCCTCCTTCTTTTTTTCCCCTAGAATCCCTTCTCTCCCATCTCACCAACTCCTCCCTTCCTTCCCCCTCCCCCCTCCGCGAAGTTGTAAAGTTTGTTTTCAACATTGTGTCTTGTACATCTCATTGTTACAATGGGTCAATCTATATCCTTGTTTCAACATTTTGTTATTTTTCCTTCCCCTCCTCAAATTAGAAAAATCTATATACAAGAGGCAGGGCACCAGAATCAAATACAGTGAAAACAGGGGTTATCATGGGGGAAGAACATACAAAAGAAACAAAAAAAAAAATCACACAGTAAAACAGCAAGAAACATCAAAACCTCTTGTGTCCCTATCTTGGGGTTCATTTCACTTAGCATCATCTTATATGGTCATATGTACATAGATTTTTTTTTTGGGGGGGGGGGTCCGGTCGTGGGCCTGAGTGCTGTCCCTCAGCTCTTCAGCTCAAGGCTAGCGCTCTACCACTTGAGCCACAGCGCCACTTCCAGCTTTTTTCTTTTTGCTTATATGGTGCTGAGGAATCGAACCCAGGACCTCATGTATGCAAGGCAAGCGCTCTACCACTGAGCCACCTTCCCAGCCCTGTACATAGCTTTTGACTTTTGTTGTAGACATATACTAGTTATTGCAGATAAGGGAAACCATGGGGCCTAGGTTTCTTTGGGCCTGCCTTACTTCACTTAATATAACTTTTTCCAAGTCATTCCATTTCCTAACAAATGGGGAAGTGTCATTCTTTCTGATGGAAGCATAGAATTCCATTATATAAATACATATACAAACACACACACACACACACACACACACACACACACCACCACCACCACCACCACCACCATTTTCTTGATCCATTCACCTACTGAGGGGCATCTGGTTTGGTTTCATATCTTAGCTATGGTGAATAATGCTGTGATAAACATATTTGTACTGGTAGCTTTCATATGGCCTTGTTTGTGATTGTTTGGGTAAATACCCAAAAGTGGATTGCTGGGTCATAGGGGAGCTCTATGTAGAATGTTTTGAGGAATCTCCATAATGCTTTTTCCAGAGTGGTTAAACAAGTTTATAATCCCACCAACAATGCATTAGGGTTCCCTTTGGGCCAAAGAAGTCTTTTTAAAAAAATACAAAAACAGGAATATATAAACATTCTCTTGTCAACTGAATGGAAGCCAAATATATGTGGAACAATGAGCAGCACTGTTGGGGAGATTCCTTTTCTCCTACCCCCACTTTTAACTCTCAAGCCTCTGGTGTTCATCATCCCTTGTACTCTGGGAGCTATTATGGATAAGAGTTTCTGCTCTTTTGCTAACATGCACCTGTTCCCCCTTGGAGTAGATGAAGAACTGCCAAGAGGATATTTTCCAGTGAATCACAATCAATTTGCATGGAGTTAGTGTACAATTAAGAGATATAACACATTTCAGGGAAGAGTGAGTTCAATGATTTGGTCATTGGATCATTAGCAATGTAAGTGTTTGGTCCAATTGGTTGAGGATCCCCTCATATCACGGATCTCTACCTTCTAGTGGGCGTGGATGTCATTCCCAACTTTTTGTTCTCAAGAAGTGAGCCACACTAGAAAAGGCCTCTTTTCTCTGAGATCTTAGTTCCCTAATTTGTGATTCTGCTAATTAGTGAGAGAAAAGATTTCAGGGGCATGTAGTGGAAAAGTCCACTTTTTCAGCCACCCTACATTTTCTAAATTAGCCTTGACAGATCTAAAAATGCTATTTTGATCTCAACTTTTCAATTGGTTTGAATATGAAAGAGAATAAGTTTCAATTTAATGTTAACAAAACCTCATGATAGTGTTGGGCAAATAACAGAATCAAAATGCTTAGATAGGATTCTGCAGCAATATTTTGCACTACTGTATTAATTTGCAAAAGTATAACTCCAAGTAGAAAATAATCTATAAAGCTATTTAAGTCTCACCTTGGTTTTTAATTCTCACCTTGGTAACTAATTATTTGACATTGGGCGAGTCACCTTTATTCATTATGATCCTTAGATCTTGCATCTAGAAAACACTATTTTAAAAAAAAGCATAGATTTTTCTTTGCACACAAGAGGTTCGCTAATGCATCTAAAATAGTGTGCACAGAGTTTAAACATTGAATGTTTTATCTCTCCTCTCTTTCCTGTGAGCAAAGCAGTAAGTTCATTTCACTTGGCGTTACTGCATGAGATTGGCAAAATTGTAACGTTGTTCTTCATCAAGTGTGAAGACCCAGTTTCTTTATGCTTACAATTGTAATCAGGTATATGGTTCAAATGGCAGAGCACTGACATACCAAGACAAGATCCTGAGTTCAATCACTAGTATAGAAAAAAAAAAGTAAAGTCTTAACAAGCACAAGAGAAGACATGAGGAAATGACTAGAAAGTAAGAACCAGGGAACCTTCAGGATTTAGAGAAATTTTCTTATTTTTTGAATTTTTCACTGTTATCATAAAGGTAATGTTCAGAGGGATTATAGTTTCATAAGTCAGGTAATGAGTACATTTTTGAAAGACATTGTCCTCCCTTCCCTCATTCTCTCTTTCTCTAAGTCATATTTTGAGTGGCTAAACAGTCACAGTTGTATATAACTACCAAAAATTATTTAAGAGAACAATTTTGAATTTTTCCTATTATTTTAATGACATATCTTTTTTAAAGCCGGGGCTAACCCTAGAATTAAAAAAAATTTACATAAAGATACTGCACTTTTTTCCCCCTGTGAAACATTTATTGTTACACAATTATGGTGGGGAAAGTTTTAGTTAATGTTCAACATTCTAAAGATAGGAAAACACATAGGGAAAGTTCTACAATCTAGTAAGAGTGAACCAACATTCTCTTGGGGAACGGAGGCCAAATGTAAACTAGTCCTTCACCCAGACTTTCCCAACTCAAGTGTTTCTCACAACTATATCCACTTAAGCCAGCATAAATCTTCCTGACCTATCAACCAATTCTACAACACCCTATGCAATGTAGTTGGATGTGTATGTACTTTAAATGAGAACTCCCTTTGGAAAGTCACAGGAAGCAATCTGCACAGTTCCATAATGATATTATGATGTACAAATTCAAATACATGTGTCCTCTTACCTTGAAAGTCTAGTCAAAATTGTTTGCACCCATAGAAATATATTCACTAAGTATTATAACTATTGTATATTCTGTATGTTATAGTCTGTATGTAAAATGGTTTTCTAAAAATAATAATAATAATACTAAAAAGTGTCTGTGAAATCTGCTTCTGCAAAGAATTTTCCCAGCAAATGCTTGACGCAACAGTCAAAGGTTATTGCTGGATTAGACTATGAGTTATTTGGTTTTGAATGTTAACACTCTAGCCCGCCAATCTAATATAATAAATATGATCTAGCACTCTGCTCTCTCTGCCTACATCTTGAGTAACAGTACCCAAACTACTTGTTCTATGGTAGGAACCAGTGCTTCCCTGTTGGAATACATTAATTTCTAGAACTATCAGAATCCTTCAAGTGTTCTTATCTAAAGACTAAAAAAATCCTTTATCAGTGGTCTATGATGCTTTGGAATGTCTGTAAGCATTCACTATGCTATTCACTATATTATTCCCTAGATTAGCCACACTCATTTGAGAGATTTAAAGAATTGAGAAGACATTCAAAAGAAGCATTACTAATCAAAGCCCTAAGGAACTTGTTAAACCAGGATCCGAACTATAGAAACAAGGTTTTGTAAGGAAACCACACACCTTTCTCCCTTTCTCTGTCTCTGTCCCCTCTCTTTCTTGCTTTTCCTCCCCATCAGAACATCACATTTACACAATTAGTTTCTCCATATGGAAATCTAAAAACTATAACAAACATGAAATGGGAAGGGATTAGGATGGAAAATTTTAAGAGCATTCACATATAATTAAAATATGACAATATAATAAGTACAAAAACGCAGACATAGGTTCTTTTTTTGAAAAAGGATCAGGTTTCCTCACTATGGTTCAAGGAGGCATTTTTCAGTAGCATAAGCAAAAATGTGTGCAGCTGTGTGTGTGTGTGTGTGTGTGTGTGTGTGTGTGTGTGCGTGTGTGCGCGCGCGCGCATGTTGGATGTATGTGTGCACATGTGGGTGCACATGTGTGTGATAGGATGAGAGGAGGAGGTACTTGTGTCTACCCAATGTTTAGTTAACAACCTAAATGTACAAGATAGATGCCTCATGACCTGAACTACACAGAGAGCATTAAATCTAAAATAGTGCCGTGGATATTCCCTTGAGAATTCTGCAATTACTGAATTAAAATCAAATTCCATTTCACTACAAAATAAGACACAAAGGTCCAATCAATTACCTGAAAGAAAAACCAATTGCACAGTGCTGCAGAAGAGCGAGGCAGGAGGGCTGCAGCACAGGTACTCTACAATTATCAGCAGATGCTACACAAACAACATTGTACCACTCATTTACCTGGAGTGACTATCACATCTGTGCACAGCAGTCACAGCTGCTACCCAAGTCAGACACCAAACATGCTCATACTCTCGAAAAAACAAGGTGTCTATTATTGTCTCCTCATACTGAACATCATGCCTGAAAAAAAGGGCAGAGCTTATGAACTGAATGCAAATACACATCATTAAACACTGGAATTGATGCAAAGCTTATTTTCCTAACAAATGTGTAATCCACGAGTATGTATGAAATAAAATGAAGAAATCAAAGTGTATTGGTCTATGGAACCATTGATAGAGTCCACAAAAGATTTAAGAATAGAAATGCACTCTTTAAAAACCTGAGAATCTGTACCAACCTCAAAATTTTCATTTTCCTGATACTGAATGATGTCATATGGAATGTACACTGTATAAATATCTGACCAACTAATCTTTATTATAAAAGCTTAAGACTCCAAACAATTAATCAAAGAAAAACCACAAAGTAAATTCAAATTCATCATCCACACTGTAAGTGGCAACATTTACACAATAGTTTCCAGGCACGGGCTCCATTCGAAGCATTACCCATATTACTATGTCATCAATCCTCACAACTTGATGGAAGGGGAGACACTGTTTCTTGTCCCAAGTTACAAAGGAAGAAATTGTTAAAGCAAGGTGAAGTGATTTTCCACCTCAAGACCACAAACCTAACAAGAGCTGATTCTTGGCTTTTGTCTTAGATAGCCTGTCTCCAAGATTCTGAGTTTTAACTACTATGCTACTTTCCATCTGAAGAACAAATGTGATCTACTAATTGCATAAACAAAAAAACTCCATTCAAGTAATCATACCATTTGCATTCACTCATTCACTAACGTTTTATGGGGGAGTGGTGAGATACACTATGCTTCATAAGATACTATAATCTTCACAGACTACATATCATTTCTTTATATTACTTAGATGTAATATATATGTAAATATATATACATATATATTGAGCCAGCATGATGAGCAAAGTAACAAAAAAATACCTCCTGTAAGCAATTCCAGTGAGAAATCCCAAAAATATTTCAGTAATATCCTCATCAATGGAATAACTGTAGTGTCTTAAGATGACTCATTTAAAAGGTAGCTCACCTCTATTTGCATCAACAGCATCAATTTGGCATTTATTTTTCAAAACTGAATTAATCTATATTTAGATTTCATATTGTAAAATGAGCTATGAGTCAGAATTTTGTTTTGTGGGTAGTTTAGAACACAAAGAATCAATCCTTCAACAGAGTGAAATTGTATCTTTGAGACTATAACTTAAAAGTTTGACCCATTGCAACAAGGATACCTACAGGACAGTATATTGGAAACAAACTTTACAACCTCAGGACAAGGGCAGGGGGGAAATATGGGAGGTCACGGAGGGAAGGGATAATAGGACAACAGCATGGAAGGGAAGGGGTAAGAATGATTGACAAGTAATGTACTCATTGTCTTACTCATGTAATTGTAATTGCTCTGCACAGCATCTTTACAATAAAATTAAACTTTAAAAAAGTTTTGTTTAGGCAAAGAAAAAGTATTAAAAGAAATTAAAAGAAAAACAGACAACTGGGAGATGTTTAGTTTTTGATTGTTCAAACTTGAATTCAAGAATCTTCCCCATACTTGGTTTTTAGTTAAACATATAAGGACATTGTGGACTTTGGAAGAGTCTTGACAGTCCCCACTAGTGGCCTTCACTCTGTCACAAATTCTCACTTGGCCAGCTACTGGCCTGTGATGCACTCCATATTTTTACCATATCCTCATCGCTTACCTCCATCATCTCATCCACACTGTTCTTTAAGCCACACCCCAGGCTCACACAGTCTAAGAAATAGGGATTCATTCATTTTGTTCTCTCCCACAAGCTTATGGTAATGTTTCCCTCTCAGTTCATGCAGTGGATACTTCTGATCTCTGCCTGAACCTTCCAGAAAACTTGAGGCTAGGGATTATGATACAATCTTTACAATGCAAGCTAGAGACAAAACAGGATATTAGCCTAGATATGAAGAGATACTTTCCAACTAACTTCAATGCAAGTTTTGCTTGCCTTTGTTAATTTTACAAATGACAGAAACTTTAAAAATCTGTAAAATTCTGAATATCAAAGTATTGAGTTTTGATTACTTATATAAAAAGTTAAAACTTTAGTAATGAACCCTAACTATTCATATGTTTCAAATCCTAGATTTTCTTTTTATACTTGTTGTTTTTTTTTTTAAGATCTGTCTTCTTCAGCAGACAAACTCAGGTTTGTCCTTACTTTGAATATTCAAGGAAAACTTTCTCTGTGTTCTGAAATTGCTTATTTGGCTTTTCAACCAGTAGGGGGGTGAAAAAAGAGGCAAAGCATCAAAAAGAGATATGCTGGCCCTTTGGGAGGAAAGATAAATTCTTACACCAGTTAAGATGGTTGTAAGTGTATTTAAAATATTGACATAAGATTGGCAGCTGCTCACATTCTGCCTGAAAGGTTTACTACTGGCAGGAGCTCTCAGCAGCTGCCTGTTTGAAACGTGAGAAAACATTTGGACAGTTATGATAGCCTGGTTTTCCCCTTAAAATCTGTTTGGCAAAACTTCCTGGCAGTTAATACAATCCTCTGGGGGGAAAAAAGATTTTTAGAAAAAGAGTTTAAAAATCTTCAAAAAATTTACTTTTGCCAGTATAGACAGTGTCTTTGAAAGCCATATTTTCAACTCACAACCTTCTTATCACTGGTTAATATATTTCTTTTTGCTAGTACAAATGAAAAAAACAATGTTCTACAAGTGTATTTTATGGTAAACCACAATGAAATATTCTTAAGAGACAACCAGCATCTCCCAGGGAAATTTAAAATTGAGATTGCAAAAGAGCCCCATAGTCTGTACTTTTATCCATGAGTTGAAAAATCTTTATTAGGAGACCATTTGATGTTAGGATATAGAAGACTCATTCTGAATCACTAGGGCAAATATGCATGAATAGTTCAAACCTCTTAACTGAGTCACAGAATAAAAACTAGCACAAGTCATCTCATTCTTCCATGCACTTTATGTAAAATAACCACTGCCCAGGGACATGCAATTTGTATAATCACCTTTTATAACAGTTTTCTGAGCATTTCTTTTTCTTAATGGGTGTTCCTCTCTCACATTACTGGCTTCCTCTTATTCACTCTCAAGTATGCCATGGCCTGTGCCGTGCCAACCCTTAGCTAAGGCAGAGCAATCAAAAGGATATTGATTTATGAGGGCTGTGTAATTTACACACTCTGCAATTTTCCCATATGATTTATTCAAAAAATGGATTGTACATTAAGCTGGCATTCATTAGCCTGGCTCATTCCAGTTTCATATTAATCCTGTATCAGATTTGTTTTGAAGATTTATGTACTTAGAGTATGTATAGTTGTCTGGCAGATTTTAAAGTATTTGCAAAGCTCAAGTAACCCTTTAGATATATTTGTACTGAAATACTGAACCAAAAGCCACTGGGACCAGAACCCTGGTACTGTATAGAGATCAAATGTGAATATTATGTAAAGTAAATATAAATATTATGTAAAGTAAGTTAAAATGACCATGAATTTTGACAAGCTGCTAAATTTCAACTGTGTTTTTATTTCAATTAAAGAAATATAAGAACATTGAGAGAACTATCCATAAGCACCTAGTATACCTTCAATGTATCTGCAAATTTGTAGGACATCTACTATTTAGCAAAATTCTTGACTGGAAGAGAGCACTGGAGACAAGAAATGAAAACTTCAATCACAACAGCAACGTAAAAAATGATAATAATGACTACACATACATAGTCCAAAGCTTAAAATTTTGTTGATAACCTTTGGATTTGGTACTGAACAGTGAAGTTGTCATTGCTAAGGTTATTTCAATAACCCCACCACCATCAGAATATTTTTAAAAGACATTTTTAGTCTTTAAAAAGAGTTATCTGGATTCTTCCCAGGTGTCCTATATTGTCAAAGTAAAAATAAGTTGTCAGGTCATGCAACATAAGCATTTTTCCTTACATATCATGTAAACAGAATTAATAATTATATAAAGTTTCTCAATTGTTTGAGGTGATAGCCATACCACCCTGAACGCACCCGATCTCGTCTGAAAACAAAATTTATCTTTCCACTGATATAAAGTGTTCAACTGAAGGTTACAACATTGTGTGTAGACTGACACCACTAATTCTACATGAGATTTAAAGCAAACTGATAATCTGTGTCAGCATGACACCTCATTCTTTTATTTTTAGCATAAGAAAAAAATTCACTGAGTATAGTGCCGGAAATGTGGGCTTCCATTTAAGACATTAGTAAGGAACACAGTGAGCAAGAATATGAACTAATGCTTTCAAAAGGAATTCTTTGAAAGCATGCTCATGATACAGCTTGCCTATGAGGCTGTACAAATTTATATTAATATTTATAATGCCTGGATTATAAAACATTGCTTCAATGTTCTGAACAACGATATGCATTGAATGACAGAAATGACAGAGAAAAGATGGAGAAGACAGCCCAGTGTCAGAAAGCTGCAATTTTAGACAATTATTTTCTAATTTAATCACAGACACACCACATATTTAAGAACAAGCTTAATATTTAATGAGTACCATGCTTACTATCCCAGACATACAAAACTAAACTTGTATTACTTTTGTGCCAAAAGCTATTTCAAAAGTTGTAATTATTCAAATGCTTACAATTTTTGACTTCTTAGTGACAAAACTACCAAAATAAAAGTTGACAACTGATTAAGTTATATTCACCTCCAATAAATCATTTGAAGCCTTTTATTTGGAAATAGAGCATTTTATCATCTCTATGATTAAAACATGTCACCCAATCAATTTAATTTTCAACAAAGAGATTGCTTTTTCTTACCTTTCAAAATGTACAATAGGGCTTCTGCTGGATGTAAGTAATTAATTTTTAATGATAGAAGTAAAGATCTCTGCTTTTAATGATATCATTTTATTACTATTTTTCTCATGGAAGTGTTATCCTGATGGTTATTATTTGGCTGAATGAACTGAAGTGAGTCTCCCAGGGCAGCTGCTGACATAATGACCGATTGTGTGTACTACAAAGAATGGGAATGATAAATTTTGAAAGGCTCTGGAATTTGAGAACAACAAAAGTCTCTAAAAATCCAACCATTTGTTCTCAGAAACAAAAGATAACTCAAGGCTTTTGTTTAATGAAATGATTCGAAAGCAGGACACAGAGGAAGTAAGGGTTATCACCAAGAGCACCATTGAGCAAGTACCTTGGGTACCCAAGTCTGATTACAAAAGCAAATCAGTTAACATGGTATAAATGGAATTGATCTGATTCTATTCTTCTATATCATTGCAATATTCTCATGACAGTAATACTCTCCATTTTTAAAAATGTATGTAAAAAGAATAACTACTTAAATAAACCTTATAGGCGGAGGTTACTGCTTACTTTAAAGAGATCCAAAATTAAAACATCACTCAAATAATTGGTAACAAAATTCTCACCAATCATTATAGAAATAAAAGGCAACTGAAACCTCTGTTTGTGATGTAGACTCAGTGGTATAACGTAGGCAACTTGATTCTTCTTATGCCTCAATTTCCTTACTTACAAGACAGCTATTTTCTAAGATTCTGCAGGAGAAATCCAGAGCAGGAGGCCTGGGGGTATTCTAAGTATTGGTGTGAGATGGAAGAGGAAAGGCTACACCCACAATTGCCATCCCAGGAAGTCCCATTCCAAAGCTCACACTGAAAATGAGAGTGGGGGAAACCGTGATAAGGAAAGAAGGAAGGAAGGAAGGAAGGAGGGAATGAAGAAATGAAAGGAGAGGAGAGGAGAGGAGAGGAAAGGCAAGGCAAGGCAAGGCAAGGCAAGACAGAAAGGAAAGGAAAGGAAAGGAAAGGAAAGGAAAGGAAAGGAAAGAGGAAAGGAAAGGAAACCTACTCCAGGGTACTGAGATCTGAAGATTGTGGTTCAAAGCCAGTGGAAGCAGAGCAGGAAAATCCGTCAGACTTCTATTTCCAATTAACCAACTGAATATGTGGCTTAAGTAGTAGAGTGCTAGCCTTCAGACAAAAGCTTAGAGACAGTAACCAGTCAATTAGTTCAAGATTCAGTGCTGATACATATGCATTCACACAAAAAGTGAACAATTAACATCTCTCCCTTATTCAAAATCTTCCTGCCTCCTTCCCTTGGGCCTTCAATTAACACCAATAGTTAGGTTAAAAGAGAGCGAGCGAGCGAGAGAATCAAAACAACTTAAATTTCAGGTAAAAAACAAAAGTGGGGCGAATGTTTTATCATTGGCATTAATAAATTAGAAATTTATTTAGTATGTGTACAAATCTGATGGGTTTCAGAGTAAATACAGTAGTCCCGCCAGCCCCGCACCAATTGCCAAAAGCTTTTGGAAGTGATAATGTAACTATGAGCAATGGGAAAATGTGAAGGGAACTGAAGATGAAGGACTGTATCAAAAGGTCCCTGAGACAAAATTCTGTAAAATTTCTAAGACACAGTTACCAGGCTTAATTAACATCAGAGCATCCCAACAAAATCATAGAATGACAGAAGATGTTTTGAGTTCCCCACTAAGGAACAACTACAATGTTTTATTTAAAGATTAAAAATGGTTCTATAATAAAGTGCCTGGAACAGAGGATCTTTTAACTTAAGAGATCAAAGATGCAGAATAGTAAACTATCCTCAAAAGGCCAAGGGTAAGAAGGTGTTATCTGCTAATTCTATAAACTTCCTCTAGTTTGGGATTACTGGCACTAGACCTCAGTATTGTGGGCTGAATCTAGGAACAGGAATTTCTTATGGACAATATCAATAAGTACACAAATTTCAGAAGCTAATGCTATCCTTTCCTTCCCATGCTAAAGAGGACTTGCTTTCAGTCTTTTAAACTTTACACATTTCCTAATAAACTTCGCTCTCACTTTCACTATGATTACCATATGGCTTAAGGACTTCTCTTCCAGGATGCAAGCTATCAGGATAGCCCAGTCGTCTTTCCATAGAACCTTGTAACTGGAAGTTTTTAATCTCTGTCTCTGTCTTTCTCTGTCTCTGTCTCTGTCTGTCTGTCTGTCTGTCTGTCTGTCTGTCTGTCTGTCTGTCTGTCTGTCTGTCTGTCTGTCTCTCTCTCTCTCTCTCTCTCTCTCTCTCTCTCTCTCTCTCTCTCTGTATAACCTCAGCAATGTGTCGTTACAGACTCCTTAACTGACCCTGTGGGTAAGTACTGCTGCTTTTCTCTGCAAGGATAATACTCCAGATTGGTGTCCTTTATATTCAGAAAGATAGTTTAAGAGAACGTCATTGAAAGCAGATTGCAGTAATGTTCACATTGCAGGTTATGCTTCAAGTTCTTCCTCTTCCTTTAGAGATGACTCCGTGAGTTCATTCAATTCCTCATTTTTTTAAAACACTTGTCAACATATTCTTCACTTCTTTAGCAAGCAAATCCTTCTCCACCCACTTGTCTTCCTTTATGAATGATCATTCTACCTTCTCCATAGATCCTCCCAAAGCCTTTCAAAAGCATTCATGACTTTACCCCATAAGTTTTTCCAGCAGGCATTCAAAGACTCCAGCTTTAATTTACCCATGCAGCTTTGTTCCATGTTATTTTGTCTGCACTAGTGAATAACTTCCAGCATGCATTTTGTCCACATTAGGGTCCACAGCAGTTGCTGCCTGAATGTGTCCAAATTACAGGAGGATGATACAGCTTCGACATACTGAATAAATGTCACATCAAAGAGTTGAAATAATGAGGTTATATTTGAAGATTCAAAAAAGTACCCTTTTTTTCATTTTCATGGTAAATGGATTCAGGATGAATAGTAAAATTGAATACTAGCCACTGGTAGAACTATTTTGTTCAATAAGATGACTACCTTTTGATTATACCATCAGAATGTAGGCAGTTTTTTTTTCATTTTTGTGCTAATTTTGGTTTTGAATTCAGTGTCTCACACTTGCTAGGGAGGCAATTTTCCACAAAGCCACACCTCTAGCTCTGTGTGTGTGTGTGTGTGTGTGTGTGTGTCTGTGTGTGTGTGTGTCTGTCTGTCTGTCTGTCTGTGAGACCTAGTTATTTTTGAGATAAGGTTGTACAGCTTGGACCCAATCCCTGCCGGAACTGTGATTTTCCTATATTTTTCTTCCCATGCTAGCTAGAATGAAGTTGGGCTCCATCAAACCAGTTTCTTCCATTGAGATGGACTTTTCTACAGGGCTGGTTTGGAGCCACACTTCTAACAATCTCAGTCTTTCATTCATCACCACCAGAACTCTGCTTGCTATTGTTTTATGAGTGCTAAGAATAACATGCTAAGCATTACCATGTCATGCAACACTGCCTGAAATGGTCTGAGTTATAGTTGCCAGCCATGTTTTATGACCTGGTAGCATATTTGTACTTGTGAATGTTGATCCTACTCAGTATCTTATTCCTGACAAGTGCCATTTCATGACAGCTCCAAACTAGCATTGGATGATGCATTTTTTTTCCTCATTCAAATTCAAATCTGCAGAAATCTGTTAGCAGATTCTCTGAATCAACAGATTCAGCTTCTCTTGTACTTTCTGTGTCTGTCAATCTAAACTTATTTGTGAATCTCCTTACCCATTGCTTATGTGCAACAAATGAGCTTTATGTCACTTATTTTCTAGGCTTTTTCATGAAGTCCTCAGGCAGGCTCAGTGCTCCCTGAACAAAGCATTATGATCCAGTACAGCACATTTCCTATTCATGTTTCCCATCTATAAACTTAATATTATTTATTTATTTTTGATGGTCATGGCACTTGAACTCTGAGCTTGGGCGCTGTCCCTCAGTTATTCAGCTCAAGGCTAGCGCTCTGCCACTTGAGCCACAGCACCACTTCTGGTTTTCTGATGGTTTATTGGAGATAAGAGTCTCACAGATGTTCCTGCCCGGTGTGGCTTTGAACTGTGATCCTCAGATCTTAGTCTCCTGAGTAGCTAGGATTACAGGTGTGAGCTACCAGCTCCCAGTTACCTATTGTATTTAATTAACCATGTACTGTATTACATATTTTGGAAGTGACTTTTGCAGTTAGAGTCGAGGGAACAAAAACTAGTACACACTTCTTTGTCCTTTTCAAAATTTCATGGAAAATTGATCCTTACCATAGATCTTAGCAATGGTACCATATAACTCATTCTTCTTTCCTTACTAGAAAGAAAATACTCACTATTTCAGTTAAAGAAATTACTTTATGGCTTCTTTTTTGCAATGTATAATTATCAGCATTATTATTCTCCCACTTGGGGGACCTTAAAAGTTCAGTAAACTTGAACACATGCACTGCAGTATCACAACACTTGATTGCTTAGAGAGCGACTAATTAACTAGCTGACCAGTAACATATACGATGTGGGTACATTGAATTAATGGATAATTCCTGTCCCAGGTAAATTATAGCCAGCTCTCATAAGTTTTTCTTATACTACACAAAAGAGACACAATTTAAAACTGTATGAACTGTTTAAATTTAAAACTGTGAATGTCCCATTCACAGTTTCAAACAATAAAGAACAAGTAACTGAAACACCAGAAACTGACCTTGTAGATAAAAAGGAGATTACTATATGCTTTTCTATTCCACTGATTCAGATTGGTATCTGTAATTTAGCATATATGATATGAGGTATTTTTCCAAATGCATAAACTAATTAGCTGGATGTCTTCACCATATTACTAATAGTACAGCAAAAAAAATTAAAAGAATTTTCTGGGGCTGGGAAGGTGGCTCAATAGTGGAATGCTTGCCTTGTATGCATGATGCCCTGGGTTCAATTCCTTAGCACCACATAAGCAGAAAAGACCAGAAGTGGCTCAAGTAGTAGAATGCTAGCTTTGAGCTGAAGAGCTGAGGGACAATGCCCAGGCCCAGACTTCAGGCCCTACGACAGATAAAAAAAAAAAAAAAGGTAAAAAAGAAATTTCTTTCCAAAAACATTTTTGGGATTCATTTATTAATGGTTTTCAGTATAATCAATGAATAACAGAATTATCAGTTTCACCCAGAAAATTGCACTGTTTTAAAGTCAACTGCCTTCAAAAATTATAATGAGGCTGTATAATTATTGTTGTTTTGATTTGCATTTCTTTTATGGCTAGAGAGGCTGAGCATTTCTTCATGTGTCTATTGGCCATCCTTCTTTCCTCTTCAGAGAAGTTTCTCTGTAGAATGGCTATAATCAAGAACTCTAATAAACAACAGATGCTGGAGAGCATGTGGACAGAAGGGAACCCTACTGCATTGTTGGTGGGAATGTAAAATTGTTCAACCACTTTGGAAAGTAGTATGGAGGTTCCTCAAAAGACTCCACATAGAGCTCCCCTATGACTCAGCAGTACCACTTTTGGGCATTTACCAGAATGATCACAAAGAAGACCATATTAAAGCTACCAGCACAGCTATGTTTATTGCAGCATTATTTACCATAGCTAAGATATGGAACCAACCCAGATACCCCTCAGTAGATGAATGGATCAAGAAAATGTGGTATATGTACACAATGGAATTCTATGCCTCCATCAGAAAGAATGGCATCGCCCCATTTGTTAGGAAATGGAAAGACTTAGAAAAAATTATATTAAGTGAAGTAAGTCAGGCCCAACGAAACATAGGTCCCATGGTTTCCCTTATTTGCAATATCTAGTATATGTCTGAGTCAAGCAGAAAAGGTCAGATAAGGTGATGTTAGGCAAAATGAACCCAAGATAAGGACACAAGTGATTTTTTCTTTCTTGCTATTGTTTCTAACATATTTATATGGTGATTGTGGTGATTGTTTTGTTGCTTTCCCCCACAGTATAACCCCTGCTTTCACTGTATTTGATGTTGGTATAATTTTTGGTGGGGAAGGGAAAAAACAAATTGTTTAAATAGGAATTCAAATGGACCCATTGCAACAATGAGATGTACAAGATGCTATGTCAAAAAATAAGCTTTACAACTTTGGCGGGGGGCGGGGGGGGGGGGATAGTAGTGGAGATGGGAGGGCAGAGATGGTAAGGGAGAAAAACAAAGGAGGAGGCAACAATGCTTGATAGGAAATGTACTCATTACCTTGTTCATGTAATTGTAGCACTCTATGATATTTTCACAATAAAAATTATTAAAAATTATAATGAATAACATCAGACTCGAAAATGTATTCATCGCTTTTTGAGAAAGGAATAACATAGGTAGTAAATCTGCAAATTTTATTTATAGGGTCTTAGAGAGTAGAGGGAGTGTTAGCTATTATAAAAACAATCTTACCTTTATGATATAGTGTTAAAAATCATATGAATATGACATATGTCTATTATTTCATAACAATGTAAAAATTAATCACATTGTTTTACATGAGTCAAAATAAAAACAAAGTATGTATTTAAGTATTGCTATTTTTGCAAAATAGTGGGCTGTAAGCATAATTTAACTTATTTTCCTTATTTAATACTACTTAGTCTGTCAGAAATTAGGATACACAAAATTGCATCTTGAAATCAATAATATATTTGGGTAATATTAAAGTCTTCTTCATTTCTAAATTACGTGTCAAGTAAAACCTCTACTATTTACAGTTTCTTAAGATACTGTGGTTTGACATGAAGTAATCTTGGCTTGCTGGGGAAAGTAGATCAAATAAATCCCTTAATTCTAATCCAGTATCTCGCTCATCCTTAGAGTAGAAGCATTTTAAATCCTTAAGCTATATACCTATCAAAATTTAAGCAAGGAACTAACTCCCAACTACTGATTATTATTTCATTTATCTAACTAAATTTACAAACCTGCTGAAGGCACAGAGGGTTATCAAGGCTCCTTTATGCCCGAGCGTGCAGATATAGACCATGAAAAGGCAATAAATTTGTGTTTGTTCCCAACCTCAGAGTGTCAGCTCGCCTGAGAGACTAGCTCCCAATGAAGATTCGCTCTAGTTTCTATTTCATTTCCAATGGCTCTCAACCTCTTTTGCTCTGATTCTGATTTTTCATCAATGCCTTCAACTTGAGCTTTCCACACTACATAACTAACATAGCAACAACAACAACAAAAACCAAAAACAAAATCAGAGCTAATCGGTTAGCTTTGCTTTCGTTTCTTATTGTAAACAAATAAATAAACAATATCTGATTCACATCATCCTTCTTGTATTGCACATGTAAATTACCCAAACTCATATTGCCACCAAAATCTATCTACTTTAGATGAAGAAATTATGAGAACTTTAATCTGAACCTTTATAATGAACTTAAAAGACTGGCCTATCGCGTCTACACTGGTGGATTTGCTTTTCAAAATCTTTTCTGTATTGTAGGAAAATGTGGTGAGGTGTATAAAAGTACATTGAACAAACCGATAGAAATAGTTAACTGTTACAAAAAGATAATTACTTTTGTGCTGCTGTTATATATGCTATGCCCAGTTTTTCTTAATAATATATGTCTAGATTGAGACTGGGGTGGTCATTAATATCAAACAATGATGTACAAAAACCAAGCAGAGCTCCATGGAAGAGGAACATAAGTGAATGCAACAGCTCTGACAATAATAATTGAATATGAAGACATGTGGAATTAAACAGCAGACTTTCACAGTTTATTTTATGAACCACGCTTCTTTTTCTTTTATCTTTTTTATTTTACTTTATTTTTTTGTCGGTCATGAGGCATGACCTCTGGGCCTGAACACTCTCTCAGCTCTTCAGCTCAAGGCTAGTGCTCTACAACTTTACCCACTGCACCACTTCCGGTTTTCTGAGTGGTTTATTGGAGATAAGAGTCTCACAGACTTTCTTGCTCAGGCTGGCATTGAACCACAATCCTCAGATATCAGCCTCCTGAGTAGCTAGGATTACAAGCACGAGCCACAGGCACCTAGCTATGAACCACATTTCTACACATGAATGATGCCTCTGGTTATTAGGCTGTTACAATGCAAAAGTAATGTAGAACTTGGAATAGACAGACTGTTAAACCTTCAAGTCACTATGAGAAACTCTTAAAATTGTTAAAGATTTTATCCCTAAATACCACAAAGAAGCTTTTCCCAGTTATGAAGTGAAATAAACTGGTGGAGAGAGACATAGTTACCACTCCAGGTAGCACAACTAGAAGAGTCGAGCAAGGATTTAAGATTAATCCCATATTGCTTTACCCTGACTCAATGCTTACTGAATACAAGACTGAATTACTAATAGACTCATTATGAAATCATCTCATATTAAAAAGTAAGAGTACAAGTATTGGTACTGAAGCTTCTGCACTCATTATATATTTGTATTATCCACAAAAGCAGCACTAAATCAGAACAAAATCATTCACATTTCATTAATAAGTGGAATACAACAATATGGACTACGTAGGTAAGGCATTTGCTGACACTGTATTTAGAAGAATTGAGTATGCTATAATAACTAAAATGAAGCACGGGTCAGAATTCTCAATACCATTTGACTGTATTTATGTATTTGCATTTACAGGAAAATAGATGGTTTTAAAAATCATTATAGCGGCACAGACAGAACACACTTTAGAATTGTCTGAGTATCAAAAAGTTTTCAAGTAAGTGGAAAAAAAGCTTGATTCAAGCATCATATTTAATTTCTACTGGAAGTTTTGTTTTATGTAGGTCTTTCTGAACATTCTATAGTAAGAATGGTTTAAAATAATGTTTTGTTTTGTTGTAAAGTGGGCCCCAGTGACTCATGCCTGTAATCCTAGCTACTCAGGAGTTTGTGATCTAGAGGACCAAACTAGCCCTGGCAGAAAAGTTGGTGGGACTCCATCTCCAAAATAACCAATAAGAAAACAATAAGAGGCCCAAGTGGTAGAGTGCCAGCCAATAAGCTACAAGAGCACAAGACCCTGAAAGGCTTTGACTTTAAACTCCATTAATAATGAAGAAAGAGCACAACTGTCCTCTCCCTTCTCTGATATCTACACTGTTCCTTCTAATGAGTCAGATTCATGGCCCTCTTCCTCTCAATAAAACCAGCATTTGAACTTGACTTTAGTTTTCAAAAGTTTCTCTCCCCTCCCTCCCTCTCTTTCTGGTTAATCATAGGACTTGGACACAGTCCTTGAGCTTTTTTTGCTCAAGACTAGTGCTCTGCTACCTTGAACTCACAGCCTAACTTCCTGGTGGTTAATTGGAGAGAAGCATCTCAAGGAACTTTCTTTCCCACACTGGCTTGAAACCTCCATCCTCAGATCTCAAACCCCTGAGTAGCTTGGATTACAACATCTGGTTGAAATTCATGTTTAATATTCTTTACAACCTCAAGCTGGAAATTAGGAAAGTTCAGGTCAAGAAGATAAGTCAAGCTACTCAAGTACAGATCTTGCAAAATTGATTTTTGGTTAGTTGTTCAAGAAGGTTCTATTTTCCTTCCTCATTGGGCCATCTGAAGGGATAAGAGCATTTTGCAAATAGGAACCAAAAAGAATACAACAACTACCTAACAACAGCTATCTGAAACTTCCACTTTCACAGAACAGAAGATACCCTGACTTTCAGTTATTTCACAACTTTCAAGAGTTTCTCTTATTCCAAGTCTTTAACTTTGGTGTTGACAAAGCCTTCAGGCATTTTCTCTGCCTTCTGCATCATTCCCTTCAATAAAACATGAATATCCAGAAGCTGTATTCCATAGACATGAATGGACTGTGTTGTTGGCAGCCTTAAAATCGGCAGGCAAAATAAAAGTCTAAACAATGGATACACAGTCACACATACATACACAAACATGTTTCTATATAAACAAAAGATAATTACATACATGTGCAAGCTAGCTATCTAACTGACAATAATCAGATTCTCAGACATGATAAGCATCATAAAAGCTGTAATTAATGTTATTAGTCTTACAACATTATCCTCAAACTCCCAGAGTTTGTTTTATGTTATTATTATATTTCTACTTGTCATCAAATTTAGAACACTTTCTTATTGAAATAAACAAGATTAAATTTACTTTTTTCCCAGGATATTTTATACTTCAGCAGTAAATAAAAATGTATAGTAAAGTTAAAGGTAGTTTCATTAGGTAATGCTTTGGAGCCTCCACTAGTTATACCATTTTATTTATTGAGCATTTTTATTGAGTAGTGTCTATGAATATGGAAGAACCACATCTTACATAGTGGTCTCTAAAATATATAATATTTTTCCTTTTCATTTTGTGTCTGTTGTGGGACTTGAAATCCCCCAAAACATAGGAAAAAAGATTCAGTTAAATTATCACTTATAACTTGTTTGAAATATTTTAAAGTTTTTAGAGATTTCATTGAAATAATCTTCAGACAGGCAGAGGACATTAAAATGTTTCATTGGAAGAGTATTTGTAAGCTCTCACAACATCATCAAACATATTTATACTCTTGGAATCAAGACTAGTAGAGAATGAGACCCTGATCAATACGTGTCACCTATTAAAATACTAATGTGTTCAGGAGCTCAAAGGGTCTTCAAAGTAAAACTCATACTCTCCAGTTCACTCTCCAGCTCACCTCCCTAATATGACCACAACTCAACATTCTATACTTGGGGTATTTCTACCTTGATTTGTTAAAATATAAAATATTTTTTAAATTCAAGAACAGAAAAAAATGGTCTCTTTACATACTAAAAATCCTTACTACACAAAATGTATTATTTATTGGTGATGTTGAATCATCACTGATGATAATCAGTTATCATTGGGTCAGTAAAAAGAGTATATTTTTCTTATAAAGTGATAGAGGACTCTGACCTTCATGACAACAAAGCATATAATGATCATACAAAAAATGTCGGTAGAAACAATATTGTTCAACATCTCTGGCCATAAAAGAAATGCAAATCAAATCAACATTGAGTTCCACCTTGCCCCAGTTAAAATGGCCATTATCAAGAAAACTAACAATAACAGATGCTGGCAGAGATGTAGCCAAAAGGGAACTTTACTACACTGTTGATAGAGATGTAAACTTGTTCAACCATTGTGGGAAGCAGTATGGAGGGTCCTCAAAAGACTAAACATAGAGCTTCCCTATAACCCAGCAATTCCATTCCTGGTCATTTATTCAATTGACCACAAACCAAGCCTTTCTAAAGCCACCATCACAACCATGTTCATCGAGCACTGTTTACCATAGCTAAGATATAGAATCAATCCATATGACCCTCAGTAGAAGAATAAATCACGAAAATGTGATACACACACACAAATACACACACACACACACAACAGAATTCTATGCTTCCATCAGAAAGAATGATATTACACCATTTGTAAGAAAACAGGAAGACTTGGAAAAAATTACATTAATTGAAGTAATCTAGAGGCAAAGAAACATAGGTTGTGTGGCTTCCTTAATTTGTTGTAACTATGAAACAAACAAGGTGAATGGTAAAAGACAAAAAGTTACATTTGGACATAAGTTATATAAGACTTTAAACATCCACACAGTGAGATGAAAGGAGGATTTCTTAGGCGAGGATCACAAAAATGCAATAGCTAGATGCATATGATCATATTAAATCACATTCATTGAAATGAACTCTAAGAAATGGAAACAAGAGTGTTTTTTGTTATTTTGCCTTCTTGTTATTTTGTTTCTTTTCCTCTTTTACCTGTTTTTGATTTCTTACCTTTGTTTTGTATATCAGTTCATTTGCTTTGGGAAGGGGAATGGAGAGTACAGAAATGGTAGGACAGAGGTTGAACAAATGCAGCAGCAATACTGACTAGAAACTATGTTGCAAATGAACCATACAACTTGTGTGTAGGATGCCGGGGTGAGGTGCGGGGGTGAGGTGCGTAGGATGGGGTGAGTGCAGGAGAGAAAACCTGGAAGAAAACAAGGGGAAGAGGTGACATCTTTTAAAAATAAATGTAAGCCGGACGCTGGTGGCTCACGCCTGTAATCCTAGCTACTCAGGAGGTTGAGATCTGAGGACGCGGTTCAAAGCCAGACCCAGCAGGAAATCCGTGAAACTCTTATCTCCAATAAAGAAAACCGGAAGTGGCGTTGTAGCTGGAGTGGTAGAGAGCTAGCCTTGAGCTAAAGAGCTGAGGGACAGCGCCCAGACCCAGAGTTCAAACCCCACGACTGACAAAAAAAAAAAAAAAAAAAAAAGCATTCATCACCTGATTTATGCAACTGTAATCCATCTGTAGATATATAGATTTATTTTTACAATTTTTTTAAAAGTAAAACCTAGTGACTTCTAACAAAAAGAAAAGTAGATTTTCCAATTTTGAAATGCATTTTATCTCCAACATTATATATCTAGAAACTGCAGGTTAGGGTGTGTTACAGTTTGGTGCTGTTGTTGGTTTACTTTTTTCTATATTATTCAAGTCTTGTACAAAGAATATATCAATGTAAAAAATTAATGAATGTGGTGAATTGATAACCATTCACAATGTTTAAGTGTACACATAAAAGACAGAAGACTAATACCAAAATAAACTTATTTAGCATTAAATCACACAAATGTATCTTCTCCTATATTGACTTATTTCTATCTCAAATATTGACTCCTAAATAAATGCAAATGATTATTAAAATGACTACCAAAAATTACTTTAAAGTATCATTGCTAATGGCAGCTACATTTTATGGCAAAGTTAAAAAAAAACATAATGCTGAACAAATAGATTCATACTTTAAAACTTGAAAGCAAATTTTATTATTTACCAAGAATGACATCAATTTGGCACAGCAACTATGTGAAATATTCTATTGGTTCAAATAATGGAGCCAAAAAATAAATCAAACTTCAAATTATTATATTTTTAAAAACATACTATATTCTCATGCCAACATACCCTGAAACAGTTGACTACAGAGAGAGTTAATTTTATGGCCAAATAAATCAAAGTGGTTCAATATAGTTTAAAATTAAGTTTCATTTTGTAAAGGATGTGAATAAATTAAACACTGTTCCATACTATTTCTATACATGAGCTGAAAAAAGTTAAAATATAAGCCTGTCAAAGCTGCCTGAAAAGACGAAGTGGTTTTTGTTTGTAACTTTCTTTAGAGGAAGCAATCCTTTCTCTATTTCTGTTTTGAATTTAGTAAACAAATTCACACTCACAGAAATGTAAAGGCAGCCTTAAAAGGGCAGAGAATTTCATACAATTTTTAATTTTGCCCATGCCTGGTTGTCATATGGGTCTTTCAAGCTTCAAACTAAAACAAGAACAGGATAAAAAGTGAAGAAGAGAAATAATGTTTTAAGCTGGACAGGATGTTCACACCTTAAATCTCCGTTACTCCAGAGGCAAAGAATTTTAGTTTAAGGCTAGCCTTAAACTATCTCAAGCTCAGTGTGATGACATACACCTGTGTCTCTTTCTACTTGCGAGACAAAAGTAGATGAATCAAGATCACAGGCCAGCCTGAGCAAGCTTAGTAGGATTCACTAGTTGGAGGGGAACAAAACCCTAAAAGCTAAAAGAATTGGGGGGTGATGGGGGTATGACTCTGTAGTTCAGGAAGTTGTGAAGAATGTTTAAAATCAGTTAATAGTCTACAAATATTGTTGCAATGGAATCCTGTGTT
Source organism: Dipodomys spectabilis (assembly GCF_019054845.1). Taxonomy (NCBI): domain Eukaryota; kingdom Metazoa; phylum Chordata; class Mammalia; order Rodentia; family Heteromyidae; genus Dipodomys; species Dipodomys spectabilis. Next base: position 20,054,332 of record NW_024870720.1, on the reverse strand, counting down.
TTTACTTCACTAGGACTTATTACATGTTTAAACAGTTGTTTGCAAGAGACCTGGAGTTTAAATTGTCTTTTCACATCAATGGAGAGGACAATGAACAATGTCCTGGGCTTAGTTATGATGTAGGGTCACAGCATAAGACAATGGTTCTGCATGTAGCAAAGCCTACACAGTTATAAGATTAAATGGAAGAGAATGTGTACAGTTGAATCTGTTCAACATAGAGAGATGAAAGCCTCTGGGCAAGACCTTCCCCAATGCAAAAGCACAAGAGGAAATGAGACAGGTAAATATCCCCTATCAGAGAAAACTATTCCAACTATTTGGAAACAAGAAGGGACCCATATTACTTTGAGAATAAACTTAAGGCTCAGAGGTCTGAGATTTCTTTAACTATATAGTAATTTGTGAGTTACTTTATGTTTTTCTTTTCTTTGTTCCTGAAATTTCAAATCCTCACATTAGTATCTGATGTTTGTTATATTTGGAAAACTGAAGAAAGAATCTGTATCATAGTTGGAACTTAGTTGAAAATGGAGAGAACAATATTGAGAGTTCAGAATGCAGATCTTATCAAGCCCATCAGATATTGGAAAGGGGAGAAAATAAGGATAGAAAGTAAAGAAATAAAGGGAAAAATAGTTTAGTTGAAGTAGTGGAGTGTCTACTCTAAGAGTACAATTAAGACAACTTCACACACACTCATTCTTTAAAGGACAATTTTTATGGAAGGTAATTTTTAGCCATCAGTACAGTGATAACCTAAATTAGAAGGCTAATTCTCATTTGCTTACTTTCAATAAAAACATGAACACAAGGAAATGGATAGGAAAATTTTTTATTTTCCCAAATTATAATAATAAATTCATGACATAAATATTTATGGCCATATTGGTGTCCCCTAAAAAGGTGTGTTCTACTACCTAGGGAAATGTAACCTTCTATTCTTAAGGTCCTATTTCCCATAAGAACATATCTTAAAGAAAGAAACATCTGGATTACAAAAAAATGTTGGGTCATGACTAAGCCAGCCTGAGAATTTTACTTATTTAGAGAAAGTTCTTCACATTTGAAGTCTTTCAAAAAAAAAAAAAAGCAAAACAAAACAAAACAAAAATCTCAGTTTGTCCATCAAGTGTAGATTAACTAAATTAATGGTTCCACCAATCAGTTTTCCTCATGTAGTTTAAGTTAAGAGGTTAAAGATCAACATTGGTACTCAGTTATTGTGAAAAGGCAGGCCTTAATTTGTATCATGGGTATTTGTTATAAGTCTATTCCCAGTATTCAACTCAGTAAGCAGTTCTAGGCAGTAAAAGAAAAAGCATAAATGAGTATAGGGAACTAACACACATTAACTACGTTTGTGTTAAATGTAAAACAGTTGGATCTCTTTCATGAAACATCATCCACTGACAACCACCCCCCCACAAATGAGACAAAACCGTCAAAATCTAATATTGATAATTCTTAGTTTCCAAAAAGCACTATAGAAATAACATCCTGACCCCCAAAGCCAATTTCTCATTATACTACAGGAAAGCAAAAATCCCATATACAAAATTACCTTATGAATATTAAAGTGGATAGAAATCAATAATTTAAAACCCAAATGTGGATTTTCATATGATGTATAAAATCTCATTAGAGTCCTGATTATCTTGTGAATGTAGCCTTGATACCTGGTATTAAAAGTTATAAGACTTACCTTCTTTAATCTTCTTGAAAGGTTATTATGCAATGGTAGTATTTCAGAAACAGAATGCATGCATTTGAACAGCATTTTAAAAAAAACAAAAGACCTAACAGCTCTTTATAGAGCAAGCCTTTTCCTCAGAACTTCAAGAAGCCCTGAACACTGGTCATGTAAAATTGTAAGCCTTTTCTACAACCATCTGAGGTTCAGAAATAAAATCACATTTTCTTGATCCACTCATTGACTGAGGAGCATTTGGATTGGTTCCATATCTTAGCTATGGTGAATAATGCTGCTATAAAAATAGTTGTGCTGGTAGCTTTAGTATGGCCTTGTTTGTGATCATTTGGGTAAATGCCCAAAGGTGGAACTGCCAGGTCATAGGGGAGCTCTATGTGTAGTGTTTTGAGTAACCTTCATACTGCTTTCCAAGTGGTTGAACAAGTTTACACTTTGTGGAGGGAGATTTTTAAATCAAGATCATCAAATATTAAGTCCCTATTGATATCTGCCTATATGACATGGTACGTTTAAAAGCAATCTATTACAAATTACTGTTTTAGAGTGTCAAATAATGCACAGAAACTTTTTTTTAAATAGGTACTTTGTTTACTTCAATAAACTTACTCTTTTCTTAGATATCCAATCTCCTAAATCTACAGGCTTTCATCAAGGGGCATGGACAGACAAAACTTAAATAAAAATTAAGTAATGGATGCACGATAAGGAAATATTAAAATTGAAAGTTGTCCATGACTGGCAAATCCAGCATAAGCTATTTAAATCACTATTTTACAGAGAAAATACCATACATGGTGTCACACATCATAAAGCCCACCTTTATTTCATAAATGAAGGGGTTAGCTCTAATATTTTGAATATGAACATAAATATGATCTACTTAAGGATGGTTTCTCATCCACACCTTAACAGAAAATATCTTAATGTATCATTCATGTAAGTCACACAGAAATATATTTTAATAGAGGAATAGAAATGCAGTCAATTGGAGGACATGAAAAAATAAATAACATTTAAGGAAGCTCATGTTTCCATCTAATAGACATAAAACATAATACCATTAAGAAATTGTCGATAAATACCTAGATTTTGGTACAATAGTTCAGTAAGCTACATTTTGGTAGTGAGACCTTTTTGTCTTCAAACCAGCCCAAACAGATCCATATTGTTAAAATATCTACCCCAAAGCTGAAATACAACTGCCATTATCACATAATGCAATATTCCTTTTGAAACCAGTCTAGACAGGCACAATCTGCTAAAGTCTGAAATATTTTCCTTTTCTGATAATAAACAGACATAGAACAACAGGCTTAAAGCACTAAATTATTGCCACACAAGAATTTTATTTCTAAAGGCATTTCAATGTGAGTTAAAAGTTGGCATATATGAATGCGAAATGTACAAAAGCCGTGTTATAAGTTTCATACTGTATTTTGTTCATCATTGTATATGTGCTCAAAATCAAGTCTACTGAAGTGTTTGTCTCTCTTTGAATTATCTCTTCAGTGTTCCCTAAGATATTTTGTAATTCAATGTCATGTTCCCCATTTTCCACTCTGAAGACCATAAGAAATGTTTTCATAGACTTGGACAAACAAAATTCAATTTGGTATAGTTCATTAAGTACCTTTTCTCAGAACTATTGAGTTTTGATCTGAGGGGGAAAATGTACTTGATGGAAAAAAATGCAGTATCTTAGATGCATTTCAGGCGTCAGGAAAACAGGTATATTTTATTCTTTATATTTTTTATATTCTTCTCAGAATATAAACATGATTCCTGACATGATTGTTTAAGCAGAGAAGCCCAACTATAATAGTTTTTGTTTACTTTTTTCTTTTTCTTTTTCTTTTTGATGGTCACAGGGCTAGAACTCATGGGCTGGACACTGTCCCTAAGTTTTAAACAGTAGGCTGCCAATATACCACTTTCAGCCACAGCACCATTTTGTTTTCTAGTGTTAACTAGGTAAGAGTCTCACAGACTTTCTTGCCAAGGCTGGCTTGGAAAAATCCTCAGATCTCAGCCTCCTGAGTAGTTAGGATTACAGGTGAAGCTACTGGCGCCCAGCTTTTATTTTCTTTTTTATAAAAAGGATTAGTTGTGCCTCACTGAAACAATTCCAGGTACTATATCAAAAGTCAGGAAAAACATTATCCAATTTTAATCTATTCTCTTAATTTTCTCATCAGTTTCTTGGAAACTGATGACTAGTCAGATCCAAAAGAATGTACCCAACTGGTCAAAATTCTTGGCCGGTTACAATGAGAAGATTCATTCCTAAGACATTTACAGCTTCTTCTACAGGTCTTAGGATCTATCAGTATTTTCTAGTTTTAATATTTGCAATACTTATACTAATATAAACAACAGCACCATTTGTTTCAGTAATTTATTATAAACTGGAGTTTATATATTTGGGGTGTTTGGCATATTTTCTAGATGACTACAATGTAATTAACAAAGTTAAGTGCTAAGGATTTTATGGCTAAATGTTGAATGGTTAAAACTTTTCATGGTTCTAAATCATTTTCTTATGAAACAAAAGAATTAAAATTCAAGATTTTTCTAAATTTTGTCCTATTCATAATAACCCAGCTTTCAAATAAAATAGGAAGATTCAGCAAAGGAGGAAAATTTTCAAACCTGAATAAAATGATGCCTAGTTAATGTGTTTTCAGCTAAGTTGACTGAAATGAATTATCAATGAACATCAGGGATTACAAAATCTATAATACAAACTGATTCCTAAAATACATCTGCGAAAATCCTGCTGCAGAACAAAGTACTTAATAGGCTAGAGAGACAAAAACAAAACTTAAACATGATCAAAATCTATAATATCTTGACAAATGGGAATTTACTAAATCAATGTATAACAGAATTGAATGATATTCTTGGACATTTAAAGGAAGTACATGTTTAACAAATGAAAAAATACATTATCTACACTGCACTGCAAGCAATTACAAACCAAGAAGTTGCACTGACTGAAACCTACATGGCTTTCAAATGTTTAGATTATAGATGTTGGGCCCAGAAAGGGATTTGTGAGGAAAGCCCAGCCTCATGCTGGGAAAGAGCTTTCTTTGTGGAGGACACAAACACAATGAAATTGTTGAGGAAGGCACTAATACAGTCCTTTTCTCCTCAGCTGCAAAGTCATTATTTAAATGGATTGTCTTTCAGTACAATTATCCACTTCTCAGAACAGTCTTTGCCCCAGAGACTTACTATTTTTCTGTCTTTTCACCTGCACTCTTGGATCATGATCTCTGATGTCAAGTTACTGTCTGTCTTTTCTCTAATATCTCTCTTTGTCTGAGTCTCAGATCTAATGCTGGGAAAAATAAATAAGCAAATAAATAAAAGTTGAGTTGCAAGTGTCTACTACTTTAATCTTTATTTGGCTTTCTACTTTTACATTTTTATGAGTATAAATAGATTCAGCAGGGTTTCCCCTAAGGCCAACAGACATCGCTTTTTTAAAAAATAAAACAGTAACTGAATGCTCAGCCCTGATCTGTCTAGACACAGTTCATGCTCTCAACCCTTCAGAGACTAGATAGATTATATAAATAGTCAGTGGTTTGGGGAGAGGTAATGGGAAGGGGTGACATCTATGTAAATTGAACATGCATGCTCCTTCTAAAGCAATCAACTTCAAAGTTTTTAAGAACATTATGATACAGGTTTTGCAGATTGGAGAAACTGTGCAGACCACACTAACAATCTAGATTGAACAGAAATATCCAAGACCTCATGCCTAGTGTGGATAATAGGTCACCAAGAGAGCTCACTCTTATCAATATGATCTCACACACCCATAGCCCACTTTCTAGCTACCACATCTGTCATATGGCTTCATTAGTAAAAATTAGATTTGGGTTGTTATTGAAGAACATCCTTTGTAAGGATCAAAGTTGATAAAGGCTGGGTTCATAACCTCATATAAACCTCCACTGTAATGGAAGAGATAATTATTACATTAGCGTGACAGGAAGGTACAGACAGTCCACATAACAAACAGCAAAGAATAACCACCTTATCCCAGCTATGTGGACAATATGCAGCCTGTGGGCCTACACCATGTTGACTTTATCCTTTTTACAAAGTCCCCTCACTTCCAGTTCTAGGTCATGATTTTCCAGAAAGAAAAATGGAGTCCAGGAAAAGAAAGTGACTTACTCAAGGTCACAAAAGCAGTTGATGGCAAAGCCAGAAGCAAATTTTTAAGTGTGCATCTAGTGTTCTTTTTTGGCTCTGATAATCAAAGAAACATATAGAGAAGATAGATGCTAGGTGTGAAGAGTAATTTAAATCTTTCATTCTGCAGCACCGTTACTTAACAGTTCTAGGCTAGCTCCTGGAGACCTAAATTGCTGAAGACAGCAAGAACTATCCAGTTCTCTTGGAAATTTAGTGTCATGGGAAATTTGATTTTTTCAACGTGGAGCCAATAACGCATTCTTCTCTTTTTGTCTTCCACTAATGGGATGCAATTTGGAACTAACTCCTGAACTTCATACTGGAGATGGCAGTCTTTCCTATGGTTTCTATAATAATGTTAACATTTATCATTTTAATATTTGTTCATGAAACTGTTAGACATTCTTTGTGATGAAAGGTAGGGAAAAAAACTACCCACGCCAGGAATCTGTCATCAAATATTTCTCAGACTTCCACACTTTAGCTAACTTTTCTTGCCAAAGCCACTCAAAGTGCTGCACTGTCTTTCTCTAATATTGCTACAACATGCATTTCAAGGTTGCTTAATGCCTTGCTCATTTATTATACCTCATAGAGATTCACCACATAATACAATGATCAAGATCACCTTACCATCCCTAATTATAAAGTTTATAATTATACCTTATTTATGATAACTTATCCTTTAATATAGCCCTTTATATATGATAAACACATTTACTGAGAAAGTCAGAATTTCAACATTAAGAGCATTAATAGTTACTGTGCCTGTTTCTCCTAAGAATACATTATTTGATGCATAAAATTAGATATTGCACATAAGTATTTGTAAGATAAGTAATAAAATATGTATTACACAAAGCAATTAAGAATTTCATCATAAATTCTGTGTGAGGAAGGAAAATATTAGTTACAACTGAAAAATACCACATAAATTTCAAATAAAATTATGATATGCAGCTGTGGTCACTGAGGTAGAATCAGAGACATTCTCCTTTTATATGCCACATGTGGGCAGGATGAAGGAAATGAATGAACTTTTTGTGGGGTGGGGGATCAGTTGTGAGGTTTGAATTCAAGTTCTGGGTGCTGTCCCTAATCTTTTTCACTCAAGATTAAGCACTCTACCACTTTAAACCACAGCACCACTTCTGGTTTTCTGGTGGTTAATTGGAGATAGGAGTCTCTGGGCCTTTCCAGCCAAGGCTGGCTTTGAACTGCAATCCTCAGGTCTCAGCCTCCTGAGTAGCTAGGATTATAGGTGTTATCCCCTGGCACCTGGCGTGAACAAACATTTTATCACAGTTTTTGTGAAACCACACTTCCATCTTCCAATGCTACTTCCCTCTTTTTCATCCTTTGTTTTCTAACATTGGCTAAAGAACAGACAGTAACAAGTCAATGGCATAAACTACCACATGGACAAGTGAATTATATTTCAGCATGTGCAAGATCTCTATACAACTGTGCAAACAGGCTGATGAGTGGTCATGGTGGGGCTAGTGGGAAGGGGTTGTTGAAAGGGGATGGGTGACTGCTACAGGGATAGAGATTAACTTTTTCCTTATCTAGAACAACATCTTAGTAGCCACTGGACAAGACCAGATGTAAAAAGAAACTTTCAATCTTCCAATACCATCCTTGAGAAGAGGACTTCAGTGCAATGCCAGTATTCTCATTTGAGTATTTAAATAGTTATTCACCATGGCAAAATAAAAACATTTTTTTATTTTATTTTCCACAACAGAAATAAAATCTAGTCCTCAGTAAGTCATTACCCATTCTTCCACTGCTAAAAACAACAGTATCAGGAAGACAAATGCTAGTGCTCAGGAAGACTGAAATCATATTAAGAATCTACACAAACTTGTAATTCTGTTCCCAAAATAATTCTAAGAAGTTTTTTTTTTGTTTTTTTAAATCATCCTACTTACATATGAGGACACTGAGCTGTAGGCAATATAAATACCTTGCCCCAATGTGCATGCTTTACAAAACATAGTGACAATTAGGCGTTGAATTTAAAATCCATTATACACACTATACATGTATACATGCATAAACACACACACACACACACACACACACACACACACACACACACACACACCACTCAAAAACACCACCCAATACTTAGTTTAAAGCAGATTTTATTTGTCTTCAATATACTATGTAGACAGTAAACCTGCAAAAACATTGTGGAAAAGAACCCACAATTCAATGCTTAGGCTTAAAGCATTTCAGAGATTCTAAAATTCTACTTGTAAGCATTTTGACTTTTAGATGTAGTTGTGCCTTATAAACTGAACAGGTCTAAATTATTTGTATTCTAATAATATAAGTGAATTGGGATCTTGAAATGAGCAGACTTACATAAACAAAATTAAAAGAAAAAACTTTCTCCTTTTATGTGTTAACAAATCATTGATGTATTATGTGGGAAGGAAAACTGGAAGTCAGAAGAACTGTATTTTCTAGCAAAATTTGATATCCTACTTCGAGCTTGTGTCTCTTGGTTTGTATAGGTTTCTCTTGGCTTTCAAATCTAACATCTGATTCAAATATTTTATTTAGATGGGTGAAAGTTGTGAGTTAATAAATCATCTGTAAGATTAAATGTGATGGTCCAATTTAAGTTTCAGTGAAGGGAAGGCAAGGGTCTTACATGTCAGGTTAATTTGAAAATAAGGAATTTAGCCAAATTTAGAGCTTGTTGATTTTGTCAACTTGTTCTGCAAATGACATTATTATCTGAATAGGCCATATTTTGGGAGTATATGAAGTAACAAAGAAACTTAGGTTTTATTAAGACTTTAATACCATGCTTCAAAAAATAAGTCACAAATCAACTTTACTAAACAAATACACATTTAGAATTTGGCCATGATGAATATGATAAGAATCATTACTTTTCTACATACTTGGTACAACAACCAGTCTGCATTCAATCATGAAAGATTTTGATCCAAACTTGAGACAAAGAGGTTCCAGTACATGCTGGCTACATTTATCAAAACTCAAAGCTATTCTTCTCCAATTCCCTTTTAGAAATTCCTTTTCTAAAGAACACCTACAAGAGAACTGGAAGGAGAATATAAAATTCTACTAACAAATTATCTATGCTATTAAAAACCGATTAAAAAAAGAATGTCTGAATTCTTATTCTAGCGTGATGTTCTAATTGACATTAGTCATACAGCAGATATTGCACCTGCCAGCCAAAAGTTTCTAATGAACCGAGAGAGAGAGACTTACTGTGGAGTCTCTTATCAGTGTGGCTCCCTTGGGGCCAAAAGTATTGATCTCTTTTATTGAATAAATACTAAAGTAACAACAAGAATCCATTATGTCTGACCTAACAAGAATTTTTAATTGAACAAGTTACTGTCTGAATGCACAAGAAGAGTAGATATACTATCACTTTCTCTTTTCTTCTTAAAGCTCTCAGCTTAAAGGACAAATAAGGAATGAGTTAACAGAATTACTCACTCTAATGGCTGTTTCCTCAACATACATGTTTCTAGTTTTAAAGAATATAGTTCTTAGCTTCTGAAGAACTTGATCATATTGTTTCCAGTCTTATACCAATGTTTCTTGAGAAATTATCTTGCCTAATTAATAAAATGATGTATTGCAGGTTTAACATTTAATTTTACATAATGCCTTTTTCCAAATAAGTGTCACATTCTAATGTCATTGCATCTGAAATAAAATGTGAAAGGAAGGAATCCGTTTCTTTGTTGTCAGGATAATTATTAGTACCAAAGATGTATATAAGGAAGTCAGTGTAAATATTTTACACATTTCCGGAGGAAATGAGACAGATGAATGTTATTTACTTAAATATGTTATTTACTTAAAATAAATGAGGCTCAAGATATTCTTACACTTTACTAGACCCAAGGCTCAAAACAGATAATAAGAAAATGTCTATTTGACCTGATTAATCAGGAAATAAAAAGAATAACAATTTCCCTGGAGATGAGAGCTTGCATTTTGCATCAACAAAGAGGAAAATTAAATAAAGAGAGGAAAGTTGCAATAACTTCATTTTGGCATATTAGTCCTGTGACTGTTCTATTACTAAATATGTGACCTTGTCTACCTGCAATATAGATATTTCCATTACAGTTGAAGCAATGTTAACTCACTGAGTCTTTTCCCTAAAAAATGTATTAGTACTGTTTTGAATTTGGATATTTATCAAACTGAATCTCTAACAAGGGGAAAATAAATTTTATTAGCTATGAAAAACAGTCATATTTTTATGAGCTCATAAAAAACAAACTGTTGGTGAATCTGTTCATTATAAATTTTCCTACAGCTTAAGGTCAGTTATCAAATTTTCCTTGCAAAACCTTTATATTAAGATCATATTCACAAACTTCCATAAAATTTACTTGCATCGTTTTTGTGGGTTTTTTTCCTAGTCAGTCATAGGGGTAGAACTCTGGGCCTGGGCACGTTCCCTGAGCTCTTCAGCTCAAGACAAACACTCTACCACTTGAGCCACTTGAGCCACAGTGCCACTTCCAGTTTTCTGGTGGTTTGTTAGAGATAAGAGTCTCGTGGACTTGCCTGCCCAGGCTGGCTTTGAATTGCAAACCTCAGATCTCAGCCTCCTGAGTAGCTAGGATTATAGGAGTAGCCATAGGCTCATGCCCACTTGGCTCATTTTTGTTTCTTGTTTTTCTCTGTTTTGTTTTTTGTTTTTAGTTGTGTGCAGGGGATTGAACCTAGGTGTCATAATGCCTAGCACTCATGTATATGCCTACAATATCACTGAACTATAACTTACAGAACTGCTACATATCCCAAAATGTTTGATTAAATCTTCAAAAAAATGAACAAAATAACCTATTCATTTAGTTATTTTATTCCAGCACACTTTCTTTTACTCAAATTTACAAACTTAAACCCTTACTCTTTTTCACCTTATAACAGCAATATTCTGTGACTTTCTTACAACAGAACAAAAATCATGAAAATTGTCTATGGATTACTATAAACTCTGGACTACTATTATTAAGATAAAAAACACATAGCTCTCATATGAAATATTTTGGAAAGACAAGGTTTATTTTAAATATACAATCAACTTTGTAAGAATAAAATTAAAACATATTGTATTCATAAACTGCTTTGTTACATGGTAACTCCTTTGTACAACTACTTAAAAAATTAAAAGAGGACTCAAATAATGCAAATCTTTAAAAAAAAATCTAAATTAGTAAATCAGAAAACTTGTTTTCTCAAAATTCTTATCCTTGTCTACAAAGTTCCAAAGAGTTCCACAAATCTGAACATGGGATCTACTACAGAATATCTCCCTTCCCCTAACATCCAGTATGGATTAGTCCATGGAAATAAAGATATCTGTCTCCAATAGAAATAATCTTAGAACTGAATGGCGTGTTCTTAGATTCTCAAATCATCTTTCTATTTAAAGTTCTTCTGAATATAAACCAGGTTTGTTCTGCCTTATGAATATGCATGAGCACAATATAATCTTTCTAAATAATACATTGGTAAAACAAAGAAAAGGCCTGCATAACAAAGCTCTATGCCTGAAGTAATTCCAAAGTCAAAAAATCATGAAACACAGAACCAAATACAGAGTCAGGGAAATCCTGAGGATAAAACCATGAGGACGTAATTGTACAGGGTGCCAAAGGAGGGAGGTCTGAAGCAGGAAGACCAGAGATCATCTCAAAATGGAATTACTGACAGAATCATAAATAGGCAGACTACAAAATAGCTAACAGATTGCTCGAAGTAGTAGAAATTACCACTGTGTCTGTTATCAAGTTGTAGCTGCTGTTTGAATAAAAATTCTGGCACTAGACTAGGCTTAAGAAAATGTCAGAAGTCAATACAATTATCTTATGAATAAATACAAAATATCAATGCATATTGATGTACGTGGTTTTGTAAGGATGAAGGGAGAAATACATGTTAAATTGCAAATTCTGAAAGCCACTTTTTAAAGTTTAAACTGCAATGAAGGTGAATGCATTTTTACGATCTTTACTAAATTTGCACTGCCAGTATTACATCTTGTACTTAAGCTTGTTATTCAAATACAATAATGTTTCATTTTTAAGTTGCTCATATATTATCAGATGGCCTATTAGTATCATTTTAGAAGCATTAGGAAGGTTTTGCTCAAGGAATATCTCATGGGACCTACATATTCTTGAATTAAATTGTGTAGTTCAAGAACAAATAGATGACCTAAAAATGTATTATTAGTGGTACTTATGATAGAGGCTTCCTTTTATGTTAACTTACTAAAAAGTTGGGAGAGATCCTCATGTTAACCTCATGTTATCCACATGTTAATCCCTAAAAAGTGTCTGTCTTCACAGCAGAGTTGCCCCATAGCCGGGCAGCTCTCTGAACACTTCCTGCTTTCAGTCACCAAAGGCACAGTCTGCCAAACACTCATCCTCAAGAAGCCAGTGCTGGACAGATGCATCTCTCTGGAAGAAGGAGACAGTCATGAAGTAGTGCCCACCCAGGTACTTGGTCCACTGTGATGTATGCACACTGCGACAAAGCAGAGGAGGCTGCCCCAGAGAGGACACTCATTTATTTTAAAGAAATTCATATAGAAAGAAGCCCTAAAAAGCTACATGAGTGGACTGCAAAATACAAGGTGTTTGGAACTTCTGAGGGAGAAAAAGAATAAATTTGTGAAAGGTCAAAAACATTGGTATGAAGCTAATTCTGCACATTAGTGTGTGTGGTGTGTCAGAACCTCCCACTAGATAGAAATGAGTGACCTCCACTATACATGATATCGCTTTAATTCAAAAAGCCAGTTCCATTCAGCACTTTCAGTTACTCATCACTGCAAGGTTAGTGAAGTTCAAAATTTGTTCATTTTAGCCAATTGTCTCACTTTCTTTTCTCCACTAACAAACCTACTCATGATGATACACTCTTTACACTTTTATCCAACAGAGCTTTTGGCCACAGAAATTACAAGTTGTTTACAACACAAAATACACTGAATACATTATTCAGGCACAGTTCAAAGTTATTGTATCTAACTGTTCTCCTTATAGTTGGTTCAGGGAGATAGAAAGTAACTACTGCTATTGTGGTGTGGAGATAAAAACTAGAAAAGATAGCACAGAGTCAACAGGCATATGCTAACCCATCGTGAACCACAGGAAAAATCAGTAAAAATGAACTACTTTGGAAATGACCTTCCTAATTATAAATGTAGTAAATAAAGGTCATTGGCAGATAATAAAGCTTTATTTGTTAAAATCCAATATTCACTAATAGTTTTTAGCAAGGTTTTCCTTGATTGATTCATATCTCTCTCAAACATAGAAATATTAATGGATATTAACAGAAGTAATAACTACAATTAAAGTCAAAATTCCATCTACAAAGATGAAACTTGATCATCAAATGAACCTTTTGTTGTTGTTGTTGTTGTTGTTTGGGTATATGTTTGTCTTTCATTATTACTGGGGCTGAAAACCAAGACCTTAAGCACTGTATCAATGAACTACATCCTTGACCCTAATGAGCACCTTACCTTTCCCAGGCAGATATAAATGGTTTGGAAATTCTTCCAGTACTCCCTTGCTCCTTGGGTGATAAACAGTACAATTTGCTGATGACTGTCTGCAGCCATGAAATTTAACATACATGATGACTTTGATTCGTAGCCTTGGCCTTTCTAACTTATTCTGGTATTTATTCTAAAAGCTTTCTTTATTTAACATATTTTCTTTCCAGACATAGTACATACTTCCAATATACTCTATCTGTTTTTACCCATTCTCATTCTAGAGAGCAAAAGATACAACAAAATTCTAGTACTCCTTACCATAGGACAGCAGAACATGTTATACTCCTCTAAATAATAATTCTCCATTTCATTTAGGAAAAAAAATATGTTTGACCAAGTTATCTGTCTTCCATGAACAATAGCTGTCATTGATTTATAGCTTGACATAGACAGCAAACCTTTGTGTAATATGTACTGGCTTTACTTTTATTGAATACACATGCAGATAATTTTTAGAAAAGATGAAAGGAAATGAGAGGGAAACTGAATTTTGGTATGTTTTAGAAGCTCATACCATCCCTTGTAATCTATGTGTCTCCAACTTGTTTTATGTCTTTCCAAATTAATAATCATTGTGAGAAAAAGCTAAATCTAGATACTTGCTATCTTTGACCATTTGGGATTCTAACTGTAGAGACGGTAGTTTAATAAAAAGGTTAATTAACACAGCTGTGGCCTACATGGAACATTTTCTAGTCTAAGACAATTTCAATTTCATTTCAGTTCCCCTTAAAACCAGCTGACTGGAATTCTTGGCTTCTTCCCAAGCTCTTTCTTAAAAAGGTTACCAGTTTAATTGAATGAAATCAGAGTCTGCAACTGTCAACAATTATCTATAGAGCAATACTTGTTATTAGACTGAATAAAATCAAAGTTAGAAACCAACCACAATTATTTATGGAGTTGTAAGTAGTCCTCAGTATTGGCCAATTTGATTACATCTGTTTCTGCTGTGAAAATTTCCTGAAAATCTTCTTTCTTCTAGCAAGCAGACACCACACAGATATCTAAAAATACCAACAAGCTCATCTTGAAATGATTTCTTTTTTTAAACTTAAATCGCAATTAACCAAGTTAACCTGAAACAAATGAGGAAAAATCTACACTAAATATACAAACTACCCGTCTTATCCAGAAAATGAAGCTATCAGACATTATGTTTGCTCGTCCACAATCACTTCAACTTCACCATTGTATTGCTTCATCATTTCAGTGTTTGTGTCTCCATGGTCCATCAAGAATTTCTCTCTTCATTAGTGAAGTGAATGATACACAGTTTGATGGGCAAAACTTGAAATGGTCAAGTAAGAGTCATATTCATATTGCATTGAAAGTCTTACTGTGTGTCATCTCATTTTGTACATCAAACAATTATACCTCGAAGACAGTCATTTGCATCCAATTTGGTATGGTTCAGAATGACTGATACATCTAATAGATGATGTGCTAGAATTATACATTAAAAGACCGGAGATCCTATTGTTCTCTTTTTTCAAATGCACATTATTTGAAGAAAAGATGCTTTACTATTTATATTCAATTACAGCTTTTATTAAGATATTAAATGCCAGTCATTAGAGTTTTCCCATTAGAATCAGCCCACTTTTTAAAATTTAACCATCATTTTAAATTGTAACTTAATTTAAACATCATTTTAAATTGTATCTGCGGAGTAAATTTGTTATCTGTACAAGAAAGCTCAACCTCTATTAAATATTTCACATACTTCAAAGCTCATTTCATTTTTTGCCATAGTAGTGCTAACAAAATATTATGTATTTAGGAAATAATACAGGAGAAAGCAGGATGAATTGTTTCTTCAAGGATTTCACACTCCCATAGCATTTTAATTTAATTATCTGTTGTTTATCTAATAAGTGACTAAATGAACAGTGCACCCAATATTTTTCAGAAACCAAAATGTGAAATTTTCATAGGTATCTTATAATCTAAATATACATGATTTCCAATATAACTGAGGATTCTGTTACAAATCTTTCACTGCACTACCATTTCAGAGTTGAGAAGCCTCTTGTTTAAATGCATATTGTTATCTGTTTGACCTACAATATTTTAAAGAGCAGGAAGACATACCTGAAAGAACAAATTAAAGGAAGGACTGTTTTCCTTACCACTCAACATAAAAAAAGAATTAGATGGATTCTATGATTCTCAAGTGAATAAGTAGAAACAGAACATGTAAAATGAAACTAGGAAATAGAAGACTAAGTCTTCCTTTCCTGTTTCTTTCTCTGTTTTTCAATATTTTTATTATCTTTGAGTAGTTGTACAACGACTGTCATTCACTGAAGCCAATTATAAATACAATGCATCCTAATCAATGTTACCCCTTTCAGCATTCTCATCCACCTCTCCCAACCTGCCCCTTCCCTTACTTATCTTAATTTTTTGGTTATGCATTGATTTTTTGACACTTAACAAAACAGTTTGTGTGTACATTGCACTTTGATCTTTGTCATCACTTCAATAGCTTCACCCTTCTGTGATCCACCCCTCCCCTTATGTTTCCCGCTTCTGTGGTATATATAGTACATTCTTGCCTGTATTCTCCCTGCTTCTCCCTTCGTTCCCCTACCCCTCTCCTTTGGCCCAACCCTCCTCTTACAAGTATCCTTTCCTGGTACTTATTTGGTTGGGCTTTGACTTAGTCTTTTAAAAAAATTATACTATTTGCATTCTCCATAGGGTCTATGACACTTCAGCTGATTCATTTGTAATCCCATACTTACCACCCAGTGTGTTTATTGATAGATTTGTAGGCACATTCTAGCTACCACAAGTGAGGGAAACCATGCAACCTGTTTCTTGGGTCTGGCATACTTTGCTTAGTGTAATTCTTCCTAAGTCTTTCCATTTCCTTATGAATGGTACAATATCATGTTTTGGGTGGATGAGGACAATTCTATTGTGAATATTCACCACATTTTCTTGATCCATTCATCCATGGATGGGCTTCTGAGCCGATTCCGTATCATAATGGCAAATAATGCTTCAATGTGGATGTGGCCAAAAATAATTGTATTACATTTTTGGTTGGAATGTAAAGTTGTTCAACCACTGTGGAAAGGAATATGGAAGTTCCTCAAAAAACTAAACATATAGCTATGCTATGACCCAGAAATTCTACTGGGCATTTATCCAATGGAGTACAAACAAGGCCACACTAAATCTACCAATTTTTCCTTTTTTTCTTTTTCTGTTAAACATAAACTATCTTACACTGAGAATGACAGAATAAGTGTGATTAGTAGAAAATCAGGGTCTAAAATATAGAATAAGATTTAAAGAAACCACAGGAGTTCATGCTGCTGTACCAGGCAGAAGCCCAATTTAGTACAAGTTCTGAAAGCCATGGTCACCAAAACCTTGCATAGAGAATGCAAATGACAAGTGCCCATTTTTTTAATGTTGGGTTTAGTGGGTTTTTTTCCTGTCAAATGTAAAACAAATATAAAATAAAATTAGCATTGAAGGGGAAATGGCTAATTTCTAGTAAAGTCAAACCGAACTAAATATATTCTTGTGTATATGTATGTGTCTGTGTGCGTATGTTCTCATGCATGCATGCACACTAATCCCAGGGCTTTAAAACAGAGCTTATGTGCTGTCTCTGAACTATTTTACTCAAGACTAATGCTCCACCACTTGAGTCACAGCTCTACTTGGACAAGCTTGATGTGGAATGATGTTCAAAGCTAAAATTTCTAAACAGGGCTTGCTGAGCATCATTCAGTTCTCTGTTTTACCAATGCAGTTTTCTTTCCTTAATATCTCTGGTTCTTCTTGAAGACTATGCTTTAGCACACTTAGGCCAGTGGTTTGAAAGAACAGCCCCTTTCCTGCCTCAAATACTTGTGTTCTTATTCTTTGCATAGCAATGCCTATAAGTATTCAAAACTCATGTTAGACATTACTTCTTTTGAAAAGATATACTGTCCTTGACTTTGGAAGTTCGAATATCCTTTCAAAAACTAGGATGCAATATTATAACACATAGTATGTTGATTTACTTTGTTATTTAATTATTTATTTCTTTGTATTTACCACTGGGCCTACAACTAGCTGAAAAAAATGAAACACTCTGATTTGTAGTAGAATATCACATGAAAAATATTCTCCAGCTCTACTCTATGCATGACATAGGCCATTTTAAAATAATGATCATTTGGATCCTTAAAATGTTCTTGGTAAATGTATATATTTAAATATATCCTCTTAAACATTAATGAAAATTATCATTTGCTTGTATAATATTACAAAGCCCTTAAACAAGTCTCTGAATTCAAGTCATAGTTAGATTTTTATGTGTTGAGATACATTCTATAAACCATTCTTCCGGAAAGCACTTTTATGCATCTTATTTAAAATGTGGGCAACCATTCTGATATAAGCATCTATGGATAAGAAAAGGGGACCAGTGACATTCAATAACTTTTCCAAAAGACAGTAAATGTCCCCAATGAGATCTGAAACCATATAGTTTCTCATCTAAATCTTTGATGTTACCATTCTACTGTACTTCTGATATAAACTATGTTATTCATTCTTGATCCACTCCATTATTTATGAACAGTTCTAAACATTATTTATAAGAAATACACAATATGGTTCCTCATTTAAACATGTCTCAGTTAAATATTTTAATAGAATGAGATGGTAAACTGTAAGCCATGAATTTTAGCCTTTAGTTTAACCCTCATCTGTAAAATATAAAAGAACCAAATCTTTCTTAGGTTTCAGATACTCTTCAAGTGTTTTGTATTGTTATAGGTTCATTATTCAAGTAAATCATCTTCAAATAACATTCTAATTTCTCCTGCCTCGGATTGTAAATGGGATTTTATCTAGTCTGTTTATCATATATTTTGGTTCAATCATATACATCTCATAAACACCAATGGAACTTGAAGTCCCTCAATGGTAAGAAGCATTGTTATACTTCTTTGGGAAACCCTGAAGCGAAGCCTCTAGTACAGAGACAGATATCAAATATTTATTCAAATATTCTCTAAATTCAATCACAAAGTAAAGATTTTTGAAGCTGTAGGAAAGACAAATCTAATATGTCACAAGCCTGTATCTTGGTAACCTATTTGAGTCTGCATTGATTTGTACTGATTGATACTGTATTTCAAACATTTCCAATGAAAACTAGTTATCTTAGAATATGACCAAGTTCGAAAGGGGTGGGGAGAGGAAGAGCAGATAAAAGAGAAAGAAGAAAAACAGACATTCTACTTTCCTTCTTTCTCTCATCAGGTGAGCCCAGTAATGGCCTCACAGTTCTGTAAGGCTTCTGGCACCCATCATGAGTAGAAAGATATAAGCAAGACAGAGCTGTGGGAAAAATTGCTCTGCTTAGTTTGCTTATAACTGGGAAGATGCCTGGCCAAGGCTAAGCAGTGAATGGTTTTCTAACAAACTGCCATGTCATTTATGTGGATGGCTAAAATATTAGCCATCTTGACAATAGGAAGATCGTGATGATAGATTTTTCTGGGAATATAGCATATATCAGTCTCTAAGCAAGCTTCATTGATGGGAAAATGTGGTTTGGGTGAGATGAACAGCCAAAGAGACTGAAAAGCCTATTAAAATTTTTGGAAAATAAAATAATCTATAATGTGAAGTTTAGTATAAAATGGCTATAGACACTATTTGTAACATATTTACCACTGTCATATTTTATTTGTTTTTGCTTTAAGATTGTTATTTATCATGAATGCAACAATACATTAATAGTGATTTCTATGGACTTCAATTATAGTATGTATCTTCAACCCTAAAAGTGGCAATCTAAGTGTATATTTAATGTGTCAAATATCATATTTGAATATTCATGATTTTTTAAAATACACACCTGGTATAAGAACTTAAATGAGTTCACTTGCATACATAACATAAACTTGTTTCCAAAATAACAATAATATACAACACTAATTGGAAACCATATATAAGCATCATATCTAATGTTTTGAATAAGTTCTTTCTTCTCCTGTAAAATATGGAAGCAAATGTGGATTTATCTTTTCCAACAGAGTTAAAAAATGGAAGAAGATCAGTTTCTTACATTCTGTACTATCATAGACTATTGTGATAGCACTTAGATGAGGGCAATAATGCCAGTGACAAACTTGGAAGTATGGATTTAATAGAAATACTGCATTTCAATCCAGAGGAACTCAAGTTATTGCAAGGTGAAGTAAAAACAGTGAACATATTCTTACAATGGAAATGCCCCTAAGAAATATTGGGAAAATTTGTCATTGGTTTTTATAGGGTATACATGAAGATTTTTCAGAACATTATGCTGAATACTGTGCTACAATATTTCACTGTAGTTTTCCTTTATGCTAAAATCTGATTTCATAGGTGTGTACGAAGTGCATGAAGGAGAAAGACAAAACTGTTAGAACTTTTAGTGGCACAAGATTTTTCATAAATACAAGTGACAGATTATAAGACTATATAGTTCATTATATATGCTTTACCTTTAACTGGCTGTGCATTTGTAAAATATGACTTCATCGTTGATGTCTTCAATCATAAGGAGAGCTTATAACCTCTAGTTTTTCCAGATTACATGTAATAAAAGGTAAAAATTAATATAGAGTGAACCATTGGTTAAGTAAAAATAAAACTATGCTCTCCGTGTTTGATACACTATTCATTGACTCATAACCGCCCAAAACAAATAAATACAAGAAGTACTTGGAGCCAGACGCCTGTGGCTCATGCCTGTAATTCTATCTACTCAGGAGGATGAGATCTGAGGATCCCGGTTCAAAGCCAGCCGGGGCAGGAAAGTCCGTGAAACTCTTATCTCCAATAAACCACTAGAAAACCAGAAGTGGCGCTGTAGATCAAGTGGTAGAGTGCTAGCCTTGAGCTGAAGAGCTGAGGGACAATGCTTGGGCCGAGTTCAAGCTACACAACTGACAAAAAAAAAAAAAAAAAAGAAGTACCAGGAAACTTCAGCTTTGAAGAAAAGTAATTTGTGGTTTATTACTAAATTTTCTACCAGGTAAATTCCAAACAGTTATTGCTGTAGTTAAAAAGTCAAATGTTCCCAGGATAAGAAAGGGATATACAGCATAAAGGATGATTAAAAGAATGATTAAAATGCACACAACTAATGGCCATATTGTTTCATATTTTACTCTCAGAGACAATGACTACCTGACCAGAGAGAGAGAGAGAAAGAGAGAGAGAGAGAAAGAAAGAGAGAGAGAAAGAGAGAGAGAGAGAGAGAGAGAGAGAGAGAGAGAATATGGAGTTTAACTTTGAAGACCTAGTCTACCATTTAAACATATACTTTCCTTTGGTGCATCTTGGCTTTCTCTTTAAAAAAAATGTAATACTTGTACCTTTTCCTAACACTGTTGTAAAGAGGAAATGTGTTCAACAGATCTGTATGAAAATATAAGATGCTAATTCACATGTCTCCCTCAGAGCAAATAATCAAAAGTATTATCTCTAACTGTAATTCCAATCTTACAGAGCATATCAGACATTTATGGTAGGCAAATGAGAACGATAAAGTCCAAATGGGTTTGCACAAGGCAAATGACAGGATTGTTTATGACAGTCCTGTCCATACAATGGGAGATACAGAAATAAAATCAAACAGATGTGCCCTTTGTTTGAATCTTGAGTAGCTGAAAAATGCCCTGTGTGCAAAGCTGAATGCTCAGAATAGACCTACTGGCTGCTCATGAAACCTTTAAGAAGTGGCACCTGAGGGAGACCTTTATGTCACTGAGGAAAATAAGGAACTCTATCTACTTCCTCTTCTCTTGCTCCCTTCCAACAAGGTGACAAAGTGAGCAGTTTTGTTCTATGAGTTCCTGTCATGATACAAAACAATGCAGCCAAAACCAATGGTTATAAACTGACTATCATGAGCATTTTCTCATAGATAAAATTGTCTTACACAGATGTTTATTGAAAGGAAACCAAAATCCATTTCATAAGAGAATGAATACCAGCATTTCAAGAGCTGCCATGTAGCCAGGCGCTGGTGGCTCACGCCTGTAATCCTAGCTACTCAGGAGGCTGAGATCTAGGATCGTGGTTCAAAGCCAGTCCAGACAGGAAAATCCGTGAGATTCTTATCTGCAATAAACCACTAGAAAACTGGAAGTGGCTCTGTGGCTCATGCGGTAGAGCGCTCTCCTTGAGCTTAAGAGCGCAGGGACAGCACCCAAGCCCAGAATTCAAGCCACACGACCGACCAAAAAAAAAACAAAGAAAACTGCCAGGTACCATTCTCCATTCTATGTAAAAATTCTAACTTCTATGCCAAAAAAGCAACTTCAAGACAGAAAACCTTGTGGTTTTCCACTTAAGAAACTTCACAGAAGTAAGAAAAATCTGTCATAAACCCTGACTTCCACCCAGCAATAAATGTATGTAGCCTTCAGATCATTTCACCTTCAACATCTATAACATCATACTGTAATGATCACATCTACTGTATGTTCTTTATGTTCAGGCTACAGTTTGAGTGTTTTGTATACATTTTCACTGTACTGTTTCATAGTGTTTAGAGCATACACAAAAAAATGTTAAAAGCAATTAGAGCCCGGATCTGGTTTTTCATGCCTGTAATCCTAGCTACTCATAAGGCTGAGATCTGAGGAACAAGGTTCAAAATCAGCCTGGGCAGGGAAGGCTATAGCTGAAAAAGAGTCTAAACTATAAGTAGAGCACAAACTTTGAGGGGGGAAAAACATCAAATTAAAAGATATTAATGCAGGAAGTGCTGAGATGTGCACTGGATTAAGAGCAGGAATGATGATAGTAAAAGATGAAACTAAGCTAGAAGAGGTGTCTGTTTCTGAGCTGATCAACAAAGGAAAATGACTACCTGACTGAAAGAAGAATTCTGCTGGCCATCATAGTGCATGTCTGTAAGCCCAAAACTCGAGACTAAAGCAAGATAACTAATTTTTTTTTTTTTAAGAAATGTGTGAATGACTAGGAAATCAGCATAATTCCTCCCTGCCAGGAAACCTGATGCTAATTCCAAAAGCAGAAATTTGCTCATGAACATATCAATAAGCATGGCAACAATGAGTTAAATACTAAGGGGTTTTTGTCAACATCCATGGATAATTATAGCACATAGGCATGCTCACACTTGTACAACATTGTAGTGAGGAGTAAGTGGAGGTCCCTAAGGGACTGAGTCTAGATGGGGGATTGAATCTTCATGAATATAAAGAGCATGCCTGTTTTTTGTTTTTTGTTTGTTTGTTTGTTTTGTGGGTCATGGGGCTTGAACTCTGGGCCTGGCCACTGTCCCTGAGCTCTTCAGCTCAAGGCAAGCGCTCTACCACTTGAGCCACAGCACCACCCTCAGTTTTTTTGTGGTTTATCGCAAGTAAATGTCTCACGGACTTTTCTGTCTGGGCTGGCTTTGAATCATGATCCTCAGATCTTGGCCTCCTTAGTAGCTAGGATTATAGGTGTGAGCCACGGGCACCCGGCTGCATGCCTGGTTTTAAAATAGAGGCACAATAAAGAGCAATAAATCTGGCTCTCTCTCTCTGTCTCTGTCTCTCTCTCTCTGTCTCTTTCTCTCTGTCTTCCTATCTCTCTCTGTCTCTCTATCTCTCTCTGTTTCTCTCTCTCACACACACATAAGCACACACATATACTAAAAATTTTAAATAATTTCAAGTAGCACTAAGACAATGTAATATTTAATGGTTAAAATCTGAGTTTCTGATTTTTTTAAATGTAATCTGAATACTTGTAATAGATACACACAGTATATATTTGACATTAATAAAGGATGCCCACTTAACATTTTTAAATTTAAGATATTTTCACAACCTTCAAAGGTCTGACCTACCCCTTCTAAGGGAAGAAAATGAAAGAAATACTCCATGATAAACACATCTTTGATCTGACTGATCCTAAGACTGGAAATAACGTACAACAAATTCAAACATTGGCTAAAACAGAAAGAGTTGAAAATTGGAAGGTTTTTTTTTTTCAACACTAATATTGATAATGCTGCTCAATTTGAAAAAAGAAAATGTTTACGCCTAGCTTTAAACAACGGTAGACACATAAAACTGGAGGCTTAATTTGGGAAAACTAACCAATGACAGAATCGCAAGGACTTAGGCCTGCAAAAGCCTTTGACCATCTTTGACGATCTTCAACCTCCACAAATTTAAGACTTTATTAACTTACAAGGAAACATTTAAAGCATTTGAAAGTCACTTTAATTATAAATCACAGATGCACTTGTAAGTTGCAAACCAAGTATATTGATACAAAAGTCTGGAAATATATACCTAACCATAAATACCATGCACATATGAACAGAACTAAACATGTAAATACAGTTGTGTATGTTACAAATTAAGCCTTTCTCAGTTCTCTCAGCTTTCAACCCTATAACCCAGTCAGGATGCTTTAATGAATACTCAAGGGGAACATGCAGTAAAAATATTCCCTGGACTGTTTGGAAATGAGACAACAGTCCCTCTTGGAATTAAATCTATGGTACTAAGATTTTCATCTCTTTTTTCCCCAGCAAATAAGAGCCATTTTCACCACTGGAATAAGACAACACTGGTTACTTGCCTCCAATGAGTACCCTGACTAAACACCCAAGAGATTTCAGAAGTCCTGAAGCCTGATAATGAATGTGCTATTCATAGCACAAATACAAAAGTAAATTACTAGATGATAAATGCTGAATCTATGGAATTCAGAATAGCCAGCTTTATGAAAAAAAAAAAGTCTTGTGCATGAGTCAGAATCATTACCGTAATTCTGCTGTGTCTGCAAGTTTCTGGCAGGTTAATTTTTGATCGCTGAGGAAGAGCATAGCTTCCAACCAATTTTCTAAATCATCTTTAGGCAAACATCCAGAGGTAGTCACCTGTAGATTCCTGTCTAAAGGCCCAGGTATGTTTTGAGAAAGCAGTCAAGTGCTTGAATGATTTACAAAGTTAAACATCAAAGATTCTCATGCAACTGGCTGAGACTGAAATGAGTACCTATGAAAAGCATGCATGACCCACGATCACCTCTGCATCTCCATTTCACTACGGGACTTTCATCAAGATAAGGCGAATTTACTCTGCCTATTGAAATTCTCTTTAGGCTATTCTGTATGCCAGGTATTCCTAGCAAGAGGTCATTCATAATAAAAATGAAATAGCAGGCTTGATGATGAGCTAGAAAGAGCATGGTCATTTAAATGTAAATACGTTTCATTTTTGCTTTTAGTGAGTGTAAAATAGGCACTAACTACTGGGTGCTATAATGTCAGCTTTTTAAAGTTTAATTTGAGGCAACCGATAAGCAAATGAGAAGTGAGCCAGAGTACAGTGATCTGAACGAGTATGAGCTGTTAACTGAGTTTGATGATAGGCTGCCACTTCCAATAAGTATTGGGGTGAATGGGAAAAATAAGTCATAGATATTCATATCTGAATAGAATTAGAACTAGAAATAGAATTAGTACCTAGAAAGAAATAAAGACTATTCATTCACTGTCTTTCCAGAACTAGAATCACTTAGCTATTTGTTCAAATGAACTTTGACTAGAAAACAATACTATATGCTGACAAAACATGTTAATATTCAATGTATCAGCCATTTTGGGCTTTTTTTCCAAATCATTTGACAAAAAATACTGTGATGATATTGCTTGTATAATACCAATAAATATAATGACTTAAGGGCAATTTAGTTCCTATTTCCCTTGTATCTATTTGTTGTTATTGTTTGTTTTTTTGTCGGTCGTGGTGCTTGAACTCTGGGCATGGGCGCTGTCCCTCAGCTCTTCAGCTCAAGGCTAGCACTCTCCTACTTGAACTACAGCACCACTTCTGGTTTTCTAGTGGTTTTATTGGAGATAAGAGTCTCATGGACTTTCCTGCCCGGGCTGGCTTTGATCCAAGATCCTCAGATCTCAGCCTCCTGAGTAGCTAGGATTACAGGCGTGAGCCACCGGCGCCTGGCTTTCCTTGTCTCTTGAAAAGAAGCCTACAGGTATTTATTTGTTAAGTTTAATGAACACATAACAGCATTTTTAAATAGGCAATTCCATCTTCATAAGAAACTTCTGCAAGAGAAAAACAAACAATGCCTGCTTGTAAACTGCAGTTAATTTTTAACTTTAAAACACGATCAATCCTGGAATTAACAGTGCAAAGTTCAAGAGTAATAAGACTAAAAGCTAGTATTCTGTTTACAGTGATTTTTGGTCTCTAACTGAAACTTTTAAATACTTGCCTATTGCATAGTGATAGGTTATAGTTATTTTGCATTTTCAAGAATAATTTACATGAAAAAATATTTTCCAGTAAAATGTTTGTTTCTTTTGATTGTGCTTGTGTTTGTTTGGTTGGGTTTTTCCCTGTTTGGGTTTGGGAATGTTTGTTTGTTTGTATTCCTGACACCAGGGCAGCAAGATTGTGCAGGCTAACTTGCTCAACTGACACTCTACCACTTGAGCCACTTATTATTTTGGTGGCAGGGTCTTGTAGATTTTTTTGCCTGGGCTGCCTGTGAACCACCATTCCCCAGGTCTCAGCCTTCTACATAACAGCTAGGATTAGAACTAACATTACAAGTATGAGATACCAGTACCTAGCTTAAGTGTTTCTTATTACCTTTCATCTTTGTGTAATAGACAGACAGTATAGCACTGAAAAGGTCCCTATGTTATTTGACTTTCCTTCAATGAGTTGTCAGATTTACAACTTCTTTTTTTTAATAAATTTTTTATTGCGAAAATACTGTACAGCTTATTTCTACAACATCTTTCCTTCAAATTAAGTTAAATTTGTGAGGGCTTTCCATACTTCAATTAAGGCAATGCGGCAGTGATGTGCTCCTGAAGTAAGGTCATCAAATGTCATGTAACTTGCAGACTTCACTTGAATCTCCTGTTCTCTAAATGCTCATTTTTCCAAACACAACTATGAAGGTGGGGGAAGCGCATGCCACAAGGAGAAAACATGTGTAGATCCCCTACTCCACCGTGGACACTGGTGGCTTTCAAGTCAACACAGCTCAGAAATCCGTGTGGGTTAAGAAACCTTCCAGTGATTCCAGATCCTGGAATTCTGAGCACACTTACCTTTGAACTCCACTGAGGCCCTTAACGTTGTGGTGTAGACACAAGCTTCAACAAGCATTCTACCCAAAGGATGAATATGATCTTTTTCCATTAGATTTGAGATAATGTATTAAGTAGCTATAGTTAGCACTCTTGCAGATTTAGCTAATTACCTAAGCCGATATAGGTAATTGCAATATAACTGCAATCACAATAAAATTACTAATTCAGTTGTTGTTTTTGACACACCACTACTGCTACTATACATTTATGACATCTCTAATGAAACCCTATAAAAGCAATATTATAAATACTACCATTTTGCAGATGAATTAAGTCTCCTAAAGTATAAGTTACCTGTCCATAGGCAGGCATAGAAATAACAGAAAACAGATTCAGTATATTTTGGAGTTAACTGGGGAGGGAAAAGTCTCATTCATAATACACTGCACATTTGGAAGACCAAAGCTATGTTGTTCCTTTCATAAATATGCAGGTCAAAACTGCTTTAACGTAAGAATCACTACACTATTGGAATCTCAAGATTATTTATGGGAAGTACTTCAAACCTGAATAATTTGAAATTCTTGGAACTAAAGGCAAAAAAAAAAAAAGAGAAAAAGGAGTCAGAGTCCTGTATAATATATTATGTCCAAGTATATATTTTTGTCTTTTAACTTGGAGATAGATATTATGTTGAAATAAACTAAACATCTTGTATGGGAGGGGAGCTGGAGGGAAAAACTGGGAGAAAAGGAGGGGAAGGGGTGACAATATTAAAAAAATGTGCTCATTACCTGACTTATATAACAGTAACCCCTCATTATATCACCTTTATAATAATAATTAAAAATAATAAAAAGAAACTACTTCAAGCAGTGGAAGTCTGTGCTATAAATTATAAATGTTCCTTCAACATCACTGCATCTAAGTCACTACATCCTAACAGATGAAAGGTTCCAATCACTATCAAGGTATAAGAATTTAGAAGTCTGGAGACAGAGCCTCAACAAGCATTTTATCTTAGTAGGAAGAGGCCTCAGAGAACAGACAATCCAACTGTTCCTTTAATAAGGGCACTGCCCTGCAATCTTCCTGAATCAGATCCTGTTGTCTAACTCCCTTCAAGGGTTCTCTCCTAAAGAGTTTGATATTCCCTTAGGTTGAATTTGTTTTGGCGAAACGAATCACCCCTGTGTCAAGTCCTCTAATTCAAAGAGTGAAAAAAAAAATCCCCATTTCTCAGAGATATATAACACATTAAGATACAAGGTAGAACACTACCTTGTAAGACATTACCAAAGAGAGGCAAGTCACGGAGACCCCAATTACAAAAGAAAGTGCATATTAATCCATAAGGTAAAGCTATTCACAAGGTAATGTTGATTATCATGTAGCCATGATTCTTTGAAACCTCCCACTGTTCTAATGTTCTGATAATAAAGAAAATGAGGATTTGAAATGCAACTGTGTTAAGACGTACCTTGTTCCAGGCCTAACTATCATTTACCTTCATTGTTCAGGCCTTAGCTATCATTCCCTTCATCATCAAAATACTACTATGAAAAGAACATATTTTACCCATTTAATAAATCAGGAAATCAGTCATTCAGTAAAGAAACAATGGGAGTGCCTGTTAAGTGAATAAAATATTCATTTCCTCTTTTTATAAAAAGATCTTACAGAATAGGATGATACCTTCTCCAACCTCTTTTATAGGTATTAGAAGTTAGGTCAGTAAATTCAAGTGTGTGTGTGCATGAGTGCGTGTGTGTCTCTGTGTGTGTGTGTGTCTCTGTGTGTCTGTGTCTGTATCTGTGTTATTCCACTGACAACATATAGCTGGTTCAACACTGTTAATGTGGCTGGAAAACACATCACTTTTCCCTGCTTTGTTTCCTTCATGCTTTAGGAGATATAGATAAGTTAGCTCCTGCTTGGGAAGCTACCTTGTGATGTGAGATGAAGAAGAGAATTTTGACAGAGAAAGGGAAAAGCTAGAGCTTGGGTCTCTCAAGATCATGAAGACAACATAAAGCTATTCAATGCCTATTACTAATCTTCCTGTTCCAAGAAACATAATAAAATTATTTTATTCTTTACTCCTCTAATTCGTTAGTTTTTTGATAAATGCTCTTAGACACAGTTAACCTTACAAATGTTGACAGAAGCCTGGTACCAGTGGCTCACGCCTGTATTCTTAGCTTCTAAGGCAGCTGAGATCTGAAGATCACAGTTCAAACCAGCCTGGGCAGGAAAGTCCATGAGACTCTTATCTCCAATAAACCACCAGAAAGCTAGAAGTGGTACTGTGGCTCAGGTGGTAGAGTACTTGCATTGAGCTGAAGAGCTCAGGGACAGCACCCAGGCCCAGAGTTCAAGTTCCACAACTGACAAAAAAAAATGTGGAAAGAGAAAATATTCAAAGCTCCCCCTAAAAGTCATTTTATATTTAATAGTCAACTTCACTTTTATTTCATCCTTCTAGAAACCCTTGCTTTATTTCCAGACAGAATGTATACATTTAAAACTAAACATAAGGACTGCAGTCATCTAAACAAAGTAATCATATTTTATCCAATGTGAGTGGGGGATGGGAGCTTATTAAGAATAGGGAAGCTTAAAGAAGAATCAAAGTTGCTACACTTAGTCAACTCTGAGCCATATGCGAACACACAGAATACAACCAATCAAGAAATTCTCCCTATTATTTACACAGAGACAGATAAAGGAAACAGAGGTATAACTCAATAAACAAGCTCTGTCCCAAAGCAGATTTAGACACTATGCATCCTCATCTTTTCAGTCCACAAACTTGCTTAGCTGGAACCATACAATAAATTCCAGCCCTTGGTACACTTCAAGGAGGAGTAATGTTCAAAACTAGCTCAGGCTTTACTTTTATTCATTTTGAAATTGATTAGATGTGCTTTCAAAAGAAAGAATTGGTTGGTATCCCAAAGAATAAAGTATTTAGGACAAACGTAAGACAATGAATTATAACTCCATTTATTGATTCTTTCTAGACACTCTAGCTTTTCAACATTCTATTCCTTTAAATCATCAGCAACAAACAAATTGCATTGTTAGGCTACATTACAGTTCAAATTATACCAAATGACAGTCCATAGTATTTTAATATTAACCCAGTATTTGCCATTTAAGTCAAAATAATTGTGAAACAGGAGATAAATTTTTTTCAGAACACTTTAAACAAACAATAATGGACTAAGGTAGTGGAAATAAAAAAATCACTTTTTATTTATTTGCTAAGTAATGGAAATCAGACTCAGGACTTGGAAATATAAGCAGTAATTTAATTTAACTTTTCAATTTAGGGCATGTCTACTAACATGTAACTTTCTGAAATGAAGCATTTCAAAAATCTCACCATGAGACTGCTTTAGAAGATAATCTGAAAATCTGTAAGAATGGCAAAAAGCAAACTACTTCTAACACTCAATGTAACTGCTGAACAAAAAAAAAATAAGAAATTCAGTGTGAAAGTTTCCATTCAGAGAGCAAACATTAAATTTCATACATATTAGCAGTTTACTTCCCTAAAACTTTTTTCATGTTTTTTTAATTGTAAAAATAGTGTACAGAGGGGTTACAGTTACATGAGTAAGGTAATGAGTACATTTCCTATCCAGCATTGTTACCTCCTCCTTTGTTTTCCCCTACTATCCCTTCCCTTCCCGCTTCCCCAAATCCTCCCTCCTCTCCAAGTAAAGTTCCTTTTCAACATAGTGTCTTGTACATCTCATTGTTATAATGGCACAACATTTATCCTTGTTTCAGCATTTTATTATTTCAACTTGTAAATGGCTTTAAAAAAAGTTACTAACATTGGCTCCAAAAAAGATTGCTCACAGTAGTTTACAGAATAGTTCTGAATCATGACTCATAGTAATTTTGGTCTAAACAGTTGTAGATGCCTTTAAAGAATTTCTTTCCTATTAACCCTATGACCAAGGAAACAATTGTAGGAATGCAGTCTGGTGTTGTATATCTAAATTGTGAATGAATGATGAGTCAGAGGTATTAACAAGTCTCATATTAATTAGCTAAATAACTTGTTAAGTCATGTTAAAAAAAAAAAAAGGAGAAGTATGGTAGAAAATCCTGACAAAAACACAGAACAGAGAGATGCATACTATGCATGAGCTTTCAATGTTCAACTGAGAAAAGAAGTTAATAATACATAACTTCCATACTTACCACAACGGAGAGTTGCTGGCATTGTTTCTGATTATTCCTAAACTATAAACTAATATTATTTTCAATACCTTCAGGTATCTTTTTATTATCTAAGAGATAGGGAATAATGATGGTTGCTTAGCCCAAATTTCAATGAGGTTAGAAAAATGAAGTCAGATCGACATATGAAAATCAATTAAAAGATATAAAGTCAATTATGATAGCACAAGTATCCTTGCATTGTTTACTTAGAAACCATAAAAACTAGCTCAAATTAGCCTGTATAGTGTCAATACTTAAATGTCAGTCTTTGGATTATGGCAATAGATGGGAAGTAAGTTTGAAGAAAAATAAACCATTTGTGTTCTTTTCAACTCCCACTAAAATTTGTGCAGAAAATTATTTACCCAACATTTACACTTGGTGCTATCACAAGGTTGAATTCCCATGAACTTTCAGAAATGACTAAAATATGGTCATATCTACATCACACAAATCATTATACATATGTTTGTATACATTTAAGGAAAAGTATACAGCCAGGACTGCTATTTATGAACACACCCCTGAATTGCAATAGCGTATAATGTAGTCACTCACTCAATGTGTTATACTATGTTGTGCCCCCCGGACTACAGCTCACTGCCTTCAATATTATGAGCACTCAAGAAATATATGCTAAATTGATCATTAGCTGACTTTAACTGTAAAATGTGATTGCTTCTATTATGCTTTGAAAACAAATATGTCCCTGTCACAGATGGCTGAAACCAAAACATGGAGAAGGAAATTTAAACATCTTTTTTCTTTTAAAAATGTAATCTTACATTGTTATACTTTAAACATCTTTGTCTTGTAAAAATGTAATCTGACATTGTTATATCATTGCATGTTTGTGTGGATGATAATCTATTAGTATTAATATTTTAAGTTCATATTTTGGTACATATAATGGATTCTACCTTTTCTATAAGCACATGATCCATTTTTAACTAGGATAATTACTTATAACTCTTAAAAGAGTTATCTGTTAGCAATAACAGATATACCCATACAAACATCCAAATACACGTCAGGAAAAAAAGTTGGAGCCTTATTTTGGAAAAATTCTGTATTGGAATATAATTATTATCATAAATCTGATTTTTAGGTCAAAGTGAACCTTTATTTCTGTTGAATACAACAAAATTAAAATCATAATAAAACAAAAACATAACATGAAATTTACATTCGATTTGAATCTCTTCAAAATAATCCTCAAGATACACACACACACACAGAAACTAAGGAAATCTAAGCACAGACAAATAATCATAAAATCATACAGCACACCCTTGAATAGCCTCTAATACACAGCAATACAGGAATTAAATTCACCCTGACATTTGATATAAGCTCTCAGCCACCACCTAGCTTCCTTAATAACTAACCCCACTATTAATCATCCTATAGAAAACTCTTCCCTGATCACCTACTTCAAGATATAGACCAGCTGGGCTACTTTATGTAATATGGGACTTGGGTTTTCAAGGCAGTGAGGGAAGAGAATCAGAAGCTTGGCAGCTGTGAGCCACACGTACAGGTTCCACCTTTTCACTGTACAGCAGAAGTCAGCTGTTGCCTCAACAGCTGGCAAGCAGCCTCTGAAAATGAGACCTGGAAGAGCTGTAGATTTTACACAGATGAGAGGCATAGCTAGGAGGCAACAGAGAGCAGTTTTTGTGCACTTTTTGTTGTTGTTTGTTTGTTTTAAAGGGATAAGTATTGGAAAGAAAGACAAAGAAAGCTAATGGAATCTGTAGCATACAGATCAGATGCTAACCAACTGTGGCAAGAACGACTCACAGATATGACAGACTCCTACAACCTGAAAAATCTTGTTTTAAAAAAAATGACATGTATTTGACTGAAGGTATCTATTGTCCTATCTGAAAGGAAGAAAGCTAGACTGTCATTTGAACTATTTCCTCGCCCTCTCATCTGTTTTACTGCTCAATGCTATTACTACGGAGGGATGTGTTGAAAATAAAGTATGACATTATAAGCAAGACGTTTCTGACAAATGTAAAGATGATGGCACTCATTCCTCTATCAGACTGCACTTCAAAACTAACAACATATTCACAGGAATTGTTTCACTTAGCAAACCCAACCTAGTTGGAAGCATGTGCCAAGAACTGGGCAAAGCAACGGCTAAGAAGGCATATACATGGACTTCCATAGGAAAGAAAGGCATAAACACTGATGACAATGACAATGCTACTTGGGCTGTGCTACAATCACAGAAAAGAAAGGAACAGACTGTGCCCGAGACAAGACTCAGAGAAGGGAAGGGGCAGACTATAAAGCTACATAAATTGAGGTTACATCCATTCTTGCCTTGAAGGATGACTAGGCTTTATCTGAAGAGGAACATTTTAAAGGGTACTTCAGGAAAAGAATAGCACATGCAAATAACAAAGAGCATGACAGATGAGAGAAAGAGCTGACTGGGAGATGGGAAAGGATTTGCTGAGCCCTACTCAAAGTTCAGCTGAGGTTAAAAACCTTACATGTGTAATAGCAACAATTCACATGAACATGACTATTTGTTTTTCTTTTTTCTTCAGCTGTCCTTGACAGTCTGGCAAAGAAAAGAGAAGCAAAGAAGCTAAATTGAATGTGCCTCAGAGAGAAGAGAATGAGAAAGAAGCAGAAAGACACGGTGTACCAGGTGCTGTCCCTTCACTGACCCTTTTGCAACCCACTCACCAGTTTTCAAACCAGTTCTTCATTCTACCAAATGCCAACGACTAAGGAAAGGGGAAAGACAATACACAATGCATACCATTTAATAAGCCCTTCACGTATCAGTAAAGAAACTCTTTCATTAAAAAGAAAACACAAAGTATTCAGGATAAATAAAGATAAGTAGAAACAAGAGTAGGAAGCAGAGAAATGCTGAAAACCAACAGGGAGACCGTGTCACCATGCTATGGTAAGTATTTAAAGTGAAGGTTGTCAGTTTGCCTATTTCCCTAACCACCATTCAATAACCCTAAACCATCCTATCTCTCCCAGAGTCCATAGGTTTCACTGAGTTGGAGACTGTGTTTCCATGGGGGCTGGTTTCATCTGTGTGATCCCAATTAACAACTCAGGGTACAACAGCTCCAGAGGAGCTAGAAGATTGTTAGTTTAATTTTCTTAGTATTACAAAATTGTACTCACATAAGAAAACATGATGCATATATACACATGCATACATTCATTTTTGAAAGAGGAAGAACCACATCAATTTTATGCTAATTAAATATTTATTTATGTATTACTTGTTTAATAATTTAGGCCATGAAAGAAAAGTAAAAATAATGTCTGAAGTCCTATCATACTGTCTAAAGGACATTTACAATCTATCAAAGGAGCATTTGTATCATGAAATTATTTTCAGAAGGGAAATACAAATTCATTCTCCAGTACTCTACTGGATTTCTGACCAGTAGAAAATAGTCTTTCCCTTTTCATTATGTTTAGTACTACATAAATCATTTTAAGTGCAGCCAGCTAATAAACTTTCAAAGCTAAAGGTCTCACACTGAAGTCCACAGACTACAAACTTTTGCCCCATAAAATATGACAGGTTGGAAAAATGGGGAAGGTCTGATAGCATCAAAGACTCTGTCTTTGCCTCCTGTCATTGAACTGTATTTAAAACTACATTACAAATTTACCTCATGAGTCTGAGGATAATATCTCACCAAGAAAGTTTTAATAATTAAGTAAAATCAAATTTAAACTGATCCTAATAATGTGCCTACCTTTACTGAATTCTGTAGTGAAATAAAAATATGATGGCAGTATTAAAAGTCAATCTTTGGGTTCGATTCACAAATCAGACATAAGAGCATCCTACTATTATTTGCCAAACTTTCCACTAACACACACACAACATCCTTTAGAAACAAGAGAGACTAAAATAGACATTATCTTGTTTTTCTTTAAATCAAAATGAGAACTTCAAGGTAAAACTAGTATAGAACTAAAAAGATCTTTCTTATATACCTATATATATATATATACTTATACAATATATATATTTATACAATATATTTATATCTATAGGTATATATGCTCACATACATGTTTGTGTGTGTGTGTGTGTGTGTGTGTGTGTGTGTGTGTGTGTGTAGTTAGACAGAACAATTTCCCCTCTTATTCAGAATCTTCTCAAAAAGGTACAATACATTAGATAATTTCCCCATATCTTAGTCAGTGCTGCCAAGAAAAGAAAACAAAAAAGAGTGTGGGTAGGACCTTGAATCTGTCACCAATGGCATTGTTACGCAATTTACTAAAAGAGGTGTAAAATGTCATAGTTGCCCTTGACCTGCATCTTTGTTTTGTCTGGGTAAGTTCAACATGGTGGAAGAATAATTTGGAAAAATTAATTGACTGCAGGTCTAGACTGACTTTGTAATTATAATCTACTGGTATCAAAGCAAACACTTTGATGTTTTCTGCTTATTTCCCATTTGATCCAATATTTAAACCCAATATAAAGAAGGAACGTGGTGTTCTGACTAATTCATCGACTGAACTTTATTTACCTACAAATATTCATGTCTAACATCACCTATTTCAGTGGGAATTTTAATGATATCCCCTCTATGTTATTACAGCTCATTGCATATTGCTTATAATGCTAATCTTGGTCAGCATTATAAAACAAACTCCTTAAAACTAAACATTAGACATTATTAGTTGGAACTCTGACTGTAACTTCCATAGAAGAACAACTGATTGTCCAAATCCAAAAACTGATATATTTTAATGTCAAAGTAAAATACTGATATTAAAGAATGTGTACAGTTATGAAGTGTTAACAAAAATAATGAGTCTGGAAAAACAAAATCACATATAGCTTATTTAGCCAACAAATACGTACATTCCTAAGTAGTTTAAGGCCAGTTGCTTTTAGGCATTGATAACTTAAGCACTAAGAGTCTCTATGTATTTTCTGCATTGCTAGTTCTGATGTTAACTCTTTCTCTGGAAAATTCCTCAGTGACATAACTAGACTTTTTGTTGTTGTTGTTATTTTGGGGGGAGGAGGGAGAGTTAGGCATTAATCCTAAATTTAAGCTTACACAATGTTAACACATCCAAATACTAAGAAATTTGAAATACAAATCAATGAGATAATATAAATTTTAAAAGTATAAAAACTCTCATAAGCTGGGCACTGGTGGCCCACGCCTGTAATCCTAGCTACTCAGGAGGCTAATATCTGAGGATTGTGGTTCAAAGCCAGCCCGCGCAGGAAAAGCTGTGAAACTCTTATCTCTAATGAATCACCAGAAAACTGGAAGTGGAACTGTGGCTCAAGTTGTAGAGCGCTAGCCTTGAGCGGAAGAGCTGAGGAACAGTGCTCAGGCCCAGAGGTCAAGCCTCATGACCAAAAACAAAACAAAACATAACAAACCCTCTCAAATAGCTAATGGGCTTTCTCGTAGCTTTAATGTTTATATGTTTAGAAAACACTGGAGCAAAATGTAATTGGTCTGAAAGACATTTATTCAACTAATTTAACAGGTATTTACTGAATACCACCAACATGCCTAATCCTCTATGGAACAATGGATAAACAACAGGGTAATGTAATTGGCAAAATCTTCACCTTTACTGAGGTTACAATTGGCACGGGGAGTCAGACATTAAACAGATAATTAAGCAAATAATATAATGAAAAAGCATACTCAGAATAGGAAGGTAGGATGACAGAACACACTATAGGTAAAGATAAAAGTTCATGTGAATACTGAAACTAAAGAAAGGATCACAAGTAAAGAAAAGGGATTAGTCATAAAAAAAAGCAACATTACAACAAGAAGAAGAATTACAACAGATAGAACCTACTGTACCTGGTCCTAAATGGAATTCAGAGAACAATAGGAAAAAAAAGTTAAGAAAGACTCATTTAATCAGATAGACTCTGATAATAAAATCATGGAAAATAGCAGAACAAGTAACTTCTATCACTTACATATACTACAAAACATAAATTTTGAGCAAAATGTTTTAAATATTTTCTTAACAATATCAGGTAAAAATAGAAAGTCATATGTAAAAATATTTTCAAGGCCTAAGCAGGGTATCGATGGATGTAGATTTAATGTATCAATAAGAATCCACAATTTTATCAGTTTCCTGGTTATATCAAAGTGCTTTTGTCTTTTATTCCAGGCCTCCTGGAATTTCTGTCAAACTACATAATCTCTTTCATAAATTGTATCCTAAATACTCATAAGTCTTACTATGTAAGCCAGTCTGGCCTTGAACTCTTGCCTAAGTTCCAGCCACCAAATACTGGGAATAGTGACAAAAGCCAACACAATCTGTTGCTATTTCTGTTCCTCACATCCCAACATAAGCTATTATTTGTTCTAATGGATTATTTCACAAATTGGTAAACTAGGACTCTTTAATATATTTATATGTATGTGAGCAAAAGATAGTTTTAATTTATATAGCTCTACATACCCTTGGAACTAAACAAACAAACTCGAGAAATGGAAGTTGCTGCTTAGTGATTTGCAGAAAATAAAATGTTGCAGAATCAATTTGTTAAAACATCCCTGAATGTGTATGCTCTCTCAAATTTTGGAATTGCAGATTCAGTATGCTACTATAAGGAGGTGGGAAGCTGAGGAGATACAGGATACAGAGCCTTCTAAGAGGAGTCTCAAGAAGCAGCTATCTTCTTTGGCCCCTCACTTTCCCCCAGTGAGTGCACAGTGCCAGGGTAGACAAGTAGTAAACATCCTGAGGAAGAGTGTGGCTCTCAACAGGCACCAAATATTCTGGCACCTTCATCTTGGACTACCAGGCTCTAGAATGATGAAAGGTAAATGTCCTTTCTCTAGAAACTGCCAGGCTAAGATATATTTTGGTATAGAAGCACAAATACACAGAAACTATCCTAATTAGGGAGTTCTGAAAGCCAACATGGTCAACAATAATGCACACTCAAGGAAACAGACATTTCAGATAATAAACTTGAATACAGTACCACAGCTAGTTCTGCCTCCAGAATCTATTTCTTAACTGTTTCCTAATTCTACAGAAACAAACCTCTTTCTTCAGTGCCATGCTGATTTTGACCTACTGAATGAAGGGATTCCCTGAAAGGAAATCCTATTTCTTTCAATGCTAAAGTTTCATTACAATCAAGCACCACTTAACCTGTCTCAATGAAATAAAACCTTGCATTTCTAGTTTTGTTCCTGTAAGTTTTGCTTTTTTATTTTCTGGAAATCTACTTTGATTCATTCTGTTAGTTTTCCTCCGTTTGTATTTAAGTAGGCAGGCAGCAAGCAGGAGAGGTAGAAATTTAGAAGTCAATCATTCTGCTCAGTTAGACCTTTGCATGCACTATTAGTTGTCTCCTGAGAGAATAGCATCCATAATAACAAATGTAAATGCATTTACTTTAAGGCTAGTTTAATAGCCATCATTGGGAGATGTGGGGTTGCAGAGTTTCATACAGGACCTAATTTCTCTAGGCACTAGGGATCAGCAATAATTTTCTCTTTAAACAATAATAGATAAAGTTTCATTGTGTTGACATTTGATACATATTAAACAATCAAACACTGACCATCTATGTAGCACCGTTCTGTCTACTATTAGAAACCTAAAAATATGCACCACATTGTGTATATAGAATAAAGGCCTCATCTATATGAATATTTCATTATTCCTGCTTTGACTTTTTCCTCTTACCAATTGTTGAAGGAACCATTTAAAACAAAAGAAAACAAAATTTAGAGCTCCATACTAGTTTTAGAGAGGACCTAGCTTCTCCTTATAGGATTCCTTGAAGGAATTTCTGTTAAGGAACAGAACAAAGGTCCAGACATGGTGATACACACTTGTAATCTCAGCTAAGTAGGAGACATAAGCTAGCCCTTCTCAAAAGTGAGACTCTACCATAAAAATAACCAATAAGAGCTCCAAGCATGATGTCCTCAAGTTCAAATCCAACCACCACCAAAGAAAAATTACAACAGAGGCAGAAATGTCTTTCTGTAGATGTTGAAATGCATATTATAAAGTGAAAAGGCTGGCCTGTTTGGAACAAAAGACACATTCATTTTTAAGAGTGCTTTGTTATTCTGTAGGCATTTAACAATCATTTTGTTTGAAAAAATAATTTTTTGTTTGAATCAATAACTTATTAAGTGTAAGCTATTTACTTAACATGCTGGATGTTTTTATTGATAATTGCTATGAATGTTGTTAAAGAGGTTTCTTTCAAAATATCAATTATAATTTTTCACAAAAATTATGACTTTGTCTTATACATAAGGACACTAAGCATTGAGGTAATAAGGAATTAATTTAACCTAGGAAATATCACAATAAGCACTTGACATAATTAATTTACCCTAAAAAGCATCATAGTATACACTTGAATCTTGGTTTCCCTGAAACCAAATCCCTTTTTTTCTTAAACTATTATACTATCTTTAAGACTTGTACAAAGAAGTTTCAACTCAACATATCTGTTTATGTGTATAATGCATTTTGATCATTGTAACCCCTTCCCAAATTCTCTTTCATCTCTATCAAACCCACAAATACCAATTCTTGTCTTTCACCCTACTATCTCTAGTTGGGTCTCATCAATTTTAGGTTGATCCTCAAATCAACTCTAGAACAGAGTGTCATTTATATAAGAAAATTATGGAAACCAAGACTTTGATTTTGTTTTCAGACTAATACATAGTGTGCATACTCATAGACACCAGTAATGACCACAGCTTCATGGAAATAAAATTTAAGTTCCATTATGAAATATGTAGGTAAGTCTTGAAAATAGAGGCAACATTTATACAGAGAACATAAGATAAATGAAAATATTTTTCTCGACATAACAACTTGTACACTTTGGTGCGGGGGGGGCGGGGGGGACAGGGAGGATTGCAGGGGGGGAGGATGGGAAGGAATGGGAAGAGGAAACAAAGGAGGAGGCTACAATGCTTGATAAGAAATGTACTTATCTTGCCCATGTAATTGTAACCCCTCTGTACAGTATTTTCACAATAAAAAAAAATAAAATAAAATCCTTAGGAATATCTACCTAGACAATCATGTCAGTACAAATAAAGACAGTATTAATTTTGAAAAAAAAAGAAAATATTTTTCTCTTAAGTGAATCATCAATTTGCTGCAATATTTCAAGTACCTAGATGATTAAGTATTTTAATAATGTTACCCTCTATCAAAAGAAACAATGTAAAGTAGGCATAGTAACTCTATTCACTGCAGTAGTTTGCATCTTGCACTATAAGAACAAATGCAAATTACTGTTCAGCCCCAATGCTAATCTCAACATCTGCTAATTAAAAGATCACATCTTCTGTCAAGTCAGCATTACCATTCACATGAAAACATTAATCAGTTTGAAAAATTCAAAATCAATCAGCTGAAAGGAGGAAGTATAGCTCTCCAATGAGCCAATAACAGCACAAACTCACGGGCCGCAAGAAAGCAAGTGTCAACTTACACAGCCACACAGACTTATACTGCTACGTAAGTGACTCCGAAGTATACTTACTACTGTGTTTCCGTATTTCACCCTAACCATTTCACTACATATATTTTTATAGGCAAAAATCAAACAACATCATCTGGCTCGCAGACAGAACTTGTTTCACATTGAATGCACTGGCGATGTGATTACTGATAGATTTTAAAAATAGATTTCAAAAATGCAGGGTGTTCAGATAGCTAATGTTACTCCACGAGCTATTTTCAGAACAGTAATACCTGAAGAAAAACTCAGTTGTATTTATTTTACAACTGATTTTTCTAAGCTAGCAGATAATTATTTTTAATGTCCCTTCTCATCATGCAGGACATTCGGTGCACAGATTAGGAGTATAAGTCAGGGTCCAAGGAAAAGAAACCTGTTTCAAAATAATCGGTGACTGTGATGTGGACCAAAGACACAGATTTTGTTTCTTCTGTTCTTTCTGGTCACAGTTGGTGCTTTTCCTTTGTGTCAAAAAACACAGGTCAATGAGAACTTTCTCTCTATGTAGCAAAATGCTACTGATCTAATAACTGTGCACTGAAAGAGCATTTAAACTGTCACAAGAACCCCATATTAAAAAAGCTAAAACCTTATAATATGGGTTAAGACAAGGTCTTCAGCTACTTAAATTTGAACAGATTTAATAAACATAACATTTCCAGCAGTCACAATATATATCTATAGATATAGATATATATCATCAATTTGAATATTAGAAAGAATCCTAACCTTTCAGAACCTTTCAGAAGTCTAATGTTCACTACTAAAATTAAATGAAAACACTATAAGGAAAATAAACAACTGAATTCTTGTTACAACAACAATCAAAATATTTTGAAAAATAGTGATTACAACTCTAAAGGCATAAATAAAATTTTACTTGGACAAAATAAATGAGTAGCTGTCTATGAATTCACATGCCAAGCAAAATACATTTAATGCAGTATCTGAAGAAGGAAATCAAATTCATGGCCTTGTTTATCTAAAATGGTAGGCAGAACTGAGAACTAGATAGATTTACAAGAGTGATTTCATCAGACAAATAGTCTTGATATACACCACACGAAGGAAACTTAGCTCTAATTTACTTTATTGGATTAAGAAATGATTAACAACTTCATATGGCAATAGTATTTCAAAGGAACTATTAGTAGAATTTATCATTTCTTCCATAAAATTAATGAGGCAGACCACAGGAGCTTGTTTTTTTTCTCACACAGCCTGCCTCTTATAAGACCTAAAAAAAAAAGTCATCGAAGATAATTTGCTATCATAATATTGACATGTGCTCATAAAAGTTTTACTTCATATAAATAACCCTTGAACATTCTTATTGAATAACACACACATTTTAAAGATTATGTCCATCTAATACCAAATAATAACTAAGAAGAGCCTTAAGGGTATCAGTTTTTACCTCCATGATGCATGGAGCACAACATATGCTCACCAAAGAACAGGCTACAAAGTGATCACACTACACAGTAGAAGGGTTCACTCTCAAACATTTCAATGGACAGCCAGATAATCTATCTCACAATGGTGATGGTCTGAAGCAACAGAACCAAGACTTACCTTGTATTATCCAAAGTTAACCAGGATTCATTCTGAGTGACATCATCTTATCAGATCTAATGGAACCCAACCACTCTTTGCTCTTTGCAAAGTGACTGGATCTGAGATGAGTTTCAACACTCATGGCTACCTATCCTTCATCCATTCTGTGTTCTTGGCACTTTATACAGAACTTTCACTTACTATTTCTTATTTCTATGCACAACACTGTAGTCCATAATGTCCAGCATTTTTTTTTTGCCAAGCCTGGGGCTTCAACTCATGGCCTGGGTACTGTCCTGAGCTTCTTTTGCTCAAGGCTAGCACTCTACTACCTGAGCCACAGTGCCATTTCCGGCTTTTTCTATATATGTCGTACTGAAGAATTGAACCAAGGGCTTCATGCATGCTAGAGAAAAACTCTACCACTAAGCTACCTTCCGGCCTAATGTCCAGCATATTATAAGAGCTTTCTGAATGATAATTTATAAAGCTTTATAGAATCAGTGACATAGCCAGAAAACACATGTTAATAAAAAATAATCAAATCAAGGTTTCTACTAAATAGAAAAAAGTGAAATCAATTGGCTGACCTCTTTCCTTTACCACTATATGTGGGTGAATACAGTACAGATAAGACCTTTACTTTAATGCATATCAACAGGGTACAAATCAAAGGCGAGCTGAGGTTCATGGTTGAACCAGTGTGGGCAGAAATACCTGGAGGCTTCTACTTCCAATGAAGCTAGCAAAAAGTTAGAGGTCTGGCTCATGTAATAGAACAGCAGCCTTAAAAAAAATCAAGTGACAGTATTAGAACTATATGATCAAGAACTATACTAGCACCAGGAATAAAAAGCTAAAACATAAAACTAAACTTTAAAAAAATATAAAGATAAGCAAAACAAGGCACATGGTTAGAGAGAAATAGAGGCTGAAGGCTGTCATTTATCCCAAGTTTACTTTACTCAGGGCTTTACCAATAATAACTGTACTAAATTAAAAAACAAATCTTTTCGTATTAATTTTGTAGTGCCATACTTCATTTTTGCTTTCCATTTACACAGAAAGGGAAACACAGGCTCCTTTTTCCTCCTCTTTTGAGATTTTGTCCAGTTCTAAGTCTTCCTATGTCCACGTTTCCACTTAGAGCTGACTTCTTACAACTATTTCATCCTGTTCAACCTTTCACATCTTGAAATATAAATAAGTACATATCAATACTCACAAATATCTGTAATTTTCTTTTTGGCACTATTGAAACTTGCTCTTCACATTCTCTACGTCCTTTTCATATTACATCTGCCAGAGCATTGCCAAAAGAGGAGGCCAAGTAATACTGTAAAACTCAATATTGAAATTGGTCCTGAAGGGCTTAGAACTGAGGTCTGAGTAAATATGTATCAAGTTTCCTATCATGTGACTCTATTGCAGAACCAAGTGTCTGAGGATTGACACAGACTTTTACTAAAGATTATCATGGAACAAGTCAACCACTAAGGAAATCATTCACATTGGCTCTTTTGTTATCCTCCATTTAATCACTAACCACTGTAATTATCTTTTGTGCCACAAAGCCCCTGACTAAAACTGCTGTAGAAAAAAGACACTAATTGTACTTCAATGTAACCTTCTAGAACATTCTCAAGCTCCAAAATCTTTGACCATTCCTCTAAACACTTTGTTTATTCTTTTCATTTTTCTTTTCTGGTTTCTATCCTCAGAGTAACCTTCCCCAAGGATATACCACTGGTCATAATCTATATCCCTATTATATGTCTCCCAGAAAGGTAACCTATGTACTTTATCTAGACTCAGCCTTCACTGGAAGATGCCAAAAGTCTTTAATTCTAGCCTGAATTTGCATCAAAGCTCCAGATCACTGCACATGGGCCATTCCCACACAAAAGGGAAAAATAATAGCCTATACTGGTGGTATCTAACTAGGTGGAAATGCATTGGAATAAATTTCTGTCTTCTGATATACTTCAAGAGTTTGCTCACATTTTTACCTTCTCACTGAGGCTTAAGCTAACCTTCCATTCTATGATAAGTTGCATAACATCCGCCCATCTCATACCTCTAAGTGCTCATATCCTGCTTGGCTTCTTTCTGCAATAGTATTTAGGACCTTCTATATTTGTCTATAAATGCACAAAGAAGAGAAAAATTTAAGGGTAGTAAATGATAGAAAAGTAGGATGGCTCATGTTCCTAGAATGAGAAAAATAATCGAAGAAATGTTAAGAGTTTTTAAAGTGAATTAAAAAGAGAAAGGCACACAGAGAGAGAAAGACAAAGAGAAAGTCAGAGGGAGAGGAAAAAGACAGAAAGTCAGAGACAGAGAGAGTGAACTTATCCTATTATCTGATCATTCAGTTGTCTAAATAGATTGCCTGGTTTTAAATGAAAATAGGTAGGTAGAAGTGCTTAAGTAAAGCCTAAGTTTGATATCTTTAATAAAAAATCCTATTTGTATTAGTATTTAGGACAGTCTATAATTTTGAATTTTAGTAATAATTATGAAACAAAAGTCTATTAGAAAAGCCTATATTAATATCCATCACATAATTCTACAAGAAATTATGTCATAGAACCTTTGACATATCATCTGTACACATTCAAACTGAGAGAAGACAAAAAAAACTAAAAAGATATTGTAAGTTTGATTACAAGCTGCAGGGAGATAAGTAAGACTCCA
Organism: Dipodomys spectabilis; assembly: GCF_019054845.1. Taxonomy (NCBI): domain Eukaryota; kingdom Metazoa; phylum Chordata; class Mammalia; order Rodentia; family Heteromyidae; genus Dipodomys; species Dipodomys spectabilis. The sequence goes on along the minus strand of NW_024870720.1, from coordinate 20,009,670 downwards.
GTGGCAGTTTCACATAATAGCTTGCCTCCTGCTACAGCTCTACTCCAGCTACAGAAGCTGAGGGCCCAACTATATGACATCATGATTAGGGTGTCTTACCTACATAATAATCATCTGAAAGCACATTCCCTATGCACCAGGTACTGTTCTAAACACTTTATATATCTTAAGTGATTTAACCTTTGTAACAACCTGACGGTAATAATAATAGCAGGTGCAATTACTACACCACCTTGAAGAAAAATAAACTTGCTCTTCCAAAGTTAGTTGCTGGTAACTGGTAGGGCTAGAATTCAAACTCAAGCAAACAGGCTTCAGAATTGATTGTATCTCTTTGGAGCACTTAGTTTGCTCAAATCAAGGTAAGAATATCACATGTAGTATAATATAATGTGTATCTGAAAATATGATCATACACTCTCTACTATGCATGGTTTTGAATGTTTCACACATTTTATCTTGAGGAGAAAAGAAATCACTGTGTTTATATTAGGAAACAGGGGCTCTGAGAGGTTGATTTCATGCAGAAGGCTCTGTCCCCACAAATTTGCCAGTAGATCTATCTAGCAATGTTCCCCACACATAGAACTTCCTTTGCTTCTTTATTCTGTGCTAGTACTCTCCAGTTAGGCTTGTAAGAGCATGGAATCTTAATTATTTCCATGGCATTGCATGTTCAAATACATTCTTTCCAAGATATTATCAATTCCCATGCAAGTATTTCTGAAGCTCTGGGTAGTATTTTATTAGTTTATCATATAGCATTTGTCATGTTGCAGTATGTAGGTTTATTTCAGAGGATGTAATGAAGGACATGAAGACTAGCTTTCCATGTCTTACATATTTATGGGAAATAAAGTAGACAGCAAGACAGTTACAAAAGGCTCTGACCAAAGCACTGTGAAGAAGGAAACGCATAGGACAACTCTCCCTGTATAGGAGGGTGTCAGTATCTAATCTGAGGCCTAAAATATAAACTTTAAAAGCAAGGTTAAGAGAGAAGTATTCTTAGAGAGAAGCAAAATACAATAAAGTATTGGTAGAGAGAAACAAAATACAATACCCTGAAGAAAAGGCACAAAGGCCCAACACTATGAGGTTGTTTGTCTTTTGTCCCCTAGCCCAACCTCCCACAGCCTTCATACATTATAATCCCTGTGTGAATCACTAGTCAATCGCTAGCCTTATTATTCATGGAAACTTCTACAGTCAGAGGAAGTCCCAAACTTCAATTTCTGCCAATGAACACAGGAAGAAGAACAGCCACCAAAATCTACCACTGAAGTCATGTAGATTTAGGTTAATAGCCTCAAGCTAGTAATTCCTAGGTTCAGCTATAATACTGCTGCGTACATTTTAAAGACTTCTTACTGCCAATGTTCATCACTGTTACACTTCTCCTAAATGGACTTTCGGTGTACTTGTCTAATATAGTAAATTCCTGTTTGGGTCAGATGCTTGTGCTGGAAAAAGAAATCTGCTTGACAAGTCCCAGGTCCTCTTGGCCCAGTTTTTCAGTCACTTAACTCAAGAGTTATCCTCTGCTACTTAAGATGAAATTGGTCCCATCGTTTCCCTTATTTGCAATAACTAATATATGTCTGGGACAAGCAAAAAGGTCAGATAAGATAATGTTAAGCAAAATGAACCCCAAGATTGGGACACAAGTGTTTTTTTTCTTTCTTGATATTGTTTCTAACGTATTTATAAGACACCAAGGGATTTTTTTTGTTGCTTTGTATGTCCCTCCCCGACAGTATAATCCCTGTTTTCACTGTATTTGATGTTGGTATAATTTGGGGAGGGGAAGGGAAAAAACAAATTGTCTAAATAGGGATACAGGTGGACCCATTGCAACAATGAGATGTACAAGACACTATGTCGAAAAACGAACTTTACAATTAAGGTAATGGTGGGGGAAGGGAGAGTGTAGTTGAGGATGTGGGAGGGAGGGAAGGGAAGGTAGGAGAAAAAAACAAAGGAGGAGGCAACAATGCTTGATAAGAAATGTACTCATTACCTTGCTCATGTAACTGTAACCCCTCTGTGCAGTATTTTCACAAGAAAAACTTATTTAAAAAATACAATAAAGGAGATACATTTGATCAAAGAAAGAGAAATTTCAGACAATGATCTCCAAATCTGATCAACTTCAAGGTATGATCATATGTACTAGTAAACAATCTCCCCCTTACTACACTTCACAATAAATATTTTGACAAATGGATAAGTAAACTTACAATGCTATAAAACTCATATGTGACAGGTAGTTGAGATGAATAGTAATTTGCATTTCTTGTAACTATTACCAAGAAATTCAGGAAATACACTAGAGATGAAAAGACGCAAATAAATTGAAGACAAATTATCTCTCATTACAATATCTTAATCACTTGTGCAATTAAACTCACATTACAAATTCAGAAACACAGTTTTATCTATTCATGTAGGATGTTTGCTTTTTTATGATTTCAGTTACTCAGGATCAGTCACTATCAAAAGAATGACAGCAACAAAATGACATTTTGAAAGAAATAACACATCTACATATCTTATTATAATCCTTTTCTTACAATACTATTTATTGCTGTAATATCTTACTCTTGATTTCTAGATTAAATTCTACTAGGTATATTCAACTAGGGAAAAAAAGATCACCGTATTGACAGAGAATTTATTCCAGGTAGCCATGAGGGTCTTGGAACATATCCATTGTGAATAAGAGGAAAACATTAATCACATTTCAGTTTTATAAAGTATTGTTTCATTTTAATCAAACTGGGATGGATCCTGATGATTTAAAAGAATGCAAATGCAATATAGTCAACACAGTAATAGTAGAAAAGCTGCCAGACATGGAAGATTCTCCATGCGACAAGTGCTATGTTAAGGCCTTTTGGCAGTCCTGGTGGTTTGTCATTCCTAAGTAACAGAACCCCTTTTGCTAAGTAACAGAAGTTAGCTGCTCAGGATAGCAATGGGCTTACTTCAAATGTGTTTCTTCCCCAGACACCTGTCATATACCACTGATGGTGGCCCTGTCATATTCCACTGATGAGACATAAACTAGCCCAGCATTTTCCAGGAAACTTTTCCTCTCAGAGTGCTGACTTCATTCCCTTCCAGTAACTTTTCTCTTCCCACACATAGCTGTTGTGAGGGGAACTCATACCCCTACTCTGCTAGACACAGGCTACATTTATTAAGTTATTCTCTAATCCTCATGTATACTTATTTTTTGTAGTGTTTGGTATTAAAACTTGGGCCTCGTTTTGTCCATATTTTAATAAAATACTTCCAAGTTATGATAATCTTTAAATTTATTCAAAAGCAAATCAGTACTGTCTCTCTACTTAAAACAAAAATAGAAATAGCATGTTCAAATTAAGTGACATGTTTAAATAATTTAACTTCCAAAAATGCTAACATCTAATCATATCCTCAATAATTTCTCAAAATATTATGTTGTAGGACACAATCATTTAAAATCCTAAAATGATACCATCTTTGAATAATTATAACAACTAATAGAGCCCAGATTATGGCCCTAAGACTGTGCTGTGTGCTCTATAATCATTAAAATTTTAACAATGTTGATTTAAGTACATCTCATCTGCCTGATTTTCAGGAGATTTGGGAACAAGCCGTTGTCGCAGGATTAAAAATTAGTTGAGCCAAACTCAAAGAATTTTGACTTTCAGACAATTATAAGCCCTCATAGCTAGAAATATTTAATGATCAGATAGTTAAGTAAGGCATTAAAAGTAATGTCTTAATTTTTAATTCTTGAAGTCATTTGATAAAAGCCTAATATATATATATATATATATATATATATATATATATATATATTTCCTGATTTAAAATGGCCACATACTAGGTTCCACAACACGGTCTTTGGAGCATAACGTGGACTGCATTAGTTATTATAATTATTCAAAGATTGTATCATTTTAGGATTTTAGATGACTGTGTCCTACAGCATAATATTTTGAGAAATTATTGAGGCTATCATTAGAAGTTAGCATTTTTGCAAGCTAACATTATTAAAACACATCACTAGGTTCATTTGAAGTATTAATCTGAAGAACAAGAAGTATACTACAGTAAAATTCAATCCTAACAAATACCTTGCTTGCTCAAAATGAAAGTTCTCAACAAATAAAATTAGGAAGCTAATAGTATCTACAAAAACTCTAACAGAGTAAGTATTTTCATGGGCTGATTAACAACAAATTTGCTCTCTTTATAACTTACTTTACATTAGACATTTATAAACAACCATTATTGATTAACAGATCAAAAACAAGACTTGGGAATATAAGCAAAGGTGTACACAAACACTTGAAATGTTCAGCCTATTGAGTAAATAGGTAGCTGGAAAAAGTGAAAAATGTAGGAGCAATCACCTTAAAGTGGTCAGGGCTGAGCCTACAAACTGGAAGATCAAAGGACTCCCATCTAAGTCCCTTGCTTTTCTTCTACATCATATTCCCCTCCCCAAAGTGAACAGACATTTATTTATTGTATCTGTACACTTGCCAGATACATGCTCAGCTGAAGCATACAAAGATAAATAAGAAATGAGCCTGCCCTCAATGAGTGGATAATCTATAACTGCTGTTGACAGAATGAGACAGATTGAATTTATACTACAGCCTAAGATCAAACCAAAAGACAAATTTCTCTCCCTAATAGGTTGTTATTCATGCTAAAGACTAAGGAAAGTCTTTTGCAAATAATCCAAATTCTCACCTATCTGGAAATGCCAGGCCAGTACTATTTTAATTTGGAACAATCACATTTTACTACTTTTACTTGGATAATCACATAATTACATAAATATAGAAAAGATCATTGAAGGGCTGGGAAGATGGTTCAGTGGTAGAGCACTTGCCTTGAATGCATGAGGCCCTGGGTTCGATTCCTCAGCACCACATAAGCAAAAAGAAAAAAGCCGGAAGAGGTGCTGTGGCTCAAGTGGTAGAGTGCTAGCCTTGAGCTGAAGAGCTGAGGGAAAGCACCCAGGCCCAGAGTTCAGGCCCCAAGACCGGACCGCCCCCCAAAAAAATCATTGAATAAAATGTGAGAATTAGCAATATTTTATGGTTTCTTAAAATAGCAATAGCATTCCTTTTATGAAATGATAGCAACTAAAATGTGCTTCAAAACAAGAAAAAAAGAATAGTAGAGTTCTTACATGAAGTATTAACGTGATTGTCAAAATCTTATCACTATTTTTTAAAGTAAATAATAGCGCGTCCACACACAGACACACACACACACACACACACACACACACACACACACACACACACACACACAAACATATCAACTTCAAATGGCTTCAAGTATAAGTTACCCTATTCCATTAAGACTCCTACTACATTCATGGAAAAGCAATTAACATTTGAGTAATATCTTAAATAGCTTAAAAATAATGACCCAATTTTAATGTTCAGATTTTGATCATTAAACTATGATTGTGTAAATGTTCACAAAAGAAGCAAAGGATAAATATATGGAAACTCCAACTTTCTCTAAATTGATTCAAAATACAAAGTTTAAAATCAGTGCAGATTTCACATCAAATAATGACCAGCTCAAATGTTCAAAATTTTATCAGTATACCATGTTATCTACTGACTGTTAAGTTGGGACTTATTAGCCTTTAATTTATATAAATTTAATTTATATTGATAAATCTATAATTAAAAGTGAAAATCTAGTTGGTGTGCTACTGGCTCATACCTTTAATTGTAGCTACTCAGGAGGCTGAGACATACAAGACTCAGTCGGCAGACATATTTGTGAAGATAAAACAAAGCCTCACTCCTGTACTGATATAATACTCATTTAAGAAACACATACTATGTACTTATCTAGGTACTAATGTATGTCAAGCTTCTGAGAATAGATTTAAAGTAAAAATGGTCACTTAAAAAACTTGTTTACTTTCAATGCATAGAGTATTCAAATGTTCTAATTCTAAATCTCTAAAGAAATGAAATAAAATTCTACAGTAAGATAACTTTGCCATCTCTCTTACATGTGTTCAAATATCTTCATTTGTCAAATTAATTATCTTCATGTATTTTATTTATCTATTCTGGAAATGATACTGGCAAAGACTTCAATTTGTAAAATTGGTTTAAAGGTTGCTTTTCCCATTCTTACTATACCTAACCATCTCCAGAAGGAGAAAAGTTACAGCTCCAGGTTAAATCCCTTGTGCTTTCCTTCAGGAAGTCTGCTGGGCACTTGAAGTAGAACTAAAAATGTCTCAGTTTTCACTTCCTACCATCATCTCACAAAGTAAGGCAAAACAACAAAGGTTATGTATATTCTATAATTCACAATTTATGCACCATAAGTGATTACATTTGTGTTTCACTTGAGAAGTTAAAAACAAGTCATAAAATGACCTCTCCTAAGAACTTCAGATTGAAATCTCAGTTCTGCTGATCATACCCTCAAGAGTTAAACAATCACAATCAAACAGAGAACAGACTATTGCCATAATGGAAAGCAAGGCTCCAACCTGAGGGAAACCAGTGTCTTATCTCCTACACTTGGAAATTACTTATTTGCTCTCTGTAATGGAAACCATTGTACCCTTGCAGCTAAAACAACAGTCATTAGTCTCTGGATTAGTCCACTGGATGACTTTAAGTTCTGAAACATTTTTGGGAGGTCGGTTTGCACTGAGGTCTGGTGAGAAGCAAAGTAATTGTACTGGATTCAGAAATCTGAATGTCTATTTGTAAAAAACTCGACCTGGAAAGGAACAATACAGAACTAAATCAAAGCTTGGCAAAAGTGACTCATATGCATCTCAAAATGAGTCATCACAAGCCCTATATGCTAATTCTCGAGGAGACAGCGTGAGGAGCACACGGAAAGCTGTTACAGAAAAGTCAGAACTTTAAAGCTTTTAGCCAAAGAATCAGAGGACCAGAAGGAAGAAAGCAGTGATGGAAAAATATGTATTAAGAGAGTAGAGGGAAATACTTAACTGCCTTTTCACTGTGAATGTGGGCCAGGTCAGAAAACAGATAGGAATGAGAATCCAAAGATCTTGATGACCTGGGGTTGTGCCACTAAAAAGAAAAAGCATGTACGCATTGACTGGGGACTCAGAAGAAAAGACATTGGTTCTCTTAAGAACCCCATGTGGCTCTGGATTAAAATAAGTATCCCTGAATAAATTGAAGGAAGTAAAGACAGAGATGTCAGGTCGACAGATTTCTTGTTATAATGTAACAGTCTATGTTTTACTAAAGTAAAAAAAAAAACAGATAGTATTTCTAAATATATGCACAGATAAGTCATGACCATAGTACAAGGATTGATTTTCACTTGTCTTGCAACATGAACCATATGACTTGATAGCTAAATGATACATGATTTATACCTGAGGCAAACATGGAGGCACAGAAAGGATAATGGCCCTATCAAAACTGGGACAGGAAGGCAGGGAAATGGGAAGGGCATAGGTTGGCATAATAGCTACATGAAGTTGAACATATTTCTAAAATTTTCAGATATCACAGTGAGAGATCATCAACTCGAGGAAGATAGATTTGGCTGAGTACCCACGACCCCACTGTGGCATCCAGAGAACAGACTAAGTAACAACGTGATACTAAAGGAACGTGACTCTCTACTCCTGGATCACGGATGCCCTTCCACTGTACCAAGCAGCCAGGCTGAAAGCACCACGGGGCAAATTACTTCATTCAAGAGAAGGGTAATAATCTCAGGGAAAAAAATGACATGTTTTCCCCCTTCTTTTCACAGGGAATAAAATAGAAAAAAAGTGGGCTAGAAGAGCAGAATCTAGAGAAGTGTTTAAAGTAGAATTAAAGAGAGATGTTTTGAGCTCCCATTCTCCACAATGTCTGCAGTTCTTGTAGGTAGGGTGGTGGGGATATTATTTATAATAGTCAAGGTGTAGGATCAACCAGGCTAATATTGATATGTGTAGATGGGGAAAATATGGAGTATCATTCAGCTATCAAAAGAGAACAAACACAATGAAATCTACCCATTCTGTGGCAAATCTGAACCATAAAACATTAAGTGAAATAAGTCAAGCAGAAAGACAAAATGATGCATGATCTTATTCACATGTGGAAGCTGAAGTAGGCGGTTATCCACTAAATTTTAGGTAAAGTAGAAGAGGGACTGGATAATGGCTCCCAAAATTACAATTTGAAAGGAAAAATGATTTGTTGTGCTCTACAGCTCATAATTTGCTACATACCTTACAAAGAATTAGAAGAGGAGAATTTGGAGAGTCTATAAACAAATCATAGATGTTTAAGATCATCACCCCTTACTCCATAAATATATACAACTTAAAATATACATTTTAAAAATGGATAACCCAATTTTTCTTTTTCTTCCAGAAAGAATCTGAAAGACCCAGTTTAATCAATTCCTTTCTTCTTCAGATAAAAATAGTACAGACATGGGCTGGGAAGGTAGCTCAGTGGTAGAGCGCTTGCCTTGCATACTTGAGGCCTTAGGTTCGATTCCTCAGCACCACATAACCAAAAAGGAAAAAGCTGGAAGTCGCACTGTGGCTCAAGTGGTAGAGTGCTAACCTTGAGCTGAAGAGCTGAGGGACAGCACCCAGACCCAGAGTTCAGGCCCCACCACTAGAACCCCCCCCCAAAAAAAATAGTACAAACACGCAATGCTTTAATAGGAATTAATAATGTATAATTTTCAAACTGTTCTAAGAACTGAAACAAATAAAGAGTAGCTTCCATATACTGATGACACATATTTTATATTTAATGGCAATAAGGACCTAAACCAAACACACTGGTTTTAAGTATAAATTGATGCAACAAATTCTAACTACTATACACAACAAACACATTTAAAGTTTCTTGGAGGTTATAAGAAAGAGTAATCAGCCAGGAGTCAGTGGATCATGCCTGTGATCCTAGCTACTGGGGAAGCTGAGATCAGAGGATAGTGATTCAAAACCAGCCCGGGAAGCAAATTCCATGAGACTCATCTCCAATTAACCATCAGAAAACTGGAAGTGGCAATATGGCTCAAGTGGTAGAGCACTACCTTGAACTGAAGAGCTGAAGGACAGAGTTCAATCCCAATGATGAAAAAAAGAAAGAAAAAAAGAGAGAAAGAAAGAGAGAGAAAGAAAGAAAGAGAGAGCAAGAGAAAGAGGAAGAGAGAGAGGAAGGAAGGAAGGAAGGAAGGAAGGAAGGAAGGAAGGAAGGAAGGAAGGAAGGAAGGAAGGAAGGAAGGAAGAAAGGGAGGAAGGGAGGAAGGGAAGAAAGAAAGAAGGGAAGAAAGAAGGAAAAAAGAAAAGGGATGGAAGGAAAAGAAAGACGGAGGGAAGGATAATTAGAAAAATGATAATTAAAAATTTTTCATCAGATCTAATCTTGAAGTACTATTCAGGTATACAAAAGAAGTATTTGGGGCTGGGTACAAGTGACTCATGCCAATAATCCCAGCTAATCCAATAAGAACATTAGAATACAGACTTCTGAGGATAGTGGTTGGAACCCAGCCTTGTCAGGAAAGTCCATCAGACTCATATCTCAAAAAACACTGGAAGTGGAGTTGTGGCTCAAAGGGTAGAGCACAATCCTTGAGCAAAGAAAGCCCAGGAACAGAGCTCAGTCGCTGAGTTCAATCCCCGAGTTCAATCCCCAGGAATGGCACAGAAAATATTTTGGAAATTACAATGTAATTACAATTTTAATGCGTTCTAAAGTAAGTTCTAAAGAATGAATGTAGAATTTTGCAAGTAAAAAAGTATTGGACAATTCACCAAAAATTTCAAGTAATATACAAACAAACAGAAAAGTACTTACCTGACATGTTATAACTCATATTTTTATTTGAATACTTCCAACAATTTTTCATATAAATTCTGTGACCTGTTAGAATTTTACTTGTGGAAGTTGAACTCTTTCTTTCTATATTGTCATTTCTATTGTGTTTCCCAAGACTTGCTGAGACAGACAGAAACTAGGCAATGTACAAATGACAAGGCAATGCAAAATGTCTAAACCATCACTAATTCATGCTCAGTCACACGCCCTGAATATCATGAGGGAAAAAAAAACTTATATATGATTGTTACTCCATAGTGTGTGGGCCAAACACCCACGACATTGACACAACAATCTGAAATACAAGTGGCAACACCTGAACAGCCCCACCAATCTAGTTCTACACCTACACTCAATCCACTCTGTTCCAAGAGACAGAGAGTACTTCTCTTCATCAAGTCATGGAGGCAGAAAGGCCAATGAGAAATCCATAAAAGGACATTTTTTTTTTTACTTTGCATTGCTCTTTTGCCTGTCTACATCATAGATTGCATCTGTCACTGCAGATAGTACACTCAATCTACTTTTTTCTCTTTCTTAATGTCTCCATAATAAAAATAAGAGACACAATAAAACTACTCCTCCTATCATTCAACCCTCCTCCTTTCCAATGTCTCTCCAAAGACAAATTTGTGATTTACTTCTAGGAACCCTTTCAAAACCTGTTTCCTGAAGACAACACAAATGAAATAGAGATGAGAAAGAAAGCTTGACTTTCAGAAAATTATTCTGAGACTCAACCTTAAGAGTTATACTTAGAGGTTGGAAATAAATTCCACTTTTCAACTTCATTTTCTTCAGTTCCTTGATAAATACCCTATACAAATATCCACATCAACTATACAAACATCCACATCAACTGGAACAATCAGTTAGTTCTGGTTTTCTACTATTTTAACCATCTTCCTTATAAACTTCCCATTCTGTCAGAATGAAAAGTATATAGGGAAGATGGTTAAAATAGTAGAAATCAACTTACAACCATAAAACCAAACTCCTAACCAGAACTCCTATATATAATAACTCTGTGGTCCCCTAAGTGTAATACGCATTTACTTTTCAAACTTTATTATGAAAAGGTAGTTTTACTACTGTTGTGGAAAGAAATTTTTGGTCTAAAGTTTTCTTTTTACCTTTCAGTAAGAAAATCAGAATACTGACTCCTTTCCTTAGCAATTCGGTCCCAGTCCTTATCATTGATTCCTTGGTATTCTTCTCACTGGCATTTCCAATGGAGCCTGAAATTAACTTCATATATATACACATATATATGTGTGGGGGGGGTGTGTGTGTGTGTAACAGAAGATATATATATGTGTATATATACACACACACACACACATATATATATATATATACACACACACACACACACACACACACAAACACACACACACATATATATATGAAACTTATTCTGTTTGGTTAAGTTAGTCTAGGTTTTGTTTGACTTTACGCAACATTTTTTTCCAAAATCAGCATAGCTGTAAAAGCAGTTTCACTCTGCTAGCAACACTACAGAACCCAAGAGAACTAGCGTAAAGAAAATGTTTACATTTAAGCTTCTCTCATGAATTAAAACAGATTTTAAAGATAGGTAAAGAATGGGGTTTATGTTTGGGATGAAGAAAAAGACAAAGGAAAAAGTACCTTGATCAAATGTTTGGGGAATAAAACACTCAACAGTGTCAGAACAAGTTACCTTTAAATTATTCAGATTACTCAAGCTTTATAGATGTTTAATGTAAATGAAAAGTAAAATCAAATTAAATGCTTCCAGCAGGAGAAAAAGAAGTAAAATTTGTAATTTTTTATAAAAATGGCTTCCCTGAAATTATAGTCCTGATGGACTTGTCCAGCCTAGTCTTAAGTATACAGAAAATTATTGTTTATTTTAAACAAATGTAGCTAGAAAAATGTTATTGTATCTTCCCTTCCCTTCTCCCCCCCAACCCCCTTTCTCTCTCTCTTTCTCTTTCTCTACCATTTGGGAGCATGCTGATTGAAACAGGTTCATTTATCTTATCTGACAGCTAGACAAAATTATATTTTGAATATTTTTTATCTCTGATTACATAAGAATGCAGCAACATCTGGTTTGCTAGCATAATCACACGAAGTTATTGAAAATAATTTTTAGCATGCTTAAGTATTACATTCTGTATTTAACAGCTCTTTTTAATTCATCATTCAGAAAAAATAAATTATACAAATCATTTGTAGAAGTATTAATTCTATTTTTTAAAAAGCAAAAATTACTAATTCACTTTTAGAACAGTTCAGATTTTAAAAAAGCAATATCGCTTCTCCAAAATAGGAATTTCAGTCTTTCAACTAGTCTTTCATTTTTTAAGAGAGATTACATATACATATATATATATATATCCTTATATATATATATATATCCTTTATATCCTTTAATTATGGAACCAAGCATATCTCATAGTGAAAAATCAGTTCTTTAAGAGTACACAAATATTTGTATTATATTACAAACTTATCTTTGAAGGGTAAATTCCCACAGGCCAAGTTTAAAGTTATACCAACTCATAGTACACACATACATGCCACAGCTAACAGAATACTTGGCTTCAAATTATTCCTGGAACCAATATTGTTGCATCATGTATGTGAATTGTGTAATTTTTTTCTCATCACATCTAGTAAATTTGCTAAATATTACTTAACACTGCACTGTATTTGATAAGAAAAGTTCATTCAAGATAAAGGTATCTGAATTTCTCTATTCCTATTCTCTATCTTAATGTTTCCTCTTAACAATGGTACTCTTTTCTTAAATTGTCACTTCTAAAATACATAATTTTCTCCAAGTCTTACAAGTATTTGACTTAGGTCAATGTGCATTGGAGAAAGAGGGAAACTGTGTCTATCCTTAAAGGTTAAGCATACAGACTACATTTTATAGTCCATGCATATTTTGTACACATACCTACATAAGTGTGGATATTAAATCCAAGTACTAAATGCCTTTGTGGCATTTTTACCTGGCAGTCACTGCAGGTGCTCCAGTTTTCTTTTGTATATCACAAATTCTTAGACAATCATTCTTTTCAGAAGAAGTCAGAGATTTAAAAAGATAGCATGATATGCATGAAATAACCTGACAGAATGACTCTAAATGGGAGACCACAAAGACTGAAAGCAAAAGATATAAAATGCAATATCGATCTTGCAAAAAGATTGGAAACAAAGAAGAGACAGAGAGAGGAGAGAGACAGAAAGACACAAAGTTGATTCAAGCCACTGTGTTCCACTTTGTTTATGTGAGGTGAGTTGACAACACTTATTTTCCTTATCTGACTCTTACATAAAATGTCCAAATCTTTTTCTCGGTGCATTATGTTACATGGATCTAATGTACTCTACAGAACCAGCCTGTGAAATAGACATCTCAGTCCTGGGATTCAGTGAGTTGACTGAAGTTAAAGGTATGATATAAAGTCGCAAAGCTGTTTTAAGACAGTCTCTTGAATTCACATTCATTGGATTTTTAAGGCCCATTTTTTTAAATCAATAATCTCATGATACAATCACACTTATTAAAGTTTATGCTGTTTAAATCATAGAAAGCATTTTTCATAGGATGTTTACCACACTGTATGCACATCCATATTGCAAACTATGAGTTATCTTAAAATAAACACTCTCATAAATACTCATGTAGTACAGGGTATAAAAAATGTGAGGAATCCCAGTCATAAATAAATTTATATTTTCTACAAATATATAACAAAAGCTGGGCACCAATGGCTCATGCCCTTAATCCTATCTATTTAACAGTCTTAGATCAGAGGACTACAATTGAAAAACAGCCTAAGGAGGTAAGTTTTTGAGACTCTTATCTCCAACTAATTACCAAAAAAGCTGGAAGTAGAGCTGTGGCTCAAGTGATGGAGTAGTAGCCTGGAGCAAAAGTTGCTCAGGACAGGTCCCAGGCCCTTAGTTCAATCCCTAGGACTGGCACCAAATACACACACACACACACACACACACACACACACACACAATATAAATGGCACATATATACATATATATGTCTCAACAGACAAAAATCAAAAGGGCATTCCATAATACAATGAATCGCATAGAATATATAACAAAAGCCAACTACCAGTGCATTATGCCTTTAATCCTAGCTCCTTGGGAGGCTGAGATTCATAGAAATTCATTTCAAAGCTATCTCAGGCAGAAAAGTCAAAAAATTTCATCTCCAAAATAACCAGCAAGAAGCCAGGCTCAAAATATTGTTTAAATGGTAGCGAACTGCATGTGAGCCAGCAAACCAACACAAGAATAAAACCCTGATTTCAAACCCCTCTACTAGAAGAAAGCAAAGGACACAACAAAAAGGAATGAAAAATCTGAGAGCAGAAGCCAAGAAGAAAATAAAAGGTAAAACCCGATAAAAACATAAAAACTAAAGTTAGTTTGTAGGTCTTAACTAGCATATCAACATTTTTGCTTTTGTCAGTTAGAATCTCAGAGCACTGTAGTGGCAGAAGACAAATGTACTACTGCTTTTTTGAGTATCGTTAACATAAGAATTCCATTGAGTAACTTCATTAATGTGATTTATAAATAAATCTCTGAGCAAAACAAATGATCTTTGTGGTTTGAACCCTCTTAACTAAATTAAATATAGTTCCATCATCTATCTGGTTGATTGATTGATTGATTGATTGATTTTTTTTGTCAGGCATGGTGTATGAACTCAGGGTTTGGGCACTGTTCCTAAACTTTTTTGCTCAAGTCTAGCACTCCACCACTTTGAGTCACAGCACCACTCTGTTTTTAGGTGGCTAATTGGACATAAGAATCTCAAGGGCCAGGACTGGCTTGCTTCAAATAGCCAATAGATCTCAGCCTCCTGAGTAGCTAGGATTACAGGACTTAGCCACCAGCACCTAGCTATCTGATTTTTTTATAGCCCTCAAATTACAAAAAATTTCTGTAGTATCACATTCTCTTCTTCAGGAAAGTATCTTCATTTCTTTATTATATGAAAATATTACATTTCTCTTAATCTTTGTTTTCCAAATCATTAACTGCTCTTACTGCTAGAACTTTGCACAAGCATTCCTACAACCCATTTTTCCATTTCTACAGCTTCTGTTGGCTAAAGATTGAAGATCTTTCAGACCCACAGGGCTAGATGTTAACCCATAAGGATGAGAGAAGCCTCTTCCCTACAAGCCAAGCTCTTTTTTAATAACAATGCACTGATACCCCATCTAATGCTAAACTAAGAACCTGGGTTTCAGTATTTATATAGCTCCTAATTATCCTTCTCCATCTCAAATCTATAGAGCCTGATCATTGATATGTAGTTTACGACTTTCTAATATTTCATATTCCAACTAGTGAAGTAATATGAAGACATTCTCCACGCTAACTCACTCTGTGTAAAATTAAAACAGAAATTCACCCTTATCCATATTGCCAAATCCAGTGAACAATTATCTTTTCTTTATTATTCGTTAACCACCTCCACAGGAATGTGTTTGGGTCTGTGCTGAGCTCCTGATGACAGAACTTGTAGCAGCACATTCCTAGGGCTGCCCACTAAGTCTGCCTAACTCCTTTCAAAGGTGACTTGTGTGAGGAAGTCATTTCAGGTTCCACTTGTGCCCTACCTCTCACCAGATCTGACTCTGTTCCTAAATCCTCAAAGCTTCCTGACCTGGGCTTGTCCTTTCGAGCACTTACATGCAATTACACCTAAATAACTAATGTAGATATACTGCTTAAAACCTATGTCTTGCAGTGACACCATAAAAACAGAGGCTCTTCCTGCTGTGTAATACACCTTGTATTCTCAGCACCCCACAGATAGCTGGTTCAAATGAACAGTCAGTGGAGGATAAAATTAATAAGGTTGTGGTGTTAGGGTTTGGTGAACTACAGAAATAGAGGTCTCCTGAGCAACAGGCATGAAGTTCAACAAGGGAAGACAGGGAAAACGCACAACAGCAATACGACCATCATTTATCAAGCAATGAAATAAATCTAGACAGTGTTCTGAATTGTATGTATGTCAGCTCATTTAATCCCCACCATGACTCTGAAAGGAAAGCATCATTGTTATGCCCATCTTAACAGAGGAAAGTGAAACTCAGGAAGAAGTTAAAGAACTTTTCTGGTCTTATCTACAGGAAAGATTGATGCTTTCTTTATCCAGTTCTTAAAATTACGCTCTTGCTGGTATTCTTCTTTGCCTTTCATGCATACACATTTTTTGCTACTGTGTTTTTTTCATCCTTATTATATCCAATAAAAATCATCCGCAAATCTAGGGATAAATGTAATGGTAAAACTTTGGAATCATTTATAATAATTTTATGGAAATAAATTCTGGCATGTGAGAAAAAGGAATAAAGAAACATAGTAGTATTCATTATTCAATACATATATCTGCTTTATAAATGAGGAAATGTTGAAATCTCCTTGATACATAGTAATCCTCTGGGCACAAAGCATATTTAATATGTAAACAGAAGGAAAGGAAAGTTGACATAGAAAGAGTGATTTTAAATGCTGAAGCCATTCCTTGCAAAAACAAAAACAAAACTTAGTAGTATCTTTCTGTGGGATAGGGAATATGTGAAGTGGATCTCTGTAGTCCAGGATGGTCTCAAATTTATGATCCTCCTACTTCAACTTCCTAAACACTAGGATGGAAGGTATAGAAAAATGTGAGAGGAATTTATTGGAGATGTTTTTATATTTTTACAAAATATGTTTGTCACTTTCTCTCTAAATCATCACAAAAGAATAATTAACCGGGGCTGGGAAGGTGGCTCAGTGGTAGAGCGCTTGCCTTGCATGCCTGAGGCCCTGGGTTCGATTCCTCAGCACCACACAAGCAAAAAGAAAAAAGCCGGAAGTGGCGCTGTGGCTCAAGTGGTAGAGCGCTAGCCTTGAGCTGAAGAACTGAGGGACAGCACCCAGGCCCAGAGTTCAGGCCCCACAACTGGACCAAAAAAAAAAAAAAAGAATAATTAACCTATACTATCTTTTTACATATTACCACTTGTAGTATTGTCTTAGCCCTTCAAGGAGGATGAAGTGCAAAACTTCTTACAAAGTCAAGTATCTGTTGAACTCTAATAAGTCAAGTGGTTGTTTTTTTATTGTTACCTTCAAGCAGGAGTATTATATTATTTGTGTATGTTTGTGAGCATATGTTGTGCATACATACACAGGTATGTTGGACATTGAACCCAGAGTCACACTAGTGAGGCAAGTTCTCTGCCTCTGAGTTTTATAGATGCTTGTGGGTATTGTATGCTACTAAGTACTACCATTTTATGTGACATTTTTGTCATTTTATTTTTTTATATTTTTATTATTATAGAGTTTACATGCAGAGAGGTTACAGTTAAGTGAGTCAGGTAATGAATACAATTATTTTGAACCACGTCTTCCCTTCCCATGCTCTCTCCCAGTTTTTCCCTACTGTCTCCGTCCATAAAACATACAGTTCATTTTCCACATAGTATCTTGTGAGTATCACCATATTTTTGACATTTTAGAAAAAAGGAATGCTATCCTACTCCTGGTTTGTTGAAATAGATCTCCCTAGTAAGCTAAAATAGATCTGTCTAGAGAAGTTATATGGTTTTTTTGACAGAGCTTTGTTGTACCAAGATCATGCCTGGAATTAGACATGACAATTCTCAAGTATAAGACTGAGATATTACCTAGTAGAAGGTATTCTGGGCTACAAATTTGCTGTGTTACTAAGGACAGCTACTCTCCACAAAGTTTTGCAAGGCAACTAACATGTAGAAAACTGTACCTTTTAATATGAGTTCTACTCTTTTATTATTCCATACACAGTTACAGAACAGTTTTCAAGGGCACTTACATCTGTCTTGCAACAGTAACTTCAAACACAGCTCCCATGTCCAGATTTTTCTTGTAGGTCCATAAAGCAGATTCCAGCAGTTATAAAAACTATTTTTCAAGCATTAAATTCTATCCCTTAAGTATGCCCTGGTACAAATAGTAAGAGAACACTAAGTTTTCTGACTTTTAGAACTCTACTTGAAATATATGTCTTTACAATTGGCAGCAGAGGTTACCAGTGATATCATTTATAAAGTACAAATGTTGTTTCACCTACCTAAAGAATCAGCTAATAAAAACAGATTCAGAGATACTTGCATTAGTATAAAACTAATAAAAATTTGCATTCCTCACATGCTATTCTCCTCTTCAGTGTTACTGATCACCTCACTTCCCTTTTTACCTAATTCCCATTCTTACAGTCAGGTCTAGGTATTACACAAAGACAAATTTGCATTCATGTTTGCTAATTATGGACCACAATGTTCTGCTTCTCAACCTTTTTAAAATGGACTTTTGTGGGTTTTTTAATAGACAAATGACATTTACTTTAAATGTGCTTGCTCGTAAAGTACTCTACCTGTTCATACTAAATTTTAAAAGAATGATCAAGTCACTAATTTTGGTTTTCTACAGAGGGTTTGATGAAAGACAGCTTTGTGGACCTGATGCTGTAGATGAACTGAACAGATAAGTCGTCCATTCAGGACAGAGAAAGGAATGAAAGAAGTTTACAGGGATATAAAGCAGATGACTGACTTTAACTCTTAATGAATCAATTTCTTTGTATGGTGTGTTTTAACATTGTGTTAAGACATGGTCCTACTTAAATTCTATGTCCAGAAATTTATATTTATTAATGACTCTTATTGACTAATACATTGGCCTTTATACATAAATACATTTATAACTCAATATGTGTTAAAAAATTAAGTAAAAATTAAAAATTATAAAAGTAAAGATCATTATTTTACCCAACGAAGAATTGATAGGCTGCTACCTATTTTAAAAAATGAGAGTAATTACTAAATTACTAAAGAAAGTATTTTCAAAACTGTTCAGAGAACCAGCAAGCACTGAGCTACTGGCCACTATGACCAAGTAGTACATGTCAAACAGTATTTATTTACTTTTGGCTTTATGATAGTATTTGAAGGAATGTGTACTGCAGAATTCATTGGAGAACTGACTAGGTTTTAACACATGGATTTTCTATGATGTCATTTATCCTAGCTCTCCTCCCCCCTCCCCCCCACAAATGGCACCCACATGAATGTTTAAATCAAGCAATGTATCTACTGAAACTTGAAGAGATCAGTAAGGTTGGGACAGATGGTGGGAGAATAATGGATGGGTGACATTGATTAAGATGCACTGTACTCATAAACGCATGTTCAATTCAAAGCCTTTGGTGTAACTCCTTAGAGAGGGAAAAATAAACTTAATTTTTAAAATGATGCCTTGCCAGGTGCCAGTGGCTCACGCCTGTAATCCTACTACTCAGGAGGCTGAGATCTGAGGATCACAGTTCAAAGGCAGGCCAGGCAGGAAAGTCTGTGAGACTCTTATTTCCAATAAAGCACCAGAAAACCGGAAGTGGTGCTGTGGCTTAAGTGGCAGAGTGCTATCCTTAAGGTGAAGAGCTGAGGGAGAGCGCCCAGGCCCAGAGTTCAAGCCCCAGGATAAAAAAAAAAAAAAAGGAAGAAAGAAAGAAAGAAAATGATGCTGTACAAAATTAATGACATGAGGATACGAGAGAAGATTGTTTATATATACAGTTTGTATACCATGTAAATAACTTAATCACACCTCTGTGAAAACAAGCACACATATACACCCACAATATGAATATGGATAACCAAACTAAAAACATAAGTATGAAATAGTCTATGAGTATGCGAACAAGCCACTGTACTATAACACACTGAGTAATTTCTATGTGTTAACTTTATGTCACCATGTTCATTGTGAGTATATTTATAAATAGAAAATAGAATAAATACGATTTTCAGAATCTACCATAAGATACATAAGGATGAATGAATGGGAACCAAACACCGCCGTTACTAAGGCTCAAGTAAAAATCAAAACATCATAAAAGATAACATTGAGATAATAGGGAAAAATTCATCCCAGACTAAAATATATCAAACAGGAAAAAAGTTCAAAGAAAGAAGATTACTGAAACAAAAGCACACAGAGTCCTGTACTGTCCTCTGACAGTGATACTGTAACTCCTTTGTTCATTTGTAACAAAGCAGGTTAATATCTCATTTATAAACCTAATGCTTTCTTTCATACACCATTACTTTTGTTGTTGTTCCATCTCAATACTCCTGGAATTCAAGGTAGAACACACACACACACACACACACACACACACACACCACTGCTATCTCACAATCATCTATTATTCAAGAAAGGTCTCATTGAATAAACGTCTGCTCAGAGGCTCTAAGCAAATTTCATTTCTGAACACTACTGTCTGCAGCCCAGCAGGCGATTTCACCAAGATAAAATCACACATTTAATCAAATGCACCAAAGGTAAGGGGGTGGGGGGACTTGCTAAGTTTGCTTAATAACGTCAAGTCTCAAAAAATGCAATGATGACAGCATACTAATTTTTAGTGCTCTCCCTTCTCAGAGTGTTTTCAACAATAACTGAGGTCACACCAACCTTTCCTCCATAGTACATGGGAGTTCTTCTAATTAAGGTTTTTGACAACCTTTAAAAGTTCTTCATGTGGTACACCGATTTGTATTTAGAAAATGAAAACTCAATACAACTTTCTAGTTGAATAAGAAACATGAGTAACAATACATTTAGGATTCTACACTTCTATAAATAACACTATTTTATGTTGTATGATTAAGTCTTTGCATTAGCCTGTACTTAGACTCTGGATTTTTTAATATTAGATTCATATCAGATGACTATGACTTAGAAAACACTGTGATTGGATAGATGATATCCAATCATATATAACTTTCCATAGGTTCATATTTTAATTATTCACATTTAATATTTTCATTTGATTCCTTGGGCAAATATAAAGCTTGATAATTTCAAGCATTCTACTTGATGCACTTTGAGATATTCTGCCTCTAAACAGAAGGTTTACTTGAATAAACATATATTCTCATCTGACGCATGACATAATGAGTACACTAACAAAGGAAACTAATTAATATTTTAAACAGATTTATGCATACATATCTATAAATCCATTTTTTCCTTTCACTTCTGTTTGCACTTATTTTATGCTGTATTTATTCGGATGCTATGATTTTGTTTCTTCAGTTTCTTTGCAGATAACTTATTCTGTGCAATCTCCACTTTCCATTTAGAACCAATGTGTTCCTTTCCAGCAAGGACAATCTTAACATGGTCAGTACAGCTCATGCATGAGTTAAGACAACCTTGAACACTGTCAGGTGGAACATTTTGAGAGTTCTGTTTACATGGATGTGGTCTGTAGGTAATCTATGTGAAACTTATAAGATCAGCATTATTCTCTGCATTTTTAAGCATATGCAGGAAAAATTCATCACTCTGAGTCACCAAACCAGAATCTATCTCTCCTGTTTGGCCTTGCTCAGTGGCAACTGAACCATTAAAAGAGAATGCCACATCGTTCTACTGTAAAGTCACATTTTTTTAGATGTTTGGGTTCTTTTTGTTTGTTATTTGTTTTTGTTTCTAACCTATGCAGAGCCTTGATGACTTCTTAGGGTTTATTAAAATATATCTGAAGATTTGAACCCTTCTATTTTTATGATCTTGTAGTTTTTCTGGGCACAGTGAGTAAAGAATGATTGCCCATGATCCTCGGTCCACTTTTAAGAAACAAATTCAACCCACTGTCAATTATTTTCCTAAACATTTCTCCAAAGGGTAGATTTGGCTCAGTTAAGAAGGGAGCACTATAGTTACCAGCCACTCTTCCATTTTGTGTGAACAGTGTCCTCTCAATTCAGCCTTCCCTTCTCCAAGTTAACAGTCCATCCTTCTGGAAGAACAGAAAATACCCTCACTGACTGCCTAAAACTGATGACACAGGTTGAGAATTAATAATTTATCCCAATGCTTGGGGCCAGAAAAGCTTGGACTTTTTGTTTGTTTGTTTGTTCTGTTTGTTTGCAACATCTGAAAATACATAATAAGATACGATGGGGATGAAACCTAAGTATACACATAAATTTCATTTATGCTCCAATATACTTTATACATACTGAATGACAGTATTTTTTTTTAAAAAGATGAGTATGTGCTTTTGTTTTATTGGCATCTAATGATATGTCAGATGAGAAATTTTCTCTCTGAGGGTTCATATTGGTGTCTCAAAAGGTCTCAAATTTTACAGTTAAAAAAATTTCAGAATTTCTGCTTAAGCATTGCTCAAAATGTAGTCACTCCAACGTGGTGAAAGGGAAACAATTCAGTAACTAGACAGAAAAAGTGATATATACAGAGTATGGCTACCACTGAAGAAAAAGCTTAGTGCTAGAAAAGGTATTAAGCTGGTTTGATGCCCAGATAAACTTCCATTCCTCTCCAGGTTTCCTTAGGTAAAAACACAACAACTACCCAAAGGTAGCTGCAGGTGTCTTCAAAATTAAAACAAAATATGTTATCATAAAATCATAAAATATGCATCCTTTCAGAATGACTGTACAATAATATTTAACTGTGATGCATGGAAATTACTGAAAATCAAATTTCATTACAATTGTCTAAAACTGAAAAAGAAATCTAGATATCATTTTAAAAGAAAATGGCTTCCACGGTTGTTCCTCCATATCAACTACTATGAATAATACGAAGGGAACTTACAGGCAACTTCCAATAAATACTTAAAGTCAATATAAAGTAAAGGGGGAAAAAGGCTAGATACACACATGCCTGTGTTAGTACAAAACTATTTCTCAATAGGTTCTCCTTGAAGTCATAATCAGTATTCTGAGTCAAGGTTCAAATAACCACCATCAGCCATTGACAAATAAGGAAACTAAAAAATTGAAGGGGGGAAAAAAAGATGCTAATATAAACCAGTTGGCCCTTCTCTTCATGCCAAGAAGAAAATCTCATACAAAAAGATGACTATCAGTCAGGACCATTTCCTCTTATCCAAAAGTATTTATTTGGAAGCGCTTTGAGGAAAAGAAAGGGCGGAGGGCGGGGGGAAGAACGAAACAAACCAAAACAAAACAAAACAGGAGACTGTTGAAAAATCTCTTACAGGGTCAGCTGTCAATGGAATGCATTTTAGTATTCAAGTTACCCACCCATGCAGAACATCAAAAACTGGGCTTGAGTCTCTCCCTATTCTCACAGGCTCAGGCTACTGTGAGTCACTGGGGTTGTCCTGAATAGTAACACACTCTGGCTCTGCGGGATGCATAAACATCAACACAAGCTGATCAAACAGAAGGGGGTATCTTTTTTTCCCCACTTGGCTCTTATTTTCTTGGGTCATACTTTCAACTACTTATCTCTGGTACAATTTAGTCAGTTCATTGTCCAATATGCAGTTTATTTTTTATGCATTTCATGTCCTACTTACTATGTGAAACCTTTCCCTTTTCAGGTTAATTTAGATGTTTATTCTACACTTTTGGACTTTGTTTTTACTAATATTTTACTCTTCATGGTAACTTTGGGGAGCTGAATTTTAAGAGTTCCTTTGGAAACGCATACCCTTCAAACAACAGAGAAAGCTGTACATCTTGAATTTGATTACAGCATTACAGAAAAGTCTGCAAGATGCATGGACAACATATGAGAAGAGGATTAGCTGTTTAATTTTAAATGTCTTAAGTTTGAATTGTTAATTTTATCTTATATATGATTTAAAGTCAATCTTCAGGCACAGTGTCGGTGAACATCATAAATATTTCATTCATTCTGTCACAATATTTGGTGGTGAATTAGTAACATTTTAAGATTAAAAAGAAGCTCTCAGAAACAGATATTTAAAAGGTTAGAGAAAAGAGGAGAAGGAAAGAACATAGGAGAGACAAATTAAGGAACACAAAACCTTTCTCAACCTTTTAAGAAAATGCTATTGTTTTTCATAGCTCATCAAGAACTCTTCAATTAAGAAAATGATATTTAATTTAGCTAAGTTTTCTTAATGATGGTGCTCAAGGGTATTTCTAATAACACAATGACTAATAATAACAGGTATCATGCACTAAAATACTCATTCAATCAGATAATATTATAGTCACTTCTTATTCTCCCAAAACCAGCAATTTGGATGTTATCTCCATTTCACAGGCAGTTGGTAAAGTTCAAAACTTGTACA
Source organism: Dipodomys spectabilis (assembly GCF_019054845.1). Lineage (NCBI taxonomy): Eukaryota > Metazoa > Chordata > Mammalia > Rodentia > Heteromyidae > Dipodomys > Dipodomys spectabilis. Next base: position 19,985,613 of record NW_024870720.1, on the reverse strand, counting down.
TAGGCGATCATATTCAAGTATCTCCACCACAGAGATCATATAGGCCTTTTTTGAAAAGTTAATAATGAAGAACAGTTCCCATCAGTATCTATTTATAACCTAGAATTTAGTATCTACAATACTATAACAGCAACAATCAAGGTGTTGAAGGTTGAAGACAATAGGTACTATAGATATATGTGTGTGTAAAGAAATATATATACTTACAAGTTTTCAGATAGTTATTAAAGCATCTTATTCAGAAGTAATTCAGTTAGTTCTCCAGTTAAACTTAAGCATCTAGTAAAGCTAATCTGTATGTGGAGCTCCTTTTACTCCTCAGGCCTATCACCAGTCACAAACAAGCTGAGCTACAGTATATAATTACCAGAAGATCCTTTTCACTGAAATGGCTTGTTGTGGTGCTTAGATAGTGATTAACAGATTAAGTGTGTAGTGAGTCGTCTTGATATCACTTCAGAAAAGTGATTTCCTCCCTAATAATTCCCAAGATACATAAATATTCAATTAGGGTCTTTGAACCTAATTTTAATTGGGTATTCGTTTCTCACTAGTCAACTTCAAACTTAGCCCAAGCTAACAAAGGTGTTTTTATTCATTCTTCCTATTAAAAAGGGCTATTGAGTCTCCACAAGTTTTGAAATACCAAAGTAAAATAAAGATTATAATTTATTTGAAACATGTAAGTTTAGCCACAATTTAAGGTATATTCTAATGCAATAATGTGAAACATAACTACATACATAAATCACATAGGGAATTAGTAAAAGCTTGATAGGACCCTCATGAGACCTTAGTAATAATGACGATAATAATAATATTTATTATTATTATGCAGCATAAAATGATTAGCTCTTACTATGTACCAAAAACTGTCTTAAATGCTTATTATATATTTTCTCACTACATATTTACCACATACTATAAACATGGTACATTTTTTTAAAAATAGGAAGTGGAGCCATACCTAAACCACCAGCCTTGAGTGAAAAAACTAAGAGACAGAGGCCATGTCCTGAGTTCAAGCCTCAGTAAGTACTAGCCCCAAAACAACCAACCAACCAAAAAACAACAAAAATCAAAATAAAAGATATAAGGGTAAAAATTATAGCTGAAAATGGAGACAGTAATATTAGAGTCTTGTCTAAAATCAAACAGCTTCTCAAAATCTAGGCATGTTCTAGCATGTTCCTCTTCATTTCCATACGTTTCTATATAAAAGAGTATCTACTCCTTTCATACATTTTCTATTTCCAACTTGACTCCTTTGCTGCCACCCTAGGACCTGTTTGAAGAGGAGACATTTCACTATCGGAACTTTAAGAAATAGAACTTCGTGGTTCTCCCAATTAAATGATTTTAAAAAACGTCCAACTTGCTGGTGCTTTACAAAGATTGAACATCTATTTGCTTGCTTATTCTAAGTAGTTTCCTTTATGGTAAAATGAGTGATGTTTACACAAAAGGAGGCAGATCTAGGGAAAAAGCTTAACACATTTTATCAGAATTATTTTATACCAATAGAAATTAGTGAGTTAGATGTCTTTTGATCATGTTGCCTACAGATATCAAAATTAATGTATTGATAAACTGGGGAAATCTGAAAACACAAGAATATACAAGGGACAAATGTCACAAGGTATCAAAGCAATGATGTCATCACATATCATATTGTTTCTGGAAATCTCCATAGTTGTTAAAATATAAGAGTGAATGGCAACAGATGTCTAAGCATCATTAAGAAAATGTTATTTTCTCTTGGTGGACCCTCTGAAAGGATCTGAGAGCCACATTATTCACCAAAACTTGGAGACCACTGAGACAACAACATTATTCTGGAATACAAGGCTTACAAAACAAAAATATTCAGTTAGGCAATTCATTTTCTCATTCCAAGGACGGTTTTCAAAACATGATTGCCATTAACAATATTCCACTTAAATGACTGAATAATATAGGGCAAATTCTTACTTCATTTGCTTTCAAGTACTCGTACAAAGATATTGATAAACATTAAAATCAAGTTACTGCTGTTTTAATGTCAGTAAGACAGGCAAAGAATGACTGATTAAAACCTATTATAGGGGTGCATTTGACTCAGTGGTACAGTGATTGTTTAGTATACAAAACAATGTGGGTTCAATCCGTAATACTACAAAAAATATCAAACAGCCCTCCCACCAAAAAAATAAGACTTATGGAATGTATCACTACCCAATACAGAAGAACTAATCTCCACATGCTCAGCCCCCAAAATAAATGGAGAAGTGCAAGTACATTGGAAAAGGCTAACTCATTTTCTTTTGAATAATTTATGGGGGGTGATAGCATTAGAAGATTTCACAATTAAAATATTTTATTTGGATATAGAAGAGTGATTTTATTGTTACTCAGACCAGGATAAAATATTAAATATTTGGAGAAAACCTATACATCTTAGTAATCATGCATGCTATTTATGAAGATACAAAAACTACTTTCTAAACTGCCAATAAGCATGAATACCAAAATCACAATGAATGAAAAATCTGGACTCTTCTCTGCATGGATAAACATGTATTTGTGTGTGTGTGTGTGTGTGTGCATGCATGTGTTTGTGTGTGCATGCATGTGTGTGTGTGATTGTGTGTGAGAGAGAGACAGAGAGAGAGAGCTAACAAAGGAATAGTATCTGGAGGACCTTACACTTGACTGTTTTATTTTATTATAAAATATGGTATTCTTTAAACAAATGAATTTGCATAAAAGCAAAAGATCTAAATGCAACAGTAGTGTCAGTGTTTACATGTCCTTGGGGGCAAACAAATCCTGAGTTACAATATAGCCTCAGTCTTCAGAGTTCAGCTCAAAGAGAGCAAATGCATATTTTGAATGGAATGCAAATGTAACTAATCAAAGGCAAGAATAGCCATTTGCCAAACTTAAAGAAGGATTTTCTTGCTGTAATTCCCAGTGTTCTCATCTTGATTCAGACAGTACTAAATTAAAACAGCATAACATTTCTTTAAATCACAATTTGTTCCTAAATGTAAAAATTGCTATCAGTGTACCTTGCTGATTTCTGCACCTATATATCCCATTTTTAACAGTAACTGTCACTTCTACTTAACAGTCCTTTTCAAAGAGAGTTTCAACCAAATCTAAAAGTGGTCCAAATCAAATCTGAGAAATAATACAGTTTTGTATTATATCATTTCATTGACTTCAAGCCTTATGATTTTATAATCTTTTAAATCTACTATTTATGATTTCCTTGGGTATCATTTGCAAAGGGAATCAAAGGTAAATCAAGTCCATAAAGCAATTTGCCTATCCTGCATACTAGAAACATTGCCAGACACAGCAGCTGGAGCCAGGAAGTCCCATACTTGCTATTATTCCCTCAGGATAGGAATATTTAAATCTGCAAGATGTACAAGAACATTAATAAGAAAATCACTTCTGAAAGACCCTCCATTCATATACTTGAAGAAGGCTCTTAATTTGAAGGAGAATCATCACTCTATTCAACCTCAACAAACATCAAAAGCATTTTACTCATCAGACAAATCACAGGTTGGCTTACCACTTCTCTGCCCAGGGATGCCTGATGCAGCCTAACATCTCTATCTGAAAAAAAAAAATCAAGTTGTTCATATAACCCTTCCTCCTGAACATTCCTCCTGCCCAGTATGTAGTAACCCAGTCAATCGTACAGTCCAATGGAGCAGGTCATTGAATATTTAGTGAAAAAGTAATGCTATGGAATGGCATTCAAACACTGCCACATTCACCTTCAGCTAAAGACAGTGCAATGCACTGACGGATACAGCTCTAATGACATCAGGACCTGTGGAATGTATGACTGCCTCGAACTGCATGCTGCTAGGAAACAAAGAAAAGATCTGATCTTTTTTTTTTTTTTTTTTTTTAGTATGTAAAGATTGGGAATCGCAGTGATCAGACCTTCTAAAATGGGAGCAAAGCAATCAAATCCTCAAAAACATTTACAAGTGTAAAGACAAATGAAACAGAGACAGGTAAAGCTAGATTTTCATGACTGAAATCACAACTACCTAAGTTCTCTATTAGGGTCGCCACTAGCAATCTCTCATAAAAACTTAATCAAAATCAGGCATCACTGATTCAGGAGTTTTCTCCTGCAACATAAGCTTTCCAAGAGGTCAAGATAGAAGGAGGAGCAGAAGGAGGAGGAAGAGGGGGTGGAGGAGGAGGAGGAGGAGGAGGAGGAGGAGGAGGAGGAGGAGGAGGAGGAGGAATGATTTTTAAAAATACTGATTTACATAACTTTTTTTAAACTAATCAGACTGTAGCCATTTGCTATATTCACCAAAACATTTAGTCTAGAATTAAGGGGTTTGATCATTTATTACAGTCTAAAAGCAGTTCTCTTTGCAAAAGTAACATTGGGAAAAAAATATTTATCCTTACATGCTCTTGACCTTACTTTGGATACTTTAAAAAGAAAAGATGAGACTCAAAAATGCTAAGAGGGATTTCAACACAAATACCTATCAGTTTCACAAACGATCTGGTACCCGCTTTGGGTGATAGTATAAAGGAATTAGCAGTACTATTTGCAATCCTCGTTCAGATAATTCAGGCAACAGAACTCCAGATCAGTTAGTGCCACTGCAGATTGAACAATTTATTAGGGAAATCTGACTAAGCTCTGATCGCTCCTAGAGAAAAATACAAGATACTCTCCACATTGAAAAAGAAAACCGCTAAAGAAGTGTTTCTTTGCAGATTCTCTTCATGGCATTCTTTAACTAGTGATGATGACACTAAAATTAGCAGACAGCCTATTTACTTTGGAGCACAACACAGAAGGCATCTTTTTTCCCTTCCTGCCAGAGTCTATGCGTCTCCTCCTTCCCTCAGCAGCTGCCTGGGAGGATGTAAAAATGAGAGGTGCAAAAAGTCTTATACTCCACCCGGGAAAGTAAACACCACAGACACCAGCAGGTTCAGCTCTAAAGGACTGGGGCAAGGGTGCTTACACTGTTGTTTACAATGCTCCTTAACCACTGCAGACAGGGACACACGGAGACGCAGGGAGGAGACACGACATAGGGAAGCATGCCTAGAGTTCGCCCAACTGCTAGATCCCTAGCCATAAATACAGGCAACACACGTTTCAACCCGAGCAAGAGAAGTGGCCAGACGTTACACGGGCTTCACTGGACGACTTCAAATGGGCACGAGAGGACTACTCTAGGAGGTCCTCCTCACAGCCCATCAGGGAAGCGTCGAGTGCAGCCCCAGTGACTCTCACACACGTCGCACCCATCTGGGGCAGCAGCGCTTCTCTGGCGGCGGGGGAGCAGGAAGAGGAGGCTTCTTCACCACCTCTCCGAGGGCCCCTCAGCCTCCTCAACCAGATTTTCCAGTTAAACGAATCCTAGGCGATTTGCATGCACAACCTCAGCTCAACTGGCGTCAGCTCTCCCACCCCCGATCAGAGCTCCCTACCATCCCGGGGGGCGAACGAACGCACACATCCAGACACACACAAGGCCGACGACCCCATTGTCAACTAACCCCTGGCCCGAAGACACACACACACACACACATACACACACACACACCTATGCTGCAGGCATGCTCAGCCTGCAACCTCCGACGTAGGACCAGCAGTACAGTCTCCGCTGCAACCCAGAGACTTCTCTTCTCCCGACAGAAGCGCCAGGATGCCTACCCTCCTACCTGTAACCCGGCCACCAAATGCTCTGCCCACCCCACCCCGGGCAGGCGCCGCAGCCCGCACTGATTTACTTACCACCACCCTCCCCACCGCCCAGTGCCTCACTACCAGCACCGTCAGCCCCAAGCCACCCACCAAAGAGGCTGCTTTCTCTCGCCACAACCTAACAAAGCCTGGGCACGCAGGTCTAAGCCGAACTGGCGTGAAGGGGACCGAACAGGAGGGGTGCAGGCTGAGCTGAGCTGCTCCACCGCTCAGGGGCGCGACCTGGGCAAGCGTGGCCACCTCGTGGAGGGAAGACAGCGCCCGGGCTTACCACCCTGCATCCTCCATCACCTCGGGTCTTAGCTCCTCAGTGGGTCCTCCAGCCCGCTCCCGCCTGGAGTGGCAAGGGCTCCAGCCCAGCTTGGGGAGTGGGGATGGGGATGGGGGGGGGGGTGGAGGGAGCGTCCTTCGGCTGCTTTCTGCCCCTACCAGAGGATGGCACTGGAGTGAGAGGGGAGGGAACATTCCCGGGGTGAAAGCCGTCCCTATTCCCCCGGCGTGTGCGACTGCAAAGGCGCCCTCTCCGCTCTTCCCTTCATCCCGCTCGGCCGCCAAATCGCCAGTGCCTGGGAAAATCTCGAACCCCGACCAGATCCCAGCGCCCTCCCCCCCACCCCCCCCAGCCAAGAGGTTCCCTTCCCGCCCCGCATCACGATCAGTTGTGTGAGTGTGTGTGTGTGTCTGCGCGCGCGCGTGTGTGTGCAGGCGAATGTGTGAGTGGAAGGGTGAGGTGCGTGAACCCCGCACCCCCCTAACCCCCGCCCTCAGCTTATCCGCCCGCCGCCGCTGGCGCCCGAGCGGGGCGAACACGATCAAGCCAGAGTGTGAAGAATACATTACCTTCCGGAACCGCCGGTGCCTGCGATCGTCCGTCCCATCAGTAGCTCAACAACCTGCAAGCGGGTGCAATGTTCCACAATCCAGCCATGGAGCCCGGGGCAAAACGATGGACCAGCCCCAACGAAGACAACACCCCCACCACGCGCGGCACAGGAGGAGGAGAACCAAAAACGCAGGGCAGGCAGCCGGAGGGCGGAGAAGCCAATCAAGGAAACAACACAAAGTCTTCCCTTTCTTCAGCTTACACAGCCATAGGGAAAGAGGAAGGTGTGGGGTGGAAGGGGCGCGGGGCGGGAGGTGGGGGGGAGAGATAGAAACCTCCCCCCAATGCTTCTCTGGCTTTAGGTTTCCTCGCTTCACCCGCTCCAAGGGGACCAGAGCGGGGCCAAGAGGAAAAATAAAAATAATAATAATATTTTAAAAAACAAACCAGGGTTCAAATGTCTCTCCCAGTCCACAGTTGCACAACTTCGAAGTGAGGCTGGGTCTCCAGCAGCAGCAGCAGCAGCAGCAGCAGCCCAGGGACCCGAGCGGCAGCGATTAACATGCGACAGTCATAGCTGGGCTGCTTCTCCTCCACTCGCAATTGCTGTGGCCGCCGCCGCTTGAGCAAAGACGCTGCCGAGACCAAAAATCTTCCACCATCCCCCCCCAGCCGGTTTTTATACCCGGTGCATCCACCCCACCCCCCGGCTCGGTCTTTTTCTTCTTCTTCTTCCCCGTCCTCCCCTTTCCGCCTCAGAGCGGGACTTGGGGGATAGGTAGGGGGAGCCGTGAGGGCCAGGGGTGGCTCCGCCGAGCCCTCCTCCTCTTCCTCCTCCTCCTCTTCTCCCTCCTCCTCCTCCTCCTCCCGGCGAGGTTCTCTCCCAACCCAGGGTCTGCTCGAGCGCCCGCAGCCCGCGCCGAAAGCCAGAGTCAGAGCCAGAGCCAGAGCCGAAGCCACGCAAACTCCTTCCCCGGAGCACGGCGGGGACGCGCGGGCAGAGCGGGCGCCGGGCCGCCGAGGGCTGCGTCCCCCGGGGCTGGCGAGCCCCGAGCCCGGGAGGTGGCTGATTAGCTCGCCGGTGGAACCGGGCAGCTGCGGGCATGTGGGAGCTTCATCGCGCGGCCCGGGTTCCGAGCCACCGCCTCCGTCTCTTCCTCTTCCTCCTCCTGGTCCGCGGTGCTTTCTCTTCTTCGACTCCCCCAAAGCGAGCGGGGGCTCGGGCGCTCTCCGGACACGCACACACACGCGCGCACACACCCGAGCGAGCTCCTGCCAGAAGCAGAGCTGCGTGCAGCTCCCGCGCGCGCGCTCAACGCCCCTCTTCTCCGGAGGAAGGGGGGAAAAATAAATACAAAGGAAAGAAAGAAAGAAAGGGGAGGGGGCGAGTCACAGGCGGCGGCGGCGGCGGCGGCGGCAGCTGCGAGAGCCCAGGCAACCAGCAGTCCGGGAAATGCCAGCAGCGGCGGCGGCGCCCTCCTCCTCCCCGACCGGCCGCAGCATCCGCATCCCCGCTCCGGGGAACAGGAGCGCGAGATGCCCAGCGAGCAGGCGGAGCGGCGGCGCGCTGACAGCCGGTCGGAGCGCGGGCGCGCCGGGGCCGTGCAGCCTGCGCTCGGCGGCCGAAGCAACCGAGGCCAGAATGAGCCACCCGCGGGCCACGGGCGAGAGCTCCGTGAGTCCGGGAGGGGGGCCCGAGCCAGGGAAAGGGGGCGGTCGGCAAAACCCGGATCTGGAGTCCCGCGCGGGCTCCGCGGCGCGGGCTCCACCTAGCAGCTAGGCAGACCCTTGGAGGTGGGAAGTACTGGGCTGCTGCTGCAAGAGGCTTCCTTTTCAGGGTTTGTCAGACAAAGGGTACCTCTCTAGCTGGGAAACACAGGCTGGCTGGCTGGCTAGCGCTCGCTTTCCTCTCTCTCTCTCTCTCTCTCTCTCTCTCTCTCTCGCTCTCTCTCTCTCTCTCTCTCTCTCCCTCTCTCTCTCTTTCTCTCTCTCTCTCTCGCTTTCTTTCTCTCTCTCCCTCCCTCCCTCCCTTTCCTCCCTCTCTCTAATCCTATTCCTCCCCGGCTCTCTTTTAGGTGAAATAAGTATCCCAACCTGTGAGTCCTGCCAATATGAGTATTGTTTTTTTTTCCCCCACGTGTAGATTATTCCCTATTTTTACTTCGCAGATTCTGACTCCCAAAGCATTTCCTGCCTTTGGCTCATGTTAGGTTCCTTCCCAATTTACCTCAAAGCACAAGTTTACTGAAGAGTTTACAGGATCCTTCTCTAAAAAATGAGTCCTGGAGATTCAAGGATCTCCTAACCTCCATGAAAATGACCTTAACAGATATAGAATCGTTCCCCCCCCATCCCAAATCTAGGCCTTCAGATGAGAGAGAAAGGTTGCCCAAATGGACTGGTGACCTTGCTCAAGAACTGAGCCTTCTTGTGACTTCTTTGTGAAAGGGATTGTTTTAAAGACGCAAGTCCTAAGGTCTTTCCCTGCTCTAAAATTTCATAATTTGAATTGGCTAAGGTTCTGTTTTTTTCTATTTAAGTGTACTCAAGTTATTACAATTTGTTATATGCACCCAGTAAGCACTTTCTATCCATAGGCACACTCCCGCGTTGTATTTAGTTGTGTACAGTCAGAATGTCCTCACTACTTATGAGAGCTGTACAAGGAGTAACATCCACCTCAGCATATCTGAAGAGCAGAAAACCATCTTAGAATTAAGAGAACCTTTATCCATTCACTTGTCTACACGTGGCAAACAAAATCTTATTTCTTCAAGACTCAAATTCCAGTGCCAAGTTGCCCAAAAAGCTCATCAACTAAAAAAGTCATATTTTAAAGGTGTGACATTTGTGTGTGTATATACAAATTATTTCTTCCATTATCTCCTTGCTATGTTTTGGATCATGCATGTGTTAAAAGTTGGTCCCCAGGTACTGCTGATATGATGGAACCTTTAAGAAGTAGAAAGACATTATATCACTTAGGATATATCTTTAGAGGGAGCCCTAATTATTGGGGCCCTAACTCATCCCCACCCACCCTCTCTTTGCTTCCTGTGAGCATCCTTGCTCTTCTATAGTCAGTGAAAAAAACAGAGTCAACCAGCCCCAGACCAAAACTTCTGCAACTTTGAGGGGAAAAATAAAAAAGCTTTCCTCCTTTTTCAGTTGATTTCTCAGGTATTCTGTCACTCCCCATTGCCCTTTGATAACATTTCTGCAACAACATTTTACATGTCTCTTACTCTTTTTAAGCAGTAGCTCATCATATGCCTTCTCAAATTATGAGAATTTTCTCGAATGCAAATTCTAAGTTTTATTTCTCTAAATAAGGAAAGACTACTGTGTATCATAGTACTTTGTACATAGTCATTATATTTTTAAATAAATGAAAGGGGGCTAAACGTATTTGTAATCCTCAAGAATATTGTACACTTATTTGTAATCCTCAAGAGGCCGAGCTGTAAGGATAGTGGTTTCAAGCCAGCCAGGAAAGTCCATGAGACTCTGATCTCCAATTAAGGAACAAAAGCCAGAATTGGAGCTCATGTGATAGAGCTCTAGCACTCAGTTCCTGAGTTCAAACCCCAGGACCAGCACACACACACACACACACACACACACACACACACACACACACACACACACAATGCAGAGTGGGAAGGTGACAATGTTCTTGCTAAATTCTAAACAAAAATGACTTCATGTGCTCAAGTTAAGCTGCTTGGGTTTTCCTAATACAGGACATTCACATGGGAGCTGACATTTGAGCCCTTTCGTATCTTAAATAGTTTTAGAGAGACTCTAGGCAAATTGTGACAGGAGGGTCTTCTTTAGAAGGAAGACAAGATGGAAACTACTCAATCCATTTCCTATATTTAATGACCATATTCAGAAAAGTGATGAAATATTTTTAAATGTATAGAATTAAAAGAGCTGTATAAATAATAATGTTAAAGGTAGCAGCAAATATGTAAGCAGTAGTGATAGATCAAATATTAGACTTCACTTCCACAACTTGAGAGGCTTGGAAAGATACAGAGGAAGAAGTTGCAAAAGAGAATGCGTCAAAATATGAAACATACTAACTGAAAACTAGCAATAGTCAAATGAGTGCATGACACACAGGATGTGATCACAAACATATTAAATTATAAAGGCCATAATGAAGAAAAATACAAAGGACAAAAAAGGAAATCAAGTATTTTTTGATAATGGCATGAAAAGAATGGTTGTTTATACAATTTAATCAAATGGGAAGGTAGCAGTCTTTCTAGCTGCTACCTCTGTTTTAAGCTCAAGCTTTGCGCCCAAATTTTTCTTAATCTGATGGTCAGAATCTTCTCTATTTGATCTAGAATATAAACAACCCTACTCTATCACCAGGAAATCCATGACTCTTGTCAATATTTGTCTAAGGTGAGCCTTCCACAAAAATAAATCCCATGCTTTCTCTTCTACACAATTATATTTAACACCTTTTTTTTTTTAAGGATAAGACAGCTTCACAGATGACATTTGAGCACAGATGCTATTATACAAAGCAGCTCCTTGAATAATAGAGTGGTTTTGGAATAATATTTCACTGATGTCTTTGGTGCTATTAAATTAGGCAATAAATCAATACTTACAAAATGTTAAGGACTTCAAAATGGAAAAAAATCTGAATATCTAATCAAATTGAAGAAAAGTTAAAATATTTTAATATCATTTAAAATTCCTGACCAAAAGAGACTTTTCAAATGAATAAGACAAATCCTAAGATTATCAAAAATATGAAAGTCTGGGGAAAGCTAGGCCCTAAATCTGGAAGACCAAGATTGGAGGCTGGTCTGGACAGGAAATAACCTCCAAAAAAAGCAGCAAAAAGTAGATCTGGAGGTATGACTCAAGTGGTAGAGTACCAGCACAGCAAGTGTAAAGCCCTGATTTCAAATCCCATTACTTCAAAAAACCAGTTTGGTTAAAAAAAATGAACAGTTTGTGAACAGAATAGCCAGTCAATTTGTTCTCCCTATAGAAATCCAACCCACATACATGCACGCACGCACACACACACACACACACACACACACACACACACACACACACACACACAAATGTCTGCAATTAAGAGATCTATCATGTTTCATATTTTGCCATTGAAATTACCTGAAACAACACTGTGCCCTAATGATAACACTAACATTATTATTATACATCAATATAATATATTGAGTGCTTGAGAGGTACTTTAATAAAATTGAACTACAAAGAAAGTGAACAATATGTATTAACACCTTGTAGACCCCAGGTACAATTGATCAGCTTACTGTTTCCAATTAGATATCTAAAAATAAGCAGAGGCACAGAGTTATGAACAAGAATTTTGTGCAATTAAACATACTTTAGTCATAAGTATTACATACAGGGAGAGTATGTAAGGTATGTGTGTACTTTTAATCAGAGTAACTATTTTTTTCTCCTCTCAATGAAAGTCCTTTTCTCTGATCAGAATCTGTAATTATTCATTAGTGAGGGAAAATAGTTTGTGAAAGCCCAAACTGAACTTCAAGTGATTATATACATATGATATTTAGGCAATGTTCCTCTGGGCTGTAAGAGAAAAAAATGCTCATCGAAACAAGACAGAAGTTTATTTATTTCCATTCTCAGATAAGAAATGTAGACAATTTTAGGTGGTCATGTAGCCAACTGACAATCTGGATTTTTCATGATTTAGCTCTTTAATCTAGGATTTAACATTGCTCACCTTTGGCTGGAATTTACATATGTTAGTCTTTTAGAAGCCAAGTGACTAGATAATACAGACACTACACTATGTTTCTCTCACATACAATGACCTTCTATTTTGATAAGATGTAAGCTCCCTCAGCTTTTGCCATCAGAGATAATTCTCTAATACCCAATCAAATATCAGTAGACAGTTATGATCTTAAGTGCTTCTAGGGCTAAATACTCTTACAAATCAAGGTAATCAGGGGTAAATCACATCTGCAAAGCAGACAGAAAAGCATAGCTCTCAGACTCCTAATCTGCCATGGCATGATTAGAATTCTAAAGGGTTTGGGGTTCATAAGAATAATGACAAATATAGATGACATAACTTATCAGAATATTTCACTAACATACATGATAGTTTGATCCTAATAGGCTCCATTGCCCTCGCTTATCCCTGGAATGTTCCTTAAAGGAATACTTCAAAAGAAGCTAAAAACTTACTCAAATTGTGCTTGTATTCCTTTGTTTCTTCAAATATGTCGCTCTCCTTTTTCCACTCAAAAGAGCACCTGTATTTTCTGCATACTTAAAGGCTTCAAAGCTTACCTGAAGATATAGATCTACATATTTCTTCTCTTTTAATTTAAGTAATACACTTTACACATCCTAATGCTTTCATTCCAATGGAAAGGCCTCCTTCAAATTTTTAAATCATAATTTCTCAAAGTTTTGACTACCTGTGTGCCAGTTTCAGTGGGTTGCAAAAGCAGCAGCAAGCTTTCTTTTCTTGTGTAACATTACCAGCTACCTTGATGTAGATACTACAATTAAATTACCTTTCATTAAGTCCAAAGTAGGCTAAACACAGAATGTGTACAGCTGCTTACTCTAAGTGTTAGTGGACACTTTTAGAAGTACTCAGCAATGATGCAAGTGACATTGCATTAAAGGCATCACATGACTGTGCCGATTCTAGACTGTAGATATATAAATGCATTCTATATAACACTTTTCTTTTAGTTCCCTTATTATAAGAAAACAAGTATATGCACTTTACTGGTGTATATGTAATATTCAACTAGGGATAGTCCATAATAGCTACCATGCCTGGAAAGAAGGAAATAGACATTTTGCTCCTTTGTAAAACACTGCAACATTCTGACTTACGATTTTGTCTCACATTTTTAAAACTATAAAAGACACTGATATTAGATGCCTGACTTCTTCTCTGAGAATAGTTCCTACACCTGATTGGAAGGATGTTCATGTGAAGTGACCATAGATAATTGGCCCAGACGTGAGCAACTAACTCAAGCTTGGCTAATCAGAATCTTTCTCCAGAATTTTTCATACAATACAGGCAAAATTATCTCAGTGTATCATTTATGAGGGGAGAAGATTCAAGAACTATTGATGTTAGACTGACTGTGACTTTAAAATATCCACATTCACAGGCCACTGTAATCACAGGCTGAGATCTGAGCTTCCAGGTTTGAATCCAGCTCCAGGCAGGAACATCTGTGAGACTTTTTTTTTTTAAATTTTATTGTCAAGGTAATGTACAGAGGAGTTACAGTTACATAAGTAAGGTAGTGATTACATTTCTTGTCTAACTCGTTACCCCTTCCCTCATTTTTCTCCCTCTTTCACTGTTATCTCTAATTAACCACCAAAAATACCAGAAGCATAGTTGTGACTTAAGTGGAGTATTAACCTTGAGAAAAAAAAGCCCAAAAACTTCAGGGACAGCATTCATGCCTAGAGTTCAAATCTCAGGACTGGCACACACAAAGAAAACTCCATATGTTTTAAGTCTACAAATACCATGACAGGAGAAATTGGGGATTTTGAGAGGTAATTAAATCATGAATGGGGAGTCCCCTCAATTAGGATTATTATAATTAAAAGAAGGATTCAGAGAGCTCTCTTCCTTCCTTTCCATGAGGAGGATTTACTAGAAGCTTCTACTTTGCAACCCAGTAAAGAATCCTCTCTAGAACTCAGCCATGCTGAAAACTCTGATTTCAAACTTCCAGTCTCCAGAATGATTAGAAATAAATTCCTATGATTTATAAAGATTCAGTCTGATACTTTGTTCTAGCATTCCAAATTAAGACATTAATCATGGTTACATCATGGGAATACAACCTAGTAAAATGCTTTTTAGTAGGGAGCACCTTCACTAGAAATTCTTGTTTCTTTTCTATCTGTATTTAAACTTCCAAATCAGATATACAGGAACAGAAAATTCTGTATGGATGTGCATGTAATCTGTGATGCCTACGAAATCAGTTTTTCTTCTGATTGTGTGCTGAAATTGCTTAAAATCTGAGCTCAGAGAAGGAATATCACATTATTTTTTTTAGAAATGTTGACCCCATTATTTTTGCAGTAATTCCAGCTAGATTATTTTTGCATTTTTGCATCTTCTCCAATCATGTCTTGCTTGTTTTCTTGTAAATAACAAATTAACATTCAGAAGAAAATAATGGTTACTAATTACATGGTTTGTAACATTAGATAGTCATAAAAATGTTTGGTGAGTGAAGTAATTCAAGCAAACATTATGTAATATTTAATATTAAATTAATAAAACCTATTATGCCATATGAATAATTCAAATATACCTATTATTCTATGAAGATTATAGATTAGTAGAATATATATATATATATATATAACGAAATGAGAGCTATCAACTTAATTACCTTGATAAGAGAAGGATACTATATCTAAAATATAGCTTGAACCCCTTTATAATCATTTCAGGTTATGGTATGCAGTAGAATAGCCTTGAAATTTTAGCAAATCTCATGGTTTAACAGTGAATTTGATATTTCTTGTTGGTGGCAGTGATAGTGGTTTGGAATCAACTAGAAGAATTCGCTAGTATTATAGAACTGGAATAGTTTGGAAATAGTATGGTTAGTTATCAAGCCATAGGACAATGTTTTTGTCTAAAATAAATAGAGCATGACTAATTTTGTCACTCTAGTTTAATTTTGAACCATAAATCTTTTAAGTCAAGGAACATTAACTTCTATGGGCTAAGCCTTTTCTCATATTAAAAAAAAACACCTAGCAACATAAGTATCATTCCAACATTCCCACAGTATTAAAGATACATAGTTTATAATTTTTCAACGCTCAACACCAGTAACTTACAATTAAGATATGTCTACTTTCTTATCTGTCTGCTTCCATTGGTCAGAATCCTAAAAATAGCCTTTTTGAATGATAAATAATTCCCCTACTTTAAGTTATTGGGTCACTGAAGAGGTAAACTCTTGATTAGCAAGCTGATCAATTGCCAGGAAAAGTGGAATTGAGGCTGAGACCATCACAGCTTTCTTTAGACAAGTCCTATAAGCTACAAGCTCTAGTGTGCCTCTTTTTCCTGCAATACGGATTCACAAAACTGAGGAGAATTAATCTTGATTGGAGAAATAAACTATTCTAATACCTACTGAATCTGCTTCTAGCCAGCCTGGAAATAGTATGACTCTTCAGAGAGAAACATAAAATACATCCACAGAAAGGATGAAATTCAGTGAGCAGTTGGAAGATCATACCTAGTTTCCAGAAGATAGCTCCGCTAGTTTAAAAGCACGTTTACCTTTTCATGAACCCAGTATACATACCTTCGCTGTAGCCCTCTGTGATTTTGTCTGGTCATTTCTTGTCTACTCTTCTAGAAACATTATTCATTGTTCTTGTTTGTCCTTGTTCTCTTTAAGTACTTGCACTACCCTTCATATTACTAGCCCACATAGAGAAACTAAACAACTCTACCCAGTGATTTTTTTAAAAGAAGTGGTCATGTGACTTAACCCAGCTGCATTATTCCCAACTGTTTTTCTTTCATATGATGTTCTTGTGTCTCTGTCTTCACAGGGTGTTTTCTTAATGGCATTTATTATCTTATAAGGTTTTATCTTTCAAGGATAATCCAACATATTGGATTAGGATCCATCCTATGGCCACATCTTAACTTAATTGCATCTGTGAAAGACCAATTTCCAAATAAGTCACATTCACAGGAATCAAGAGTTGAGTAATCAGTATGGTATAGAGTTCAACTCCTGATGATGCGTCTGTGGCAAATTCACCAGTGGCTCTCTCTCTCACTCAGCACAAAGATGAAGATGTGCTACACAGTCTGACTCCTGACACTGCACGACTTCACCTTCAGCTGGGCGTTCTAGAGATCACTGTTGTAACCATAACAGCCTTTTTGTTGGGCCTTTTACCTGCCAGGAAGGACCCTTATCTCCGTGCTTTGCATCTGCTAGTCTTTGGGCTTAGAATGCTCCTCCTATGAAGACTTATATGGCTCTTAATCTCATCTCCTTCACCTTCTGAACAAATATTGCTTCTCAGTTGCTCTGACATTTCTCTGCCACTATATAAAATCGCAAAAAGGTTACCCTACTCTCCCTCACACATTCTTTTCTCCACAGAGCATCTTCCTTTATAATATACCATTCATTGTACTTTTTACAGGTCTACAATATGACTTTCACAGCAATCATTTGTCATAAAATGTTATTAAAATTAAGTCTAATGTGTACATTGGTAAAAAGACATATAATCTAGAATAAACACACTAATGTGTAATACTATATTGCTGGTGGCTCACGCCTGTAATCCTACTACTCATGAGGCTGAGATCTGAGGATCACCGTTCAAAGCCAGCCCAGGCAGGAACATCTGTGAGATTCTAATTTCCAATAAACCATCAGAAAACTGGAAGTGGAACTGTGGCTCAAGTGGTAGAGTGCTAGCCTTGAGCTGAAAAGCTGAGGAACAGTGACCAGGACCAGAGTTCAAGACTCATGACCAAAAAAAAAAGAAAAGAAAAGAAAAAAAAGGAAAAGAAGTTATGTCTTCCAATGGAATATGGATTCTTTTGCCTGTTTTGGTCATTGATGTTTCCTTAACAAGCAAAATATGGCCTGAATTATAAGTTTTGTTGAAAATGTAGGTGCCATCCTTTTGATTTTCCATTAGGATTAGGCTTTCATTGACTCTGTAAAAGAGCTTTGTGTGGCTTAACCTAGAATGTGCTATTACACTTCAACACTTGATTCATCAGCATGAAGACTACTTCTACAAGAGAACAACAAACCATTGAATTAGCCACTAGACTCTAGCCTTACACAACTCTTAAGGACAGTAGGAAGATATTGGCAACTGACTTGGAGGAATTACTATTTTGTAGCTCACTTTAGTGCATTGGAGAGTTTTATGGTCTATTGGGAAGTAATCACAAATATTATGAGACACAGTTCTTACAACTTTATAAAAGAAAATGCCCTTAAATAATTACAGGAAAAAATTGTGTGAATAGCTTGAGTTAAGATATAGTCATATTGAAGTATCTTGTGTTTAAACAAATAGATCAGGAAAACATTTAAAATAATGTTATAGAACTGAACTAGCAAGGTTAACATATTACAGAGATTTATTTTAATGAAAATAAAAGAGAACTCTATGAAAACTGGTGAGTCTCAGTGGCAGAGAGAGAATAAGAGAATGACCAAATTTGATTTATATTTATTAGGAATGAAGAGATCAGACTTTCAATTTGATTTGGGAAACTGAAGTTAAGCTTATTGCCAGGGTATAAATATTGCTTATTATCACAGAAGAACCTTTGGAATTTCTTAGGGTAAAATGTGAACACTGAAAATTTTTGTGAGGCAATGGTGTTTTGCCAAAGGCAGAGATCATTAAAGTGCTACTTATATTCAATGATATGCAATATATTTCAATCTATTGCTGATAAAGAATCTTTTTGGCTATATTCTTGCCTTTGTTTCAGTCAGCCTTTGCCACTGTCACAAAATACATGACCAAGTGAGAATGTGGAAAGTGATTTTGTTTTGGCTCACAGTTTCATGGTCTCCAACCCTGGTAGTCTGATGAAGCAGAACATAAGGGAAGAAAGTACATGATGAAGAAGAGCTACTTAACCTCATGGTAGCACAGAGGTAGAAAGAGAATGTCTAGAAAAAGATCCTGGGAGATCTGGGAAAAGATCTCTTCCTCAAGGGCACAAATCAACTGAAGGCACAAATCAACTGACCTAGGCAACTTCTTCTCTTTTGCGGGGAGCGGTCCAGTCGTGGGGCCTGAACTCTGGGCTTGGGCGCTGCCCCTCACCTTTTCAGCTCAAGGCGAGCACTCTACCACTTGAGCCACAGCGCATCTTCCGGCTTTTTTTTTTTCTTCTGCTTATGTGGTGCTGAGGAATCGAACCCAGGGCCTCATGCATGGAAGGCAAGCGCTCTACCACTGAGCCACCTTCCCAGCCCTAGGCAATTTTTCTTAAATGTCAATTAGGCTATGAATTTGTCAATGGATTAGTCCATCAATGAAGTTAGCACCTATGATCCAATCATCACTCAGTAGTACTACCAGCTGGGAATCAAGACTTCAACCCATAAGCCTGTGCAACATATTTCATCTTCAAAAATAGCCCTTTTCAGGACTGGAGAGGTGGCTTAGTAGTAGAGTGTTTGCCTTGCATGCATGAGGCCCTGGGTTGGATTCCTCAGCACCACATAAGCAGAAAAGGCCGTAAGTGGCGCTGTGACTCAAGTGGTAGAGTGCTAGCCATGAGTTGAAGAGCTCAGGGACAGTGCCCAGGCCCAGAGTTCAAGCTCCATTACCAACAACAAAATAAAATAAAATAATAGCACCTTTCTAGAACTATGGTAACTTTCTATTAACTTTCACTGCCAACAATACCACATTTTCATACAACCTTGGTTTTATGACTTAGCTCATAGGCCTTTCTTTTATCAGACTGATATGGAAACATAGAGAGTTTAATTCATATATTTCCCAGAGTGATACTAGAAAGTTGTAAAGTATTTTATGAATTAATACATCCCAATGACATGAAGCTGTGTACTTATAGCTTTAGGTTTGTTTTTTTCCATTGTGTTAACTACTTAGGAAATTCCTTTTGATTTTAATTACCACATATTAATTGTAGAAAGGGGTCATGCTGTAACATTTACATAGTACCTTAAACAATTTATCCCTCCCTTTTAAACTCAATTAAAAATATTTATTGGATTTTATTATGCTATCTTTCTCCATATATATATACACATATATGCATATAAATAAATATATTTTAAATGTAATAAACTACAGTAATGTTCACCCGTAGTACCTTTTCTTTCCCCTTTCTGCTTCTGTGGGTGTATATCCCCATAGACAGTCCTCCCTTTAATGCTCATGTCCTATTATTTTATTAATGTTATTATTATTATCATCACAGGTAAAATTTTGACATAGGAGCACAATATGTCACATTGGTTCTTTGACCTGACCTTGTCTTGTTCAACACAATGATCTCTTACTTTACTTCTTTTCTTGCCAGCAACATAATTTCACTCTTATTAATGACTGAGTAATGCTTCACAATTTCTCTACTCAGTCATTGACTGTTCTTAAAGTTGTTTTCACAGTGTAACTATTTTTGAAATTCTTTTCTTTCCCATTGGTTTCTGGTTTCTTCTTTACAAGAAGTACATTTCATTTATCTACTTATGATATGGTGTTCCTATGCCGTTAGAATAGAGCAGAGGACAAGCTCATAATGAAATACTTGCCTAGAAACTTGCTTGGCACTTTATGTGCACAATTTTATTTAATAGTCAACAAGTATTTAGCACTATAAGCATTTTCTATAAACCTTGGTCACTTAACAATAGGGATGGGAATACATTGTAAGACAAGTGTTATTAGGAATTATCACTACTGTAGAATATCTAGAATGACACTAAATGGTAACATTCTTATGAGACTACCATGGTGTATGTGGTCCATCATTAACTGAATGTCCTGTGGTTCATGATGCTATTAGAAATAAGAGAGGCCAAGTGTCAAAACGCTGACTAACTTGATCAAGGTTAAATAACCAATGGTTTCATAGCAAAATTCAGACTTAAATCTATCTACAAAACCCTTATCTTTGGCCAGCCCTGGCAGCTCATGCATGAGACATAGCTATTTAGGAGTCTGAGATCTGAGACTCAAGATTCATAGGAAGTCCCAGTAGGAATATCCATGAGACTCTTATATCAAATTAACCACCAAACATACAAAAACTCAAGTGATAGAGCACTATCCTTGCACAAGGTATCTCAGAGACAGCACACAAACCCTGAGTTCAAGCCACATCTCCACACCAACAGCAGATCCCACTCTGTATCTCAGCAAGCAACATGCTTAGGAACAGAATATACTCATGGAACATGCTTTTGAGACAAAGTACACATTTGAGGAAGTTAGATCTAACCTATAATCATATATGTAAACATATATACACATACACATATGTACAAAAACATGTGCATGGGAGGAGCACAACAATGTAACTCCTCCAAACAAATAACATAATTTAACAAAATAATTTCTGGAAGCTGGAATATGCATCGTCAGAGGTGGAAGTGATGTGAAGAGGAGGGACTCACATGAGTATAGAGGAAAAGATGCACAGATGTGGTCATCATAGTCAATGCACATATGTAAAATGGAATTAGGTAAATATTGGAGATGGGTAGGATTGCAAGAGAGATGGAGAGAATGATGAAAGGCGTTACATGGATCCATGTGTGTTCTGCTCATAAACTGACATGTTGATTGCAACTCCTTTGTACAATGAACATCATGCTTTTGAAAGATAGCATGATGAATTTTTGTTTATTTTTTGTTAGTTTTATTTGAAAATGCTAAAATCATTTGGGTTACCATTACATAACTCAGATAAAGAGTACATTTCCTTTTGGACAATGCTCTCTCCTAGTTTTTCCCTCCCACCCCTACCCACGAGTTTTATAGTTCATTTCCAACCTAGTGTCCAGTGAGTACCATTGCTACATTTGTTTATCATTTATCCTTCCATTTCTGTGCCTTACCTTACACTCCCAAAGACATATAGACAAAAAGACAAAAAAGAAAAAAAAAACAGCAAAAAAGGGCAGGGGAAACCTTTGTTTCCATTTTCTGGAGATCATTTCTAAATATTATTCTAATATATTCATAATATAGTAAATATTATTTTGTATAATCAGAGGCACATAGGTATTGTGATTTGTGCTTTTTCCTAAGAGTATCCTTCTTTGGTCTGTGTGTGAATGCCTAGAGACCTGTATAATTTATTATGTCCCAGTGTATTTTAGATCTAGCATGATGAATTTGTATAAAACATCTTATAATCTTAATTCAGTGACTACTAAATTAAACATGAATTCTGAGTCATGGCTATGCTTGCTGGGGAGATGTATATGAAATGATGGATATGTTCCTGGGGAAATGGACATATTCACCCTGACAGTTATTGTTCCATGGACTCTTATAACATTTTAACATCTGTGTTTTGTCATGTTCAGGTCAATTGTAAAAATGATTCAGGCACTTTTATCTTCTTAGTGCTTCCTTACCTTTTGTGATTATTTATTTCTGCCTGTCTCCTTTATTTTTATAAATCTTATCTTCACTTGCCTTGCTGGGTTTTTTTCCCCTATGAATTCATTATTTATATGAAGCTACTTGATGTCTTCTTTTTTCTTCCATAAGGATTATAATATTATCTGTGATTCAAAAATGTCCCCAAAGTAAACCCATGTGGTGTTACTTCTCAGTTTTCAAAGCTGGGGAAAATATCTTTTCCTTGATGATTTGGTCTTCTGCCTTGTTAGCTATTGTGAGTGATATATCCTATTATGTTCCACTTGGATCTGAATACCTAAAAGATAAGCATGTGCTTTTGTGCACAAAGCAGTGGTTTGTTGAGTCTTCATTATGTGGAGTGATTATTGCTCCCATCATTTGTTGTCTATCATCATTGTTCAAGTGATATTACACTTGTGACCTTAATTTGTATGATACTTCACATTCTTATTGAGGTAAGAAAGGAAAAGAGAAAAAAAAAGATGTGAATGACACTGAAAGAGGAAGAAAGAAAAGTACAGGAATTGTTTCATCAAATTTGTTTCAAGTATGGCTTTGCCCTGTTCTCTTCCTTTTAAGGTAATGATTTCTGTCTTTATCCACTAAGGTCTTTCTCTGCCTCCAGTCTCTAGCTAGGATGATGCTTTGCTCTTTTGTGCAAATCTTGCTATCGCAGATCCTCCAGGACTAGCATACTTTATTTGATAAACTAGCCTTTCCTTTTCCCAAGGTCAGAGCTACATTAAAAAACAATCATACTCACCAATCAATATGCCCGATTCTGAGTATGAACATCTCTGTTTAGCTGTTGCTTACTGTACATTTGTACACATCCACCCCTTCATGCACACATGTGTGCATATGCACATGACTATTAGAAATTATGAACATTCACAAGGGTGTTTTAGTATTTGCATTAATGCTATTTACCTAAATCAATTCTTGTTATTGGGTCCATATTTTACTAATTTGATTGAGTTTTATTCAACCAGTTATCTTTCAAGTTAAATGTTATACCTACTTTAACATTCATGGCCATTGCTACTAGGTTTGTATCATTCCATTTTTGTAGTTCTTCCATTTAGTTTGCAGTTGGATGCTATGTTGGTAGACTGGATCAAACTATACACGTGTACGTGTTTGTGTTTATATGTACATGTGTATCCTCTGCTTTTCAAAATAAAAAGATACATCTACAGGTTAGTTGTGCAGTGAATATAATGTTGCTCTCTAATTCAACTAATTAGAAACTTAATAGAACTCTCCTGTGTTCAAAGCTCTAACTTAGCTAAAAATTAACAAATAGAAATAAGACAGGAAGTCTATTCTTACAGAGTCACAAATGATGTTGTTCCACACACACACTAAATATGCTTCCTGATGGCAAACTTCTGGAACAGACCCATGCTTGTGTGAATTTCAGAGATCTTTGGCTTCCCACCTGCTGCTGGAAAAACTGGTGGAGAATTTAGGAATATTTTAAAAAATCATCATGAATTCAAGACACTGAATCGTGGTACATGAACCTTAATATGTTACTTACCCTCCCTAATACTCAGTTCTTTTTTTGACACAATGCAGTTACAGGTGTTTATTAAATAAATGAATGTAAATGATACACATGGTTGGCTGTAATTATTCAGACTTTGAAGACACAGTGGTGTACAGGCAGACAAATTTATCATTACATGGATATTAAATTGGAATAAAAATTAGTATATAGATCTGCTGTCAAACTACAGAATCATAGTTCCATATCAAATGTGGACTATATTATAGTCAATGTAGTCCATGCATTGCTTTATAAGAACACAAAGTATGTCTGGGTGCTGGTGGCTCACACTATAATCCTAGCTACTTAAAAAGCTGAGGTCTGAGGAATACAGTTCAAAGCAAGCCCAGGAAGATGTAACTACAAGATTCCAACTACCCAGCAAAAGCCAGAAATGGAGATGTTGCTCAAGTGGTAGAGTACCAGTCTTGAGCTAAATAGTTAAGAGAGAGTGCAGGGCCCTGAGTTCAAGTCCCAGTATTAGCATCCTCCCAAAAGAATATGAAGAATGAACTTCTTGTATTATCTATAAATGAAAGGTGTCAAAGATATTACAATCACAAATTATAGTGTATATCAATTATAATAAATGTTTTATGACAAAGTACAGAATACAATACAGTTACTTAAATTGGAAACTTTTATTCGATGCCAAGATATTTTAAAATGCAGTGTGATTTGACATTTCACTGATGCTTGAGTCTGGCAGTTGAGAAGAATCCCAGAGTATTGACTCTTCCATCTCATAGATTTTAAATCACAGTCTTGATTGTTGTTATTCTCAGAACTTAAAAAGGACATTATACTCATGTGTTTGCCAGATCACACAAAGTGTGAGGGGATGGAATTTAAGGTGTTGAAGCATGAATGGGCAGATACCTTGGAATGTCCTCTTTCATCCTGATCACACAGAAGGCCACATGAACATAGATCTATGCCCTAACCAGCAGTTGATCCACAGAGAGCTTCCAATAAATGCTCACCTTTGGACTAGCTTCATGCCGAGATGAAAGGAATGTGTACATGTATGTTATAAGGGTTTTTTTAAAGATATGTCAAATTTTCTAATTTTTTTCATCATTTACCCAAACCTATTTCTGAAAGCAAGTATCATTAGAAGGTTTTTGTTAGGGTTTTTTGGTTAAACTGTTTAGCGACGTGTTAAGAATTGTAACCGAATGCTCAATGAGGAAAACAATGTATATGAATAGAGATGTCGTGGGCTTCAATGTATTTAGATGTAATACAAGGGCAATATGGAAGACTCCTGTGAAGATTAGCTTGAGCTATGTAAGATCCTTAGAAAAACAGTATATGCACCAATATGTTAATGGTAGATTTCTGCTTTATTTGATTCTAGATGACGTTTTTTGTTTTTACCTATCTGTATTTTCTAAACTTTCTGTGAGTTCATGATCAAAGTGAATTTTACTTGCATAATATCCATGTAAATTTTTTTTTGTCAGTCTTGGGGCTTGAACTCTGGACCTGGGCACTGTCCTTGAGCTCTTCAGCTCAAGGCAAGTGCTCTACCACTTGCCACAGTGCCACTTCCAGTTTTCTGAGGTTAATTAGAGACAGGAGTTTCACAGATGTTCCTGCCCAGGCTGGCTTTGAACCGCTATCCCCAGATCTCAGCTTTCTGAGTAGCTAGGATTACAGGCGTGAGCCACCGGCACCTAGCTGTAAAAAGTATTTTTAAATCTAATGAAAATGATAATCTACTAAGCTAGCAAATATCAAGCGTGTTTCATACCAAAGAGGAAGAGGCAGCCAGGAATTCTGAAATGTAGGCTGAGGGTGTAGCTCTCAGTGTAGAGGGCTTGCCTAGCAAGAACAAGGCCCTAGGTTCCATCTCCATGTCTTTCTACCATTTAAAAGACCAGAATATGAGAGAAGATGGTTTCTGATCTAGCATCCCAGTTCTTCTGGACAGGAACTGAGCCTAGCCAAAAGGAAAATCAGAAGGAATTCTGTTAGATCTTGTTTGTTTGTTTGTTTTATACTTTGTTTTCATAAAGGAGGTGTAAGATACCAGCCTTTGAAAGAGTGTCTTTGCTGGCAGCCAATCACATATTGTGTTATTTCTCTTGATGCACAACAAATTATATCCAATCATGGAATCCTAAAGCTATAGATATTTGTTATTTTTTATTTCACAGTATCTGTGGATTAGGAATCTGGGCTCAGATCACTTAGATTCTGTCTCAGGCTCTCTCACAAAGGTGCAGTAGTGTCACTAGTGAGGGGTAGAGATTATCTTAAGGCTAGGATACAATATGTCTCCAAGTTCACTCCTGTGGCTATTGGAAGACTTCAGGTCCTTACTGAATGAAGGTCTAAATTATTTTAAATATCACAGAGATTGGACATACATAATACTTCAATACTTCCTTTCTGCTATAACTGCATTAAAGTGTTTATATTATCTTACTGATGCTTTCCAGTGACCTATGCACGAGATACAATCTTTATTCCCATTTTAAAGATAAGAAAACTAGGGCTGAGAAAGCATAACTGAAAGTTTAAACTGGTAGCCGGCAACTGTTAGATACTTAAAACTGTAGCATGGAGATAAGATGTGATTGATAGTCATTAATCTCATGAATATGGATAATATTCCTAAGGTCACTATGCTGTGTGAGGAGAGATAAACAAAACCAAAAAATAAAAATAAAGACAAGAGGAAAGAGGCTTCTGCAGAAATTCAAATGCGCCCCTTTGAAAGCATGGAGAAAAAGCCTCACAGAACCACTGTCATCAAAGAATCAGAAAGGTGGAGGAACATAGAATATTTTCATCGTCTGAAGGAAAGTGAGAGTTTCAAATGCAGGATAATCAAGAATATGAAATCTTACAGAGAGAGCAAATAAAATAGAGCACAAACAGCATGCTTTCATTAGAATTTTCAGGAAAAAACGTGACCCTGATGAGCCCTGGAGGAGATCGCAGTGGGCCGCTTGTGGCACAAGGAGTGAGGATAGGAAAACGAAGACAGTGAGTTAACTCGACAGCTGGAAGCCTGGCTGTAGAGGGAAAGGAACACATGATTAGTTTTGCTGTCACAAAATATGTAACAGGAACCACTTAAAGTAGGAAAGATTACGTTAGGTCACGGTTTCAGAGAGTTCAATCCATGGTTGCTTGACTCCATATTTCTGGGTCTAGAGAGAGGTAGTGCTTTATGATGTCAGGAATGTGTGGGGCAGCTCTTCACATCATAGTTGATAGGAAGGGGACATTGAAGAGGGAGAGAAGAGAGAGAGGGGAAGAGAGAGGAAAAGAAGGGAGAGAGACAAGGAGGAAGGGAGTGAGGGAGGAAAGGAGAAAATGGGGAGGGAGAGTCAGGAAAAGGCCAAGGACAAGATATACCCAAGAACACTAGCTCAATTACTTAATTCTTCTACCGTAATTCCTCTATGGCCCACCATGTAATATTCCCACCACACCTCCTATAATGGTACCACCAGTACGTACAATATATGAGCCAATGGAAGTTAATCCATGCTCAAACCATAACAAGTAAGGAGGTAATAGAAGTGGATTATAGATTTTTTTTTTAATTTAGGATATATGCCATGAAAGGATCGTGTTTTTGTGTTTTGCTTTGTTTTTGTTTTTGAAATGCAAAACAAAGAACCTGCAAATAAGACACAGGTCTCCTGAGGAAGCTAGAAGGATAACATCCCATGCTTAGGTGCATTTACATTTTAACCTCAGTGAAAGTGAAAACAATAGGTGGCAATGAATACAAATTTGAGGCTAGGAATCTAGCTCCCAGTGTGAGGCTCTGGGTTTAATCTCCTGCACTAAACACAAACAAAAAAGAATGCAGAATCATACCATTTGTAAGGAAATGGAAAGACTTGGAAAAAAATTATATTAAGCGAAGCCAGACACAAAGCAACATAGGCTGCCTGGTTTCATTTGTTGGAATTAGAATGTGCCTATACATCTACAAGTAAACATGCTGAATAGTAAAAGACAAAAATAAATACACTTGGACATGATAAATTATACAGACTTCTGGGCTTTTACACAGGTGAGACCAAAGGAAGCTATTCTTTTTTTTTTGGGTCCGGTAGTGGGGCCTGAACTCTGGGCCTGGGCGCTGTCTCTCAGCTCTTCAGCTCAAGGCTAGCACTCTACCACTTGAGCCACAGCGCCACTTCCGGCTTTTTTCTTTTTGCTTATGTGGTGCTAAGGAATCGAACCCAGGGCCTCGAGCATGCAAGGCAAGTGCTCTACCACTGAGCCACCTTCCCAGCCCCAAGGAGGCTATTCTTAAGAGAAGATCACAAAGGCTCAATAGCTACGTGCCTATGATCATATAACATGATATTTATTGAAATGAATTCCAAGAAATGGAAGCAGAGGTGCTTTTTTGTTGTTTTATTTTTGCCTTTGTCCCAGGTTTTTGTTTTCTGTACCTTTTGTCTTATTTGTAAGTTTATCTTTTGGGGCGGGTAAGGGGCGAGCACAGAAATGGTGGGACAAAGGTGAACAACTGCAGCAGTGATACTCACTAGACATGATGTGGAAAATACAACTGTTAGTTGGCAGGGGAGGGGATGGGAGGAGAAAGCTGGGAGAAATCCAGTGAAGGGGTGACACTGTTCAAAAAGAAATGTACTCATTACCTGATTATGTAACTGTAACCCCTCTGTGTATCAGCTTGACAATAACAATTTTAACAAAAAGGCAGAATCACTTTAGGTTAGGGGGTGCCAAGTATCTTCTCTGGCATTTTATTTTCTCTCTCAAGAGGCTGTAGGGTTAGCTGGCTAAATGAACTTGTTAGAGAAGGATGGCTATGGTTATAAACATTTTTCAAACACAAACAAACAAAATCCAGCTTCCAGGAACTCACACTTGAAATTCTAGCTACTCAGGAGGCTGAGATCCAAAGAATCATGGCTTGAGGACAGCTTGAGAAGAAAAGTCTGGTAAGGAAGGCTCCACTCCAAAATAACTAGCAACAAGCAGAGCAGGAGGTGTGACTGAAGTGGGAACATGCCAATCAAGCAAGCTGAGTAACTGTAAGGCTGGAAATAAGGTGAAGTGTCACTTCTAACCACATAGCAACTACTGGTTGGCTACAAATGACAGAATTTATTTCTCATCGTTTTGGAGCCTGGTATGGCCAAGATATATACCTTGGGAGATGTGGTATATCTGATGACAACCTACTTCCTGGCTCATAGACAGCTGTTGATGCCTGAGAATCTCACATGATAGAAGAAGCGAGACCTCTGTGGGGCCCTCTTTTGTAAGAGCACCATTCCTCTGTTGACCCAGTGACTTCCCAAATGAAGTATCTAATGACAGTCACAATCTATAGTATGGTCTTATGGAGTCTACTGTTAACACACTGCTCTCAATGTAGTATAAGCAATACTAATTTTAAGGAAGATCAACCAGATTCCTAATGTCATCAGTTTAGGCCTCAAGTCTCAACATGTGAATGTGGAAGGAAACTGAATATGTTCTGTGGCAGCATATGAGATATATTTCTGTTCACTCTAGTTTGTAATTACACTCCTCTTATAAACAGGCATAACTGTTACTATTAAAATATTGTACTGATGAAGTGTTTATCGAGAACTTACTGACAAATCAATGTACCATAAAATACAGTTCAGGACAGTGTCCAGTATTCTACAGGATGCTGTTTTGGAAACATCCATCCATGTACTCTCCTTAAGTATACGTGTGGGGAAATGCACAGGTTCAAAATTTTTCTGTCTAATTTGATGTTTCACAGGTGAGAATCTTAATGGTAAGACCTCAGATCTTTCAGTACACTCATTTTTATTGTGACTTTTCTAGTCCAACTTTAACTGACCCACTGAATGCTGTCTGCACAACAGAAATTTAAAAAATAGTGTCTTTAAAATTAGTGTTTCTTATATTGTACTGGAATCACTATGCTATGATTAGATTCTTTAGAACATAGATTGTGACAGTCATTAGGCTCTTCACCATCATGACATCTAAGAGCAAGGGCACAGGAATGGATCTTTATGGGAAGATAAAAAGTGGTTTTAGAAACTTCTTTAAGAACACATTTGTCAGTCTATAATTATATATATATATTTTTTTTCCATTTCAGAGATGTTATGTTTTTGTAGGTAACAGAACTTTTACACTGCTTTACCAATTCAACACCAGGCTTACTAACCAGATAAAATCCATGAAACCAAGTGACTGAACAGTACTTATACTCATCATGAGACATAGATCACTAGTGTTCTAGTGTTGATGTTCACCTTTAACAGGTGGGTTTTTTGCTTTACTGCCTCTTTAATTCATAGGTGTTTGGGAATGAAAACCAAAGTTTAATTGCACATTTACCTTCTTAATTTATTCAAGATGTCTTAAGTGGAAACTATGGAAGTCTATTTCCCTTCTTTTTACTTATCTTGTTGTAATTTTCTACTTATCTTAATCTACTTCTTATTTTTTTAAGTGATCACATGCCAAAGTGTTCACTGAATTTATGATATAATGGTGGGATTCACATGATATAACAGCATGTAGGAGAACCCAAAGGACAATGACTTATCATGAATATTTAAATCAGTTTAATTGATATAAAACCAGAAAATATATGCACAGCAATAGTCAATTTAATTCTGCTAATCATACTTAATTTGCATTTCTATGGTCAAGAATCACTCACATTGTTATTGGTTTTCTGTCATTTATAGAGTAATGAAATTATCCAATACAATGAGAAGTGTAAACCCCAAGTAATCAACTACCAACCCCAAAGGGTGTGCTCTACCAATGAATATATTCCACTGAACATTACTAGTAAACATTAGTTTATTTTATAAGCCTTCCCCTTTCCTCTCCCCCAACCAAGAGCCATAGAGAATTGAACAGTTTCAGATACCACAGGATTAACATCTGTAAGGAAATTTTTGTAAGACTTTTCAGACTTGTTTTAAACTCACTTTTAGTATTTATTATTCACACACTAGGAAACAAAGTCCATTAGAGCACTCTCCACCACATCAAAATACCGATGATTTTTCTCTCTTCTTAAAGTACTGTAAATTTTCTAAGGTTCCTTAGTTATCAGGAGGACCTTTCTTCCCGTCTGTAAAGCTAAGACGCTGCACATTAAGTAGTGACACTTTGCCTTTGTGCGTCTGGTAGGCATTGGCTCCATCACAAAGCAAACCTTTGTTTCTCAAAGTCAGCTTGTCACTTCTGATGAAAGGATATTCTTCTCAAGTGTGACACTTTATATAGAGCTGGGATTGCCCAATCATTTTTCTGCATCTTGAAAAAAGAAAAGCATTTTTACTGAACTTGTGTACCTACTTATATTGCCATACAGAGTGAGAATATGTAATAAAATTTCATGCTTTTGGTGATCAGTGAGAGCCATCATTCAAATTCTTCCCTTCAGTTACAAAAGGAGAGCTTACTCAATTGTTCTGGATTACAGATAGCAGAATAATTTTCCTCATCAGCTCATTGAGTTCATTCTTGTTCTATTGGATTTTAGATTAGCATTTTCATAGAGTCATCTGCTTCCTAGCTAAAAAGAATTCTGGAGATTCTCACATCAATTTACCAGTTTAGTCTAAAGAGACCTAAGTAGTGTCAGGTTAGAAGTGTGTACCCAATAACCTCATCTTTGAAGTATCTGTTGTTTGATGTACTTACTCAGGATAGGCTTTATCCTCAAGGTTTTTAGGACTGTTCTTTGTGAAAGACACAGATCTTTGTTTTCAAAGACTTCAGAGAATAGTGTATATTACATTCAAAACATGGAGAGATTGCTTTTGTAGGAGGACAAATAGTTGAGATAAAACATGATCCTAAATATATGATCCTAAATATGATCCTAAAATATAACATATCCTGAAAATATCAAGAAAACCAAGTAAAGACTAGTTTAGGATTGTGTGTGTGTGTGTGTGTGTGTGTGTGTGTGTGTGAGTCATTGGGCTTGAACTCAGGTCCTAGGTGCTGTTCCTGAGCCCTTTTGCTCAAGGCTGGCACTATACTACTTTGAGCCACAGCGCTACCTCCAGTTTTTTTGGCGGTTAATTGGAAATAAGAGTCTCATGGACTTTCCTGACTGCTTGCCCTTGAATCCTAATTCTCAGATCTCAGTTTCCTGATCAGTTAGGATTGCAGGTGTAAGCTACTGGTGCCTGCTAGATTAGAAGCTTAATGCCACTATTTTTAGAAACTACACAGGTAAGTCTCATATTTAGAATTGATGACATAGAGGATACTGCATTTATATGAAAGAATTAAATAACTAAGTAAAATAAAAACCATGCCTGAAAATAAAGCCAGAAGTAGGCTGTGGCTCAAGTAGTAGAGCGCTAGCCTTGAGCTGAAGAGCTGAGGGACAGCGCCCAGGCCGAGTTCACACTCCATGACTGGACCCAAAAACAAAACAAAACAACAACAACAAAAAAAACCATGCCTGAAACCATACATTGTTGATCAGTACAAAATAAAGTTTTGTGAAGGTCTGACAAATTTAGGAATACTTGAAAAAAGGCATAATTTTTTAACACACAGAAGTTTTATTGAGTGAAGTATACAAATCTTTTAGAATTTTTAGAATGACAAAATGTTATCATGAATATGCCACATAAATCAGGAGAAGAAATTATAGCTTAGGTAACATCACTATAAAGAAAACAGGTAGTATTCATTTGGTACTTAGCATTATTTTATTTAGCATTTAATGCAACAAATCAGAACAACTTTGTTAATCTAGTAAAATCAGCTGCCTTGGCAAAGTGGCCAAGGGAAAAAGGTAAACATTGAACAAATAGTAATTCATACTCATTCCTTCCTTTTTTATACCGGTGTGGAAGATGTCCATCCAGATCATCACTATACCAAAACACAGTGAAAATATTCCTTCTAAAAGTTCAGAGTTTCTGGCTTGACCCCCTGAAAATGGTTCTGTCCTGCGTGCCTTGATCATTCTCTGCCCTCCGAACAGTTGTCTTTGTGAAGCATCAAGACACTCATTATCTATGCCCATGACTTGCTCTCAGCTTCATCCTGCTCACTTCTTCTCTCTCCATTGATCATCCACACCCAGCTACTTGTGTCCTCCAGCAGACCAGAGCTGGAGTTGTGTTCATTGTGTTTCATAAGAATTTTGATCCATCTTATCTCTTGAGTTAAAACTTATTAATGGAAGAAGGGCGTTAACTAATTCTCAAAGACTTCCAACAAAGCATGTAGTAGTAGTAGTTGTTGTTGTTGTTTATTCCCCCATCAGTAAGAATTTACAAATTGTAGTTTAACTGAGGAAAGGCTAAAACATCCCTTTTGATTTGAAAATTCAGTCCCTATACAATTCATAAAACAAACCTGTCTACTTCTCTTTGTAAGGGGGGAAAAAGATGAATCTTTGTGATTTTCCAGGGACATCTGGGAAACCTCAGGTTTAGGTACAAAATATCCTGGAGAATTTTCTTCTCCTCCTTTTCTGGTGGTATTGGCTTCCACTTGGGGACTCAGTTTTACTAGGCAAGCCTATACACTCTAGTCCTTTGCTTGTTCAGGTATGGTCTTCCATGTTTGTCCAAGCCAGCCTCAAAAGTGTGATCTATCTTTTCTTCTTCCCTCCCTCCCTCCCTCCCTCCCTCCCTCCCTCCCTCCCTCTTTTCCTTCCTTCCTTCCTTCCTTCCTTCCTTCCTTCCTTCCTTCTTCCTTCCTTCCTTCCTTCCTTCCTTCCTTCCTTCCTTCCTTCCTTCCTTCCTTCCTTCCTTCCTTCCTTCCTTCCTTCCTTCCTTTCTTCCTTCCTTCCTTCCTCAGCTCCACTTCCAGCTTTTTTTGGTGGTTAATTGGAGATAAAATTATCACAGATATTCCTGTCAGGGCTGGTTTTAAACCATAATCCTCAGATCTCAGCCTCTTGAATACCAAGGATTATTACAGACATAAGCCACCAGTGCCTGACTCTATGTCTCCCATGTCGAGTATTACTTTCTCTCCAAGTAGCTGGATATCGGTGTACCTCAGGCACCAGATCCCGGAAAGTTTTGTATCATGTCTCTGTGTATTTGATGTAATTTCTGGAGGGATAAAAGAAGGAAAAGAATTTTCAAAAGACATTTGGATTCTTGATTATAAGATTTTCATGTGAAAAATAGTGTTTGACTAATGATTGAATAAACATAACAGTAAAACCTTCATATAAGCCTTTAAGGAGTTCAAATAATTGTAACTCTTTGATAAGTGAAAATTTTTGTTTTTGTTCCTTCCACGACCTAAATTGTTAAGAATACAGGAGTATTAACAAGAAGCATAATTTTTTTTTTGGCAAAACTCACAATTTTACAAGGTAGACAAATTAACTCGATAGGTAAAAGTATTACTGTCAGGCTAAGGGAGCAAACTAACAAGCACTGAGTATAGTCTTAATTTATTTTTCACACCTTTTATTTATTTTTCACACCTTTCTTTTCAGACTTAGTTAATATAATGCAAAGCAAATAAAATTCTAAATTTTGTCCTTATTGGGTGCATTCTTATCTAGTAAAACACTTTAAGTACCTCTTAGAATTAACAAGATTCATAATTTCATTAAGATTTTTGTGAAATAGATATTTGCTCAGGCTGGTCTCAAACTTGTACTTTTTCTGCCTCCTGAGAAGTTGACATATACCACATATACCATCACAGATAACTTACAATATTTTTGTATTGACATGCAATTTGTTCACCATTTTTTCTTCAAGTATATGAAAACAAAAACTAAATTTTAATTGCTACATTCATAAATATAATCCACATGGGGTCTTCAATAAATCCTAAGAATGTGAAGACATTCAGAGCTGAAAATACTTGAGAATACCTGCTTCAGGACAAATTAATCTTTTCCTTGAGACATAAAGCACTGAATTCTCACTAAATTGTACTCGCAATTGCTCATATTAATTATAACCTTTAAAAAAAAAACTACTGTTTCTCAGGGAAAATTGGGTAGGTGTGTGATATGGGAACTGTCTGATTCTAAAAACTTTTTAACAGATTAGAAAACAAATACCTGACAATAAATGCATAACAATGTTTTTTTGAGATTCACACATACCTTTTACCCTATCTTAAATTGCAAAATTAATATTCATTAACATTTCCCAAAGATATATTCTTATAGAAAAATTAGTGAAGTATAGAATCTTAACTTAAAAGTGTTAATAAATGTCTTGGATGCTTTAAGATTTAATTTTACTTAGAAGTCAGGTATTATGATCAATCCAAGGTTTGAAGTTACCTGAGTAGATTTTGGGATTTGTCTTCAAATCAACATATTTAAGTATATAATTACTGTTGACATAAAAATTGTCAAAATAAGGACTCAATTTAATTGAATATAAATTTATGTTTTCACAATCTTAAATATTATGTTTGATCACTAAAAAGTCTATTTAGGAGAAACAAGTTTTTTTTAAAAAAATCTATGTTTAGATAATACTGAAAATAAGAGGAAATCTTGAAATTTCTGTCTGAGCAAAGTCATAGTTGATATTAAGTGAAACCTATTAAAATTGTTTAACAAAGATTTTCTTTACATATACCTAGATTTTATTCTGTAAGTGCATAGACTTAAATTCTTAAGCCATTTCTGAATTAGTTTTATAAGAAGGCATTTTTATTAGCTCAGCATTTAAAAAATATGTTATATTTCCTTATGTTCTATCAATTCAAAAATATTGATTTTCATATCTTCTTATCTCAATTTGAACACAATTTCTTTATATAACTTAGGCTTATTTATAAA
This sequence comes from Dipodomys spectabilis, assembly GCF_019054845.1. NCBI lineage: Eukaryota > Metazoa > Chordata > Mammalia > Rodentia > Heteromyidae > Dipodomys > Dipodomys spectabilis. The sequence goes on along the minus strand of NW_024870720.1, from coordinate 19,950,515 downwards.
TATTACTGGAATAAGAACACTATCTCATCTAAAATAATAAAAATCAAAGTCCTTTCTGAACTACAGCTACATAGTTTATAGTATCAAATCTACATTTTCATCTATATATGAAGAGACCTAGAAGGAATTGAAATTCAATATCTCTCAGTCCAGATATAAAAGAACTATATTATATTTTCTTGTGGGCATGCAATTCTCAAGTCAACTGAAATCAAACAATAAAGTAGGCAATGTAGACTGTCAGCTCTCGCTCTACTAAGAATAGCATAATATAATCATTGATTTTCAGGAATCACTACATTGTCATACCACAAGACCAAATCCTTAATCATTTACTGCCCTCATTGGCGGGAGAGGGGGTGGGGAGGACTCATCTGTTGTGTACAAGCCAAAAGCCAAACCGAACAAAAAATAGTGGGGTGTAGGAACTAGCATAAGAGAAAGTCAGAAGTTGGCATTTCTGTTGGAAGCTCAAAAAGTTCAAGAAAAGACGCCTTACCTTAAACCACCATTAGGAGCAGTTATCTGACAATACATTTTACCAGCCACTGTCACTTAAATCTAGCAGGTAACTTAATGATCCATCTTGAAAACTGTCAAAGAGTAATTTTTTAAAAAGTAAACTGTAATTTTCATGGAAATATAACATGAACACAAGTCAGATATGTTATTCAACTCATGAATGGATAAGGACCTAGCACAATACTACAACTGGTTCCTATGCTATTTTTTGTAACCTCATTAACTTGATGTCAGCTTACCAAAAATTTCTTTGGGGCTAGCACAATTTATTACCCCTGACTCCATGTTTCCAGTAGTATTTTTTCACTTGGCTTATCTTTTAGCTTATTTCAAAAAGATTCAACTTTCAGACTCCTTTGCTTAAATATTTTTCTAAGGCCCTTTGAATGTAGATGTTAAAGTCATGTACAAATTAAATCTAATAACCCACATTTTCAACTTATTTTTCTGACTCCAGCTGCTTCTAATAATATTAACTGATATGCCATCTGCTGTTTCTTTGACAGCCATGTGAATGGCCTTTTCCAGTCGCCTAGAGTCCACATTTGAGCTATCTATTGCTAAACACTGCCCTGTCTGCCATAGACTCCAATATCCTAAATGGATATTATAACCACCATCAGATATTGTTATCTTCAGTGTTCACCCATGCAAAGCTACCCTCATCTGGTTGTATGGAATGCTGTGGTCCACACAATCTCTGAATTCTTCCGTGTTCCAAACTATATGGTATTCTATGATGGTGCTTTTAGTCTTTTCTCATAACAGTTTTAACTTGCATTTTTATTCACTGTGATTCCTCATTCGAGGTGGATATGGAAACCAAAGAATTGCGCTTAACTGAAATGGGGATCATGTTTAATTGATAGATCATGGGCTGAGTTCCAAATCTAGACATCCTTGATGACATTTGATGTATTATGCGGCTATATTTGTTTGTCTGCTTGAATCTCTCTCTTGTTTGAATTCTTCCCAATGGCTTCCCATAAAAGTTGATAATCCTCACGTATGCCATTTCTCTAGGTGTTCATTAGCATATTAGATTCCCACAGGAATCTAATTTACAACAGAAAAAGCACAAATTCCTTTAGCTTTGTCATCTATCAGTGTACTCACACAGACATTATAAATTGTGTTGTCGCTATATACAATTTATTAAAAAGTATAAATATATAATGTATACATTATTCATTGGACAGCATATTGTATATTATGTATGAGAATCATAGATAATAATTAAAAACAGACATAAAACATAAAATTAAAACTATACACACACACACACACACACACACATATATATATATATATATATATATTTTTTTGTCATTCATGGGGCCTGAACTCTGGACCTGGGCACTGTCCCTGAGCTATTCAGCTCAAGGCTAGAGCTCTACCAATTGAGCCACAGTACCACTTCTGGCTTTTTCTGCTTATGTGGTGCTGAAGAATTGAACCCAGGGCCTCATGCATGCAATGCAAGCGCTCTACCACTGAGCCACCTTCCCAGCCCTCAAAACTATATTTTTAAACAGTGACATGCTAATCCCCCTAATTTCTAGAAATACTTTATTTATATAAATTTTATTTTATTCTTTTGGTTCTAAATCACCTTAGAAAATGAATGTGGGCCAAAAACATTCACTAAATTTCTGTTTCAGCACTGGTAATTCATGTAGCCTATGATACAATCATAATTAATTGCTACACAATTCTCCTTAAAATTCAAGTTATTTTATTTTTTTATGTTTTATTCATTTAATTTCTATTATTTCCCTTTGTGAGACTCTTTATTCTGTGACTTGATTTTTTTTTTAATGTTTTTTATTGTAAAAAATGCTGTACAGGGACTGGGAAGGTGGCTCAGTGGTAGAGCGCTTGCCTTGCATGCATGAGGCCCTAGGTTCAATTCCTCAGCATCACATAAGCAAAAAAGAAAAAAGCCGGAAGTGGCGCTGTGGCTCAAGTGGTAGAGCGGTAGCCTTGAGCTGAAGAGCTGAGGGACAGCTCTCAGGCCCAGAGTTCAGGCCCCACAACCGGACCCCCCCAAAAAAATGCTGTACAGAGAGGTTGCAGTTACATGAGCAAGGTAATGAGTACATTTCCTATTGAACATTGCTGCCTCCTCCTTTGCTTCCCTCTACCATCCCTTCCCTTCCTCCTCCACAACTACTCTTCCCTCCCCCCAACCCCTGCCCCCTCTCACTGAAGTTGTAAAGTTCATTTTCAACATAGTGTTTTGTACATCTCATTGTTACAATAGGTCAACCCTATCCTTATTTAAGGATTTTTTCTTCCCTTCCCCTCCCCTAATTAGAGAAGTGCATATACAAGATGCAGGGAACCTACATCAAACACAGTGAAAATAGGGGATATACCGTGGGGGAGGAACATACAAAACAACAAAAAAAATCACGTTTTACATTAAAAATACATTAGAAACAATAGCAAGAAAGAACAAAGATATTTGTGTCCCTATCTTGGGGTTCATTTTACATAATATCATCTTATATGGTCATATGTATATGGCTTTTGGCCTTTTCTGCTTGTCCTACACATGTACTAGTTATTGCAAATAAGGGAAACCATGAACCTATATTTCTTTGGTTTTGGCTTACTTACCTTAATATATTTTTTTCTAAATCTTTCCATTTCTTAACAAATGGGGTGGTGTCATTCTTTCTGATGGAGGTATAAATATATACCACATTTTTTTTTTTGGGGGGGGGTCCAGTCATGGGCCTGAACTCTGGTCCTGGGCGCTGTCCCTCAGCTCTTCAGCTCAAGGCTAGTGCTCTACCACTTGAGTCACAGTGCCACTTCCGGCTTTTTTCTTTTTGCTTTATTGTGATGCTGAGGAATCGAACCCAAGGCCTCAAGCATGTAAGGCAAGCGCTCTACCATTGAGCCACCTTCCCAGCCCTATACCACATTTTCTTATCCATTCATCTACTGAGGGGTATCTGGGTTGGTTCCGTATCTTAGCTATGGTGAATAATGCTGGAGTACATGGGGTTCTTTAACTACAAGATGATGTCATCTACAAAGAGAGTTTTACTTTGTCTTTCTCTATTTGGATCCCTTTATGTCTGCATCTTGTCTTATTGCTATAGCTAGGCATTCTAATACTAAATTGAAGAGAAGTTGAGAGAGTGGACATCCTTGTCTCATTCCTGAATTTAGAGGAAATGGCATTAGATTTTTACCATGAAGTATAATGCTGGCTGTAGGTTTGTCATACACAGCCTTTATTATATTGAAGAATGTTCCATGGATTCCTAGTTTTTCCAGAGCCTTCATCATAAAGGGGTATTGGATCTTGTCAAATGCTTTTTCTGCATCTATTGAGATAATCATGTGGTTCTTATCCTTGGTCTTGTTGAGGGCGAATTATATTAATTGATTTGCATATATTGAACTAGCTTTGCATCCTTGAAATGAATTCTGTTTGATCATGGTGTGCGATTTTTTTTAATGAGTTGTTGAAGTCAATTGGCCAAAATTTTGTTGAGAAATTTTGCATCGATGTTCATCAAAGAAATGAGTCTATATTTCTCTTTATTTGGTGAGTCTCTGCTTGGTTTTGGGATGAGGGTTATGATGGCTTCATAGAAAGAGTGTGGTAGTGAACTTTCGCTTTCAATTTCATTGAAGAGTTGGAGGAGTATTGGTGTGAGATCTGTTTTGAAGGCCAGCTGTAAATTCATCTGGTCCTGGGCTTTTCTTGGGTGGGAGGTCTCTTATTGCTGTTTCTATTTCGATTTGATATGGACCTGTTAAGTTGTTTTAAATCATCTTTGTTTAGTTTGGGCATGTCAATATTAGCTAGAAATTCATCCATTTCTTCCAGATTCTCAAAATTATTAGCATAAAGTTTTGAGAAGTATTCCTTTATAGTATTCTGAAACTTGGTTGTTTCTGGGTGATGTTGAATCTTGGTTGTTTCTGTGATGTTTCTATTCTTATCTCTGAATTTGTTTATATGGATGTATTCTCTTCTTTTTCTATTAAGATTTGTTAAGGGTCTGTCAATATTGTTAATTTTTTCAAAGAACCAACTCTTTGTTTTGTTGATTCTTTCTATTTTTTTTTTTTTTTTTTGGACTCTAATTTATTTCATTCTGATTTAACTTTTAATTATTTGTTTCCATCTACGGTTGGGGTTTAGCTTGTTGCTCATTTTCAAGGAGTTTCAGGTGCCTCTTTAAATTGTTGGTTTCAAATTTTACCATTTTGTTGATGTAGGAACTCAGAGCTATAATTGCCTCTGAGTACTGCCTTTCCTTTGTCCCAGAGGAGCTGGTAATTTGTGTGTTAATTTTTGTTGAATATCATGACCATTTGAATTTCCTTTTTAATCTCTTCCATGACCCACTGGTGGTTCAACAGTGTGTGTTCAGGATTTTCTTTGGTGGATTTTGGTATTAAATTCTAATTTTATTTCCTTGTGGTCTGAAAGAATACAGGACATAATTTCAATGTTTTTGAATTTGGACAGATTTATTTGTGGCCTAAAATGTGGTCTATTTTGCAGAATGTTCCATGTGCTGCTGAGAAGAATGTGTATTCTGATGCTGTTGGGTGAAATATTCGGTAGTTGGTCTATGCAGTTGTTTAGGTCTGAGGTTTCTTTTGGGTTTTGGCTGGGTTGATCTGTCCAGCAGGGATAGTGGTGTGTTAAAGTCCACACAATTGATATGTTTGGATCTATGTATGATTTTAGGGGAAATAGTGTTTCTTGGATAAATTTGGGTGCTCTGTTATTTGGTGAATAGATATTTAGAATTGCAATGTTGTTCTGAAGGAGAGATCCCTTAGTTAGTATGTAATGACCTTTTTTTTTATCTCTTCTCACTAATGTTAATTTGAAATCTATTTTATCTGATATTAGGATTGCAACTCAACCTCTGTTTATGGATGCCTTTTGCTTGGTAGATTTTATTCCAGCCTTTCACTTTCAGAATATGTTTCTTTTAGGGGCAAGGTGTTTCTCTTGAAGGCAGCAGATAAAAGAATCTTGCTTTGTGATCCAACTAGACAATGTATGTCATTTAATTGTTGAGTTACATCCATTAATATTGAGAGTTAGGACTGATATGTGTTTGATAGTTCCTGCCATGTTATCCACCTTGGGGGCTGTGCTAACTGGGTTCTTCTTATGCTTCTTGGATTCTCTGTTTGGGGGCTATTTCTTGGCCTTTATTGTGCTCTTATTGGTTTTCTATGTGTAGTACATCTTTAAGTATGTTTTGTAGGGTGGGTTTGATGAACATATATTGTTTCAATTTTTCTTTGCTGTGAATGGTTTTATTTGTCCTTCTATTACGAAGGAGAGTTTAGCTTAGTACAGTATTCTTAGTTGATAATTGTTTGTCTTTAGGGCATGGCATATATCATTCCAGGCTCTTCTTGCTTTGTCTCTGCTGAGACATATGAAGTTATTCTAATTGGATTCCCTTTATAGGTGATTGATCTTTTCTCCCTGACAGCTTTAAGGATCCTTTCCTTGGTCTCAGTTTTTCCTGTGTGGATTACAATGTGACAGTGGGATGTCCTGTTCTTCTCTGGTCTATTTGGGGTTCTAAAGGCTTTTCTATCTGAATGGGCCTATCTTTTTGCATGTTTGGAAAGTTCTCTGCTAGGATACTGTTAAATAAATTTCCTAGACCTTTCACTTCTGTCTCTAGACCCTCCTCTACACACATTGGCCTTAAGTTGAGCCTTCTGATGGTGTCTTCTAAATGTTGAATAGATTTATCACATTTTTAGATTTGTCTTGAATACTTGTCTGTTCTTTCTCTGTAATGTCTAGGTTGTCTTCAATCCCAGAGGTTTGATCTTCTGCATGGTCTAACCTAGTGTCAAGACTTCCTATTTTGTTTTTAGTTTCTTTCCTTCTAACTGGTGAGATTGAATGCTTCAAATTAATTGTTGGAGCTTTGTTTCAGACCTTGTATGGATTCTTTATCTCCTTAATTTGGTTTTCAGTGTTCATTTTCAAATCCCTTAATTGATTGGTTATAGTTTCATTGGACTCCCTTTCCTTCTGTTGGGCTTCATTCAGTATTCCCTTTGTGGCTTCCAAGGACTCTTCAGCTTTCTATTTGTGGATTCCATGAATGTTTCTATTAATTTTTGTTTATTTTCATCCCACTAATGCAATTCCTCTATTAATCTTTGAGTAGCTTTGTCATGCTCATGAAATTCCTTTATTAGTCTTTGGTTAGCCTTATCATGGTCATGGATGTTTCTATCAAGCTCACACAGAGTCCTTTGCAGGCTTTCAATCTTTTCATTTAGCATGCTTACCAGCAGTGTTTGTAGAGCATTTTGGGTACTCTTCTTTGGATTATTCATTAACTGCTCTGTTGCCTGTTTATCATGAGCAGGAGTTGAGATACCTGGACTTGCCATTTTTCTTGTGTTTCTCTGGCTTGTTCTGCTCATTTGGGTGTGAAAGCAAAACCAATTTCATGCTAGAAGACTATTTTAAGGCAATAATCAACCAGAGTCCTGTACAAATGTTTGACACAGTCAAAATGAGTACATGTACATTCTAATTCAACAGATACAATCTAGTTGAACAACAAACTACTATGTATCAATGGACTAAGAAAATCAAAGGAGTCAGCAGACCAGATTAATAGGTTTAGGGAGAATTGTGAGGAGAAAATAAGGTTAGAGGAATGTGTTGAGGGAAAGGGAAAGAGGAAATATAACCAAGACCTAAATTCAGAAAGAGGAAAAGGATAGAAGGAAAGAAGTAGAGAGAAAAAGGAAAAGGAAAAAGGAAAAATAAAAAATTTAAAATGAAACAATTAAAATTATATAAGTATTAAGAAATAATACTACAATTAATGGATTTAATGCTGTGAATTTATGAGTTGTGAATTGTTATGTATCTTGCTATGAACAGAACAGTGATTAAGTAAAGCAAAAAAACCAAAAAGGACCAAAAGGAAAAAGAGTAAGAATATAATAATAATAATGAAAAAGATGAAGAAAATTTAAAAAAATTTCATAAATTAAAAAAATTAGGTGGAAAAAGTTCTTCAATTTTGAGGGTGTGGGGGAGGAATCTTGGGTTTCCCCTGTGTCTGTAACTAGCCTTTTGGTGGAGTCTCTCATTTGTTTGTGGTGTTTGGTTTTCCTGTGGCTTTATTGGTTTCTTAAATCAGTTTGTTTGAGCAGACAGAACGAAGCTCTGCCTTACCAGCGACTTTATGACCCTCTTCCCAGTCTAGTTCAGTGGGAGGGATATCTTCTTTGAGTATCACAAAGGAGGGAGATGGCTGGTTCCTCTAGTTTGGAGATGTTGTGATAGGCCTAGTTTGTGGGTAGGGTTGAGGCCTGTCAGCAAGTATTAGCTTTTACTTAAGGCGTTAGCTCCTGAGACACTCACACAGCCCAGCCTAGAGCCATTTTCAGGATTATGTTTACTGAGTTTCCAATTGTTTTTCTTTTACCCTCCTGAAGGTGGGTCTACTGCTGCAGTGGGGTAGGACAGCCTCTGGCTCTGTTTGCCCAGTGAAGAAAGTCACTCCTCTGTGGGTGGAGCTTCCTCTGCCTGGGAAGGGCAACTTTCCCAGAGGGCTGAGCTTAGCCTCCCAGGTCAGGTTCCTCTGACCTGTTGAATGGCTCCTATTGGCTTCTTCCAAGGCCTGAATTATGTGCTAGCTGCTGTGGCTCTGTGTTTGTCCTTATCAAAGTTGGAGTTCTTCTCTGGTGGTGAGGGAGCAGCTATCTTCCCACTGCTGCTCTATGAGAAGGAGTCTTGAGGGGTACTGATGCCTTTCCCTTGGTTTCTGGCCCATCCAAAGTCTGTGACTGTCTATGGTCAATAGGATGAAGATGTCCACTCTTTGTCAGTTCTTGCTGGTGGTGAGTAGAATCTGCTTGCACATTGCCTCTGAAGCCTTTGTTCTGGGCTCTCTCTGTTGGCACAGCCACCACCGCTGTGGACACTGGTGTGTGCTCAAATCTTTTCTTAATCAAGTTGCCTGATTTTTTCCTCTCTGGCCAAACTCTGTTCTATGATGGCACACTTGGTGTGACTCTCTAGCCTTGGACTGTTCACTGGAACACTAAAACTGGTTTCTATGCTTGTTTAGCCCCAGCTTCTCCCCTGCCATCTTCCTCCAAACCTCATTTCACTTCATTTCTGAAAATGTTTTGCAGTCTAAATTCTAGGGCTTAGAGGCATATCATTTGCTATTATGGATTAATTTATCTTAAGAAAACTATGCTATTAACTATACTAAAACTATACTATTACTCAGAAATAACTGAGTGGGTTATAAAAACCGAAGTTCTCAAACAGAATAAAAATAGGAACTTGTCACCCTCCCTGACATCTATTTATTTTTATTTATCAGTGACATTAATTTTTCTTCCTCCAACTGTCTGTCTCTCTAGACACTCTAGTCCTTGAAGATGGACACAGTGAAATGTAAAATTTATATTCCAGTCAGCACTTATCTTGAGTTCAGTAAACATCTGCTGAATAACTTCAATGAAACAGCTGGTCTCTGTCCTGTGTGTTGGTGCATACCTGTAGTGCTAGTTTTCAGAGAGGAAGAAGGAGGCCGATTGTAGATTAAGAATTGTCTTGGCAAAAACTGAGATCCTGTCTGCAAAACTAAAGCAAAAAGATTTGGAGATATGCCTTAAATGATATATAATATGCCTAGCAAGCCTAAGTCTCTGAGTTCAAACTTAGAATAGCCAAATCAAAAAGAAAGGAAAAGAAGAAAAGCAAAAGCAAAACATGATGCATACTATAATATCTGTGTATTTTATATTTTACTTATATTATGTATGTATTTTATATTTTCTAGATATTTTGTATTTCTTTACTTTCAAGTCTACATCTTAAATTTGGACATTTCAATAATTGCATATATCAGTGTGCATATTGTTATTTCAATTTATAAGTCATACATACAAATTCTTTAGTGGCTTTTTGGTTTTATCACTTGATAATCTGAATTCAGCAAAGGTAGGCCCAGTTTTGTAGATACTGAATCTGCTGAAAATTTGTGTCTCTTTGAAAAGAAAATAATTTAAATACTGTATATAAAATTAAGTAAATTAAAGCTTATGTGGAGTGAGAAAGAAACGACAGCACATTCCACAGCATCACACAGCTAGAAAAATTGATTCATCTTCGTTAAGTGCTTGCAAGGCATGTCAATATATGTCCACTCTTTTCCCTCTGTCTTTACACATGATAAATGTACATTTTAAAAACGAGGATCAGAGAAACAGTTTGCTCTTTCTAGGAAACGAACTGTTGCAAAGCACCAGTGACTCACACTAATAATCTCAACTACTTAGAGGGCTGAGATCTGAGGAAGGAGGTTCAGAGTCAGGCTAAGCAGATCAGTCTGGAAGAGTTTTATCTCCATTTTAGTAGGGAAAAGCCAGAAATGGAGATGTGGCTTAAATGATAAGAGTGCCAGCTTTGAGTGGAATAGCTGAGTGAATCTGAGGCCCTAAGTGAAAACTCCTTACTTGTTTTTATTGCTTCAACTTCATAACCCACAATTTATAATGTCATGTAAATTTATAAGCTATTTAAAAATTGAAGAGAACTTTGATTTACTTTATTTCACCTGTAAGCTACAAGATCTGGAAGAGATGTCCTAAGAATAGCTGCTGGATGGGCTGGGAAGGTGGCTCAGTGTTAGAGTGCTTGCCTTGCATGCATGAGGCCCTGGGTTCGATTCCTCAGCACCACATAAAGAAAAAAGCCGGAAATGGCACTGTGGCTCAAGTGGTAGAGCGCTATCCTTGAGCTGACGAGCTGAGGGATAGTGCCCAGGCCCAGAGTTCAGGACCCATGACTGGACCCTCCCCTCCCCCCTGCAAAAAAAAAAAAAGAATAGCTGCTAGCTATATACATGTCTGACCTTGTTTCTCTTATATTAACCTCATGCTACAGTACAAGTTTGTTTGCAAAACAAACATGTTTTTCCCCATCCCCTCCACAAATTATACAGACATCAAATACAGTGAAAGCAGAGGATATACTGTGGGGGAGGGACGTACAAAGCAACAAAGAAATAATCTTATAAATGTGTTAGTAACAATCCCATGAAAGAAAAAAGAAACATTTGAATACATATCTTAGGGATCATTTCCCTAACATCACCTTATCTGACCTTTTCGTTGGGGGGAGGATGGGAAGGGATGGGAAGGGGAAACAAAGGAGGAGGCTACAATGCTTGATAAGAAATGTACTCATTATCTTGCCCGTGTAATTGTAACCCCTCTGTACAATATTTCCCAATAAAAAAAGAAATAAAAAAATAAAGTGATTTTACACATAAAACAAACAAACAAACAAACATGTCTTTTACCTTCATGTCATAATTCTTGGTGAATGGCACAGTAGTCAGAATTCAGATACATTCCTTCTTGGAAAGTATCTACTAACGTCTCAACTACACATGCAAATTTTCCCACTAAACTCACTCCAATGGCTCCTCAATTCTATGGAACTTTAGCTGAATGGAAAAAGTGCTATGGATATGGTGCACCTGACATGAACAAAAGCTGATTAAATGGAAAAAAGCATGGAAAGGGCACACTTGAATGAATGTTCCATTTGGGCAAGTATTAAAGGAGAGAAAACTATACAAGGATTTGAGGTGCATCTCCCACCGTTTAGGATTAACTTTGCAAGGCATCTAATGTTTAGAATTAGAGCTTCACAGCATAGTAAATCATGGTATATCCAGCTTCATACTAAAATCTAGCTCTGTTTCAGGCACTATTCTTTTAGAGCAATTTGCTTCTAATTAGCTCAATTAGTAAAGATATTGTTAAATGTTATACTATTACATCAATGATTATTCCCAGTTTACAGAGGAGGAAAATTAAGTCACACAGAGGTTAATAAACCTGTGTGTGGAATTAATGAATAGCCTAGTCAACAGATAAACTGTTAGGTAGCTATAGAATATATAACATGTACTCTTTGTACCTTGCTGTGCTTGTTTTGAAACTACATGTTTAATTTCTTTCTTCTCTAAAATTAATCGTATAGAAATATATACATTGTTTATTCAGAAGCACTGCTATACATCCCTGGCATGTCACCTTAGATGTGCCTATATCTCATTTAAAGAAACTGAACAGGCCGGGCGCTGGTGGTTCACGCCTGTAATCCTAGCTACTCAGGAGGCTGAGATCTGAGAATCACGGTTCAAAGCCAGCCCGGGCAGGAAAATCTGTGAGACTCTTATCTCCAATAAACCACTAGAAAACTGGAAGTGGCGATGTGGCTCAAGTGGTAGAATGCTAGCCTTGAGCTGAGGAGCTGAGGGACAGTGCCCAAGCCCAGCATAGTTCAAGCCCCACAACTGACAAAAAAAAAAAAAAGAAACAGAAAGGGAACATGTTACTCACTCTTTTATCAAAAATGAGCAAGTCAAGGACTGCACATCTCTACAAAAAAGCTAAGGAACCTCTTTTATTTCCTTAGTGCATTTGGATTTTATTTATTATTATTTTTGTGAGATTATTTATATTGTGAAAATTCTGTACAGAGGGGTTACAATTATATGGGCAAGATAATGAGTACATTTCTTATCAAGCATTGTAGCCTCCTCCTTTGTTTCCCCTTCCCACTCCATCCTCCCTCCGCCCATCCACCCAACCCTCCTTCACCCCCCCACCAAAGTTGTAATGTTCCTTTTTGACATAACAACTTGTACCTCTCATTGTTGCAATGGGTCCACCTGTATCCCTATTTAAACGATTTTTTTCCCTTCCCCTCCACAAATTAATAGTGAATGCTACTTAATTCAGTGGCAGTATTTATTGATCTGAGTCTTATGAAATACCAGATTTACTTAGTTATACTACTTGATTACTAAATATCAATCAAACATCATGTTTGAAGTCTGATAGACACACTTGAAATTCCACAGTACCCTCCCAGTGCATTCAACATGTTCCTTTTCAACACACCTTTTTCCTTTTCACATTTCTGAAAAGTTACAAATACAACTAAGATCTCACGAACCGTAAGTAAAATCAAGGAAAACACGCTTTAAGATTTGGAGTTATTGATTTCATTATTTTATAATCCCATCCTTAACAATGTTCCTTGTAATAACACTGTACAACAGTCATCACTAATAACATTTCATTGCTGTACATTTCATCCATGTACATCTGACATGAATCAGATAAAATATATGCGTTGTATTAATGGATCCATATATTAAAAATAATCTTAAGTGGTTATCAACATACACTTTCATAGTGAAGTTGATGGTAGGAACCTAGGTAAGTTAACTAATTTATCCAGAGCACCGCACATAGTGAAAATAGAAGTCAACAATTTACTTTAAGAATTAGCTCAGATCTCCTCTTGCTTTTAGTTTTGTTTTATTTTTCAGGTAAACTATTCTTGTCCTGGGCATTTTGTTCACTTCTATCACAAAATTCAACAACTCCCTCTTGGTTTTTTCATTCTATTACATACTTTTGCCTTTTAAAAATATAAGACAACCATTCTCATGTGTCTTTGTCACATTCAAAGTGAGAGAAGTTAAGAGAATATATTTTCAACAATTATTTGTTGAATGGATTAAAGTTTCTTTGTTTGATATCAAAACAAAAAACTCCATTTTTGCTTTAGATATTTTTGGATTATGTTGTACAGTCAATAGCACATTTTTTTTTTCATTTAATTACCTTTGAAAGCCAACAGATTCTTTCTTCAGTTTTGAGGATAAGATAAATTTCCCCAGATGTCTGAATGCTTGAAGAAGTTATTGAAATATAAAATGTAACCAAAGAAGAAAATGGAATTTCAAATTATTAGCAAATGTTTAAACTATTGATCAGAAGCAGGAAATTCTCAAATATACCATGGAAGTTGCTGGGAGAAAAAAGAATTGTCTTTGAAAAGAATCCATTGAAATGCTATTTAACCCAATTTGATTCTTAATATATTTGGCCTAGCTTAAATCAGCACATTTTTATCAAAATATAATTATGTGTAAAAATATTTGACAGCTTCAAAGATGTATAAAACACTTGTTTATCCCAAAGAAATTAAATTTAATTAATGTTTGGGTAGCATACAGACCAATATTTACAAAATACATACTTAGATGTCAGAAACTATTCTAGATAATTTTTTAAAAATACAATAGCTTATTTAACTCCTACAATATCTTTGAAAATCAAGCGTGATTTCACTTCAGAGTGTTTAATCTCAACGAAGTAAAATGATGGAAATTCAAATGATAATTGGGTAACAGCATTATTTGCTATAAAAGTGATTATTTTTGTGTTCTTGCATGTCCCAGCAGGTCAGAAAATTTTAACAAACTAGCTCGTTTATTTTCACAGTTCTTGCTTTCATAACAGGAAAATGTTTTAATTTCTGTTTTAGAAAAGACTGGCGCACAGCTAGATGAAACACTCCCTAATGTGTAACAAGTGGGCCAAGATTAAGGTGATTGCTGTAAGACAATCCAGCCAGTAAACGTGAAGTTGGAATTTCTATGTAGGTCTGGGTGATACTTACAGTCTAAGCTTTTTCCTTCTTGTTATGACCCCAAACTAGAAAAGGCCAACAAGTATTCAAAGCAATAATACAAAGCCAAGCATGATATGAACTGAATGTGTTATAATGGCTACTGGAATTCAAATGAGACTTGAGGTAATTAAGAAAATTCTAAAGATGAAGTAGGCCGAACAGGTGACTCAAGAAGAGTCTGATTGCTTAGTAACAAATATCTGCATTATTAGAACTTGTTTTAGGTCAATCAAAAGTAGGTAGCTGATAAAGAGAACACTATCGTGGTATTCAGGCAGGGAGAGAAGTTTATTCTGAACTGCTTTCCCACCTCCTACCAGCTGTGCATGGTGGAGAGGCACGGCAGAAAAGGAAGGGAGTGAGGTCCTGCCTGGTTCTAAGTAGGGAAGGGGGTGGGGAGAAAGGTGTGGTCATGTGAGAGAGGGTGTGGCCACATTAGGTGCTGGTGTGAACTCAAGGCTAGAGACCCTCCCTTTGACCCATGGAAGGTGTGACCAGGGTGTCCCAGGATGTGACCTCAGAGGGAAGGTGACTGCCTCCAGATGTGTCAGTTACCTAAGTGACACGGGTAGTGAGCACAGACTTAGCTAAGAGATGTGAAGGCTAAGGCCTGTATGGCCCAGAGCAGACTTTACAGTAAGATAAGATGTTTCTTAGAAACTCCCTGTTGTGTATGTGTTTGTGATAGAAGGTGATGGACCTTCTGTCTGGGAAATAAACACTGAAGAGGAGAAGACCAAGAAAGAGATAAAAGCACAAATACCCCCAAAATATGCCAGAAAAGCATGGAGGAAAGTTACCTTCTTTCTTTCTTTCCTTCTTCTTCTTCTTCTTTTTTTGGTCGATTGTGGGGCTTGAACTCTGGGCTTGGGCGCTGTCCCTGCGTTCTTCAGCTCAAGACAAGAGCTCTACCGCTTGAGCCACAGTGCCACTTACGGTTTTCTAGTGGTTTATTGGAGATAAGAGTCTCACGGATTTTCCTGCCCGGGCTGGCTTTGAACAGCGATCCTCAGATCTCAGCCTCCTGAGTAGTTAAGATTACAAGCATGAGCCACTGGTGCCCGGCTTGCTTGCTTGCTTGCTTGCTTGCTTGCTTTCTCTCTCTCTCTCTTTCTTTCATTCTTTCTGTTTGTCTTTCTTCCTTCCTTCCTTCCTTCCTTCCTTCCTTCCTTCCTTCCTTCCTTCCTTCCTTCCTCCTTCCCTCCGTCCTTCCCTCCCTCCCTTCTTCCTTCCATCCTTTATTTTTTCTTCCCTCCTCCCTTGTTCCCTTGTTTCTTTCTCTCTTCCTCCCTTCCTTCCTCCCTTCCTTCCTTCCTTCCTCCCGTCTTTCTTTCTTTCTTTCTGTCTGTCTTTCTGTCTGTCTTTCTGTCTTTCTTTCTTTCTTTCTGTCTTTCTGTCTGTCTTTCTGTCTGTCTTTCTTTCTGTCTGTCTGTCTTTCTTTTTCTTTTTTGTGGGTTGTGGGGCTTAGACCCAGGACCTGCACTGTCCTTGAGCCTGTTTGTGCCCAAGGTTAGCACTCTACCACTTGATTCACAGCACCACTTCTGATTTTTGAGTGGTTCATTGGAGATAAGTCTCACTGGGACTTTTCTACCCTGGCTGGCTTCCAACTATGATCCTCAGCTCTCAGCTTCCTGATTCCCAAGGATTACAGGCATGAGCCACTGGCAACAGGCTTATAATTTTTCTTGGGAAGGACTCAAGATGCTAGAGAGGAGAAATGTATTTGCATTTATTTATCATGTTTTCCAATTCTTGTAGGAGTAGGGCTATGCTAGGCACAAGAAGAAGACTTGTCTCACCTAAGTTGATGTGCATATGCTCCAGATGGAGGTGTCTTGAATGCCAAAGACAGAGTCAAACCCAGAATAAACTCTGACCAGTTCATAGTGAGGAGAACTGCTAAGAAATTTGCCACATGTGTTTTAACCAGTCAAAAAATGAGTTTTGATTCCTAGAGATGGAGTACACAGATTTTAGTTTGGTGATTTGACACATACTGCACATTTACCCTTGGCTAATATTGTTAGATGTAAACAGACTGGACAGAGCACGTGCCTAGAATAATTGCTGAATGCCTGCAGATGGCTAAAAATTGTTATACATCTAATCACCATCCAGCTGAAGGTAAATTAAGCACACACACACACACACACACACACACACACACACACACACACATATATAATTTGTTTTTTAGTTCCAATATAGCAAAAGTGAAATTTGAGATGAAATATTGGTCAGTCCCAAAGATTATTTCAATTTTGTTTTTAATTTACTTTTAGTTTTACTTTTCCAAGTGCAGTAGTTTATGTTTATAATCCGAGCTATCTAAGAGGCTTTGATGACAGTTTGAGGTTTATCCAGGCAAAAAGTTAGATCCAATCCCAGGAAACAAGTGGGGACTCTGGGCTCACTCATTTAATCCTTGCTTCTAGATGAGCATAAGTAGGAGGATCATACTGGGAGGTTGGCCCTAGGCAAAAAGCAAGACCTTGAAAAGTAAATCCAAGCAAAGAGTGGGTGGTGACAGGGCTTAAAGTGGTAGAGTACCAGCTTGGCAAGTACCAGGCCCTGACGTCAAACTATTTTTGCCAAAAAGAATGAAAGCGTGAAAGAAAAAGAAATAAAGGAAAAAAGGAAGTTAGAAAGGAAGAAGGAAAGAAAGACGGAAAGAAGAAAGGAAGAATAAAAAGAAATAGAAAAAGAAGTGGGGAGAGTAGGAGAGGAAAAGAGGACAAAGAGAAGAGGGGTTTGTATTAGAGGGGAAGGGAGAAGAAGAGGGGAGAGAGGAGAGAAAGGTGGGGAGAATCAGAGGAGAGGGAAAGGGAGGACAGAAGGAAGGGAAAGGGAAGGGAAAAAGTTCGTTTTCTTGTATAAAGCTGACTCCAGGGAAGTCTTTTTTCCTGTTTTAAAAGGGCGCAGGCCGACCAGAATGCCATTTCTTTCTTCACCTTTACTAATATAAAATAAAATGGATTAAGAGCCCTAGGCATCTTAGCTATGCGTTATTATAAAACCATAAACCATATTTAATCATAATAAATATGAGTAATATATTTCCTGGGTACTGTCTCATTTATTTAGTGTTTATTAGGCAATCTCCACAGTAGCAATTAGAACCTGGGAAGGTAAAAGGCTTATTGTTCATGGTCCCTCTAGGTCATTCTCTTCATGTAGTCATTTCATGGCGTGCCATTCTGGATCTAGTCCAGAAATGAAAGACCATTCATGCACTGGTGTGAAACTTCACAGTGACCAACCTTCATGTAAATGCAAATGTTGAATTATTGAAAGGCTCCAAGATTCAGAAGAGGTAATTTATAATGGTGTCTGAAGTCCAGATCTTAAATATTTTATAGGTTTTTTTTTCACTTTTAATGATTACTAAAAAAGAAAGCTTAACAGAAAAGAATTCAATTGCTCCGTTTCAGGAGATTGCTCTATAATGTTTTATAATGGGATTAAGATGAGACACTACCTTGTTTTAAAGATAAAGACTTGTAATTTATGTCTACAAACAAATACAAAATCAGACTACTTCATAAAATATTTTTTCAACAAACCCACATATTAGTAACATAAATTATAATTTCCAAGATAATTTTATATTTGATTTCAACATGAATGTAATAACTTTTAATGTTTTATGTATTTGTTAGTAATATAGTATTCTGAATATTAGAATAATTAGATAATTATTCAACAAAACTGATATTCAAAAGACTGTTCCCTAGTTGAGAGCCAGTAGCTCCTGCCTGTAATGCTATTTAGCTATTTAGGGGTTTCTACGACCAGCACATAAGCACACACACACAAGACTGTTCACACTATTTTGAGAAGAGCAAATTTTCCTGAAGGTGAAATGAGAAAATAGTTTAATCAAAGCAAATAGTTTAATAAGTTAGATACTAATTATAAAATAATGATAAATTAGTAATAGTTTAATAAATTCTTGTATTCCTTATGTAAACTATTTTAGATAGCTTAAAAAAAACCTTTGCATGTTCTATTTAAGAAAAAAAGCGAAACCAATTAATACTTAAATGGAATCAGTGCATTATAAGGGAATGAGTATCTATCTTTCCTTGAATCAAGTGGAATGGTTTAAAAAGACCTGATTTGTTATTGTCCAACATTTTCTGAATTCCTTTTGACCAGATAATTCCAAAGGATTAAGACATAAAATTTATTTTTAAGGTTGTTTCTTTTCATTTTCTCATTTTTCTGATGAAAACCAAGTCAAATTAAAGACATTTTATTATAGGACATCCATGAAAATATTTTAGAGTTTGAAAAATTGTAATTAGAAGTATCTTTCAAAATGACTCAAGTCTGTTTGGGGGAATGAGTACCTTGAATTATTTTCAGAAATTTAACTTTATATTTAGAAAACTTCCTCCACTTTACCAGTCTTTGAATACTCATACATCCAGAATTCCAGTAGTTTTAGTTTCACCTAATTAATACTTTATTTTAAGTTTTAACATTTGAAAAACAAAACTTTGGACTCCTCTCAAGTATTTAGCTAGACACAAATCATCTAAGTAACAATCAGTGTTGATCCTGTTGACATGAAGAATTTTTATGATAGGTTCTTATATGGCATTTAAAAAAATCATCTTATAGATTTTAATTGAAAGTGATATAAATCTAACTGGGTCATGCCTTTCTAGTCATTTTCTTTCAAGAAATTTTGGCACAAACGTTTGCATAGATAATAGAAGACCATCTAAAGTCCTTTGGCTGTTCTTCTCATGTCAGAATTGCAATATATCTTTGCATCGTTCCATTCTCTAGAGATATGTTTCAATTTCCTTTTGTTTCTAGTTTTAACTTACTTTCTAGAACATACTAGTTACAAGAAACAAATAAATGAATAACTATATAAACAAATAGTATTATACATTATATAGTTAAGATGTTTAATAACAGGGAATCTGGGATAATCAGCTGCCAGAGCTGTTGTAGTTCTCTGTCTTGTCTCCCTGCCCGACCCTCTTCATCTCCAAGGTTAGCAGTAAAGAACTTCCACATTTCTTTTTTGTTTGTTTGTTTTTAAAAAATTTTAAATGTTTTTTTATTGTGAAAATACTGTACAGAGGGGTTACAATTACATGAGCAAGGTAATGAGTATGTTTCTTATCAAGCATTGTTGCCTCCTCCTCCACGTTTCTTTTCACACCTGTAATAATCTCCTTCCCCAGGAAGGTTTCAGTCCCTTTGCAAGGTTCTTTTGGCCCCATTTGTAAAGAAATAGAAAGACTTGGAAAAAATCCTATTAAGTGAAATAAGCCATACCCAAAGAAACATAGGCTCCATGGTTTCCCTCATTAGTAATAATCTGTGTATGCCTAAAATAGTCCTAGCAGAGGATCACACTAGCTCAATAACTGTGTATATATGACCTTATAAAATGATGTTAATTGAAATGAATCCCAAGATATGGAAACAAGAGGGTTTTTGTTTTGTTTTGCTTTAGTATACTATTATCAGTTCTTTCTTTCTTCTTCTTTTTTCCCCATTCAGTTTGTTCCTTGTTGTCACTGTTTTTGATTTCAGTACTCTCTGCCTTGTATATAAGCTTATCTGATTTGGGGAACAGAAGGGGAACCACAGAAATGGTGGGGCAAAAGGTGAGCTGGACAGTATGTAGGAAATGAACTTTACAACTCGAGGATGGGTGTGGAGGGGCAGGGAAAACAGGGGAAACACGGTTCAAGAAGAAATGTACTCCGTAATACCTCACTTATGCAACTGTAACACGGTTCAAGAAGAAATGTACTCCGTAATACCTCACTTATGCAACTGTAACCCCTCTGTACATCATCTCTAGGATTAAAAAAAAATAAAGGTTATTTTGGTTGATCATACCATCAAATAATTTCTCCTTACATTAAACTGCCATGTACCAAAACCTACTCACAGTTCATTCAGTCTCTCCCTTTGAAAGTCACCTATGAATTCTCCCTAGCATTTGTGGCAAATGCTACCAGGTATAAATGGTTGTAGAGATAAACTTGACTTTTCAAGCCTCTGCCTTCTCTGTAGTCTTCCCTCTTAAAATCTGCAATTTTCATATTTATCCAGCTTCTTTATTATTCCAGACAGAGCCTGGTCTCTTGCAAAGTGTCTTGAACACTCACTTGAATATAAATACTTACATTAAATTTTAGAAATCCTTCAGTACCAAATTTCTACTATGACAATGGTAAACAGTGATTTAGTTAAATGGGTGTGGAGATGCTTTAGCTATAAGTAGCTATAGATTGAGAAAACTATTCTTAAAAAAATTTTGTTTTGGCCTGTCCAGCAGGCTAAAAATTATTTCACTGGCCAGCAGTATATGCTTTTGTGTACACAGACTTTGAGATTTTTTGAGATACTAGAATTAATTTTTCAGCTACAACACATTAAAATTGGAGTTTAAATTAAGAACAAAATAGACAGGTGCTGGTGGCTCAGGTCTGTGATCCTAGCTACTCAGGAAGCCACTACTGAGATCTGAGGAACAGGTTCAGTGCCAGTGAGGGCAGAAAAAAAATCCAAAGGACTTATCTCCAATTAACCACAGGAAAACCAGAAGTAGAACTGTGGCTCAAAGTAGTAGAGTGCTAGTCTTGAGTAACAAAATGCTCAGGGATAGCGCTCAGGCCTTGAATTCAAGCCCTATAATTGACCACAAAATAAATAAAAATAATGAAATTCAAGAATAAAATATTTCTGTATAAATATGTATATATATGTATATACATATATATATACAGAAATATTTTATACATACATATATATATATATTTATATATATATTTGGAGGGATGTTGTTCATGGGGCCTGAAGTCTAGGCCTGGTCCCTCAGGTATTCAGCTCAAGGCTAGAGCTCTACCACTTGAGCCACAGTGCCACAGTGCCACTTCTGGCTTTTTCTGCTTATGTGGTGCTGAGGAATCTAATCCAGGGCCTCATGCATGCAAGGCAAGCACTCTACCATTTCCCAGTCCTCTGTATCAGTTTTTGATTCATTCTCTCTCTCTCTCTCTCTCTCTCTCTCTCTCTCTCTCTCTCTCTCTCTCTCTCTCTCTCTCTCTCTCTCTCCTCTCTCTCCTCTCTTTCTGTGTGTCTTTGCGTTCCTTAGTTTATGGTCAGCCAGGTTGAAATTCAGGAAGGACTGCCCCCCCACCATCCAAGCAAAGTAACAACTAAGTCTTGAAGGCAATAATGCAATATCCCAGAAAGCAACAGTGGTTGCTTATTCTGATATGTTTCATCCCTTCAAGTGATAACAGCAATTACAATTTCTCTAGAAGCCCTCCTCAAACCAGGACTGAGATAATGACCAAGTAGATGACACTTTGATTATTTAGTGTAAGCTCTGCATAACTCTTACCCACTGTTCCATATCTTTCTCTATTTAAACATAAAGCTTAGAATTCCATTGTGTATATATACCACATTTTCTTGATACAGGGACCCATTGCAACAATAAGATGTACAAGATGTTATGTCAAAAATGAACTTTACAACTTTGGGGTGGGGGGGAAGTGGGGCAGATGGGAAGAGATGGGAAGGGGAAACAAAGGAGGAGGCAACAATGCTTGATAAGAAATGCACTCATTACCTTGCTCACGTAATTGTAACCCCTCTGTACAGTATTTTCACAATTAAAAAAAAGAAAAACAAAACATAAAGTTTATGTCTGCACCGGGCTAAAGTGCTTACCTTTTGTCTTCTCCAAGCATGCTCATAGACCTTTTTCTGTCCTTCTCATCTTTGTATTTAGTATGTTAGGGCCAATGACCAGACCAGACAGTAGAAGTCCTGAAGTTTGGGACTGGAGCTTTAAACTATAGCTTCAATTTCAGTGCCATATGTGGATATATATATAATGCCATATGTATATATATATATATATATATATATATATATATATATATGGAAAATTTCTGCATACTCCATCAAGGTTCATTTATATTCATTACAAATCATGCTATGAAAGTAGTATGTAGTGAGTACAATCTGCAATACAACTTTGATAAGTATTTTACATATTGAATTGTTAAATGGTGTTTTCTTAGCTTTGGATCCCAACAAGAATTAATTTTGCTTTCATTTTACAAAGGTTTTTTATGTTTGCTTTGTGAAAGACCTTCATAATATAAAATTCTCCATCTTCTCTCTTCCCTTCACATCAGATCATCTCTCTGAAGGGTCAATGAGAGGCCATTTTTTGCTTTAGGGGATAGAATTTTAGTGATAAGGGCAACTTTCATGAATACAAGACATGTTTCAAATTTATTCAAGAAATAAAGCATATATATATATGTATATAGTGTTGTGTAAATGTTAAAAACATGTTTTTAGCTGGGCACTGGTGGCTCACGACTATAATCCTAGCTGAGATCTGAGGATTGATATTCAAAGCCAGCCCAAGCAGGAAAGTCCATGAGACTCTTATTTCTAATAAACTTCAGAAAACTGGAAGTGGTGCTGTGGCTCAAGTGGTAGAACGCTAGCCTTGAGCTGAAGAGCTGTGGGATAGCACCCAGACCCAGAGTTCAAGCCCCACGACCAACCAAAAACAAAACAAAACATACAGTTTTTAAACTTGTCTTGAGAGAATAGGCAAGAGATCATTTAAATAACTGGGGTTAGAAGAATCTCTCAGCATTCACTTGCCTAAGTATATATACAAACGAAATATGAAAGTTTAAGTAAATATTGTAGAGGTTAGAGAATCTGTAACCACAACTAATCTGTATGAATATTGTGATAATTATTCTCATGTTTCGTCATGTATTTTATTCTTACCTTTGAGAGAGTGTTCAGTATTGAAAGGCTGAGAAAAATAAGCAGTTTAACCCACAGTTTGAAGAGTTGGAAGAGTCTAATATACCTAACCAAAACAGCCCAAGGCAATCATTTCTAAAAATTAAAGCAACTAGTATATGCTGCAAGTTTTTATTTTATCTTTTCCGATTGTACGGAGGTTTGAAGTTGGGGCTTTTCCTTGCCTTAGACAATGCCTCCACCCCATTTTTAGCTTTATTTTTTAATTTTTAGTTATTTTTCGAGTAGGGAATCACTCTCTACCCCCTTCTTCTTCCCCCAACTGATACAGGTTGGCTTAGGAACTTCTACATAAGACATACAATATAGTTGGTGTCACTGACTAAATAATGTCATGCTTGGCTTATTCATTGGGTTGGGGTGGCTTTGTAACATTTTGCCTCAAACTGTGGACCTTTCCATTTCAATCTCTTCAGTATCTGGGTTTATAGGCCATGAGGCTCTGTTTCCAGTATTTATAACATTTTAAAAACAGTTAATTCAGTTCAAATTTAAAATTGTCTGTATTCATTCTTTGGAGTTATATTTATATTATTATTATCATAAGTACTCAAAAAACTGGCATATTTTCCAAATTGTAAGTATTTCACTGAAATGCTTCTATGAGCTAGAATGAGTTTGTGAATTTCTAATTATACTTATAATGGGTCTCATTTTTGCTATTACTACTTTAAATACTATAATTTTAATTACATAGTTATTATGTATATATTCTATGTTACATATAGTACATACTATACCATAGTTATATACTTATATTAATTTATAAATCCTGTTTTAGCAAAATAAACTGTTTTAAGGACTAATTCTCATGAGGGGATCAATCAAATCAGGATAAGCAATGATCAAAAGTCATTTCTTTTCTGCATATTTTCTTTGAATAAAAAGCAGGCTATTTTCAAGAGATTTTTAAAAACAGTTTTTTTTTAAATGTCTTAAGAAAGTATTGTTCACTCTTTGGGCATAAATTATTTCCTTACTTGTGGGAGGTCTAATTTGAGACAGATTTGTCAGGTTGCTGCCTAGATGCACTAAAATGACACCCCAAAATGTGCTAGTCCTTTGTCTTCGAAAGATTTTTTTTACCTTATAGACTTTGATTAGGAAAACACAATGTTTCAAACTTTTACTTAAGTAGAGCTAGCAGATATTTTGCAATAGAATTATGCACACAAGTATTTCACTGTGCACAAAAGGAGCATTGTCCTGGTAGAGTGTGAGAACTTGATACCTAGTCAAGATGTTTTCTAGAGCAGAGAAAGTTGACTCTATTGTCCATTGAGAAATGAATAGTCATTATGTTACTCCAAAGAATAAAAAAGATGAATGGTTACTTGTTTACAGATGAGGGAGAAAGTTATAGAGAAATAATTGGATGTGTTCATTGTTCAGGTAGAATGTCAAGTGATGTTCAGGATGGCAGGCCAACCAAAGCTCTTCAGGGTAGCATAAGATTCTGTTGACTATCACCTGAGTAGTGAATATGATTCACTTCCCTGAGTTAACTATTGTGCCAAATGAAGAATCAAACACAAGATCTATCTATTGAACATGTGTTATCCATGATTATTGTATATTAAAAACTTTATAGATATTAGAACTCAAAGTCTCATCTTAGTCTTATTGTAGTTTATCTCAAACAGAAGAAAAATGCCTATAAATGTATGTTATTTTTGATTCCTACTACTGTAACATTGCTTTTTTTTTTTACTTTCATCCAGTTCTATTCTGTCTATAATGAATGCTTTAGAGACTCTCTTTTACTAAAATTACTGTTTCAAAAACACGTTTGACACACCAATAAATAAATAATTTTCATGTTTACAATATCACACAATCCATATTTAGTTTTCTACTTATTTTTATTTTTTCAATGTTTACTTTTATTACTTGGCAATCTTATTACTTCATAAAAGATATTCTCCTAGTTCTTCTACTTATTTGTTCCTTTCTCTCTGCCTATTCTCTGATTCTACATCATAAAATTCTGACAAAGAATTTCTTAAAAGCGTGGGTGTTTATGGAGGATCTAAATAAGGGAAAAGACATTCTCTTTAGTTTACATGGAAAATTTATGAGGTAGAAGTTTTATCCTTTTAACACATTTATTCTGGTCATTTTTCATCGATACCTTCAGAGACAAATCCAATATTTAAATAAGACTTTCCAATGATCCTTCTATTGACAACCTCTCATATCCTGACCTATTTTCTTTTCATTTCTTTACTGGAGGCAAAGGAGGAGAGGAAGACTTGGCCAATGCTGTGTAATTTTATCTTGAAGAACTTCAGAATCTCTGCCAAGCAGATTCTTACGCGTTTCATCATAGTTCCACCTCACTGACTGTAGGCCTCCTGGAGCAGCAGGACTTGTTATTTTTCTCAATTCTGTGAGCAATAGCTTAAGAAATGAGTTTTGTTTGTTTTTGTTACAACAATATTGTTATTTACCACAAAAAGACCTTTTTTCATTGAAGAACCCAAGTAAACAAATCACTAATTCTAGGTGCCTGTTAACTACTAGCGTTTGGTTTGAGTGAGATGAGCAGAAGCCCTCAATTATCCATGCAAGAACTGCTCCGAGCTCTTGTTTGAGTAAGGACTCAAGGTCCAAGGGTGAATGCAGACTTCTCTATTTCAACAATTCCTATGCGGATACGTTGACTTTCTTTCTTTAATTTAAAAAAAAATTCTTTGTTTATGTGTTACTGTGCTTTATGCATGCTAGGCAAGCACTCTATTACTAAGTACTCTACTACTAAGCCATATTTCCAGCCTCAGTAGTTTCAAAGTTAGCTTTCTTTTCCTTCCTTCCTTTCTTTTTTCTTTCTTTCTCTCTCTCTTTCTTTCTTTCTCTTTTTTCCTTCCTTCCTTCCTTCCTTCTTTCCTTCTATCTTTCTTTCTTTCTTTCTTTTTTTTTGCTCATGGGGCTTGAACTCTGGGTCTAGATGCTGAGCCCCTTTTGTTCAAGGCTAGCACTCTACCACTTGAGCCATAGCGCCACTTCCTTGGCTTTTTTTAAAATGTAGATTGCAAAGGGCTTCCTTTATTTGATTTGGGGACTATCATGTATACTTTACAAATAAGCAGCTTCCTCCACTTTGTACACTTAGCTTTCTTGTTCTCTTCAGGATTCTTTGACTTTTTAATGCAAATGAAACTTGATTGATCTGTTTCTTTTTTAGTAATCTCTTCTTTTGTATTATCATTCTAATACTCACTAACTCTGAATTTTTTATGCCAAAATTATTTCAAAATCTTAGCCCTCTTCTTGGAAACCCCTATGAGTTCTATCTCCTGCCTAATACCTCCCATGGCCATGCCTTATGGGGAGGCAGTATAAGTTGTCGGGTTTTGGTTAGGAATTCTTGCTCTGCATAGGAAAACTTCAGGCCATTTCTAATCAAACTGAGGTACCTGCACATTAGAAATTATGTGTCCTTCACATGGCCTTTGTGCAACAAACTCCTACTTAAAGCTTCATATATATAGGTTGTGTCTCAAAAATATACTTAAAATTGAGAGATAGTACCCTTTTATGTGTGTAGATCCTTTCTAAAAAACTGCTGCCAAATTATGATTTCTCATTTCCCCAAGATCAGTCCACTGTCATTATTATGAGCACCTTTCATACTCTCAGAACCCTAGAAAGCTGAAATTTCTTTAATCACACATTTGCTCTTGAGCTACCTTGTTAGAGCTTGCTGTTTCCCTGAAGAGGGTGTTCTGTGTGTGTGTGTGTGTGTGTGTGTGTGTGTGTCTCTCTCTCTCTCTCTTTGTCTCTGTCTCTGTCGCTATCTCTCTGATTTGTCACTTGGGTGAGACACACACACACACACACACACACACACACACACATGCACCATTTAGCTGTTGAATGAGATGGAATGGAGTGGAGAACCCTTAATCTCCACTTCCCAAGTAGCAAAGATTATGAACTTGAACCACGGTTTCGTGTTGCTTCTCTTTAGCATTCAGAATCTTGTGAAAAACGAGAGGATATAAGCTGCCAATGGATAACTTGCAAAGGAATGTCCCCTGATACAAGAGTAAATTTTATTTTTCCTTTGAGAGCAAGAGCATTGTGTGGGTAACTAGTCAGAAACACTAAAAAGTTATGTTTTCTTCTTTAAAATGGTTGACTTTAGAAAACGAAAACAAAGCTAAAGTTCATGCTCATTCAATATTAAAATAAATAGAAAGCTATTACTCTTATGAATGTAGAAGGACCCTGATAAATTCTGTAAATTACTAACTAGGCTTTTCAATACCTAGCTTTCAATTCATTTTTTCATGTTATCTAATTTTCTGTAGCAAACTTTTGATAGCAAGAAACATGCTTATGGCAAATATTCTGATGTCATCAGAAATGTATTCCTTAAAGTTAATACTAATGAACCTTAACTTATAGTTGCTTCTTGAACTGATAAACCTAGGTTTAGTTGAAATATCATTAAGCTGAACACACTTAACAAACCTTCCCTTAAAAAATTTACAGCCGGGCTGGGAAGGGGCTCAATGGTAGAGTGCTTGCCTTACATGCATGAAGCCCTGGGTTCTATTCCTCAGTACCACATAAGCAGAAAAAAACAGAAGTGGCACTGTGACTCAAGTGGTAGAGCGCTAGCCTTGAGCTGAAGAGCTGAGGGACAGTGCCCAGGCCAGGAGTTCAGGGCCATGTCCGATGGAAAAAAAAATATTACAGCATGGCAACACATATAATGCCAACTATCTGTTGTGACTTTCATGTTCTTTCATGATTAATTAGGAGATAACTGCCAGTACCTAGCATGGCAAAGAGAACAGAGTATCTACTATATTATCAGCAGGCCTGGAAAACCTCAGAAGATAGAAAAATGGTTTCTACTGAAAGCAGATACTTTTTGCACCATCGTATAGTTGAAGAATCTTAAAGAGTACCTTAAGTCAGGGACTGTCTGTATTGTAATATAATGTTGTAGCTCTGAAAACTCCCATTCAAATATAGGAAGTGTTATATGGCTACCAAAATTGCTTTGAGGGATATGCCACTACTTTGGAGACCCTGGCTACTTTCAATCATCGTCTCTGCATGCCTCCTAGGGAAGTGACATGAATTTGTTTAAATTTTCTTCCTACCTATCTTACTCTGAGTCTGTTTCACCATCTTAAACTACAAAATCATTCTATAGGACAATGAATCCATTCTCAATGAGTTCTTCCTTGCTGGTGGTAAAATGAATTGTTGAAGATTTTACTAATGTCACTATCACTACTCCTCAGCAACAGAAAGCTTATTTTCATGTTGGAGCTCAATTTTCTTAAATAAAGAAGGTAGTCATGAGTAGTCCAAGAAAGCTACCAAGGGGTTGTAAAGTATTGTTTTCTGTGTGTGTGTGTGTGTGTGTGTGTGTGTGTGTGTGTGTATACTTTTTCCTTAACTCTTCTGTATGATTTTATTAGGTGGTATTAGTTTACCCTTATTTCAGAATGAAAATCCTGATGCTAAGGAGGT
Organism: Dipodomys spectabilis; assembly: GCF_019054845.1. Taxonomy (NCBI): domain Eukaryota; kingdom Metazoa; phylum Chordata; class Mammalia; order Rodentia; family Heteromyidae; genus Dipodomys; species Dipodomys spectabilis. Next base: position 19,922,092 of record NW_024870720.1, on the reverse strand, counting down.
TTTATTTCTGAGGATTGCATGTGAAGTAGCCCAGGAAGACAAATCCATGACAGTCTTATCTCTAATTTACCAGTAGAAAACTGAAAGTGAAGGTGTGGGTCAAGTGGCAGTGCCACCCTTGAGCTGAAAAGATAAGCAAGAGTTCAAGACAATGAGATCAGGCTCTATTACTGGCACACACACAGGGAAATTTTATGTTGGATATCCTCCTATTCCTTACAAGGTAAAAATAATTTTATATCAAACATAACTTATAGGGATTTTTATTTTTAAATTTTGAAATCAACAAAATTATTTTATTGAAAAGTCATTACTTTTGTATTAGACATATGAGATATATTATTATTTAAATCATGTTCATGACATATTTAACTTCCAATAAAGAAAATACACTTGCACACATTCCTACTTACAAATTAATAAGGTAAAAGCTAAAGTCAAGTACTATGAGGTAATGATATTCAGTCACTAGGAGAGCAGAATGTAGAATTTGGAAGGGAAAGGGAAGAAAGTGAAGGTAAAAAGGGTCAGTATTGAGAGGAAAATTTTTTCCAAAAGAGATGATCACTATCTTACAGAAAACAGCCTTTAACAATGAATGAAGAAATGTTTTATACATTTAATTAAGAAAACTATTATTCTGTATTTATTGACAATAGAAGTTGAGAATGAAATTTTATGTAGATGAACATTGAGGCATTCAAAAGTCTTAGACAAACCATCAGAAGGTTTCCTTGTTTTCAGAGGGATAGGTGAAGAAAGTCTTTAAAGTTCAGTTTCTTAAGAACTTTGCTATCGAGTACAAACCTGGTCATGTCCCCAGGCTTGAGCTGTCTCTTTTGGTTTTTCTGGCTCTGAGCCTATTCCTTCAGTGTGGGCACACATTGGACAGATGGTTAGATCAACCCCCAATTGATTACACCTCTTTCAGGAATTGACAAATGGTCAGTTTGACCTTCAAGTTCTTGAACATAGTCATTTCTGAGAAGATAGATTCATGCTTAAGTATTCTTTCATTTATCAATTTATTCATTTTTTTAACCCCAAATGGAGCAAATCTTTAAACAGAATAGCCAATAATGCACTTTTTTGTTGTTATATGTCAGGTCAGTCCATGGTTTTACTGTAGTAGCAATCGGCATATTTGTAATAAGCATGTTTTCATAGTCTATACAGAACACTTAGATGGACATGGTGATTCAATTTTCTTTTCTCTTAGAGGTTGTGTTTTTATTTTCAACAAAACCTCATCTAAAATCAATATTGACATGTGACTATCTTCCAAATACCAGGGGTGAGAGCATATGACCCAGCACTGACTAATCTTAATGTACAATAACTTCATTAATTGTTAAAAAGACAAATGTTAAGAGGGGGTGGGTAGCTTAAATGATAGATTGACTACCTAGCAAACACATAGCCCTGAGTTCAAACACTAGAGCCAACAGAAGAAAGAACAAATGTAATTTTGCAATTTGTAATTTCTATAGGACAAAATTTCTTGAGCTATTGTTAGAGATTTGTTTCCTGTTTTTGTGTCTTACACTTAATACATAAATTTCAAACTGTTAAAGTATCTGTTTTTTGGTAACTACAGAGAGTTTGCAGCAGTTTGTGTGTGTGTGTGTGTGTGTGTGTGTGTGTGTATGAGAGAGAGAGAGAAAGAAAGAGAGAGAGAATCAGAGGGAAAGAGAAAGACTTTTGATCTATCCAAGTACATCCAGTTTCCATCATTCTACTTATTTCCATTTTCCTTAATTTAAGCTGTATTTCATTCATTGTAAGATTCTTGACAAATAAGACATCTAAAATTGAATTTAATAACAAAAGACAGAGAACTAACTTACTTCTTTTTCTTTTCCTATTATCCTACAAAGGTGGCATTATACTGATATTTAGGATCTGGGAAAAGGAAATGAAAATAGTGTATTTTTACTTTGGTCTCTATGGTTGCATTTTGGATCAAGACAATTAAAGTTAAATTTGCAAAAAAAAAAAATAATGGATTTTAATCAGACCATGTGTTATATTTGGCATCTAATTCTGAATGGGTATTCCCAGGCTTTTTTGAATTTTATTAACTTCAGATCAGCATTATGATGAGTGTTGGAATTAGCAGTTAATAATATGAGATAGTCAAATATGGCAAAGAGCAGCTGTGCTTTAAAAATAAATACAGTTATGCAAATACTGAATGAAATGACACTTGAAAAATTCCTTGGGAATAATCGAAGACAAGAAAAGCCTGAGAAGCAAGGAGAAGTTTAATGCATGGCTTTAAGTATATGTGAGCTATCCTCCCTTTAGTTTTTGAGGGAATTATGGACATAAGAATTATGGACATGAAAAACGGAGTTCAACAAAGTCTCAGTAAGTGAAGAAGCTGAAGCTTAAAGTCTACTGTTTAGAAGCTTAATGTTGCCACAGGGTTCTTTGGGAAAGCCAGCCCCTCCTCCCTGGCTTGCTGAAGGGTATAGATTGTGGGGAGGGAGGGTGTCTGGACATGCCCCTAACTGAAGGCGAAGGTGGTACCACAGGTTTGAGCAGTAGCTACACAGAGGAGAATCTGATTATACAGTGCAAGGGAAAGTCAGAGTTTAAAAAGGTGATGAGCTGGGCGCTGGTGGATCACATTTGTTATCCTAGCTACTCAGGAGGCTGAGATCTGAGGATCTCGGTTCAAAGCCAGCCCAGGCAGAAAAGTCTCCGTGAGACTATTATCTAATCTACAATTAACCATACAAAAACTGGGAAGTGGAGCTGTGGCTCAAAGTGGTAGAGCACTAGTCTTGAAGATGAAGAGGCTCAGGAACAAACAGCCTGCCCAGGCCCTGAGTTCAAGCCCTGCAATTGAAGAGAGAGGGGAGGGAGGAAGCAAGGTTGGGAGGGAGGGAGAAACAGAGAGAGAGAGAGGAGAGAAGAAGGAGAAGAGAGAGAGGGGAGAGGTAGAGAGAGAGGGAAGAGAGGAAGGGAAAGAGGGAGAAAGTCAGAGGGAGAGCAGGAGGGAGGAAGAGAAAGGGCAGGAAACCCTGCCACACAATGGACCAAACACAAAGACCTTACTCAGAGAACAGTGAACATAGGCTCTCTTATCATGTAGATAAACCAAAACAAAGATACAAATTAAATAACCTCCTGATTGTGTTCTACATTACAAGGCAGAACATTCACTCAGCATTATTCAAAACAGGTGGCAAATTGGCAAATGGCTCGGCAAATTTTATAATTTGCAGGCCCTCTGACTTGTGCCTTAACTACTCAAGTCTGAGCTATTATGTGAACATCTATGATATTTATCAATAAAATTCACAATAATGTTAACTCATGGTGGCTTATATTTCTGTGATCTCAGCAATTTGGGAGGCTGAGATTGAATGGATTGAATTTTGAAACCAGCCTGAGCAGAAAAGTCCACTACAAGACTCCATCTCTAACACAACCAGAAAACATAAGTGATGGAAGTATAGCTCAAGTGGTAGATCACTATTGAGTGAAAGGTACTGAGTTCAACACCCCTCCACTATAAAAAAAATCAAATCAAATCAAAACAAAGGAGACTAATAAACATGGCACAATTTGACAACCTATGAGGTACATCAACGTGGATGAAAAGAAATGGCCTAATAATAAATAATATTTGTTTTATTTTCCATTACAATAATTTAAAAATGGAGTTGTTCTCTTTCAGAAAATTTAACACTACACTTGTGACCACATACAAAATGGTTGTTAGACACCACAGAAAATGCCCCAGGTCAAAGAAATAAGGAGGTGTCTCCATCCTTCTATTTTAGGACTCCACAACCTCACATTGCTCTTCATTCTCCCAGTTTCTTATCAGCCTACTACTAATATTTTCTCCCTGCAATCAGATGCCTAAACATTGTTTGCATACAAGCCTTTGTCTTAGGAATAGTTCAGTCTGAAGAGTTTCAAACATTTAAATTTTATGACCTTTTAATTTTAATGAAGTGTTTATTATTTTCCTAATATAAGTAAAAAGGTGCTTACCTCTAAATTGTTGATGAGTTATTAAAAATATTAGAGATCAGATGACAATTTACATTGTAGACATGTAATAGAAGTTACTTCATGTAATAAGACATTCACCAACAATGCAAACAAGGGCAAATATGATCAGGGTAAAGCCATAGAATGGGTTGAAAGTGAACATAATTGTGAAACAAAGACAAGATGAGAAGGAAGTTTGGATCCTTTGGGAATGGATTAAAAACTCAAGGAGCAACTTCTCATTATTAGACCATTTTCATAATGAACCTATTCCAAGAAACAAGTCAAAGTTGCATATGTACTTGGTACTAAATGAGTTTAGAAGTAAAACAAAGCTGTGAAAGCCTTCTTTTATCCTCTGTCAAATTAGAAAAACCAAGTAGGTCTTTGTTCTTGTTATAGTCTATTTGCTTAAATACATAGACAAGTGGCAAGGGAATCATTTAAATGTTTGCAGGCAGTCAACTGCATTAAAGAATCACAAGGAAAAAGGCTGAACTCTGTCGTCCAACTACCAAGTTTATTCTAATTAATAACCCTAAATTGTGCAGCAATTTACAGATTGCTTACACTTAGAAAATATGAATGTTGATGCTGAAGACTGAAATTAGAAGTACAATTAAGTAAAATCATCATCCTCTGTGCTGTCTTCAATAATCCTTGTAGAGTTAAATTGAAGTTTGAATATCTTTCAAATGTGAAGGGATTTCCATAATAAGATTATAGTCCATTGATGATTAAAATTTGTTTATTTCCTGATCATTTCACAGTCCCACCTACATATTGTTTTATTCTTACTGTCTGTCATGGAGCCACCCTTGACATCTATTTAAAACAACATTTCTTCCTTAAGGGTTGCACATATTGATGGGAAATAGTGAATAGGACACATGACCTTCAAAATGTTACTCACTGGCAATTAAATGAGTATTTATTAAATAGTTCTGAGTATTTTGATATTAGCTTCAGTTCCTGTCCTCTAGAAATTTATAGTTTCTGCCCTCATTTTCTCTGCTTTACTCTGTGTATGTGTGTGTGTGTATGTGTGTGTGTGTGTGTGTGTGTGTGTATGTGGGGGCTGAACTTAGGGTTTGGACATTGTCCTTGATGTTTTCTTATTTTTTGATATTTATTTATTTATTTATATCATAAAGGTGATGTACAGAAGGGTTGCAGGGAGTTAATGAGTGTATTTCTTTCTTATATATGTTTTTTATTGTAAAATACTGTAAAGAGGAGTTACAATTACATGAGTAAGGAAATGAGTACATTTCTTAACGAGCATTGTTACTCCCTCCTTTCTTTTCCCCCTACCATCATTTCCCTCCCCAACTCCTCCCTTCTCCCTGCAGAAGTTGTAAATTTGTTTTCAATATAGTGTCTTGTACATCTCTTTGTTACAATGGATCAACCTGTGTCCTTATTTCAGCATTTTGTTATTTCCCTTCCCCTCCTCAAATTAGAAAAATGTATATGCAAGATGCAGAGCACCAGAATCAAATACAGTGCAAACAGAAGTCATACTGAACATACAAAAGAAACAAAAAAAAATCACATAGTACATTTTAAATATGTTAAAAACAATAGCAAGAAAAAAAAAACAAGTTGTGTTCCTATCTTATATGGTCATATGTACATATGTACATAATTTTTGACCTTTTCTGGTTGTCCTAGACATATGCTAGTTTATTGCAAATAAGGGAAACCATGGGACCTATGTTTCTTTGGGCCTGCCTTACTTCACTTAATATAATTTTTTCCAAGTTTTTCCACTTCCTAACAAATGGAGCAACGTCATTATTTCCTATGGAGGCATAGAATACACACACACACACACACACACACACACACACACACACACATACAAATACACACACACACATATCACATTTTCTTGATCCACTCATCGACTGAGGGGCATCTGGGTTGGTTCCATATCTTAGCTATGGTAAATATTGCTGCGATAAACATAGTTGTGCTGGTAGCTTTAGTATGGCCTTGTTTGTGATCATTTGGGTAAATGCCCAAAAGTGGGATCTCTAGGTGATAGGGGGACTCTATGTGGAGTCTTTTGTGGAACGTCCATACTGCTTTCCAAAATGTTTGAACAAGTTTACACTCCCACCAACAATGCAGTAGGGTTCCCTTTTGGCCACATCCCCTCCAACATCTGTTGTTATTAGAGTTCTTGATTATAGCCATTCTAACTGGGTGAGGTGGAATCTCAATGTTGTTTTGATTTGCATTTCTTTTATGGCTAGAGAGGTTGAGCATTTCTTCATGTGTCTATTGGCCAGTCTTATTTCCTCTTCAGAGAAGTTTCTCTTTAAGTCTTTAGCCCACTTATTAATTGGCCAGTTGTTTCCTTTAGGATTTGTTGTTGGGATTTAGTTTTTTGAGTTCTAAGTATATTTTAGATATGAGATCCTTGTCTGATGTATGACTCCCAATACATTGGTTTTCTATTGATCTTGCTAGCTATGTCTGTTGCTATGCAGAAATTCTGCAATTTCATGCAATCCCATTTGTGCAACCTTTCTTTGATTTGTTGTGTTTCTAGGTCTTTATTAAGAAAATTTCGGCCTGTGCCAAGGAGTCCTAGAGTTTCTCCTAGTCCTTCCTGTAATGTTTTCAGGGTGTCTGTTTTACTCTGAGGTCTTTGATCCATTTGGAGTTGATTCTGGAACAGAGAGATATATAAGGTTCTAGCTTTAGTGTTCTACAGGTGTTAACCCAATTTTGCCAGCATCATTTACCAAAGAGGCTGTCTTTCTTCCATTCTATTGTTTTAATTCCCTTATTGAAGATTAGGTGGCTGTAGGTCTTTGGGTTCATTTCTGGGTCTTCAGTTCTATTCCATTGGTCCGTATGAATTTTTGGGTTGCTTCTTCTATTTCATTGAAGAATGAAATTGGAATATTAATGGGTATTTCATTGAATTTGTCGATAGCCTTTGAAAGTATTGTCATTTTCACGATTTTTTTCTCAAGGTTTTAAATTTTATTTTATTGTAAAGATGCTGTACAGAGGGGTTACACATGAGCAATGTGATGAGTACATTTCTTGTTGAGCAGTTACCCCCCTCCTTTGTTGTTCTCCCACTATCCCTTCCTTCCCCCACCATGAGTACATTTCTTGTCGAACATGTTACTCCCTCCCTCATTTTTCTCCCGCTTTTCCTCCCACTCTAGCTTCGTCCAAGTTGTGAAGTTCATTACTAACATGTTGTTTTACGAGCATCGCTGTTACATTGGTTCACCCTTTGTACTTTTTCTCACATTTTGTTGTTCCCCTACACTTCCTCAATTCAGATATACATATATACAATGTCTTCTTGAGAGTTCTTATTAATCAAATTTGATAGAAATATTTAACTCTTCCTTTTAGTACCATAAAGTAATTCCAGAAAGTAGTTCAATTATGATATATACATATGTGTGTATAATGTGCTTTGATCAAATTTACTCTTGCATTACTCTTTCATACCTCCTTCCTCCTCTCCTTCCCTTTATTTTATTATGTATATAGATGTGTGTCTGTGTATACATTGAAGTATTATATATACATATATATGTGTGTTTAGAATATACTTCTATAATACTCAGTCCTTTCTTTCTGCCTCACCAGAAATTTATATTTGGAGGAGGAAAGATTTTGATGTTATATGAGAAAAGGACTGATTATTATAAAATAATAATTGGTTTCATTAAATTGTAAAGATTTCTAATCAACCTCAATGAAGCTCCTTTCTCTTTCTTAATTCTGGGAATTTTCTCTGTAGCAGACATCTCTTTAAACTGAATCCAACCTCTGCTTTGGAAAGAGTTACAACTTGCAATGCAAGGTTAGTTCCAATTTTATTATTCATTTTATCCTTGACCCTAGTGGTTAAAACTATTAACTAAAGTAATGTTAATTGTGGTGGTGTTTTTTGATTTAGACACTTGTCCACCAGGAATTGGACTGATACCAATTCATTTCATTCTGGCCACTGAGCAGACATCAAATTTTAATGTTTTTGGTCACTGTTCAAGAGTTTACATTAATATAAAGGGCGCCCAGAGTAAAACTAAAATCATAAATACCATCCTATACATTTAGGTAGACATTTATGTACTAAACTGTGTGAAGTAATAGGAAGAAGTACGAATATATTTTAATGTTTTGCAACTGGGTATGAGGCATTCCTATGAATTTTGTTCTGATAAGTAGTATTTTGTCATCATATTGCACAGTGCTTCTCTCAAAGGAGTGAAAAGCTCCTTGTGTTGATCCAATAACCATTGATTAGCAAATAGTTTTAAGATACCTTGGAGAGAATCTGTTGAATCTCAAAACGGATAAGACATGATCTGTGCCTCCATGGGTTTTACAGTTTAGTAAAATAACAAGATAAGTAAATGGATAATAAATGGCATATTTAAAGTAATGGATATAATGGATAACATTATATATTCACTCCCTTGTTCCTGGCACTCTTTAAAGAAATTCATACACACACACATACACACATTATACATACATATGTATCTTCATACATGTACACCCAATTAAAATTTTAACTATATTTGGGGATAAGTATTGGTTTATAGTCCAGGGGAACTTAGTCCTAGAAAGTCAAATTATCTTTCCAAGTGATGAAAAAGTAAGTAGAAATGTGGGCAGTTGAACTTGTGATACTGGTTCTTATATCACCCTTTTTCTTCTTTTTTCAGTGGCGCAAGGTTTGAACTCAGGCTTTATACTTGCTAGGCTGGTGTTCCCCCATTTGTGTCATATATCCAGTCCTAGTTTAGTATGCTAGTTATTTTTCTGCCAGGTTTGGTCTTAATCGTTGATCCTTCTGCTCTCAAACCTCCCAAGTGGATTTGCAGGTATGGATCACCTGTACCTAGCTTGTATCCCATTTTTAATCTTCCTAATTTGACCTTAAAATAAATTCCTTGAGAACAAGTGAACAACAAATCAAAACTCTATAGACTTGTCCAATAGTTTACCTATGACAGAAAACGTAGTTGACTTTCTATTATGACTATCTTTTTCCTTCTCCCTTGTGGACAAGTGCAATCACATGGCTGAGTTCTATTCCCCCCCACCCCAATAATATGGATATTTCAATGTAAGATTTTTCAACTCTGTGATATCTTGCATTCAGTAACCTGGGCAGCAGAAATGAGCCAGTCAGTCACATGATCCTGAAAGTCAGTTAGCATACTACAAGGATATTTGAAAGTTTAGATGTAATGAATGTGTGACTTAATGTATTGTTAGTGTACGAAGCATTTAAAAGGTCATAACCGCATCTTAAATTGAAGAGCAACTTATTTTATATACGTTGTAGCATACATAAAGAGAGGAAAAGTGCTGTAATATCTATAGATTTCCATGTCAAGCCTACAAAAATCTTCCACAGTGGATTTTTTTTCTGTTTTTTTATTCCTTCTTGATGCATATGATTCATAAATCTTAAATGAAGAAGATAGATCACACTCAGTATGGAAGAACCCTAGTTGCCTGAGTCACATCTTGAAGGAGAGCCAACCACCTAGTAGAAAAACCTATTTTAGACATTTTTGAATGAGAAATCTGTGTTTACTGTGGCAAGCTATTGAAATTCTGACATTTGCAGAGTATGGCATTTAGCTTATCTTCATGAATATAGGCAATATGAGAAGTAGTGTCATTTGAGGAGAACAGATTAACTTTGCCTCTCATCAGTGGATGAGAAGGCCTATGCTAAATTCCAAAGCCTATAAGACAGGCTAAAGTCATTTTGTGAGAGAACTACATATCCCCCCATACATTTGAATATACACCACATAGCACAACATAAATCATACACAATTGCTTATGTACAGATCTGAAGAAAATTTTCTATTAGTTCCTTTTGCCCTTGTGTTGTTAATGCTTTTATTGGATCCATTAATTATTCAACTTTGTTAAGATATAGTTGAATCTTTTAACACTTACTTGTCTGGCTACTTAGACCATATGCTTCACTTCTTTAATGCAAAAGAAACCTAATCTTTCTAAAATGCTTGGCAAGGTATGTTGGCTGTTTCAGGCTAAGGTTCTGCCATAGCCTCTGGGCTATTTATGTGATGATTTCATGGAAATGAGAGGTAGTTAATTACCTCAGAAAAAGCACAGGCTTTATCAGCAGAGGACTTGGGTTTGACTCCCAATTCTTGCTTTGTTCTGGTTGTGAAAAGGACTTGTCAGAACTTCTTTACTAAATTAGAAAGTTAGACATAAAAGATACACAAACTGAGTCAGGTAGCTCACAGGTAATAATCTTAGCCATTCAAGAAGCTGATCTCTGATGCTTGAGGTACCAAGCCAGCCCAGGTAGAGACACATCCCAAAGATCAGTCTCCAATTAACCAGCAAAAGCTAGAAATGGAGGCATGGCTCAAGTAGTAGAACATCAGATCTGAGTAAAAATACTATCAAGACCTTGAGGCCCCCAAGCTCAAGCCCCCAATGCTAGTGAATATACAAAAGAAATACACAAACTGGAAATTTTTCTGAAGGTAAGCACTTATAACAGCAAACATTTCTTGAGTAATAATCATGTAGCATTTTCTAAAACATTTATTGTATCTTATTTTTATAATATTTTCAGGTACCTGTGTTTTATAAAATATTACTAGTTTGGGTTTTTAGATACCATCCATTCTATTCAATTTGTGTATATTCCTAGCTCAGAAACAGTGTGTTTCATTTTATTCTTTTTTTCTTTATTTCCTATATTTTCCACTTGCCCTTATAAATGTTTTCAGAATATCCTTAGTCTACTTACTCCAATTCTTTGAGATGAATAAATTTCATAAAATAGCGCTCTTAGGCCAGTAAGTATATTACAAAACCTTTTAATTTTATGAGTATAATTACTTAATAATTAGTTAAGGCAGATGTGTTAGTCATTGTGACGTGAGGGGGAAGTGAATATAATATGATTTAATAACAAAGCTGGGTCTAAGTAACAATGAATAACTTTGAGCACTTAAAATGTGTCCGATGCTTTTTATTATTAACCAATTTCCTACTCATAACATCTCTGCAAGTTAAGTACTATGATTATTGAAAACTCACACAGGAGGAGGAAGGAGAAATAAGTTCAAATAGTTTGTCAAGTTTTCCTAATTACCGAGTCTTTTTGTTTGTATTTGAACACAGAAGTCTGCCTTTCTACACTTTGCCCTAGCTGATTTTTATTACATTATATTTGGTAATGTGAATAATACATGGTCTCAGTAAGTGAAAGACATCATTAGGGGGGCTGTGCAGGAGGGTGAGAGGGTTAGCAGCGTTAAATCATTTCTAGTGAAAGATTTAGGTGGGAAGGTACAAACATGTAAATTTTCAAATGCTTTGCTTGGTATGCTAGAACATTAAACATTGCTATGACTTCATTTTGTGCAAAAAGCCTTGATAAAAAATATTTTTAATTCAGCAGGGTGCTGGTGGCTTATGTCTATAACCTAGCTACTCAGAGTTTGAGATCTGAGGATCGAGATTCAAAGCCAGCCCAGGGAAGAAAGTCCATGACACTCTTATCTCCAATTAACCACCGGAAAAGTGGAAGTGGTGCTGTGTCTCAAGTGGTAGAGCACTAGCCTTGAGCTGAAGGCCTTGAACTGAAGGACAGTGCCCAGACAGAGTTCAAGCCCCATAACCAACTATATGTATATATATATTAACACTTATTATATTATATATTAAATATATATCGTATATTATAAATATAAAATGTACTATATATTATATATATTTTTAATTCAAAAGATTGAATCCAAAAGTTTAAAAGTAAAAAATACGATTCAGTCTCATGTGGACCTTGACTGTAAAAATGCCATTTAGTCTATCACAAGATATATTTCAACTTTTGGAAAAATAAATGATATAAAATTATGTGCAAAAGTAGATGATTGAAATCATTAAGGTGAAATTTTTTATGTGATAACTTTGTTTTAGACTGAATATTTATAGTGGGAAAAGGTGCAACTACATATCACCTAGTTACATTATCTTCAACAACTTTACATATATATCTTATTTATTGGGAGCAGGAATAAAATGTTTTTTCTGTCAATTTTAGCCACCCTAATGAACTTTGGTGTGTGTCAAGAAGTATGTTACAACCGGTTTTATATTTGTCCTATCTAAGTGATTTTCACCTAATATAAATTCATTTAAAAAGTTGGAGTTGATTACTTCGGCTGACATTGTGGTTTCCATTTAGGGCTTCAAAATAAGGCTGCTCACCTCCTTCCTTCAATAGAGTCAATGGAAACATACACCTCAGCATGAGGAATTCACTTGACAAATTGGATTACGATCTTGTACTCATGGTTCTGATAAAGACAGCAATGAGTATTATTGCAAAACTAATTATGTTGATTATGAATGAGCTATTTTTTTTTAAATAAGTGACCTCTGTAATTCCTTTTATGTGATTTATGATACACTTACTCACAAGTAATAATTAAGATTTTCTGTGATTTTTTAACATTTATTATAAAATGTATGTTATATAATGCATCCAAATTAAATCAACTTTTATATTTATACACAATCTCATCTTACTATCTTGCACTGATATTTGTTACTTAGAAATTCAACAACTTACTGTTTAACTAGTGGATTGATTAGTTTGTTGTGGAACCATGGGATTATTGCAAAACAGACTGAATAACTTTTTTCTCAATAAAATTCAAATGAAATATTTACTATTTATTATGATCAAAGAAATAATGTTAGAAATGATTCTGACATATTGAATGGTTGCAATCAGGTGAGAAGATGAGGGTAGAAAATTATTTTTATCATTATTTGTTGGTATATTTTTAAACTTAAATTATAAACTAAGAGTGTTGGAATAAAACAGCAAAGAAATTTCCGGGAAGAAGGCAACAAACCCTTTTGTTAGAGAATATAAAAGTAAGACACTGTTTTGTGAGTATGTTCTCTAGTTTGCTGAAGGACAGAGATAGGCAATTAACTCTACTAGAAATGTGTTGTCATCAAGACAGCATAAACACTATATACAAATTAACACAAAGGAGCCAGGCACTGGTAGCTCACACTGGTAATCCTAGCTACTTAGGGGTCTGAGTTATGAGGCTCAAGGATCAAAACTAACCGGGACAAGAAAGTCCATGAGATTCTTGTTCCTAATCATTCACCAAAAACAAAAACAAAAACAAAAACAAAAGTGGAGCTGTTACTCAAGTGGTAGAGTGCTAGCCTTGAGCATGAAATCTAAAGGACATCACCAAACCCCCCACCCACAAACACAAACATACACACACATAATTTAGCACTAAAAGAATAATTGTTTTTAATTTTTGTACTTTTTTATTGTAAACATACTGTACAGAAGGGTTACAGTTACATGAGTAAGGTAATTCTTATTGGAGGACTGTGGCAGAGGCCACTGAAAAAATCATACTTCAAAGATTTGAAGGACAAATTAGACTTCAAGCAGTACAGAGATGGGAACGCAGGTTTTTACACAGGGAGCAACAATTATTTATGATTAGATTGGTAACTGGTAGATCAAGAAACAAAAGATGTGGCCGGGCAGAGCAAACAGTAGGTATAAATTTGCTGGTCAAAACCTTGAGTGCCATTCTGTTATTTATATTAGTTTGCCCATCACATTCTTTTCTTTTGAGGAGATTCAGATGGATCCTGCTCATCCCTAAGATTATCCACTTTTTGAAATGTGGAGAATTTGAGAAACCTAGGTCTGCTATATCCAGATATATCATTTAAATCATGGAAGATTGACACCCCAAATGTCAGGGTCCAGGAACAAACCTGAAAGCAATGTGGATGAAGACGGAAGGTGACTTGGAAATTACAGAGGAATTAAGGGTTTGGACCCAGGGACTCAGACTGAATTTTGCTAGGTAACGTGACAAGCTTTGAGAGACAGGCAGGTGCAGGGTGGATTTCCTTTAAGAGCTTCAGTGACTAGATGCAAAGTGAAATTCAAATATCCCCGCCCCACCGCGTTACAAGCATAAAATTGAAACTAACAGAGACATAACCAGACATCTAAAATTATGCTCCTTCTCATTATTTTTTCTTGGATTCATTAGCTCTTGTTTATTTTATTTTCTCATGACTCCAAATCACACAAAGAATAGGCTGCTAAACACTTCAATTTTTTTCTTTTAACAAAAATCTCTTTTATTTTCTCCTCATAATAAGTAATGATTACCTTTATTTGTTTCCTCCCTCTCTCCTTTATTTCTTTAAACTGAAAAGATCTGCCTTACCAGGAGAAGACAAAGGAGATTTCTCCATGATTACTGTCCCCAAACACAATCCATAATCAGTATTTCTTGGAGGTGAAGCAACTGATTTGTATTCTTATTTTTCTTTTTTCTTGTTTTCTTCATCTTCTTTTTTTTTTGTCTATTGTGGGGCTTGAATCCAGGGCCTGGATGCTGTCCCTGAGTTCTTTTGCTCAAGGCTAACATTCTACCACTTTGAGCCACAGCATCACTTCCAATTTTCTGGTGGTTAATTGGAGATAAGAGTTTCATGGACTTTCCAACTGGGCTGGCTTTGAACCAGGATCCTCAGAACTCAGCCTCTTGAGTAGTGTGGATTACAGTAGTGAAGATTATAACAGTGACTGGCTGACCATTTTTTAAAAATATATATAGTTACAAATTTCTTGAAACATACTTATATACTACATAAGTCACCCATTAAAACTCAACATTCAGTTGTTTATAGGATGTTCACAGTTACATGAATGATATTACAAGTGATTATTAAACATTTTCATTAAGCCAAAAAGAAATCTTTTTCTATTTTTGGTTGGTTGTGGGGCTTGAACTCTGGGCCAGGGCGCTGTCCCTCAGCTCTTCAGCTTAAGGCTAGTGCTCTACCACTAGAGCCACAGTGCCACTTCCAGCTTTTTTTTTTTTTTTTTTTTTATTGTGAAAATACTGTACAAAGGGGTTACAATTACATGGGCAAGATAATGAGTACATTTCTTATCAAGCATTGTTGCTTCCTCCTTTGTTTCCCCTTACCATCCCTCTCTTTGCCCCCCCCCAATCTTCCTCCACCCCCCAAAGTTGTAAAGTTTGTTTTCAACATAACGACTTGTACATCTCATTGTTGCAATGGGTCCACCTGCATCCCTATTTAAACGATTTGTTTTTTCCCTTCCCCTCCACAAATTATATCAGCATCAAATACAATGAAAACAGCGGTTATACCGTGGGGGAGGGACATACAAAGCAACAAAGAAATAATCTTATAAATGTGTTAGAAACAATCACATGAAAGAAAAAAAAACATTTGAATACATATCTTAAGGTTCATGTCCCTAACATCACCTTATCTGACCTTTTCTGCTTGACTCAGACATATACTAGTTATTGCACATAAGGGAAACCATGGGACCTATGTTTCTTTGGGCCTGGCTTACTTCACTTAATATAATTTTTTCCAGCCAGCTTTTTGTGCTTATGTGGTGCTGAAGAATTGAACCCAGGTTCTCATGCATGTAAGGCAAGCAATCTACCACTGAGCCACCTTCCCAGACTCCAAAAGAAATCTTATAGCCTCTCTCAGTCATGTCTTATTTCCTCCTAATCACCTTTAACTTTGTTGCTATAGATTTGCATATGGTTCATGGAATTTTACAATATGTACTGCATTACAATTGGCTTTTTTAGTTAACATAGTGTTTCACATTTTCTCCATAATCTAGCCTGCTTCTAGGTACTTCATTCCTTTGTGTAGCAAAATAATATTCAGTTATAGGAAACTTAGCCATTCACCTAATGATGGCTATTTAGGTTCCCTCTACCTTTGAGTATTAAATGTAGTTCTGCTATGAATATTTGTGTGCTAGCTTTTATGTGAGCATACTGCTTTCATTCCTCTGGGGTACATACCTTGCTGAGTCATAGGAGAATTATGTCTAACCAGCTGAGGAACTCTCAGATTGTTCTGCAAACCTGCTGCATCATTTTATAGCCTGACTGATGCTTTAACTATTTTCCTTCATGAAGAGAGGGGCCAGGATAGAGTTTTGATGGCAAGATCAGTACATGCTGTTCATGTGCTACACTCTTTCAGATGGCTTTTCTTAAGTGTTGGACAAATAAGGTAAAATTAGATTTATATTGTATATCTTGCAGTGAACAAATCTTTGTATCTTTTTTCAAGAACTTATTTTGTGGGTGGATAACGAAACACTCCTTACATGAAGTAAGTGAGGAGGAACTACTGTTTCCATGGAGTCAAAGAGAATGCAAAGTGGAGAGGCAGAGAGGCAGACATCAGGGAAGCTATTTCCCTGATTTTGCATGGAACTGGTCTCTCCTGTCCATTAGATTAAATCAGATAACTCTTGGTTATATCCACATTTCTTATGTTACTTTATTGGTTAATATGCTGCAAGCCAGAGCTCCAAACTTCTGATCTGCCTTGATTGTCCACTCAAATTTCCCATCTTTAGCTGATCTCCAGCCGCAAAGTTGCCTGTTAGTACATATCCAGAGACACAAGGGTATCAAGTAAAATGAGAAGATTCTGTGTCATGGAAATGAATGCAGTCTGCATTCATGTTGTCTAAAGTGGAGTCAACCTGATGCTTGCTTTGAGGAGGCACTTTTTCAAAAATATCACTAGCAGTCCAGCTTGATGTTTCATACCTATAATTCCAGCAGCACTAAGGAGGTCCAGGAAGGAGGATCATGAGTTCAAGGCCAGTCTGGAGTGTAAAGCAAAATCTTACCTCAAGAAAAACAAGTCAGTATGAAACACCTGACACACAGATGAAAATTTAATCCTTGATTATTGTTGTCCAGGTTGGCCAATGACTTCTTAAGTTGTTATTGGAATAAAACATGTCATATGCATGGATTTTCTCATTGTTCTGCAGTATAAAAATGAAGCAGCTCTCACTTGAATCTGTGGTATATGAGAACACAATAAAATATTATTTTGAGATCTGTTTGGAAAACAACTATTTCCTGCAGCCTTGTAGGTTTTAGGTCAGAATTGTGCCTGGCATATTTCTGTGGAAAAGCACTCTAATGTGAGACGACTGAAACTCAGTACTTCAGGAAAAAGATTTTCTGTTTTATTATTCATGAGAGCATATTTCCTTGTTAATACTTGGATACTTTTTAGGGCAAATGTCAGTAGATTCTCAGTGCTAAACACAATAATGATGAACTGATGGATACTGAAATTTCCTGTTATTATTTTAGGAAAGACAAACTGGTAATAGGAAATAATTGCAATAAACATTTATTCTTCTTCTTCAGCTCCTCAATTTTTTAGAAAACCTAATATATGATGGATAACAATTCTCCTTTCTATACAACATTTTGGTAATCTCTTAAATCTTTTTTGTAATTTGACCTTCAAAGTGACAGTTTGAAACATCCAACAAACAATAACATATCATAAATTCAAATGAGAATATTAGACCTCCTTTATCACTTTCTAGACAATGATAACTCCAGCAAAATGCAATAATTTTTATGATGTGTATTCTATTCCATCAATTTGTTATTTGAAAAGCCTGTCTAACAAGACAATTTCCTAATTGATACAAAGCCATTTATTTTTCACCTAAGAGAAATATTTATGTGATTGTTTTTTATTATGAATTAGTACTTCTATGATCATTCATAAAGGTGAATCAAAATCCACTCAAAAGACTTTTTTCTCCTTCGGTGTCTTATTTTCTTTTCCATAAGTCCTGGATGAGAGAAAATAACTTTATAGATGAGCAACCAAGGTAAAAGTTCATCCCTCATTGATATAAATATCCCATTTTATTTTAAGAGACAATAATTTAATATCCTTTGTAAACAATGCTTTTCTGTTGTCTCAATATTCTGAGAAATGGATTCCCAAAGAACACATATCATCTTCTGTTGTTTTAATAAATGGAAAGTACCTTTTTCTTAATGCTGTCAAGTCTCTTTTGCAAATTAAGTGATCGAGTCTTGTGGCTGCAAGGTAGTCCCATGTTCCAAATGTGGCAAGAGTTTAGCTGGCTTAAAATAAATTCTAAAGGTGTAGAACATATCTTCTAAGAGTGAACAAGGAAAGTGCTTCTGAGAGGTGTATTTAGGGACCGCTTTACATTTTTCTGTCTTCCACTGGTGACAGAAGGCACCATTTCTGTCCTTTCATATATTATAGAAATAGTTTTGTCTTCTGTTTCAAGCCCCTGGGCAGATGTCAAAGCTATATTTCCAGAAAGTTACTTTAATGAGATCTACAGGATTATATTAAGACTTTTTTTGATGACTCTTATTTGTACTTACGTATAACTTTCAACAAGGAAAGGTTACATTTGGGTGTAATTTCATTTATGTGACATTCTGGAAAAGACAAAAGGGTGGTGAGAATCAGTGCTTGCCATGGCTAGAGGCATGCTGTGACGATGAAAGGCAACCCAGGAGATTTGGGGAAATGATGGAATCATTCTGTAGCTGGTACATTCTGGTGATTACACAAACCCACACTTGTACTACAATTTCTTGAACTGAACCCCAAACTAGCCACCAGTAAAGCAAAATGTTTTCACCTTAGGACTAAACCTTAATTTTTGCTCTTAAGTGGTAGAATGCTGCTTAATAATTTATAGGAAAAAATGATAAGTAAGGAAACTGAGGGAAGGGATGATTGGGAGGGATGGGTGAGATTGTTGAAAGAGGTGACATTGATCAAAGTGCACTGTGTTCATAAACTGCTTTGTTAAATAGCAATGCTTTTGTACAGCTACTTAAAGATACAAGAGCTTAAAACAATCATTATGGGAAAAAAACAAAATGCCAACATTTTCAGAGCTGGGCCCTGGTTGCTCATGTCTATAATTCTCGCTGCTCACACCGTTGAGATCTGAGGCTTAACGTTTGAAGCCAGTTTGGGCAGGAAGTCTGTGAGATGCTTTTAAAGTCTCTACTTAGTGACCACAAAGTTGATTGTATAGATATGACTTTTTCTTTTCAGGAAAAGTTACAGAACAGTACCAAGCCCCAAAGTTCAAGCCCCAGTACCAGCACATACACAAATTTAGAATTGTTAATACATCTTTGAATCATTATATATCCCATTGAAGAGATATTGTGAGATCCTTATAGAGTACACTGTGAAAAATTCAAAGAAGAGATGGCCTGAAAGTTGAGAATCTTTCCTTCTACTTACTTCTCTAATGAAAGGAAAACTGTGTTTTTAATGTATTTTACCATTCAGTTTCCAACTTGTTACCAGTTTACAAGGTAGAATGGCTTTATGTTTTTAAGTTATGTTTGGATTCATTACCCTTCATTTTTGAGTTTAGGTTCACCTTGGTCACTATGATAAAAGCAACAGTTTGTAGTTTAGATCTTTATATTGTCAAATTTGAATTATACATTTCAGAGTAGGATAAAATGCATATAAATGTGATCTGGGTGTTGTGATGCACATCTGCAATCCTAGCACTGGCAAGACTGAGGTAGGAGGACCAGAGTTTGAGGATCATCTATGTTATGCAGTGAAACCCTGTCTGTTTTTTCCTCTCTGTCTCTTGCTCTCAATAATAATAATAGAGATTAATGATATTATTTAAGCAAGGAAATTAGAATTTGCAGAGCATTCAGATTAAAATACAAATTTCAGAGTTTATATTGGTTGAGGTGAGGTTAGAGTTGTCAGCCAATGTTTCAGGACCTCAAAAGTATCTTAAGGAGATGGACACTACTGGCTCTCTGATGTCTGAGGTTGCTTGTAGAGATTCTCAGGTCAGTGTACATGTATGCAATGGGAAAGAGAATGTCCTGACCTAGTAAGAAAAAAGAAAGGAATGAGTTGGAGGAATTTACGAGGATTTGATGACTAAAGAAATTATTTTTAGTTCTCTTTTGTACTGCTCTGGTTCAGTTACAGTTTAATTATTTTAAATTTAGATAGATATTTATATAATTGAATTTTCAAACATTGAAGATTACTCAACATGACATATATTGTGAAGTGTTTCCTTTTTTTTTTTCCTCTAAAGCATCTTCTAGGCATATAGAATTGTATTTATTATATGTCTGGCTGGGAATTCCTTGCTCTATTCTGATAGAAATCATGGATGAGAAAATGCTGGGATTTCAAACCCAGAGACATTTAGCTTTAATTCCTGAAAACCAGATACTGTGTTTGCAAGCATTCAAAGCTAGAAACATTGCTCTAGGCATATTATTGCTCTAAGGCTTATTATTGCCCTGGGCTTAGAGCACTAACATCAAATGGCCAAAGTTACAGCTCTCCAGCTTTGGGTGAGAAGACCATGATCTTTATTTTTGATATCTCTCTCAACATGTCTAGCCACTGGTCTACTAATACTTGTAATACCAGATCTCTCTTTTTTCAAGCCTATCATCCTAGTGTGGTAAGCCATCTTTCTGGCTTCGTAGAGACTCTTCCCTTGGTTGCTTTCAGGACCTGGCCCCATGTCTGCTAGAGGTACAAGCTCAGGGCTCTTCATGTAAAGGCCTCAGCTCTCAGTGGATTTCTTGAACATTTCAGTTGTTTCCTTGCTTCCATTGCATTATGGCTCCACAGCTAGAAATTTAGTTGTTTTGTTTGTTTGGTTGTTGTTGTTGTTGTTTTGGTCTGAGTTTTGTGCAATTAGCTCTATGCTCTGCACTCATAATAAAGACCATGAGCAGGCAAAAAAACAAAAACAAACAAAAAAGCAAACACACACACACACACACACACACACACACACACACACACACACCAAACAAAAAAACACCCAAGCAAATTCTTTTATGAAGACCCAGTATTGCAACATGGGGGAAGAGGATGTCATTGTACAGGGGCTTCCAGTTCCACCCATCCCATCACAAACATCTTGAATGAGAACCAACCGAAATCCTGGTATTAAATAACCACATGCCTTCTGTGATTCACTGGGAAAGTATGCCCCCTGTCTCCCTGAGAGAGAACAGCAGGCGGTCATCTGGAGATCATTGAGAGCTGGCTGGACTAGAGGGGAGTCTTCCAAAGCTGGTAGAGATTGCTTGGAAGGAGTTTCCTTAAGCAGAAGTGTGTGGCTTCCCCACCACAGATGTTGCAGAGTTTCTCACAGCCATAGTGTAAATTTCCTGAGCGATTCTGGAGTGTCCAAAACAGCTAGAGAAGATGTTGCTTGGCCTAGAGCTTCCCATTTGAGGCCGCCAGAAATAAAGGAAGTGTCTTTCCATTGTGATCCAGTTGGGCACCTTCACAGGAAGAACGAAAAAAAACGAACAAATCACCCTCCCCCAATAAAAATTTAAGGAGCCTTCTAATAAAGACCTAGGACATTAATGTTCCTAGTGTTTAATAAGGAGTGATCCTATTGATTTTTCTCACTAGTCTTCTAAGAGAACCCTGAAGACGCTAGGGCCTCCTGCCTGGGTTCATGGGACCTGTGGCTTTGATGGGGGCAGTCTTTTTTGTCATGTTATCTTACAAACAAGTTCCCTAATCAGTTGACACCGAGTGAACCAAAAGGGACATTTTCTCTGTTGGCTTTGAAGTAGCTAACTATTATGTTCTGCATTTGCTGTGGGATAGGTAGGTAGGGCAGTTGGCAAGTGCATGATTCATCTCAGAAAAGGAATATTTATGGGCAACATATGTTGATGAACTAATATTTAATAAAATTGGCATTCATTAGTATAGGCAAAATACTGTTTTAAAGGAACATTGGAATCCTAGTGTTTGGTGACACCTTAATCAGGCATATGGTGTCCAACTTTCTAGACAGATTGTTAAAAAAAAAATCCCTGGAGACCAGATCACATGGTAGTCTTTTGCAGTCATTAGGGAGAAGTTTTCAGTGAGTTTAGAATTTCTCTCACCATTTAAACCATGAAGAAAGAAGTTATTACTTTAGTCAGCATGAAGATTTTGTTTACCAGACGATGATGAAGTTAGTCAATTCTCAAATAAAATTATTTCATATGCCCAGCAATTATGCTTTTTACATTCATGTATTAAGCTATTTTATCCTGAAGTGATTGGCTAAGTTTTAAAGCAGATTCACATCATACAGTGCTGTATACATTTCTGTTATGGATGGGCATCTGTAACTACTAATGAACCTCAATTCTGGTCATGAAAGCTTTCAATTTAAATTATTTGACATTGGAGAAATAAAATAATAAATACATATGAGTCACACATATAGGTTTTGAAATTGATCAGCTGAGAAGGTCTTTGATCTTCTTTTCCTTTTTGATTGGAGGGTACATATTTTATGAAGTTGTAATATGCCTGCAAATGATTGCTTGAAGTAGTCATCCTTGAATACCGCCTCTAATGTTTCATTCATGACAAATCTACCACCTGTCTTCTCATATCCAAGTCACAAACAAGGTGATTTTAAAACTAATATGTCCTTGATAGATGATGCTTTACAAAAATGAATTTATAGGTGGGCAAGTTAGAAAATTCTGTGACGCATTGTAACATCTTTGCTGCATGTTCTCCTGCTTTTCTGACAAAGCACTACATATGTCTGTTTGTCCACTCTGCCTCATTCTGCTCCTATGTAGATTAACCTATTTCTCATTAAGTTGGGAATACTTGCTGACTACCTGGTGAATTTTGATCCTGTGCCTTATAGAAGAGATCTTGTTTCCTTTTGAGATGGAAGGCAGGAACACTAAGTTGCTGGATACTTTGCTCTATTAAATATGGCATAGGAAAGGTGTTCATTGTCCTGAGGTGGAGCTGTTCCCTTCTCATAATGAGGGGAGGAAATAGGATTGATAGGGAAGCATAGTCTGGCAGCTATTGACTAGAAATTTGATTGACAAATAAGCTCTTTGTTCTTTTTATTAGCTTTTTGATGTCTGCTTAAACAAAAAAAAATCTGAGCAATACACAATTTAATTTTCTTTGAAATGAAAATACGATCATTTCATTTTGTCTCATTAGCACTACAATGGTTATTTTTATTACCTTTAGGCAAAAGGCCAAAGCTTTAACTTTACTATAAGATTGACGTATTTAGCTGGGCACCACGGGCTCATTTCTGTAATCCTAGCTACTCAGGAGGCTGAGATCTGAGGACTGAGTTTTACAGCCAGCCAGGGCAGGAAAGACTGAGAGACTTATATCTCCGGTTAACTATCAAAAAGTCAGAAGTGGAGCTGTAGCTCAATTGGTAGAGCACTAGCCTTGAGAAAAATAACTTACAGCTTGTGCCAAGGCCTGAGTTCAAGACCCAGGACAAACACATGCACATGGAAAAGAAAGAAAAGATGAAAAGTGAAAAGAAAGACCTGTGTATTTGAGGCCCTAATGGCTGCAATAGCTAGAGATATAAGTTTTTGTCTGAGTTTCGTGCAACCAACTGTGTTCTTTGAACCCATAATAAGGATCACCAGTAGGCAAAGAAACTACCCAGGAGTACTCTTTTATGGGGATTCAATGTTGCAACATGGGATCAATGCAGAGTAGCCTCCTGTTCCACCAGAGTTTTCCAGGTTCTACAATTTTTGTATGCTCTTCTTATGTCAGTAATCTTTTTAACATACCCTCCTCACTCATTGTTTCTGACAGAAGAATAACACATGCAAAGATCAATGGTTATAAATATAATTACATATACATGAATGTGTATATGTATATTTATATATGTATATATATTTATATACACACGTATACACATATGATGAGTGTTTTTCTTCCACTTCATTTTTTTTCCACAGTTTTACATTAGTTTATCCATACTTCCTACCACATTTCAACTCCATACCAGACACATAATAATGTATATTTCATGAAGTACAAATGATATCAATTCTTTTGATCATATAGTGTCTTCAGATTTTTAGTTCTATTATAGTGATATGGTTCCTTAATTTCTTTTTATTAAGAGTCAGCACATGCTTTTCTATAAGGAATATGCTTTAAAAATTATTGAAATATTTGTTGAGTCAGAAGTATAGTAAGTATGCTGCATATACTTCAGTAGCAGTTTTCCTGAAGCAAGAATTTATTTACCTATTTCTTAGTGCCTAACTCTACTTGAGAGGTTTTTGTTGCCATAGTGACACAGCTCAATGTTTACAGGTTTCACACATTTTAAATACTACATTATTTTATTAGCAAAACTTAAGAAATTTGAAGCAAATATTTTCTGTTTCTGATCATTAAAAGACACACTATTTCAGGGGCTGGGAAGGTGGCTCAGTGGTATAGTGCTTGCCTTGCATGCATGAGGCCCTGGGTTCAATTCCTCAGCACCACATAAGCAAAAAAGAAAAAAAAAGCCGGAAGTGGCACTGTGGTTCAAGTGGTAGAGCGCTAGCCTTGAGCTGAAGAGCTGAGGGACAACGCCCAGGCCCAGAGTTCAGGCCCCATGACCAGACTCCCCCCCGCCCTAAAAAAAAGAGACACACCATTTCATATGCTTTCTGCTTATATTTGAATTAGACTTTTAAATTACACTTATATAATGTAACTCCACACCTTGTGTTTTGAGTTTTATATGTTCTAATTTGTATAGTTAATCTTTATTTAGTCTGAAGTTTATTTTTCTCTGGATTTTTTTCTCATTTGTTTTGCACTAGTCCTAGAGCTTGATCTCAGAGGTTAGGTATTGTCCTTGAGCTTTTTTGTTCAAGGCTAGTCATTTGGTGCTTTACTCTTTAAGCCAGTTTTACTTCTAGATTTTCGGTGGTTCATTGAAGATAAGAATCTATGAAATTGGACTGCCTTCGAACTGTAACCCTCAGCTCTCAGTCTCCTGAATAGCTAGAGCTATAGGAGTGAGCTACTAGTGCCCAGTTCATGATATTTGTTTTTATGAAAAAAAAAAACAAACAAATAAAAACATTGCTTTTAAAAAGCCATCACATTTAAGTGTTAGTCATTAAGACCTGAAAGAAAACATGGAATAGTAAAATGTAGTTTTGATATAAGTGAAAAAATATCAATTCTGCAAGGAAAATTTAGAATTCTACTTTGTTAATCAAAGTTGGAGGGCATATGATGATGATAATGTTTAGAAATGCGCTCGTATGTGAAAGTAGATACAATCCATTGTTAAATATGGACCACGATGGAGGGGTGAGCATTATCCATTAGCTTATACTAATGCTGTTTATACTTCTACGTGACATGGATATAATGTGAACAAAAAGAAAATGTTTGATAGTAGATATAAGTAACTTGGCTATAGTTTTCTTCAAGTTAATATTCATTATATTTGATTCATTATTAATATCCAGTGCTTTACTTTACAAGATGTTTGGGAAGAACACCTAAGATATGCTCTACAAATTGTACAGTGAATTCCTGTGCCTCTGACACTTCTATTTTTTAACTCACAAGTTATAAATATTTTTTCTCTAAGTGTTGAATTCATGCTTGAGAATTTCCTAGAAGGAGATACAGTGGGTCACCAGTTCCCAGAGATCTGATTGTGTCACTTGACCTCTTCTCTGAATTTTCCTGTTTGCTACTTGCTAAGTAACTTCTTACTATGGATTCAGCAAAATATAAAATATGTTCCTCTTTCTAAAAATCAAACTGGCACACTAATCTTATGTTTATATCTTTTTATTCTTGTGGAAATGTGATTTTGGGGCTTTTGAAAAAAAAGGATTGAAAGAGTTGTTTGCAGAAAAGATGGAACAAGTAAAAACTGAAATGATGGGGGGCATACCTGAGACACAGTCCGGGACGAAGGAGCCAGACGCAGTGGATGAGCGGATTCTACTCAACACCAGCAAGAACCGACAAGGAGCGGACAACTTCATCCTGCACTTTGCAGACCAGAGACGACCCAGGATCCAAGACTCGGCGTGAGTAGAAGCCCGACTTCCTCACTCCTTCTCAGGGAGCAGAGGAGGGAAGGCCACCCCTCCCCCACCAGCACCGGTGATCTCCATCTTGGATACCAACAAAGCTCGGAGGAGCGGCTAGCTCCAGCTCAGGCCTTGGAATAAAACGAGTCATTTAGCAGGTCACAAGAACTTAACAGCGAAGTGACCTCACAGACTCAGTTCCATCCAGGGAAAAGTCACCCAGCTCAGGCGCCAGCCATTGGAGTGGCTCTCCTCACCGGGTAACCAGAGCCAGAGGCTGCCCCTCCCTCTAGCAGCCACCACAATCAATTGAAAAACAGAAACCCTGAGAATGGTTCCAGGCTGGGTGCTGTGAGTTTTTTTCACAAAATAGCCCCAGGAAAAAGCTACTGTTTGTAGAAAGGCCTCAACTCTACCCAGAACCTAGCCTCATCACTGCATCCCCCTCTTTTGTGATTCTCAAAGCAGATCACCCTCCCAGTAAACTAACCTGGGAGGGGGATCTCAAAATCTTGGGTAAAGCAGAGCATTTTTCTGCCTGTTCCAACAAACTGACTTAAGAAACCAATCAAGCCACAGGACCTCAAGCTGACCAGAGACTTCAACCAGACTCTGGTTACAGACAAAAGGGAGATACAGGACTCTTCCCGCCCCTCACAAAAAAAAAAAAAAATCAAAGAACTTTTTTTTTTCTTCTTCTTTTCTTTTTTTCTTTTTTTGTTTTTTTTTTTTTCTCGTTTTTTGTTACCTTATATATATAAAATTTTTTTTTCCTTTTCTAAAACTTTTATTAATCTTTAATTTTTGCCTCTTCTGAAAAAATAATTATTTTCCAGTAACTTTTTTTTCTCATAATTTTTATTTTAGGAATAACGTGAATGTGTGTTTTCCTTTCTTTTCTTGTCTTCTTTCTCTTTTTCTTTCATTCTTAATTATCTTTTTGTTTTTTGTCTAGCTCTACTGAACTTCTGATCTTTTCTTCTCACTTTCCTATCCTTTCCACCTTTTCCTCTTTTGTTCTTCTTTATGTGACTTAACTCTTGTCCTGCACATCCTCAGATAAACCCGTAGTTAACTAGTAGACCCTATCCCCCATTGTGTACACACTTAATCCACAAACTTATTACTCAATTCAAAACCTCTGAGACTTAAATTCATTAATAGCAGTACTACCTCTTTATACCTATATAATATTTTAAGCATTTTTTTAAAGTTTTTCACATCTCCTCTATGTCCCTCCCTTTCTCTCAACATATTCATACTCCTCTATAAATAGATGGTCTTTTAATCTCTATAATAACATTAATTTTTACGTTTCCATTTTTTTTCTGGTCTCTTTTCATTCCGCTTTCCCTTTCTTCTTTTTCTCTCTCTCTCTACTTGCATCCTACCCAACCTATTTCCTGCATTGTGATTAGGACATAGTTAACTCTCCCTGTGCCTCCCCACACCAATCTATTCCTATTTTTTACCCACATCTCTCCCTAACCCTAATAATTTCTGGTTTTCCAAATTCTTCTCTGCGGTTCGAAGTCCTTTAACATATAGTTGTTTGATGTCGAATAGATGTATCTGTTGAACTAGATTGTATCTGTAGACTATTGACTGTACAAATGCAAACTTTGGTTGATGGTTGCCTTAAGATAGTGTTCTAGCACAAAACTGGTGCTATCTTCATCTCAAATGGGCAGAGTAAGCCGGAAAAACACAAGAAAAATGGCAAATTTGGGTATCTCAATTCCCAATCTTGATAATCAGGGGTTAGAACAGATAATGAATAATCCAGAGGAGAGTTCCCAAATAGCTCTACAAACACTGCTGACAAACATGATAAATGAGAAGTTTGACAATGTACAAAGGACTCTGTATGAGGAGAGAGAGGAGGCATCCCAGAAGTTTATACAGGAATATCATAAGCGTGAGGAAGCTACTCAAAAACTGAGAGAGGATTTGCGTGAACAACTTGAGAATACTCAAAGAGAAAGGGAGGAATGGCGTGAGCAGGCTGAGAACACTCAAAGAGATCTGCAGGAATCCCACGAATGGGAGGAAGCTAATCAAAGAGTAATACAGGAATTGAGAGACCAGGTAGAGAACACACAAAGATCACTAAAGGCATTCATGGAATCCATTAACAAAGAGCTGAAGGAAGTCAGGGAGACCACAAAGGGAATGCTGAATGGAACCCAACAGAAGGAATGGGAGCCCAAAGAAACCATAACCAATCAACTAAGTGATTTGAGGACAAACACTGAACACCAAATTAAGGAAGTAAAGAAATTCATACAAGACCTAAAACAGAGCTTCAATAAAGAACTTGAAGCCATCAAAGCTGACCAACTAGAAGGAAAAGAGATAAAAAACAAAGTAGAGAGTCTTGATAGCAGGTTAGACCATGCAGAAGATCGAATCTCAGGGATTGAAGACAGCCTAGATATTATAGAGAAAGAACATACAACCATCCAAGACAAGTCCAAGAAATATGATAGATCTATCAAACACCTGGAAGACACCATCAGAAGGCCTAATCTAAGGATAATGGGTGTAGAGGAGCACTTAGAAACAGAAGTTAATGGTCTAGGAAATTTGTTTAACAGGATCCTAGCAGAGAACTTCCCAAACATGCAAAAAGATAGGCCTGTCCAGATACAAGAAGCCTTTAGAACCCCAAATAGACCAGACCAGAATAGGACATCCCACCGCCACATTATAATCCACACAGGATCAACTCAGAACAAGGAAAAGATCCTTAAAGCTGTCAAGGAGAAAAGAGTAATCACCTATAAAGGGAAACCAATTAGAATCACCTCAGATTTCTCAGCAGAGACAATCAAAGCAAGAAGAGCCTGGAATGATGTATGCCATGCCCTAAAAACAAACAACTATCAACCAAGAATACTGTACCCAGCTAAACTCTCCTTCATAACTGAAGGCCAAATAAAAACCTTCCATAGCAAAGAAAAATTGAAACAATACATCTCCACCAAATCAGCCCTACAAAAGATTCTTAAAGATGTCCTACACATAGAAAACCAACAAGACCGCAATAAAGGCCAAGAAACTGCACCCAAACTGAGAATCCAAGAACCATAGGAAGAACCCAGTTTTTGCAGCCCCCAAGAAGGTGGATAACATGGCAGGAACTCCCAAATACCTCTCAGTCCTATCTCTTAATGTTAACGGACTGAACTCTCCAATTAAGCGACATAGACTGTCTAGTTGGATTAAAAAACAAGACCCTTCTATCTGCTGCCTGCAGGAGTCACATCTTGCCCGTAAAAACAAACACATTTTCAATGTTAAAGGCTGGAACAAAATCTACCAAGCAAACGGACCCCATAAACAGGCGGGAGTTGCAATCCTAATATCAGATAAAATAGACTTCAAATTAAAATTCGTGAGAAGAGATAAAGAAGGTCGCTACATACTAATTAAAGGATCTCTCCTTCAGGAGGATATTACAATTCTAAATATCTATTCGCCAAACAATGGAGCACCCAAATTTATCAAAGAATCACTACTTTCCCTCAAATCCCATATAGATCCAAAGACATTAATTGTTGGGGATTTTAACACACCACTCTCCCCATTAGATAGATCAACTCGGCAAAAACTCAACAGAGAAACCGCAGATCTAAACAGCTGCATAGATCACTAGACTTAACAGACATCTACCGAACATTTCACCCAGCAGCATCAGAATACACGTTTTTCTCAGCAGTACATGCAACATTTTCTAAAATAGACCACATTTTAGGCCACAAAGCAAACTTGTCTAAATTCAGAAACATTGAAGTTATACCTTGCATTCTCTCTGACCACAAGGGAATAAAATTAGAACTCAACACCAAAAGCCACCAAAGAAAGTCCGGTATCACATGGAGGCTGAACAACACACTGCTGAATCATGAGTGGGTCATGGAAGAGATTAGAAAGGAAATTCAAATGTTCATGCTATTCAACAAAAATGAACACACAAAATACCAGCTCCTCTGGGACACAGCAAAGGCAGTACTCAGAGGCAAGTTTATAGCTCTGAGCTCCTACATCAACAAATTGGAGAGATCTGAAACTAACAATTTAATGACACATCTAAACCTCCTTGAAAAAAGCAGCAAGATAAACCCCAATCCAGTAGACGGAAAGAAATAATCAAAATTAAATCAGAATTAAATGAATTAGAATCCAAAAAAACTATAGAAAGAATCAACAAAACAAAGAGTTGGTTCTTCGAAAAACTTAACAAAATTGACAGACCCTTAGCAAATCTTATCAGAAAAAGAAGAGAACACACACAAATTAATAAACTCAGAGATGAGAATGGAAACATCACCACGGAAACAACCAAGATTCAGAACATTATAAGGGAATACTTCTCAAAACTTTATGCTAATAAGTTTGAGAACTTGACAGAAATGGACCTCTTCCTAGCAAATATTGACATGCCAAAACTAAACCAAGATGAGTTAAACTATCTTAACAGGCCCATATCAAGCATTGAAATAGAAACAGCAATAAGAGACCTCCCAGCTAAGAAAAGTCCAGGACCAGATGGTTTTACAGCGGAATTTTACAAGGCCTTCAAAGCAGAGCTCACACCAATTCTCCTCCAACTCTTCAATGAAATCGAAAGAGAAAGCTCACTACCGAACACATTCTATGAAGCCATCATAACCCTCATCCCAAAACCAGGCAGGGACTCATCAAAGAAAGAGAACTAAAGACCCATTTCTCTGATGAACATTGATGCAAAACTTCTCAACAAAATTTTGGCCAACCGACTTCAACAATTCATCCAAAAAATCATACATACGATCAAACAGGATTCATTTCAGGGATGCAAAGCTGGTTCAATATACGCAAATCAATTAATATTATTCATCACATCAACAGGAGCAAGAATAAGAACCACATGGTTATCTCAATAGATGCAGAAAAAGCATTCGACAAGATCCAACACCCCTTTATGATGAAGGTTTTGGAAAAATTAGGAATCCATGGAACATTCCTCAGTACAATAAAGGCTGTATATGACAAACCTACAGCCAGCATTATACTCAATGGTGAAAAACTAAAGCCATTTCCCCTTAACTCAGGAACAAGACAAGGATGACCACTCTCTCCACTTCTCTTCAATCTAGTATTAGAATGCCTAGCTACAGCAATAAGACAAGATGCAGACATACAGGGGATCCAAATAGGGAAATAAGAAATAAAACCCTCCCTCTTTGCAGATGACATGATCTTATATTTAAAGAATCCCATAGACTCCACTCCCAAATTACTCAAGCTGATTCAAAACTTTGGCAAAGTAGCAGGTTATAAAATTAACCCCCCAAAATCAATGGCTTTTCTGTATGCCAACAATGAGAAAAGTGTGGCTGAAATTAGGAAAGCAACTCCATTTGTAATAGCCCCACAAAAAATAAAATACCTAGGAATTAACTTAACTAAAGAAGTGAAGGACCTCTATGATGAAAACTTTAAAATCTTGAAAAAGGAAATCAACACAGAACTTAAAAAATGGCAAAACCTCCCATGCTCTTGGATTGGAAAGATTAACATCGTGAAAATGGCAATACTTCCCAAGGCTATCTACAAATTCAACGCAATACCTATCAAAATTCCACCCTCATTCTTCAAGGAAATAGAAGAGGCAATCCAAAAATTCATAGGGAACAATAAAAGACCCCGAATAGCAAAAGCGCTCCTCAACGGAAAGAACACTGCTGGAGGAATATCAATACTAAATTTCAAACTCTACTATAAAGCCATAGTAATCAAAACAGCTTGGTATTGGCATAAGAACAGACCTCAGGACCAATGGAATAGAATTGAAAACCCAGAAATGAACCTACAGACCTATAGCCATCTAATCTTCGATAAGGGAGCTAAAACAATAGAATGGAAGACAGACAGCCTCTTCAGTAAATGGTGCTGGCAAAACTGGTTAACTACATGTAGAAAACTAAAGCTAGATCCTTATATATCACCCTGCACCAGAATCAACTCCAAATGGATCAAAGACCTTGAACTCAAAGCAGACACTCTGAAAACATTAAAGGATGGAGTAGAAGAAACCCTGGGTCTCCTTGGCTCAGGCCGAAATTTTCTGAATAGAGACCCGGAAACACAACAAATCAAAGAAAGGTTGGACAAATGGGATTGCATAAGGTTGCAGAGCTTCTGCAGGGCAAATGACATAGCTAGCAAGATCAATAGAAAGCCCACGGATTGGGAGAAGAACTTTACTAGCCATACAAAGGACAAGGGTCTCATATCTAAAATATACTTGGAACACAAGAAATTAAACCCCCCAACAACAATCCTCAAAGAAACAACTGCCCAATAAGTAAGTGGGTGAAAGACTTAAAGAGAAGCTTCTCTGAAGAAGAAAGAAGGATGGCCAATAGACACATGAAGAAATGTTCAACATCCCTAGCCATAAAAGATATGCAAATCAAAACAACATTGAGATATCACCTCACTCCAGTTAGAACAGCAAAAATCAAGAACTCTAACAACAACAGATGCTGGAGGGGATGTGGACAGAAAGGAACCTTACTTCATTGTTGGTGGGAATGTAAACTTGTTCAACCACTTTGGAAAGCAGTATGGAGGTTCCTCAAAAGACTTCACATAGAACTCCCCTATGACCCAGCAATCCCACTTTTGGGCATTTAACCTAATGTTTACAAAAAAGATCACACTAAAGCTACCAGCACAACTATGTTTATTGCAGCATTATTTACCATAGCTAAGATATGGAACCAACCCAGATGCCCCTCAGTAGATGAATGGATCAAGAAAATGTGGTATATATACACAATGGAATTCTATGCCTCCATCAGAAAGAATGACATTTCCCCATTTGTTAGGAAATGGAAAAACTTGGAAAAAATTATATTAAGTGAAGTAAGCCAGGCCCAAAGAAACATAGGTCCCATGGTTTCCCTTATTTGCAATATCTAGTATAGGTATAAGTCAAGCGGAAAAATTCAGATAATGTGATGTTAGGAAAACGAACACTCAAATATGTATTTTAATGTTTTTGTTTCTTTCATGCATGTGTTTCTAACGAATTCATAAGATTATTTCTTTGTTGCTTTGTATGTCCTTCCCCCACAGTGTAACCCCTGCTTTCACTATATTTGATGTCAGTATAACATGTGGAGGAGACGGGGACAAACAAGTCGTTTAAGGATTCAGGTGGACCTGTTGCAACAATGAGAAGTACAAAATGTCATGTCAAAACCAGCTTTACAATGTCGGAGTGGGGTGGGGGGAGGGGGGGTATGATTGTGTGGGGGGGAGGGGGGAGGCTGGGAAGGGAGGTGAAGGGTAAACAAAGGAGGAGGCTGCAATGCTTGGTAAGAAATGTATGCATTTTCCTGCCCATGTAATTGTAACCCCTCTGTACAGTATGTTCTCAAATAAAATAAAATAAAATTAAAAAAAAAAAACTGAAATGATGAGGGGAAAGTCAGTGCATTGTTTTATTTTCCTGGAATCTTCAAGGAATTCTGACTCTCTGGAAAAGAAGAAACAAAAGTAAGGAAAGAAAGTAAGAGGAAAGAGGGAAGAAAGGAAGGAAGGGAAGGCAGGCAGGCAGGAAAGAAGGAAGGAAGGAAGGAAGGAAGGAAGGAAGGAAGGAAGGAAGGAAGGAAGGAAGGAAAGAAGAAAGGGAGGGAGGGAAGGAGGAAGGGCAGGCAGGAAGGAAGACAGGCAGGAAGGAAGGCAGTAGGGATAGAAAGGAAGGAAGGAAGGAAGGAAGGAAGGAAGGAAAGGAAGGAAGGAAGGGAGGAAGGAAGGGAGGGATGGAGGGAGGGAAGGAAGGAAGGAAGAGAAGGAGGGAGGGAAGGGAAGGAATGAAGGAAGAGAAGGAAAGAAGGGAAGGAAGAAAGGAAAGGAAGAAAGAAAATGAAAAAAAGAAAGTTTGTTATTTATTACTCTAAATTTGCAAAGGCACAAATTTATCTGTTGCCTGTGCCATATAAGATTTTTACAGTACTCAGGGTAGTCTTGTGTTGACATAACTTATACACCATGATCAATGATATTTCAGTCATTCTTTGCTTTGTAAGGCAATTATGTCAGGAAATCTTTTGTTCCTTGCAATTAGTGCTTTGTGTTCCCTAATTAACTTAATGCCTATCAATTAGCAGGTATTGTTCATAACCTAAAAAGCACATTTCAGTAAATTGAGCATATGAACACAAGTTCCCTCTAATCTCCTAGCACTGAATTAAATATTGTGGATGGTGATGATAATAAAACCTAGAAAAATTAACTTAACATTTCAATAAGGTAAATTTTTTGGGGGGGGTCCAGTCGTGGGGCTTGAACTCTGGGCCTGGGCGCTGTCCCTCAGCTCTTCAGCTCAATGCTAGCGCTCTACCACTTGAGCCACAGTGCCACTTCCGGCTTTTTTCTTTTTGCTTATGTGGTGCTGAGGAATCGAACCCAGGGCCTCATGCATGCAAGGCAAGCACTCTATTACTGAGCCTCCTTCCCAGCCCCTCAATAAGTTAAATATTAAGCCTCGGGTTTGTTGTTGAAGAGACTGATGCACAAGTTAATCATTTAGTCTTTCACAAAGATCATAATATTTGAGGAAGTATTTTGGGGATTTTAGCCCAGTTTTTCCATGTACAGTATTTCTCCTATGTTTAAGTGTATCCTTAAAAATAAATTAACAGCTGGGTGCCAGTGGCTTCTACCTGCAGTCTTACTACTCAGGAGTCTGAGATCTGAGGATAAGAGTTCGAAGCTATCCAGGGTAGAAAAATTCCCATGAGACCCTTATTTCCAATCAACCACTAGATAACTGGAAATGGTACTGTGGCTCAAAGTGGTAGAGTGCTTACCTTGAGGAGAAGAGCAGAAGAGAAGTAGTGTTTTCTGAATCAGAATGGAAAAATATAGCTTTCAAAAATATAGCCTATCTAAATTAGGATTAAGTAAAATATATGTGTGATAAAAATATGACGATTGCCCACTATTTACTTCTGAAATTGAGCAGCAGGTATTTAACAATGTATAGACTCAGTGGCTTGGAGTACATATTAAAAGAAGTTGTATGGAGACAATTGTTGTCTAATTTGATGTCTTTAGTGACCTGTTCAGGAGTTAAAGAATGCTATATTTATTAAATTATATTTTATTAATATGATTGTTCAGCCTCATTTAGTAGTAGAAATTTCAAGAGCTATGGAATGAAATATGAGAATATACTATGTGCCAGATGTGAAACTTCATGAAGTTTACTCAAATCGCTGGACTCCAGTCTTATTGAAGGATGCTCAATGTCTTACAGCAATTCTTAATATTTAAAATGTCAGCAATAGGGGAATTTAAAAAAATCCTACCATTTTTTTATAGTTGACAATTTCATCTATACACAGTTTCACTCTGCTGTTTCCAGATGCCAGTTAGAATCTTTCTGAGAGGGGAAGTCCCCTTTCCTTTGCAACATTAGATCTCAAAAGATATATGTTCATGCTGGGCGCCGGTGGGTCACACCTGTATTCCTAGCTACTGAGGAGGCTGAGACCTGAGGATCACGGTTCAAAGTCAGCCTGTGCAGGAAAGGCCGGGAGACTCTTATCTCCAATAAGAAAACCGGAAGTAGTGCTGTGGTTCAAGTGGTAGAGCACTTGCCTTGAGCTGAAGAGCACAGGGACATCACCCAGTCCAGAGTTCAAGCCCCACGACGGAGCAAAAAAAAAAAAAAAAGGTATGGGTTCAAACTTTCTCCAAACATTCCAGTAGGTTACTTATGTATGTGATTAGTAAAAAAAAAATACCAATATATTTTTACCAGCAATAATTCTGTTAAGCTTATATATATGCTATTCATGATAATTTCAGTTAGTTCCACTTTGCTAGCTGGGAAGAAAGAAGGGCAAATGTTTTTGCTAAGGAAAATAACAAAATGCTGAAATAAGGATACAGGATGACTCATTGTAACAATGAGATGTACAAAACACTATGTTGAAAATGAACTTTATGAGGTGGGGGGGTGGGAGAGAGGAGGGAGGGGTTGGGGAGGTAGGGAGGAAAGAGATGGTAGGGGAAAAATAAAGGAGGGTGTAGCAATGCTGGATAGGAAATGGACTCATTACTTTGCTCATGTAACTGTAACCCCTCTGTACAATATCTTTACAATAATATATATATTAAGAAAAAAATGCTTTTACTATATTCAGAGAGGATAGGCAAGTCAAAAAGGAGATGAAAAGAACAAAAGAAGGGAGAGAGAAAGAGGGAGAAAAAGAGAGAGGGAGAGAGAGGGAAAGAGAGGGAGAAGGAGAGAGAGAGAGAGAGAGAAAGAGAGAGAGAGAGAGAGAGAGAAAGAGAGAGAGAGAGAGATCGATCCCGCTGCTGCTAAACAGAAGCATATCCTATTATTGAACAAAAAGTCCAAAGCATGCCTGAGAGTCTTTTGTGACTTTATTTTAGTGGGGAAGAAATTACACAGCACAATAAACTAAAATATCAGTACATGAAATGGATAAGAATTCCTCACTTAGAGAAACTGGATAATGAAATACTTAAACAAAAAGCAAGTCCACTATGGGTGAAGTACTGTATTTCAGAACAGCTGTTCTCTGACATGTGGTTGAACACAGGCCAATATACAGTGTGGCTTGTTCTGGAATATTTCTAAACATCAACCCCAGTGCTGAACACTGAAATTCTTCTCTTAGAATTCATCAGTTATTTAGGCAAAAGGTTAACAAAACTTCCCTCATTTTCAACATGTATTTAATGTTTATTGGAATATTATGTTGATATACAAATCTGATATTTTAAATTAATTAGCTAATTTAAATCTAAAATTTACATAATAAATATTTGAATTGCTTGAACATTGTGATCACTTGATGTAAAAATTTAAGCTTCATATACATTTATGAAAAATAGAATAATACAAGTAATTAAAATAGTTTTTTCAAAAGGGATTAGAAAGAGAAATAGAGGTATGAATTTGATCAAAATACAGTATATGCATATACATGAATATGACACCACTTTGTACTGATAAATTACACAAAAGAATAGAAATAATACATACAGAGCTTTATCAGAAGCTATGAGAAAAGCCACTTACAGAAAATTTTTATCAAGAGCCTTTAGATTTAGAGAAAATAAAGATTCCTAGAGAGATTTATTGATAGCCAGTACCAAGACAATTTTCTATACAGAAAATCCAAATGAGATTGTGAAAATGGCTAACTTTTCTAAGCATTAGCTTTCTGTTGTAGTAATGCATTATAGATTATCTTATTTAATTGATTAGTTGATCTTAGTGCTTTGAAATCAGACTCTTGAAATTCCTGCAGTGGTAGGAGACAGTCACATCAAAGTGACTGCAAGGATTTTTTTTCTTAATAGCAATGGCAAAATGCAAAAGGATTACTGTGGTTCCCAGAGTTCCTTAGTACTGTCCAATTCTTTACTTAAATGCTTATCTCCAGCCCCAAATTTCAGGAGTATTTTTGTTTGGCTGCATAAAGACAAAACTATGCCAGAAATAGATTAGATTCCATTACCCATTTTAGAAATCTGTTCTACCAGGTATATTTTCTTGATTCTCATGTGTAACTTCCATTAGTGTTAATGAGAGTTGCATTCAAGCATGGAGTAGAGAATAGATCCATTATCTCTAAAGGGCAGTTTCCTTTTTAATACATTGCTCAAGTTTTATTACATGTTTCTCTTTTGTTTATATTATAGAGTTTCACTTCTTTATTTATAGAAAGGAGCATATAACTGTGAGATGGAAAGCCTTTGCTGGAGATACTTCAGGACATTTTTTAGGCTACAAAAGTGTGAAGCTACAATTTTTTGAAGTCTCCTGTGTGCATAAAATTGTTAACATCCAGGATTACTTTGGAACCAATAAAATAATTTAGACTTAAATTAAGAAATCATTGTAGTTGTTATTTAATCAACTTACATTAAGTAATTTCCCAGGAAAGTCAGTTTAGAAGGCAAAGGAAGCTCTTGGTAAAACCAGGGATTTCTATAATATTGGGCCAAGATATACAATTCTATTTTGGATTGTAGGTTGAGTCTTTTAAAAATGAAAGGAAAGGGCTTGTCTAGTCATCATTTTAAAGATGGATCTAAATAATGGTCACAAATAATCATTAAAAAGACCAGACAGTTTGATCCTATACTCTCCTACATCAAAGTAGATTTGGTTTTAGACATTCTCTCATTAGCAGTGTGCTTGATGAAATAAAGAGCCATTGTTCAGCAAGGTAATTTTTTATTGATGCAAGCTATAAAATGTTAAACCTCTTTTTTTTTTGCCTCAGTCAGTAAACCAAGCCATATTGAACCTATTAAATATCACTGACACGTATAACATCTTCTACATAATACTTGTTATAATATGTTAATAGAAATATACCTTTTTGATAGTTATTATCACTTTATATTAATCCATGATCTATCATATTAGTATTTAGTGTCCATAGAAGGAATATTTTTTTCTCGAACTTTGGTTGAAAATGAAACACAATGAAACAACTCAGTGCTAACCAACAGAATTATAGCAGCATTTTTGCTTTTGTTTAGACACTTGGCGAAAGTATAATTACCAACATATTGAAACCACCCTGTCCTGTCTGCATCATGGATTGTGTAGTAACTGCTGTGTAAGTTAAATTAGATCTGCAACATTATATCAATACCAATGCCCCAAATGGCAAATTACTCTCCTCCTTGCTGTTCTACCCCACATCTTTCTCTATAAGCAATCGTGAAACACTTTTGCAACTATCATCTTTAGACCATTTCTCTGAGTAGTTCCTCTTACCCTTTTTGAATCACTGTTATAGTCTGGTTTTCCTTTTCCTATTAATGTTCAGTAATAGCCACATATTGTCTTGCAGAATGTTTGGGACCACCAGGCTATTTGAATAGATTAGGCATGTAGAAGTCTGTCTTTGGCTTCCTTCATGCATTCCAATATGGTACTATTGTGTTACTCTCAATGATATTTGGCCCTATATCACAGGAAACATTTATCAAAAAAACTAACCCAAACTCTCCATAATGTTCTCATTGTCATTTTATATTCCTTAGTGACTCAGTATATCTTTCAATCTCAATCTCTATCACCTCCACATCACAAAACAATCTTATGGGTGATCTTTTGAACTCTCCCTCCAGTTAGGTATTTCCAAGACCAGAGTAAGAGAAGACATTTTCTTGGTTCCTTGTGATAGGGATAGTCACACAACTAATTCTAACCAATATCATGCAAGTGGAACTCTTTTTTATTGGGCAACTTCTAAAAAAGAACTGACTCAACTGAAAGGGTTTCTGCCTTGACCCTGACATTCCTTCTTCTAGCTTGAATGTCATAGCTGGATCTGGTTTTATCTGGATAAGCACGACACCATGAATGAGAAAAAGTGTTCCAAGACAATAGAAAAAAAAATGAGGACTTGAATGTGTCAATGATATTTTTGATTTATCTATTGTCAAACTTTTTATAAAGAAGGTAGGAAAAAACTGATACAAATTTTAGTGTATGTTCTATAGCTTATGTTATAGTTCCTCTGTCATGTACAGAAGAAAAAAGTGAAATATTACTGAAAAAAGCTCACTATTCGGATCCACTTCCATCTTCCTCTGAGTAGTTCATGGTGAATGGTTTTGTTTGTTTGTTTGTTTTTTTGTTTTAGTA
Source organism: Dipodomys spectabilis (assembly GCF_019054845.1). Taxonomy (NCBI): domain Eukaryota; kingdom Metazoa; phylum Chordata; class Mammalia; order Rodentia; family Heteromyidae; genus Dipodomys; species Dipodomys spectabilis. The sequence goes on along the minus strand of NW_024870720.1, from coordinate 19,882,534 downwards.
ATAGTTTAGCTTCAACTCTTGAGGACATCTTGAGTCCTTCTCTCACATCCCTTTGTGAATATGTTGACAATCCTTGGTGCTCCATCACTGAAGAAGTCTAGGATCTGATATTTTTCATCACGTCCACAGGCCTGTTATCTAAACCCACACAATAAATGAGCTGGATTACTTATGTTTCCAAAGAACAACATGTGATTTTATTGCTTTTTTCTACATTTTATTATATCTGCTTTAAATTTTACTCATTTTTACTCTTGGCTTGATCATTTCCTCCCTTTTCCTTATTTAGGATTTATTTGTTTCTGATTCATCCAGTTACTGGAATGGAAACTTACTTTTCAGATTTTATATTTTCCTTATAAAATGACTATTTTATAACATAATTTTCTCTCTATGCACTGCTGTAGCTGCTTTGTTGAAATTTTGATATATTGTGTTTTTGTTTTCATTTAGTTTCAGAACATACTTTAAGGTCCCTTGAGGAATTCTTTATTTAGAATGTATTGTTTAGCTTATAAATATTTGGAGATTTCCCTGATATCTTGTTATTGATATCTAGTTTATTATTATCAAAGAGATTCCAGTTCAGGATGAATGCACTAAGCATCTGCCACTCTATTTCTCATATTAATAAAAGATAGCACGTAGACATAATACATGAAACAGCAATTTCATGGTCTCAAAAAGCAAATAGTACAAAAAGAAAGAAGGCAGGAAGGGAGGAGGAAAAAAAGAACAGGGAAGTGGAGGAAGGGAGGGAGAGAGAGGAAAGAAGGCAGAAAGAAGGAAGTAAGAAAAGGAGGAAAGAAGGATGAAGGGAGGGAAGGAAGAAAGGATGAGAGACAGGCCAAGGTGACTGGGCTGTTAGTGGTTTAGCATTTTATTCCCATTATTTTCTAATCTGTTTCTAGGACAATCTATAATCTAGAGATGAAGACATCAGCAAAGACATAGAGAACATCTCTTTGGTAGTAACAGTGATGGTAGCCCCAATCTATAGGTGCTTAAAAATGTGATAAAGGCTAACTTTTGCTTTTAGCAGTGGTAGCAAGAGGATAAAGTAAGTCCTGTTTGTTCTGTTTTCTTTCTCTCCTATGATGATTTCTCCACATGCAGGACACATATGGCAGAATGAGTGTAGTGAGTGAAGCATCAGACTTCCAGCTGGAAGACCCCAGAAACTTGTCAGTATCAGGAAAGTCATGATGAGTAGTGTCTTGAAAAGGTAATTTGTATGATATTTCTTATACACTCTTGGGACTACTGAAAAGTGAATACTTGGATGTGACCCTAAAAACGTACCAGTGACTTCTAGAATTGATGTAAGTGGGAGATGCCTATGCAAATCCTAGGCTGATTAGTAAGTGATGCATACACAAGGTATGTCAAAATGGCATCTGAAATGGCTTCCAAAATGAAAGTGAGACTGAAACCACAGTCTAGGAAATACCAGGCAGATATTACTGCTTTTACTCAGTGGTACTGGTTACCTGCTAAATAGAAACATTACAGATAGTTATTAACAAAGAGCAGAATCTCATGACATAAAAATGTCCATGGTAAAATCCAAAATCATCTAGAATATAAAAACTATAGTTCACAAACAAATACAATCAACAGCTCACATTCTGACATGTTGAAATTATTTGGCAGAGCCATTTAACTAAGTTCATTTGAGAGGAGTGAGAAAGATGCTATCAGTGTGGCTTTTTCCGCTGTTAGCATTAATCTTCCATTGTACTGAATGGAATGATGTCTTGCAAGACTCAATTCTACTCAGAACTTGAAAACATGGCTTTATTTGGAAGTAGATTCTTTGCAGAATTCATATCCACACAGAACCTGCAAAGCAGTCCTTATTTGGGTCTTCACAGTTGTAATCAAGTTAAGATGAAGTCATAGTGGATTAGTGTAGGTCTTAAATTCTTGAATTAGTGACTTGTGCACTAAACCCAATATGAAAAGGGGAGAAATTTGCAAACAAACACAGGCATAGCCAGGAGAAAGTCATAGGAAACCTGAGACAGGGATTGTTGTGGTGCACTTATATTCAAGTAATACTATTGCTGGCAATCATAAATGAGAAATGAAAAGATTTTTTGAGAGGTAATTTTAAAGGAAAAATTGACCTTCAATACTGTAAAAGAATTTTTTTTTAAACGACACAGTTTATATTTCTCACAGTTGTCCTAGACAAATTAATAAGGTGCTATAGGTTGAATTTCTGTACTATAAACTTACTGTATTTCTCTTGTTTTATATATAAAATTTTAACTCTTTCCTGCACTTCTTTGTTGTTTGGAGGGATATTGTGAAATATTTGTGGACACATATTAAAAACTCCATAATAACTTTATTAATATTTTGAGTAGATACTTCAGGGCTGGAGATGTGGTTTAAGCTGTAGACTGTCAGGTTTGAGTGAAAGCAAAACAAGGGCATGAGTTCAAGCCCAAGGATGGGCACAAAAAATGTTAAATAATGTTTATCGTTTTGTTCTGACCACTGTCATTTAACATTTAGGATTAAATACCATCAGTGTTGTATAGATTAGTAGTACCTGACTCATTTTTATTTCTGAGAATTATCCCATGGCAGTTCTATTACTGAAGTAATATGTCATGCACATAGCTTATCTGTACAAAGTTCAAAATGTCCCTATCATTTAGATTTTTCACAAACAGTAAACGTCTATTTCTCTGTATGTTTACCAGCTTTTGATATTGTCAAGCCTCTTTTTCATCCATTTCTCCTTCCGCTTCCCTCTCCTTCCCTTCTTTCCCTCCCTTCCTTCCTCTTTTCCTCCTTCCCTATCTTTCTCCTTCTCTCTCTTCCATTTCTGGGCTCAATACTGTTCCAACAATCTAGGTGACTATACAACTTTATGTTAACACATGCTGCAACTTTGTAGTAAGTGTTGAAATCAGGTACTACATGACCTGAACATTTTCTATTTTCATAATTGTGTTGGCTGTTTTAATTCCTATGGCCAGTGTGCATAATTTTCAGAAGTGAACCATTGCTTTCTGGAAACACTTGCTGGATTTCTGGATTGAGATAGTTTTGAATCTATCAATTAAATTAGAATAATTAATATTTTAATACTAAGTTGTTTTATGAAAACAATGTCTTTATATATGTCTATACTCTATAATATACATTGGGCTTTATGTTCTAAGTTATGTTATATAGAAACTAATGTGAAAACTGAATTCAATTGATTTTATTTAGATTGAAAACTGAGTGCAATTGATTTTGGTTATTGTATTAATGATATTTTAACATCTTTGTATATGTCTAGATTTCTAATTTCACTTTGACCTGATGATCTTCTTAGACATTTCCTCTAGGACACATTACTTGACATTAAATCTTCCTAGCTTTCATATCTCTGGGAAACTCTCATTTTTCTGTAATTATTATTATTTTTTTTTACTGAGAATTAGATTTTTGTTGACATTTCTGGATATATAGTTTGGTATTTTCTGAACCTTTTTCTCTCTCTTCTCCTATATAATCAGTCATACATATTTTGTACCCCTTGATAGTGTCCCATGGCTCTTAGATGCTTCGTGTTTTTCCTCTAAAGTCATTTTTGCTTCTGTCTTTAAGCTAACTGATTTTTCATTGATAGTTTCAAGTCCATTTATAAGTTTACTAAAGCCATCTTTTTTCCTTGTTACCATAAGTTTCCATTTTCTTTTCTTTTGTAGACTCTTTTCCTTATCTCCAAACAACCTATCTGATTGTGTATGCTGTCTATCTTTCATTCAATAGGTGTTATTTATGAGAATTATTTTTTATTCTCTAATTTGGACAGTTCCAATATATGTATATATATTCATGCAATTCTAATAAAAGCTTTTTTAACTGGGACAGAGGCTTTTTCTTCCATCATCATGTGTTTTTAAATTTTTGGTTGAAATTCATAAATACCATGCATGAGAGTAATGAAATAAATATATTTTGGTGTCTTTGGAGAAATATGTCTTCCCTTGTGATAGGACCTTAGTGTGGATGTTTTATTCTAATATTACTACAGTGTGCTACTCACTGCAAGACTGCCTAATGCCAACTTGTGTATATGTTGTGATCAAGTTTACATTGTTATCCTTCAATGTATGCTTTGTATTTGACTTTAGGGAGGGGCTCTTTCTTTACACTTTTGCACAGATAGCATCTTTTCCTGGAACTCTGCAAATTGTGTTCCAGTGCCATTTGTGGTCTTGTTAAGCTGACTTATTATCACTGAAATATAACTTTAGCCTTTGTGTGTGTGTGTGTGTGTGTGTGTGTGTGTGTGTGTGCTTGTTTATTTAGATCGTTTTGTTTTGGGGATAGACTCTTTCATATCTTCAAGGTGTACACCTGAGATTCCTATTCACACAAACATACACCATGGGTCAGATTCCTTCTTGGGGAATGGATTCTTCTAAACTTTACTAGTGGGATGGTTTGTAACCAAAATAGTCCTGCCCTCAGACATGTATGTAAGTTGGGATGGCAAGTGTACCAATGTATTTCAGAAGGTGGTCCCAGGATTTTCCTTCCCACACTGGCTTCAAACCACAATATCTTGTGCTTTGTCTCCCTAATAGCTAGCAAGGATTATAGATAGGAGACACATATGCTTGCCTGCCATTATAGTTTCTTGAAAAAATACCTTTTAATTGTTTTGTAGAAAACTAATTGACCTTAAATAAATTAATTTATTTGTAGATTTTCAATTGTATTCCATTGATTTATATTTATGTACGTGTGGAAATATCACACAGTGTTGTATACAATAGCTATATGTTATTTTGCAACCAGAGAACAGGAATATTGTTTTTTCAAGATTTTTTTCTTTTTCTCTTCCTTTCTCTCCTTCTTCTTTCATTTTCTATCCTAGATTGCTTACATTTTCTTGTGAGTTTTAGAATCATATTGTCAACTAAGTAGTCTTGATTTTATAGGACATTTTGGGAAGGATTTCTTTTAAAATATTTTTCCAATTTAGTTCATCTCATATACTAAGTTATTTCAAGCCATTATAAGATCATCTCCTTGGAATGAAAGGAGATGAGCTGAAGGGTAATAAAAGTGAAATAAGGTAGTAGTGGTTTGCAAAGGATGGCCAGGAACAAACTGTCAGTGGAATGCTCTAGAAAAGTGATTCTAAAAAACTTGTGCATCGTGGGTTTTACAGTAGAAAATGGACAGTTTTGCCATGACACTAAATATGGTAAATCTGGAAACTTTTTGCAGAAATCACATCTTCTTATGCATTGGTCTTATAAGATCATTTCAGAATAATATATCAAATGACATGATTTAATTTCATGATATGTTTGCCAGGTCTATATTAGTTTAGTGGGTTGTGTTTTCTTTTTAAGTGACTTAAAAGCTTCAAATTCTGGAATCCATTTTTAAATTTTTTTATTTTTGAACAACCTCTGTGACAGTTGGGATTCTTTACTGCAAACAACAACAACAACAACAAAATAACTAATAATAATTGTGGATAACTAAAAAAGAGAATGCATTTATATAAGGATATAAGATAGTCTATTAACTTTCTGTTTTAAGAGCAGAAAACTGTGATGGGAAGCTTCTATTGTCACTCCACTGGTCACTGGTAATTGTAGCCTACATCCCAGGAGGCTTCCAGAAATACAGTCACAGACTAAGAAAAAGAATCTGCCTGTTTTAATGTTAAAAGCTAGTGTTCAAAATGGAAATGTTTAAAGCTCCAGTTTGGTTTTAGAGCTCTCTATGATCATTCAATTAAAATAGACAAATGTGCATTGACCACCCACTAGGAGCACTTGGCTAGGCTCTGATCCTCAGCCTTGCTATATTTGACTTGGCTTGCAAACAACTTAGCCATGTTAAGTATATTTCTTTGCCTACCAGAGAATGAGCAAAAAGAACTCTCCAACTCTGTAGGATTTTGATATTAAACAGCACATCCCTGAGAGCCCCCTGCACCTGATATATACAGAGAAAGCAGGAAAGAGAATAATTACAATCAGGCTTCTGCTGGCTGTGCTTAAGATCAACGAGTCAGCAGAGTGCCAATCAGTGCTTCTCTGCAGAAGCTTGAGATGGGAGCTTCCCTCTTGGCACAGCAAGATCACTGGTTTGTGGGAAACAAGCAACCCATGCATGGCTTTCCAATTCATAGTGCCCCCACTTAAAAAGAAAAAAAAACAGCAAACATTTGCCCACAAATTGGGAGTGTTTTCCTGTGGTGATAAATATAAGGACTGCCTTCAAGTCATTCTACTCAAAAGTTCTTTGCGACAAGCAGGCAGACCAGCTGAAGGGCACAACAACCAACCTTTATACAGTTGTTATACTTTATGGTAAAAGCCTTAGAATAGAACCATTGTGTATCAATGGCAAATTGCTTTGTGATTTGCATCAGATACATACACACATATATATATATATATATATATATACATACATGCATACATACATTTGTGCGTATATCTGTGCGTGTTTCCTGTGTGTGTGTGTGTGTGTGTGTATTTGTGTGTGTTTCTTGAGACTACCTTTGCTTATGTGGAAATATGATAGACTTTTGTGCTTGGGCTGCTCCGGCTGGCTTCTAATTGTGATCCTCAGATCTTAACCTACTGAGTAGCTAGGATTACAGGCATGAGCCACCAATTCCTGGAAATTTCTTACTTTCTTTAATTACAAAACGGATAAGACACTTTGAAGTTGTGGTAGTATTTACAGTGCAATGAAACTGACTTTTGAAGTCACTGTCTTAGATGTAATACAATATCTGACACTGGGTATATGATAAAGGAAAGAAGTTCATTAGCTCACAGTTTAGAAATTAAGAACATGGTGCTAGCCCCAAAGTGGAGAACAAGTGCGTATATGTGCGCACACACACACACACATACACACACACACACAAACACACACAAATAAAAGATCAAAGGCACTTGATAAGTGCATTTGTTATCAATTGCTGCCTAATGAATTACCTCAATTAGCTAGTGAAAGAAGAATCATTTATGATGTTATAGAGTTCTAAGCCTGAGAAATCTGAAAGTTCTGGCAAACGCCTCAGAAATTTGCATTTAAGGTGTTGAATGGGACTGTAATCATCTAAAGGCTTGGTAATGCCTGAAGATTTTTCTCCTTCAACTTCTTTGAGACAGCATCTTGCTGCTTTAGCTGTGTTCTGGAAATAAGAATCCCCAAAATTAGGAAAAATAAAGGAAAGGGTGGATTGACTGGGGTGATGATATTGAAGGGATGACACAGATCAAGCTGCACTGGATATATAAACTGCTGTTAAATGGCAAAAAAAATCAATATATATCCTAAAAAAATAAGGAAAATGAAAGGAAGGGGAGGGGTTGGAAAGGGCAGTGAGAATGTTGAAGGAGGAGACATCGGTGAAGATGCCCTGTATTCATAAATTGCTTTGTTGAATGGCAACTCCATTGAATAACTACTTAAAGATAGTACAAATATTTTTAAAATCATTTCGGGTAAATACAAAAAAGAAACAATCTTCCTACTTCATGCTCCCAAGTGCTAGGATCATAGATACTTATACAAAACGATAAATAGTATGCATACCTAAAGTATCCACTTATAAGATGGCTTATTGAACATAGCTGTTTTCCAGTTGCAGTTCTTCCTTCCATTAGCAGGAATTTCACATTATCGTACTTCACAGTACTTAGCAGCACAGGACGTAACATCTTATGGACAACACAGTTCACATGACAGAACAATGCAGGAATTATCATGTCTTTTATTTATTTATTTAAATAAGTTTTTTTATTGTGAAAATACTGTACAAAGGAGTTATAATTATATGAGCAAGGTAATGAGTACATTTCTTACCTATTATTGTTGCTTCCTCTTTGGGTTTCCCCTACCATTCCATCCCTCCCACCTCCACATCTACTCTCCCTCCCTTCCCCCGCTCCCTCCAGCCTATATTGTAAAGTTTGTTTTTTGACTTAACATCTTGTACATCTCATTGTTGCAATTTGTTTTTTCCCTTCCCCTCCACAAATTATAACAACATCAAACACAGGGAAAACAGAGGTTATACTGTGGGGGAGGGACATACAAAGCAACAAAAAAATCATGTGGTACCTTATAAATACATTAGAAACAATAGCAAGAAAAAAAACTTGTTTCCTTATCTTGGAGTTCATTTCACTTAACATCATCTTATCTGACCTTTCCTGCTTGTCTCTGACATATATTAGTTATTGCAAATAAGGGAAACCATGGGACATATGTTTCTTTGGGCCTGGCTTACTTCACTTAATATAATTTTTTCTAAGTCTTTCCATTTCCTAACAAGTGGGGCAATATCATTCTTTCTGATAAACAATGCTGCAATAAACATAGTTGTGCTGGTAGCTTTAGTATGGTCTTGTTTGTGATCATTTGGGTAAATGCCCCAAAGTGGGATTGCTGAGTCATAGGGGAGCTCTATGTAGAGTCTTTTGAGGAACTGCCATACTATTTTCCAAAGTGATTGAACAAGTTTACACTTCCACCAACAATGCAGTAGGGTTCTCTTCTGTCCACATCCCCTCCAGCATCTGTTGCTATTAGAGTTCTTGATTGTAGGCATTCTAACTGGGGTGAGGTGGTATTTCAAAGTTGTTTTGATTTGCATTTCTTTTATGGCTAGGGAGGTTGAGCATTTCTTCATGTGTTTATTGGCCATCCTTCCTTCCTCTTCATAGAAGTTTCTCTGTTAGTCTTTAGCCCATTTATTTATTTGGCAGTTGTTTCTTTGAGGATTTGTTGTTGGGGGATTTAATTTTTCTAGTTCCAGGTATATTTTAGATATGAGACCCTTGTTCATTTTATGGCTAGTGAAGATCTTCTCCCAATCTGTGGGCTTTCTATTGATCTTTCTAGCTATGTAGTTTGCCACACAGAAGCTCTGCAATTTCATGCAGTCCTATTTTTCCAACCTTTCTTTGATTTGTTGTGTTTCTGGGTCTCTATTAAGAAAATTTTGATCTGTGCCAAGGAGATCTAGGGTTTCTCCTATTCCTTCCTGTAATGTTTTCAGGGTATCTGCTTTGACTCCAAGGTCTTTGATCCATTTGGAGTTGATTCTGGTGCAAGGTTATATATAAGGATCTTGCTTTAGTTTCCTACAGGTTATTAACCAATTTTGCCAGCACCATTTACTGAAAAGGCTGTCTTTTTTCTATTCTTCTTTGTTTTTTTTTTTTAGCTCCCTTATCTATGATTAGGAGGCTATAGGTCTGTGCATTCATTTCTGGCTTTTAACTTTTTAAAAAATTCAATTCTATTCCATTTGTCCTGAGGTCTGTTCTTCTGCCAGTACCAAGCTGTTTTGATTACTATGGCTTTGTAGTAGAATTTGAAATTTGATGTTGATATTCCTCCAACACTGTTCTTTTTGTTAAGGATCATTTATGCTATGAATTTTTGGATTGCCTCTTATATTTCCTTGAAGAATGAGGTTGGAATATTGATAGGTATTGCATTGAATTTGTAGATAGCCTTGGGAAGTATTGCCATTTTCATGATGCTGATCCTTCCAATCCAGGAGCATGGGAAGTTCTTCCATTTTCTAAGTTCTGTTTTGAATTCTTTTTTTTAGGTTTTTAAAGTTTTCAACATAGATGTCCTTCATTTTTTGGTTAATTCTTAGGTGTTTTATTTTTTGTGGGGCTATTACAAAGGAGTTGCTTTCCTGATTTCAGCCTCTGTCTTCTCATTGTTGGCATACAGAAAAGCCATTCATTTTTGATGTTTAATTTTATGCCCTGCTATTTTGCCAAAGTTTCGAATCAGCTGGAGTTATTTAGGAGTGAAGTTCATGGGATTCTTTAAATACAACAATATCCCGTCATCTGCAAAGCGGGAGAGTTTTACTTCATCTTTCCCTAGTTGGATCCCCTTTATGTTTGCATCTTGTCTTATTGCTGTAGCTAGGCATTCTAATACTAAATTGAAGAGAAGTAGAGAGAGTGGACATCCTTGTCTCATTCATGAGCTTAGAGGAAATGGCTTTAGCTTTTCACCATTAAGCATAATGTTGGCTGTAGGTTTGTCATAAACAGCCTTTATTGTATTGAGGAATGTTCCATGGATTCCTAATTTTTCCAGAGCCTTCATCATAAAGGGGTGTTGGATCTTGTCAAATGCTTTTTCTGAATCTATTGAAATAACCATGTGGTTCTTATTCTTGCTCTTCTTGATGTGATGAATATATTTAACCAGCTTTGTATCCCTGAAATGAATCATGTTTGATTGTCATGTATGATTTTTTGGATGAATTGTTGAAGTCAATTGGTCAAAGTTTTGTTGAGAAGTTTTGCATCAATGTTCATCAAAGAAATGGGTCTATAGTTTTCTTTCTTTGATGAGTCCTTTCCTGGTTTTGGGATGAGGGTCATGATGGCTTCATAGAAAGAGTTCAGTAGTGAACTCTTCAATTTCACTGAAGAGTTGGAGGAGTGTGAGTTCTGCTTTGAAAGCCTTGTAGAATTCTGCTGTAAATTCATACGGTCCTGGGCTATTCTTAGATGGGAGGTCTCTTATTGCTGTTTCTAATTGAATGCTTGATATGGGCCTGTTAATATAATTTAACTCAACTTGGTTTAGTTTTGGCATGTTGTTATTTGCTAGGAAAAGGACTATTTCTTCCAGGTTCTCAAACTTATTAGCATAAAGGTTTGAGAAGTATTCCCTTATAATGTTCTAAATCTTGGTTGTTTCACTGGTGATGTTTCTATTTTCAACTTTGAGTTTGTTTGTGTATTCTCTTCTTTTTCTGATAAGATTTACTAAGGGTCTGTCAATTTTGTTGATTTTTTGAAGAACCAACTCTTTGTTTTGTTGATTCTAATATGTGTTTTTGGATTCTAATTCATTTAATCATGATTTAATTTTAATTATTTCTTTCTGTCTATTTGATTGGGGTTTAGCTTGCTGCTCTTTTCCAAGGAGTTTCAGATGTCTAATTAAGTTGTTGGTTTCAAATCTCTCCAATTTGTTGATGTAGGAACTCAGAGCTATAAAATTGCCTCCGAGTACTGCCTTTGCTGTGTCCCAGAAGATCTAGTAATTTGTGTGTTCATATTTGTTGAATATCATGAACATTTGGATTTCCTTTCTAATCTCTTCCATGACCCACTGGTGATTCAACAGTGTGTTGTTCAGTCTCTAGTTGTTACAGGACTTTTTTTGGTGGCTTTTGGTGTTGAGTTCTAATTTTATTCCCTGGTGATCCAAGAGAATACAGGGCATAACTCCAGTGTTTCTGAATTTGGACAAGTTTGCTTTTTGACCTAAGATGTGGTTTATTTTGGAAAATGTTCCATGTGCTGCTGAGAAAAACGTGTATTCTGATGCTGCTGGGTGAAATATTCGGTATACGTCTGTTAAATCTAGTTGATCTATGCAGTTGTTTATATGTGCAGTTTCTCTGTTGAGTTTTTGCCAACTTGATCTATCTAGTGGGGATAGTGGTGTGTTAAAGTCCCCAACAATTAATGTCTTTGGATCTATATGAGATTTGAGGGAAAGTAGTATTTCTTGGATGATTTTAGGTGCTCTGTTGTTTGTTGAATCGACATTTAAAATTGCAATATCCTCTTGAACTAGAGATCACTTAATTAGTATGTAATGACTTTTTTAAATCTCTTCTGGCTAATTTTAATTTGAAGTCTCTTTTATCTGATATTAGGATTGCATTTCTTCCCTGTTTATGGAGACTGTTTGCATAGTAGATTTTATTTCAGCCTTTTACTTCCAGAACATGTTTGTATTTATGGGCAAGGTGTGACTCTTGAAGGCAGCAGACAGAGGATCTTACTTTTTAATCCAACTAAACAGTCTATGTCGCTTAAATGGAGAATTAAGTCCATTAATGTTGAGAGTTAGGACTGAGATGTGTTTGGTAGTTCCTGCCATGTTATCCACCTTCTTGGGGGCTGCAACAGCTGGGTTATTCCTATGGTTCTTGGATTCTCAGTTTGAATGCTGTTTCTTGGCCTTTATTATGGTCTTGTTGGTTTTCTATGTGTGGGAAATCTTTAAGTATCTTTTGTAGAGCTGGTTTTGTGGAGATATATTATTTCAGTTTTTCTTTGCTATGGAAGGTTTTTATTTGACCTTCTGTTATGAAGGAGAGTTTAGCTAGGTACAGTAATCTTGATTGATAGTTGTTTGTCTTTAGGGCATGGCCTACATCATTCCAGGCAATTCTTGCTTTAATTGTCTCTAGTGAGAAATCTGAGGTGATTCTAATTGTTTTCCCTTTATAGGTGATTGATCTTTTCTCCTTGACAGCTTTAAGGATTCTTTCCTTAGTCTGAACTGATCCTGTGCAGATTATAATGTGATTGTTGGATGTCCTGTTCTGGTCTGGTCTATTTCTCTTTTACTTTTAATACTCTCCCTCTCTCTCTGTCTTTCTCTCTCTGTCTCTGTCTCTGAGAATCAATCTTCAAGTAGTTTTCCACTTGAGTTACATTCAACAAAGCAGTTTATGAGTACAATGAATCTTTATTGGTCTTTCTACATTCTCACATATCTCTCCCAAACTATCCCTTCTCTCACTTTTCTTAATTTTATAGTACATACATTTGACAACATTCTCTCCTGTTCTGGCAGGTCACACTCAGTACCCTCAATGTCGGCTTCAATACTGAAATCTTCTCTACCTGATAGGGTGAATGAGATACAAAGCCAATAAAAACCAGGAAGTGGGTGTCATTTTCCATGATGATGGATCCTGACTATCACAGTAGGTATAGACAATACATGAATATAGTTGTAGAGATTAATGTTTTTTCAGGCAGAGTTGAATGATTCAATCTGTATAACTAACAGATATATCAGAAGCACAGAAGAGAATATTTTCAGAGGTTTGATTCTCTTCTATTAGGCAGTCTTATATCCCAGAAGCCATTTCTGTATTTGACTTACATTAGGAAATTCAAGATAACCAAAATGGAAATAACTGTACTTTTATTTAGTATAGACAATTTCTTAGCCTTTTGCTATTTATGTTTCACTTGTTGATAGACGTTTCCCTTTATTTCATGTGTATAATTTGTCAGTAATACCTAGAAATGTGTGGACTTTTTATATACCCGAAACAGAAAACACCAACAAATATTGGCAAATATACTTCAAGTTTTGCCAGCATACTAATAATTTCTTGTACCAGTCAATACCTCCTCCCTCTAACTCAATTTTGCTGACAGAATCCACTGTGAGGAATGTCTTTAGATTTAAAAAGAACAGCCGCTGACTTGCCAAATCTCTCATTGTTAAAAGGAACTAAAGAATAGTTTCAACGGTGTGTTTCTGAAAAAAAATTACAGAACAATATGACATTTCTTCCTTCTCTATTCTTCTACTAGAGGAAGGATAAATTGGGAATAAAAAATTCTGTATTTTTTCAGGGAAGTCTGTCAGAATAAAACAACATTTTAGAGAGGATACAAAAATGGCCTAACCACCTTGAAAGCATTCTTTTAAATTCTTTTATATTCTGAAGCATAATTAGTAAATGGAAGTAACTTTTTTCTTCCTTGATAGCTTTGATTTTTCCAAATCTATCAAAATCTATTAAAAAATACATTTCTTTACCCTACAGGAACATTCAGGTTGTGTTTTCCTTCATTTTTTTACCCTTGATATTGTTTCTAGTAAGGACATTAGCATTTTCAAGTAATTAAATGAGCCTAAATTTTTATCTGCCTTGATATTATTTTATTGATCACAAAGGGTATTCTAATTGGGAATACAGACCACTAGTGGAAATTTAAAGAGTTTCAAGAGCATTGTAACTTACATTTTTTATTTTGCTTTTTAATATTTAACATTATAACATTAGGTGAATGGTACTGAAATTTACATATTATATATCTTCATAAGAAAGAAACTAAGCTGTTCTGATATGGAGTTGAATGCAATTTGCTTGAATTAAAAAAAAATCCCCAGCAAATAAGAGATATATTTAAGGGATTATTTAGTCTGTTTTGACCAAATGTTGTTTTTTTTTTTGGGGGGGGGGGTCCAGTCATTGGTCCTGAATTCTGTGCCTGGGTGCTATCCCTCAGCTCTTCAGCTCAAGGCTAGTGCTCTACCACTTGAGCCACAGCACCACTTCCGGCTTTTTTCTTTTTTCTTATGTGGTACTGAGGAATCGAACCTAGGGCCTCATGCATGCAAGGCAAGCACTCTACCACTGAGCCACCTTCCCAGCCCCCAAATGTTTGTTTTGTGTTTTATATTTTTATTTTTTAATCCTGTACAGCATGATTTTTTATTTTTTATTTTATTCTTTCCTTATTGTTATTGTACAGTTGATATACAGAGAGGTTACAGTTAATTGAATCAGGTGATGAGTAATGAATACAATTCTTTTTGAACCATGTGACCAAAATGCTTTGAATCTAGCAAATTCTAGAAGTATTATCCAACATAGAATGCTGCATTAATAATGCAGAGTTTATCAATCTATCAAATTTATACTTCAAACAATTTGTATTATAGCAAAAAATGCTACTTTTAAGTGAGAAAGGTTACAGCCTGGTGGAGTCTGTGTGGCACAGTCTTGCAACTGAATGCCATTTTTCAGTGTACTAGGGCTTCAGGAGCAAAGAAAGATGCAGTTCCAGCTGTGGCTAGGTAAAGTTGATAGGTGGATGTTGCACAACCTTAACATGCCATATTAAATTTTGCCTCTAGTCTGGTCAGTTGAAATTTTGAAAGTATTACTATGAAGTTATATGAAGAGGAAATTGAAGGAAGGGTGTGAAGATGATAGAGACATAAGCAAACAAATGTGGCTTCTCCGGTAGCAGATGACAGTGTGGATAGTGGCAGGATATATGGAGATGAATAAATAAACTCTTGGAGAAGTGAAACGGACAATAGTTAAAGATGGATTTGTGAGGAGAAAAGAAACATGATTAATTAATTGCTTCCAAAGCTTTTGTATTTCACAGCTGGGTTGCTGGTCATAATATCTGTGTCACAGTGTTAAAAGCATGGAGTGCAAATCTCCTTCCAAAGGTAGAACTTTTTTACTTCTCACAGGGAGAATTTTGAAGGTTCTACAACAACAACAACAACAAAAACAACAACAAAATTAGCCTTTAATATTTTTCTGTTTTGTTTAAGTGTACTAAATGTGCTTGCAGAGCCTTATGAAACTTACAAAATTTCCAAATCTACAGCTAAATGAAAATGACATGATAGATCTGAGCAGACAATAGTGATTTTTAAAAAGATTTTCTTCAAAGTAATTGGCTTGTTATCTGGACTGAGCCTCAGATATCTTTACAGAAAGAGTAGAATAAAACATATGTTTTAATCATATTTCTAATGCCTAAATTGTAGTTCAGAAGAGTCTTAGAACAAGTTGGATAATTATTGCTTGTCAAGCAGTCATTAAAAATGTTTCCAGCATAAGGAAATACAGTTCGTTTTGAATAGTAGTCTTTTCTAATGATCTTGACATTGTGGGTGGATCCTGTCTTTGAAAGTAGCTCCCTTTCTTTGCCCATCTTCCCCACTCCTTCTGTCCTAATTAAGAAAATAGGTACTTTACAGCCATCAGGAAGATTTCTGAGCTTTCTCTCTTGTTTAAACACTTTTGTTTTCTTGCCACCCATAAGTGAATAGAAGTGGGAGAAGCGATATAGGTAAGATGGTAGGATAATTCCCTTTTAACTTTTTTTCCCCCAAAGATATTTGTTCCCTCTGAGCAATCTCTGCAATTTCACATTTCTAGCCAGCTATTGAAAATGAGAAAACTGTTATTTTCACTCCAATGGGAGGAATCTCAAGGTCCACTCACAACTATTGAATAGAAAGGAATTGGTGAATTAAGATTACACTGTCTGGTTTCATTCAATGAACTCAGGCTGGCATTTTCCAGGTTCTTCTAAATCTTTCTTTATTTTTTTTCCTAGAAAGGATGGTTTATCCAGTAATTTGAACTGCACAATAATTTTCTACCCCTCATTTCTATCCACTAAAACGGATGAGCTAATTTATTTTCTACTTTGTGGAATGTTCAAGTAAGACCTTTTCAAACTTGTCCTAATTCTACTTCTCATTTTTATTTAGTACTATTCTAATAAAAAAAACTACTTGAAATATGATTTGGTGAGCTCCATCCGTCCTAGTTGAAACCCTTTTTCTTAAAGTCAAATCTCTAGTTCCAGCTTCAAATATTGAACTTTGCTTCTATCTTTATGTAATTATCATTTGTAATAATATAAGATAAAAAACAAGAGACATCACAGATGTTCTTAAGGAATTAATTCATTTATAGTTCATATTTATTTTATTTTGTTTTGTTCTATTTTTGGTGGTACTGGAGTTTGAATTAATGCTTGCTTCTCTTGTTTGTATAGTTTGTATAACTCGGCTTGCTCTACCATCATGCCACCACTTTTTGCTGGATATTTTTGAAATAGAGTTTCATAGATGTTTCTATCTGGGCAAACTTTCAATTGTCCTCCTCCAGATCTCAATCTTTTGTTAAGATAGGATCAGATGCATAAACCACTGGCTCTGGACTTCATATTTAGTTTATAAAGGTAAATAAATCTTGTTGATTAAGTAGGAGTGAATATATAAAGTGTAAATAGAATCATTATGCAAATGAAGGAATAAGTGATTTGTTTGTGGCTTCCTGTGAAGGCACAGAAGAGACAGAAGTATGGAAAGATGAATCCATAAACTATTGAAATGTCATAAAACCTCTACTCATTCCCAAACATTCTGGAACAGTTATTTTTCCACAACTGATACAACAACAAAATGGAAAAAAAGTAGAGAAAAACAAAACAAATAAACCTAAAACAGTGAGTTACAGCTTGGGGTGAAGGTAGTTACAGGAAATTGATTTTAGTAGTACAATATGATAAAATGAGGAAATGAGAAAAGGAAGGAAATAGGAACTATGAAATCCCATATTCTTAGAAGAGAGCAAATCTCTGACTAGGCCCTTGGAAGATCAGTGGATGTTGATGGAAAAGTTTGTCTCTAGAAATTCACTTTCCACTGATATTCATCTCACTTAAACACTATCTTTCAGGATTGTACACAGAGATGGCAGAGCAAATTCCTTGATGCTTCTAGACACTTTATAGAACTGTCTAACTTCCACTTACTACTCTGAGTAAAGTTTATTGATATCATATGCTTAATGAAAGAAGATGGTAAGTGGAAATATATGAAGATACTAATTTCCCTCAGGGTGCCTCAGGAAAAAAGACTGAAGTTTTATACTGGCGACAGAGAAAAACATGGTAAAATATGTTGGAAGAATGGATACAAACTGGTCAGAAGGCATTGAACTGTGTTGGGCTGAAAGAGTGGATTCAGATCTGAAAGTCAAGAGGAAACCTCACAAATCTTAAAAACTGGAGTTCTCATAAACCAGTAACACGAATAAGTGAGTGAGGTTTAAAAAAAGCATTTCAATACTTGGTAGAAACAAGTATTGTTCAAAAGTTTAAAAAACTTTTCTCTAAAGTCTGTTTTTATCTCCAAGTAAATTGGAAACCATTAGAGGGGGTGCCTTTCTAGAAGGGTGTATTTGTTTGAAATGAATAACAGCTTTCATAGATCTATTGACAACCTTGATGAAATCATTAATATTTTTCTATCACTTCTGAAAAGGATGAATTTGGTGAAAGTGCACTGGGGACATGGATGGAGTTACCACAAGGAAACCGCCTCTTATTATCCATGCATGTTAAAAAATTTAAAACATATTTCTCTAACGTCACCAAATCTCCATCTTGATTAAAATGCTATCATTTCACCTCATCAAAAGATGCATCAGGTTTGAAATTTAATTTTTGTAGAATGTATTTTTCAGTCTTTCTATTGCTTTTGTTTTTCTCTATTATTTGCCAATAGCAGATGTCAGAATATCAATTTATTGATGTTCAGTGATGGGTGTGTGCATGCACACTCACCACACATACGCGCACACACACACACACCCATCACTGAACATCAATAAATTGATATTCTGACATCTACTATTGGTAAATAATAGAGAAACCATGATTTTCAGATCTTAGCCTCCCTAGTAATTAGAATTATAAGTGTGAGCCACTGACATCTGCTTCTGTGATTGATTTAATTGTTTTAAGTGAGAACACTGTACTTTGCACCATTGTTCCAGGTTTCTTTCTTGGCAATTTGGATAGTAGTCACATTATGACCTAAGCAATTTCTTAATTTTTTATGAGATAGTGTTGTTATAGAAACCACAAAAAATGAACCTTTAGTTCTAAATTAATTAATTAATTTTTAGCTATTGTAGAAACACAAACTTTGCTTGGTAAATAGATTAGAACTAGTTCTTTCAAATAACTCAACTGTTTAATTAGATGGGACTATGCTTGTTTCTGAGTGAGTATAGTTGAAGATTCTCTAACAATGCACTCTGAAAAAAGCAACAGGTAGTTTTGATATGTAGACCTTTCAATACTTCAACAGAACTGAGTGCTCCTAAATTCTGGGAAAACTTAGTGGATGGAGCTTTAGCTACACAAATGTAAAGCAAGGAAGCTAATTAATTATTCATTGTTCTCGGAGGAAAATATGATGCAATTACTAACCCAAATGAAAACCTAACTTTTCAGTTTGCTGATATATGATTTTTGCTATGTTTGAGAAAGTGAGAGGATTTCCCTCAACCTCAGTTTTCTCTTGGTAAGCTTGGACGATGTTAAATAGGATACATCAACCCTTTAAAATGGTGTCTTACATTGATAGAGTAGTTTAATATTAGCATGGATGATGTTTCTGAGAATGTCTATAAATTTGAAATGATGTATTTAATTTCTTTGTCTGGATGAGATTATATTGTTCCAGTAAGACTATTTTCATCTTCCTGGTGATGTGGATGTTTTGACAAGTCAGCCAATGGTAGAATGAACTCCAAGCCGAATCTCTGCTCTTAATAAGAGCCACATAAAATATAGCCACATAAAATATAAAATATAGCCAGTGTGATGTGAAAAATACTTCTGATGACTCATGCATGATGAACCCATGTGGAAAAAGTAGTATGTAGTATGATGGTGAAAAGTAGTTGCTTGTTTCTAAAAGCTAAGTGTGGTTAAATTAACTTTTTCATTTGCAACCTTTTGAGCAGAGAAACATTCTGGGATAGAAGATGAGAAGATCAGTTTTATTTAATTAAAAAACCCTATCTTTAAGTAAATACACAAAGAAGTTTCAACTCAATGTGTCAGCTTAAGAACAGCATGCATCTTAATCAATATCTCCACTTCCACCATTCTCCCCATCTCTCCAAACCACACCCATCCCCTCAATTTTTCAAGTTGCATTTTATATACATAGTAAATATTGAATACTATGACAGCATTTCCCAAGTCTTCCTCTCTCTATTTGTATGCTCTCCTCTTCCTCCCCAGGACAAGACATGTTCCAGCTTCCTGGTATTCATTTTGTTGAACTGTACAGTAGTTGTTCAAAGCAGTGATATCATTAGAATCCTCCCCTGCATATATCATTCTTTGTTAATGTGTGAATATATGCTTGCAACCCTGAGCATGTGTCTTTTAAAATTTAAATCCACATTTATTAAATATCTTTTGTTTTTTTTATTCAGGAGACACCAGAGGACCCAAGGCGCGAGTGAGCACACATACACACACACACACACACACACACACACACACACACACACACACACACACACACACACACTTCTTATTCTAGAAGCAGAGAACGTGAGACCCAAACCTGGGATGTCTGTGAGACATACCAGCCTGGATCATGAAACTTGATTCCTTCGAGAGAAGGCAAGTGAATGAAGCTTCAAAACTGCTTGAATATTTAAGGTGCAAATTCTTTCCACTCTCATAGGTGTTACATAGCCAGGCCTCCTTTCTCAGTACCCATGTTTTCATCCCTACAATAGACTCACTAGAATGGCCCCGCCCATCACTGCAGGGATCACCTTAGCCAGCTTGTAGCTTTGACCACCTGGTGTGGCTGCTGCTGCTGCAACACTGAGAAAAGACAGATCGATACACTTGTATATGCTGGGGCAGTGACATGTGGAAGAACCACTGGGAGGAGGCAATAGATGCCACTTCCTGTGGCTAACAAGGTAACTGGTATCCTGCCAGTTTCATGGAAGCCAGCCTGGGCTACCTAGAGACAGATTGCAGAAGCTCTAGACTTCAGGGTTTTCCTGATGATAGAACTAGGGTGCCTACCGACTGCTGCTGGACATCACATCTTCCAGAAGAACTTCCATCAATCAACCATCCCATTTCCTGAAATCTTCAACCTGATCACAGTAACCTACCCAAGATCAGAAAAAGTACCAGCACCACGTGGGATCCTCTATGGCAGCCGTTGAGAACCATGTGTGGGGAAGGACCCTCACAAACCCTGAACATGATTTTAATTGAGATGAAAGGAGCATTATTTGGGCTGTTTTGTAATCAAATGACTGTGGGGATGATTGGACCTTGGAGGTGGGTAGAATCTTTATGGAGATAGTGGAGTTAAATCAGTTGCTAGTCCATGAAATTGAGCTGAGACAACGTGCCACTGCAATTTGGGCACTGTTTGTCCACTTAGATTTGTTTTCCCTTTTCACACTGGAGTAGAAATGTCGGGCAAATGGTTGGCTCTACAGCTTTGTCTGCAGTTAGGTACTGCCTGTGGCCAAGTTTACCCCTGATGGTAGGCATTTTAGTGGCAGTTGCAGTCCAGGACTCTAAGCTTTCTGATTGTTTTTTCCAAGCTGTTTCTTCTGCTGCCTAGCTAGTATGACAGGGAGATTTTGAAATTCACGTGTTGAAAATGACAGAATAGCCATTAGATTAATTGCTGAAGCACAGACAAAAGTCAAAACTGGTCTGACTTTGATATAAGAATTTAGGACAAGCAGAAAAAGGCCAAAAGCTATGTACATCTGACTATATAAGATGATGTTAAGCAAAATGAACCGTAAGATAGGGACACAAATATCTTTTTTCTTTCTTGCTATTGTTTCTAATGTAATGTTTCTAATGTAATTTTTTTGTTGCTTTGTATGTTCCTCCCCCCGCGGTATATCCTTTATTTTTACTGCATTTGATGTTAGTGCCCTGCATCTTGTATATACACTTCTCTAATTCGGGGAGGGGAAGGGAAAAAAACAAAATGTTTAAGTAAGGATACAGGTTGACCCATTGTAACAATGAGATGTACAAAACACTATGTTGAAAACAAACTTTACAACCTGGGGGTGGAGGGGAGGGGTGGGTAGTTGTGGAGGTGGATGGGAAGGAATGGTAGGGGGAAAACAAAGGAGGAAGCAACAATGCTCAATAGGAAATGTACTCATTACCTTGCTCATGTAACTGTAACCCCTCTGTACAACACTTTTACAATAAAAAAATATACAAAAAGAGTAAAAAAAAAAAAAGAAATGAGATATAGCTTTTGGTAAAAAGTAAAAAAAAAATAGACATAATTTTTTTTAGTGTTTTTTTAACCAATTCACTTTTTTTGTGGCCAATTCAGAAATTAGCGTTTGAGGCTGCATATTGAGAAGTTGGATAAATACATTATGTCATAGCAACACATGACATTTATTAAAAGTAACTACAGCTATAGCTTGGAATGCAGACCACATGCTCCTATAGCACTTTTAGGTGTAGTAATTGGAAAGAGTTGAGTGTTTATAAGTTGGCTTCTATTCATTACTTCCAAAAAGGTATTTCTGGCTGGTGTGGGTACAAAGTTTGGAAAGTAGAGACAAAATCCACAGACAGAGGGCTTCCCAGGGTTGGAAAAGTGAAACGCTTCTGGAGCCCCACAGAAAATATGACTGAACATATCTTCAAAGGTAAAGACTTAGTAAGATATGAGTTAAATTAAGGCAATTAGCTGTATTAGTCAACTTCAGTCAACTCATTGCTATGGCTAAATACCTGAGAAAGACAACTTAAGGAGCAAAGATTTTGTCGCCATCAATGGTCAGCTAGCTCTATTTCTTCTAGGTCCACAATGGGGCAGAATCATTGTGGTAGAAAGACAGAGAGGAGGGAATCTACTTACCTCATAGTATCCAGACAGCAGAGAGATGGAGGAACATGCTGAGTATAAGGCATTCCTTTCAGGGTTCATTACCTGTGATATACTTTATCCAGCTAGGCCTGACCTAATCATTTCTACCACCTTCCAACAATGGCATCAACTTATAAATCCATCAATGAATAGACCAGCTGCTGAAGTTGGATCCCTCATGATTCAATAATCACAGCCCTAAAGCCTTTCATCTGACACATGAGCACTTGATCTTTTTAAAAAATTTTATTGTAAAAGTGGTGTAAAGGGGTTACAGTTACATAAGTCAGGTAACGAGTACATTTCTTCTTGAACAGTCTCACCCACTTCATTTTCTCCCAGTCCCCCCCCCCCCCCTCAAATCTTTTAAGGGATATTTCTGATTCAAGAGGCTTAAAGCAACATTTAGAAAAAGGATGATATTTTCCTACTCAGAGGTATGATGGGCTCAAGGTAGCTATTACTAAAGAGTCTTCTCTTTTCTCTTTCTTTTGCAAACACACACACACAGGCTCTGTAGAGAAAGTAATATATGATGAAGGGCTGAAAAAAATTCTCTGAGAAACTGTTTGGAATAGACTCGGAAGGAACAGGAAATAGCAGGATATAGCAGGAAAGAGAAGCCTGCTTAGTATTTGAGGGACTGGTACTGGCAAGCAAACCAAAAACCTCACCTGAGAAAGCCCTTGGCTACTTTGATCCCTAATGTAACCCTCAAACTGCTGAATCATCACACACAAGAAGTTGGTTATAGAAGCTGCCTGTGGCATTGAATGAGAAGAATTGGGACAATGTTCGTAACACTGTGAAGGTACCAGGGAGTACCCACCCTCTCTGTGCGCAAGACAAATTCAGGGGTGGCTGAAGATCATGGGCAGGGAAGAAATGCCCAGAAAACAGAATTCCACCTGACCTAGGGATTCTCTCTTCTACTAGAACTCGTTCTGGCATAATTCTGTCGCAACAAGATGGTCATTTCAACAGACCATTATTGTTCTGTTTCCTCTGCTAAAAAATAATAGTCTTTATTTTTTGGAGTAGTTCACAAAAATACTGAGAAAATTCAGAGTTGCCACATACCCCCTTATCCTGCCCCAGCCTGCCATTCTGACTTTTTCCTTATTATTATTAATATCTTTCACTACTATGGAATACTAGTTTAAGAGATGAGTCAATGCGGATGTATTATTATTATTGATTAAATTCCACAGTTTCTATCTAAGCTTAGCTTTTGTAATGAGCAGCTTATGAATTTTGACAAATGTATGGTGATATGTACTCACCATTGTAGAATCAATATGGAAACATTTTACTGCCCTAAAAATTTCTCATACACAACTGATCAACTGCTTCTCTTTCTTCCCTAGCAGCCACTGAGCCACTGATGGATTCTCTGTGTTTGAAGTGATTCCTTTTCCAGAATGTCATGTAGTTACAGCAAACAATATGTATGCTTTGAGGGTGACTTCTTTCACTTAGCAAACTACATTTACAATTTCTCTCTTTTTTCCTTTCCTTCGCTTTCTCTGTCTTTTCTTCCCTCTAATTCTCTCCTTTCTTCTTTAATTCTTCCTACCTCCCTGATTAATATTTTATAAACTTATACGTACATGCATACATTATACACATATGCATATGAATACTGTATGTATGTGTGTGGTTGTGTGTGTGTACTAGATCTTGAACTCAGAGCCTGAGCATGGAGTTCTTTTGTTCCTTTTTTTATGACTCTACCACTTGAGACATATCTTCAGGATGGTTAAGTAGAGATCAGAATCTCATCAGTTTCCTGCCTGGGCTGTCTTTGAATTGAAATTCTCAGATTTCAATTTACCAGGATTAAAAACGTGAGCTACCAGTTCTAGCAAGATGTATATTTTTTACTATGGTCATCATATGTTTTATCAATATATGTTTTTATCTTATGGGCTTGGGAAGCTAGCCTTGGTTAAAAGTCCCTGTATGGAACATAAGTCCCATAGTTTCCCTTATTTGCAAGAACTAGTATATGTCTGAGACAAGCAGAAACGGTCAGATAAGTTGATGTTAGGCAAAATGAACCCCAAGATAAGGATTCAAATGGTTTTTCTTTCTTGCTATTGTTTCTAACATATTTATAAGATGATTTCTTTGTTGTTTAGTATGTCCCTCCCCCACAGTATAAATCTTGTTTTCACTGTATTTGATGTTGGTATAATTTGGGGAGGGGAAGGGAAAAAACAACTTGTTTAAATAGGGATACAGGTGGACACATTGAAACAATGTGATGTACAAGACGTTATGTTGAAAAATGAACTTTACAACTTTGGGGGGGGGAGATGGGAAAGGGAAACAAAGGAGGAGGGAACAATGCTTGATAAGAAATGTACTCATATACAGGTGGACCCATTGCAACAATGAGATGCACAAGACATTATGTCGAAAAATGAACTTTACAAATTTGGCCAGGGGTGGGGGTGGAGTGGGGAATAGGGGGAGAAAGGGAGATCGGGGTGGGGAAGATGAGAAGGGATGGGAAGAGGAAACAAAAGAAGAGGCAACAATGCTTGATAAGAAATGTACTCATTACCTTGCTCTTAGAATTGTAATCCCTCTCTATGTTATTTTCACAATTAAAATAAAGAAATGTACTCATTACCTTGCTCACATAATTGTAACCCCCTGTACGGTATTTTCACAATAAAAATATAGCTTTTAGTATTAAAAAAGTCCCTGTATGACAAAGGAAACCAACTATTTCTGGTGAAAATCTTGGGCTTTAGATGGCATGCTGTAACTACTGAAGATTGTTATTGGTTTTTGCAGTGCTAAGGAGGTAAGCCTGTCCTCTCTATATACAAATGTTTGAAAACCAGCACAATTGACCATAGAGGAGATGACCTAAAGAGAATATATTCTCTTTTTCAGCTACTGTAATTGAAATGCTGGGCACATGGCTGGAGCTAGAGACAGTTTCTCAACCTTTCTTACATGTATAATAATGAGACTGTGCTCTTTTGAAGATGGCATTTTAGTAGAACTAATATGTGCCATTCCTGAGGGTAACTTAAAAAAAACCCTTAGTCCTGTTCTTTCAAGTCTTTCTTCACTATTCTTTTTTTTTTTTTTTTTTTTTTTAAATTTTATTTTATTTTATTTGAGAACATACTGTACAGAGGGGTTACAATTACATGGGCAGGATAATGCATACATTTCTTACCAAGCATTGCAGCCTCCTCCTTTGTTTACCCTTCACCTCCCTTCCCAGCCTCCCCCCTCCCTCCCAACCAATCATACCCCCCCTCCCCCCCCACCGACATTGTAAAGCTGGTTTTGACATGACATTTTGTACTTCTCATTGTTGCAACAGGTCCACCTGAATCCTTAAACGACTTGTTTGTCCCCATCTCCTCCACATGTTATACTGACATCAAATATAGTGAAAGCGGGGGTTACACTGTGGGGGAGGGACATACAAAGCAACAAAGAAATAATCTTATAAATGCGTTAGAAACACATGCATGAAAGAAACAAAAACATTAAAATACATACTTGAGGTTTCGTTTTCCTAACATCACATTATCTGACTTTTTCCGCTTGACTCATACCTATACTAGATATTGCAAATAAGGGAAACCATGGGACCTATGTTTCTTTGGGCCTGGCTTACTTCACTTAATATAATTTTTTCCAAGCCTTTCCATTTCCTAACAAATGGGGAAATGTCATTCTTTCTGATGGAGGCATAGAATTCCATTGTGTATATATACCACATCTTCTTGATCCATTCATCTACTGAGGGGCATCTGGGTTGGTTCCATGTCTTAGCTATGGTAAATAATGCTGCAATAAACATAGTTGTGCTGGTAGCTTTAGTGTGGCTCTTCACTATTCTTTAGCCTGGTGAAACCAGTGGTTCCCAGAGGAACATTGGAAGCCATATGATAGAATTGGTCAGTCCTGGTTAGTCTGGGTTCCTGAATAAGAGCAGTAAGAGAGAGCCATGCTGCTGGCCTAAATTTTTCCTGCTGGCTGGTTATGTAAGTAAATGAAGAACTTCTGCTACTCTTGTGCCAGGGTTGGTTCCATCTGAAGCAATAGTTGTGTTCGTTCTAGTTAATACTTAGTTGTAATGAAAAGTAAATTATTTTCTTCTTTATGACTACTAAAAAAATGGTCCTGAATGGGGAAGTGTCTATCTCATTCTAAATCTATTTCTCTATTGGTCTGAAATGCAATATTACTCGATATAAATATATTGGCCTCTGGTAATTTCTTTACCACCTTTATCTACCAATGTTTAACCCTTGAGTTTTTATCTATTCAGATGATGTAAAGCATATAACATTTTTGTTTCATTATTTGAAATACGAAGGTAACACGAATAATAATATGTATTTCATAGACATGTTATGGAAGTTAATTGAGATAAATCATGTAAAATATTTATCACATAATTCATCATTTGGATATTCTGGCAAATTTAGCAATTCCTTCTTAATTTGGTCAGGTCGGGTTATTATTCACATTTAGTAAAAAGACTCCCATTTAAAGTAAGGAAACAAAATAAATGTTTCTCTTGGTAGTCTCATGGCCTGTGGGTGAAATAACAAGATTTTAGTCAGAGGGAGAAAATGAGGACACTGAAAAGACAGAGCCTTTTCTCTGATTTCTTGTGGAATTGCCAAATTTTCTGAATAAAGTAAAATGCTAGCACCTCCCACTGGGCAGAGAGTTTGTCAGAGAACTGCTACCTCTCAGTTGCTGAATATCCAGCAGTTGGGGCAGATGCTAGGAAGAGCACTAAGGGGTAATACACTGAATCATGGATGTGTTCGGAGAGCTCAGCAACTGGCAACAGTGATTAAAACGGCAGTGAGCATGTGCTGAATGGAAACTATTGGCAGAATGTGTTCAGAAATCTCTAGCAGCTAAAGCACTGATGACAATAAATAGTTTAAATTGGCATCCAACCCTTTCAGCAAACACTTACTTTTATGTAATGAAAAGAGTAAAAGAGAATGGGAAAAGAGGAGTAAGAATGGTTTAGATAAGGATTCTCAGGGAGATCACAAAAGCCCAAATGTCTGGGTTAACTAGAACTATGCATCACTGCCAAAAGTCTCTGGAAACTCCTACATGGTACCAAGGAAGAAAATAGAAGAGCACAATAGCAAAGTTTAGTAAATCAAATCTTATTATCCAGCATGATTTTTTCTTTTTCTTTTCAGGGAGGGGAACTGATGTTCTAACTTGCTAAGAAAAAAACGAATGGATAGGTTTAAAGTTAAGAAAGCATGTAATTTGCATATGAAATTCATATGAGACATGATTGGACCATTCTTAATTAAACTCCTCCTTATAATTCGTAACTTAAAATTCTTGCAGGGAAATATTCTGCATTGAAAACAAACAAAAAATTATCTGAGTCCTCACATGTGTGGAGATTGTTGTAGGAATCCTCAGTCAGGGATGCGTTGTGTTGAGTTGGAGCCATTTGTATCTCTGGCTACTCTTTCATAAAAACTAAAGGGATGTTGGCTCAAACACCAAAGATGGATTTAAAATTTTCTCTGGTGATGGTGGTAAATGATTCAAATATAACAAAAGAAAAGTCTATCTGTGATCAACTTGAAAGACCAGAGTGCCATACTTTTCCTAGAATACTATCTTTCTCTAAGGAATGTAAACTTTTAGAGAACAAAGACTATCTTTGATCTTCTGTAGTGTTTTCTACCAGGTTGGTGTAATGAATGCTATTCTTGTGTCACCCAGTCATTCTTATCTCATACTGTTTCCCAACACAATCTTCTAGTCTGGGCAGGCTATCTCCTCTCTCTATTTGATGTTGGATACACGCTCTCTTGCTTCTGTGCACACTTTCTTGTTCATATCATGTTTCAAATTTTTGTAATGGCTTTCATTTTTGTCATTTTCCACCAAAATTCTGCTCATTCTTCTGAGGCCCGCTTAAATCCTTTGACTTCCTTTATATAATTGAACTTCTGTAACCTATTGACATATCACCTTACATACTTAGGGGATATGTTCCAAGATTTCCAGTAGATACCTGATCCAGAAGACAGTACTGAACCCTCTGTGTATATACACACTCTCTTTTTCTTGTACATACTGCATATTTTATTTTGCAAACATGAAGAGTTTTCCAATGATAATAAGATACTGCAACAAAATTGATAATAAGTGTGGTCTTTTTTTCTCCCACCTACCATGTGTCAGGTGAGACAAAGTGAGATAGACTGGCATGAGATTTCATTGTACAAGTCAAGGTGGCATCTACAACTTAGGTATTGTTCATAGATATTTTCAGAATGGAATGATAGATTACTGAAACCATGGGAAGTACAAAAAAAGTTTTCAGTTGGAGCTGCCACTCTCATTTTTAGAAACAAAAAATTACTAATTTATTCTGTTTTATGGCCCTGTAATCATTTCATAAGTATGAAATGATTTTGCCAATGTTTTGCCAATAAGTTCGGTTCTTGAGTAAATGGCATAGTGATTTTTTCCAAGTACATAGTAGACATACAATAAATATTTATTAATTGACTGCTTAATATGCTTCCTAATGCACATAAGTTACTCTTAGGAAGTAATTAGATGGTGGGGGCACTGTGACTAGAAAAAAAATGATGCAAGGAGAAGTTGAGCAGAGAACTGGATCAAAACAAAGCTTACATTAATGGCAGCAAATGACATGATTAACACCTCTTCTGGCAGCCTTGCAGCTTGAATTTGATAAAGGAATGTAATTTCTCTAAAGAACCAAAAGCTAAATTGAATTTAACTCCATAGTGTAAGGCTGTTAGTAGATTTTTAAAAAGATGACGTTTGAGTATATTTTAAGTGTGATGCATCAATCTGCCATTGAGCTAATGAACTTCAAGTTAAAAAAATCACTAAGGAATTGGGTACAGATGACTCTTTCCAGTATTCTTGGAGAGGCAAGATATGTAGGTAATTGAATGAAAATCTATCTTGACTGACCCCAGTGACAAGTGTCCACCTCACATTACAAATCACCTGGAGTCTTTAATGGACTATTTTTTTAAAATTGCTTTTTAAAAGTGTTAATGGTGACTGCAGGGGAAAAGAATGTTTCTTAGTTGTATTTTTCTAATCAATAAATTTTTTCTAGGATTTTTTGGATCACTGATAGTTCATAATTAACTTCAGGAGCTCATGTTTAATTTTTTATCAAAGGGGAACTATGCACATTTGGTTGTCTTTTACTTTGCCTAATCTTTCTGACTTTATGAATACCTTGAGATTATAGGATTGAATTAGTTCAACCATAAAATGTGGGAATAAATGAGAAATCAGTGACTGTAAACTAATAAAAAGGAAAATAAAACAGAGAAATACCTTTTCCTAGGAGTTCCAGTGGGCTTGCATCCAACCTCACAGCTCAATTAAAATATGATTTTCTGTTTTTCTAAAGGGAAACATAATATTCAAAGACTGTTACACAAATAATATATTATAAAGAGTTATAAAATGAGCACATTTCTGAGAAATGGTAGGAAAGTATAACTGAACAATATTGAAGTGTGTAGAAATATTAATGAAAACACTAAATTAATAGCTAAAAGTTTTAATATAATGCTTAACCTAATATGATCATATATATATATATATGAAATTACTTGTAAGTAATGAAATTACTTGTAAGTTTTGAAATGCAGGTTACAAGGCCCCAACCTAAATTTCTTAAAATCAGAATTTCTCAGCATGTGAGATAATCATTAGAGATGAAAAAGGTAGAAAAACTCATTTGTTTTAACTTGTAAATTTCTACGATAAATCTAAAATGATAAGCATGAAGGTATTTGCAGAGTTATTTCCAAACTCCAATGCTGAATGAGAGCAAATGCTCACTTTTTAATGACAGATTATTGGATTGCTTTTCCTTGTTTCAAAAGTGTAGAATTCTGTAGTATGGCAGAAGACACATTCACTTTGAAGTTTCTATTTTTGAATTATGAGTTTGTGAATTCCTGCTTCCTAGATTTTTTTTGCTTGATAGGAGTTTATTAAGGGAAATGCTGATATTACAGACAGGAGTCTAGGTCTGAAGTGTAGAGCCTACGATGATGGATAATATTTGAGAGAACAGTGGGGGATGAGGATGGATTAAGAATCTTATTCACTCAGAATCAATGTGTGGAGATAAAGTGTCAAAATAAAATGTTAAGAGTAGAGACAAAGGAATACATATAAAATGCAGTAGGCACAAAAGATTGGGAGGAATAGTGTGAAAGTGAGAAGAATCTGAAAAGAGGACCAAACTTGGCATTAGTCTTTCCTCTTTAGAGACAAATGATTTTATTTTAGCTGTGTACAGAGAGGACAGCCAGCCTAAAACTCCAGTATTGTATTGCTCACTGTGAGACAATATCAAGTCTGATAACTTTTTTATGATGTGACACTCTCAATTACAAAATGAAATTAATATCTAGTTTAACCCAATTGCCAAAACACTAGCTGGAACTACTTTAATGTCAATGCTATGAATTGTCATTGGACATTCAAATTATAGATCAATGTTTCCAAATAAAAAGTTGAAGAGTGAGTTTTATCAAAGTACAGTATATATACTGTGAGAACATTTTGTGTAATTAATATACACTACTAAAAAAGGAAGGAAGAAATCATATAATTCAGATTATTGAGAGTAAAAGTGTGGAATGATCTCAATGTATGCTGGGACAAAATCTAAAGTACTTGACTCAGTTCATCTAGAAAAATAACATTGTCTAGAAAGAAGAATAGAGAAGGGATGGACATGGTGAACTTTCTGTTACATCATGAGCTTCCTATTGCTTCTGTCTTTGGGCCTCATGATGTAGGTATATTTTGCTAACCCAGAATGAGGGAAAAGTCATGCATGTGAACAGCTGGCAAATTCTGCATTAAGCACTCTTGCCCTCCTTTGGTCTCCCCTGACCTTTACAAGAATATGCAATCTTGCTCAGCTTCAACTCCGTTTCATATACAACATCAACTTACCCTGATGAATACCAGAAGCATCGTTAGAATTTAGATCACACTAATGTAGTAGTGTCTATAAATAGTATGTTGCTAATCACTCAAGATCTGGTACATTTAAAACAGTTTCCTAGGGTCTTCATGTGTGCTCATTTCAATTTTCCATAGAGGTTCAATAGTTAGCTCAATTCTACCTCCATGCATTGCTAAGTAGTAATTCCTAGAGTTGTCTTTCTCCATCCTGACTATATATAAGACTTTGCTTTAAGGATATAGCAAGCAAGATCAATAGAAAGCCCACAGATTGGAAGAAGATCTTCTCTAGCCATACGACGGACAAGGGTCTCATATCTAAATTATACTTAGAACTCAAAAAAAAATGAATCCCCCAGCAACAAATGCTCAAAGAAACAACTGCCTGACTAATAAGTGGGCTAAAGACTTAAAGAGAGACTTCTCTAAAGAGGAAATAAGAATGCTCAATAGACACATGAAGAAGTGCTCAACTTCTCTGGCCATAAAAGATACGCAAATCAAAACAACATGGAGATTCTACCTTATCCCAGTTAGAATGTCTATAATCAAGAAACAGTAGATGCTGGAGGGGATGTGGCCAATAGGGAACCCTACTGCATTGTTGGTGGGAGTATAAACTTGTTTAAACACTTTGGAAAGCAGTATGAGCATTCCTCAAAAGACTCCACATAGCTCCCATATGACCCAGCAATCACACTTTTGGGCATTGACCCAAATGATCACAAACAAGGCCATACTAAAGCTACCAGCACAACCATGTTTATTGCAGCATTATTCCCAAGAGCTAAGATATGGAACCAACCCAGATGCCCCTCAGTAGATGAATGGATCAAGAAAATGTTTATATATATGTATATATATGTATGTTATGATACATATATATATATATATATATATATATACATATATAATGGAATTCTATCCATTCTATCTTTCCAACAGAAAGAATGACATTGCCCCATTTGTTAGGAAATGGAAAGATTTGGAAAAAATTATATTAAGTGAAGTAAGCTGGGCCCAAAGAAACATAGGTCCCATGGTTTCTTTTATTTGAAATAAGTAATAAGTGTCTA
The DNA here is from genome assembly GCF_019054845.1 of Dipodomys spectabilis. Lineage (NCBI taxonomy): Eukaryota > Metazoa > Chordata > Mammalia > Rodentia > Heteromyidae > Dipodomys > Dipodomys spectabilis. The sequence goes on along the minus strand of NW_024870720.1, from coordinate 19,850,330 downwards.
GGACAAGCAGAAGAGGTCAAAAGGTATGTACATATGACTATATAACCTGAGGCTAAGCGAAAGGAACCCCAAGGTAGGGACACAAGAGATTTTATCTTTCTTGTTGTTCTTTTTAATGTAATTATAATGTACTATGTGATTTTTTTGTATGTTCTTCCTCCATAGTATAACCCCTGTTGTCACTGTATTTGATTTCAGTGTCCTGCATCTTTTAATTTTTTTTGAAATGTAAAAACACTGTAGAGAGGGGTTACAGTTACATGAGCAAGGTAATGAGTACCTTTCTAATTGAGCATTGTTACCTCCTCTTTTGTTTTTCCCCTACCATCCCTTCCTTCCCCACCTCCCCCATTCCCCTCTCCCTACCCCAAGTTGTAAAGTTCATTTTCTACATAGCGTCTTGTGCATCTCATTGTTACAATAGGTCAACCTTTATCCTTGTTTCAGCATTCTGTTATTTCTCTTCCCCTCCCCAAATTACAAAAAATGCATATACAAGATGCAAGTCACCGGAAGCAAATACAGTGAAAACAGGGGTTATACTGTGAGGGAAGAACATGAAAAAGAAACAAAAAAATCACATAGTACATTTTAGATATATTAAAAACAATAGCAAGAAAGAAAAACAAGTTGTGTCCCTATCTTGGGGTTCATTTCGCTTAACATCATCATATAGGATCATATGTACATAGCTTTTGACCTTTTCTCTTTGTCCTCGACTTCTACAATTTATTGCAAATAAAGGAAACCATGGGACCTATGTTTCTTTAGGCCCGGCTTACTTCACTTAACATAATTTTTTCCAAGTTTTTCTATTTCGTAACAAATGGGGCAATGTCGCTCTTTCTAATGGAGGCATAAGATTCCATTGTGTGTGTGTGTATACATGTATATATATATATATATATATGTGTATATATATATATATATATATACATATATATATATACCACATTTTCTTGATCCACCCATCTACTGAGGGGCATCTGGGTTGGTTCCATATCTTAGCTATGGGGAATAATGCTGCAATAAACATAGTTGTGCTGGTAGCAGTATAGCCTTGGTTGTGATCATCTGGGTAAATGCCCAAAATTGTGATTGCTGGGTCACATAGGAGCTATATGTGGAGTCTTTTGAGGAACGTCCATACTGCTTTCCAAAGTGTTTGAACAAGTTTACACTCCTACCAACAATGCAGTAGGGTTCTCTTTTGGCCATATCCCCTCCAACATCTGTTTTTATTAGATTTCTAACTGAGGTGAGGTGAAATCTCAATGTATTTTGGCCAGAAAACTTGAGCACTTCTTCATGTGTCTATTGGCCATTCTTATTTCCTCTTCAGAGAAGTTTCTCTTAAATTCTTTTTTTTTTATTGTGAGAATACTGTACAGAGGAGTTACAATTACATGGGCAAGATAAGAAGTACATTTCTTATCAAGCATTGTTGCCTTTTAGCCCACTTATGTATTGGCAGTTGTTTCTTTGAGGATTTGTTGTTAGAATTTATTTTTTTTTTAGTTCTAAGCATATTTTAGATATGAGACCCTTGCCCAATGTATGACTAGTGAAGATCTTCTCCCACTTCATTGGTTTTATATTGATCTTGCTAGCTATGTCCTTTGCCATTCAGAAACTTTGCAACTTCATGTAATCCCATTTACCCAACATTTCTTTGATTTGTTGTGTTTCTGGGTCTTTATTAAAAAAAATTTCGGCTTGTGCCAAGGACCCCTAGAGTTTCTCCTATTACTTCCCGTACTGATTTCAGTGTGTCTTCTTTGATATCAAGGTTTTTGATCCATCTGGAGTTGATTCTGGTGCAGGGTATTTATGGGGATCTAGTTTTAGTTTTCTACACAGGTGTTTAACCAATTTTTCCAGCACCATTTACTGAAGAGTCTGTCTTCCATTCTATTGTTTTAAATCCCTTATGGAAGATTAGGTGGCTATTGGTCTTTGGGTTCATTTCTGGGTCTTCAGTTCTATTCCATTGGTCTTCAAGTCTGTTGTGTCAGTACCGAGCTATCATAACCCTCATCCCAAAAGCAGGCAAGGACTCATCAAAGAAAGAGAACTACAGACCCATTTCTTTGATGAACATCAATGCAAAACTTCTCAACAAGGGGCTGGGAAGGTGGCTCAGTGGTAGAGCACTTGCCTTGCATGCCTGAGGCCCTGGGTTAGATTCCTCAGCACCACATAAGCAAAAAGAAAAAAGCCGGAAGTTGCGCTGTGGCTCAAGTGGTAGAGTGCTAGCCTTGAGTTGAAGACTTGAGGGATAGCGCCCAGGCCCAGAGTTCAGGCCCACGACCGGACCCCCCACCCCAACAAAAAAACCCAAAAACTTCTCAACAAAATTTTGGCCAATCAACTTCAACAACTCATCAAAAAAATCATACAACATGATCAAACAGGATTTGTTTAAGGGATGCAAAGCTGGTTCAATATATGCAAATCAATTAATATAATTCATCACATCAACAAAGCAAGGATAAGAACCACATGGTTATCTCAGTAGATGCAGAAAAAGCATTTGACAAGATCCAACACCCATTATGATGAAGGCTCTGGAATACAATAAAGGCTGTTTATGACAAACCCACAGCCAGCATTATACTTAATGGTGAAAAGCTAAAGCCTTTTCCTCTAAACTCAGGAATGAGACAAGGATGTCCACTCTCTTCACTTCCTTTCAATTTAGTATTTGAATACCTTGCTACAGCAATAAGAAAAGATGCAAACATAAAGAGGTTCCAAATAGGGAAAGATGAAACAAAACTTTCTTTTTGCCGATGACATGATCTTGTATTTATAGAATCTCATGGACTCCACTCCCAAATTACTCGAGCTGATACAAAATTTTGGCAAAGTAGGAGGGCATAAAATTAACCCTCAAAAATCAATGGCTTTTCTGTATGCCAACAATGAGAAGAGTGTGGCTGAAATCAGGAAAGCAACTCCTTTGTAATAGCCCCACACAAAATAAAATATCTGGGAGCTAACTAAAGAAGTGAAGGACCTCTATGATGAAAACTTTAAAAGCCTAAAAAAAACCTTAATTAAGGCATAGTTTAGGAAGTGGAAAAGCCTCCCATGCTACTGGATTGGGAGGATTAATATTGTGAAGATGGCAATACTGTCAAAGGCTATCTACAAATTCATTGCAATACCTATCAATATTCCAACCTCATTCTTCAATAAAAGAAGCAACCAAAAAATTCACATAGAAAAATAAAAAACCTGAACAGCAAAAACAATCCTTAGAAGAAAGAACAGTGCTGGAGGAATGTCCTGCACCTTGTATATACATTTTTCTAATTTGGGGAAGGGAAGGGTAATAACAAAATCCTGAAATAATGATACAGGATGACCCATTGCAACAATGAGATGTACAAGACACTTCGTTGAAAACGAACTTTACAACTTTGTGGGGGCAGCAGAGGGAGGGGGGTTGGGGGGAAGGAGGAGTTGGGGATGTGGGGAGGAAAGGGATGGTAGGGGAGAAACAAAGGAGTAACAAGGCTCAGTAGAAAATGGACTCATTACCTTGTTCATATAACTGTAACCCCTCTGTACAGTATCTTTACAATAATATATATATTTAATAAAAAGAATTTGCTTATCTTTTTATTTTACCTTATCATACCAGGCTATAATTTGTTCTTGAACTGGTTGTTAAGTATTTGGTATTGTCTGTATGGCTAGAGAGCTTGATCAGACTCTACAGTAGACCCAAATTCAAGTCTTCATGCCTTTTGAACCCTTGATCCGTGTACTACTTTGTTAGTCTTTGTTGTCTGCTGAAACAGCCCAGGACCTCTTTGGCTACAATTTCTTGGACAACGAGCTCCTTCTTCAGAGCTCTGCCTTATGGGAATGTCAGTTGGTTTCACTTATCTTTTATGAAACTAATTTCCCATTCTTTCCTATTGGTCAGGTTATTTGGTCATCATTCTTGTTTGTAGGCAGAAATCATTCAAAATTTATTGCTGTTAAATGTACAGATACTGTACTTGGGAAAAGGTAACTGGTTTTAAAGGAAGTGTCTGTGTTCAAAAGAAAATAGAATTATCCTTTTAGGTTTCCAGGATTTACCAATCTATGATAATTTGTGGAATGAGATTGATTTACTTATTTGAATATACTGGTAGAAAAGTTTCTCATTCATATCCTAGCCAGAGGAAATAAAGAATTCCTTTAAGTAAAACATAGTCATTAAGGAGAAATAATGGGCTTTATACTAGTGGTTGTTTTATCTTTGAGAGACCAGTGCAGACTTGTGTTAACCTCGTTCCTGAGTAGATTTTGCTGTAATCTCTAAAGAACCATATGTTTTGTGCTCCAACTCATTCTCCCCTCGTTTCTCAATACATACTGGTATATAAGAAGGCAAGCTGTGAATAAAATTTATACAGCTCTTTTTTAAAAAATATTTATTTATATCATAAATGAGGGGCCAACAATGCTTGATAAGAAATGTATTCATTATCCTGCCCATGTAATTGTAACTCCTTTGTATGGCATTTTCATAAAAAAAGATGATGTACAGAGGGGTAACAATTACATAAATCAGATAAAGAGTGCATTTCTTTTTAAACAATGTGACCCTTCCCTCATTCTCTGTCACATTTTCCCTCCTATCTCCATGCCCAAGTTGTATAGCTCAATTTCAACATAGGGTCCAGTGAATTACACGGCTGCATTTGTTTACCCTTATCCCACTATTTCTGTGGCCCCCTTACCTTACCATAAACAGATAAATGAACAAAAAAAACAATTGGAAATGAAAACTAAAACAGAAACAACAACAACAATCCTCTTGTTTCCACTTCCTGAGTTCTTTTCAATAAACATAATTTTATATAATCAGATACACATAACTATTGCATATATGTGATCCTCTCCTAAGAATATCCTCCTTTGTTCTCACTCTGGGTGAATGCCTAGAGACCTGTATATTTATCATGTTCATTTATCTATCTATCTATCTATCTATCTATCTATCTATCTATCTATCTATCTATCTATCTAGCCAGCTAGCTAGCTAGCTATCTGTCTGTCTGTCTGTCTGTCTGTCTATCTATCTATCTTACACTCCAGTGTGTTTTTTTCTTATAGATTTGTGGGCACATTCTAGTTATAATAAATGAGGAATACTATGCAACCTATGTTCCTTTGTGTCTGACTTACTTCGCTTAATATATATATATATATATATATATATATATATATATTCCTTCCAAGTCTTTCCACTTCTTTATGATGGATGTGTAGAATTCGATTGTGTATTATACCACATTTTGTTGAACCATTCATCCACTGAGGGGCACCTGTGTTGAATCTATATCTTGGCTATGGTAAACAATGTTTCAATATGTATGGTTGTGCTGGTAGCTTTAGTGTGGCCTGGTTTGTGGTTTATTGGATAAATGCCCAGGAGTGGAATTTCTTGGTTATAAGCAATGTCTTACTCTTTTGACAAACCTCCATACTGCTGACAAGGGTGGTTAAAAATTTTACATTCCCATCAACAGTGTAGAATCATTGGCCACATTGCCATCAGTATCTTGTCATGGCTAGTATTCTTGATAATGGGGTGAGATGGAATCTCAATGTTGTTTTGATTTGCATTTCTTTTTTGGGCAGTGATATTACATATCTTTTTTATGTGTCTACTGGCAATTATTACTTCTTCTGTGAAGTTTCTTTAATAGTTTTACCCATTTATTAATTGGGTTACTGTTTCTTTGACAGTTTATTTTTTGAGGGAGGCTAATTTTTTGAGCTTTGAGTATATTTTATATATGAGGCCCTTGTCTGATCCATTGTTGGTAAAAAAAATTCTCCTATTTTGCTAGCAATTCCAGTACTATATTGAAGAGAAATGAGAGAATGAGCGTCCTTATCTTGTTCCTGATACAAGAGGAACTGGTTTTACATTTTCACCATTAAGTGCAAAGCTAGCTGTAGGTTTATCATATTTAGCCTTTATTTTTTTTGAGGAATATTCCACAGATTCCTAGTTTCTCAATAGCTTTTTTTATATCATAAATGGGTGTTGAATATTGTCAAATGCTTTTTTTGCATCTATTGTGATGATCATGTGGTTCTTGTCCTTGCTTCTGTTGATATGTTGACCTAAGTATATTGAAACAGTTTTGCATCCCTGGGACAAATCCCATTTGATCACAGTGCATGATTCTTTTGGTTAAGTGCTGAAATTTATTGAGCAGTTTTGCATCTATGTTCATCAAAGAGATGGGTCTATATTTCTTTTTCTTTGATGAGTCCCTTTCTGGTTTTGTGATTAGTGTTATGCTGGCTTCATAGAATGAGTTTGATAGTGATCTTCCCCTATTTCATTGAAGAGTTTGAGGAGCAGTGGTGTGAGTTCTCTTTGAAGGCCTTATAGAATTCATATGGTCTTTTTTTTGGTTGGAGGTCATTTATTGCCATTTCAATTTCATTACTTGTTATTGTACAACTCTTTTTTTGTTGTTGTTGTTGTTGTGTGGGGCTTGAACTCTGGGCATGGGCGCTGTCCTTGAGCTTTTCAGATCTACCACTTGAGCCATAGCATCACTTCCAGTTTTCTGGTGGTTTATTGGAGTTAAGAGTCTCATGGACTTTCTTGCCCGGGCTGCTTTTGTAACCACGATCCTCAGATCTCAGCCTCCTGAGTAGCTAGGATTACAGGTGTGAGCCACCAGCACCTAACTGTACTACTCTTTTTATAACAGTCTTTCAAAAGGTTACATAATCTTATACATTCAGGTTAAATCAATGTCACTGATAGCACTTATGAGTGAAACCAATTACATTTCTTTGCTCTTTTGCTAAGAGATCCTGCTATAACAAAGTAAAAATTTGTGCAAAATCTTTTTCTTTCTCTTATTTTTAACCTGTCGTATTTAGTGGCTTTCTCATTGCATGAATTTTCTCTTGATTTTATCATAAGAAGACTTTTTGAAATAAGTTTTCTTGGATCCTTTACTTTCTCTCACTTTCTTTCTTAGGACTCACAGTTAATTTGTTGTTCATCTTTCTTTTTTCACTGTATGTTTCATAGTATTTTTTTAAGAACAAGGGAATATTATTATTTATGTACCATTATGTATCAATGTCTTCAAGATTATAAGGTATATAAATTTTAATTTTTATTAAATTAACTTTATGAATACACTATATTTTGGTCAACATCACCCCTTCAACATTCTCACCCATCTCTCCCTTACCTTTCTTAATTTTGTAGTCTATACATTGAATTCTTGACCACATTCTCCCCCCTTTCTCCTCTTCATTTTTTCACTCCTTTCTCTTTGACCTCAGAGAGTTTTAGATAATCCCTATGATCAAACCATTAACAAATGATAACATCAGATCAGAAAATGGAGCCTTCTGATTTCAAGTCCAGTTGTCTTTGATGGTGATGTTCAATAATGAAAATGGTTCCCTTTTTAGCCCATTTATTGATGAGAAAATAAAACATGATTTTATAAGCATTCATTGACTTTTAGATAGTGATTTTATATAGCTGCTGAACTCACTGATGGCTAGTAGCAAAAGCTCAAACTGTAATCCATAAATGTCTTCAATTTCATCATTAACCATCTTTGTGAGGTCTTGTAATTAAATTGTTGTCACCCTGTTAGAGTATGGTTAGAGGGCATTTGATGACGTTTTGCTGAAGAGGAGAGAAAAATGAGGAATTAATTATCTCACACAACAGTATCACAGATCTCTTTGTTGACATGTAATTTCAAAGTTAAAACATTCCATGAAAAGAGCAAAAAAATTCACATGAAGTGAAGGGAATCTAACTAGAAAAATATATCTTTACAGGTAAGTCAGTAATTTAAAATTTTTCCCTTTTCAGTCTATTTTACAGAAGAAAGTATTTGAAAAATTATGAAGCTATGGTATATATACACATGTACATATATATCATTATGATGCAAATAAAGATCTAGGGATGCAGCCAGCACAGGAGTTAGTTTTGCTGAATACATGTTTGTAAAAATTAACTGGGTACAAAGTTGAACCTAAATATAGATGTACACTGTTTATTAAGCTATAACTTCCACTGAGCTAACTTATGGACTGGGCTAAGTTTTGGATAGATTTCAGTCTTTTAATTACTTATATTCAGTATCCTGCTAGAGGGCAAAAGTAAAAGTAAGATACATGAATTATTGCTGCTGATTATTGTTATTATTTTCTTCTGATTGAAAACCTGAGGGAAAAAATCTGATCTGATTGGAATCAATTTTTGTCACTCATCACTTTAAAATGATATTTCTTTATATATGTTGAGATTAAGTCCCAATAACTTCATTATAAATATAAAATATCTTAAAATCAAATATGCACTTAATATACATAAACTATCAAACATTTTAGCTCAGTTTAGCCCAATTTGAATGTACTCAGAATATTTACATAAACCTCCAGGTAGGCAAAATCATTAACACAAACCTATTTCGAGTGTATCATGTAAAAACATAGATGGGAGTTTTGCAGACAAGATCAAATACAAACCCCAAAGCACATCATTCAAAAATGCTGGCAACCTGGTACTCTGTAGAGTGTTTGTTCATTGCTTTCATGGTGGTATGGCTAAATAGATCTTCTGGTACTCACCATCATTATTTACTGTGGCAAGAGTAGATACTACACATTACTAGACCAAGAAAAGGCCAAAACGAAAGCATGTTTTCTTTCTTTCTGTGTTTTTTTTTTTTTTTTTTTTCTTTTGCAGTGGTGAGGCTTGAACTCTGGGCCTGAGTGCTGCCCCTGAGCTCTCAGCTCAAGGCTATCACTCTACCACTTGAGCCACAGCGCCACTTCTGGTTTTCTGGTGGTTAATTGGAGATAAAGAGTCTCACAGACTTTTCTGCTCCAGCTGGTTTGAACCACGATCTTCAGATCTCAGCCTCCTGAGTAGCTAGGATTACAGTAGCTAGGATTACAGGAGTGAGCAATCAGCGCCGGGCTCAAAAGCATGTTTTCTTCTTAATGAGAATCACTTTTGCAACCTGGGACCTTTAAAAGACCTCAGTCAAAACATATATTGGAGACTATTTGTATATATAGACATATATATATATATATATATATATATATATATATATATGTTGGCATATATGTGTTTTCTAAAATTGTTCTCTTTCTATTTCTTGTTATTTAAATGTGGGTCACAGTAATAATTTTCTAACTAATTTCCCTACTTCCAGGCTCTTTTCAGTAACCTATTTTTCATATTGTCATCAGCTTAATATTATATCACTTTCTTGATGTCATTCACCAAAAATGATCAGCCTGAAAAGAGTTTAGGTGTTTCTGAAAATCCAAAGGGGAATACTCAAATGATAGTAGTAATGGAGAGAGCCAGCAAAGAGATAATTTACAGTTACCAGTACTCCAAACATACGATTATCATTATCAAGGATTTTATTGTTAGTATGGAACTAGCAAATTTAACTGAGAAGATTAATTACCATAGCAGACAATACATTACCTTGAACGGTGATGAAAAATACTTTGTATATTTTGGTAAGACCTCCTTGGGAAGACACAGTAATCCATCCACATCCACACACAAAATATACCTGTCACATTTCATCTATGATAATAAATAATAAACTATGTATGTCAAACATCATATATTATAATTATGTGATTACTATAGCTCTTGTGATACATTGCAAGTTTTAAAGCCTATTTTATTTTAAAACACCAAAAACTTCCTCATGTGGGAAATTAAGCATTTGTGTAGGTGAATGGGTATATGGGAAATCACTCTATTTGCTGCTGTTTTTTTTGTTGTTGTTCCTGTGAACTTCAATACATCTAAAAATGGAAGTCCTTTAGAAATTACAACAAAATACACAAAGTATTTTCAGATTTATGGCAGTGATCTACTACTTGAGTTCACTAGTTAAGTCCTGACCCACGTTAGTACATCTCTTCTACATAGAAAAGTAGGGATAGTGTGCTATTAAGACCTGGGAGGGACACATACTTCATTAAGAGGATGAAGAGAGAAATAAGAATAAATATTCTCAATTCAGTTTAAAAACCAGAAATTGTCAATTAAGTTATAGTGATATATGGTGTATAGTGTGTATTGCAGTGACCAGGAGTTATTCAGACAGCTGAAGTCTAAGCAAGAAATGAGGATGAAGAACAGATTGGGTCTCTAAAAGTTGCTTTACAGATTAGAAAAGTGCCTCACAGAAGATAAGAAAAATAATTAAATTTGCATAGCTCATGGTAACAGAATCAGAATGGAAACCTCTCCAGGTCATACCTTGAAGATTAAAGATTCTTTTCCTGAACATCATAAGAGAGGATAGTTAATGAAGTTTATGTTGAGACGGATGGATGCCTTGCCTCAGATCCCATCCCACATGGCATGTACTCGCGTCTTCTAACTACATCTTTCTGTTGAACACCTTTTGAAAACTATTTTTATGCTCATAATAAGTTTTTTCAAATACAGGTTTCCTGAGTTAAACATGCACAGTTCAACAAACTGTGAGGAGGTTTACATTTTTTAATAACACTTAACATGTACAGACTGTTCTCCTTAACATTCCTTACCTAACAAAGAATTGCTTCCATGGCATTTACATTGTATTAGGTATGATAAGTAATGTAGAGGTGTTTCTGAGTATACAAGAGGATTAGCTTAGACTATATGGAAATGTTATGCATCTTGAAGGGACTTGAACATCTGTGGATTTTGTATCTGTGGGTGGTGATGGAATCAATCCTTCCAGAGCAATTTAACAGATGACTATGTCTTACCTTCTAATTATTCTATGTATTGTATCTGCTTCACTAAGTTTTACATGATATTTCAGTAGAATATTGTGTGATTGGGCTTGAAAACAGAGCCTGATTATAGTGAGTTATTGTGTTCCTTATAGAATTTAGAATAATACCTAGCAGTAGAAAATATTCAACGAGCTATTTTGTTACTTGGTGCTGAGTACTGATAAATTTTGCTCTCTTTCTGTTGCTCTCAGCTTCTGGCTATACTCAATGTCATTGATTTTTGGAAACATTTGAGGTCCAGATGAATTCCAGATGTTCAATGATAATCTGAAGGACAAGAACTATATGCCGACCTAGTGCCAACACAACAGATGAGAAAGTATTTGAAGCATTCTCTGACCCAATGCTTTTTCCACCAGCACCATCACAACAAGTATTAGGAGAAGAAAAGGCTAGCCTGGCAAGAATGAAGAAAGACTTTATCCAAGCATGATATCACCAATGTCAAAGACACCAGAGGAATGAATCTACAGATGGTGGAAGTGATGGCAAAAGTGAGTTCATTTGAATCTAATGAGAGAGAGGCTAAGGAAAGAATGCTTTTACAGCATGAATGGAAGAAAACCAAAATCTCATGCTGTTGTCAGCTCTTACTAGTTGTAAGGCCTTTGGAAGATAAGGCAGATATGACAAAATTAGAGGACTGCATGATATACATTGAAACACACAACTTAGTCTGGGTCTTCTCTAAACTATTTCTACTGGGATATGAAATTTAAACACTTCAAAGAATATGTAGTTGCAAAGTGTTGGTCGTGTTAGGCCAGACATGCTGTTGGAGCAGGTTAGTTTTTGAAGACTATGTAAAATACATAGACATTGCTTCCAGTAATATCTAAAATGCAGGCTGGACATTTGTACTTAAATAACGTCTTGAAAGATAAAGGGAAAAAGGAGAAAAGAGACTGCAAATACAGATAAATCAATACAACATTAGATATTGCTAGTCTTTGGAAACAGCTATTGTTTTAGCAATGAACATGTATTGGTCTTTCCCTAGAGTGATTGACATGTGGTATAAGGGTTATAATTCATTGGAAACACTTCACCTTTCTTAATCTTTTGTCAAGGATTTATTAGGCATATCTGAATGGAATAATCCTTATGTTTTCTGTACTTCTAAGTCAACTTCATTATTTAGAATGAGTGGTTTTTTTTTTCTTTTTAATGAAACAAATAATACCCTATGGTCGATTATACTTCTCCTTAATTTCTACCTTCAACATTTTTTCTTACTAAATCAGGGAAATTCTGTTCCTGGAACTAAATAGCTTAGCAAATTGATCTTATAAATACCCTGAAAGAGAGCAATACGTCATCATGTGTATGTGTGTTAAAAGTTTAATGATATTTGGCTATATTAAACCTACATATTTCCTTTTGTTTTGGAGTCTTGTTTTATTTTAGTTTGTGTTTTCTTAAGAGATACAAAAATTTAGAGGCTAAATATGTATTTAAAAATGTATAGTTCCAGGGTAGTTATTGGTAGATTACATCTCTAATCTGTATAATCGTAGCTACTAGAGAGTGGAGATAGGAAGTATTGGATATAAGATGATCCTGGGCAAAAATATTTGTTGAGACTCCATCCTAACAGAAAAAGTTGGCATGTGCCTGTCATATCAACTAAGGCTGATAGTATAAATAGGAGGATTCCTTAGGCTTGTTTAGGCAAAAATTGGGAGTTTATCTCAAAAATAACCATAGCACGAAGAACTGGAGGCATGGCCAGAACAATATAGCACCTTACTATCAAGTGCAAAACCTTGAGTTCAAATCTTCATACCTCCCCAACAACAACAACAACAACAACAACAAAACGTGATGTTTCTATTTTTTTTTTTGAGGAAAAGAGCTTTTTCTCTTCTATCAAATTTGTAAGCTAGTTCTGTGAGAACAAATCAAGTTAGGATGGTCTCTCACGTAAAGAGTCAAGGCAGTTTTTAAATTTTTAGAGAGTTAAGAAATCCTCTTGAAGTATGAGGAGAAAAATATTGGAGAAAATAGCAAAGAAAACTAGCAGAGTGCATATTCTCTCTTACTTTCTCTCTCCTCCCCCCTCCTCCCTCCTCCCCCCCCCCCCTCCTCTTGCCCTGGGGTTTGAACTTTGAATTTAATCACTGGGCACTGTCTCTGAGCTTTTATGATCAAGGTTAAAGCTCTCCCACTTGATTCATAGCTCCATCCCTAGCTTTTTGGTGATTAATTTGAGTTAAAGTCTCATGGATTTTCTTGCCTGGGCTGGATTTAAATCATGATCCTCAGATCTTAGTCTCCAGAATAGCTAGGATTATAGGCATGGGCCACCAGCACCTGGGTAGGATAACATACTTTTGCTGAGCAGCAGTATCTGAGTAGTGAGGATCCTGTTTGCTCTGAAATGGTATTTTTCTCAAGAACTTTGAATTTACTATATATTGTATGTTTTACACATATATTTACATACAATAGTGTATGTTTTATTAAGGTAAATATGCCTTTAAAAGTAATCAATTGCCAATAGTAAATATACTAATGTTGTAGAAAATTATCAAACTATGTTACATTTATTTAGTAAAATATGTCTTTTCCTCCCTCTTCTTCTAGGAGCAATTTTAGCAATTTTTAAAAAACTAATTTTCTCTCTTGTGGCTTTCTTTTACAAATACCCAATATGAACGTTAATTTTCAAATCGGATCTTTTATCACAAAGCTTTTACTTTTTCTATAACTCTTTAGATATTATTTTATATGGAGTGTCTATTTTATATCTTTGAGTAAAAGCTTGTAAAGGTGGAAAAATGGGTTAATTTGATTATCTCGGTCAAGTGGTTGTCTGTTTAGAGTAGAAAGTTGCTTACCCCATGAGAAATCATCAGTCTTTAGCAAGTTGTATGGCCTGAACTTACAAAGCTAGCCCTGGAAAATTCATTTGTCTGAAATCTTAAAATTGCAGCTTGCTTTATTTGGTACTCCAATGTATAATCTCATACATTATAGGGAAGAACATTTATCTCTAAGCCAAGCATTCTTTGATGGGAGTCTAGGCTTTGTTACTTATTTATCAGTGGGAAAATGATTTAATCTTCTTGTGCTTTGCATTCTTTATCCATATTATAGGGAGAGTAGTACTTAATCTTGTAGATATATTGAAAAATAAATTAGAAAAAAAGTGAGAGTACATGCATTAGTCTTTACTATTAAGTGCTTTTTGATATTAATATTTATTGGGTTAATACCTGCAAAATACTTGGCACATACTAATAGTCAACAAAATTGTTTCTCCTGTTAACCAGTAATAGGCTACTTTTTAAAGCAGGTATAGTGTCATTTATACTGGGCAATAATATGATTATTAATTTGTTTATAAATTAATAGAACATTGAACTTCTTACTGGTATATTTTAATGGTGCTCATATTCAATTAGAATTTAATGGTGACCTTGTTTTATCTTTGTCCATAAGATATTTGTCTTTATTTCTTTTTTCCTTCTGGTGTGTTGAGTTGCTTTTTATTTCTTTTGTTGTGTCACATATCAATTTATTTAAAACTGTGATTTATGAAATTAAAATGAGTGAGATCTGTGAAAATGTTTACTCAAACTTATTCTGATACCTGGATTAATTTCCTTTTACTTTGTCTTTTTAAAAATTGTTATTGTAAAAATGATATACAGAGTTACATAAGTCAGGAAATGAGTAAATTTTTTTTGAACAGTGTCACCCCTTCCTTGCTTTCTTCCAGTTTCTCCCTCTCACCCACCCCCGCTCAAGTTGTATACTTTGTTTTCATCACACTGTCTAGTGAGTATCACTGCTGCATTTGTTCACACTTTGTCCCATCATTTCTGACCCCTTCGTACCCTAACCCAAACAGATAAACTTACAAAGAAGACAAAAGGTATAGAAAACGAAAATAGTGACAAAGGAAATAAGATAAACCTCTTGTTTCATTTCTTGGAGTTCAAGATATATCATTTTATATGATCATATGCACATTGCTATGGAGCCTTTATGATCATCTTCTTAGAATATTCTCCTTTGGTCTCACTGTGTGAATGTCTAGAGACCTGTATAATTTATCATGTCTTTATTTCATGCTGAGAAGTAAGGAGCATTGCAAAGGGAGACTTTTTTTACATAGATTGCAGAAGAGGACATATAATTTGGTCAAAGTTTATGTAGAAGGCTGACAGATAAATTATATTAGTCACTGCCCTGAGAGAAAGAAATACTTTACTTAAAGAAAACCCTTGACACTCTCTGAAAAGAGAGCCAAAGTTTGAGGTTCAGTAGAGAAAAGGCCACAGAGTGCTTTCCAATATAATGAAAGAAGAACAACATGACTGCATCCTGAATCTAGTAGAAGAAAGGCAAAGCAAGTATTTTGCAGGAAAAAAACAACAACCAACTTTTATGTGATTTTTTTGTGCCTATAGCACAAATTTTTCAGTCTCAAAAGTCTTTTTGCACAAAACTACTGTTGGGGAAATAGAGGAAAATAGTTAAACCCTACCAAGTCACTTTAGTGTACAAATGGACAAATAAGAGAAATTATGAAAGAGGTGCTCTCTTGAACAATTTAAATATTCACAGAGATAGAGCTAGTCTTTCTGTCCATTCAAATTTTTAAGGGGTATTGGCTCTCATAATCAATGAATTTGTTATCTTGATTTGTTTTTATCTTCAATCAGGGAGATCCCAGATGATATCTGGGTTATGATTTGTGGTGAAAAAATAACCAGCCTCACTTTTCACTGAGTATAGTTTCCTTTCTATGTTGCAACAAATTATCTCACAATAAATGGCTTATAATATTATACATTTAATATCGTCAATTCTGTGGGTCAGAATTCTGATACAAGTCTCATAAGACTAAAATTGAGCAATTGGCACTCTTATGTCACTTGCTGATCCTTAGGGATCTATTTTCTTGCCTTTCTAATTTCTAGATGTTACCCACATTCATTGGCCCATGGCTTACCACCAACATTTTCAAATGCAGCAACTGTGAATTGAGACCCTTTCACATCTTAACTCTTTTACCCCATTTCCATAGTTGCTTCTCCTCTAATTACAGTTAGAAAACACAACTTGTAAGAATTCATGATTTCTCTTTTCAGGCCCATAAGCTTAGAATGTTCTGCAGTTTCCTTTGCCACATAAGATGTATTCTCAAGTCATTGGGAGTAGCATGCGCACACACTGGCAGGAGTAGAGCATATACATAGAAGCTGAAATAATAGTGAATGACCCAAGATTATTTACTAAGCCTAGAAGGATACTAACATTTATTTTAATAATAATTTCAAACTTTTAGTATGAAAAGTTAAACTATTATTCTCTGTGGTGACACCTTGGCAGTAAACTCAATAAAGTCTCTTTTCCTCTGAAACAAAAGCTGCCCTTTCTTTCTGCTCTAGCAATTGTATTACTGCTTGATGGCCTTCACCACAGAGAAGCATTGGGGATGTTGTAGGCTTTGTTTCCTTCCTTCCTTATGGATCTGACACTGAATAATGAATTGTTCCTTCACAACCTCTTTCCCATAGTGGTAGTTTTACAAATGAGGAATAGGTTCTTCATTACTATTGGTGTTACTACATCAGCTAACCTCTGTGTAAATATACTTACATAGTATTGCTTGCCTAGAGGCATAATGTTTTTCAGAATAACATACTTCCCAACAGCATCACAAACAAACACGGACCCTGTCATTTAACAACAGCTTTCAGCTATCTCTGTAGATGTGTATGTGCATGTAAGAGGAAACAGAGTAGGATGATGGCAATAGACCTTTATGGGGAGGCAAGTATACTGACTTCTAGTTGTACCACAAAATGGTTGTGGGAGGAAATTGAATTAAATTATCCCAAGGCTTTTCTCTTATTCTCAGGCTGTGATGTAAGTTTCAAGTTTCTAAAGAGCTGCTGTTACAAACTGGTTAGTCACCAAGATAACTATTAGGCTGAAGTTCCTCAATAGATCACTTCCCATCAATTCTGTCTTTTTAAAACCACCACTTGCATATCATAATCTCTTTGTACTGGGACTTTCAAGCACATTTATGGTTTGATTTGAGAACTAAATCCTATTAAAGTAGGATGAGTGTGGAATGCATTTTTTTCAGTCTGGAGCTTAGCCCTTGATTGCACATGGAAAACAGCTACAAGAATGGTGTAATTAAGGCTGAGTGAAGGAGCTCAACAATGATGTCATTCTGCAAATGTTTTAAACATCTTTCCTATGTAATAGGCACTGATTTAGGTAGACAATAAATAGCTAAAATCTTGGTTCTTGTGAAACATTCATATTAGAGGAGCAGGAAATAAAAATATCAGGACATAAAGGATATTATAGCACATACATGGCCGCCATTAAGTGATAGGAGCTAGTGCAAAACAGCACAGCAAATGGGGTAAGACTTGAGGTGAGTGTTGCAACTCAAAATACAGAGTTCTTTTAGAAATCATATTCACAAGCGTGGTGAATTCTGAGCAAATATCTGGAGACTGAAAAGGAAGTAGCATGTGGAAAATTGTTCTCAACAAAGCTAATAGCCAGTGCTCTGGCCTATGATTGGAGTTGCCTGAGCTATATAGAAATCATTCTGAAGCAGAAGGAAAAAAGAGGAGAGTGACAATATGATCCTAACATTGTCTTCTAGTCATTGGTAAGTTTGATGAGTGCTCCTAGGAAATGGGAATCATTCCATTGTCCTGTGCAGAGGATAGACAAGATATTTTTTCTTTGTTATCATGATCATTCTTTTTGGAATGTTGAGAATGGACTATTGCAGGGGAGAGAAAGAAGGTAACAGTACCAGGTCAGAGGTGTTAGAGGCTTGGACCAGTGTGATAATAATGGAGGTGGTACAAAGTGACCAGTTTTGTGATATATTTTCAAAGTCAGGACAATAATATTTCTTGAGATAATACTGATGTGAAATAGAGGAAGATTAAAGTCAAGGAAAGTCTAAAGATTTGGCCTAAGCTATGTGTTATCAGTTGTTATCAATAGTGGAGATTGAGAAGGCTGACTTTTAATTTTTAATGTTATTAACTCAACATGGAATACTTTTTTTGATATTGATAGTAAAATATTTTTATATTGATAGTAAAATATTTTTTAAAAGTAAGTCAAAAATATATTTCATTCACCTAATCTACCTAACAAGATAGTGTGGCCTTGTCTTTCATATCAGCGAAATTACATCAGCTGGTAGTTGGTAATCATGAGAGTGTACATACCATGTATTTCTAGCTTGGGGAAATTATCAAAACTCAAAGTACAGTTTGCACTAAAGCTATCACTTTCAGCACCACCATAAAGTTGAAGCATCATAAATTAGAACTATATGTGTGACATTTGAGATGTCAAGAAGGTAATGAAATATATGAATCTCAATTTGGGATTGAGCTCTGTGTGGGAAAAATAAATTGTCGAACCTTTGGTATGTATGAGAAACAAAAGCACCAAGACGATAAAATTACCAAAGGGATAAGCAAAGAGCGTGGAGTTTAAGGGCATAATCCTGGAGTAATCCATTGGTAAGAGGGTAGTAGAATAGTAAACATATGTTATATCTCTTATAGTAGGATTTGTCTTAAAAATAAAAAACAGTGTTATATGCTTTAATTTTTTCCAATAACTGAATTGAGAATTTACATATTTTAAAAGGAAATTTGTATTAATTAAAATAGAAGAAAACTGTCAGACTACCCAAATGTCGAACTGTGTCTATGAAATTGGACATAATATCATAAGGGTCCCAGGCAGGATGAAAAGATATTGAAAATGATGCTGGTAGATGTGGTGAATAAGGGTATAATCTGTTTGGAATGGCCTGGATTTTAAAGTGCATTGTCAACTCTCATTCATTTTAGGCTGAATGCTTTAGTAGAGGCCATCTAAGGGAAGTAGACTCTGATTCAGATGCTTCAAAAGCATTTCTAGTGTGCAGGAGGATTACAAAGGAGAATAGTCACACTGGAAGTGATTTTACTACTTGGCCTAGAGAGGTGCCGCAGGAAGACTCATCCTCCTAAGGTATAGATTTGGAAGGCTGTCTAGCAGTCACAACCTAGAACAAACAGGAGTCCTATGGTGACCTCTCCTTTCTGCCTTCTGATCCCTTGCCAAGGTTCTCATTGGAAAATTTAAGAAGGCCAGACCTTCTATGTGTGAGGTGTTTATAGACACCAACTTTAATAGAACAGAGGAGCTGAGAAGAACCAAAATGAAGATCTTAGGATGGGCTCAATGAAGATAACAGTAACTGTGTAGAAAAACATAGTTGAGTAGAAAGAAGATTCTTAGGCAAATGGGAGAGTAAATGAGCAAGAGAAATACAAGCAAAGACTGTGGCAATGTCTCAGCACTTTCCTCCTTCTCTTGGATAAATATATTTAAGTGCTTACTGTATCCATTGTACAGTTTGACTTGATTGAAGACCTGGGATTGGACAGACAGAAAGGACAAAGGTCTTAATATGACACACGGGTAACCAAGAAATAGATAAAGAAAACCGGGCCTTAGACAGTGATAACTTCTGTGTATGGATAAAGTATCTGGGTTAAGATTTTGACTACATTAAAGAGGATGTCTTTTCAAAAATTATATTTGATCTTGTTTGTGAATGACATAAAGAAAGCAGCCATGTGATGATCTGGGGAAGAATATTCCTGATTCCTGACTGTGGTCTGGGAAAGAATTACTTTTTTTTTAAATAAGTTTTTTATTGTGAAAATATTGTACAGAGGGGTTACAGTTACATGAGCAAGGTAATGAGTACATTTCTTATCAAGCATTGTTGCCTTGTCCTTTGTTTTTCCCCTACCATCCCTTCCCTCCCTTCCTCAACTACACGCCCCCACCTATCGCCCCCTCCCGACCCTGTAAAATTGTAAAGTTCGTTTTATGACATAGCGTCTAGTACATCTCATTGTTGCAATGGGTCAATCTGTATCCATATTTAAATATTTTGTTTTTCCCTTCCCCTCCCCAAATTATACCAACATCAAATAGAGTGAAAACAAGGGTTATACTGTGAGGGAGGGACATACAAAGCGACCAAAAAAATCACATGGTACCTTATAAATACGTTAGAAACAACAGCAAGGAAGAAAAAAAAACCACTATGTCCCTATCTTAGGGTTCTGTTTGCTTAACATCATCTTATCTGAGCTTTTCTGCTTGTCCCAGATATATACTAGTTATTGCAAATAAGGAAACCATGGGACCTATGTTTCTTTGGGCCTAGCTTACTTCACTTAATATAATTTTTTCTAAGTTAGGAAAGAATAGTTTTAATGCTTAAATACAAAGGCCCTGAAACAAGAGACATTTGATGCTTTGGTGGGAAAGAAATAAGCACTGCACAACAAGGTGGTACTGAGCTAGATGTGTCTTGAAAGATGAGATTGGAGAGGTAGGCTGGCATGTCAGGTGAAGGGGTTTTCATATATATTTCTATTTCATATATGAAAAGCTTTTTCTTCAGGATTTGTTTTTGAACTCAGAGCCCTCAGCATGCTAGGCAAATGTTTTACCACTTGAGCTACTTTTTAGTCCTTTTGCTTTTAGTGTTTGTTTGAGACAGGGTTTTGAATTTGTGTGGAGCCAGGCCTTTGACCTCTACACGCTTATCATCCCTTCCTGAGTAGTTATAAGTACAGTGGTGTGTGCCACTCTACTGGACCTATGGAAGGTCTTAGAAGAGAAGTAATATGAAAATTTGTAAGTGACTGAAAGGGTAGAGCCCTTTGCCTAGCAATCATGAAGCCCTGAGTTCAACCTCTAGCACAGAAAAAAAGGAAAAAGCCCAACCCTAAAGCATATGATGTGATTAACTTTTTGAACATATAGTGGAAAGTATGTGCAACATAGCCTAAATTAAGGCAGGAGTAGAAACAAGAAGAGAAAGGCTATTGTAGGAATCCAAATAAGAAAGGCTTGGGTAAGACTGCTGACAACTAAGATCTTAATATTGTTAAATTTCACACACACACACACACACACACACACACACACACACACACACACACACACACACACATTTACACACATTTTTGTCTGACTGGGATTTGAACTGAGGGAATCTTCTATCTGGACCCTGTTTATTGGTAGAGTTTGGATGTCACTTTTTTTTTTTGGCTGGGTTGATATTGAATGGTAATCCCTCTGATCTCTACATTTCAAGTAGCTGATGTTATAACAATGAGACATTGTTCCCAGCCATGGCATATGTTTTTCAATCAAGTTAATAAAATTTCTTAGCTACACTTCTCTCTTCCTCTGTCTACTAGTTTTGAATCTTAGCATGATTTTGGTTAATTTCCTGATAAATAAAACAATAAAAACAGTGGTATGAAGGTTGTTGTAGGATGGAGCGTGGGAGACATCCTGAGAATATGTACCGTGTACTAGTTGTACTGCCATATGTACGCTAGAAATGGAGAAGTGGTAGATAAAGTTTGAGCTGAATTTTGGAAGATGTGTAGGTGTTTGCTAGGCACACAGAAATGGGCAGACCTGGCTTCACAGTAGAGGAGTGGTATTGAAGAGAATCAGTATATTTTTGAGGAACTGTCAGATATGCAATTTGTGTGGTTAGATGTTGGAAGAGTGGGTGGCTGAGTGGGTAGAAGGAAAAGAGAAAATTGACGAGGAAGGGAGCTGAGAAAGTTAGCCTAAGCCTGGGACAATGGATGTGTTCTGTGCTCTGGTAAGGAATTTGGATTCATCCCTCAGGTAAATGAGATTCTAACAGATTAAATAGGTAGCGAAGCTTATAATCAGGCTTAGTTATTTTAGAAGTCACCATGAAGTTGCATATAAAGTGGGTTTGAAAGGAACCAAGTGAGGGGAGAGCTAGGGGTTTAAAAAAAAAGATTAACTCAACCAGGCGTTGGTGGCTCACACATGTAGTCCTAGCTATTCAGGAGACTGAGGTCTACTGATCACGGTTCAAAGCCAGCACAGACTATTATCTTCGATAAAACACTCAGAAAACCAGAAGTGCTGTTGTGGCTCAAGTGGTAGGATTCTTGGCTTGAGCTGAAGAGCTGAGGGACAGTGTTCTGGCCCATAGTTAATCCCCACAACAGACCAAAAGAACAAGTTTAACGCGATCAGTTTCAAGAGCAATTTTTTTAACATAGTTAATAACGCACTGTAACAACTCATCAAAGATTCCTTTACTATCATGTCTCTCTCACACTTTGAATCAAAATGGTTTGCCTTGTTTCCATGTGATATTATTGTATAGAAGAATGCCTGATTTCTTTTATAATTTTTGGAAAAGTTGTGAAGCTGAATAGGTTTGGGATGTGTTATGCAGGTGGCAATTGCAGTCCCTTTGGCTTTCTGTGATGGAGGTAGGAAACCACACAAAGTCTGGGACCCCTGATGTTGAAGAGTGTGGAACCACTATATCTACAACTTTAGTTACTTCTCAGAATCAATGTGTTTAGATAGTCCAGCATTCCAACTCCATTTATGGCTGGCAGAGTTTAGAGATGAGTTAAAAGAACAACATGCAAAGGAACATATATTACTTAATGATTCCATTACTGAAGAAGAGAGAGAGAGAGAGAGAGAGAGAGAGAGAAAGAGAGAGAGAGAGAGAGAGAGAGAGAGAGAGAGAGAGAGAGAGAGAGAGAGAGAGAGAGATGCAGAGACAGAGGCAGAGCCAGAGGCAGAGGCAGAGGCAGAGCCAGAGCCAGAGAAACAGAGAGAAAATGGACACAAGGTCAATGTAACCAAATCATAATAATGTCAATGTCATTGTGACTACTTTTACATTTGTACAGCTTTTTCTCTTTTAATATTTTTATTGTAAAGATACTGTATAGAGGGGTTACAGTGACATGAGTAAGGTAATGAGTCCGTTGCCTATTGAGCATTGTTACCCCCTCCTTAGTATTTCCCTACCATCCCTTTCCTCCCCATCTCTCCAACTCCTCCCTGCACCCCCCAAGTTGTAAAGTTCATTGTCAACATAGTATCTTGCACATATCATTGTTACAATAGGTCATCCTATATCCTTATTTCAGCATTTTGTTATTTCCCTTCCCCTCCCCAAATTAGAAAAATGTATATGCAAGATGCAAGACACCGGAATCAAATACAGTGACAACAGAGGTTGTACCATGGGGAAAGAACATACAAAGAAACAAAAAAATGTGATATATACATATATATATATGTGTGTGTGTGTACATATACATATATATGTGATATATATGTGATACACACAAATACACATATATAAATATGTATGGAATTCTATGCTTCCATCAGAAAAAAATGACACTGCTCTGTTTGTTAGGAAATGGAAAGACTTGGAAAAAATATATTAAGTGAAGTAATCCAGGCCCAAAGAAACAGGTCCCATGGTTTCCTTTATCTTCAATAACTGGTATATTTCTAGGACATTTGTACAATATTTTCTACTTAGCATGTTACCTTTACAAATATTCAGTAAACCCCATATTAGATAAAACATCCACCAAAGAGTCATTTGCACTCACCAGGTTTTCCACAGGTCTGTGAATATCACATGGCAGGTCAGGATCAATATCAACAAAGTTAACCTAGAACCCAGACAATTTCTGAGCACTGAAAAACCATAAGATGTACGTATTTCATATTCTGGGCAAGGCTTCTACCCAAAAGTAAAATGTGGCAAGAGATCTGAGTACCTGCTCCATTTTATGTTCTCTGGGAATAACTTCAGGAAAGGAAAGTAAAATTTCTGATGGGATTCTGAGCTTTACTATCTGATGGACCTAGACTTAGATGTAGATAACTCACAAGTTAGCTGTAGCTGCCATATTGGTAATGGATGTCAAAAATAGATGAGTTCTACTGTGGAAAGGTCCAATCTTGGGTCTAGGAGACAGATCCTCAGCACACTTGAGAGATACAGAAAAATAAGTTGAATATAATTTGTCCACAGGAGGAAAAGGACAGTGAATTCAGTAAAACCATCTTGAATTTTTCCTCCTATATAAACATTTAGTTCTTTTTCCATCCCCAGCATGAATGGCAACGCTTCTCATAAAATCCATTGATCCTAGCAGAAACAATACTTTCTTCTTTTGTAGCAATCCTATAGTGTCATATCACCAGAAAGAGGCATGTGAATGCTCAGATATTTTTTTACTTTGTGATCATATACAAGATTATTTGTATGTGACTTACCAACTTTTGCTGATCTCTGTTGCTATTTTAGTTTGGTTTCTTTAAAATTGCCCTTCGCCTAGTTATCATATTCACACAGTTTACTGAAGATTTTTAATTTCAATTTGCATTCTCTGGTCCGATTTGAGAGGGTTGTCTGCTGACTGTGATTAGTATGGGAAAGAAGCAGCTGTGAGGAGGGAAGTGCTGGCAATGAGAATTTTTACTTAAATTTTTTTTGCTGTTGGTAGAAATTGTCCAAATAACAGGTGTCTATTATCATGAATGTGGGAACATGTTATTTTTATAACTGTGAGGACCAGATCCAGCCTGTAGGTACTCATCTGAACTCAGTAACGTCACTATCTTCAGGATGTAG
Organism: Dipodomys spectabilis; assembly: GCF_019054845.1. Lineage (NCBI taxonomy): Eukaryota > Metazoa > Chordata > Mammalia > Rodentia > Heteromyidae > Dipodomys > Dipodomys spectabilis. The sequence goes on along the minus strand of NW_024870720.1, from coordinate 19,825,948 downwards.
AAGAGTCAATTTCTTTTATAAGATGCTGTGTTCTGCCCTTAAATGGATTCCATCTGTAAAAAATCCACACCTTGAATATTTTTTTAAAATAATCTTCACCCTGAATGTTTAAGCCTGAACTCACTGTTGCCTTTGATAGAATGCAGAATTCTCCATCAAAACAAAATCAGTTGACTGGCATTGAACATGGACTACCATGGGTAACATGGAATCAGCCACTTGGTAAACACTCTCCATCAAAACAAAATCAGTTGATTGGCATTTAACATGGACTACTATAGGTCACATGGGATCAGCCATTTGGTAAATACAAGAATAGGATGTCATCATCATTCTATCATGCAGCCCTGAAAAGCTTCAGTACTGTGTAGTAACTCTTTTTACACATGAAAAATACATTAGAAACATTTATGCTAATGGTAGTAGATAATTAGCAACATGCCAGATACTAAGGCCCTTTCTAATTAATGATTTTTAATATAAAGTGCCTATATGGAATCTGAGTTCATGACTACACAAAAAAGCACAGAGCTATGGTCCATGCATGATAGCTCTGTACACTCAGAGTTCAGATGGCATAGAAATTGTTCTCCTTCCAGTCATTTGGGTCATGGGAGCCCACTTGCTGTGAGTATATCGCCTTTTAATTTAGCAGTGAAGCTTCTCCACCTAAAACAGTATGAGCCAAGCAAAGTATGACTATAAGAAAAACACAATGTGCTGATTGCTGGAATCCGTTCAGCATATTCTGCTGAGCCATAATGTAAAAGAAGAAAGGGAATGAGACTACCAGGTGCCATTGGGCAAGTGTAAAGATGGATTTCAAAAGCAGTATCATGAGCGCTAAGTTTGCAGATAGAATCGACAGATGTATAGTTTATAATTTCTCTTAGCGCATTCCAGAATAAATTGTGTGTTTTTTAATCTTGATTTTAAATTGCTTGTTACCAATAGTGCATTTTGTTCGCCTTTATGTAATCACCTTTATTCTTAGCAGTGCCATGCACTATGCTCATGGTAGGCATTCAATAAATGTTTTATTTGATTTGAAAGCGCTATCTCAAAATTAATTCTCTGGTTAATTATGTGTGTTCTATTTTTAGTAGTTATTGAGAGCAAGAACTGCATTTTTGTATTATCTGTCTTATTGAGTACCTATTATGCATAGGTCTTTGAATTGAATGTCTTTGAATTGAACAATATCATATTAAAATTAACAGAGGTTTTATTTCCAATTGGATTACTTTAATAAGTAACTACAATATGAATGTGTTTACTTATTATCTTTTTAATATTTCTTTCTCAAATATATAAACATTACTGCCTTAAATGGGACATGCAGTTAAATTTGAATCTCTCTGTCCTTCCCCTTTAGATCAAATAAAATACAAGTTTTACAGGCACTGCTACTAAGTCACCTGAATTTTTCCTTGGTCTAATCCCAAAACCTACCCAGGACCTTCTCCCTGGTACTGCTTTATAGTCGCCACTTACTTTCCTTTCTAGTCTTGATTAAAAAAAATCAGCACCAGGATGATGGTTCTTAGATCAAAAAATACAAGTGAGGGGTAAGTTCTTTTAAATGTATGCCCTATGCTAAGCAATCAGTCTCCCATGAAGAACTCAGAATCATCTTTGTAAAACAAAAATAAGTAATTTCACTGCTTAGTTCAATACTTTTTTCATAACTCTTTCTGAACTCTTTACTAAGTTCTGAAAACAGTACATTTGTCTTTTGTTATCCTGTTTGTGTTTTTTGTCCCCCTTCTTGGTCACTACTGTATATATAACTTCATAATTGACTTCTTTCTAGTCTCTGGATCATCTAACTGTGTGCTCTTCTCCTTCAAGGCATTGGGATTTCTCTCCCTTATATCTGAAATGCTCTTCCTACATATTGTTTCATACTGGATCCTTGGAAAAATTGAGCTCACAGCTCAAAGGTTGGCCCCAACATGACCCTTTCTTCTTTACATATAAAGTGTCTTCATAATATCCAGTCACTTTCTTTTTTATTATGTGTGTGTGTATGTGTGTGTGTGTGTGTGTGTGTGTGTGTGTGTGTGTGTATCTTTATTGTAAAAGTGATGAGCTGATGAACGGGGGGGGGGGTACAATTATATAAGTAAGGCAATGAGTACATTTCTTTTTAAATACTGTTACCTCTCTCTCATTTTCTCTTGTTTACCCCTCCTTACTCCCCTCCCCCACAAGTTGTATAGTTCATTTCCAGCTGTTTCTGTGATTCCCTTTCCCTTCCACAGATAATAAAAACTTATATACAAGACAAAGAGTACAGAAACTGAAACAGAAAAAAAGAAATAACTACAAACAAGGCATAATAAAAATCTATTGTTTCCAATTTTTGGAGTTCATGTTGATACACTTTATTATATATGGTCCAGTGCAATTAGCAATTGACTATTGAGATTCCCTGTTAAGAATATCATAGACAACCAACGCTGGTGGCTCATGCCTGTAATCCTTCTACTCAGGAGGCTGAGATCTGAGGATTGTGGTTCAATGCCATCCTGGGCAGGAAAGTCTGTAAGACTCTTATCTCCAATAAACAACGCAGAAAACCAGAAGTGGTGCTGTGGCTCAAGTGGTAGAGCACTAGCCTTGGGCTGAGGAGCTGAGGGTCAGTGCCCAGGCCCAGAGTTCAAGCCCAGAACTGATAAAAATAAAAGAATATCAGATGTATTCTAGTTATTAAAAATTAGGGAAACCATGCAACCATCTTTTCTGTGCCCCATTTGTAAGGAAATTGAAAGACCTAGAAAAATAATTATATGAAGCAAAGGAAGCCAGACTCAAAAAAAGTAAGTTGCATGGTATCCAATTGCTTTTTTCTCACTGCATTCTGTTTTCTTTGAAGCAACCATCATCATCTGATATCTGTTTGATGTCTTTTCTCTTCAACAATAATTTACATTTCATGGAAGCAAAGACTGTTGTTCTACATTGGCATACAGGAAACACTGAAACAAATTTGTTGAGTGATGGCTGAATGAATAAGTATGCTTATACAGAGGGCAGATTTCAATTCTAAAAGATAAGAAAATGGAAGGAAATCACTCAATTTATCATGATCTGCCTTAGAATCTGCTGAGAAGATCATGGATTTAAGAAGACTCTCTCCACATTCTGATGTCTAGAGAATTGTCCAGTGGAACATCTGTTCCAGAATTGTTCTGAAGACTTTCATGCATTCTGAGATGTACAAGAAAATTTTGAGAAGCTAGACTTTGAAGAAAATATATATTGTCTTGTTAACTAGTCTAGTAAAAAGGTGTCTGTGAGGGCAAAAGTCTCTAATTTGGTTCATTGTTTTACAATATTTTAGTGAATAACTTGAGTTTCAAGTTGGAAAACATGAATATATTTGTGAAACCGAATATAAGACTATTAGATGGTATAGTATCTACAGATTACAAACCATATTTCAGTTGTTATTAACTTATAGAACTGGCAAGAAACAAATATTGAAAAAGTATAGCGGAAGTAGGAAAAAGTATAGAGAAACCTGCTTTTGGATGAAATGAACTGTGTTTTCTTATACATTAATTTCCTAAGCCCACTCTAAAATATCTCTTGCCAGATTTACATAAGCATAGTGTTATTTAGGCTTATTTTTTGGATAAGAAGAAAGTAGAAAGCCTTTCTTACTGCATCTCTTTATCCCAATATATCTCTGTATATCATGGGATACACTTGAAATTGCACAATGGAAGTTATTCCATTGGTCTTACACCTCATTATTCTGAGCCATCCTTCATAAACACACAATGGTTTACTTCTTCTGAAGCAGCATCATGATCCAGACCTCTCATTTTTAGCATGGTGGCATGAGAGGATGGTGTTAGATTTTTAGAGGACAGTGGGAGGGTTGTGGGCCGACCACAGGTGGCAGAGCTGAGTGCTTAGAGCCTGGAGGTGTGGGTATCAGTGAGGATAGCAGGGTATGCGAAGCTTGGTCTGCAGCTGCTGAGGTCTAACTCACTTGCTTTGTCATTATGCTTTAGGCTGGTCCTGGCATCACACCCTTTTTGGTGCTCAGTAGACATCTGTAAAGACTGATTAATGCTGCGTACCTTCTGGCTTTTACATTTTTATGATCCTGCTCATGTGTCCCACTATCGTGTTCCCTCACTTAACTAAAGTCCCACACTGGTGACTCATTGTCATCTTATCTAGCATGATTCCTGATCCTTTTCTCCCATATTTGTACTCGTACATCTGGTCCTTTCCTACCTTGTAATTGGCAGCCTTTTTATCTGAGACACAGGTTTCCATATATATATATATATATATATATATATATATATATATATATATAATATTCAAAAGACTTGAATATATGATTGTGTCAATGTAAGCTCTGCATATAATAAATTGAACTGCCAACTGGAATGAAACATACATCCAGATAAAAACTTAAAAGATCACAGGTTGGAAGTGGACAGGGATATATTCAATCAGCCTTTAAGTACTTGGGATTGGCACCAGGAACAACAAAGATAACAGACAAAAAAAGCAATACATAGATGTAGCAATAAACCCAGTGAGAAGTAGAGACACGGCATGTAAGTTATATGATAAGAGAAACCCAGGCAGGTGGCAGGTGAGGAAACAGGCAAGAGACACCTCCTTCCACCTCTCCTTCACCCATCTCCCATTTAAATCAAAGATCAAAGGGAAGAGAGATTAAAAAGCCTCCTGTTTTTTTAAAAAATAGTGAACTCGATATGCAAAAGGAAACTCCTCCTTGGCTTCATTAACTTTCACTGTTTTCCTGACTCCATGCCCATTATTTCTGCCAAAGTGATCCTCCTCACCACATCTCTGTGTTTCTCCTGCTTAAGAAGCACACCCACAGTTTCACACACACGAAACTGACTGGAAGAAACTCCTTTTCATATTCTTTATAAATCCGCTGACTGTTACTTGTCTTACTAGCAAATTTTCTCAACTTTCTCCCAGACGATGAACTCCATAATGGAGAAACATCTTAACATTCACTTAAATATCATCAATAAGCTTGTGCCTGCCTGTCAATAGTAGAAGAAGCATGAATATGCCCTTTGCTACTTTCTAGCATTTGCTCATCCAGTTGTCCCTGAAATGAGCTCTCCATTTCCTGTAAAGACTCTGATGCTGTCTCTAGATCCATTTCATTTAGTTTTTTACAATTCCACTAAAATGAACATATCCATTTCTTTTAATCATTTCTATATCAGTTGAAAATATTTTCAGTTTCTCTCTCCATGTTGTATTTTATTTTACATGTACTTGCATTATAGATTACCTGGATATCTTCATAGAAGACTAAAATTTTGATAGTCAGACTTGTTTTCTTAACATTTAATATAATTATCTGCAGATAAACTTATATACAAGACAAAGGGCACAGAAATCAAAACCAGTGGCAAAAGACAAAAAGGAAAACAAAACTCACAAACAGCACAATAAATAAACCTCATTTCCATTTCTGTTTCTGTGCCTGTACACAGTGGGACAGTGGGTGAACTAATTCAGCAGTGACATTCACTAGATACTCTGTTGGGAATGAACTATACACCTTGTGAGGGGAGGGAGTTGGGAAGGAAAAATTGGGAGAAAATGAGGGAAGGGGTGACACTGTTCAAAAATAAATCTACTCATTACTTATGACTGTAACCCCTTTGCTCATTGCCTTTACAATATATATATATTTTCTTGTTGGTCATAGGTCTTGAACTCTGGGCCTGGGCACTGTCCCTGAACTCTTCAGCTTAATACTAGCTACCACTTGAGCCACAGTGCCATTCGCAGTTTTCTGGTGGTTATTTGGAGAAAAGAGTCTCACAGATTTTCCTGCCTGGGCTGGCTTTGAACTGAGATCTTCAGATCTCAGCTTCCTGAGTAGCTAGGATTATAGGTGTGAGCCACTGGTGCCTGGCTAAAATAAATAAATAAATCAAAATCTGTAGAAACAAACTTTTTCAAGATTCGGAGTTGTAATAATGACGTAAACAGTTAGTCAATAACGAAATAGGAATGAGTTTTAACCAAAGTTACTATGTTCTGAAGCTGCTCTGGGTTTAAAAAAGTTATTTGTGTATCTGTCATCTAGAAATTTGTTTCTAAAGAGATAAGTAGGCTTCTGAGAACCTGCTATTTATTTGTACAGAATCAGGAATTTCAGAAGATTCATACCTTCTGAAAAAGAAGACTGTGTGATTCATTTCTTAACTGTCTACCTAGGGTAAAGTATTGTTTCTATTAAATATAAAGCAATATGAAAAGACCATTCTTGAATTCCTAAAATGAGGTACTAGAGAAATGTTGCTCAGTTGTTCAGCTTTTCATACTATTTGTAACATTTTTAAACAATGGGTGATTTGGTAAAGATATCAAGAAATTCAAATGTTTAACTGTGGCACCAACATGAATATTGTATAAAAGATGCTAATACCAGCAGGGCACGAATGGCTCACATCTATAATCCTAGCTACTCAGGAGGCTGAGATCTGAGGATCACAATTTGAAGCCAGCCAAGGCAGGAAAGTGCTTGAGACTCTAAATAGGGACAGTGCCCAGGCCCTGAGTTCAAGCCCCATAACTGACAAAAAAGATGCTACTACCTTGCAGAAAGAGAGAGAGAGAGACAGAGAGACAGAGACAGAGAGACAGACAGAGAGACAGAGACAGAGATGGAGAGACATAGAGAGAGACACAGAGAGAAAGATACTCTGGAAAACTATTGGAATTTTTTGTTAAATATTGAACCCATTTCTGCTGCTACCACCATCATGTCCAGACACAACAGCCCTCCTCCTTAGAGTGTTTTTTTTTTTTTTATTGTGAAAATACTGTACAGATGGGTTACAATTACATGGGCAAGATAATGAGTGCATTTCTTATCAAGCATTGTTGCCTCCTCCTTTGTTTCCCCTTACCATCCCTTCCCATCTCCCACACCACCCCCTGTTCCAACCTCATTCTTCAAGGAAATAGAAGAGGCAATCCAAAAATTCATATGGAGCAATATAAGACCCCAACTAGCAAAAACGATCCTTAACAGAAAAAACAGTGCTAGAGGAATATTAATACCAAATTTCAAACTCTACTACAAAGCCATAGTAATCAAAACAGCTTGGTACTCGCAAAAGAACAGAACAATGGATTAGAATTGGGTGTGTTTTTGTTTGCTTCCACATTAGTGTTTGTCCAAGCCATTGTTTCACACTGATTCTGATTCTTGGTCTTTGACACATCTGAGAGGTTAGCAGGACTAGCACAGAGGTAAGATTTTTTTTTTTTGGGTCCAGTCATGGGTCCTGAACTCTGGGCCTGGGCGCTGTCCCTCAGCTCTTCAGCTCAAGGCTAGCGCTCTACCACTTGAGCCACAGCGCCACTTCTGGCTTTTTTCTTTTTGCTTATGTAGTGCTGAGGAATTGAACCCAGGGCCTCAGGTATGCAAGGCAAGCGCTCTACCACTGAGCCACCTTCCCAGACCCAGAGGTGAGATTTTAATAGAACAGAATTGAAAAAAGACAGGGGAAGACAACTAGAATCTGTGGAGGTTTGCCAGTACACACATATGCATGTGCACACATGCACACACATCTATACTTTCCCTTACACTCCATGGTGGTTATGGACATTTCAATATTGTGTATACTCCACCCCCTATAGTCTTTTTTTGTTTTTCAGGCAAAGAATGAGAATGTATCCTGGATGTCTATAATACAGGATGTCCTAATGCATCCTGTGGGAGACAAAAATATGGGAAAACATTAATCATTTGAATAATAAAGCACAAAAGAGACTCCTAACAAAATAAGCGTGTTGGCCTGGGAAGTTGGCTCAGTGGTAGTGTTTGCATCACATGCATGAGGCCCTGGGTTCGATTCCTCAGCAGCACATAAGCTGAAAAAAGCTGGAAGTGGCGCTGTGGCTCAAGTGCTAGAGCTCTAGCCTTGAGCTGAATTGCTGAGGGACAGCGCCCAGGCCCAGAGTTCAGCCTCTATTTCTGACATAAAAAATGTGTTTATTACAATCAAATAAACAAATTTAAGAACATTAACTATGTAGGAACTCCAAGTACTGAATTTGGAATATAAATGAGAAAGACTCCTTAAAAGAAAAATCTCAGGAATATGTGAAAAGCAAAACCAAAAAAGAAAATTGTCAAGGGTGTTTTCTTTTCAAAATCCTTAATTCGGACAGCCATCTTTCATACCTCTTATGAACATAAGTTTTTTTATTTTTGAGACTCTTCCTTCCCTTCTTGGAAAAGAAAACTTTCTAAAGGATTTTTTTCTACCTAATATGTTTTCAAAAAGTAGCAACTACTTGTCTCTACTTTTATAATTATCCCCAATTAATGATCTTATATGAAGTCTCTGAGTAAATTTCAGCCAAAAGATGATTATAGTATAATTCTCCCCCACATGCTCATCCAGCACTTAGATGAGTAGCCATGACTCTATTAGTGAAAAAATGGGAGGTTTTTGTAGTCTTTAGGAATTAGTGGAAGTTCATTTTAGGACTAGGCTTCATGACTTACTGGGTGTAAGCTTCAAGCCACAGATTGCTCATGATTGAGTTACTCATCATTTACCATTTGCTTCTTGCTGTTTCTTTTCTGAGTTTCTTTTCAAGAAAGATTAAGTGTTAGAAAGATTAAGTGATTTGCTCAAGGTTACACAGCTGATTTGTTTTCAGAGCCACGTCTGCGATCTCTGTCTATTGACTCTTGATCTTGGATGCTTTGGAGTACATGATTTTGTTTCCTACTTTGTCAAAGAGGATATACTATATTCTCTAGTGAAAGATCCTAAATATGAAACATTTCCCCAGAGAAATTTCAGGTTCTTCAAACTTCGCCAATAAAATCTTAAGCTCTTTCTCTTCTGTTTGCCAATATTTGTTTTCTTGGCAAGAGTACTGTTTTCATAAAAAATGACTGAGAATTTGGTTCTGTTTGAACTATGTAAATGATATCTAAGTTGTTACACTTGCAGCTTACAAAAAAGCACAGAAAGGCTTATGGTATTTAAGATGCTAGGGCAAAGTAAGCAAACATAGTGAACAGCAAGATAGGTTACACTGAGTAGGGCTATTAATAATCCATAGTTGAGGGGAAACTCCCCAAAACCAGAACCACAGAAATCCACTGTTGAACATGATACTTGTGGATAGCAAACCAGAGAGAATGACTTAGGAGCTTGCATTTCATTTTTTAGTATTATAAATAATCTATAAGTAGTTGTACTACTTACAACATGCCAGTTTATAAGTATAACACATCTTGATTAATTTCACCCCTTCTATCATTCCCTCCTGTATTTCCTAACACCCATTCACTCAAGTTACCGCTTCATTCTGAATATATATATGATTCTATTTGCCTGCTCTTCTCTCTATTTATGTGCCCTCTTCCTTTACTTCCCTCTCCTCTGGTCTTGGGTATCTGCAATTAGGAATTCATCTGTCCTCTTTGTGGCTGGCTATGCATGACTCAGAGGTGGAATTCAATAGAAGCGACACCAATGTCAGCCTTAGTTTCAAGTCTTTGCAAGCACTGTAATGAGGAGAGCAGTAGGCCTTCTCATGATGCCATAAGGAAGCCTGGCTTCCCAGATTCCTGTTACAGATTTGCTGTAGTCAGCCTTTGGCAAAGGGGAGGGTCATTTCCACATTGTATTTGGAGTGATTGGCTTAAGAAATCAGTTCTCACCAGAGTCCATGGGGCTGTTTGAAGCCTACATGCAGGTGAGTGGGAAATTTGATCGTTACCTCTCATGTAAGTAAATAAAACAGATAATGATATCTAAAATTACTCAGCTAGGTGTCATGGAAATATAGCCTTGTCAAAGTCAGCAAAAATTCCAGAGTCTAATGGCAGCCTCCAACTTTAGTGTTTATAATGACTGAGTGGAGTTTGTCTTAGTTTATTTGTTTGGGATATAAGCTTTCTAAGATTAAATAGAAATTATACTTTTATGAAGAGGTTATTTGATGATTTTTTTCTTTTTTGGTTGATCATGAGACTTGAACTCCAGGCTTGAGCGCTGTCCCTCAGCTCTTCAGCTCAAGGAGAACCCTCTACCACTTGAGCCACAGCACCACTTCCAATTTTCTGGTGGCTATTTGGAGTCTCACAGAGTTTCCTGCCCAGGCTGGCTTTGCACTATGATCCTCAGATCTCAGCTTCCTGAGTAGCTAGGATTACAGGAATGAGCCACCAGCAACCGGCTGATAAATTTTTACTATAATTTACAATGAGTTCAAATCTTGGTAAAGGCAAAAATATCTTTAATAAAGATGTCACTGAATGTTATTGGTAATAATGATTTGGAGACAAAAAGTAACAATGGAATTGACAATATTTTATGATATCACATTTGTATATAATTATGTGTTGAATCTTGTCTCTTAGGTTATGTGATTCTATGGGTTATGTGAGGCTTAGGTTATAAAGGCTAGGAGTGTACAAATTTTGGTAGAAAATATTAGAACAATTGAAGAAGTTAGACACTCTTAAAATTAGCACTTGTCTAGCAAACATGAGCCCCTGAGCTCCGAACCCAGTACCACCAAATAAAAACTAACAGCTATCTTATCTGTAAAAGGATTATTTCTATAGAGTTCATTCCAATCTTCTGGAGCATACACTTGAAGAGTCAAAAAGTAACTGTCTATTTGAGAATGTCCCATTCTACTTTGAACCACAATTTAATTAATTTTAGTGTGTTCATGGTTGGAAGTATAAGTATCTCATTTGTGTCACAACAGTTAGCCAAGTGAATCAGTGGTTGGTTGTGATGCCACCAAGTTCTTGGTTCCACTGTCCCATTTAGTCATTTTTATGATTTATGTGGTTACATTAGACTAACAGTATTTGACATCAGCTTGTATGCTAGCTGGAATAATAGACTGATTGTGCCACAATTCATATATTTCTTATGTAAAGCCAGACTTTAAGGGTTACATTGAGAGGAGGGGTTAAAATTCCAGGCGAAGGTAAAAACAAAGGAGTCATGAAAAATTCTCAATTACCATTGTTAATATTAGAGTGCCTACAATACAAATGTTATGAAAGTGAATGAACTTCTGAGATTTGGAACAATACAAATTTTTTGTCTTTCACTATAGGATTATAAAAAATCTGTCAAAATAAAGTCATCATCAGAAAGAAATTATTGCTTGAATCACTATCTTACCATTATTATTGCTTTCCTTTATTTCGCGGCAAAGCTGCAGAAAAACAACCCATGATGGAATGGTAGAGCAGCGAATTAATTACCTGATGTCAATACATAAAGGTGACATAAGAGACTCATTGAAAGCTGCCAAATAATATACTGGTAATGGGGATACTGGAAGAGGGAGCAATAGAGGTAGTTAACCTGGTGTAAATATAATACATAACTGTGAAATAACATGCTGAAGACCTTCTGTAAAATTAATGGATGTAAAAGAAAGTGAATAGGTTCTTTGGGGGGCACAGTGTCAATAGGAAGGAGAGGGGAAGTAGGGTGAGTATGGTCAAAGTACTTTATTGTGTGTGTGAAAATAGAACAATGAAACCTGTTGTTAGTGTTTAAGAAAGGAGTAGGGAGAATAAAAGAAGAGTGAATACTGGGGTGGATTTAATCAGAACACATTGTATGGAAATATAATGAAAACCTTGTCCTACTCAAATATGCTAATAAAGACATAAAGAATAGAAATTAAAATCCTGCTGCATGGAAAGCAACAAAGAAATGCACAACAGAACATACAGACAAAATTTTATTTAGAGGAATAACAGTTTGATTCATTAAGCTGTAAGTTATTTACTTAATTAAAAATAATACTTAAATTCTGATGGATAGCTCAGGCTGATTTTATATTCAACTATATATTTATTCTATATGATGCATGACTATAAAAGTGAAATGTAGTTTTAATTATAAAGGATAAGGTAAAATTTTGCCTGTACATTGAGCTTCTTACCCCCCCCCCCCCCTGGTAGAAATCCTCAGGCATTTTAGAAGAGACGGAAATAGAAAATTTAAAAAAAATACTGTTTTCCAATAAGTTTTATCATCTTTGAGAAATTACAAAATTTTCCAATAAGTTTTATCATCTTTGAGAAGTTACAAAATTCACAACCTCTTAGCGTTAGAAAATTTGGTGACAAAATATTATTATGAGATCAGAGAAATATATTTTTAAAATGCTCAACTTATTATTATTATTGTAGTCTTACTTCCACTCATATATAAAGGAACAGAAAGTTCCATGGATAAAGGAATAAAAAGTTATAACCAAAAAACTGATAAGGATAAATGGTTTTGCATTGAGATTTTCTTCAAAAGAGCAAATAAACCTGCTACTTTACAATCTGTTTCTTTTATCATTTTTAGTGACTATATGGCTTTTATAATTGCCAAATGTGTTGATTGTTTTATTATTCTTTCTTCTAAGAAAGTTGACTGATTTTCCTATGGTATAAAAACAAGGTAAAAGCTTTGTTCTTTGTTTTAAGTGGTAGCTCCTGTTTTTATCCAGGGGATATCAAATTATGCTATATATGAAAATAGTTTTGTGGGCAAATCCATTTGAGAAACAATCAATGTAATAGAGTTGGCAAGGTTTAGTATTTGAATTTCTTGGAGCCTTCCTATACTAATGTGAACTAAGAATCCAGGAGACTCTCACTGTCTCTTAATATCTCAACACTTGTTATTTCCATTCTTGACTACCATAAATTATCTAATGGTTGTTATATTCTGCTCAGCAAGACGTTTTAGTAAATACTGAATAGATTTAGAAGGTAAAGGAACTTGAGTGTACTTTCTTCTATTTTTAATGAGAATGACTCACATTTAATTAAAGTTTGTGTTGTAATGTTCATGTCAGACAAATGTTAAATGCTGGGACATGAGTTTTCTAATGCTGCCATAACAAATCACAACAAAATTAGTGGCTGAAAACAACAAACAGTTTTTATCGTACAGTTCTGTAGTATAGAAATCTGACTCAGTTCCAAACACATAAAAGGATTCATTCACTCATGGTTTCATCTCTTAATGTACTATGAAGGTGCCATAGACACTTTATGAGGTGGGATCTGGTTAAAGGAAGTTGGTCACTAGATGTGTGCCTTTGAGAGGTATATTTAATCTCTAGTTCCTTCCTTTGTCTTTGCTTCCTGGACAGTATGAGGTGAACAGCACTGTTCTACTCTATATGATAATTTGATAAACTGCCTTGCTACAGACCATAAAGTAACTGGGCCACATGACCATGGAAGGAAACCTCAGAAACCAAGAACCAAGAATCATTCCTTTGTAAAGTAATTATCTCAGGTAGTTTTGTCACAGAAAACTGGCTGAAACTTGTCAATAATTTGTTTGTATGTTTTATTTAATGTAGGTGATTACTTCAGCCACAGAGCTGTTAGACTAAATCCCACATTCCTCTTAGGGTCCATATGAGCTTGCTTTATCTTTCTTTGCACACTGAATTTTAAGTTAAACCTAGTGAAACTTTTTATAAAGTGAACTCTATTTTTGCCAAAGGATTATTTTTTTATGATATTTTATTACCACATGTTAATTGTATACAGAAGTTGCATTGTGATATTTTCATGCATGCAAATAATGAACTTTGATCAAATTCACCCTTTATTACTCTTTCTAATCCTCCCTTCTGCTCTTCATAAACAATTTTAGTAGGTTTCATTATTTTACTTTATGCATATATGTACATATATGTGCATTTTCATTCTTCCTTAACCCTTTCATTCCCTCTTTCCTCTCCTTCAGTTTCCTGTCTCTGAATAGGCACTCCAAACACCCAGAAGCTTCTAGTCACATCTAGTTTTCATTTTCTCTGTGAAATACTGAATGAATATGTCAACTTCTCTGTCTTGAGATAGAGCTTCCAAAACTCCCAGAAGATCATCCCCTAGACTAAAAACATCATTCTAGACTTAGAAATAAATTTAGGCATCTTCTCTTGACTCTATACCTTGGGCACATATATTAAAATGGGTGTTACTTTTAGTGGGTGATACACACTTTCACAGATTATATCGCAGAAAGGGTTACTTCTACATCCCATTAGGCTCAAGAAGTACTTTTATTTCCAGGTGTATTAGAAACATTAGATGATTAATTCAATAGCATCTTGTGAATGAAAAAAAGCTGTTTTATTAAGCATCACTATTTTTAGATCTTTGAACTACATTATCTCTCTAGCTTGAACCACTTCTCTCTCTAGGAAAGAAATAACACCTTCTTCCTCTCTTTAGATCAAATCAGAAGATCCATGACTAGTGTGTTTTTTTCTGAATCCTATGTAGTGAGTTACTGATAAGTTAAATAGTAAGAAATATATCAGATGTGGAATTTTAGTATACATAAAATTTGGTATATGAAATCAATATTTTGGTAAGTCTATTAAGCAACTGCTGTTTTAGATATTTTTGTAGAATACCGTAATTCGTTTTGATTCGTCCATACAAGGTTTGGGAGCTCTGTATCTTGGCCATTTACTCAAGATGAGTCTTGTTCAGAGAGAGAAATTCTGGTCATCAAATACAGTGATCTGTCTTAATGGGATCACTTTCTCTTTCAGACTTTTTAATTATTACCACATTCAGTGGGAAACACTTTTACATTCTATACAGAGAAAATAAAAGGAGAAAAGTTCCTTCAGACATCTTGTTTCATTATGAATTGTTTAAAGCTTTGCTCTAAATAAATTTTAAAAATGGTTTCTCATCTGGAAACAGATTGGCATTTGTAAAGTATATTCGGGCTGGAGCAAAAAATGGGTCTCAATGCTATAGTGTTCACCTACCATTTGTGAGGTTCCATCTCCAGCATCCAAAATAAAAGGAGAATTACCTTGGCCCGTTATTATGTCCCCAGGGGAGTCTGCAATGTCTGCCCTATGAACACCATCAAAGACACTCCTGCCTTACCAGATGTTAGAGCTCTGATCTGCTCCAGATTAGGACACCAGATGGGCCTTTCTTTATCTGTAGAAAGGATGAGAGGCATTTAAAATGATAAAAGACCTTATGAAAAAAGAAATCCTAAATATTGGATCCTGCTATCCATCCTTAGAAAGAGGAAAAAAAAGTAACATTTTATAATTTTCTCTAAATTCCAGCGAAATTCTTTGAGTGAATTATCTGGGTTACTAAGATTTTTCCTTTCTAAATTGTAGTTCTTCAAACCATAGTATATATATGAGTCAGTCTATCTATCTATCTATCTATCTATCTATCTATCTATCTATCTATCTATCTATTTTTACTTTCAACCCACGCTATACAAACAAACACATTTCTCAGTTCTTCTCACACCTCATTGAAAATAGGGGAGAGAAAAATAAAGGTGATGTCATTTTGGTGGAAGTAGGCTTTGTTTAAAGGTAGATTCAAATGCATACAAGAAAGCATAAAAACAGTATTGTTTTAAATAATGCACAGTTCTTTCCCTCCTTCTCCCTCTTCCTTCCTGTCTTCCTTCCTTCCTTCCTTTCCTCCTTCCTCTGTCTGTGTCTCTGTCTCTCTGTCTCTCTCTCTCTCCAAATCAGAGACATGATTAACTGAATGAAACTCTGATATGATGACTGCATTTATTAGGACCCTGTTTCCTTCTTAGAGTAGTTCTCAACACATCATTACATGGTCTCTAATATTACTGTGGCTACAGAGAAAATGATGGCTGTTGTAGTTCCTTAAATCACATCTTTAGTGCAGGTTCAGTATAATGCAAAAATAGTGCCTTTCAAAGACTTATTATAAGTCTCACAATACATGCATGTTCAGATTTTAATTGTCAGAAGTAAGTTACATAGAAGCAACTTAACTAGGAAGGCAAGATAATGAGTGTAGTCATTCCTCAGTTTTCTAAGTAAATAATTAATAAAATTAAATTTTGTACCATTGAATAGTATGATAGTCTCAACTTTCCCCTTGGGATTTGAATTGCATATTTGTCCAGAATACCCACTCGATGACTATGCTATACATGCATTTAGGAGCCACTTTGGTTACCAGAATCACTGCCCTAGAATCACACCATGGTTATGTTCAGGAATTCTTGTTCCTTAACAGAGACTTGAAAGCACAGGCAGAATGATGCTCACAGTACAAATACGTTGAAGGTTAGTTGTACCCTGCTTCCTGTAAGTGAAAAGATGAAAATTTCCAATGAGAAAAAAATATTATATGCTGAAGTAGCTAAGACCAATTGTAAGAAAAATCTCTTTGTACAATTGTGAAGTAAAAAGAACCTCATCTTAGATTGGCATCGCATCTTCAACTCTAAAAGTTACATGCATACTGCATTAAAAATGCTTATTTAAGATGGAAAAGCACTACATCAGTTCATGTCTGTGTAGAAAAGTGAAGTCTAGGTAGGGCACTGCATTTTCAAGGTTTCAAGCATACAATGAGGGTTTGGGAATGTGTTCTTCTGGGGGATGAAGGATGGCTACTGTAAGCTTTAAATGATGTACTACATTAGTCAGCCAAATTTTAGACTTCTTTATCTACAAAATTCTAAAATTTCTATTATCTTTTTAAAAATTAAGAAAGCTTGAAAATTACATTGCAATACAAATGTTAAATTGTTGACAAATGAAAGAAATAAGAATTTGAGAAAGTTTGGGTTTATTCACAAATATATTGTTATATAGGTAGAAACCCTGCATTCTGATATTTTAGCACCAAACGTTTCTTTTTGCTTTCATTTTGTTACTGCTGAGTGTCATTTTTATGTACTATTTTGAGGGATAGTGATGTATTACCTGAGACCTCCCTCATATTCCATTTCGCAGATGAAGAAAATGAGAGAGAGAAATGACTCACTCAAAGTTACACAGATACGCTGAGGTAGGTCTATTACACTCTGCCAGCATGCTTGACACATCTATGCCTTGAGGTCTGTAGAAGTACATTTCTTACAAAACTTACTTCAAGAACATCTGTTACCCTTGCAATTAAGCTTAGTAATTATTACTTGATAGTCAGATTTAGAAACTCCAGGAAGAATAGGCAAAGTGCTTGGTCTGAGCTGATAATGTCAATCACAGTTGCAAATAGAACTCAGGTTTCCTAGCTTCAAACAAAATGCTAAAATAGGACCACTTCTCTCATCTATTTGCAAATGGCAATATTCATGACATTCTTCTATAAAAATAACATTCAGATCTTTTTAAATGAACTAACTGCTGAAAAATGAGATGTGAGTCTAAATTATGTAACCTTATTGTTTCCTTTTCAGAGAATTAATTTGTTGGCCAGAAGAATATCATATATTATGAAGTTAAATACTACAGATTTGATAGGAGAAAAACATATTTCTTACTGATACAACAATGCACAATGTGCATTTGAACACGTTTGCAGAAACTTTTGTACCTAGTCTCACCTAAAAATATATTTCTTTTCCAGAGAGTTTTATAGTTATTACCCAAATTACCTTATTGCTTTAATCTTTATTAAACATTGCATATATAAAAAAGAAAAAGCAATAGCAAATGTAACATTTGATAGACAGAAAATCAGTTGTAAGTGTTCGGAGTCTTCTAAATCTCAACCACAATTCAAAACATTTCTGTTCTTTCTGGAGAAAATTAGGAAATGAAAATGTTTACAAAGTACATGGAGCATGTGTTTTACAACCTTCAGATTTTGTTTCCAGGATCTACAGACTCATTGCTGCTGTTTATAATCTACATCTGTTGTAAAAAAATCAAATAAAGATGATGCAAATATATGTCTTACAGAATAGAATAAAAAGAAACCCATAAAATGAAGCTAAGGAGAGTAAGGAATGTATTTGTTTTATAAAGGAAATCAAGCCAGGGCAAGGTTGGTATTTCTTGAAGAGAAACCTTCAATATTCTTAGTGATGGCCTTACAGACACAACCCTGGAAAGATCAGTGCATAAGTTCAACCTTTACCAGGTCTCTGAGCAGGCTTGATAAGGCACATTAGACTCCTAGACTTAGAAAACATTTGATTGTATATAATATATGCCAAAACTTTGTAATTTTTCTTTGGCTTTAGTTAAAGCCATACTTAGCCTGAGGATTGAGATACATCTAGAAATATCAGTGATTAGGCATGGCTTAGAGACATCTATTTGCATGAGAGGCAAAGAAATCTTACAGGAAAAAAAATATATCAGGGATGAGGGATTCCAGCCTCAATTTCAGGAGGAATGAGTCTGAGAGGGATATGAATGGTTTTTTGGTTAATTTCCAGCCTATGTTCCATGCACTCATATCTGATTTTTGACTCAGAAGACCTCTGAGTAAGTAAGTAATGGCTATGAATACCATAGCCATTGCTTATCCTCCTCAAAAAGAATATAATACAAAGAAGAGACATTTTTCTCTCTGTAGTCAAAGACAAACACAGAGCTTTGACTTCTTTCCCCCATATTGGCAGGTAGGAAAGGCAATGCCTGCCAGAGGGATTCATCATTCATTCTTTAATAAGTGGTGTATATTATTCCATGTGTGTGAGGTGACAATATCAGATCTAGACAAAGAGCTAAAAATGACCACAGGAGCATTGAGTTAATTTTGCAAGTGTTGACACATCAAAGGCAGCATTGCTGCTTAGAAGAGCAAGGTGGTAGATACACTCAGTGTACAGCAATGCCCGGCTGAATATCTGGGGCCATGTAGAAGTGAGTATACTGGTGGAAGCATTAACTGGTGGAGAAAGTGGTGGTGGAGGCTGCTACTGCCTCTCTCAAACCCTAGAAGTCATAAAAATAACTGGAATGCGTATTCCAGTTATTGTTTGTGATTCCAGCTCAAAACAATGTTCCTTTATTGTAGAATTGTCTTCATCCAGACCTTCCTTCCTTCTTGGACCAAACTGCCGCAAGTAGAAGAGCAGTGGATGCTCACTCATCAGGGTTAATTATTCCTGACAACTCCTTTCTTTGCTTTCTGGAAACAAATTCTCCAGTAGGGTCCCTTCAACTTCCCTCTCTTTTGTCCTAGAACATTGCGTTATGGGAAAACATCAGCCTACAACTGCCACTGATTATGTTTTGAATCCTGATCTTATTTTACTTACATTTTATGAAGAAATGACCTGAGGCAAAAGCATATACAGATATGAAATTGGTGTCAAATGTTATGACTTGTAGCAAACAATTTGGAAGGAGCAATGTTAAAATGTTAAGAGACTAGAGGTATGAGGACGTGCTTGAACAAATAAGTACCAGATGTGAGGATCATTGAATCATGTAGTAATGTACCCTTGAGACTACCCATTGCAGAAAGGCCTTAAACGATTGAGTGTATAAGACAGCTTGAAGATGAAGATGTCAGCCTGCTTCTTCACCTGGCCATCTTATGTGCTATGGCACATGGCTTAGCCATGGGATCATTATACATAGTGATGGCAGAAAAGGAAGCTTTGCATGGCCCTGATGTCACAGACTCCCTTTTGTCACAGCTGAAAAGGATCTGCTTACAACAGGGAATAACTAATGCTACCAATGTGGCACCATTCTTTGAGACTCATCAGTGATCTCTGTCATGCAGAGCATATTTGACCCTTCAGAATAAAGGAAGGGAGATGTGTTGGACTGGGTTTAATATGTGATCCAGACACGGATCTGCCGTTCTTTCCTGAAGTGCTTTAATTCTCCACATTACTTAAAGGCCACGGAATTTTACCTAACAAAACAAAATTTCACAGGAAACTGCCTTGGGCCAAGAGATCCATTTTGAAGGAAAGAATTACTACAGACTTTCTTTGTGGAAGCGACATCATGTGCTATACCAGCTGGCCTCATCAAATTAGTGTGAGATGAATCTTCAAGTAGGTTGGGTGCTCTTCTAGCATTGTGTTCATCTGAAACTAATAACTAGTGGGGGTAATCATTAGGGAATACGAGGGAATACAAGTGGTCTGCATTTTCTACTGTTGATCCATTTAGGAATCTGTGATTCCTATCCCTGCATTGTTAGACACTGTAGATCTTGAGATCTTGATTTCCTAAAAAGTCACTGTTACTGGAGGGAAAAAATTCTCACTAGATTTAAACCCAAAGATGGTGTTTAGGTTTTTTAAATACCTTTCAGCCAGTAGCCTAGCAAAAACAAAAACAATCAAATAAACAAAAATGAAAATAATATATTTATGAGGTTACTGATTCTGATCACTATAAAATGTATAGTTGCTAATTCATACTGAGGTAGGTCTATCATTATTATCGAACACGAACTGATCTGAAGAAAAGCATGACAACCAGTAGTGGTTTCAGGGTTATCTCACACGGTAAGCCAGAGAGACTGAAAAGTGGAACTTGTAGAAAATTTGCAGAATGAAGACCTATTCCTGGGGCTGGGAAGGTGGCTCAGTGGTAGACGCTTGTCTTGCATGCCTGAGGCCCTCAGCATCACATAAGCAAAAAAGAAAGGAGCCGGAAGTGGCGCTGTGGCTCAGTGGTAGAGCGCTATCCTTGAGCTGAAGAGCTGAGGGACAGCGCCCAGGCCCAGAGTTCAGGCCCCATGACGGCCCCCCCCCCAAAAAAAAGACCTATGCCTTCAGGATCAGCTGCAGAAACAGGAAATTTAGCATCTCTTGCTATTTTTTTCCATAAATTTTGCATTTTTTCCCATGATACTAATTAGAATCTTAGAGTAACAACTACGGCTATTTGAATAAATTTAAGGTGACCAATCAGCATTTCTGAGTGACACAGAAAGGTATGTCTTTGCCTTACACACATCTTTGACGATTAAACATCTCTATCTTCCTGAAGTTGTTGATGTTAAACCTTCATAGACATCTCTCCTTTCCAAGATTTATCATTGGTCAAACAGCACTCATCTTCTATGATGTCTAGCAATCAGTGTTTGGCCAATATCAATATCAATATCAATGGGATTGATATTCAAAAAAGCAACACTTGTCTTAAGGTAGGGGCCACTTCTACAGTGAAATTTAAACCAGAATTTGACAGTGGGATTCAGAGTGAAACTAGTTGCAGCAATACCTTCTTGCAGCAATACCTACTTCTGTCATTCTGCTTTTTATAAAAACACTTTCCAAAGGGGGGAGAATACTACTAGTGAAAAATCCTCAACTCAGTCTCTGTTTTTATGGAGCACCACTTAAGACATCAGGAAAGTGCCTCCTTGCTTTTCAACAGAGATGGAAATATTAATCTTAGATATAACTACAGGCTAAGCAAGACAACATGAAAATGGTAAGATCACATAACTACTAAGCCTGTTGTTAGGATATTTTCAGTAGAGCCAGGAAAATATTATAGTAGTTAGAAAAACTATAAAGCAGAGCAAGAATAAATTAATCCTCTTTCTTTTACTTTTCCTCGAGTAATTGCTTTTATTCACCTAAATTGAGCCAAAGGTCTTAGCTACATTTTTATTGTAACCTTTCAGATAAATGTGTCCAACAACTGAAAACTTCTTTTTTAAGTTTTTTAAAAAAATTATTATCATAAAGGTGAAGAACAGAGAGATAATCTTCTTTCTAATACAGCTGTATTTTAAATACAGAGTTGAGTGTCCTGGGAAACCTAGTCACGTTGCCTTCATTGGAATGGTGATCTCTAGTCTCTGGATTGCCCTTTTTGCTCTGTTTTCTGTGTTTTATAAATATTGTCCTACATGGAAGGTGTGATTATAAATGTATTTTCTAATAATTGTAATTAGTAATTAGTGTATAAGGACATAGAGCTCATAGAAAGCATGATTTTCAGTTTTTGGGACCATGGTAATCCAAATTAGCTACCCCAGAACACGCTTTACCTGTATAGTCCCTCTAAATAAACAAAATTGATGCATATTTGGCATCAATTTGTTTGTTTTTGAGCTTGAAAAGTTGCAATCCTACTTTATAGAAATCTCACCTAGATCAACTCAACTTAAAAACTACCAATAAGTTTCCATCAATGCTATTGGTTTTTGTTTCATATGGATTTTATAAATTTTTAGCTTGGGATAATTTTTTCAATTATAAATTTTAAATGTTTATCTTTACTCTCTTTTGAAATACCACTCCTCACTTTCAAAAGTTAGGCTAATTAAAGTAAAATTAGAAATAGTCTTTGTCCTAATCATTAACAAAATATCAAGTTATCAGTTCATTTTATCTCAGAAGATTGATAACAAGGATTTTCAAGGCTCTAGTTTATCTTTATGCTTTCGAGCTAGAACTAAACAGTTGAGAGTAGAAGATTTAATCTCTTTTTACTTTATCATTACACAGAAATGGTTTCTTTATATTTTGGGGTAAATGTAGAAATTAAAGATACCAACATTTTATCCAGTATTGCTATCATTTCATAAGTATATAGCTATCAGAAAATTCTTAACACTGATCATAGCTAGAATACACTCTTATTTATCAGAGGATTGATGTCTATCAGTGGGGACCAAGAGACAGCTAAATATGGGCATATCAGTCATTTCCAAAACTAGAAAATACTCTTATTCATAAATACTCCCAGATATGCCTGTCAAAATCACTATGTCTCCATCACTAGAGATTTGTTTATTTGGCTTAGGGCTCTGCTTCTCTGTGATTTGATTTAACAACCTAGATGCTGGGCAGCTCGGCCAAATTGGCTTGGCATCCTTATCTGCAACTATTTTTACACAGAGGGAAATGGTGTTTTTTCTTCTGGCCCCATTCTTCTTACTTTCTAAGGTTTTAAATCAGAACAAATAAGATAAGAATAAGATTCCGAAGGACTATTTACTCTATCTACAACCTAAGACTAGTCCAATATTTCCCAAACTTTGTGCTGTGGAGATGTTAATAAACGATATGGTTTCCTTTAAATTGGTAGTGGTGTGTTTATGTTCACCACAGTAAAGAATTACAATGCAATTAAAAGCTCTGAGAAATGTCACAGGAAAGGGATTTGTTTCTTTGTTTAAATTTTGCTAACTCTGTTCTAACTCTAAGGAATAATAAATAATTTTTGGTAGCATATTGATTAAGTTCAAGGAAGAGCTGGAGGCAACTGGTTTGGAAATATTAATATAGTAGGAAGTCAGGTGTTACATTCTAAATCAAGTTTACATCTTGTGTCTGTGAACCACACACATACACACAATAGAGAATTTGCACCTAAGGACTTAACTTTGCACATTGCCACTGTGGGTCTTTTTACTATTTTTTTCAAGAGTTAGAAACTTATACATGATATACTCTCAGCATTTAAGAAAGCATTTTTGAAACAGAAAAAGTCTAATTTTCTCACTTGATGCACTTAGTGAAGATGACTTGTTATTTTTACTATGGGCTGGGAATGTGTTACTTAAGCCTTTTAGTCTCTGAGGTGGAAATAAATGTACACATCATGTAAAAATAATCTCAGTGGCAAGTTCTACAAATGCAATTTATATATATTGCATAATGTGTAATAGGTGTATGTGTGTTCATAGGGTGATAAAACTTCAAGACAATGACACAAAGAGCTCTAAAATTAAGTATAAATCTAGAGGTGTCAGGGCATAGAGCCAGGACACTGTTAGACTCCCACCAGACTGCTTGTAGCTGCAATGTTCTTCCCCAGTTTTTTCTTTCCTTGCCTAAGTAAATTTCTCATATGTTGAGTGAAAGATAATGAAGTGTAATAGCCAATAATTCAAACTTTTCAAACAAGAACATCACAAGACCAGCACCTTTTCACTTGCTTTAATTTCAGAGTAGGTATCTGTTTAGAATATGTGAGATCATGTTATGAGCTAAGACCTTGTACTGTGGTCAACTGAATTGACAATATGACTGTGTCAGACTTGATTGTGTGCCTATCTTACAAATCTGGAAAGTTACTGAATTCCTTTGAAATTAAGTAATTCCTAAAAGGAAGTGGATGAGGGAGAGAGGGAAGATGTTCTCTTTTATTTGTCAAATTAAATATTATTGTAAAGGTGAGGTATAGAGGTGTTACAGTTACATAAGTCAGGTAATGAGTAGGTTCCTTTTGGAACAGTGCTACCCAATCTCTCATTGTATCTCACTTTTTACCCTCCTGACCACCCCACCCCCCTGCCCCTTCCAAGGTGTAATGTTCATTTCCAACATAGTGCCTGGTGAGTATCACTGTTGATTTGGTTTATCCCACCATTTCTGTAATTCACCATCCCTTTTATAAATCAGATCAACATATACCAGGCAAAGGGTATGGGAATCAAAAACAGTGACAGGGAATAAATCAAAGGGAAAACATGAAATGAAAAATTACTGCAAAAGTACAATAAAAATTCTCTTATTTCCATTTCTTGGAGTTTATTTTGATAAGCATCATTTTAAATAGTCATATGCACATATCTTTTAAGCTATTGTGGTCCTCTTCTAAGAATATCCTAGACATATTCTGGTTATTACAAAAGCAGGAAACCATGTAGCATATGTTTCTTTGGGTCTGGCTTATTTTGCTTAATATAACTTTTTCCAAGTGTTTCCATTTCATTACAAATGGGGCAATGCCATTTTTTCTGATAGAAGTACAGAGTTACATTGTGTGTATATTATATCACATCTTCTTGATCCATTCATCCACAGAGGGGCATCTGGGGTGATCCCATTCCTTGTCTATGATAAATAATCCTGTAATGAACATGGCTGTACTGGTGGCTTTAGTGTGGCTTGATTTGTAGTCATTTGGGCAAATGCCAAGGAGTGATTTTGCTGGGTCAAAGGGTAGCTCTATGTTTAGTTTTTTTGAGGAACCTGGACGGAGTTCTTAAGTAGCCACAAATAAAGCTACTAATGGCATTTCACTCTTTGATAGATATAACACAATTTTTATAAATAAACCTGCAACAATGCCCACAATTAAGATAAGGTAATTAGCTTAAATAGGAAAACATTTTGTATTTTTCATCAGAAGAATGCTTAAAAACTTACCTAAATTACTTCCATTAGGCCTGAGTTTATTACTTCAAAATTTGCCCACTTATGGAAAAATGATAAATAAAAAATCTAAACATCCATTTTAAAGTAAAACTGGAAAGACAAATATTTACAATAAGTTCTCTCTTTTAGAAAAGGGAAAAGGGAAAACTTTTACATATATTTGTTCCCACTGACAATCACAGATGATCTGATCCATCTCTTTCCAGCTGAAGAATGGGTTCTACAAAAGAAAAAAAAACATATTTTAGAATGGCAAAAATTGAATTTTTCTTGTTTAAGGCCTTCCATGATTATCTTTCAAAGGAATATTAAAAGAATCCTGATAAGTTAATCATTTCACTTAGAAAATCTTTTTTCCTATTTATTTAAGTTGCTTCATGGATGAAATAGTCACAGTCTTCAGATAGACTCATATGGCAATGACTTTACTCAATAACTGGGTGAATTCCAGACAATTAGTTTCTTTTTGTCTTCTGTACCCATTTCCTAGAGATTCTTACATATTATCATAGTAATTTGCAAAGTCTGTTTAGTACCTTTAGTCTCCATATACTCCCACATTATTTCTAGCTCTTTCTCAGGGTTTCCACAATGGGAGTTCGAGTTCAATGTGGCC
Source organism: Dipodomys spectabilis (assembly GCF_019054845.1). Lineage (NCBI taxonomy): Eukaryota > Metazoa > Chordata > Mammalia > Rodentia > Heteromyidae > Dipodomys > Dipodomys spectabilis. The sequence goes on along the minus strand of NW_024870720.1, from coordinate 19,800,403 downwards.
AAAATCTTTGGCCTTCTCGTCTCCTAGTATGATTTCCCATTTCTCATGCCAAACACTAAGGAACTATATCAATAAATCCTGACTTATTCTGAATATCAAAGCAGTATCATCACCACCCTGGTTCAAGACTCTAGGTCTATTGGCTAGTCTTAAAGTATCACAAGTAGAGGTTTCATAATTACCCTCTGATCTCCTAACCAGTACAGTAAATTATATCTAAGATAATTTTACTTTAAAATTGTATGCCACAGGAAGGAAACATCTCTTTCCTAACCTTCCTGTCTTTTTATTATTAGAAAACATCATTTGAACTTTTAGCCATAACTTGCAGATATCTGGATATGAATGTCACTGTAACCTCATCTCTAATGGATTCCACCTTGCTTAATTCATAACATTAAATGAGGCTGCTGTTCATGGAACACTTCAAGCTTGAAATGCTACAGGCTTTCCACTGCTCTTCCCTCTGGCTTTTTTCTGTCCCCAAATAGGAATGTGACTGTCCTCATTTATTTCAAGTTGCTTCTGAAGTGTCACCTGCTAGTACTTATGTTGTTCTATTTCCCTTCACAGTGCTTAGATTTTTCTGATTTTCTGTTATTTTTATATTTACTTTTTAGCCCACTACAATAGTAGTATGCTGTATGATTATATCTTTATATTATTCATTGTTTTCATAGTTACCTATGTAATGTGTTGTAACATACATGTTAAATATTCTCTGGTATGTACTATATATATCTATATCTATAGTGTATAATTAGTTTTATAGCAAAAATCCAAAAACTAGCTCATGGTTAATTAACAATGATTTGCCTTTTGGTTTTTCTTTTAAGCAAGAAATTACCATTTATTTGATATTTCAATCTCATTTCTAACCCTAAAACTAAGAGGAAAGCACTGTTGGAATGTCTTGAACTCATCTATTCTCACATAAAATTCAAATTTATGAAGAGAATCAAGCTATTGTAATTGTCCAAAGTCAAAAGATTGACCTATATCATTTCCATTGTGGCCCCTACACAGAAAACATCTTTTGTAAGTAATACTAAGTTATGTTTTGTTTCATTTTCAGCTACCAGTTTGGGGTTTTATCAATATTGGCCCTCCATTGTGTTTGTACATTTGAATCACACAGGGAGCCTTCAAAGATACTTGGCTTTACCACATAACAATTAAATAAAATCTCTGAGGATGGAACTATAGTAACTCTAGTTTCTATAGTCCCTTTGGCAATTCTAATGAGCAGCTAGAGTGAGAACTGCTGCCTTAAATCAGTGGTTCTCAAACTTCAGAGTATCTTTATTACCAGGAGGGTTTATTAAACATTCATTGCTTATCCCCTCCTCTAGAATTTCTGATACAGTAGGTCAGGGGTGGGGCTTGAAAATTTCCTTTTCTAATAAGTTCCCAGGTGATACTTGTGTAACTGATTCTAGACAACAATTTTGGAACTACTGCCTTAGACCAAAGCATGATTTTTTTTCTCAGCCTCTTAAAGAAGTTTTAGGAAAATACAACAAATATAATAAATATAATGTGTAAGAGTTTCTACCAAGCCTCCTAAATTTTTAGTTTCTACAGACAAATAACCTAAGCACCAAGATTCAATACATGATATTAAAACCAGTGTAAATGGGGTTTTATAAACTTCAATTTTTTTTGTTTCCAAGTCATTCTTATTACAAAACTAATGCTAATAACTTTTTTTAATTCAACTTGCTAAGCTAGCACTCTATCAATGGAGACATGTTTCCAGCCCTGCTTTTTTTGGTGGATTTGTTTGTGAGAGTCTACTGAATTCTGTTTCCTGGGTTAATCTCAAACCCCAGTCTTCCAGATTTCAGCCTTCTCCATAGCTAGAATTATACACTTCAAATACATCTTTGATTTCATAGTTACTGAGCTTTGGCCCAAATGATTTGTGTATGTTGCTTTTGCATCGGCTCCTACCTTGTCCTTTGTCTCACCATTCTGTTGTTCCCCTTTTCTTTCCTAGTTCATATATATATATGTAATACCTGGGTACCAAAATCAAATACAGTGACAACAGAGGATATACCATAGGGGGAAGAACCTACAAAAAAACCCCAAAACACAACATAGTGCATTCAAAACAATGACAAAAAATATAAAAAAACAACAATAAAGAAAAGAAAAACCTCTTGTGTCCATGTCTTGGAGTCATTTCACTGAGCATCATCTTCTATGGTCTTATATGGTCATTTGAATGATGAGTTATTCTGCTCATCTACTAAGATTATCCTAGATGTATACTAATTATTGCAAATAAGGGAAACCATGGTAACTATGTTTCTTTGGGTTGGTTTACTTCACTTAATTTGATTTTTTCCAAGTCTTTCCATTTCCTAACAAATGGTAGCCTCAAATCTTAATCTCCCCTCCCTTCCTCCTTTCCTCCCTCCCATCTTTCCCTCCCTCCCTCCCTCCCTTCCTTCCTTCCTTCCTTCCTTCCTTCCTTCCTTCCTTCCTTCCTTCCTTCCTTCCTTCCTTCCTTCCTTCCTTCCCTCCCTCCCTCCCTCCCTCCTTCTTTCCTTCTCCCTTCCTTGTTGCCACTATACCTCTCTCCTTTCTTCCTCTCTCTTTGTTGCTTTCTTGCTTTCCTTTATTTTTTATTGTGTGAGGCTTGAACTCAGGACTTGGGCAATGTCCCTGAGATTTGGTGCTTAAGGTGAGCACTCTAACAACTTTTAGCAACAGCTCCATTTTCGGCTCTTTTTGTAGTTAACTGGAAATAAGAGGGTCCTTGACTTTCCTACCTGGGCTGTCTTTGAACCAGGATCCTTAGATCTCAGCTTCCTGAGTAGTTAGGATTACAGACATGAGCCACTAGTGCCAGGCTCCATCTCATTTCCTCCATGTTTTTCCTCAGTGAATTTCCTCCATGTTTACATTTTAAAGGTCACATCTATAGACATCAACAAGGAAGATTTAATACTTTGATTTCAATATCAGTCAACACAGAATTTTACAAATCTCTTCTAAATGAAGACTTTCAACATAATTTAAAACATTTGGAGACTTAATTTTATATAAGACATTCACAAGAACAAAAACACTGAATATTTCTCACTCAAAGCATTTGCCATTTACCATGACATGATTGGGAACTAGACCCTCAGGTTGATGATAAAGCAGAAATTTATAAGTATGTATATTAACAGTGGCACCTGGATAAGTTGTGAGACAAAGCTCATTTAAAGAGGAATGGCAGGAGAGGTAGGCTTGTACATGAGAACTTTCGATTGGAGGAGATATAGATAATCTGAGAAAGTATGTAAAAAAGAAAAAAACATCGGATCCTGCAATGACTTGTTGGAAATTGCAAATCACAAATCACTTCATACATACCTAATATTTCCTTTTACTTTCACTAATTTTTACTTACTAAAGGCATATGGAAGAGTCCAGTCTTTTCTTTAAAAGTCTGTTTTTGTTGAATGGACAGGAGATTACTTTCTAGACTTTAGACGGATTTGCAAGAAAAAGACTTAAAAAATAGTGAAAATGTTATGTAACATTTGTTTCTATGTATCTATATGCATGTTTTCATGATTGAACATATAGATTGTGTATATTATATGTGCATATGAATGAATCAGAGAAGACATATATGCATAGCCTCATGACAATAACAGGCTTACTGTGAATGATTTAGCATGAGGAGGTTGCACAAATTGTGAGATTACAGCAGTTCTAGGCAGTGTCATTTTTCAGCAGACTTATGCCAGGCACAATCCATGAGGTCAAAAGTGGCATCCATGGTTGAGAGGAAAACTATTTATTGTATTTCTTTTTCAACTTTTTAATTCTTTTAACTATGTGACTATGTTAAGTATTCAAAGTGATAAATGAAAATGAATTGAATCAGAAGGAATGTCTCGAGGACAGAGAGCATATGAGAACAGAAGCTAAAATTGCATGTCTGCCTGACATTGCAGCAAACATTTTTCATTAAAAGGAACACTTCTCAGAGGGAAAAAAACTCTTGCTTTAATTTCATTCATTTTCTAATCTCTATTCTGCAAAATTATAAATTAAAATTGTCCTTTTATGGTCACATTAATATGTACTTTAAATTATTTTGTAGCTAAATACTAGGGACTATTAACCTTAATGTAAATGATATGAATGTCTTTTTATTTAAGATTGTAACCTTCAGTCTTATTTTTCAAAGCGAATTTTATCATTTTTTTTTCTCAAGCTTTTGGTGGAATTACTGAGTCTCTTAGAAAAAGGACATTAGGTACTAAAACCAGATGCTTTTTTTTTTTTTCCTGAACAGTCATTTCTCTCTAAAGGTAAACTGAATTATCTTGAAATTTGAATCCATCCATTTATTTTTCATTTTAAACAAATTTCATCTCAATTTTAAGCCAAGAAATCATATTGTCAATAGATATTAAATCCAGAAATACCAGGAAAGTGAGGGAAGTGAGTTGTGATTTTATATCACTCCAATTGCAAAATAAACATCTCAGTTAGTCAAAGCCAACTATGCTCTGATAACAGAAAATCTAAAACTCCTAATGGTCTGAAATGGCTAAGGCTTATTTCTTGATAATGATGCTTCTCTGTTGGAGAACATCTGGCCACCATGATCCATATCATTTTTACTCAGAGCCAGGGTGTCTCAATAGTGGCACCATAAACATTTAGTTCTGGATGATAGAAATTGTTGTTGCAGGGTAAGGGTTATGCTGTGGGGGTTATCCTGGCCTTTGTAAATTTTACTGTCCATCTGGCTTCTACTCACTAGATGAAGAAAACATCCTTCTTAAGTCAGGTGAATCAATGTCTCAAAATTCAGCCAGATGTCTCCTGAAAAGAGAAAATCACCCTGATTAAGAACCAATGCTCTCAAGAATATTGCTGACTGTCCAGATAGAGGGAAAGAACATGGGAACTGCATAGTGACTCTTGTTTTCTGCTGGGAGGTTACTTATAGCCCTTTAGCTCACCATTATCTGCCCAAAGCAGAATGATATTTAACCTGCAGAAGGTAGAAAAATGCAACTCTACTGTGTTGTTGTTATGAAGAGTAAAATATTAAGAGGCCAACATTAATGATCATAATAATAGAATCGCATGTTTGTGTGGGAAAATGAATAATGTTCCATCTAAAAATACTACAGTTTTTGAACATGAATCACTGATATGAGCCATTAATAGTTTCAGAATGACTAGGTCAAAATAGAATGGATTTTGATATATCTTTGAGTATATATAAGAAAATAAATGATTAGAGATCTAGTCATGATGCTTCTAAAAGACGAAAATTCACAAAGTGAAACTACATACTCCTTAGTACATTTTGGGTTGAATGCTTACCATCAAAAGAAATTGTCCTGACATCTGAAATTTTAAATATTTACTAAATAACTATTTTTTCATGGCAGGAGATTTAGTCCCATTAAAACTCCTTCAAGTAAGTTATCATGAAATTCTTCCAAGTAACTTATCATAAAATAAGGGAATCTAGGGGTCAAAGTTTGAGTTCATGACCACATTTACTCAAATTGGTAAGAAACAGACTCTGGGTTTACAATCTGGATCGCTGTACCCAGCCTTGTACCCTTTCTTTTATATTAGATATTTGCTTGGATTTTCAGTCTCCACAACTACTAAAAGAAATATATGGAAGAGAAATTCAGCAACAAAACTTTGGAGGCATTACATCTTTGTCTTGAAAGTTATACTAGAGATTGGAAGAGTTAAAGTTAAGGAGATTATTGTCCATCTAATGAATTTAGACAAATCAAACAATGTAACAATATTAACAAGGGTAATACAACAATATAGTATATAACTATATATAACAATATGGTATTATGGTTATTAAGGCTTTATTAAAATTATTGAAATCCAAAAATTAATTAAACTATGATGTCATTCTTACAGTGTGCAATACATTTAATGCTAAGAAGCTGTAAAATCATTAAAGACTGATAATTAGTAGGTAATATTTTCTTTATGTCACAATTTGATAATTATATGTATTAACTTTACTGAGTTAATGCCCAGATACCTATAAAACATTGTTTCTTTGAAGAAGATTCTTGAAGAAATTATAATATATACTTTCTTTCTTTCAGACATTAAAGCTAATGTTCTTAGGGCTTCAGGTTCAGGCTAAAGTACAATCACTGTTCTTGTTTTTCTACCTTGTGGCTATGTCCCTTGCCTACTATAATGTTTTAGCTTCTATAATTTCAGGGGTCAATTCTGATCATATATATTTTACTGTGTGTAGTCCCATATTGCATAATGAGATTTTAGTCCAAGGTGGGCCATTGACTAAATGATGGTCCAGTGACATCATAGCCATTACAAACTCTTGGGCAGTACATTATTTCTTTGTTTTGCTGATGCTGGTATGAACAAACACTACAACACTTGTTGTTTAAAAGGATATTACTCATAATTAGGATGCAATACTGATCATAATAGTAATAGTATGTGATAATATTTAAACCTATACATTTATAATACCATTCTTTTATTGGTGGTCTACATTTTAAAAAATGTGCCAGTTCTGGGGCCTAAATTCAGGGCCTAGTAATTGCCTGTTTCATTCAAGGCTGGTGACCTACCACTTGGGCTCTACTCCTAATTTCAGGTTTTGATGGTTAATTGGACATAAGAGTCTCACAGACTTTTATGCTTGGGCTGCTTTTGAACCATAATCCTCAGATCTCAGTCTCCTGTGGCACATGCTCATACTATACTTTTAATACTATACTTTTAATTATGACTTTTATGATTTTAAGCTATCTTCTACTTATAAAATTATGTTATGAAACAAAATACTATATTATTACTGCTTTAACCTAAAATATCTTATATTTGTATTAAGTTACATCTAGAGAAAGAGGCTTTTGTCAGTTGGTTAGGCTTTACCATATTGGTATCTGTGAATATTTTCTCTAATGTTTTCCCAGTAACAAATTAGTCAATGGTGTATTCCTCAGAGTATATCCCAATCACTAATTGACACATAAATATATTTTATTAGTTTGATGTATTTGTTAGAGCTGCTCAATCCTAGCTTATTTTTTGGTGAGCAGCTCTTTGACATAGAATAAATTGGCTGTTGGGCTGGGAAGGTGGCTCAGTGGTAGAGCGCTTTCCTTGCATGCATGAGACCCTGGGTTCGATTCCTCAGCACCATATAAGCAAAAAGAAAAAAGCCAGAAGTGGTGCTGTGGCTCAAGTGGTAGAGCGCTAGCCTTGAGCTGAAGAGCTGAGGGACAGTGCCCAGGCCCAGAGTTCAGGCCCCACGACCGGAACCCCCCCAAAAAAAAGAAAAAAAAAGAGAAAATATTGGCTGTTTATCTATATATTAAATAGATGTGTTATTATATTTCAAATATAAAAACGAACTAAAGAGCCTTAACATTAAAAAAAAATGAGTACATGCTTTATAAATGGTTGCTAAGTTGAACAGTGACTTTTTTTTTTTGGTTTGTTTTGTTGCTGATCCTGGGGCTTGAATTCAAGGCTTAGGAACTATCCATGAGTTTGTTTTTTGTTTTTGATAACACTCTACTGCTGGATCCACAGCTTTACTTCCAGCTTTTTTAGTATTTAATTGAAGATAGGAATCTCATGGACTTTTCTGCCCTTGCTGGCTTTGAACCACAGCCCTCAGGCTTTAGTTTCTTTGGTTTCTAGGATTATAGGCATGAGCCACAGATCCCTGGTGGAATGGTGACATTAAAAAATAATTTATTTTTTAATTCAACTATTTTTTATTTTATAAAGGTGATGCACAGAGATGTAACAGTTATATAAGTCAGGTAATGTGTGCATTTCTTTTTGAACAGTGTCACTTTTTCCCTTATTTCTCCACTTTTCCCTCCTGACTCCTTTCCCCACAAGTTGCATAGTTCATTTTCAACATAGTGTCTAGTGAGAATTACTGCTTCATTGATTAACCTTTTTCTCACCATTTCTGTGTTCCCCCTCACCCTCTCTAAAACAGATAAATTTAGACACAAGACAAAATGTACAAAAATCAAAAGCAGCAACAAAGGATAAAAAAGTAAAAATAATTAAAAATTACAATAAAATCTAAGAAGCAATATAGCACAATAACTCTTGTTTCCACTTCCTGGAGATCATTTTGATAAACATCATTTTGTTATGGTCATATATTGTACCCATAGCTAGTGAACCGCTTTATTATCCGCTTTTATGGATATTCTCCTTTATTTTAAGCAGAAAGTACTTATAAATCTACAAGTACACATACTGGATGGTAGAAGACAAAAGAATACTTGGACATGATAAATCATATGGAACTGTAGACATTCACACTGAGAGAATGGAGACTTTATGACCACCAGTCACAAGTATTTGAGAGTACAGTGAATGAATTAATTTGTCAGTCTGATGGAGTCCTTAGTGATCCAGTTATTTACCTCTCTAACAGTCCATATACTGCTAAAAGGAAGGTTTTCTTTTCTGGAAAGAGCAGGACCCAGTAACAATGGTTATTTGATAATATTTTAGAGAGAAACAGTTTATCACTGGGAGAATGAACACTTTTCTCACTGAAAGCTGCGGAAACCAGATGACACTCCCCAGCCACAGCAGGTGGTTGGTGGAGACACTGACAGTCAATAAGCTGCAAGAAGAGCAAGCTGAAACTGTGCTTCCAGGTTTCAGTACCTCTCAGCAGTGGCAAAAGGATCAGTTGCTTCAAGTACCTGAGGGTGGGGTCTGCAGGGAGGGGGGCAGGGAATCTAGTGCTTGCCAAGTTCTCAGTCTGACTGGTCCCACCGGTAACAATGAAAAACAAACAGCACTACAAGCAAGTGTACAGACAAAGCAGAGACAAAACTCAAAGAGAGAATAAATGGAATTGTTTTGATAAGGTAGATGTGAGAAAAATCATAGTACTCAGAGTAAAGAGCTTGGAAAGAAGCATTTCAAAACAGAAAGAAGCATTTGAAATGTGTGCACAGAAGAAATATCAGCAGTCAACTAGAACTTCCCACATTTGAAGTTTTATATTATCTCTTGTTAAATGATCTCATAGTACTTTCAATCATCTTTGGGGATAGAGTATCTGTTTTAAGATTTTGATACGTGTCATTATAATAAAGAGAATTTCATAAACAAGACACAAGTATTTTAAAAAGCTTTTAAAAATACTATAGTTCTTAGACACTGTTATTAAAGAATGTGTGCAGGCATGATGAACATACATACCACATCCCCCACACTTTATCACTGCAACTAAATCCATATTTCTTGCTAATACTCCACTTTTACCTATTTCATATATCAGATAAAGCTGCTAGAAACTGAAGGTAAGTTGAAGTCAACCATATTTTTTGAGAAGATCCTTTCCAACACAAAATTCATGTCTTGAAATAGTGACTTTGTTTAAAGATGCAATTGTTATGGTTCATGAAGGAGAAAGAATCCACACATTTCATGTTTCCTGTCTAGGACTTGAACTCAGGGTCTGGGGATTGTCTCTGAGCTGCTTTTTCTCAAGGCTAGCACTCCACCACTGGAGCAATAACTCCACTTCTGGCTTTATTTTTGGTGGTTAATTGGAGATGAGGCTCATGTACCTTCCTGCCTGGGCTGGCTTTGAACTATAATCCTCAGATCTCAGCCTCCTGAGAAGCTAGAGCCACTGGCACCTTGGCCACATAAGTAATTTGAAAATAATTTTAAGTTGTGATATGGAACTAAATCTTATTAGGTGAAAAGGAGAATCATTGGAATAGCGCATGGATGGTTAAGAATGTACTCAAAGAAGGGAAAAATTTGGAAGATATACCCTTGTACAACACAGATGATACCTGTTCTTCACAGAAAGGGGATTGTCTGTAAAAAACCAGATGATGAAGAAATTTACAAAGGTGTCACAGGTCAAGCACGTGAAAAAGAAAACAACCAATGGAATTTCAAGCAACTTGTCAAGGAAGTTGGGGCTTAACTTATAGATGCTTTTATTTATGCTTTTGTAATCATTATATTCAATGAACATTATGTGAAAATGAACCATTTAACTTGGGAGAAAATGAAGTAAGCATTGTACTTATAACCTTATTTAAGGAATTATAAACCGTTTATACAAATATTTAATAATAATAATATTAATAAAGTACTTTAACCAGTGAAAGTTCACTGTAGGTGAACTAGTGATGTGTACTATTTGAAGAAATAAGTCCAGGATGGAATTTCTACCCTATTATTAAAGGCAATCAAAATAGAGCTAATTTACTCAAAATTTTTATAAACCCAGGTGATACGTTTGTGGTTTAACTATCTGTTGGGGCAAAACCCAGTTGTCAGATTGAATAAGTAAAATAAGACAAACTTCTGTGTACGGGAAACTCACTTTCCGAGGAAATCCGGAGTATCTACAGTAATATTTCTTTTTTTAATTTTAATTATAATTTTTTGTGAACCTACTGTACAGAGGGGTTACAATTACATGGGCAAGATAATGAGTACATTTCTTATCAAGCATTGCAGCCTCCTCCTTTGTTTACTCTTCACATCCCTTCCCAGCCTCCCCCCACCCCTCACCCAATCCCCCCCCACACCAAAGTTGTAAAGTTCGTTTTCGACATGACAACTTGTACTTCTCATGGGTGCAATGGGTCCACCTGTATCCTTAAGCGACTTGTTTGTCCCCATCTCCTCCCCAAATTATACAGACATCAAATATAGTGAAAGTGGGGGAGGGACATACAAAGCAACAAAGAAATAATCTTGTAAATACGTTAGAAACAAATGCATGAAAGAAAAAAAAACATTTAAATACATATCTAAAGGTTCATTTTCCTAACATCACATTATCTGACCTTTTCTGCTTGACTCATACATATACTAGATACTGCAAATAAGGGAAACCATGGGACCTATGTTTCTTTGGGCTTGGCTTACTTCACTTAATATAATTTTTTCCAAGTCTTTCCATTTCCTAACAAATGGGGAAATGCCATTCTTTCTGATGGAGGCATAGAATTCCATTGTGTATATATACCACATTTTCTTGATCCATTCATCTACTGAGGGGCATCTGGGTTGGTTCCATATCTTAGCTATGGTAAATAATGCTGCAATAAACATAGTTGTGCTGGTAGCTTTAGTGTGGTCTTGTTTGTAAACATTTGGGTAAATGCCCAAAAGTGGGATTGCTGGGTCATAGGGGAGCTCTATGTGAAGTCTTTTCAGGGACCTCCATACTACTTTCCAAAGTGGTTGAACAAGTTTACACTCCCACCAACAATGAAGTAAGGTTCCCTTCTCTACAGTAATATTTATTGAAATACAAGGAATATTAGGAGAGATAAAGAAGCAAGTTTCTTTACAATAAAAAAGTCAAACCATCATACAAATGTAACAATGTGTATGCAAACATTCATTTACATAGAGATATGATATTTTTAATATTTTAGAAATTATTAGAAGCAGCTGTGAACTCAACAAATAAAGCAAAGCTGAATAAAATTAATAAAAACCTAATGAAAGGGTTTTCTAAAATTCAGCTATTAGAATGCTATATTATTAAAATGCATCGTGGTCAATAATCCTAATTACCTAAAGGAACATACATTTTTTTTTTGCAAATCCTATCAGAAACTCAAGCAAAATTTCTTGTAGGAATTGTGAAGTAGATGCTAAGATTCATATAAAAGTGTAAAAAACCTGATTTTCCAAGATAACTTTTAAAAGATGGAATACAGGAATGACATACATAAGATTAATTCTAAAATGATGTTTATGTAGATATCTTGGCATTGATTTATAGATTAATGGAACAACACATAGCATAAATATATTATTAACTAATTTTTGACAAATGTGGCAATTCAATTTAATAAAGAAGGCTAATATTTCATTAAAGGCATTTTGCTAAATGAAAAGGCTCAAAGACTTGATAAGAAATTTACTCATTATCTTGCCCATGCAATTGTAACTCCTCTGTACAGTATTCTCACAATAAAAAAAGAAAAAGAAAAGGCTCAGACACAAAAAATTCTGTACTGTATGAATACATTCACTAAATCCTAGAAAAGTTGAAACTATTTTGACTCAAAGCAAAATAGTGATTATCAGAATCTAAAATAAGGGCAGAGATTGAAGTTAATTGAGGAAAAACACAACATTCTTGACTTTTAAAATTTTAACTAGAATGTTAAGGCTCAAACCCAGAGCCTTGGGCATGAAGGCAAGTGCTGGACCACTGAGATACCTACCATCCCCAAAATGAGTTTTGGAGATTTTTTTTTTTTTTTTCAAGTAAGGGGTAGGTTTATTTAATAGACCTGCTGGGACCAGGCAAAATTGGCACTCTATGTGGCTGGGAAAGGCCTGGGAATGAGAGAGAGCTGGGAAAGAGAGGAAAGAGAGAGGAAAGAGCTAGAAAAGAGCAGAGAGAGCAGAGAGAGCCAGAAAAGAGCAGTGCGAAAGCTAGGTAGCAGAGAGAGCTAGAATAGAACAGAGAGAGAAAGTCTGAGCCTGGGCTAGCCCTTATCTAAGGTATGGGTGGAGAAAGGTGTGGCCACATCAAATTCAGATGTGACCTCAGCGGATGCAGATGTGACCTCTTCCAGGTGTCCCAGTTGCCTAGGTAACGCAGGTACTGGGTGGAGACTTTGCTGTGAGGAGGGTGGAGTCTGCTCGCCATCCAGGAGCTGACCTTACATTCCAGCCTTTTAATAATCATGAAATAGGGTGAGGATTCTCTCTGGCTACTTCCTGCTGACAAGGGGCATCCACAATAGGGGTAAAAGGCTGGAATTTGGTCTCCCCCCAGAGAAGGCAATGAGCAGCAGCTGTCCCTTGGTGGCGTTGAATCCTTAGATGAAGTCAGGAGCAGTCTCATGAGCATTGAGGGGCTGGAAAAAAAAATACTAAAGAGCAAATAAATGGCAAGAAGAAGGACTTGGGGCTGAAAATGTTGGCAGAAATGTCCCTAGCTACTTCTGACATCTGGCGACTAAGTAGAGAAGTCAGGTGACAAAGGCAAGAATATAAATTCCTGTTGTTAATAGGTAGACAGGTATAGACATTGGATGGGTAGGCTTCTTACTTCTACTGACCTCCCAGCTCTGGTTAATTTTGAAAGGGCGGGCACAAAGTTGCTGATGTGACATCATCTCTTCTTACTCCTCTCCATGTTCCCTTGTTCTCCAGACTGGCTGAGTCTAGGTGCTCATTACTGGGATGGCTTGTCCCAGTTGGTATTCAAGAAGGTTTGAACTCAAGGCCTGGGCACTGTCCCTGAGCACTTCTGCTCAAAGCTCGTGCTCTACCACTTGAAGTTACAGTACCACTTCCAGAGTTTGGCTGGTTAGAGATAAGAGTCTTGAGCTATGCTTCCAGCCTGGCTCTTTGCAATTGGGACATGGAGTCTTAGGGATTTTTCAGCCCGGGCTGGCTTTGAGCTGAAATCTTTGCCACAAAAGCCCTTTATTATTTCTAATTAAAGCAACAAGGAGATCAAGTAGAATAAGTAGAACTTACCTGCTCCTTATCAAGAACTGACCAACAAATATTCTGCAATGACAAAACTCATTAGATGTGATGAGAATTTTAGCACAGATATGCCCAGTATTTTAGAACCGTGAAGTCAGTAGTAGAATACACAACACAAAACAAAAAAGGCAAAACTCAAAACCTAAAATTTTGACAACGTTTAGACATCTTTGCTAACAAAGCACATCAGATGGTTGGGCCTCAGTTACCAGGGCCTGTGAAAAGAGCAACTTGTTAGCAAGGCACCTTAGAACAGATGGATGGAGTAGTAAGCTTGGTGGAAGATTAAGGGTCAAATGGGACCAAACCCTTAACCCACCATGTGGTCAAGATGGCAAACTGAAGGTGGAAAATTTCTGAAAGAATGCAAAGAAAGCCTGAACAAATAGATCAAGCCTACATTGGCTAGCCTTTGAGAAGGACCTAGAAGGGGGTCCCCGGGACCCAGCCTGCATCGCACTCTTCAGGGCACAAGCCAAAATGTAGAAAAGAGAAAGGGAGAGATAGGGAAAGTTGGACATGAATGGCAGAGAAAGAGCAAAGAGAGCCCAAAAATAAACAGACTCCTGTCCATTTACCATTGCAGTAGCAAAAACTGTCTACATCTGAGAATGGCATAAAAATGAGGTGCTCTGGCTTTCCAGGGAGCGCAGGAAACATTTCAAAGGGGTTTCATGGCTCAGGTGTGATTCGCAGCACCCCATTAAATGAGTAGGAGAGTCAGTCTGGTGAGTGAAGTGGAAAATGAATAAACAGTTGAACTCACATAAAATATTTGTTTATAAGAGAAATCCTGTATAGAGAAAACAGTATAGTAGATTTTAATAACCCTATTAAAAATATCAAATATGAAATAGTTTACTTCAAAATCCTAGTGATGTATTACTGATTCAATATGAGAAGTGTAAGGAGGATATTCAATGGGCATTTAATTTTTCGATAGTAACAGTGAATATTTGCAGGTAAATAGCCACTATGTATTTCTGTATATCACATGCAAGAAGGTCCATTGAAATGGAAACATACGTGGCAATCAAAAGAGTAATACATTTAAATTTACATTATCTTCCTTCTGTACCAGGTTGAGACAACTCCCCCTCTGCCATCATTTTAGATATCTGAAGAAATAAACATACTACAAATCCATCATCATACCTCCTTTCAGCTTATCTTTCAAAATATTCACTCTGAAAGATTTACAATTTTCCCACAATTCACTTTTATGCAGCATAGTAATGTGTCCAGTGCCTATTGTAGTGATCTGATTGTTTTAGACTGACTCTTCTGAAACCAGGGCAGTGAGATTTCTTTAAGGATTAGCATTTGTTTTTGTACAAGTGAGAGAAGACAGACAACACTGGAATAAAATGCAAAGAAGACACTTTTCTTTAAAAATATTGTAAAAGTGTTGTACAGAGGGCTTACAGTTACATAAGTCAGGTAATGAGTACATTTCTTTTTGAATAGTGTCACCCCCTTCCTAATTCTCTCCTAGTTTTTCCCTTTCTGTCTTCCCCGCCCTGGCAACTTGTATAGCTCCTTTTCAACATAGTGTCTAGTGAGTATCACTGCTGAATTGGTTCAGTCTTTGTTCCACTGTTTCTGTGTTTTCCCTTTCCCTCCCCAAATCAGATAGACTTATATACAAGACAAAGGATACAGAAACTAAATACAGCAACAAATGGGAATAAACCAAAGAACAAAAGGAAAGAAAAAGAACTGAAAACAGCACAATGAAAATCCTCGTTTCCATTTCATAGAATTCATTTCAATAAGATTCATTTTATATGATCATATGCACATAGTTATTGAACACTTTTCAAAGAACGCTACCAGCATTTAGTCATGGAACTCAATCTTAATTGCTGTCTAATTTGAATCACTGCCCACTGTCCCATCTCTAAACACCACAGTTGGATTATATTTTTACCCTCTTGGTAATTCACCACGGGGATTTCCTCACAACATAAATACAAGGGTGCAAATCATACACACACAATCATATTACTTTTTATGGAGCCTTTTCTCTGTAATATTTCTTCATTAAGAATTTCAGCTTTATCTTAGTAATTATTGTAGCAGAAATCTGAGGTCATTTAGTCATTTAGTTCCATGACTTTCTGAATAAGCATTGGAGACTGCTGATGGTATGTATGCGCGCGCACACACACACACACACACACACACACACACACACACACACATTTACCTGGTGGCATTTAGAGATATTTGCAGACACTGACATTGTCAGAATCTTTGTCTTTTACAGCAAGTATTGCCCTGAAAAGTCTTGATTTTTGTGTCATCCTTGATTAAGAATGGCCTGTCCTTGTCACTGCAGCATGTAAAAGGCTGTCCTTTCTGTGTGTTATAAACGGAAGACTTCTTTGAAAAATGGGTGGAAACGACAACTTTTTGGCACATTTTTTTCTGCCCATCCTTTCTCTGGGTTGCTCACGTAAGGACAGATGTAGACCACTGCTGATCTTATGCCAGTGAGAAGATTCAGTTATTCAGAAAACCATTTTAAGTTTATGATGAGGAGTATAGAGTTATGACATCTATGGCTATAAAAATACATTCTGAAAAGTTGCCTGATTAGTAACATTACTTCATATTTAATTCCTTGATTGTGGTACTTTCAAAACACCAGCAAACTTTAAAATCTCACTTAATTCAGGTAAATGTTTACTGTGCATGCCTGTTTTGAGGTACTATCTTTTGTGCCTATTTTTCAATGTGGTCATGATAGTAATCGTATCCAATCATATCTACTATGCATATGTTATATTATGCCTCACATGTAAAGTACTAGCCATGGTTACAAAATTTCTTCCCTTCCCCCAATTTTAAAACAATATAACTCAAATGATTTTTACTTACATAAAACAATGAACATAAGTCAATTAATTATATCAACACAAACTTAACTTTGATTTTCAATTCCATTGAGGTTTTGTTTGACTTTAAAGGGACACAATTGAGGAGAAAATGTCACTAGGTGAAATAATGTGTGCCATGATAATAGCAACTAAAAACACATAGAATTATTTGATCTTCATCTATATTTAATTAATGTAAAAAGTAACTAAAGCCCTTTTATTCTTAAATGGTTAGCCTTTCTATGACATTACAGATACTCACTTGAGAATATTGTTCATTAAAATTGAAGCAAAAAATACAAAATTTATTTTATAGGTGAGCATACATTTAAGCTCTGTGCGACCAGGAAAATGCAAACTATCAGGTCACAGGCAAAGAAGGAACTGAGGAAATGGGAAAACACGGGCTCAGGTAGAATGACAGGATGAAGTAAAGGGAGGAAATTCAAAGCAGCACAGGGATTCCAAGAGGAGCTTTCTCTTTTGTTATTCTTCCCATTCCTCTACTTCTGAGACCTCTGTAATTTTCTTTCTTGTCTCCTTTCATTTTCCCATCATTTCTCCGCATATTCCCTTAAGTTTCTACCGTATTTTTAGCAGTGAACATATAGGCACAAGTGTGCACACTTGTCTTGGAAGTGAAAAGACAAAAATATCATAACAAACAAGAAAGAGACTAGCAGCCAGTAAAGTGGAGAGAAGACCAGCTTAAGAATTAGTGAGTAGCAGAGGGATTTGGAGGATCTTGTAGTGACTTGAGAGTCACGGCCTGAGAAGGACTAACGCAGAAGAAACTAGGTATGTCATTCAGCCTTAGATTTATTCTCAGACAAAAGCACATTTCTGGGAGGATTTCAAGCAAGGATATGGTATGAAATGATTCACAAATAACAACACTGACTATTGCATGGAACAGGAGTGCCTCCTCCCTGGCCAGCATGAGGACAGGCTGCCGTCGGTTCGCCAAGAAGCAGAGGGCCATATGTGCTATCTAGTGCTATTCATGAATCACCAACTTATTCTCCTTTTTGTTTCCTGTATGCTTCGGTTGTAGTATTCGTTCTTTTTTAAAAAAAAATTTTATTGAAAAGATGCTGTTCAGAGGAGTTACAGTTGCATGAGTAAGGAAATGAGTACATTTCTTGTCAAGCATTAAATCCCCTCCTTTGTTTTTCTCCTACTATTCCTTCCCTCCCCCAATCCCTCCTCCCACCCTGAAGTTGTAAAGTTCATTTCCAACATAGCGTCCTGTGAGTATCATTGTTGCAATCTCTCCGAAGTTGTTTTTCTTTGTTGTTGTTGTTTTTAATGTACTATGTGATTTTTTTGTTTCTTCTTTTTCTTCTTCTCTCCTTCTCCTTCTCCTTTTTCTTCTGTCATTCATGGGGCCTGAACTCTGGGCCTGGGCGCTGTTCCTCAGCTCTTCAGCTCAAGGCTAATGCTCTACATGGGCCACAGTGCCTCTTGTGGATTTTTCTGCTTATGTGGTGCTGAGGAATCGAACCCAGGGCCTAATGCATGCAAGGCAAGCACTCTACCACTGAGCCACCTTCCCATCCCTTTTTTGTTGCTTTCGTATCTTCTTCTTCTTATGGTATATCTCCTGTTGGCACTGTATTTGATTTTGGTACCCTGCATTTTGTATATATATTTATCTAATTTGGGGAGGGGAAGAGGAATAACAAAATGCTGAAACAAGGACACAGGATGATCCATTGCAACAATGATACTCACAAGACACTACATTGGAAATGAGCTTTACAGCTTTGAGGGCAGGGGGAATATTCATTCTTTTTATCTCTCTTTCTCCTTCTCCTATTTCTCTCTCTCATATTTTATAGCTTCTGGAGGCATAAGAATTTGGCTTTTGTGACCTTGGGTTCACAGAGTTCTGCATCTAAGCCCTTCCTACATCTTCTCCCTTCTTGCATGCATCTGCTTAGCATTAGTTCCCTCTGCTAATTGCTTGCTTCTCTCCAAGTAGATAACCCAGAGAAAATCAGTTTAATTAAGTCTCTCTGGCAGTAGTAGGCAACATCATGTGTTGATTATGGGGGGGCCTATTGATTACTGGTGAATTAAGCATCTGTTTCTGGTACATTTATGGACTTTAGTCAAATTGTACAAGTCATAGACATCTAGAGATACATTTTTGACAAGAGTGGTGAGTAAAATAATTTCACTTCATTAAGACCATGGAAGTATGGGACATCAGAAATGGTGTACCCACACCTCTACAGGATATATATATAATATTTGGTCATGAGGAAATCTAATGTATGAAATGAATTTTAAATAGAAGTGAAATACTTCCTGAGAATAATGGCTATAAACTCAGTTTTATTTTTTATTTTCTCTGTGTGCATGTGTGTGTGTACTTCTGTGTATGATTTCCTGTTGAGTAAGCCATGCTTTGCAGAGGAAGAATTGTTGCTTTGGAAATTTTAAATATTATATATATTCTATATATATATATATAAATATTTTTTTTCAAACAAAATCTTTGTGAAGGACAAACTACTGACCAGTTGAGTTTATTGAAAGATGTTTCTAGTTAGTTTTGTTCATAACTTTAAAGGAATTTTGGTAAATCTTCTGATTCAACTAAAGCAACTGAGTAGTAGAGGTTAGAAATGTAGAAGGCCTGTCATGTTTAGTACCATTTATTTCTTTTTTGCCAGTCCTGGGGTTTGAACTCAAGGTCTGGGCACTGACCTTGAGCTTCTTTTGCATAAGGCTAGCACTCTACCACTTAAGCCACAGTGCCATTTCTGGTTTTTCTGTTGATGTGGTACTGAGGAATCGAACCTAGGGCTTCATGCATGCTAGGCAAGTACAATAGCACTAAGCCACATTCCCAGCTTGCATAGTACCATTTTTAACTGGGTTAAGCAGTGATGGTGAAATAATGTTCTAGCCCCTCAAAATATGGTTTAGTTAGGCTCTCTAATATTTCAGTGTCATATCTATAAAAAAATGGATAATGTCCTCTAGACATTTTAGTTATTCTATATCATTGAAACTTCTCATATAGAGTCTAATCTCCATTATTTCCTGATAAGTTAAAAAAAAAAGAATTAGAAATATCTAAAATGGGGGAAAGTTTATTTCCCCAAACAATGGCAATTTGTTTAATGAATGTGTTGTTTGATAAATAATTGCGTATTTCATAAAGCAATTTGCTTAAAATAATGATGGCTTATTTAGAGCCACAGTTAATCATAAAATCTCCTACAAATAGAAGAAAAACATCTCTAATTCATTCCTTATTTTCTATTTCATAGTCAAGATCTCGCTCCACATTGCACTCTTTCAACAACTTACATTTTTCCGAAAAGGAATAGCATCATGTCATCCCATTTTTATTTGTACATCTTGGGTTTGGCACTAATGTTATTGTTGTTTCTGCCAAAGCTTCGAATCTCTTTTCAAGGATATTCCTTGGGATTATGTTTGCTGTTATATATCATTATATCAGAATTGGAAGGCAAAGGACTTTTGGCAATATTTGAAAATTTTATACAGATAAAAGGAAATGATGTAAGTTTTAAATGTTTGGTAACTTTTTAGAGCTGATTGGAGAAATAGGATGGCTGACATCTAAAGAGCTTAAATTGCTCTGTATAATATATAGCATAGTGAGGAAGGGTAAGAGAATGGGACTATAACCAGAAAAGACAATGCTGAAACACTAAATAAAAATTATGAGAAGAAATAATTTTGGAAATTAAGAGTGTACGAGTAGAAACTAAGCAAGCTGACATGGTTATTTAAGAAAGATAAAGTTGTGAAGGATAATTCTAGAGCATTTTACTCTTTTTTCATGCCATATAGTTCCTTCATAAAATCACAGATAAAAATACACTCTCAGTTGTCTTGGGAAAGCTGCCTTTATCTGTTGGACAAAATTGTGTGTGGAAATGTAGCACAGATAAGAGTAGGAAAGCTGGGTGTACTCGGATTATGTAGGAAAAAAAATCTAATACTGGAAGGTACTTCATTTTGAGGCTAATTCTCTGAAATTTGATATTGGGTCAGAAAATGTTAAGTCATTTGCCTGAGATGACTTCACAAATAGGGTAAACTCAGTACAAGAACTCATGTTTTCTTGCTCCTGTTTCAGCACCTGTTTAATCATAGCTAATGCTATAGAATTGAATGGTATTAATATGCTCATCTATTATGGAATGTCATTAAGGAAATTGAAGCCAGGTCTGAGAATATATATTTAATTGAATGTTAGCATGTGAAAAAATTGAATAAAAGTAATGGATCTGCCACCAGTTGCCTTCAACAAAGATTTACAATGACAAAAATAGAGTATGCTTACTAAGGCAATTATGCAATAAACTTTAAAATAGCTAACCCACTGAAAAATCTTGCTATTGGTTTTGTTGACAGATTGTCAGTTCTTAGCTTATTTACTTGTTTTACTGATCTCTTTTCACAATAACTATTTATCACTCAATCATCAGTAAAGCCAAGTATCATTAGTATATTTCTATATGTAATCACTAAAGGAGTTAAATGTTTCATCAATTTCCTTGAAAAAGGAATGATTGACATTACGACCTTGTTCTATGAATTTTTTACATATATTAACAAATCAAACTTCACAATAAATTTATGTCACTGAGACATTTACTTCATTTTATACACAGGTTATTTAGATGAAATTTTTTTATTTTACATTGTGTAAAATGTACAAAATATGAAACCTACCTTCTCCATCTTTTAAATTCAAGGTATAATGTTATAAATTAAATGTACATTGTTCACGGCAGATCTATAGAATTTCTTTATTTGGTATAACTATAATTCTGAACCCATTGAACATATTCTTACTGTCAATGCCACCTGCTTTACCCTCATAGAATCCCTGGAACCACTGTTGAACTTTCTGTTTTATTAGATATGTCATAGAAATGGAGTCTTACAGTATTTGCCTTCACTATCTTATTTAATTCACCATGACTTACAGGTATAGCTCATTCTTTTTGTAAATTGCAGGATTTACTTTAAAAAAAATGGCCTGTAGACTATAACTACCTTTGAGTTTCTGATAAATGGGAAATAGGTTAAATGAAGAAAACTTTTTCAAGATTAAAAACTGAACAAAGTTTATTCCACTACTTTGGTTGCTGAAAGAGCTAGGTATATTTCCTTTCTTCTTTGTTTTGATGCACAGACAAGCATTCCACTAATGGGCTATATCACCAGTCCAAGAACTTAGGAATATTTTTATATTATTCTATGTGGTCCTAGTCTGTATTCTTCACAAAAATTTAAATGCTATAAAGGAAAAAAGAGAATAAATTTAAAAGTTTAAAAATAAAACTCATCGCTCCACATCACTTTATAGAATGCAATAGCTTAAAATGAAAGATTTTTGAAAATAAAGGTACTCATTTTTTTTTTTTTTTTGGTTCCGGTCGTGGGGCCTGAACTCTGGGCCTGGGTGCTGTCCCTCAGCTCTTCAGCTCAAGGTTAGCACTGTACCACTTGAGTCACAGCGCCACTTCCGGCTTTTTTTTCTGCTTATGTGGTACTGAGGAATCGAACCCAGGGGCTCATGCATGCAAGGCAAGCGCTCTACCACTGAGCCACCTTCCCAGCCTCAAGGTACTCATTTTAATAAAGGTGGAAATTGAGGCCCAGAGAAACTTGCATCAGATTTCAAAGATAGTGAAGATCAGATTTCACAAGAATCATTAATGGTCATTAATTGAATCTTTTATTTTTCTGTTTTTTTATTTTGTGCTGGGAGCTGAATTCATGTCCATGAATCCTTCTTAGATAATCTTCATAAATCTGGTTCTATGCAATTCTAAAGATTATTTATGACTTCTATTGGGCTTTATTTTCTCAGGCATTATTTCTATAATTTACAGGAAAATTCATTTAAAACATTAACTTCTATTTCTTTATAGACTTTCAGTAGTAACAATACCCAGTGTATCTGAAATGTGAAACAGACAATGTGACAAAACACATGTAATCATCATAAAAATGGATTGTATATTATTCCATTGTATGCCTATGCTGTATTTTTTACACCCATATGTTCATGGGCATTAAGACCTCAACTGTAGACTACTGTAAATAATACTGTAATGAATATGCAAGTAGAAATACACTTTTGAATTTCATTTATTAGACACATACAAAGAAGTGTCATTGCTTGAAGCTATAATATTTCTACTTCAAATTTTGTTAGAAATCTACAGACTCTTTCTCTTTCTCACTGAGGGCAATCAAAGATTTTCATTTTTTTGGAGTGAGTTTATTGTGGTTTTGACTTTCACTTCCTGATGATTACTCATGTTGAGCATAGTTTTACACTCATCAAACATTTCTATTCAAGTGTCTTGTCTATTCATTTATTGTGTTTCAAATTGTTGGAGTTTCTTGTAAATTTGGATTTAATTACCAGATTTAAAAATTGATGAATAATTTTACTTTTTTTTTTTTTTTTTGTCAGTCGTGGGGCTTGAACTCTGGGCCTGGGCGCTGTCCCTCAGCTCTTCAGCTCAAGGCGAGCGCTCTACCACTTGAGCTACAGCGCCACTTCCGGTTTTTCTGGTGGTTTATTGGAGATAGGAGTCTCATGGTCTCTCCTGCCCGGGCTGACTTTGAACCGCGATCCTCAGATCTCAGCCTCCTGAGTAGCTAGGATTACAGGCGTGAGCCACCAGCGCCCGGCTGAATAATTTTACTTTTTATATTGGGTAACTTTATTCCTCTGTCATAGGTTTTGTTGTTCAGAAACTAAAATTTCATATAGTCTCAGTTGTTTTAGTTTTTATGTGCCTTTGGTTATTGATACATTCAAAAAATGATTATCATTTGATGAAGAGTCTGCTTTCTTCCATCTGATGCTTTTGCCTGCTATATCAAAAAATAGGTGACCAGAGTTCTGTGAGATCATTTCTGGATCTTCACTTCTATTCCATTAATCCTTAGACATGCTCATGTGCCAATACCAAACTGTTTTGTAAAACTACAGCTTGATAATAGAGTCTCATTCCTGAGTTTAGGGGAAATGGATTTAGCTTTTCACCACTAACTATAATGCTGGTTGTAGGTTTGTCATATACAGCCTATACAATAGAGTTTGAAGTCTGGTATTGATATTCTTCCAGCATTGCTTTTCCTGCTAAGGATTTTTTTTGCTATTCAGTCTTCTATTACCCCAAATGAATTTTTGGATGGCTTCTTTTATTTCATTAAAGAATATTTTTGGGATATTGATAGGTATTGCATTGGATTTGTAGATAGCTTTAGGCAGTATTACCATTTTCATGATGTTAATCATCCCAATCGAGGAAAATGGGAAATTTTTCTACTTCCTTAAATTTGCTTTAATTTTCTATTTCAGGGTTTTAAAGTTTTCATCATAAAGGTCCTTCATCTCTTTGGTTAAGTTAATTCCTAGGTTTTGTTTTGTTTTTGTTTGTTTGTTTTGGAGGCTATTACAAAAGGAGTTGCTTTTCTGATTTCAGCCGCACTCTTCTCATTGTTGGCATAAAGGCAAGCTATCAATTTCTGTGGGTTAATTTTATAAACTACTACTTTGTTAAAGTTTTGAATCAGCTCAAATAACTTGTGAGAGGAGTCTATGAGGTTCTTTACAAAGAGGATCATATCATCTGCAAAGGGGTTGAGTTTTACTTCTACTTTACCTATTTGGAATCTCTTGATGTTTGTCTCTTGCTTTATTGCTGTGGCTAGGAATTCTAGAACTATATTGAAGAGAAGTGGAGACAGCATATATCCTTGTCTCATTTTCCTTTTAGAGGGAATGAATTTTAACCTTTCGCCATTAAGTATTATGGCTACCGGTTTATCATATACAACCTTTATTATATTGAGGAATATTCCATGGATTCCTAGTTTCCACAGAGATTTCACCCTAAAGGAGTGTTGTATTTTGCCAAATGCTTTCTTTTCTTTTCTCTTTTTGCATCTATTGAAATGATTGTGTGTTTTTTGTCCTTGCTCCTATTGATGTGCTGAATTACATTAATGGACTTGCGTATATTGAACCAGCTTTGCATCCCTGGAATGAATCCTGTTTGGTCATAGTGTATGAGATTTTTGCTTCCCTATGATCCAGCAATCCCACTCCTGGGCATTTATTCAAATGATCACAAACAAGGCTACACTAAAACAACCAGCACAGCTATGTTCATTGCAGCATTACTAACCAATGCTAAGATATGGAACCAATCCAGATGCCCCTCAGTAAATGAATGGATCAAGAAAATGTAGTATACATACTCAATGGAATTCTATACTTCCATTGAAAGACTGGCATCATCCCATTCAGAAGGACAATGAAAGACTTGGAAAAAGTCATATTAAGTGAAGTAAGCCAGACCCAAAGAAACATAGGCTCCATGGATTCCCTCATTTATAATAATTAAAATATGTCTAGGATAGTCCTACAGGAAGATCACAATAGCTCAATACTTATGTACCCATGACCATATAAAATGATGCTAATTGAAGTGAACTTTAAGATGGGGAAATAAGAGTGTTTTTAAAATATACTTTGTGAAGTTATTTCCCTTTTTCTTTCATTTTTCTCCTTTGGCTTATACCCTGTTATTACTGTTTTTGATTTTGATACATTGTGTGTGTGTGGTTTATACCCTGTTATGACTGCTTTTGATTTTGATACCTTGTGTTTTATATATATATATTTATATATTATCTGATATGAGAAAGTGAGGGGAATCACAGAATGGTGAGACAAAGGACAAATGGTAAACCAATGTAACAGTGATACTCACAAGACAATATGTTGGACATGAACTTTACAACTTGGGTGGGTGGGGGGTTGGAGGGAGAGAAAGTAGGAGAACATGATGGAAAGGGTAACACTGTTTGACAAGAAATAGCCTCATTATCTTACTTATGTAATTGTATTCCCTCTTTACAATAAAATTAAATTAAAAAAAGAAATACTTATCAAGGCAAATGCCACAAAAAGGTTTTCCTCTGCTTTCTTTCTAGGAGTCATGTTTTCAAGTCTGATATTTAAGGATTACCCTATTTTGAGTTGATGTTTGTGTATGGGATGAGATAAAAGTTCAGTCTTGTCTCTTTATGTAGGAGTATATCCAGCTCTCTCAGCACAATTTGTGGAAGAGACTATCCCTTCCATGTTGTGCAGTAGTCATAACATCCTTGTTGACGGTCATTAAGTCAAATATATATGGTTTATTCTAGATCCACTAGTCTGTCTCACTCGCTGCCTTTATCTCAGTACCATACTCCTTTGAGCAAGTAGCTTTGTAATACTATGATTATAAGTCAGAAAAAAAAACGAGATCTCCAACTCTGATCTTTCTCACAATTGTTTTGTCTATTTAGACTCCTCTACAGTAGTGTAAGAATTTTGGAATCAATTTTTGTTTTTATAATTTCTGAGATGATGGGTCATTGGGATTTTAATAGAAATTCTATTGATTTTGTAGATTACTTTGAATGGTGTAGGCATGGCAATGTTTATTCCTTTACTACATGGGTAGAGAAAGCTTTTTTGTGTCCATTCATTTTCAGCAGTTATGTAAGTTTTTAGTATATAAAACTTTTGTTTCGTTATGTTTATGCCGATTTTGGCTGCTAGTGTAAATAGAATTGTTTCTTCCTTCCCTCCCTCCTTTCCTGTCCTTTTTTCCAGTACTGGGGCTTGAACTCATGCATCATGCTCCTACTTGGATTTTTTCCTCAAGTCAGATGCTTTATCACTTGAACTACACCTACATTCTGGCATTGAATATGAGTTTTACACTGTCTCTGAGCTCTTTTGCTCAAGGCTAGCCCCCACCAAAGTTGAGCCACAGCTCTACTTCTAACACCTATATTTTTCCAGAATTGGTTTCTTAATATCCTTTTCAGATAGTTTGCTTCCTACATATAGAAGTACAATTGATTTTCTATGTCGATTTTACATCCTGGTATTATCTTATTATTAATTCTGGTGGGATTTTGTGGGTGATGCTCATATGTGGCTGTAGATGATTTCAGGTTTTCTTCATAAAGTACCTTAATCTCTGTAAACAGAGATTTCACATGTTTTCCAGTTTGTATATTTCTAATTTATTTTATTGCCTTATTACTATAACTAGCACATTTGAGACTATGTTGAACAGAAGTGACAATAGTGAGCAACTTTACCTGATGATCTTAAGGTTAAGGCTTTCAGTTTTCTATTATTGATTATCCTCTTAAGTTTGGGATGTTCTTGCATGAAAGTTATAATGTGCCGGTAAATTTCTTCTATTCTTATTTTAGTTAGTAGTTTTCATTTTTTAACACAAACAATGATTTTACATGTTGTCCAGTGTTGCTTTCATATTTATTAAGATGAGTTTGTGGGCTGGATGCTGGTGGCTCACCCCTGTAATCCTAGTTACTCAGGGGGCTGAGATCTGAGGAGCGGGTTTGAAGACAGCCCAGGCAGGAAAGTCTGTGAGACTCTTTTCTCCAATTAACCACCAGAAAATCTGAAGCGGCACTGTGGATCAAGTGGTAGAGCACTAGCCTTGAGCTGAAGATCTGAGGAACAGTATCCAGGCCCAGAGTTTGAGCTCCATAACCATGAGTTTGTGGTTGTTATTTCTCATTCTGTTATAATGGTGTGCTACATTATTTCTAAAGACTGTCAAGAGTAAATCTTTCTAATAGTAAATCCTTCTTATTACAATGTGCTGTTCTATTCAAAGTTTTACTATCTCTGCTGAGGACATTTGCATTTGTGCTTATTGGATATTGGGTTGTAGTTTTCTATTCTTGGAGTATGCTTAGGTCTGGATTTGTTGCCAAGATAAATAGCAACATAAAATAAACAAAATTTTTTCTTACTCTTTGAATCTTTAAAAGAATTAGTGTTAATGTACTATTATTTGGTATAATTCCATAATGAATCTAGCCTGTTCTGAGCAATTTTTGTCAGAAGGTTCCTGATTATGGATTCAATTAATTATAAAGGTATTCAGTTTTCCTACTTTTAATGTTTTCATTTTGCTAGGCTTTGTTTCCCTTCCTTCCTTCCTTCCTTCCTTCCTTCCTTCCTTCCTTCCTTCCTTCCTTCCTCCCTCCCTCCCTCCCTCCCTCCCTTCCTTCCTTCCTTCCTTCCTCTCTTCCTCCCTCCCTCCCTCCCTCCCTCTCTTCCTCCCTCCCTTCCTTCCTTCCTTCCTTTATCTTTTTCTTTCTTTCATTTTTTAAAGTATTCATTTAACCTAGGCTATCCAATTTCCTCAGGGTTCCTTTATAGTAGTCTCTCAGGATCACCTTTAATTTTGTAGCACCAGACACATTGTACTATCTTTCATTCCATTTCATTTTTTATATATTCTAAAGGTTTTCTTAAATTTTATTTTTATGATTTATATTACTTACATGACAGCCGGTCTCATAGTGATAGCGCCACAGATGCATTACTTTGAAGTTCACCCTTGCCATTGTATTTCAGTTACTTTCTTCTCTCTTTTCCAAGTAATGTTTCATGAGCTTCCTTATGTTGTACATGTGTAACTTATTTTAACCATCTTTACTCATTAGCATTCTGTCCTTTCCCATACTCTCCTCCCACTGATTCCCTTAGACAATCCTTCTTTTCCAGTCCTCATGGTCCATCATTTTAGGTATATATCATTTGTTTACAGAAATTTTAGGTATATATCTTTTGTTTACAGAATTGAAACTCTTAGCCTTCAGTGATAATATTAAATTGTATGTATACTTTCCTGTTCTGTTTTCACCATGCTTGAGTCTTTTCTAATTGTTGTTTGCTAGTCTACTCATCTAGTGTGATTTTTCTGCCCTGTATTTTCTTAATTGTGCTCCTCTTCCTCTTTTATGTATAGTGTTTCTTTTGAATTTCTTCTGCCGTACTGACTTAGCATTCATGAATTCCTTTTATTTTTGTTTATCCTGGAAAGTTTTCATTTCTTCTTCAATTACAAAGGATACTTTTGGTGACTATAGTAATCTAGGTTGGTAGTCTGCTTACTTCAATCCCATCCCAAAATTCACCTGACTTTGTAGAGGAGAAGGCTGTGGAAGTTTCACAAATCAAATGGTCTGGATTTGAGTATTCAGCTTCAACAGCAGATCCACTGGGATTCAGTTTCAAGGGACCTGGTCTCCTTTTGGGCCCTTCTGCTAGCTCCTCTCTCTGTGTGTCTTCAGGGGCTGTGGTTCTAATGTATGTCAGAAAATCTAGGAGGCAGAACTCTGACCCACCCAGCAGTCAAAACATACTACGAAAAGACACATCCTAGAGGCTGTGTACTTATCTAGCCACAGACATCAAATTTTGTTGCCTCATACCAGGCAAAGGAAGTCACTCCTAGAGTGTGGAAAATCAGACAACAGTAACATCCAGGCTGTAGATGTACATAATTAAATCCTCCCCAGGGAAAAGGGAAAGCTTTCTTCTGATGTACCATACTGAGTCAGCATGAAGGGCATGATAATTTGTGTCACAAATTTTCTTACCTGTTTCAGTGTAACTGGTTTTGTAATGTGCACAGAGTGTAATAGCCTGTTTATTGGCTTCTGAATTTCTCATCCAGTAAACTATGGAGCATAATTTCTGGGTTAGTACTTGGGGAAGGCAGGAGTAGAAGACCTTTAGCTTCCTCTTCTCACATGCTTACAAAGTTATTTAAATAAATAGCTAATCATTTGATGGCTGGTTGGAGTTTGAGGTGAAATACAAACAGGAAATCTGGCTGCTGATGCACACCTAAAATTATTAATCTTATTGATATAAGTTTTACAAAAGAAATATGTCATAGATTTTAGTAGGTAAATTGCTATACAATTTTTAAATTTCTACATCATCCTATACAATATCACCAAAATTATAACAGCAAAAATGCACTTCAAACTTATGCATAGCGGCTGGGAAGGTGGCTCAGTGGTAGAGTGCTTGCCTTGTGTGCATGAGGCCCTGGCTTTGATTCCTCAGCACCAAATAAGCAGAAAAAGATGGAAGTGGTGCTGTGGCTCAAGTGGTAGAGTGTTAGTCTTGACTGAAGAGCTGAGGGACAATACCTAGGCCCAGAGTTCAGGCCCCATGATTGACCAAAAAAATCCCCACAAACAACAACAATAACAACAAAACTCCCCAAACTTTCAAATTTATGCATAAATTGATAAAGTAGATACTAACATTACAGAACACAAAATTAAAAATTGTAGCAACAAGAAATTTTTATTGTGTTGATATTTATTCAAATTAATGAGTGCATTTAATAATAGATGGAATAAAAAATGGTTGGGATGTTATACTAAACACTGAAATTCAAAAATAGAAATAGGATACTCAGAAAATTTACATTCTTATTGTGTTGTGGGCTAATTTCTTGAAAATAGATTTTGAGTACTTTATTAAACATGTATACACCCATATATCTCTATATCTATTATCTATCTATCTATCTATCTACAGTGTTTTCCATCAGCACTCTATGAGAATAACATCCTAACCTTAATCTTGAAGAGCAGGTAATAAATTCTGTCATTATACTCAAAAATTGTAATGATTTTTGCCAAGGGTATATATCAATTCTTTAATAAATAAAATATACTTTGAATTTCCATAACATTTTCTTGTTGCTAATTTCCCTTTATGTCAATTATTTGCAAAATCTCATTGTCAATGATTTCTCAAGCAGCTTGAACAGTTGTCTAATGGCATTTCCATCAAGTTCACATAATTCTCAAACTTTTGAAAAAAATCTAGAGTTTCAGTCTTGGAAAACAAGGAAGTCATCTATATGTATGAGATATATGAGGATCACTCTTAGTGTTGCTAATGGGGGAGGGGAAAGGTTAATTCAATCCTCTGCATAAAGATTAAATACTAAAATCATCTCATTAGTGAATAGAACTCTATTAGAAAATATGACCTAGAAATTATGAAGTCACGGATGATGACTATCCAGAAATGAACCTCTAAGTGTTATAAAAAATATGTGCTAGTCATTAGAACTCAGTTAATAGAAACAAGTTTTATAGTAAAATAATTGCCTTTTTAAAAATTGTATGACCAGACTGATAAACAGGGAGAATTCGGACAGTGTGTCTGGACTTTATCCAGGCAATTCACAGTACTTCTCACCACAGTACCTTAGACACAGAAGAATTGGTTTGGGCATGGATCTTTTGGCTTACGCTTGTACTTCTTGTGACTTGTTAGCCTGAGAATGCAGTGCTGTGGTTTGAAACCAGGCAAGGCTGAAATGTCTTTGGGACCCCCTTTTCAACCCAATGAGGTTATATGGGATTCTGAGATTTGGAAGTTTGTGGTTCCAGGCTAGGCAAGGCAGAAATTTCTGCAAGACTTCATTTCAATGGGTGGAAGTTGGATGCAATAATTCATGCCTGTGACACCAGCAACTCCAGTACACCTAAAATAAATGAATCTTTTCCCAGGGAGTATTCCGAGGAGGGAAGTGAAATCTTATCTATAAAATAAGAGAACTAAAAAGCAGACACAGCCAAGAAAAATAGGGTTAGCTGTGTGATTCCATGTGGTTTCTGCCAGACCCTGAATTCATAGCCCAGTGCTAACAAAGAAAATATTTTAATTAGAGTATTTTGTGTGGAAACTAATATAACACAGATTATGTTTCCTCACTCTTAACACAAAAGTCAAAATAATAGCATTTTCAGTCATACAACCAGTATATACAGTTGCTTCTGTTTGTTTTGTGCTGGTCCTGGGGCTAGAAATCAGGGCCTAGGTGCTGTCTCTGGGATTTTCTGCACAGACTAGTATCCTACCACTTGAGCCACAACTGCACTTTAAGCATTGTGTTGGTAAATTGGGGATAAATGTCTTACAGACTTTCCTTCCGAGGTGGCTTCAAACTGTGATCCTCAGACCTCATCTGCTTAAGCCACAATCACCCAGCTTCTTAACAGTTACATACACTACATATAGTAATAGTTACACATATTGCATTTACTCACACAGAACTGTTTGTAACTAAATTTTTGTATATATTTTTCATATTTCACTCCATGCATATATTACATTAATCATTAAATTGTTTAGATGTTGCTATACTCTTTGGAATTTTGTTGCATTTTGGTCTTGGTGTTCTATTTTTTTTCCCCACATAGTATTGTCCTGGGTAGTGTCAAGATCATATAATATAATAGTTTTCAAAATGACTGCCATACTTTTGTCCAAAACTCTCTTCCAAGAAGTTATCAGTCCTCTGTAAATGTGGATGCTGCTCTTTTCAAATTTGGCACATAAACTGAGAGTGAAACTACATCATTTTATCTACCAGTTGGCCAACAGTAATTGTGAAATGCCATTTTGATTTCAGATATGTTAACATGTTCAGAAAATGTGAATCTTAACAGCAGCCACATGCATTAGGTGACAAGCTTTCCCTTATTGGATGCAATTAATGTAACAAGGACTAATGGTAAAATTATATCATGGGAATATGCTCTTAGATTTTTGTCTATTGTAAATAATAATTGATAACCTAGATGACATGAGTTTCAAAAGTCCATATCACCTTGTGCTGGAGTGAATGGGAGTAAATAGGTAATGAGGAGTTCAGCTTATTGAAAAGAATTTCCCTCTATTCACAGGGAAGTTCCAAGGGGTTCAATAAGATCCTTCCTTTAGTTTCAAAGCTAAACAGAATGTCTAGGCTCAGACTACATGGAGATAGTTTCTATGATAAACCTAGTCTAATAAGCCTCATTGCTATGTTATAAGTGGGAAAGAGTTTGGATTCATGCTAAAGGAAATCTCCTGGGCCTTTTTGACTCAGAGAAATCAAATGCTGTTCTCAAAAAAATGCTGATTATAAACCTACCTCCCTAATACACTCATGAAATTCTTTTAGCTTCTTAATGTTGATGACCAGTTTAACGGTTATATGATTAGTTCTTTTCTACCCATAGAAATTTAACTGGACATCTTACTGTGGTGTTTGATACTTATGGCCTTGGGCTGTTCACTGAGCTTCAATCTTAGCATTCTATTCAATGAATGCATTTAAGACATTGCACTAAGCAGAAGACCTGTTGCTGGTTGCAGTAAGAAAATGATTAACTAAACAATAAAAAATTTCAACTTCTGAGCTTAAATCCGTAACAGATATTCCAAGTGGATGTTTTTAGACATTGTGCTTATTTTGTCAAAGTGAATACATGCAGCAAATGAAAATTATTTATGTGATACATTCTCACATATTTTCAGCATCTCAGTTACAAATTGAGTACATTAATGAACTAACGTTCATTAACGTTAGTTAATGAACTAACTTCCATATTCTATTTCTAGTAACTATAATCGTCAATTTTGATTGTCAACTTGACTGGATTGAGAAGTGCATAAGAAACTAGTAAAAGCCATTTCTGTGTGTCTGGTAGAGTTTTCATGAAGGACTGACTAAGGGGGAAAAACTTGCCTGATTGTGAACATCATTGTCCCATAGGCTGGGCAGCTGGATGGAATAGTATGGGAAAAGGAGAAAGATGCTTTTTAATGCATTCTCTTTCTGAATTACTCTGCTCTCCCAGATGATGATCCTAAATCCCTAAAACAGTTATTTAAAAGAAATAGTTTCTCCCAATGTGTTTTTCTCAAGTATTTTTTCATAACAATGAAACACTGTAATACAGAAATATTACTATAAATATTATCCAGAAATACTAATGACAATAGTGTGTTGTGATTCCTTGAAAAGAATACTTCTAATGAGTAAGAATTGAGTGTTGATATTTGGACCTTTCATGTATTCTAAAATGATAATAAGATTTAAAATTGGGCCTATTTCGTGTTTAAAAATTAACCTACAATAAATATTTACCTATATGAGGCAAAACATAATGTTCTAAAATATGCATATATTATGTAGTGGTAAAATTAGTGTACATGTCACCTCAAATTTATCACTTCTGACTGATGAAACATAAATATCCTCACTTATATCAGTTCTGACATAGACAATATATTGTATAGTCACCTTGTGGTATAATAAAACAATAAAATTTATTCTTCGCAGCTAACTTTACTACTGAGCAATTTCTCTTTATGTCTTACACCTGCTCTTTCTATTCTCTGATTCTGTGGAAACATCCACTTAAAAAGTAATCCACAAATAAATTAGATCATGTAGAATAGTTTTATGAGAGCAGGGCTTGTTATACTTAGCTCACATATGTATGTACATATAGATGATATCTAGTAGTAAATTTAACCAAAGAGGTAAAAGAGTTTTATAATGAAAACCATTATACATTGGTGAAAGAAACTGAGGAGGATGCAGAAATATGGAATACTATCTATCTTTATTACTGGAAGAATTAATATTGTCAAAATGCCCATATTTCTCAAAGCAATCTACAGGTTAATGTAATCCAATCAAAATACCAATGATATTTTAGCAGAGTTATGGAAAAAACATAGAGAATATAAGAAGACCATGACTAGACAAAGTGTTCTTGATAAACAGTCAGAAGAACATGGAGACATCATATAACCTGAATGAGACTAATCTACAAACCTGTAGTAACTAAGATACATAAACAGGTACAAACATAAAAGCCAAGAGAACAGAAGAAAAGAGCCTATAAATAAATCTATGCATCTGTAGCCAAATAACCTTGACAAAAACTCTTAAGAACCTACATTGAGCAAAGGTCAGCCTCTTACATAAATGATTCTTTTATGTAGCGTGGGGAGTCATAGGCAATTACTATGTATGTTAACATGTTTGAAAATAAATTATTGCCAGACATTTGATGAACACTAGAGAACTGAAGCACAAGATAACCCAGATATGTAGAGCCTTCTTTTTAAATTATTCATGCTATATATGGTAGTCCCAATTTCCAGTTTTCATAAGATTTATTATCTCCAAAAATGCAATAATCATTATCTTATCTTGCCCATGTAATTGTAACCCCTCTGTACAGTATTTTCACAATAAAAATGCAATAAATATCACTTTTGTTTCCTGCAGTGAATTCTTATTTTTATCTGTGGACATTTATTTACTCTGATATCTCTATTAAACTGTCTACATTTATTTAATTTGAGATTGATACTTCTTTAATTAGGGAATACTGTCCTTGTTTTGGTTATTTTGTATACGCTCTCTGCTTCTGAATTGATCAGAATGATTATATTTATTATATTATTCACTCTTTTATCTACCTACGACTAATGCATTGATTTATCCATTCACTATCTGAGAAATAGTAACAAGCAGTGACACTTTCACTAAAGACAGATACAATCTTTGGCAGCACCATGCTATTTCCATGAGTCATAAACTGAAGTACCTACTTTATAACAATGGTTGAAGTGGCATTTTCAATCATCTCATGGTCCTCGTATTCTTAACCACCATCAGTCATCAATTAGATTTCATTTTTTCCTCACACCTTTCCTTGGTATTCATTATTTTAGAATCATACACAAATAGTATTCTTCCACAGAACATTAGGTTTTAAGATTTCAAAGTTGAACTTTCTCCTGGGTATGTTCTACAATTTGTTATTAATGACTTAGTTTCACCTTAACATAATCAAGGTTCCATTATATATGCCTTTGTCTCTTAATTAAGAAGGTGATCCTTTTGGTTATTCTTAATGAGTAGAAGGAGGAAAATGAAAGATTTTTGTTACAATGGAATGTGGACAAGCCACAGACCCATTAATAGAGACAAAGTTTGTGCTCTGACAAGGTCGATGACTTCTATTGGCTAAGATTATTTTCAGCCCTGATTTTCTTTATCATCAAGTGCTTCTGAATGTATTATCACTAATCTCTTAGTTAAACTAATGAATTATTCTATATAAAATATTCATGCTTAACTAAGTAGTGTCATAAGGGTAAAATAAATGTGAAGACTAAAATGTAAAATGAAAAATCAAATTATTCTCTTTCCTTTTGGCTTTTTCATTGATTTAAGTGAAAAGAAAACATCAAATGTTTAGGATTTTCTCAGTTCATCTCTCATGAAACAACTCTGTATTTCCTATAGGAATCAAATGTAAAATTGACATCCTGAATGCTACTGAAAATATTTTTGTGATGTGAGTGCTTTAGTTTTCAGATTGTGGTTTGAAGCGTATGTGTGTGTGTGTGTGTGTGTGTGTGTGTGTGTGTATGTGTGTTTAACTCAAGTGATTTTCATCATTTTCTCATTATAGATGTCATTAATGTGTTATAAGGAAATGCTGTATGTTAAGGCATTTGGGATAAGAGTCATAACATTTTCACTCTCTTCTTCATGCTACCTGTAATTCTAATCAGGGAGAGAACTTTGAAGTGCATGCGGCAGAAGAAATATCATCTTCTAATACACATTTCAAACTGCCAGAAGTGGTTCAACATCTATTCACCACAGCCTGACAAATTAGGCTATTTTAATATGAGAAAATATAGTTTTGATAACAATCTTTATTTTTAGTTTATGTGTCATAAAGGAGGCTTACAAAACCACTCTGTCTGTGTCTGTGAGTGATTATCTACCCCCATATGCTGTCACAGACTCTTGGCATTGCCTTAGCAATATGACAGCATCAAATTGCTACACTCAGTTACTAATGGAAAAAATCACCAATGTTGTCTCTTATTCCTATCAGTGAGAAAACAAAAAAAACCAACAATCTCTATATAGTGATACTTATTGATACTTATGTGGCTTTTGTTATAGTCAGATAGTTATAAAATTACAATAAGCTCTATGGGGGCAAAGAAATGTTTATTTGATTTTGCTTCAAACAAAGTCTTTATGGTGCCTGGTTCACAAGAGGTACTTAAGAAATCTTTCTTAATCAATGGATTTTCACAAAAAGAAAATAAACATTGCTTCTGTATAGTTTCAGAAGTTTGAAAAATTTCAGCAAGTTACTTGATGATGTCCATAACTACATCACTGATGTTTGTCTATCTCTATCTCTATATCTCCTATGTCTATATTTATGTCAATTCACTTGTTACGTTAAAAATAGCAAGAAAATAAAAACATATCAACCTCCCTTAAAACTTGGCAGTTTAGTCTGGGACCATATTGTGAGACTAGAATTTTAATGCTTTGGCTATGTAGGCGTACAGATTGTATATAGATAGTATTAAAATGGGAAAAATATAATTTTATTTAATTTAGAAAAGGTTACAGAGCCAGAAGACGATGCTATTCACTTAGTAACAATAGACCAAAATTAATGTGCAGCACAGTAATTAGCAAATTCTCAGAAAATCATTATTAACACTAATGAGTACATGAAGGTATATTTTTTTCAGTGACCTAAACTTCACATACTCTATTTTAAGAAGTAATTTAGACACTTAAAATAACCCTAATGGGGCTGGGAAGGTGGCTCAGTGTTAGAGTGCTTGCCTTGTATGCATGAGGCCCTGGGTTCGATTCCTCAGCATCACATAAGCAGAAAAAGTTGGAAGTGGCACTGTGGCTCAAGTGGTAGAGCGCTAGCCTTG
This sequence comes from Dipodomys spectabilis, assembly GCF_019054845.1. NCBI lineage: Eukaryota > Metazoa > Chordata > Mammalia > Rodentia > Heteromyidae > Dipodomys > Dipodomys spectabilis. The sequence goes on along the minus strand of NW_024870720.1, from coordinate 19,763,485 downwards.
AGCTATAGAGCTGAGGGACAGCACCAGGTCCATAGTTCAGGCCCCATGACCAGCAAAAAAAAAAAAAGTAACCCTAGTTCTAAACTAAATTCAGTCTCTGACAATTTCTTTTTTTCTGTCATGGGGCTTGAACTCATCCTTGGAGCCATCCCTGAGCTCTTCAGCTCAAGACTAGTGCTTTACCATTTGAGACACAGTGCCACTTCCGGGTTTCTGGTGATTAATTGGAGAGAAGAGTCTCACAGACTTTGCTGTCTGGCTGCCTTTGAACAACGATCTTCAGATCTCAGCCTGAGTAGGTAGGATTACAGGTATGAGCCATGGGCGCCCTGCTTCATACACTTTATTTTTACAATTTATCGTTTTTTTGGGGGGGGGGGGCTGGTCGTGGGGCCTGAACTCTGGGCCTGGGCGCTGTCCCTCAGCTCTCCAGCTCAAGGCTAGCACTCTACCACTTGAGCCACAGTCCCACTTCCGGCTTTCTTTCTTTCTTTCTTTCTTTTTTTTTGCTTATGTGGTGCTGAGAAATCCAACCCAGGGCCTCATGCATGCAAGACAATCACTCTACCACTGAGCCACCTTCCCAGCCCTACTATTTTATCTTTTTTCCTCCCTCCCTTCCTTCCTTCCCCCCCTTTTTCTCTCCTTCCTTTCTTCCTTCCTTCCTTCCTTCCCTCTTTTCTTTCTTTCTTTCATCTTTCCTTTTTTCTTTATGCTAAAGCTCTTTTGTGCATAGCATGTTGAAACACAGTACTAATTCTAAGTTTATGAAAGTTGCTGTTATTCTTTGGCAGATATAGGCATTTAACCTTTTCCTCTTCTTAAAAATTAATTCTTCCTGCACTTCCATGGCTACCTTTGGTTTATATTTAACTACAAAGGTGATATTGGCATAACTATTCCCTGTACATTTCAGCAAGTAAGGGCAAATCTAATTCTAGATATGCTGAAAATAAATCACCACTTCCCTACTGAAGCACATGTATCCTTTTGTTCCTTGTAAGGTACACATTTGACTCATCCTTAACTCATACTCTGATGCCTGTTCCAGACACATCACACCAGCCTCCTACTGCTTTTCTTCCCACAAACACACAACTACCTCCACATGGTACAACTCCCACCCTTTCTGAGGCTAGAAGGATCACTATAATATATTTCCACAGAGATATGCAAGAAAGAACACACACAGCTCTCCTACACAACTTGGAACAATCATGCAGAATGAAGTGCAATCTATTCTGGTTTCATATTTCTGTTTTCCAAAGGTGAGTAGGCAGATACAGACGTGATGAGATTGTAATTATCCTTGTGGTCATCAACAATCCTTAAAAATATTCAGCAAATGCATTCCTAGAGTTATTCAGCTTTAAAATTGACTTTAGTTGATAAGGATCAGTTCACTCACTAGTTTATAAAATATTCTAGGGCTTTTGGCATACCTTTTTACATTATCATCAGTCCCTTTTCTTACAAAATCATGAAAACTAGATGGATATGGAAACTGCACTTTTGCATTTCATTTGTCAGAAAGCTGTATTATTTCCAGCATTTGAACCAAAACAATAAGTTGGTGTGCACCCAAGTCAGGATGTTTCAGATATCACCTCTGAAACAAGAAGGTTATTGTTAAAATGTAGGAGAGGAGGATGTCTTTCAGGCATTCAAGTTTGTACATGCTGTCTAAATAAAAGTGTTAAGATACCTTGTATGTTTTGCAGCTGTAAACTGAATGCTCACATCTCAGATCTGTTGTGTGTTTCTTTGGATAAATCGCAGTATTAATAAAAATCCTTAGAGGGCTGGGAAGGTGGCTCAGTGGTAGAGCACTTGCCATGCATGCATGAGGCACTGAGTTAGATTCCTCAGCACTACATAAGCAGAAAAAAAAAGCTGGAAGTGGTGCTATGGCTCAAGTGGTAGAGTGCTAACCTTGAGCTGAAGAGCTGAGGGATAGCACCCAGGCCCAGAGTTCAGGCCCCACAACCGACACACACACACACACACACACACACACACACACACACACACACACACACACACACAAATTTTAGAATTAACCTGGGTCTTTATATTGTCATGATGATTACAGATACAGATATAGATGACATAAATAGATATAGAGATATAGGAAGTCAACTATAAAATACATATTCATGTACATTTTTGCAACATGCAATTCTAGAAATAAAATTGGAAAGGAAGTGTTGAAAGAGATAGCCATTTCTGAAACATCTTACTATAGTCATCTTAGCTAAGCTTCAATATGACTGTGGTGATAGGCATTATTTTTTCCTCTATTATATACCAGAAATAAATATTACAAAGCAAGGATCATTTTTGTATGTTCTCAAACTATTAACAATAAAGTGAAGGTTTATTTTATTTTTTCAACTTATAAATAATGCAGAAAAAGTTCCATCTACAAATGTAATATAACTTCCAAGTTGCCAGGAATTATAATTCTTTGACAATTTGTCATTTTATGATAACTTACCTGTCAATACTTAGGAAATCTATTAGTATTTACAGATAAAATGCTAGTAAAGTATTTTAAATCTCTTTTTACAATAACTTTCTAGCATGAGCTAGTGGATATTTTGTTTTAAATCAATATATGTTTAAATGTAGAGCAGTATTATTTTTCTAGACATGTGTACATGTTTTTTCAAAATTTTTAGTTTCCTTTAAGGGAAATGTCGGGAAAAATTTTATAAAAATTTTAAAACCTGAACAGCATCTTGACAATAAAATTATATTAAAAATAAAATAAAAATATCTTACTTAAATTAAAACTACTTTCTAATAAAATTGTGAATTATTATATTTTTACCTAAATATATGATTGCATCTGCCTCCACTACCTGTTTCATTGGTAGAAATAATCATTCCTATAGTTACTTGATAATTTGGTTAGTGATAACAGAAATTTATTTTTGTCTCAACTTTCATTAATATGTATCAAAGGTGGGCAGCTTGACTTATGTTCATTTGTACATATACCAACTTTATCTGAGATTTGTTTTGTTGTGTCAAGAGAGGTGAGAATTTATTTGAACATCCCCTTAAATGCTAATCAGATCTTCTCAACATTGTTTGTTTATTGATCATTTCCTTATTGATGTGTGATGCCTCATTTCCAGTGTTATGTTTGTTTTACTGTTAACACTAATGGAAACTTCTTTATTGGTAGTGTCTAAAGAGTGCATGAAGTGAGATATGCAAGCAAGGAATGGCACTGGCTTTTTAGAGCCAGTGACTTCTAACCCAAATTCTTTGGGAGGAATCAGAACCAAACTGGTGAAGTGGGCAGGAAATGCTCTGTAGAAAGAAGATCTGTCACTTCCCAGACTCAAGTAAAAGCATGACTGGAGCATACTGTATGCAGGTAGTTTATGATAAGAACCCATTCTGGTGAATTTAGAAGGATTTTTACAGATGGGCTCCTGTTGGTTATAAGTGACCAGAAAGCTAGTCTACCATAACAGATGTAGAAATAAATTTCTTATAAGTTTTTGTAACTCATATGTCTAGCAGTTGAGCTGGAATGCAACAATATCTTTAGTATCTTTATCCTCCTGCTGTTTCTCCACCTAAATATATTTTTAACTGGGAAGACTTACCTTCTCACAGTTTATGTTATAGCAGAAAAGAAAAATCCTTTTGACTTCATTACTTATTGGGTATTGGCAAAGTATGACCTGAGAGCCAAGTCAACTGTGTTGACATTTGAAGTCAGTAAGCTTTGTTTACTTCTAAAGGGCTATCCACAAAGACAAAATATGAAAATGAATATGTAATTGAGACAGTATATGCCTTTGTTCTCAAAGCTCAGATTTTTTTGACAACTGGTCTCTTGCAGAAGAGTTTGCCAGCTCCTCTTTTGAGATAATTGTCTTGTGATTGTCTCTGAATTTGATTGATTTGCTAGTTCATGTATCTACTGCTATCATGTCACACTGTTGGTTCAGATATCCACCCTGGAACAAACGATGGAGCCAATCTTACCAAGGGATAGGGTCTCCCTGAGAACAGGAGAATATAGAGCTATTGAGGAAAAAGCCAGAGACAAAATGGATGATCCATAGATTAGTGAACTTCCCAGCAGCCTTGACAGTGATTTTGAAAACAATGTTTTTTTTTTTTTTAGTTCTATTTTTTGGCCAGTCTCAGGGCTTGAACTCAGAGTCTAAGCACTGTCATTGAACTGCTTTTGCTTAAGATTAGCACTCTACCACTTGAGCCACAGCACCACTTCTGGCAATTTCTGTTTATGTGGTACTGTAAAATTGAACCTAGGGCTTCATTCATGCTAGGCAAGCACTCTACCATTAAACCACATTCCCAACCTAATAGATTTTCGTAAGAAGCACCAGGTTGCCACTGTAGGACCTGCATGAGTTTATTTTTTATATTTAATATATGAAAGTGTTTGAATAAAAAACCTTAAGATCAGGCTGGGAAGGTGGCTCACTGGTACAGCGCTTGCTTTGCATGCATGAGCCCCTGGGTTTGATTCCTCAGCACCACATAAGCAAAAAAGAAAAAAAAAATGGAAGTGGTGTGGCAAAAGTGGTAGAGTGCTTGCCTTGAGCTGAAGAGCTGAGGGACAGCGCCCAGGCCCAGAGTTCAGGCCCCACGACTGGACCCCCCCAAAAAAAAACAAAACCTTAAGATGATAGTTTATGTATGTTCTTCTGTTTTTTTAATCACACAGAATTCTTTTTAATATTTTCTTTTATTAATTTTTTTCAGTTTTAAATGATCTTGTTTAATTTTTATTTATTTTTTTAAATTTAATTTTATTGTCAAAGTGATGTACATAGGGCTTATGGTTACATACCTAATGTAATGAGTACATTTCTTGTCAAACATTGTTACACCTATCCCCCAAGTTCTCTAGCTTTTCCCTCCTGATCCTCTCCCGCACAAATAATATAGTTCGTTTTCAACATAGTGTCTCACTCATGACTGTATTTGTTCACCCTTTGTCCCTCTGCATTTCTTTTTTCAAATTTAATTTTATTGTAACGATGCTGTACAGGGAGGTTACAGTTACATGAGTAAGGCAGTGAGTACATTTCTTGTCGAGCATTATTACCCTCTCCCTTGTTGTTCTCCCACTATCCCTTCCCTCCCCTACCTCCCTCACTCCTCACCGCTGTCCTAAGTTGTAAACTTCATTTCCAATATACTGTCTTGTGGGTATCAGTGATGCAATGGGTCATCCTGTGTCCTTGTTTCAGCCTTTAGTCCCTCCATTTCTGTGAACATCACAGAATTCTTTTACCTATTCCCTAAGGCCCATTTTTCTCCAGATTCTTCTGATGAGCCTGACTCACAGCTTCTGGATGCACACAGATGAGTACTCAAGAGAAACTTCTGGAGTGAGTTCCAAGTAAAGATTTAAATGTATTCTAGTAGAGCAAGTTTTTTCCTCTTTCAGAAAACAAGGTAAGATTGAGAATGAGAACAGGGAAAGCTGTGACAACTGAAAAAGAAGAAATAACATTTCATTCCAGAAAACATTTGGTTAGGAGGTTGGGACAGCAATGAAATATTTCTTTTTTTTTTATTGTGAGAATACCATACAGAGGAGTTACAATTACATGGACAAGATAACAAGTACATTTCTTATCAAGCATTGTTGCCTCCTCCTTGTTTCCCATTCCCATCCCTTCCCATACTCCTCCCCTTCCCCTCCCCCAATCCTCCCCACCCCCCACCAAAGTTGTTAAGTTCGTTTTTCGACATAACGACTTGTACATCTCATTGTTGCAATGGGTCCACCGGTATCTACAGAGTAGTTTCTCAAATTTTAAACTATATATTTATTATCTGGTATATGGTTAAATTTTATTTAATAATTTATTAGGACTGGGACCAGACTTTAAAATATAGATTGCTTCTAAGATCTCAGGAGATGTCATCATTAGTGGTTGGTCCACAAACTCTAATTTGAGTGGCAAGTGTAGAAAGTGCTCAGAAGTTGATTGTAACTTGACTTAGTACCCTGTTCTCTGTCTAGAAATTGTCCAAAAAGAATTTAAATCTAGCAGTAGTCAACCCATGGACAATCAACTGAAAGTGACATTTTCTCACAGAGTTTGCTTCCTCTTATTGCTTGTAAAGAACTTGGAAACAGATGGTCTTTACAATTTTAATTGAGCACTCTACTGGAACAAAAAGTAGAGATTTAGACAACTTTGTGGGCGGTGGCAAAATGAAGGGAAAGCATGGATTCATGTATAGCATGACTAGATATACTCAGAGTGAATTTTTCTTCTAGACACTAATCCTGTTTGTACTCTTACTCCAGTACTGGGATGTATTGAAATACAAGACAAAACAGAAAGTCAAAACACAGAACAACAGCTATTATAATATTCTGCATTAGAATTACAACTACTTAAAGATTTTTTTCAAGAGATCTATTTGAAGATATATTGCCAAAGAAATTCATAGAACTTAGTCCTTGATTTATAACACCTACAAATGCCAGCAAGAAATCTTGAATTATATCTAGGGTTAGAATTTGGAATGGAGTAGATTCTAGCAATGCTTATTACAAAATGGAAGGAATAGAATGGAAAATAGACAGGAATGGAATTGAGACAAATATCTATGCAGCATGAATTTAGGTAAAGACAAGAAGGAAATAGGGAGAATTACACAGACAGAAGTGGAGGTGTTGATATTTTTCAGAATAGCAAATGGCACCGGCAAAAGGATTGGGGAACACAAGATCATGAGTACTCACCTGTGATTAGTAATGGGAATGTATGGCACAGAGACCAGGGTGTCTATAGAACCTGGAAAATAGATCATGTTAAATCTCATACATCATTGAGTGTATTAAACATCATTGGGATTTTTTTTTGTGCTGAAGACTAAGGTAAATCTTTTAGGCACTTAAGTAGAACAATTAGGCATTCTTATATAGAATTCAGGAAGAGAGGAAGAAAGACATTATTGTATCAATGCATTTTGTGTGATTAACTTTTTATTAATAATGTTCCTTAAGCCTGGAGGGAGACTGGCACTCGAACACTAAGAAGTTTATGATGGCATGCATGAGAGGTGGTGTTTTATTCTTAGGATATGAGAAACTTTCCTTTAAACACACTCCTGAATAGCCAGGCACAGATGGCTCACACCTGTAATCCTAGCTACTCAGGAGATTAACATCTGAGGATCTTGGTTCTAGCCCTTGCAAGAGAGCCAGAAAGTCTGTAAGGCTCTTATCTCTAATTAAACACACACACACACACACACACACACACACACACACACACACACACACACACACACACACACACACACACACACACACACACACACACACACACACACACACACACACACCAGAAAACAAAAAATAAAAAGAAAGCGGAGCTGTGGCTTAAATGGTAGAGGGCTAGGCTTGAGCAGAAAATGTTAGGGACATCTAGGCACTGAGTTCAAACCCCAAGTCAAATAAAACCAAACCAAAACAACAAAAATATATTCATGAAAATAGAACAAAGGGTCCTGTTGAAATGGTTTTAAGAAGAGGGAAATAGGATGGAGAGTTATTATGGGGAGTGAAGCTATATTTTATACATTATACATTTTATACATGGAATGTTACAGTGAAACTTCCCTTGTTCAAATAATATATATTAGTGAAAGTAATGAAAACTAAAATAACAAAAAATATTCTATATAATTATTTGCCCTTATCTGAATTTTTGTATCCAGTACAAAATTCATCTGTTTATTTTTATGAAAATTATAAGTTGATGAATGTCACGGCATTAAGAAGTAGGACCTTGAGCAATTGTTTGTAATATAAGAAGCCCAAAAGACACCCTCCCTCCTACCATATGGGAACATGGCTGCAAGTCATTGAAAACAATCAGAGAGCAAGACTATACCGGACTACAAATATACTTACATCCTGATCTTGGACATCTCAGTTTCTAGAAGCATGAGAAATACACATTTTTATATATAAACATCTCAATCTATATAATTTGTTGTAAAAGCTTGAATTGACTTTGAGTAAATGTTTTCCTTCAGTAACAAATAATATTATCTGCCTTTCTTTTAGTCTTTATTTATATTGGTGAACTCCTGAAAGACTTTGTTTTCCTGTGTCTGTCATTATTAAGGTACTTAGTTTGAAATAAAATGCCTCTAATGATATGCTTTGATTTTCCATTTAAATTTTAGCTGAGACTTCCTGTGTAAGTGTCTTACACCTTCCTGCCTCCTACAGAAACAGTTATTTCTTACTCTATGTCTCATTATCATAAATCACACTTTGGTTTATATTAAAACACAATGTTTACTAAATTATGACTCTGTAGAGACTGATCAAGCTGGGTCACATAGTCAGCAATGATTGCTACCTTTTAAATCAGTGTCCTGCATCCACATTCGAGATCCCCATTATATCTAGTCTGAGAGGGGTTTAGAGAGTACAAAGTCCTTTACTAATCTGCCGCCAATACATCCCCAAATTTCTGGCAAGTCTATAATGCCATTTATCAGTATATCCACATTATGTCATCTAACTCTTTCTAGAAAATATTTCTCCTGAAGGTATTTGCTGTAAGCTGTAAACTACTGTTTATGCTGGGACATACTCATTGCTGCAACCTACTGAAACTTACAAAAATAAAAGAAGAGAGGAGAGTAAAAGTTAGAGAGAAAGTGAAAAATGAGAGAGAGAGATGAAGAGGAAGAATTTGGTCAAAACACATTTTATGCGGCTATGTATGTACCACAATGAAACTGCTCTGTACAATTAATATATGCTAATAAATTTTGTTTGCAAAGTACTTCAATGTGTCTTAATTTTGGAGGAGATTTCCTGTACTGTGCTTTAATGATAAATCTTTTCCAACTAACCAGGCTTTCTTTAAAAAACTCAATTTAAACCCACATCTTAATGGAGCACATTCTTTATAGGCTTCTAAGCATGAAAGCAATGCTTGTTTAGAGCTTCATGTCTAGAATGATTTTAGCTCTAATCTGCTGATTGAAACATGGAGTGTTAATAAGATTTCATATTGAAAGTATTTTCCACTCAATACTAGAATCACTGATATATGGTTCTCCATTGCTAGTGCTGCTACTGATATATTTTATATATTTCATGTGAATTGCTTTTATTTTTATTACTGAAATCTTTTAGGATGTTTGGTGTATTCTGAATTTACATAATTATTTGATTTGTTGTGAATACATTCTCAATTATGTTACAGTCTTTGCATAGGTCATTGTAATCTAGAAATTCTTTTCTTTCATTAAGGGAAATAATATTGTATTATTTCATCCCTAAATGTCTTTCTGTAATTTTATTCTGCCTAAGAATTACATGTAGATGATTAAAGTATTTTATTGTGTATCTAATTTTCTTAGTTTTCAGTTACTTTCTATTTTCTTTTTGTCATATATCCTAAAGCGTTTTCTGCATTTAGCTGTGCAACCTTAGATTGATTTTTAAAACATTTTTGTATCGTAATTTCAGTTCTGAAATCAATTTTATTCTGTTCTGATTATTCATAATGACACATTGCTTCTTTCTGTTTCTTCTTTGACATTACATTTATTTTTTGTTGTAAAGGCGATGTACAGAGAGGTTACAGTTATATAAGTGAGGTAATGAGTACATTTCTTTTTGAACAATGGGACCCTTTACCTTGTTTTCCTGCAGTTTTCCCCCACCCAATTCTCCTCTCCACACCGCATAGTATCTAGTGAATATCACTATTGAATTTGTTCACCTTACTCCCACCATTTCTGTGCTCCCCCTACTCTCCTCCAAAACAGAAAAAAAAACTTACACACTAGACCAAAGGCACAGAAATTAAAAATAGAGACAAGGGAACAATAAAAACATCTGTTGTCATTAGAGTTCTTGATTATAGCCATTCTAACTGGGGTGAGGTGGTATCTCAATGTTGTTTTGATTTGTATTTCTTTTATGGTTAGGGAGGCTGAGCATTTCTTCATGTGTCTAGTGGCCATCCTTCTTTCCTCTTCAGAGAAGTTTCTCTGTAAGTCTTTAGGCCACTTATTTATTGGGCAGTTGCTTCTTTGAGGATTTGTTGTTGGGGGATTTAATTTTTTGAGTTCCAGGTATATTTTAGATATGAGGCACTTGTCCGTTGTATGGCTAGTGAAGATCTTCTCCCAGTCCCGTGGGCTTTCTATTGATCTTGCCAGCTATGTCCTTTGCCATGCAGAAGCTCTGCAATTTTATGCAATCCCATGTGTCCAACTTTTTTTTGATTTGTTGTGTTTCTGGGTCTCTATTAAGAAAATTTTGGCTTGTGCCATCTCTTCCTTCCAAGTAACTAGGATCATAGAGGTGAACTACAATTACTTGGTTTTGATTGAGTCCTTAACACACTGAGCAGAGAATCCAGATGGAACATATTAAAGTTTCTGACACTGTGATCTAATAAATAGATATAATTTTAAACCTTCACATTTCTGATGCAATGTCACATAATGATAGAACACCTTTTTATTATATAACACTATATTACTCTACGTATTAATTTTTTTTTTTTTTGTCTGTTGTGGGGCTTGAACTCTGGGCCTGGCGCTGTCCTTCAGCTCAAGGCTAGTGCTCCACCACTTGAGCCACAGTGCCACTTCCGGTTTTCTGGTATTTTATTGGAGATAAGGGTCTCATGGATTTTCCTGCCTGGGCTGGCTTTGAATCACGATGCTCAAATCACCTGAGGAGGTAGAATTATAAGGGTGAGCCACCAGCGCCCAGCTATATATTCAATTTCAAGAAGATAGTATTATGGTACCGGCTGCCATTATTGGCACCTCAAACATTCTTCTGGCCAAACTTCTCAGCCAGAGAATGGTCTTTTCTTTCCCATTTATTTCCTTATGTTTCCACTACTAATCTACACAAGTAAGATACCTAGCTTATTTCAACTAGAATAGATAAAAGTACAGGATAGTTGAAATATTGACCTTAATATACCAGGAAAGTTATAAAAATGGAGATGTTATTACATATGAGATGTCAATAAAATTAACAAGTAACTACTCTTCTGAAGTTATTAGTGTCAAAACATAATGAGAAAATATATTCAAATCGCTGAGTAAGAGACAGAATTTCTAATGCAGAATCCTATATTCAGAAAAAAAAAGTCATTGAAAACAAAGGAGGAAAAGGACTTTCCCAGGTAAACAGAAACCAAGAGAATTTGCTCCTAGAAGGTCACTTTTCAACAGGACTGAAGATGAAAGCTTCCAGATAGTAATTCAAACCACAGTCAGGTGTGGCTAGAGATGGTTCGGTTGTTAATGTAACCAATCAGAAAAGTGGATATTTTTCCTCCTGTCTTTTAAAAACTAATTTAAAAGTAATTGCATAAAACAATATGTGCATAATTATATTGCTGAACTTCTAGAATATAGAAATGTAATTCATTTGGAAAAATTGCAGTGAGTTGGTGGGTGGGAGCAAAGCTTCATTGGAACAAGGAAATGACACCATATGGTAATGAGTATCCAAAAAGAAAGAAAACATGTAGAGAACAGATAGAGTAAATAGGAAGAATGATGTAATGAACCCAAAATATACACTTGCTCTCATTCTATCTCTCACTATTTTGAACATATAAAATTGTAAAATGTAATGATTATGCTTTTATAATATAGAGCTTGATTGTCTATCTATCTATCTATCTATCTATCTATCTATCTATCTATCTATCTATCTATCATCTATCTATCCATCTCATAGCTCTGAAATGTGGCTTTGTATTTAACTGGGATATAATAAAAATATACAGCACATTTTAGTAAGATATATTTTAAGTTTTAGAATATAATTTAAGATATGCAAATAACAAAGGAATTACAATGTTTACTAGGCAGTAACCATTTAATACAAAAGAAGACTGAAAAAGAACAGTGAATGATATGACATGCACAAAAAGCACAATGCAAAATGAAATTTACAAAACCATTTGTATTCCTATGAACATTCAATATGAACAAATTATTCAATCAAATGCCATGTAGCATTAGATTAATTTTTTAAACAAATAGATTCCAACTATATGCTGTCTAGAGGAGACACATTCTAGATTCATTAATACCAGTAGGTCAAAAGCAAAAGTATGGAAAAGATGTTCCATGCAGAATGATAATAGAAGCTAAAATAGTCACACTGCTAACAAATTTATTACATTGTTTCTAGGGATCATTTTTAGGGTACTCTTATATCAGATCATCATACTATACACATTAAGTATACTCAATTTTTATTTAATTAAAGCAGGAAAAATAAAAAATATAAATAAATACATGATGGAATGCAGACTGGTTTGGCAAAGACTTGTGTTTTCCGGAGGGACCCAACCCCAGTGGTTATAGGGCTCTTTACACATATTGGTGTGATGGTATCCATGTGACAGGTTTCTCAGATGGCATTCTGAGAGCTTGAAAAGTAGGAAGCTTTTCAGGAATCATCTTTCTTCTACCTTAATTGTGGCCATGACTCAAAAACCAGTTGTTTGTCATATTTTTTATTCTTTCTAAAATGAGTCTTTTATCCACCACTCTATAAAATAACTGGCATAGCTATTCTATGAAATGAATTCCAAGAAAAGGAAACAAGAGACATGTGTAGTTGCCATTGTTGCTCTTTTTCTTTTCTTTTCCTTTTGTCTTGTTTGTTTGCTTGTATTTGAGAGGGTAAGGAAGTCCACACCAAAGGTGGAACAAGAGTGAATAAATACAACAGTGATACTCATTAGATACTATGTTGAAAATGAACTGGATATGTTGTGGGTGGGGATGTGAGGGAAAGACTGGGAGAGAGTGACAGAAGGGGAGACATGGTTCAAAAAAGAATTATACTGATTACTCCTTACTTGATTCATGTAACTATACCACCTCTATACATCAACTCTAGAATAACAATAAAAACAAACAAAATATAGAACTATCTGAAATAAAAATAAAATGCACTTCCAAAACATTAGTCTTTAGTAGGCAGAGTTGGAGTAGTTTCCTAAATAGAACTTGGGAAAATGAATTTTGCAGAATATCTTCTTATTTAGTTTTAAATCTTTTTTTTTTTGGGGGGGGGGGGGCTGGTCATGGGGCCTGAACTTGGCCTGGGCGCTGTCCCTCAGCTCTTCAGCTCAAGGCTAGCGTTCTACCACTTGAGCCACAGCGCAACTTCCGGCTTTTTTATTTTTGCTTATGTGGTGCTGAGGAATTGAACCCAGGGCCTCTAGCATGCAAGGCAAGTGCTCTACCACTGAGCCACCTTCCCAGCCCCTAGTTTTAAATCTTTATAAATGTTTCAATACAGTATTTTTAACTTGGACCCAGACTTTAACTTTTATGTTCCTGAAATTTCCACCAGGACTTTGTACTTTCTTATCTATCCTTATCTGGCATTTTGCCTTCCAAATATTTGCTTCTTTTTCACATTGTCTCATTTTTTTCTCTTTTTTATCTTCTTGATTACTGGCTTTTAGGAATGATTTTTAATTTTTTTCTTTATTAGAGAATTCTTTAATTTCAGAGAAAAATTGAATGAGAGGTACAGAGATTTCTTATATTCCTTGCCTACATAGCTTTTCTCCTTATCAACATTTCCATAAACTGGTTCTTAATTAAAGTTGATTAATTTAGCCATTTACCAGTGGCTCTTATCTCCACTTGACTACCACTCCCCCCCCCCCCCAAAAAAAGGGGAAAGTGGAGCTTTAGCTCAAGTGGTAGAGGACTGGCCTTGAGCACAGAACACAGGTCCTAGTTCAAGTCCCAGACTGACATACACACAAATATTTATGAACCTCTCTTTTCATAGTTGCTTAAAGTTTGTTGCTATATATGTTTTCCTCTTACTATTGAATCTCGGATGAGTTTTCACATATGTGTTATGACAAGTTCCCAATGCTGTGGTATGTTACAGATACTATATACCCACAGTGATGGTCTGTTCATTATTATAATTTTAGCAGATCTTAGAATAAAGATAAATGTAATTCTTCAAACTACTAGGGTTGTTCTAAAATCTATTAAAAATAAGACAACAAAGTAAAAGCAAAACAAGCTTGGGTTAAGTATATCTTAGTTTAAGAATTAAGCCAGTTTCTCACTGATAGCTTTATCATTAATAGATTAAAAGTGCTATCTGAGCTATCTATCATTAACTAGTAGAAAATCAGTAATCCCACTTTATAAGTCTTACATAAGGAAGCATGTACAGTGCTTTTCTGGGTTCCTTCTTTGTGGAGCAATCACCTTCTTCACCATTCTTCTTTCTTCTCTTCCTCCTCTTGCTCCTCCTCTTCCTTCTTTTTTTGCTTCACCTTCATCATTATCATCATCATTATTCTGGCAACAAATGCAATATGATCAAAAATATCCTAAATCAATGTTTGCAATTCTCCAGCTACTAAATGTTTTCAAGTATTTGACCTTTCTGTGCCACTGGGGAAAACGTGTTATAATTTGGGGGGGGGGGTCTGTTAAATCTGAAACGAAGAGAGTTAAATTTAGTTTTAAAAGTTGAATAGGAAGAGATCATTCTTAATAAAGTGGCAATAAAGTTATAGAGGTATAATGAGAACTTCATTCCTTGGAAATGAGATTTGTTCAGCTTCACGATTTATAGATGGTACTGGAGTACATATTCAAGATCTCACACCTACAAATGTGTGCACACACATACACACAGGAAACTTTCAGCTAGTTACATTGCAAAAATTATTTTGCTTCTTTTATCTCTTTTAGATTTTCAATGTCTTTATGGGCTTGAGTCTTTCCGGTTTATAATATGACTTGCTATTCATGGATAGTCTTCAGTAATAAATAATTCATTTATAATATACCGAGCGCATCTTCATCCTTCCAAATTGCCATGTAAAAAATGGAAAGTTAAATGACTCCTTGACATATTTGTGAACCAGTAGCAACTGAGGAAAATCTGACTGGCAGGAATAATAGGACCTAAAAAATATTTTTAAAAATTCAAATCTTTCAGAGCCAGAATAAGTAAATATAGATGTCTGACTTTCATAAATAATAAAACTCAATTTAATATTTCATATGAACATCAATGCATTTTAAATTGTGATTAGTGTTAAAAGCAAAACACTTTTTCATTTGTGCAACATTTATTTCTGGACAAGATGCTTTCAGTCTTTATATGCTTCATTAATATTATCTGTGTGCAGAGGGGACTTTATTCAGGAAGATCTTTTGTTAAAGGAAAATTGTCCTTTTAATTATTTCTCAAATTGGTTACTTTGCACACAATTTATACTATCATATTTAGAAGGTGATCTGTAAAAGGAAAATTGCTGAAGCACAATTATTTATTACTGATATAATGACATTTTATATGTCTTCTACTAAAAAATTGTATATTGTGTATCATCCTTCTTTAGTGCAATATATGGGCAGTTTACTTTTGGTGAAGTTTCACAATCAGTAGAAATGTCTGAACAATAACTCGTTGCAGCTATGCATTCTAGATATTTATAAGGATCATTATTTTTCCTTAAGTAGAGATAAATTTACAGAAAATCTAAACTCATAATTTATGACATCATGAAAGGAATGTTTTATATCTAAACTGTAATTTTGTTTGATTTAACTGTATATAAACATATCTCATGGTTATAAATTTTTATCTTTCTTTTTATGTCAGTCCTGGGCTTGAACTCAAGACCTAGGCAGTGTCCCTGAGCTTTTTTCTCAAGGTTAGCACACTACCAATTGAATCACAGCTCCACTTCAGACGTTTGGGGTAGCTAATTGTAGATAAGAGTCTCAAGGATTTTTCTGCTAAGGCTAGCTTCAAATCACAATCCTCAGTTCTTAGCCTCCTGAGTAGCAAGGATTAGAGGTGTGAGCCACAGGTGCCCGGCTATTATTCTTTCACTTTGAACCATATCAGTAGCACAAATAACATCTTTTACATAGCACCATAATTACCAAGTCAAATCAAGAACAGGCAGGGTGTGTTCTTTTAAAAAAATTATTATATTTAAGTAACAGCACAAAAGACTTCCAATTCAATGTGTCAGTTTATAGATACAACGCTATGGTATGTTTCCTTAGGTTAAAAAAAACCAGATGATCTCTTAGTTCTTAGTTTATGTGAATTGTAGAGAAAAATGGAGGGGGCTTTTGTCATTGTTGCTTGAAAGTATCATACCTATGTAAACACAGGTATTACATAGCTCAGTTACACTAAGTAGAATTAGTTTGATCAACAACAGTTACATAATCATGGGAAAAGGGGAAGAAAAATTGAATGTCATTCCTGTTTACATACAATAACTTATTATTCTTATTTCTCTTTCACAATAGTTTGCCACATCATCTCAATTCATGGTTTTGAGAGAGATGACATCAATTAGAAAGGACTGTGAAACAGGTGGCCAGTAACTGTAGTTACAACAGTTCATGGCTTTGTATACCTTAAAGATGATGAGATACAAGATGATGAGATTTATATATATTTGGAATACTCATACCTTAAATTTAAATGCTGTTCACATTTTCCAAGAACAGTTACTCTAAAAGCCCTATAATATTAAGGAGAGCATCATCCATCCTTGGAATTCAAACTTCTGTGTCTTCATAGTAAATGTCAGTAACATTGTGAAGTGAAAAGTTTTTCAGGAAACATATTGAAGGGTAGACAAAATTTACACATCTTTCTTAGTCATGTGGTTATTATGTAGACTATAATGGACTGACAATCAGAAAAATCACTTCGACTGTGGAGTTTTGTATTTATGTATGTGAAATATTTTAATAAGCATTTATAAGTGAAATGATAGCAAATATATTGAGGTGATTCAGATATCTGCAGTGGGTTCAATTCAAGATGGATGTTTGTTTGTTTGTTTGTTTGTTCATTTATGTGCCAGTCCTGGGAATTCAGGGCCTGAGCTATTTTGCTCTAGACTAGTGCTCTACTACTTGAGCCACAACAACTCCACTTCCATCTTTTTGGTGGTTAATTAAAAATAAGCATCTTACAGACTTCCTTGCCCTGGCTAACTTTGAATAATGATGCTCAGATCTTAGCTTCCTGATTAGCTAAGATTACAGGCATAAGCTGTCAGTGCTGGCTTGCTTATTTATTTTTGAGTTACAATAATTTCCCTACTTTTGGAATTTTAACAATGGTCTGGGAGCACAGATCACAATGTTGGAAAGTTCTAAATTAACCACTCAGTCACTATTATTTATTTTTCTTCCCAATTTCTTAAAAAAAACTTACTGTGTTTCTTTTCTTTCTTGATATTCTTAAAATCTTTATTTCTGTTTCAGCTTTCCCAATTTGATGAAAACAGTTGTGTGATTAGCTTCCCCAATTCATAGAAAACTGTTATGGTTGCTGAGAGTGGTGTAGTCACCAAAATTGAAAATTAGTTTTACTTCTTATTATCACTGAAGTGTCTAGGCTATTTTAAAGTGCTGATTAGTCTCTATATTCTGGAGTTGTTGCCTACGTGCTTTCTTTCAAATGATCCCTGCTGGTATTCAAAGTAGCACTTTCCAAGCCCTTTTTCTTCTTTGGATTTCCTGCTCAACATCCCCCTACTCCATGAGGCATAATTACTACACAAGGCTCAGTCTTCAAACATTTGCATTTTTCTCTCAATTTTTCTTTCATTAGGAAATTCTTGTCTTTGACCTCTACTATTAAATGGAGATAGATCCCAATTCTATTTCTACCCTTAATCTCTATAGTTCTCCATTGTTATTTGATCATTTTTTTGTAACCTCGATACCTCAAAAATTGGGAAATGTTAATCTAACAGTGACATATAGTAGTCTCATCATATTATCCAGATCATTATCTGCTTTTGGTATCAGTCAGTTCCTTATCTTCTCATACTAAAAAAAAAGATTAAAAATTCAATGGGTGCAAAAATTCTATGACTTCTAAAATCTTATAAGCAGTTAAGTTTGAAAGGATGGGAATTATTAACAAAGTAAAACTATAATGAATCTTAAATACAATGTTATAAATTAAAATAAAATTTTAAATTAAATTCTATTGATTGAATATACTAATATTAAATTTTGCTTAGTTTTCATGGATTACATATGGTATCCATGGTTGGATTTATGTTTATTTCTGTTTGGGGAGTAGAGGACAGTGTGTTAGATGGAGAGCTATTTATCACCTAGAAAATCAAATTGTAATTTTGAGCAATAGTTCATTGTGGTAAATGTTTTGCTCTCCCAGTTTTTAAATACAAAGTGGGGGGCAGATTTATAACCTATCCTTCAAACACACTGAATAAATGCTTTAAAAACTTGAAAGACTTTATTCGAAAGACATTGGAGGGTACAAAAACCAGGCCTAGTTTTTATGTCAAGGAGTATTTTACAAATAAAAATATTTATAATACTAGATAGGGTGAAATTACTGTCTTAAGAGAGGAAGAAATAAATTTCGATGTGGATTTTATGATCTGTAATAAAATATATGTGGTTTGTGTTTATTCTCACAGGCAAGCTGCCATTTTATTTGTCCTAGGTACAATTCTTTGTAATGAGAAATGGAGCTATTTGTAGGTAGCTCATATGCTCCAAGTTAGACTGCTCATGCCAGATCTATAATCAGGTACCTAATTCTGTGAATTGAGGACAGAAGTAATAGTACTTCATTCACATAGTTAGATTACAGTAAGTATGTTTTTAAAGCATTTAAAACACAGCTTCATGTGAGGGAGTATGTCTCTTAGAACAGCATCTACAGCAGAAGGTATGATGAAGGTCTTGATGGTATTGCTTTCTTCCCACAATTATAAGTCGCATTTGAGATTCAGTTTTTCTTCCTTCTAGAGCTTTAGAATATTTCCAGCATATAACCTGACATTAGGCCATGGTCAAAAGTTTTATTCATAATATCAAATGGATTTAAGGTCAATTCCACCCAAAATTATTAATATACAATTAGATATGCTTCAGGACATACTCTTTTGTTTTCTAAGATGTGTTTTTGGCAAAAGAATGTTTTGGTAAAACATTTTTTGGCACTCATATCTTATTTACAAATTGACATGTTGAATTGAAACCTCTTTGTGCAACCTCTTTGTACAACTACTTACAGATAATAAAAAATTAAATAAACAATTCACACTATATAATTCACTTTTTTTTTCTAATATTAGGCTTAAAAGTCTGCTGTCTGGCTTTAACAGTCTTCACGCTGATACTAAGAATAAGAAAATACAAGGATGTTTATCCATCCATTTTGCCCCAAGGTTTTTTCCAATAGAGTGTTAACCATTTAAGATATTTCATTAGACTTCTCCAGCCCTCCTTATTCTTTGGTTTTTATCAAAGCAAACTTATGCTTTTCATAATTATTTCCTCCTAACATTTAAACCGAATACATTGAGATCTTTTACATGAGAATATTGGGGAATATTTCAGTAGCAAAGTATATATAATCCATTTTTCAGTATGGGAAATTTAGATAGGAAGATTCGGTGCTGTTGTCATTATTAGCATTTGTAAATGGAAATGATAAGCAATAAAAAGCTTCAGACACAAATTTCAACTGCACATTTATTCAAAAATTTTAAAGAATACCAGCGAGACAAAGAAAAATAATAAATATATTCAAATAGAGATTGGACAAATTTCACAGCATCTCCTTCATCATTTACAGGGATCTTTATCAAAGCATAATGTTCTTGGTACTATTTATATGTTACTATAATAAAATGTAGTATATATTTTCAGAATAAATAATGGATATATAGCTTCATTATGCTTGAACACAAAATGTAAATTATCATTACATAATTTAAAAGCAAAACACAGGAATATAATGATATGAAAAATTTAGCACCTCATCTATAAGTTGTCATTTGGTGGTATTTAAAAAATTTCCAAATGAATCAGACTAGATATCAAGTGTTTATTAAGTGTAAGACTGGCTAAATCCTCTGAGTGTCGAGACACATATTCATAAATCCACATAAGTCAAGGTGAAGATTATCCCAGCTTCTGAAGGGCTGATGCAAAAGCAGTCTCCCCTGTAGGAAAAAGAAGGATACAAAGAAGGTTACTGTTTCAGTCAGCTTGTTATTGTAATTCAATAAGGGATATAATCTACTTAAGAGGAAAAGATGTGTATTTAGCTAACACTTCTAGAGGTTCAAAGTCCAGATCACAGGGAAGCTCTCTACCTCCTAGTGGACAGCCCTTGTAGAGCATTAGGAAGGTAATAGATTACTTCTTAAGCATGGAAGGAGAGAGTCAGAGGTGCCAGACTAGCAAGGTCTGTATAAGAACTGCCAAAGGATACACAGCTATCTCCTGCCCCTCCCTTTAATTAAGGACCTCTCATCATTTCCGTTTTACAAAGGCTAAAAAATTCTATACCTCCTAATATCTCCAACCAAGGCAGTCAAATATACAGTCAAATGAGAATCCTAAACTATATATAATAAATTGCTTCAAAAAATCACCCAGAAAAAAAAAGTAGTAGTAATACAATTTAATACTTCAAGGAATAAGGAAGGGAATGAGATAGGTGTTGCCAGTTGGAATGATGCAAGTGTGAAGAGGAAAAAGATGTTCAATTATTTTATAAGGATTAATGCTCATAAGTCTATAGGAAAAATATTTACACAGCATGGAAATTAATTGCAAAGTGGCTGTGAAAGACAAGGCTTGAACAGCACAGTCTACCCTTTCCTTTCTCCTCTACATTCCGTTGCTTGTTTTTCTCCAGATTCTACCTCCCATCTCATGCTCTCATTTCTTAGCCATTAGCTTACTTTATTCTCCTATTTGGCTTATTTTTTTCTGTTTTTTGGTTTGTTTTGTTTTTTGTGGTACTGAGGAATCGAACCCAGGGCTTAATGGGTGTTAGGCAAGCACTCTACCACTAAGCCACATTCCAGCCCTAGCTCATTTTATTCTCTAAATACAATGATCACATTAGATATCAACATAGTGATATGTCATATTATAGATATGGCTGTGGATTCTTTCTGTTTCTCAGGCTTTGATGGGAACTAACAATTTAATTATTAAAAAAATAAACTTTAAGTTCCACTTCTAAGTTTTAGATAAGTTGACTAAATTTATCTGGTGAAGCTACTTCATGTTCTTATTTTTTAAGATTTAGGGTCAGGAGTGGGGCTAGCTCTAAATGAGGGTCTTTCTGATCTCTGTCTTCTTTGTACCTTGGATTACAAGCATGAGCTACTGTGCCGAGCTATCTGTGAGGTTGTGACAATAGCTTATACAAATGGATATCTGATAATAAATTATTTCTTAAATCCTGTATACTGATAATAGAGTTCTTTCATTTATGTTTTTCAGACATGTGCACATGTACTTTAAACTTTCGTCTTTAAGTTGTTTCCCTGAAGCTAACAAAATGAAATGTATTCCCAGGTGAAAGGAAGTTAGTCTATGAGTCTCCAAGAAGCCTTGGGTAGTTGTAATCACTTAAATATGTCCCATTTAAGTATGACACAGGAGGTACTATTTGCAAAATCCATTAAGATATGCTAATGAAATCAAATGACAATAGCACTTCAACTTCGGTTGTTACTTTTCACTGATTTTGGTTATTGGTTGAAACAGAAATGATACATAATGATTTTTAATCCATATTTAATATTGATAGTCTTCCTAGAAAATAAAACTTTAAAAACTTTAAAACTTAAAAAAAATTCTGCAAGCATTTAAAAGATTTTTCTTTCTTTAACCAGTCGTATATTTTCTCTAAATCACATTCAAAAGAGTCTCAAATGCTTCTCAGATGTTCAAGTAGCCTTAAATTATAAAAGATGTCCATTTTTCAGGCAGAAGAAAATGACAGAATGTTGCATATCTTGTCTTATAATTTGAAACAACAAAAATGATTTAATAGTCAATTGATTCAAGACATGATTTTTGTGGGGGTTTTTTTGGTGGTCATGGGGCTTGAACTCTGGGCCTGAGCGCTGTCCTTCAGCTCTTCAGCTCAAGGCGAGCACTCTACCATTTGAGCTACAGTGCCACTTCTGGTTTTCTGGTGGTTTATTGGAGATAAGAGTTTCAAGGACTTTCCTGCCTGGGCTGGCTTTGAACCTCGATCTTCTGATCTCAGCCTCCTGAGTAGCTAGGATTACAGGCGTGAGCTACCAACGCCCGGCAAGGATATGAATTTTTTAATAAATACATGATTTCTTATCAAGTAAAATGATTACTTTTATCTCCCTTGTTTTGTTGTTGCTGTTGTTGTTGGTCATGGGGCCTGCACTCAGGGCCTGAATGCTGTCTCTGAGGGTTTTTCTTTGTTTGTTCATTTTGTTGTGTTTTTGTTTTGTCAGTCCTGGGCCTGAACTCTGGGCCTGGATGCTGTCTCCCAGCTTTTCAGTTCAAGGCTAGCACTCTACCACTTGACTCACTGTGCCACTTCTGGCTTTTTCTGCTTATGTGGTGCTGAGAACTAGAACCCAGGGCCCCATGCATGCAAGGCAAACACTCTACCATAGAGCCACCTTCCCAGCCCCTGTCTCTGAGTTTTATTGCTCAAGGTTAGTGCTTTACCACTTTGAGCCACAGCTTCTTTGGCAATTTCTTGGTGGTTAATTAGAGATAAGTAAGAGTCTTGATTACAGTTTAAGCCACCAGCATCCAGTTTGCTTTTGTTTTATATTAATAGGCTGGATTTCATATTTTTGATAATATGAAGATATTATCAAATATCTCCAAGATCAGAGTGGGACTTTGGTGGGAGTCTCCACCCACAGTGGCCTTAGCCTCGTTCAAGTCTCCCAGAGCCATTCTAGCATGTCTAGAAAGACATGACAGAAAGAGGATCTCCCTGAGCAAAGTCTCAGCTTGAACATCAGCAATAACATTTTCAATGGTTCTTAAAACTTGGAGCAAGTCTCTGTAGCTGATCTAGTCTTCTCCCAGTGTCAGAGGCTGTAGCAGAGTCTTCCCAGCCATCCACAAGATTTTCAAAATAAGGAAGATAATAGTACAATTGTAGGAGAAAAAAAGGGAAGAAAACATAAAATGAGTGCTTTCCTTTTATATTAGCTCATTTTCATGGCTATCAACTTATACTTGTAAAGAATTGGATGTAAAACAGTAACACATGTTCTCATGTTTCAGATGGGGATTCTGTTCAGGCAAAATTCAGGAGCTGTTGTCAGAAATTGCTACAAAATCCTATCTGGGAGAACTGTACTGTATCCCTGTAAGACTAGAGGAACCATCCCTCTCTAAGTTGACTTTGCTGGAGGGAGGGGGAAGATATTCAAAGTATCCAATAGTTGTTGGATGAGATTTACTAAACATGAAAACTTATTTCACATGCCATTATTGCGTGCATACCTTCATCTTCATTTTCTTTTAAGTGGACAAAACTGTAAGATGTGAGCAGCTCCCAACCTCACTGACAGTTGTCAGTCTCTTCCTTTGCCTCTGATTCCAGCATCTGCTTAGGAAGGAAGCCCAATGCTCTTCCTGTTTAAAGCCCTGATGGAGACCTGCTTTGCACTGCTCCTTTTGTTTCTGAATCTCATCAGACTGTGAGCAATATTGCCATCCATAGGGCAATGACAATCCCAACCTTGCCCCCTCACCACCATTTTCCCGACCCTGTTTGGGAGGGGGTGGGGCAGTGGCAGCTGACTGTCTATCAAGCAGCTGCTTCTCCAAATCTTGCTATCTACACTCAGGACATATTTCCTTATTTTGAAAATCTTGTGGATGGCTGGGAAGACTCTGCTACAGCCTCTGACACTGGGAGAAGACTAGATCAGCTACAGAGACTTGCTCCAAGTTTTAAGAACCATTGAAAATGTTATTGCTGATGTTCAAGCTGAGACTTTGCTCAGGGAGATCCTCTTTCTGTCATGTCTTTCTAGACATGCTAGAATGGCTCTGGGAGACTTGAACGAGGCTAAGGCCACTGTGGGTGGAGACTCCCACCAAAGTCCCACTCTGATCTTGGAGGAGCTCTCTCTATACTCTTGATAAAAGTGTGGATGGGTGAAGAGAGCTACCTGTGTAGCACACTTCTCATTTCCCTTTGGACAGTCTGCACCCTGTTGACCTGCAGTACTACAGGCAATAAAACCTCATGAGGGTGCTCTACTGTGTACTTGTGATTTTTTTAAATAAGAAAATCCAGCTGAATTATAACACCAAGAGCAGACCACTCAAGGGATTGCTACACATCCAGCATCAGCTAGAAGAGAGTGACCAGGAGCACTGAAATTGTGAAGAAATAAGGTAAGCTCAGACTATAAAGGACTGCAGAATTGCCAATAGAGTGGAAGATAGCAGAGAGCTGAGACTATAGAAGGTGAGGTCTTTAAATAGCTGAGTCTACAGAAGAATCGCAAGCCCCAAACACTGCAAGATTTTTACAAAGCCACCAAGAGCTACCAGTCCTGGCTGTTGAGGAACTGTAGCATGGAGAGCGGAGGATCTGGTGGCCTTAGCTAAGCGTTGTAATGCTAGTTGTTAGGGGCTGCTCTGGGAGGAGTTTCTCTTTACCCAGGACACCTAGTGTACATGAATACCTGGGTCTGAGCCGTGATAATTTAATGCCCAGATCTTTAGATTTGAGAGTAGAGAGTCTCAAGGCTAAGACTAGGACCTCTCACAGTAAGAGAGTTTTCCATTTGCAGCAAAAGAACCTTCAGTGGGTTAGTGATGATCTCATTGTAATTAATTTTTCAATCTATTGAGATGTTAGTAATGCTAGCATGTTTGTTCGCCATGATATATATTGGTAGAGTTATATCAATATTTTCAATTATTTTATTACATAATTTCTGAATGATAATATTTTCAACCTTCAACTCTGAGCCCAACAGTAATATCTCAAGATGGATACACAATATTAGTTCAGTTGAGACTGGGAGGATCACAGTTCGATGACAGTCAAGGCAAAAAGTTAGACCCTCCTTCTCGACAAACAAGCTAAGCATGGTGGCATATGCCTGTACTCACAGATACTCAGGAGGCATAGGTAGCATGATCATGGTGTAAGAGTAAATCCAGGCAAAAAGTACAAGGCCCTATTTGAAAAATTACTAAAGCAAAAAACATCTAAGGGCATAGCTCACATGGTAGGGAATCATCTAGTTAGCAATTAGAAGGTCCCAGTATCACCCAACATTTAGTTTTCTAAGTACATTTAAACTTTTTAACAGATATTCAAAATTTTCTATAATTTTTTTGAAAACTTGAATATAAATGAGCTTTTTGATTTTAGGAGACTGGAATCTGTAAAAGTCTTTCAAATATTGGTCATCTAGGTGGACATAGTATTGTAGTATTGTATCTCATGAACAGATACTGTGGACTTTGGTCTAAGAAGAGTGTTCAGGGGGAACAGTCAGCTGACATTTCTGACATGTAGTATATGGGCAGTGAATAGAGGAAAAGTTACCTTTTGTGCAAGACAGTCGGAAGTAACTGAGAGCATCCATGAACTATTATGTGTTGGAAGGAAGAAGATTGTGTGGGATGGGGTCTGTGGTGGGGGTAGGTGAATCTGAAAGCAGAATTAGCTAAGATTGCAAACAGGTTTGAATGATGGTATCTGGACATCAAAATGATGAGATGAAAATCCATGAAGGTTTCAATAGAAAATTTAAGCTTGAATACAGGAGAGGATAGATAAGAAAGAGAGGGTTGGGGGAGGAGGATAGCAATAGACTTAATATGAGAGATGATGGAAGCTTGGATTAAGAAACTTACTTGAGCAATAGAAGAGAAATTAAACAGATGTAGCTGAAAGTCTTTAATGAGTCAATCTGTTGAATGAACAAGTTATTTCACTTTGCTACTCAATTGTATTTGTCTCATACATATACATTTCTTTCAAAATGACTATTCTTCTGTTCTTAAGATTTAAAAGCCTCAGCAATAAACACTAGCTCTAAATAGGCTTGAAAAGTATACAGAATAATAAGGAATGATATTTGATTGTGTCTTAATGTAATTATGAAGCTGCTCAAGTCTTCTAGATATTTCTGTAGTTATAAAGTTACTTGGCATCCTATAAAATCTTGGGGATGGATCTTCTTATTTCATAAGGCTTGAAATCACAAAATTAAAATAGCCTACATATTTAAAGGGAGTATTTCACCCTGCTGCTGTGCAGCTGACAAGATGAGGAAATTCTCAGGAAAGAATGAATTTACCCTTTGACAAAAACAATTATAGGTGATAATTAATGAACTCCTTGACAGAAACACAAAATGTGGGTTTCCTCTCCTCAGTGCTGACAAGAGGCTGACCTTCAGCTTGCTGTGCATCGAAGGCTCCAGTCACATTCAGAATGGATTAGGACACATGCAGTTCCTTCTCAACACATTCTTACAATCAGCAAATCTCAGGAATTCCCTGTAGAGGATGTTGTAATCTCACTCTGGATACTTTTTTTCTTTCTCTTTCTTCTTTTCTTTGCTTTGAAGAGCTGGACAAGAAAGGTATCTCTGCTGAGAGCTGAGTAAACCTGGAAGGCAAGTGCTGACATTCGTGCGATCAGAGGTCCTCTTGCAAGAGCTAACCAGCAGGGTAAACAGTTTGCTGTCACTTCAATAAATGACATGACTAGAAAAAGTATCAGTTTGCTTATTCTGTATATGTTTCTATTTTTTCATACACAACCAATAGTCACTGAATTTTCTTTCTTGTGTGATTATTTTTTCCCCATTCCCTTTATTCTTTCTTTGTTTTTAAGTCACCATCATCTCTCAGTCTGTAGAAAGCAGTACACTAAAATGTGATGTGATTATTAGGGACATAGTGTTAATTAAAGATGCTCACAAATTTTCAGAGAATGTAAGTGGTTAGTAACATTTCTCCATAGAAAATGGCATTCTCTGTCTCCGAAAGACTACACAGTGGAATTTCCTTTTAGCAAACTCTCTAAGATTGTGAGAACCTCTGGTAGTATTAGATACTGCAGTTCCGGAAATACAGACTTAAATGAACAAATGGCAATGTTGAACATGCTGTAGTGTGGAACTCAAGCTCTCTAGGGAGTGTCCAGTGTCCTACATAATAAATCAGAGGAAAGGATTAAAAATAAATTAGGACAATGCTGTGCCTCTGTTTTATTCTTGAAAATAGAGGAAAGGTTCCTCCTTTTGTTGTATTTTCAGCTAAGTCTCTATGAGATAGGAGGATGGGAAGTATACATATGAGTCCAATATTAAAAATAAATATTTGTATTTATAAGTACTTAAGTTTCACCCTAAACTAGAATGAAGCTCCAATCTAAGATGATATCATCAGGAAAGTACCCTACATGAAGCTGTATCTCTGTTTTGAAGGATGCCAGGCAGGTAGAAACATGACTTTTGCTTAAATTAGTCAAGGTATTCTTTTCCAACATGACCATTTGGTGATGTAGTCTGACCAAATCATTTTTAAAATTTTTATTTTATTGTAAAGATGCTGAACAGAGAGATTACAGTTACATGAGTAAGGCAATGAGTACATGTCTTGTCGAACATTGTTACCCCTCCCTTGTTCTCCCACTATCCCATTCCTCCCTTACTCCCACCCTGTGTGAAGTTGTAAAGTTCATTTCCAATACACTATTCTGTGGGTATTACTGTTGCAATGAGTCATCCTGTGTCCTTGTTTCGGCATTTTGCTATTCCCCTTCCCCTCCCCAAATTAGACAATTGTATATATAAAATGCAGGGTACAAAAATCAACTACAGTGGCAACGGGGGATATACTATAGGGGGAAGAACAGATAAGGAAATAAAAATATCATATAGTACATTTGAAACAACAACAACAAAGAAAGACCTCTTGTGTCCATAATGTGGGATTCATTTCACTTAGCATTATTTTATAGTCATATATACCTAGCTTTTGAGCTTTTCTGCTCATCTGATAAACTTATCAGAGATATATACTGATTATTGCAAATGAGGGAAACCATGAGTCCCATATTTCTTTGAGTCTGGCTTATTTCACCTAATATGATTTTTTCCAAGTTTTTCCATTTCCTAACAAAGGGGGTGGTATATGTATAACACATTTTCTTGATCCACTCATCTACTGAGAGGCATCTTGGTTGGTTCCATATCTATAGCTATGATATGGAACCAAATCATTTTTATAGAGACTTAAATTTTTTTTAAATGACATTTTTATTTCTGAATATTATAGCATTTACTTCTGTTTCTTTTTTTAAAAAAATTATTTTATTTGTGAACATACTGTACAGAGGGGTTACAATTACATGGGCAGGATAATGCATACATTTCTTACAAAGCATTGCAGCCTCCTCCTTTGTTTACCCTTCACATCCCTTCCCAGCCTCCCCACTCCCCCCCCACCCAATCCTCCCCCCCCCCCCACCGACGTTGTAAAGCTCATTTCTGACATGACAACTTGTACTTCTCATTGTTGCAACAGGTCCACCTGAATCCTTAAACGACTTGTTTTTCCCCATCTCCTCCCCAAATCATACAGACATCAAATATAGTGAAAGCAGGAGTTATACTGTGGAGGAGGGACATACAAAACAACAAAGAAATAATCTTATAAATGCGTTAGAAACACATGCATGAAAGAAAAAAACATTAAAATACATATCTAAGGGTTCATTTTCCTGACATCACATTATCTGACCTTTTCCGCTTGACTCATACATATACTAGATATTGCAAATAAGGGAGACCATGGGACCTGTGTTTCTTTGGGCCTGGCTTACTTCACTTAATATAATTTTTTCCAAGTTTTTCCATTTCCTAACAAATGGGGCAATGTCATTCTTTCTGATGGAGGCATAGAATTCCATTGTGTATATATACCACATTTTCTTGATCCATTCATCTACTGAGGGGCATCTGGGTTGGTTCCATATCTTAGTTATGGTAAATAATGCTGCAATAAACATAGTTGTGCTGGTAGCTTTAGTGTGGTCTTGTTTGTAAACATTTGGGTAAATGCCCAAAAGTGGGATTGCTGGGTCATATGGGAGCTCTATGTGAAGTCTTTTGAGGAACCTCCATACTGCTTTCCAAAGTGGTTGAACAAGTTTACATTCCCACCAACAATGAAGTAAGGTTCCCTTCTGTCCACATCCCCTCCAGCATCTGTTGTTGTTAGAGTTCTTGATTTTTGCTGTTCTAACTGGAGTGAGGTGGTATCTCAATGTTGTTTTGATTTGCATTTCTTTTATGGCTAGGGATGTTGAGCATTTCTTCATGTATCTATTGGCCATCCTTCTTTCTTCTTCAGAGAAGTTTCTCTTTAAGTCTTTAGCTCACTTATTTATTGGGCAGTTGTTTCTTTGAGGATTTGTTGTTGGGGGATTTAACTTTTTGAGTTCCAAGTATATTTTAGATATGAGACCCTTGTCCGTTGTATGGCTTGTGAAGATCTTCTCCCAATCCGTGGGCTTTCTATTGATCTTGCTAGCTATGTCCTTTGCCATGCAGAAGCTCTGCAACTTTATGCAATCCAATTTGTCCAACCTTTCTTTGATTTGTTGTGTTTCCAGTATAGAGACTTAAATTTTATTATTGTGAAAAGCTAATTTTAGCATTTAAGTAATTTTGAAATTAAGATTTACTTCTGTTTCATGGAAGTTTCATGGAAAACATGTTCCATGATTGGTAAACATTAATATCTAGTAAAGGAAAAAAAAACACAGAAAATCTGCTCACGTTGAGTCTTCTTTTCTCAAATGTATAATAATTCAACTTATTAGGTTGATATTTTGATATTTTTCATCATTTTTATACTGGAGTTGAACACAGGGCTCTGTGATTGCTAGACAGGTGCTTTACTACATGAGCTATCCTCTCCCTATCATTCTTTGAATTTCACTCTCATGTCTTTTTCCTCAACACTGTATTTCTTAGGTCTTTATTTAGCAAACCTTGAAAATAGTATTAGTTCCAGAGTGTCAATGGAAATAGCAGAACATAAAGACTAAGGTGGAATTAGTGTTTAATTTCTGAAGACCAAAGGGTAGTCTTGCCATAAGAAGGTTGGAAATGAAGACTTTGAAGTAGATATTTTCTAAAATGTATTTAATATACCAATACCTAGCCTCTGGCTAGCACTGAAAATTCTACTCTAAACGAAGAGCACATGCCTGGCATGTTTACCAGTAGTCTTCCTGGATTACTATCTACGACTGTCAGAATCATTCTCATATTTACAGCCAATATGATACACTCAACTAAAAATATTAGGTAGAAAGTCTTCAACATATCTATTTTGGTTACAAGGAATTCTGTAAGCTAATGGAAAGGAAGGTAAGAAATATAAGAAGTATAAGTAGTAGTAGTATATATAGTATGTAAATATATATAAGCTTATAAGCATATATATAAGTATATCTAGTATAAGAAATATAAGCAGTATAAGAAAGTAAGAAATATAATAAGAAGGTAATAAAATACTGAGAACCTGGTAAGCTAATTTTAGTCTTTGACTTTCAGGCTTTGCCTTTGACAGGGGGATATTTGTTTCAAACTGGAGATATCTCTGAGGTTGAGAACACTTTTCTAGATTAATCTCTGGAACGTTGGAAGGAGAAACCCTCCATGAGGTCACCGAAAAGCAAACCCTGTACCTGAAATGGTTAGTCTGAAGAAGAGATGTAGGTTAGCCTCTTTGAGTTGCTTATTGTAGGCTGTGTCAGGAAAACATGAATGGAATCTCGTCTTCCTACATAATGGTGTGCCCTATAGGGATTTTTGAAAGGATAAGTTGCAACTGCATATAGGGCAGGTTGCTTACTTCAGGTGTTATGGGGAAGACATAGCAGAGATTGAAAAAGGAGAGAAGTACCAGCAATGGCTGAGGTGAGGTCTGACTGCCAGTAAATGTCAGCTAGGTAGGGGACTCCTAGCAGGAAGTCCCTCCCCCTTGGAGGAACCTTGGGACACAGAGCATCACAGCTATGTACTCCAGCCCATATTTCCTGACCAAATACAGATGCTCACTTCCTGACAGGCCAATTAAGTTGAGATAAGCTTTTAAGGCGAAACAAGTGACTATTTCAAAAGTTAGCTACAGGAGAATCTTGTCACAAAGCAAATCTTATCAGAAAGCTGATTGAGGAGAAGTTTTGAAATGAAGAGTATAAGCAAACATGTAAGTCCTTCATATTTCTGTGATAACATTTGGGTTTTGAAATCCAAAACAAATTACTACCCTTTGATTTTGACCCACTTTTAGTTAGTATATTGCAATGACTGGAATTTTGGATTAAAATAAGGACAGCTTGGTAGTGCATTAGATCTCTTGCTCAAAACACATGATCACAATTTTATCAGCTTAAAACTTCATAAGCTCATGGTCCTAGAGGTGCAAGTAGGCGTACCTAGACTCTTTCTTTGTCTCTTGAGGCTGAAATGAAGGTGTCAGCTGTCAGTCAGTAGTTCTGCTCTCTGGGGAAAAGTGTATGCTTGGTCAGACTATTAGTAGAATAAATTTCTTTGCGGATCATAGGTCTGAGGTCATTTTTTCAGATTTTGTTCTCAAGTGGAAGATAGTATCTAGAGGACTTTTCTGTCTAGGCTGGCTTAAAACTTTGATCCTCTGGATGCTGAGGATTTCAAGTATAAGCCATTAGTGTGTGGCTCCGTCCTCTTTTCTTGAAGTCTCCTATGTCCTTTTCCATGTAGCTCCATACCATCTTCATACCGGCATGGTGAGCCAAGTCTTTTTGCCTTGAATATTTCTCAATTCCTTTCTCTTCTACTAGAATTTTGTAAAAGTTCTGTGTATATACAAAGTTGTGCTATTTTGCTGGCTTGTAGAAATAATCCTCTCTTTTGCATAACAATCCCCAATTTTGAAATATCTTTTTGCATTTTGATTGAAATTTTGAAATAATCTCAAAGTCAAGTAGTTAACAATCTTAATATCCATGAGAACTTTTGTCCGGTATCTTCCCATAACCATAGACATAACATAGCATCGTAAGCACAGACCAGTTCTGGCAATGAGGGTATGAAATCAGAGTTGAGATATGGGGGAAGCATCACTTCCCTAACCCATGACAATTTTCTCTTATAGCTTTTCACAAAATAGCAAATCTTAAAAATAAAAATAAAGAGGGGGGTGGGAGGGGGGGTAGAGGGGGAAGGAAAATGGGAAGGGATTGGAATGGGAAACAAAGGAGGAGGCAACAATGCTTGATAAGAAATGTACTCATTATCTTGCCCATGTAATTGTAACCCTTCTGTATGGAATTTTCACAATTAAAAAGAAAAGATCAACTAATAAACAAAGTTATAGATAGACTTAAAATACAAAAAATAAAAAAATAAAATAAAAATAAAGGCGGACGCTGGTGGCTCACGCCTGTAATTCTAGTTACTCAGGAGGCTGAGATCTGAGCATCGCGGTTCAAAGCCAGCCTGGGCAGGAAACTCCATGAGACTCTCATCTCCAATAAACCTGAAGTGGTGCTATGGCTCAAGCGGTAGAGCGCTCATCTTGAGCTGAAGAGCTGAGGGACAGCCCCCAAGGCCAGAATTCAAGCCCCACAATGGACAAAAAATTAAAAACTAAAATTAAAATTAAAAAATAAAAATAAAACTCCTGGCTAGGAATAACAATAATGCTGTTGATAATATCCAGTTAATGATTCTTAGTAGTCGGTATTTTAAATATAGTAGCTACTACTCTGAATTGCTTGTCATGGAAACTAAAAATATTTAATGAATCTTACAGGCACAGATGTGTGCTCGGGTCATATCCAAACAAGTGGCATGCAATGCCATTCTTCATAAAGCTCATTTACACTGAAGGAAGACAGGTGTACAGGCAGATGCTGCAGCACAAGTGAAACACAAGTGCTATGGAGAGAATGAAGTGAACATAGCAGAGAATTCATTGATAAAACCCTCCAGCTTGCTTGTGTAAAGCTCAGAAATGCCCCTCTCCCACCCCAGCCTTGACCTATCATAGAAAATAAGAAATTAAAAAAAGAACTGGGCAAGCTGACACATGCCCATAATTTCAGTCCTTGGAAAGCTGAGGCAGGGAGTCTCACAAAGAGCAAACTGATTTTTTACATCAATAATAACAAATAATTATAGAATGATCAGTTTATTTTTTATAATGTTTACTTAAAAACTCTTATAATATAAAAGACTGAATATAATTTAAATGTCAAATACTTTAAAGCATTCATATCAGGGTTTTTATAGAACCAATAGAACCATTACATAGATAGATAGTCATTGTGGCATTGGGAAGAAGACTGGTAAATTCACTATAGGACAGATTGATTGGCTAGAGACCTTAAAAAGAATTGTAGTTTAAGTCCAAAGGCAGTCAGCTAATAGAATTCCTTCTCTGATGGTTCACTGGTCTTTATCCTTTATCTCATGGTTTTTCAATAGATTGGATAAGGCTCACCCATAATACAATGTTTCCAAGTTAACTGACTTAAATGCTAGTAACATCTAAAAGCAGTTTTCAAGAAAGATTCAAAATATAATATCTAAGTTCCCTGACTAACCAAATTTACACATAAAACTAACCATCATACAGACTTATGATAATAAGGAAGAGACATTGATAATGGATCTGGTTATTGGAGGTTTGCCTGCAACCTCACCATGCTCCATAAAAGACTTGATCTCTAGAGATAAAATGACATGATATGAGAAGCCAGATAACCACATGAATTAATTATTGCAACAATAAAACTAGTAGTGATAAACAAGGCCCATGACTGACCTTCAAGAACAAGAAAATATTCCATATTTAAGAGTTTTAATGGAAATGTAAAGTATCACTCAAGCTTAGCTAACAGTTTCTAATGAAGAATATGTATATTAAAGATAATTGTAATAAACTGAAATTTAAATTAGATGATACTCAAAGGCAATAGCGTTTCTATTTCAGATTTTAGATGTAATTACCGAAATGTGACTAGAACTGGGAGTGCTGACTAAGCACAAATGTTTTGCAGCATGAATACCACCAAGAACTTCCTTCAATGATGAGGGAGGACAGTTTTATACTTGATATATTTTGGATGTACATTGAGACATTATGTGATTAAACCCTTTGACTTACTGTTAGAAAATAGATTCTCATATATTTTGTTTATATACATTCACCCCGAAATGGATGTATAAGCAAAGACAAATTATAGGAAGGGATAGAGGAATCCATAGGGCTCCTTGGCACAGATTGAAACTTCCTAAGTAAAGACCCAAATCAAAAAAAGGCTGGATAAATGGGATTGCATTAACCTGCAGAGCTTCTGCATAGGAATGGACACAGCTAGCAAGATAAATAGAACGCTCACAGATTGGGAGAAGATCTTCATTAGCTATACAACAGACCAGGGCCTCATATCTAAAATATACTGAGAACTCAAAAAACTATCCTGCCTAAACAAATCTTCAAAGAACAACCACCCCATTAATAAATGGGCTAAAGACTTAAAAAGAGATTTCTCTGAAGAAGAAATAAGAATGACCACTAGACATATAAAGAAATGTTCAACATCTCTGGCATAAAAGAAATGTAATGTATAATAAAAATTCAATAAAAATTTTCCCAAAGAAAGGAAAATGAAGATTATACATTGTAAGAGCAAACGATAAACCTGCAATATCAGGGAGAAACTTGCAATATCAGTAATGGATTTATTGGCTTCCTGACTTAACCAAACCTTCAACCTTTTCAAGACCTATGATTAACTATACAATCCCAGGGGGTATTCGTCTGAGTAAGGTTTTGGAGATTTGCACGGAGAAGATCTTTTACCCACTATGTATGCATATTGATACCTGATTCTAAATAACATAGAAAGGAAGTTATCTGGTTTAGAATAAGTATTTCAAATGTACATTCTCTTAAATTAGAACTATGGCTACTCTGTCAATTCTATACTTTTGTATGCTACTGCACAATGATGATACAGAATACATTCATCCTGAAGATTATTATTTCTTCTAAATTGCTTTGGGTTTACATTCTAGAACAATGTTAATATTTCTTCCAGTGAAAGCAAGGAGGAAATTAACATTTATGTTGTATTCTTTACTCCTAAATTATAAATGTTTTTCTGACCTTTAAATTCTAATGAGGGGAACTAAAATGAGCATAAAATATTTGTTGTAATTGTTTTGTGTTTTGTTGCTTCATTATGAATCTCCTAACAGCTTAATTATTCCCAGTATCATTGTACAGGGAAATATCAAGTGGGCCACTGAAGGGGAACTGAGAGGTTTCAGACAGTTTCTGAAAGCAAAAGAAGTTCACACAGGTGGCATCCTTATTAAAATATTGAGATTTTGATTGTATTATTCTCAATTCACCAAAGTTAGTACTTTAATTTTAATGGCTTGTGGAGAGAAGTATCCATTCATCCAAAGGATAAGGACAGTTTTTCCTGAAGCTGTTGGTTCCGCAAAAATTATGATTTGGCAAAACATACTACACTTTTGTAAGATTATTCTACATGAAATGATCAATACCTTTTTTTGTTGTGGCTGTTTATTGTGCTAGTCCTGGGTCTTGAACTCAGGGCCTGAGAACTATTCTTTAGCTTTTCTTTTATTTACTGTGAAAATACTGTACAGAGGGGTTACAATTACATGGGCAAGATAATGAGTACATTTCTTATCAAGCATTGTAGCCTCCTCCTTTGTTTCCCCTTCCCATCCCATCCTCCCCCCAGGTCCCCACTCAACCTTCCTCTCCCCCTCCCCCCACCAAAGTTGGTACAACTCATTGTTGCAATGGGTCCCTCTGTATCCCTATTTAAACTATTTGTTTTTTTCCCTTCCCCTCCACATCAAATACAGTAAAAGCAGGGGTTATACCGTGGGGGGGGGGGCATAAAAAGCAACAAAGAAATAACCTTATAAATGTGTCAGAAACAATCCCATGAAAAAAAAATTGAATACATATCTTAGGGTTCATTTCCCTAACATCAACTTATCTGACCTTTTCTGTTTGACTCAGACATACACTAGTTATTGCAAATAAGTGAAACCATGGGACTTCTGTTTTTTTGGGCCTGGCTTACTTCACTTAATATAATTTTTTCCAAGTCTTTTCATTTCCTAACAATTGGGGCAATGTCATTCTTTCTGATGGAGGCATAGAATTCCATTGTGTATATATACCACAAGACTTCAGAGTCAAAGCAGACACTCTGAAAACATTACAGGATGGAATAGGAGAAACCCTAGGTCACCTTGGCACAGGCAGAAATTTTCTTAATAGAGACCCAGAAACACAACAAATCAAAGAAAGGTTGGACAAATGGGATTGCATGAAGTTGCAGAGCTTCTGTATGGCAAAAGACATAGCTAGCAAGATCAATAGAAAGTCCCCGGATTGGGAGAAGACTCCACTAGTCATACATCAGACAAGGGTCTCATATCTAAAACATAACTGGGACTCAAAAAATTAAATCCCCCAACAACAAATCCTCAAAGAAACAACTGCCCAATAAATAAGTGGGCTAAAGGCTTAAATAGAAACTTCTCTGAAGAAGAAAGAAGGATGGCCAAAAGACACATGAAGAAATGCTCAACCTCTCTAGCCATAAAAGAAACGCAAATCAAAACAACATTGAGATACCACCTCACCCCAGTTAGAACGGCAAAAATCAAGAACTCTAACAACAACAGATGCTGGAGGGGATGTGGACAGAAGGGAACCTTACTGCATTGTTGGTGGGAATGTAAACTTGTTCAATCACTTTGGAAAGCAGTATGGAGGTTCCTCAAAAGACTCCACATAGAGCTCCCCCGTGACCCAGCAATACCACTTTTGGGCAATTACCCAAATGATCACAACAAGACCACACTAAAGCTACCAGCACAACTATGTTTATTGCAGCATTATTTACCATAGCTAAGATATGGAACCAACCCAGATGCCCCTCAGTAGATGAATGTATCTTTTTTTTTTTTTTTTTTTTATACACAAGGCTAATACTCTACCACTTGAGCCACAGCTTCACTTCTGGCTTTTTATTTTTGTCAGTTAATTGGAGATAAGTGTTTCACAGACTTCTTGCCTGGGCTGACTTTAAACCAAGATTTCTCAGATCCCTCACTATTGAGTAGCTAGTATTACAGGCTTCAATAATCTCTTGTAAAAGACTGGTAAAATCGGATGCAACTTCTTTATTTGCTAAGTTTTATCTAAATACAGGTTTGTGAATAATATCTTTTGAAACTTGAATGTAAGGAATACAGAGATAGCTTATGTTACAGCAGCTTAAGCTTTGTTTCCTTCACAAAATACTTTATATAATAAAAATACTTCACAGTGTATATATGTATATATTCATATCTATATATATATCCATATATACATGTACATATATACAGATGTATGTATATGCATGAATACATACAAACATACACAGACACACACACCACACATATATGATAGAGTGTGTGATGTTGAAAAGGAGCCATTATTCATGATGAATTACTACTTCTTCATGTATTTGTCCATAGATGGAAGAATTAGAAGCCTATAACTCATGCATGAGGTTTTGGTATGACTTGGTTCTTGTCTTTTATTGTTTGTTGATACTGTTCTATGCTTCTAGGTCTAGCTTTGTCAAAATAAGAATAAAGTTGAAGAAGGGTTCTCATCATCTTATTATCAGACTCAAACTGCTATTCATGAGGAGAACATATCATCAGTGTATGTCAATTTAAGAACAATACTAATATGAATATGAATATAAATTAACATACGTGCCTATAATGTTAGTGATCACATTTACATTGACTATTTCAGACATTGCTAATAAAGGTTTGTATATATATTGTGCTTAAACAATGCAAGAAAATATATTTAATTTACCCTATTTAACTGAGAAAATACTCTTTGTAAATAGATAGTAATGTTATTATCATTTTATGCATAAGAAACAGACATTAACAACTTAGGAACCTTGTCCACATTTGGACTTGAACTGTAACTTATCCTGAGACTCTATTGTACAGATTTGAATTTACCAGCCAATATAACTACATGTCAAGTCCTTGTGATGAAAAATCTGTCTTGCGCACACACATGCACGCATGCACAGACACACACACACACACACACACACACACACACACATACACATCTCAACTGTATTGGTTCCATTTCTCTGAAGAATACAAACTTGAGCACACATGTATATTGCAAAACTCAAAAATATAACAAAGATAGTATCAAAGACATAATTACTCTTCTGATAGTTATTCCCTCTGCTTCTTAGATTTCTTATTCCATTCTGTCATTTGTGATATTATTTTATACAAAATATATGTACCCTATAAGTATTATATACATTATATATTTAATATATAATACAATTATATTTTATGCAATATATCAATATATAAAATCATATATATTTCATATATGTTAACATATATATGAAATAACATATATGCATGTGGATTGTATACATATGTATGGAATATAAGACAATGCATTATTTCATTTTATCTGTTTGTTAGTTTAAAGGAATGAATTATGTCCATTAATAGGCTTAATTTTCTTAGATTTCTATTAAACTAAAAATTACGCTTTGTGATTTTTCTATGCTTCCATTATTTAATTACTTTCACTGCTCTGTAATATAAATATGTGAACATACCGTGTTTTAAAAATTGATTTTCTGGTTTATGGACCTCTCCTTTGCACTTAATATTTGGTACACTTCTCTAGGCTTTCTCGTACATTGTGAAGGAGTCGCTTGTCATTTACTTTGGAATGTAAGTTGGTAAGTAGGGTACGTGAATGCTTAATTTTACCAGGAAGTGCTGTGTTGCCTCTCTCAAGCAACACCGTCATGTTTCCATTGATCCTGTCTTCTGTTACTATGACTTTCTGAAGTTTTATCAAGCAAGCAAACATAAAATGGAATATGCTTGTCTTTTCCTCAGGATATGTAATATAATTTATTCATTCTACATATTAGATATTTGCTATATATGTTAAAGTACATTTTATTTTTTTATTGTGAAAATACTGTACAGAGGGGTTACAATTACATGGGCAAGATAATGAGTACATATCTTATCAAGCATTGTATTTAAGTATATCTACAATTTGGAAGAGAATGGTCATACTCAAGAAAACCATTCATTTTCTTCAAATTTTATTTATTTCTCTTTATTATTTCTTTGTCTACTTATAATTTGAGACAGAGTCTGGTTCTCTAGACCAGGCTGGCATTAAACTTACAAGTCTGCCTCAGTTTCTTGAGTGCTGGGATTGAAGATAGGAACCATCTAGATAGAAATATATTTTCCTGTAATTTATTCCTTAACATTGATTTGTGCTTTCCACATTTTAAAATTTATTTTAATTTGCTCCTATGTAAGCATCTTCGATATCACTTTTACCAATTTTCTAATTTACAGTTTACTGATATTTCTTCTCTTCCACTACTTCATTCTGATATATTGTACTATGTTGGCCATATACCTTATCCAATATATTGGTGCCAGCTTCTGACTTCTCAATTCTGTGACATTGCTGCTTAGTTTTTAATACGCTGGCCCAATTCCACATGCCCAGACATTATAGCTTTGCAATGTGTTTTAATACCTAGAAAGAGAAATTATTTTACCAATTTCCTCTCATAATGCAGTATCTATCCCATATATGGTATATGGTCTGAAACCAGGTTAGCGAAAGTTTTGTTTTCTTGTTTCAAACAGAATGACAAGCGAGAGGTAAAGGTTGCACAGTTTGCTAGGTCAGTGCCAGAAATGTCCTCTTATCATAATGGTGAGACGTCATTAATGATGACCATTATCAATTTGGCTCAGAATTTGGGTTGCAATAAGTTGAACCTGTTGCAGCTCATTGGTCAGTTCAGTACCAGGCTGCATAGTTGGCAAAAACTCTGCTAGCCCTCGATACATCTTCACCATGCTCAGCCCTTTGGCTCGGTTGTTATTTCCACCAAAAGATGATCACACACTAAAGTTCTTATATGAAGCCAACGTGTTGAACCTGAATGTTACATTCCTATTATACCCATGGTGCTGAAGGCAGTGAAACTGGGTTTGATGTTTGTGAAGTTGCAAATAAAGTAAGGCGTTTGATGGATGGAGAAGAACCTTTGCCAATGCTGCCCAATTACAAGAACTTCAAGGGTACTATTGAAGAGCTGGCTTCAAATCAATATGTAGTTAGTGGTGGAGTAGGTAGTCTTAATTCCACCGCCATTGAAATCTCAGAGCTTCCCATCAGAACATGGACCCAAACATGCAAAGAACAGGTTCTAGAACTCATGTTGAATGGCACTGAGAAGACACCTCTCCTCATCACAGACTATCGGGATACTACAGTGAAGTTTGTTGTGAAGATGGCTGAAGAAAAACTGGCAGAAGCAGAGAGAGGTGGAGTACACAAAGTCTTTAAACCAGTCTGACCTGCAATTCTATGGTTCTTTTTTGACCATGTAAGGTGTTTAAAAGAAATATGACACAGTGTTGGATAGCTTCTTCTTCTTCTTCCTCTGCTTCTGCTGCTGCTGCTGCTGCTGCTGCTGCTGCTGTTGTGGGGCTTGAGTTCTGGGCCTGGAAGCTGTTCCTCAGCTCTTCAGATCAAGGCTACCGCTCTACCACTTGATCCACAGCTGCCACTTCCGGTTTTCTGAGTGGTTTAGTGGAGATAAGAGTCTCATGGACTTTTTTCCCCAGGCTGGCTTTGAACTCCGATCCTCGGATCTCAGCCTCTTGAATAGCTATGATTAGAACCGTGAGCCACTGGTGCCTGGCCTAGTGTTGGATATTCTAAGAGGCTTCTTTGAACTCAGGCTCATATATTTTGAATGTCTTCTAGGAATGCTTTGTGTAGAATCTGCTAAACTCAACAATCAGGCTCACTTTAATCTTAGGAAAAATTGTTATTGAAAACAAGCCTAAGAAAGAACTTATTAAAGTTCTGATCCAGAGGGGATATGATTCAGATCCTGTGAAAGCCTGGAAAGAAGCCCAACAAAATGCTCCAAATGAACGATAAAATGAAGAAAGTCACAACGGAAAGAGTGACTGTACCAGATTCAGGGTCATCCTTTTTGATATGCCGTTTCGGTATCTAGCCAAGGCAATTAAGGATTAGCTGTATACACAAAGAAATGAAAAAGAGCAAGCACTGGATACAATGAAGAAAAAGAGTCCATCAGATTTATGGAAAGAAGACTTAGCTGCGTTTACTGAAGAATTACACTTGTTGAAGCCAAGGAAAAACAAGGTGAACAAATAGGAATTCCTGGCAAGAGGGGAAAAGCCAATGGAAAGAAAACACAAATGATGTGAGTTTTGCCTTCTCCACAAGGAAAAAGAGTCATTCCTCAAGCGTCCCTAGAAATGAAAGCAGAAGCAGAAATGAACATTAAAAGGAAAATTAAGAGCAAAAACACTGAGGGGACACCTAAGGAGGATGGGATGGAAATAGAAAACCTAAAAGAAAGATTGGAGAAGAAACAGAAAAGAGAACCAGGTACCAAGGCAAAGAAACAAATTAGGTTGCCATTTTAACCTGTCAAAAATTAAAGAAGAAAAACCCCTGGTCTGATTCAGAATCCGATATGAGTAGTACTGAAAGCAATTTTGATTTTCCTCCATTAGAAATAGAGCCACTGAGCGCTACAACAAAATCCAAATTCACAGTGAATTTGGATTCAGATGAAGATTTTACAGATCTTGATGGAAAATTTGAAGATGAAGATTTTTGTCCCATGGCTACTAATCCACCTAAGACCAAAGCTACCCCAAAACATACAGCTAAAACTGAAATTCTAAATCAACCTTCTAAAAAGAACACGACCGTGAAGAAGACAGTGACAAAAAGTCAGTCTTCCACCTCTGTTGCTAGTACAAAAAAGAAAAAGGCAGCTCCCCCCAAAACCAGCAAAGTCTGTAGATCCAAGAAACTTATCAAATACCTCGAAGAGTCAGATGAAGATGGCCTGTTTTAAAATGTGAATGGTCTCACTGAGCCTAACACTGGTTCTAAAGTTAAAAACAAAAACAAAGCAAAACAAACAACAACAAAAATACCAAATAATGTGAGCCAATTATTGCTGCTCTTTCATCCTTGCACAAAAATGCTGCATTTCTGATTCTTGTTAAAATTCTATTGAATTCACTGAGTGAATTCATCTGACCCAAAAAATAGACATTTTTGCTAAATGAATGTTCTTCTTCATGAACACTAAATATTTTTAATTAATTTATATCTTTGGTGTCATATAAATACATATATATACGTTAGACAATTTGGGGACAGCTCTTACATATCTTCTATCAATGATATTCCTACGCATCACATTCTTTCTATAGTACTACTTTTAAGATATATATCTATGCACTTACTTATTTGCTAATGCATATGCTGCATGTTTAAATAATTAAGTATTCTATGCATAATGGTATAAAATGATATTGATTTTTTTCAGTATTAATCTCATAGCTACCATCTACCAAATTATTTGGTTAGTTTTCATAATTATATTTATTTGGAAATTTTCATTGTACATGGGCATCAGCTAGAGATTGATTATTTACTCACCTATCCCTATACATTTGTTTTTCTTGTCTAAGACAAACAAACTGAAAGACACATCACCTTAGGCAATTATATCGAGAGGCTAATAATCACTTACCAATGATTGCCCAGCATCGTCAAGATCCAAGCCCTCTTTACCACCTGACTTCATTACTTTAATAGCTTTCTAGCTGTTTTTCCTGTTTTTACCAGATTATTCTTCCCACTGCTGCTTGATGGTTCCAGAGCTCTCTGTTAGTTTCCCATTCAGTTTAGGGCAAAAGCCAAGTCAATACAAGTATACTACACTCTGTAAAATCTCTTCTCCCTAAGACCTTTGATCACTGAACACGCCCTTGATGTTCTCTTTCACACTGAATACCTCTGAGCTCACTTAGTACTCTTCCTGTGATGGCTCCCACCAACTCCTTCCAACTACAAACGCATCCTGAGCATTACTGAGGTATCTGCAGAGAAGTATAGAACTGCTGGAATGACATTCTCCAAGAAAAACTATACACCAGTGAGAAATGGGAATTGATATGAAAACTCTGTTTCTCTCTCTCTTATGGGGAATTCTGAGATGC
This sequence comes from Dipodomys spectabilis, assembly GCF_019054845.1. Lineage (NCBI taxonomy): Eukaryota > Metazoa > Chordata > Mammalia > Rodentia > Heteromyidae > Dipodomys > Dipodomys spectabilis. The sequence continues at coordinate 19,720,349 of NW_024870720.1, read as the reverse complement.
CACGTACACTGCAGCCTCAGCAAATCCCCATTAGGATTTGGTAGCAGGGGACATATTGGTGAATACCATCCACTCACGTTTTACAAGCTAATCATCCTTTTGCTTCACTTCTCACTTTAAACAAACAAACAACAATGAAACAACAACAAAAATATTTAAGCCAGCTACAGGAGTTCATGGCTCTCAGGAGGCTGAGATTTAGAGAATTGTGGTTTAAGGTTAGCCTTGGCATTGAAGTCTGACATTTTGTCTTCAAAATAACCAACACAAAGTAGGGAGGCGTGGCTCAAGTGGTAAACCACCAGCTGAGCAAGCAAACAGAATGAGCAAGAGGCCCTGAGCTCAAACCCCTGTACCACAAATAAAAACAATATTTATCAATTCTTTGGAGATAAGTTGCCTTTTCAGAAAGCTCAACCTAGAATACAACTTTGTCCCACTGTCCTCATTGCTATTTTCAAGTACATATCCATGGAGTGAACTTCTTCATCTACCTAGTGTGTTTCCAAATGCCTTCTTCGCAGTGAGGCTTAGCAGTACCTCCCATTTAATCTCACCACTGTTGTGTGCTTTCTCACTCTTCCACAATCTTGTAATCCTGATATACGTTAATTTGTAAGAGTTCCTATTTTACCATCTCACTTTTTAGGCTTAAGTGTTCCATGTAATTGTTCATTGCAGTTATTTGTTTTCAATCCTTTCTCTATAGAATGTAAGTACTGCAAAAACCAGAATGTCTTACACATTCCTAGAGGATGGCTGGCATGAGCTCAATCTGTATGTGAACAAATTAATGAGTAAATGAAATGAATGAGCAGATATTCTGGCCTTGTTTCTACTTCAAAGCTAAAGATTCAAGGGTAGTTATGCTTATGATTCAGAATGGGTTGTTGATTTTATTTTTCACTGTCCTTGTGTGATTTTTCTTTATTAAAATAAACTGTAGAAGTAGCTACTTTTTAGAATATGTTTTATTTTTATTCTTATTCTTTTTTGTTGTTGTTGTTGGTTGTGGGGATTGAACTCTGGACCTGGGTGCTGTCCCTGAGCTCTTCAGCTCAAGGTGAATCTCAACCACTTGAGCCACAGTGTCACTCCTGGTTTTCTGGTGGTTAATTGGAGATAAGAGTCTGATGGACTTTCCTGCTCAGGCTGGCTTTGAACCACAATCCTCAGATCTCAGCCTCCTGAGTAGCTAGGATTACAGGCTTGAGCCACCGGCACCCTACATATTTTTTATAAGAATGTCTTTTTTGAACGTGTCATCAAATGCTCTCTTCAAACTTTATGAGTGTGTTTGTGTATGTGTTTAAATATATCTCATTAATGATTCCTTTCCTTAGTTGTTAGACAATCACAACACTATTTTAATATTGTTACTTTATTGTTTTTATTTCCTCTCCTATATTGTTCTCTTCTTTCCCTATAATATTATATTTTAGGGTTACCTTTCTCCAATTTTTTCACTCTGTTTAAAATATCCAACTTTGCACTTGATTTTATTTTTAATTCTAAACCTTTTGTCTGTTCCTATTTTTGCTTTTCTTCATAGTTTCCTTGAATCTGTTCTATCACTAATACCTTCACTTGTCACATATTTCATTAATTTATTATCTTTTTCCTTTCAAAAAGGACCAAAACTAGTGCTAGTTTAATCACATCTCAAGCAGTAGGAACCTAAAATACTTTTTCAAGTTTTTACATTCAAGACAGTTTTTTCTATTAAGAAATTGCCATTATGTTCTATGATAAAGAATTTGAATAATTCATTACCTGAATTCTCCCATCCACTAAACTCATATGCCAAGGAGACATAGAAGCATAAAATGGACTAAGTACCATCGATTAACTTGGGTGCCAAAACATAGGTACCGTGGGAACTGTGATCCATGACTAAATATGTGGTCCAATTGGTGACATATAATCCATTCAATTATATTTATTTTTTAATTGTGGGTGTGCTATTCAGTTTACTATTGCTATGACAACATATGATAGGAAAAAAAACTTCAAGGGTAAGATTTATTTTTGCTCATTTTCACCTTACGCTTTCTTGACACCATTGATGTGGGTCTGAAATGAGACAAAACATCATGGTGGGGAACAGGTGGTTGAAAAGAGTTGTTCAACAATGTTGTCCAGGAAGTGCAGAGGGAGGAAGGGAGTAGAGATTAATTAGTCCTTCAAGGAAACATACCACGAGGCCTGCCTCTTTCACCTATACTCCATTTACTGAAGGCTCATTCAAATGTGAATTCACCACTGGGTTAATCCAGGGATAATGAAAGCAGTCTCATAATCCAATCACCTCTCAATAGTGCCACTAAGTGGGGACAAACCTTGTACTTACATGCACTCATACAGTATGGAGCATAACCTCTATGTAAAGTATTTAAAACTGTTAAAATAGTATGGGGCCAATTTGTGGTCATATTTCATATAATCACAAATATGAGAATACACACTTTCTAAACATTATGGGCAAAGGTTAAATATGCATGTGAATTTGTTGGATGTGAATATGTATTGATGTGTGTACATATTGGACTTCATACAGGTTAGCTTTTTTAGCAAATAGAACATGATTGTTCATATTTATCTGCCAAAAAATGGTATGACTAGATTCAGGGGATTCTTAATTTTTATCTGTTTATTCTTGAAACCTTGTATTTATTTATTATTTATTTGGGTCCGGTTGTGGGGCCTGAACTCTGGGCCTGGCTGTGCCTTAGCTCTTCAGCTCAAGGCTAACGCTCTACCACTTGAGCCACAGCACACTTCTGGCATTTTTTCTTTTTGCTTATGTGGTGCTGAGGAATTGAACCCAGGGCCTCATGCATACAAGGCAAGCACTCAACCACTGAGCCACCTTCCCAGCCCATTGAAACCTTGTATTTAAAAACAATTGATCTTCCATACACTTATTCAACATTATAGTCTTTCTTTTTCTGCTTCATCACTTTTTTTCCTCCTCAGTCAAATGTTCTTTTGGTATTTTGGAAACCTACACACTGGAAAGTTAAAAGAGGGGGGGAAACATACTTATTCTCCACTCTCTGAAATTATAGCTATTCCCTAAAGCAAGGAATACAAAATGGCCTGGCTGACTGGATGAGGAGTCTGTGTAAGTAAAAGAAAAAAAAGGCAATAAAGGAAAAATCAATTCCTGAATAATTTTTGAAAATTACTGAATAGAAGTATCACTTCAACTAAAGTAAATGAGCCATTACTACACACAATCTATTCCTCTGACTCAGAATGTACCTCGCCAAACTCATATCCTTTGCAGATTTGTCCAGGAAGCAAAAATTAAAGAGTTTACCTGTATTCCTAAGGTTCTGAGGGAGCTGAGAATACAGTTGTTGGGGTGTCACTGATGGAAGTCCTCAGTTGTTACCAATAAATAGCATGCTCCATGCTAATTTCCAAAAGTAAGCATAAAAACAAGTGAAGCATGTCACTCTGGCCAATACCAAGTCTCATTCTTCTGATGCTGTCAAGCTATGCCTCACTTAGCACCTGCGGTTTCTTAACCCCAGACCACAATGGACAATTGCATTATTGAATAGATTTTTTTTTCGATGATGGCATTACTGATTCATGTTTCTTGGATCTATTCATCATGAGATGAAATCTTCCTTTGGAAGATTTTGGCATATATGCATGTATTGCTGTTTTGTTAGGAAACAGGAAAGGGAAAGGAAGGGAGAGGGGGAAGGAAACAGAGGGGAATTAATCTGGGTAAAAGAAGAGATGATAGGAGAAAGAAAATCAAAGTATTACAAATACATTTATAAAAATAAAAATAGAGTAATAAAATTTGTTGAATTAGTTTTTTCAGGGTATATTAGACATATATATGGATATGTAACAGTGAAACCTTGTTAGAAATTGCTTAGAATGTTGGGGTGTGGCATAGGAGAAAACTGAAAAGGAACCTGGCAAGGCAAAGTTTAGTTCTTCAGAAGGGTGCACCATCAGTCAAAAATCTGGAAAACAAGTACGTAGAACAGACCAGTTGCTCCTTTTTTTATCCCTAACTTAGCAGTCCCTGACCCTCCACTCACATGGCTCAGCTCAGGTTCACAATCTGCAAAAGGATGTGGTTTAATTAATAGGATGTACCTGAAATTCAAGGAGCTATTAATAAGATGCATTAAATTCCTCAGCAAAAAGCTGTATGAAACTAAGTTGTAATTAAGAAGAAACAACCCACTGACCAAAGCAGAACCCTTCAGAAACAGTGAACTACTTTGATATAAAGATGACTTTTTGGCAACCCATTTGTAAAATTAGTATGTATTATTAAGTATAAATCATACACTCTCTTTGGATCTATCTATCTATCTATCAATCTATCTATCTACCTATCTATCTATATCTAATCTATCGCTATAAATCTATATACCTATACAAAGATATATTTATAGATTATCTATGTGTTATAGATTTATCTATACATCTATCTATTTATCTATGGATCTGTATGTATATTGCAACTATGACATATAGGTACTTGTAATTTATTAGTGTTCATTAATATTTTTTATATTTTTAGACCTGACTGGTTAAATATACACTTTTATACAAATAAAGAAACAGTAAGTCATTTTGAGTACTCATTCAGATTGCTGAGTCTTCCTTTTAGCCGTGTGTGTGTGTGTGTGTGTGTGTGTGTGTGTGTGTACAGAACCATTTTGTTTGATTTTGCTTTCAATAGCTTGAGTCTACATTGTTATAACTTTAGCCTTCTTAGATGACATTTCTTTTTTTATTTTATTTTTTAATTTTTATTTATTTTTTTAATTGTGAGAATACCATACAGAGGAGTTAACAATTACATAGGCAAGACAACAAGTACATTCTTATCAAGGATTGTTAATGAATACTTTGAGGTAGAGAATGCAAACCCCATACCCTTTGTTTTATGAAGCTCAGGGCAACTTTCAGTTATAGGTTGCATTCCCAGTCCTGAGCTACACCTAGGACAAACTTGCTGCCCTTCTACTTGGCTACCAACTTAATTTTCCTCTTGTTCTTTTCCTGATTCCTGATCACTTTATTGGTATTTCTTTTTTTTTTTTTAGTCGGTCGTGGGGCTTGAACTCTGGGCCTGAGGCATTGTCACTCAGCTCTTCAGCTCAAGTCTAGCACTCTACCACTTGAGCCACTGCACCACTTCCAGTTTTCTGAGTGGTTTATTGGAGATAAGAGTCTCATGGACTTTCCTTGCCCAAGCTGGCTTTGAACTGTGATCCTTAGATCTCAGCCTCCTGAGTAGCTAGGATTACAGGCGTGAGCCACTGGTGCCTGGCTCACAAATATTTTTCTTTACCTTAAAATATGTTTAATGCCATGAGCCTGTGTCTACAACCCTTGGAATCTGAGATCTGAAGATCATAGTCCAAAGCCAGCCTTGGCAGGAAAGTACATGAGACTCTTATCTCTAATGAACTACCAAGAATTCAGAAGTCCAGCTGTGGCTCAAGAGATGCAGTGCTATACTTGAGCAAAAAACCTCAAGGACAGTGCCCAAATATTCAGCACAAGTCCCAGGACTAGTGCCTGTATGTGTGTGTGCATGCACACACACACACACACACACACACACACACACACACACACACACATACACACAATACACACCTTAAAAATGTTTATAATTCTTTTTTTTTTTTTTTTTTTTTAATTTAATTTTATTTTATTTGAGAACATACTGTACAGAGGGGTTACAATTACATGGGCAGGATAATGCATACATTTCTTACCAAGCATTGCAGCCTCCTCCTTTGTTTACCCTTCACCTCCCTTCCCAGCCTCCCCCCTCCCTCCCACCCAATCATACCACCCCTCCCCCCCCCCCCCCCGACATTGTAAAGCTGGTTTTGACATGACATTTTGTACTTCTCATTGTTGCAACAGGTCCACCTGAATCCTTAAACGACTTGTTTGTCCCCATCTCCTCCACATGTTATACTGACATCAAATATAGTGAAAGCGGGGGTTACACTGTGGGGGAGGGACATACAAAGCAACAAAGAGATAATCTTATAAATGCGTTAGAAACACATGCATGAAAGAAACAAAAACATTAAAATACATATTTGAGGTTTCGTTTTCCTAACATCACATTATTTGACTTTTTCCGCTTGACTCATACCTATACTAGATATTGCAAATAAGGGAAACCATGGGACCTATGTTTCTTTGGGCCTGGCTTACTTCACTTAATATAATTTTTTCCAAGCCTTTCCATTTCCTAACAAATGGGGAAATGTCATTCTTTCTGATGGAGGCATAGAATTCCATTGTGTATATATACCACATCTTCTTGATCCATTCATCTACTGAGGGGCATCTGGGTTGGTTCCATGTCTTAGCTATGGTAAATAATGCTGCAATAAACATAGTTGTGCTGGTAGCTTTAGTGTGGCCTTGTTTGTGATCATTTGGGTAAATGCCCAAAAGTGGGATTGCTGGGTCATTGGGGAGCTCTATGTGGAGTCTTTTGAGGAACCTCCATACTACTTTCCAAAGTGGTTGAACAAGTTTACATTCCCACCAACAATGAAGTAAGGTTCCTTTCTGTCCACATCCCCTCCAGCATCTGTTGTTGTTAGAGTTCTTGATTTTTGCTGTTCTAACTGGAGTGAGGTGATATCTCAATGTTGTTTTGATTTGCATTTCTTTTATGGCTAGGGATGTTGAACATTTCTTCATGTGTCTATTGGCCATCCTTCTTTCTTCTTCAGAGAAGCTTCTCTTTAAGTCTTTCGCCCACTTACTTATTGGGCAGTTGTTTCTTTGAGGATTTGTTGTTGGGTGGTTTAATTTTTTGAGTTCCAAGTATATTTTAGATATGAGACCCTTGTCCGTTGTATGGCTAGTAAAGATCTTCTCCCAGTCCGTGGGCTTTCTATTGATCTTGCTAGCTATGTCATTTGCCCTGCAGAAGCTCTGCAACCTTATACAATCCCATTTGTCCAGCCTTTCTTTGATTTGTTGTGTTTCCGGGTCTCTATTCAGAAAATTTCGGCCTGTGCCAAGGAGACCCAGGGTTTCTCCTATTCCATCCTGTAATGTTTTCAGAGTGTCTGCTTTGAGTTCAAGGTCTTTGATCCATTTGGAGTTGATTCTGGTGCAGGGTGATATATAAGGATCTAGCTTTAGTTTTCTACATGTAGTTAACCAGTTTTGCCAGCACCATTTACTGAAGAGGCTGTCTGTCTTCCATTCTATTGTTTTAGCTCCCTTATCGAAGATTAGATGGCTATAGGTCTGTAGGTTCATTTCTGGGTTTTCAATTCTATTCCATTGGTCCTGAGGTCTGTTCTTATGCCAATACCAAGCTGTTTTGATTACTATGGCTTTATAGTAGAGTTTGAAATTTGGTACTGATATTCCTCCAGCAGTGTTCTTTCCGTTGAGGAGCGTTTTTGCTATTCGGGGTCTTTTATTGTTCCATATGAATTTTTGGATTGCCTCTTCTATTTCCTTGAAGAATGAGGGTGGAATTTTGATAGGTATTGCGTTGAATTTGTAGATAGCCTTGGGGAGTATTGCCATTTTCACGATGTTAATCTTTCCAATCCAGGAGCATGGGAGGTTTTGCCATTTTTTAAGTTCTGTGTTGATTTCCTTTTTCAAGATTTTAAAGTTTTCATCATAGAGGTCCTTCACTTCTTTAGTTAAGTTAATTCCTAGGTATTTTATTTTTTGTGGGGCTATTACAAATGGAGTTGCTTTCCTAATTTCAGCCACACTTTTCTCATTGTTGGCATACAGAAAAGCCATTGATTTTTGGGGGTTAATTTTATAACCTGCTACTTTGCCAAAGTTTTGAATCAGCTTGAGTAATTTGGGAGTGGAGTCTATGGGATTCTTTAAATACAAGATCATGTCATCTGCAAAGAGGGAGAGTTTTATTTCTTCTTTCCCTATTTGGATCCCCTTTATGTCTGCATCTTGTCTTATTGCTGTAGCTAGGCATTCTAATACTAGATTGAAGAGAAGTGGAGAGAGTGGGCATCCTTGTCTTGTTCCTGAGTTAAGAGGAAATGGCTTTAGTTTTTCACCATTGAGTATAATGCTGGCTGTAGGTTTGTCATATACAGCCTTTATTGTATTGAGGAATGTTCCATGGATTCCTAATTTTTTCAAAACCTTCATCATAAAGGGGTGTTGGATCTTGTCGAATGCTTTTTCTGCGTCTATTGAGATAACCATGTGGTTCTTATTCTTGCTCCTGTTGATGTGATGAATAATATTAATTGATTTGCGTATATTGAACCAGCTTTGCATCCCTGAAATGAATCCTGTTTGATCGTGGTGTATGATTTTTTGGATGAATTGTTGAAGTCGATTGGCCAAAATTTTGTTGAGAAGTTTTGCATCAATGTTCATCAAAGAAATGGGTCTATAGTTCTCTTTCTTTGATGAGTCCCTGCCAGGTTTTGGGATGAGGGTTATGATGGCTTCATAGAATGTGTTCGGTAGTGAGCTTTCTCTTTCAATTTCATTGAAGAGTTGGAGGAGAATTGGTGTGAGCTCTGCTTTGAAGGCCTTGTAAAATTCCGCTGTAAAACCATCTGGTCCTGGACTTTTCTTAGCTGGGAGGTCTCTTATTGCTGTTTCTATTTCAATGCTTGATATGGGCCTGTTAAGATAGTTTACCTCATCTTGGTTTAGTTTTGGCATGTCAATATTTGCTAGGAAGAGGTCCATTTCTGTCAAGTTCTCAAACTTATTAGCATAAAGTTTTGAGAAGTATTCCCTTATAATGTTCTGAATCTTGCTTGTTTCCGTGGTGATGTTTCCATTCTCATCTCTGAGTTTATTAATTTGGGTGTGTTCTCTTCTTTTTCTGATAAGATTTGCTAAGGGTCTGTCAATTTTGTTGAGTTTTTCGAAGAACCAACTCTTTGTTTTGTTGATTCTTTCTATAGTTTTTTTGGATTCTAATTCATTTAATTCTGATTTAATTTTGATTATTTCTTTCCGTCTACTGGATTGGGGTTTATCTTGCTGCTCTTTTTCAAGGAGGTTTAGATGTGTCATTAAATTGTTAGTTTCAGATCTTTCCAATTTGTTGATGTAGGAGCTCAGAGCTATAAACTTGCCTCTGAGTACTGCCTTTGCTGTGTCCCAGAGGAGCTGGTATTTTGTGTGTTCATTTTTGTTGAATAGCATGAACATTTGAATTTCCTTTCTAATCTCTTCCATGACCCACTCATGATTCAGCAGTGTGTTGTTCAGCCTCCATGTGATACCGGACTTTCTTTGGTGGCTTTTGGTGTTGAGTTCTAACTTTATTCCCTTGTGGTCAGAGAGAATGCAAGGTATAACTTCAATGTTTCTGAATTTAGACAAGTTTCCTTTGTGGCCTAAAATGTGGTCTATTTTAGAAAACGTTCCATGTGCTGCTGAGAAAAACGTGTATTCTGATGCTGCTGGGTGAAATGTTCGGTAAATGTCTGTTAAGTCTAGTTGATCTATGCAGCTGTTTAGATCTGCGGTTTCTCTGTTGAGTTTTTGCCGAGTTGATCTATCTAGTGGGGAGAGTGGTGTGTTAAAATCCCCAACGATTAATGTCTTTGGATCTATATGGGATTTGAGGGAAAGTAGTGTTTCTTTGATAAATTTGGGTGCTCCATTGTTTGGCGAATAGATATTTAGAATTGTAATATCCTCCTGAAGGAGAGATCCTTTAATTAGTATGTAGCGACCTTCTTTATCTCTTTTCATGAATTTTAATTTGAAGTCTATTTTATCTGATATTAGGATTGCAACTCCCGCCTGTTTATGCGGTCCGTTTGCTTGGTAGATTTTGTTCCAGCCTTTAACATTGAAAATGTGTTTGTTTTTACGGGCAAGATGTGACTCCTGCAGGCAGCAGATAGAAGGGTCTTGTTTTTTAATCCAACTAGACAGTCTATGTCGCTTAATTGGAGAGTTCAGTCCGTTAACATTAAGAGATAGGACTGAGAGGTATTTGGGAGTTCCTGCCATGTTATCTACCTTCTTGGGGGCTCCGAAAACTGGGTTCTTCCTATGGTTCTTGGATTCTCAGTTTGGGTGCAGTTTCTTGGCCTTTATTGCGGTCTTGTTGGTTTTCTATGTGTAGGACATCTTTAAGAATCTTTTGTAGGGCTGGTTTGGTGGAGATGTATTGTTTCAATTTTTCTTTGCTATGGAAGGTTTTTATTTGGCCTTCAGTTATGAAGGAGAGTTTAGCTGGGTACAGTATTCTTGGTTGATAGTTGTTTGTTTTTAGGGCATGGCATACATCATTCCAGGCTCTTCTTGCTTTGATTGTCTCTGCTGAGAAATCTGAGGTGATTCTAATTGGTTTCCCTTTATAAGTGATTACCCCTTTCTCTCTGACAGCTTTAAGGATCTTTTCCTTGTTCTGAGTTGATCCTGTGTGGATTATAATGTGACGGTGGGATGTCCTATTCTGGTCTGGTCTATTTGGGGTTCTAAAGGCTTCTTATATCTGGACAGGCCTATCTTTTTGCATGTTTGGGAAGTTCTCTGCTAGGATCCTGTTAAACAGATTTCCTAGACCATTAACTTCTGTTTCTAGGTGCTCCTCTACACCCATTATCCTTAGATTAGGCCTTCTGATGGTGTCTTCCAGGTGTTGGATAGATCTATCATATTTCTTGGACTTGTCTTGGATGGTTGTATGTTCTTTCTCTATAATATCTAGGCTGTCTTCAATCCCTGAGATTCGATCTTCTGCATGGTCTAACCTGCTGTCAAGACTCTCTACTTTGTTTTTTATCTCTTTTCCTTCTAGTTGGTCAGCTTTGATGGCTTCAAGTTCTTTGTTGAAGCTCTGTTTTAGGTCTTGTATGAATTTCTTTACTTCCTTAATTTGGTGTTCAGTGTTTGTCCTCAAATCACTTAGTTGATTGGTTATGGTTTCTTTGGGCTCCCATTCCTTCTGTTGGGTTCCATTCAGCATTCCCTTTGTGGTCTCCCTGACTTCCTTCAGCTCTTTGTTAATGGATTCCATGAATACCTTTAGTGATCTTTGTGTGTTCTCTACCTGGTCTCTCAATTCCTGTATTACTCTTTGATTAGCTTCCTCCCGTTCGCGGGATTCCTGCAGATCTCTTTGAGTGTTCTCAGCCTGCTCACGCCATTCCTCCCTTTCTCTTTGAGTATTCTCAAGTTGTTCACGCAAATCCTGTATCAGTTTTTGAGTAGCTTCCTCACGCTTATGATATTCCTGTATAAACTTCTGGGATGCCTCCTCTCTCTCCCTATCACGCTCATACAGAGTCCTTTGTACGTTGTCAAACTTTTCATTTATCATGTTTGCCAGCAGTGTTTGTAGAGCTGTTTGGGAACTCTCTTCTGGATTATTCATTATCTGTTCTAACCCCTGATTATCAGGATTGGGAATTGAGATACCCGAATTTGCCATTTTTCTTGTGTTTTTCCGGCTTACTCTGCCCATTTGAGATGAAGATAGCACCAGTTTTGTGCTAGAACACTATCTTAAGGCAACCATCAACCAAAGTTTGCATTTGTACAGTCAATAGTCTACAGATACAATCTAGTTCAACAGATACATCTATTCGACATCAAACAACTATATGTTGAAGGACTTTGAACCGCAGAGAAGAATTTGGAAAACCAGAAATTATTAGGGTTAGGGAGAGATGTGGGTAAAAAATAGGAATAGATTGGTGTGGGAAGGCACAGGGAGAGTTAACTATGTCCTAATCACAATGCAGGAAATAGGTTGGGTAGGATGTAAGTAGAGAGAGAGAGAAAAGGGAAGAAAGGGAAAGGGGAATGAAAAGAGACCAGAAAAAAAATAGAGACATAAAAATTAATGTTATTTTAGAGATTAAAAGACCATCTATTTATAGAGGGATATGAATATGTTGAGAGAAAGGGAGGGACATAGAGGAGATGAGAAAAACTTTTAAAAAATGCTTAAAATATTATATAGGTATAAAGAGGTAGTACTGTTATTAATGAATTTAAGTCTCAGAGGTTTTGAATTGAGTAATAAGTTTGTGGATTAAGTGTGTACACAATGGGTGATAGGGTCTACTGGTTAACTACGGGTTTATCTGAGGATGTGCAGGACAAGAGTTAAGTCACATAAAGGTGAACAAAGAGGAAAAGTTGGAAAGGATAGGAAAGTGAGAAGAAAAGATCAGAAGTTCAGTAGAGCTAGAAAAAAAACAAAAACAAAAAGATAATTAAGAATGAATGAAAAAGAGAAAGAAGACAAGAAAAGAAAAGAAAACACACATTCACGTATTCCTAAAATAAAAATTATAAGAGGAGAAAAAAAAATTAATGGAAAACAATTATTTTTTCAGAAGAGGCAAAAATTAAAGATTAATAAAAGTTTTAGAAAAGCAAAAAAAAAATTTTTTTATATATATATAAGGTAACAAAAAACGAAAAAAAAAAACAAAACAAGAAAAAGAAAAAAAGAAAAGAAGAAGAAGAAGAAAAAAAAAGTTCTTTGATTTTTTTTTTTTTTTTTTTTTTTTTTGGGAGGGGTGGGAAGAGTCCTGTATCTCCCTTTTGTCTGTAACCAGAGTCTGGTTGGAGTCTCTGGTCAGCTTGAGGTCCTGTGGCTTGATTGGTTTCTTAAGTCAGTTTGTTGGAACAGGCAGAAAAATGCTCTGCTTTACCCAAGATTTTGAGATCCCCCTCCCAGGTTAGTTTACTGGGAGGGTGATCTGCTTTGAGAATCACAAAAGAGGGGGATGCAGTGATGAGGCTAGGTTCTGGGTAGAGTTGAGGTCTTTCAAGGAACAGTAGCTTTTCCCTGGGGCTATTTTGTGAAAAAAAAACTCACAGCACCCAGCCTGGAGCCATTCTCAGGGTTTCTGTTTTTCAATTGATTGTGGTGGCTGCTAGGGGGAGGGGCAGCCTCTGGCTCTGGCCACCCAGCGAGGAGAGCCACTCCAATGGCTGGTGCCTGAGCTGGGCGACCCCTCCCTGGATGGAACTGAGTCTGTGAGGTCACCTCACCGCCAAGTTCCCGTGAACTGCCAAATGACTAGCTCTATTCCAAGGCCTGAGCTGGAGCTAGCTGCTCCTCCGAGCTTTGTCGGTATCCAAGATGGAGATCACCGGTGCTGGGGGGGGAGGGGTGGCCTTCCCTCCTCTGCTCCCAGAGAAGGAGTGAGGAAGCGGGGCTTCTACTCACGGGGAGTCTTGGATCCCGGGTCGTCTCTGGTCTGCAAAGTGCAGGATGAAGTTGTCCGCTCCTTGTCGGTTCTTGCTGGTGTTGAGTAGAATCCGCTCGCCCGCTGCGTCTGGCTCCTTCGTCCCGGACTCTCTGTGTGAGCGCTCAGGTATGGCCGCGGCTGCGGTCGCCGCTGCGACCCTGCCGCCGCAGCAGCAGCTGCTGGCAGACGTTCAGATGTGTCTGCTTGGCTTCCCCTCTCTTGATTAACTCTCTGTCCTGTGATGGCACACTTGGTGTGATTCTCTGGCTTGGGACTGTTCACTGGAACTCTGAAACTGTTTTCTATGCAAGAGCTTGTTCAGATTCCAGCTTCTCCTCCGCCATCTTCCCGGAACGGGGAAAAAAATGTTTATAATTCTTATGTCAGATTTAGTCAATTATTTGATGATATGAATGACTATTTGCAGCTAAGTCAGTCTTAGTGGTAGTATCTTAGGAGGAGAGTATATTCATAGGAAAATCAACAAGAAGATATTTATCTACTCATTTTTGAACAAAATTAAGCCACAGAGATAAAAGAGAAATTAATACCCCCAAATCACACAATTATTATAGTAAACAACAAAGAATTATATTCAATAGAAGGTGTGAGAGTTAGCAATTAGAAAATAAAATGGAGGTCCTTGAAGGTAACAATCCAGGTGGAGGAGAGATTTATTTCAATGTGCCTCAGTAGTCACACTATTGTGCTTTTTACTATGAAAATGCAACAAATGAAAGTAAATAAAAACACTCCACATTTTTATTGCAATAAACTTACTCAGTCTGTTTAGGTTCAATTCCCTTTCTTCTGTATTCATATGTGTAATATTTATGAGGCTTACTTTTCCCTAGGCCACAAAAAATGTCTTAATAAATTATTAACCCTTCAAGAATGGATAGATCCTATTTTATAGAATAAATATCCATAATATTTATCTATAAAAAGATAAATAATACATAAAACAAATCTCTTGCAAAGTAAGAAGTCCATCTATTTATTTATCTCTATTTGTCTATCCATCATCCATCCATCTATCATGTTAATTAAAAAGAAAATACATATTATAGTGCTAATATCAGGTTTAAAATTTTGCATTTTAAAATATTCAGATGTAGATATCTAAATTATGTATAAATAAAAAGAACAAGATAAGATTTAGTAATTAATTTTTTACATAACATATCTAGTATATTTGAATGAACAAACTAATCTCACTAATATTGTCTTAAGACAGAATTCTTAAGATTATACTCAACCTCTAACCCATATCATCTCTGCCATGAGTCACCATGGTGCCTGAGAATACCTTGAGATAGATCCTGAAGAAAATCCCTGCAGACTTAGCCTGCTTTAATGAGGTAGTTTATTTGAAAGCAGAGAAATTTCTCTAGTGCAGAGAATGAAATGAAAACAATACATTCTTCCTTGTACAGAGGATGATGATGCTAGATACCATGTTTTGAGTAACCTGTGAAGACCCAGAATTGGGATTAATCAGCATCTTTCATAGTGACTCAGCTACAGGCAACACAAAACTAGATAGTACTGAGTCCTGTAGCTCCAGGACCATGGAGAGGTTGGAAGTAGATTACTTTTGAGTCAAGTTTCTACATGAGAAAGTAGCTTGGCCAACAATTTAATTTGAGTGTTGTGAGACCTCAAACAAAGGGATTCGCAGAAACTAACATTCCTTTAATTCATGCCAATTATAGTCCTTTTTTACTTGATGCTTTGTGATGACTATTTATTTGTCTCTCACCAAATTAATATACTGAGTTACTACCTATCCCATATGGTGATGAAAACCGAGGGGGGGTGGGTGTCGGCAAGGATTTTTGATCATCTTGGTACCTTTTTGAAAGAGAACCAGAGAGCTTCCTTGACCTTTTAACCTTGTGGAAGCTCCACTACAAAGATGGTTGTATATGACCCAGAAACTGGTCCTTCACCATTCATGGAATCTACCAGCACACTGATCTTCTATGGCTTACCTCAAGAACTGTGAGAAAGCAATGCTAGTTGTTTAAGTCACTGTGCCCATGGTATTTTTGTTTTTGTTTTAGATTGGCTTCAATAAACCAAGACACAAGAGAAAAGAAACTAAGTCATTCGGATAAGTAGTATCTTAATTTTCTTTGATAAGTCCTTAAGACGTTTTGCTTTTGCCCATTTAAAATTCATTACTATCTGCTGGGTGCCAGTGGCTCACACCTGTAATTCTAGTTACTCAGCAGACTGAGATCTTAGGATCGTAGTTGCAAGTCAAACCAGTCAGGCGAGACAGTGAGATTCTTATGTCCAATTAACCACCAAAAGCTAGATATGGAGTTGTGACTCAAGTGGTAGAGTGCTAGCCTTGAGTACAAAGGCTCAGGGACAGAGCTCAGGCCTTGAATTCCAGCCCCAGGTCCAGCACACACACACACACACACACTCATCATTATCATGGGTTAGTTTTGTAATATTCCACCACTCCAGTCTCCAAATCATGAGTTGAAAACTTAGTCTTCAATGTAGCAGTGCTCAGAGGTGATTCAATCCAAAGGGATCAGATCTCATCAATGGGTGAATGTGATGGATTTGTAGTCAATAGACTTTTGGGAGGTAATAAGGTTTATAATAGTTGTGGCTTAGTTTTAGAAATGTTCACCTTGAAGATATATCTTGTCCCCACTCCATCTCCTATGCTTTCCATAGGTGAATGATTATGTTCCATCACTTGCTCTTGCTGTGATACTTGTGTCACCATGCCCATGTGTCAGGGTCAACTGACTTAGGGCTGAAATGTCTGAAACTGTGAAGGAAATAAATCTTTTAACCTGTAACTTGATTTCTCTCAGGTATTTTGCCATTGTGATAGAAAGTTGACTAGCACTATTACATCACAGAGTAAGAGTTAGGGCAGTGTAAAAGGAGTTTCACTTGGTTTACACAGTTAATCAATTAGTTATTCATCAAAGTTACATTTTAAAGTTCATTTCTTATAAAAATGAAGCAAAACACTGTTAAGTGAAGCAATGGATTGTAATTTTGTTTAGTGCTTCATTTCTTTTTATAGTAGATATATTTGTATAATGATGAACATATATGCTTGCACATGCTATAAACATAGATGATATTTTACAAAACTATAAAAATGTTTTAATTTGGGGGGGTTAATTTATATTTTCTATGGTGAGTAGTAATTGTGTACTAATCCTAGCATAAGTTTATTACTTTTCATGTGAAAGCTTGTACATTTTCCTTTGTTTTCCATTTTTTATCAGTATCATTTTTGTTGAATCACTAAACATGTTTGTAACATCTGTTATAAATATCAGATTAATAAAAGTATAGTTTACCCTCAAGCCACACATTGAACAGAAAGGCCACAACAAGAGTCCCATGGTAGATCTGTCATATACAAATCAATAGCAAGGATGGATTAACACATCAGCAGTGCCTTTGTAAACACAGGGGACAGAAGTGAGCAATGTGGCCTTGTCTAGTTGACATTAGAATACTGTTTATGCACAGTACACATTTCTCTCTACTGTATTTACATAGCTTAATGGGGTTTTGAAAGGTCAGAATCAGAGCTGTAGACAGTTGGAACAGTGAATTACATACAGAGGCTTGTGGGATTCTTAATTATATTATTAAAGGATTTATACAAGATTAATTTCTACCAAAGAATAGGTCATTCTTGGTATACATTAAAACTTGTATTTTTTACTTTTCTTTGGATCTCTATAGCAGCTGAATTTTTCTGCGTTCCAGCTTCCCATGAAATGAAAGTTTCATCTGCATCATTCTATTTCCCTGTAGAGATTTTGATTTCTTTTCCCCCCCTATAATAAATGATTACCAAGCATTATCATGGGTACAAGATAAATGTTTTCTGCGAATGTATTAGAGACAAACTTTGGAAACAGAATGCTAACTGGATAAAGGCACTGATTATTTTAAATTGTTTTCCTGTTATTTCTTTTACTTTCTCATAAGCATTTAAAAAGTCCCAGAAGAGAACTACAAAAATGATTGAAATTTCAAGTTACTTAAGAAAAAAAATGACTATGCCAATGGAAATGATGCAGAAAAAAAAACCAAAAAAGTAAAATGTATCCAATTATGGTGACTTTATTCTCTTCCACCTTGGATCCTATGAGAGGACATATGAGATGGAGTTGAGTGTGTGTATCTTCTGCAGAAGAGAGGTTTCTTCTTAGTCTAGAAATCTCAGAAGTGCGAAAAGAAGTAAACAAGTGAAAGAGGAAGCAAGGTCTGAGCTCATAACCGATGCCTTTACATTAAGGGAAAGTAAGAATCAATGACTTTTCAAAACTGCTTTAGCTTTTATGAAGATTTTCTTAAATGCTTTTGAAATGGAAAAGTACAATATGTTATCATAACATCAGGCTGGACCATTGGACTGAAAGTAATTTTAGTTCAAGAATGAAATATTAATGAATAAAAATCATTTGATAATGATAAAAAGATAAAGCATACAGAGCAAAGAAACTCATTCTGGATGAAAGAGCAGAACAAAAGATTATATAAAGTAGATACAAATATAAATATATCGCTTTATTTTTAAATAGCATTGCTGAGTTAAGCAATATCAATATTGTTGCACAGAGGCAGAGAGAAGGGTTTCATTGAGAAAGAAGAAGGGGACAATTATATTTATTGTACAATCCTTTGAGAAATCAGATTCCTGAGTGTGAAAATCCTTATATATAATAAAACTACTCACTGCTTTTTCAAGTCCTTTAAGAATAAAGCTCATATACATGATGAGGCACAGATGGACCTCCTTTATATGTGTTTTCATGGAGAGATATTTTATGGGAAAATCATTTTCTTTATTTAGTAAATCAAGCAACTACCCTGATGAGGTCATCAAGGCATCAGATAGCAATTTGAACATTAAATATATATGAAATGTACTTTAGCTTAAATCGGAGGGAAGTTTCTCATTTTCCATAAAGAAGTTTGGGGCTGTTAACTAAAGGGAGCAAAACATAAGCAGATTCTGCATATAAACCCATTTATAGGTACAGACACTGTATACTCACACACATTATAGCCCATGTGTAGCCTGTGAGTACTATTGAACATTAGTAATCTGTAATTCATAGTAGTAATTTGTAGTAATACATCTCTGATGTACATTATAAATATTTCTGTAGTAAAACATTCTATTATGCATAGCATTACATAAGCTATAGTACTCACTGTACTAATTTAGTACTTATATATTATACATAATGTAGTGTACAGACAATATATAGTAGCTCTTGAGAGTTATTATAAATAGCATTAGTATTCCTAATTTGAATTATATTCAAATGGATTCATTCATAGAGAACTTTCAGGAGTTTTCCCATTCCAAATTTTATATTTGTTTCAATTTTAGGAGACAGAATTTAAGAATAGGACACCATTAGAATAAACAGAAGCAAAAAACTATTTTATGGACAAAATTCTTCCAAGAAGAATTTAGTTCATATAATTGAATTTTAATGTATTTGTTTAGTTAGAAGAGTTTTTCTTTTACTTTTTTTGTCGGTCATGGGGCTTGAACTGCGCTCTCCCTCAGCTCTTCAGCTCAAGGCTAGCGCTCTACCATTTGAACTACAGCGCCATTTCCGGTTTTCTGATGGTTTTTTGGAGATAGGAGTTTCACGTATTTTCCTCCCTGGGCTGGCTTTGAACCGCGATCTTCTGATCTCAGCCTCCTGAGTAGCTAGGATTACAGGCGTGAGCCACCAGCGCCAGGCAGCAGAGTTTTTCTTATAATGCACTGAAGATGAAACTAGTGGTTTGGCACCTCACACATTAAAGCCAATATAAAGAAAATGAGATAACTCCCTCAAAGGGGCATTCCTCTTTATCTGATTGAATTTGGTATAATGCTGTGCTTGGTGGAAATTTTAATAGTGTCAGACCATGAAGCAAGCAAAAGGACCATAAAACCCTGCACCTTGTCCGGACTTGGACAGTAACCTAGCATTGATCTTCGTGTACTGATATGCTAACAGCAGGCTCAATTATGAGATTGAACCCAATTTAATACATGGACCAACCACAGTAGAATGTCAGCCAAAATGAAGTTCATATACTGCATGCATTTTAAACTAGTACAATTTCCATTAGCATTTGAACAAGGTTTTTTTTTTGGCCATGTTTGGTAATAGCTGAGAAGCATGTCTAAGAATTACTTTTACATGGAATTATCTTTGCATTGTGACTGCCCTTATAGACCTGTGATTTCTTTTTAAGATGAGTTGTATATGGGTGATTTTTTTTGTGGGATTGTAGTTTTTAAAAGCTCATTACCAATATTTTTTTTGGGGGGCGGGGGTCTGGTCATGGGGCCTGAACTCTGGGCTTGGGCACTGTCCCTCAGCTCTTCAGCTCAAGACTAGTGCTCTACCACTTGAGCCACAGCACCACTTCCGGCTTTTTTCTTTTTGCTTATGTGGTGCTGAGGAATCGAACCCAGGGCCTCAAGCATGCAAGGCAAGTGCTCTACCATTGAGCCACCTTCCCAGCCCATCATTACCAATATTTTTTAATTTCATAAATGCAGCATCAGATGTAGAGATGCAATTTGGATTAAAAACACAGGATTTATTATAAATAGTTCTTATTCTTGTGGTAGAACAGAAGTAAATGATAAAAAAATACAATGAGCACTGAAGTTTGCTATAGAAATATCTGAACTCTGAGGTTTTCTAAGTGTAACATGTCTCAACACTTGACAACAATTAATCATATTTATATACATGAACTACTTGTAAAATTCTTTTATAAATTGTAGACTTGAAATTTAATAGATTGTTACAAAGCTGTTGAATTATCAGATATAATCCAATCAGATTAGCTGCTATAAAATGAAACTATTATCCAAAAGTAAACCTGAAAAATTTTGTATTTAGTAAACACAGGACTATAATAACAATCCAGACAACTAAAACTCAGAAAACAGCATGTAAATGAAAAAAAGTACAAATACTCAGTTTAATCAGAGTATTTAATCTATAATATTCAAACAATCATAAAAGGTGATCAACAGCTATAACTTGTTCCATACCTACTTAATCATGCTGCATTACTGAGGGGAGTCAAATGACTTCATCATTGAATTTTTCACTTATTCATGCAGCTGCTCACTTATCCATTTAATTAGTAAAGTCTTTGTGCGATGGTTATTATATGTAATCTACTCATGGCATTTTGCTTACAAATGGTTACATACTTTTTTGTACATAAATCACACCCAATGGAATGTGAGATGCAAGTTTTCTCATCATGTGATGCTAGCTAGCTCTTCAATTTTTAAACTACAGCTGGCTACGTAACTTGTTTTACACAGGATAATTTGGTGGGAGGAATAATATGAACCCCTTAAAAGGGTTCATCATGTCCTATAATCTGTGAACATGTCTGAACTAACTTCACTGAAGGTGAGACATGCTCAGTCTACCTTGTCTGGGTTGCTCTCAGCCCAGTAGATCCATTGAGCTGAGCCTAGAGTTGTTAATTTAAGTGACTGGGTTAGAGGTGTTTGTCCCACAAGAAAAACTTACTCAGCTCATTTAAAAGATTATGTATATGTACAGCATTTAGATAATGGTATGTTTTTGAAGCAAAATTTTCTACTCCTTTCTTTTGTGGGACATGTAAGACATTTGCCTGTGGTTGTATGAGTAAAGAATAATAAGAATAGAGATGTAGGTAAGGTCTTGGGTCATTGATTCCCATATTCTTAACATTTTTCTTATATTTATTTCTCTTTTGTTGATATCCTTAAATCATTTCCATAAAATTTTTATTCATAATTAATAACCTGAAATTGGCCTAATCCATAAAGCCCATCTAAATTTCAGTTTTTATTTTGAATGCAGCCCTATTTTTGTCAGTGTAAATATAATGTAAATAATTGATGGTGGCTTTGGTCAGCACTTCTATAATGTTCATATAAATAACAATAATATGTGACAATAATGAGAATTATTTCAGCCAGAAAACTTGGTCACACACCCTTTTCTGCTTTCCTATAGCTACTCTGGAGCCTTCTCTTTGTAACAACACCTGTACTCACTTGGAAATATTCAGGTGGAGATCATACACTTTTTTTAATGAACAGCCTAATAGTTTGCACCTGCACTAAAAATTAGTGACTAAGAAGATTTTGCTAGAAATGAATTCCATATATGAAGTGTGGTTTGTCTCCTTTTCCTGTATCATCCTGATTATTTATTCTTTCTTTGAGACATAACAGATAAAATTTCCCTTCATAATTATCTACCTAAGTCTTAAAGGGAAAGACTTTTGTTCTTTCAGCCTACCTCTTGGAATTTATCAGACCCAATGTGTTGGTAACACATATATATGTGAACACACACACAAACACACGCACACACACACACCACCTGTGACAATAAAAGAACAATGTGATTCTCAATGTAGAAGTATATGCACCATATAGGAAACCAAATCAGAAGCATTTATTGTAATTATTGTGTATTACTATGTGTTACATTTATTTTCCCCTATTGTGTGTGTGTCATATTTGAAATGGACTTCTCCAGGTGAAGTGTCTGGAGGAGGAATGTTTTAGATTGGAATGGATATTTGACCATCAGTCCCCTAACTAACACAAAAAGAGGGGGACAATTGCGATTGCCAGAATATTTCCCTTTCCAAGTTGTTGGGGGAATGTACTTTCATGATTGCAACTTCTGAAGTTCAATAAACTCACCAATAATTGGAGTCCGCTCTGAATAGCTCAAGTGGGAGCAATTGTTTCTCACAGAAATCCCAAGCAAAATTCTATAATTGTGAGCAATTCCAATCTGGCACATCAAGGAGTCACAAGTGCTGAATTTTAGCAGAGAATTTATTTTTAATATAGGAAACAAGGTGAACATTAGAGTGTTACATTTTAAGCCTGCTTTGTTGTTTGAAAACTATGGGATATGACCAAGAATCCAGAGGCCTTTCCTGTTTTCTTCTTCTGTAGCCGGTTTTGATATTAGTTTGCAATTAAAAAAATAAATCTGTAAAATGTGCAAACTTGATTGCAACTGACTGGCATCCAACTCAGGCGATGGTTTTCTACAGGGAAAAGCAGTGGAAGAGTGGGGAGGGAAACAAAAATTATTACTTAATAAATGCCCACAAAGTCAACACATGAAAAAAATATTTAAATAACTTAGAAAAGAGACATTTACATGCTGGAAATTATGCAAATGCTTCCAAATTATTTCTCTTTTAAATGTTAGTTTGGTATTTTATTTGAGAGAGGAAGTTTAATACCAGTTTTGCTCTAGTAATAGTTGTAACTGCATCAAAACATGGCAAACCATTGGTAATTCTGTGCTGAGGGTCCCTTCCTAATTCCCATTCTTTAGGAACAGAATATGTGGGGATTGCAGATGCTATACAGTGACACAGGCTTCAGGTACTGTTTAGAGTTCTACCTGGCAGATCATAAACTCCTTACCGTACCTTACCCTTTCTGAACTAAGTTACTTGCAAACCGATATTTTGTGATGAAGCATTTAGTCAAAGAAGTCCCATGGACCAGATTCGGCACTTCTTCAGCTTTTATAGACAGACTACTGTTACTGATAATATGTTCTAGTCAATGTCATATGAAAATTGCTGACATGGAATTCTTTGAACAAATTATAATGTACAAAATACACTGTGCCATCAGCATCTTACTGTAAGTAAATTATATGAGTTGATGCAATGTTGGTATTGATCCCCACTTTGAAATTGTAGATGATCGATTAAATGTTTGCATGGATTATTAAACACCTCCAGGAGTTATGATGTTTGGTACATTGTACTAAATGTGAATAGATATGATCATTTGAATATAATATAAAATACCCAGATTTTAGTCTGGTACTAACGACTCACACCTGTAATCTACTTGAGATAATGAGAACAAAAGATTCTTCATTTGCGAACAGTCCAGGCAGAAAAGCTTAGCAGACACTATCTCAAAAGTAAATAAAGAGTTGAAAACATGGTTCAAGATCCTGAGTTCAAACCCTAGTACTGCACTATATTATTATAAAAAGAGAGAGAGAATCAGATATGATATATTATTTGTGGTAGAATCATTTATGGTGGTTTCATAAGAAAAATAATCTTGGTTGGATAGTTTTTTTCAGGACTTTGATGAATGAAAAGAATAATTATTGGGGTTGGGAAGGTGTCTCAGGGGTAGAGTGCTTGCCTTGCATGCATGAGGCCCTAGGTTTGATTCCTCAATACCACATAAGCAGAAAAAGCCAGAAGTGGTGCTGTGGCTCATGTAGTAGAGTGCTAGCCTTGAGCTGAAGAGATGAGGGACAGGACTCAGGGCCAGAGTTTAGGCCCCATGACGAGCAAAAAAAAAAGAATAATTAATTATTATAGCTATATAATGGTGTTAAAACATATGACATGTATGATACATATGTATGTGTATATATATAACAATAGTAATATAATTTCTTGGATAGTTGAATTCAGGCTTCCTATTGTTAAGATACTAGAGTTTTATTCATAATAGTTATTGAAATCATTTTGATGTGTAAATCTGCAAAGTTTCTTTGGATGTCAACCTATAAAGGAAACAAAGAAGTATTTGAAATCTCAAACATTAGCACAGAAATGCCTTATCTGCCATTTCTTTATATACTGTTCCTGTAGTGTAATTTGTTGGTCTTCAACATTTTAATAATAATAAAAATATTAGTTGCCTTGAGCTTGGGAGTGTAGTCCATGTACAATAACCACCTGGCCTAATTAAGTCTTCAAGGAAAAATGCAATGTATATCTTTTGAAATTATTAATAGTGATACTTGGCTAACTATGTAGGGAGAATTTTAGATGATTCTTTTTAGCTGTCCTAATGCTTCCAAAAATAATGTCCCAATAAAATGAACAAAACAACTCCTATTTATTCTAGCTCATTAAGGTATCTGGAGAGTCCTTTACATTCTTTTGTGTTATTCTTTGAGTAGTGATGGATAAACATGTAAAACATAAGACTTTTGTCATGTGTGTTCTTGTTGGTTGTGTTGCTTTGGTCCATTTTTATATCCTCCATATACATCAGTTTTCAATTGTACAAAACTATTTATGAACACTAACACAGTATACATTCAATGTGTAACCCAGAGGAAGGATTTTAATAATATTATCATTATTGAATACTAATTATAAAACATGTAGGAAACAAATTGGAGGAATCGAAGAAATAGATAAATGTACTGAATCTACTCTTTCATTTTTGGAAATGTTTTTACTTGTCTTCTATTTATTTGTCTACTTATGTTTTAGTTAGACTAATAGTACCACTAAAATTCCATCCATGATGTCATACCAACAGATGTTAGGGAGGTATTGCACTCAGTGCCACATGAATAATGGGTACAATTAAATCTTTTCATGGGTATTTCATATCTAGATAATTAAGATTACATTTTAGCCAGGCATGGTGGTGAGTATTAACCCGAGCACTCAGATAGCTGATGAAAGAGTATCTTGTAAATTTGAGGCAAATGGGCTATTGCAGGAGATTCTGTTTCAAAAACTAAAACCTAAACAATGCAAGATAAATAAATGATATGCTTTTGTCAGTGTACATTGCCAGTTGGTACTGAAAAGGTGGTAACTTATTTTACTTTTGTCCTATTCTTTCTATATTAGTGTTATGACAATGTAGAATTGCTGTAAATAAATTTTAATACTCTGCTCAAGATAGAATGGGTGCTAAATAAATGGTGAAAATGACAAGGTAAAGGAGCAGAGAATTAGCATCATTTAGGTAGAGTCTGAATGTTTCTTTGAAAGCTTTGTGTGACAGAGGTGGTGAGGTAAATAAAACTTTCCACTTAGCTGGAAGTATTTTGGAATTACTTTTGAGACTGCTCACCTCCAAAGGAAGAAATATAGTTCTTGGTAGACGCTGATTAAAGAGCAACATCTTGTCCCCTCCCTATTCTTTCTTTCAGTGTCCTGTCTTGCCATGTGATCTGTCTCTCTCAGTGACACTTTTGCCATTATTCCACTCACCATGATGAGATGAAGATATGGGCTCTTTGCCAGAGCTGGTGACATGTATTTAGAAATTTACTTTCTCAAATTGGTAGCTAAATAAACCTTGTTCTTTAAGATATCCAGCTTCAACAATAAAAAGTAGAGTAATACAATTAATAGAGAAAAAGAAAAAAAATCGTTATCTGTTTTTTGCCTAAGTAATACTCCACACATCCTTCCTCTCCTTCAGTTACTTGTTACATTAAAATCTCTGTGTGTGTGCATGTGTGCACACATGTAGGTATACATACATGGGCATACATAATAGGTATATTATATATAATTTTTCACAATATATCATATATAAATTTATATAATTGATATAAATTACAACATGTTTTATATATGATATAATAAATGATATGAAATATATGTCATGTATATGATTTACATGTATGGTATATATGCTGTATATTATACATCATATTCTTACGGTATAAATTTTTTTCAGGGATTGGACTCATGGCCTTCTGTCCGTTATAAGGTACAGATGAACTGTTTCTTGTTTTACTCAGGTTTGGAAAGGACTGCAAGTCTTTCTAGATATGACATGATAACGCTAGACTTCCTTACTTTAGTGATAATGTTTGTTGTCTCCTTCCCCCTCTAACCTTGGCAAAAGGTATAAAAACATCATTGTTTCAGTATTCTATTGCCATCTGATGGCATCAAGATTGTTTGATGGCATCAAAATCAATTTCCCTTCTTCCTGCTTCAATGAGGTTTTCCTCTGCTGCTCAGGCCATGCCATCTGATTCTGAGGCTCTGTGCCTGTGGTGGACATCTAGAATACTTGGCCTAAATAAGTTTGAGCTTGCTGCTAGTTGTGGTAGGCATACAGTAGTTCCTAATAGTTATTGCCTTAGTTTATCTGTTAGAGTGAAATGATTTCATTTCTGTAAAAGATCTTCCCTTGCACTTGTTTTCAAATCTGTCCAAGATCTTGTCTAAACCTTGGTTCCTTTCCAGTTCTTGCAGCTGTAAGTTTGTAATATGTTTACATTTGAAATGCATATCCTTAGTGGTATAACTGTGTCTTTACTTTCTATAGTCTTATCATAAAGATTTGTAAATAGCTTCTCTGTTGTGCTGAGCATTATTTATTTAATAATAATTCTATCTGATTTTGTTTTACATTGATGTTATTCTGGGGTCAGATGTGTGTTTAGTTGGCATAATCATGAGATTTAGTAGTAGGATTTTGTGGGAGTGCTTTGGTAAATCTAACATTTCTGTATTTCCTCTGTAATTTATTAGAAAGCTAATATCGACTGGCACATGGTTTATGTGGAATTTGCATAAGTGCCCTCTTTATTGATATCAGCGTAATGGAAGACTATCTTGCATTTGAGTGTTTGAAAATACGTGAGATGAGAGTAAATGTAGGCGGAGGAGGAAGTAAGTCTGGGAATAGGGTGTCGATATCACTGGTGTGGAAACAAGAAAGTACAGCTTTAAGAAAGAAATTACATGGAAGGTTTTAAGAAAAATGTTAATTGATATTTGAAATTATTATTATAAGGAGCATTTCTATATCTTGTGCTTCAAAATATAGAAAATTGTCAATCCACATTCTGTTAAAGATTATAAAATTATTATTTACCTACTATCCATGATAAGAGTTTTGTTTTAAAATCTATTAGCTAACTTTTGGCTCTATCTGGGGAAGAAAGGTAAATACTTGACTTGAAAGAATTGCCTGAATACATGCTGATTTATCAATTGCTTTGCCCCAAATTGCCCTCAGCAATTCTGATTGTGAATGAAAAGAAAACATGTTCTCCATTGATTTGGTAAGTTAATATTCTATTACAGCTCTCATGATTTACACTCATTGTTTGAGATGGAGCTTCCTTTTGTTAAGTTCTTGTGTGTGGCCTGTTGTGTACAATTTGTACTATTTTTGTTTTCTGTGAACAGATAAAGAGTATTCAATCCTTGCATTTATTATTATCTATCCAATTAAATAAGTTATCTCTACTTTTAAAAGATTAATTTCCTTCATTGAATACCTCAAAATAACAGCAAATTTCTACCTGTACCCCTTCCTGTAAACTACCAGGAAATTCAAAGAAGTTGATATCAGCCAATTAAAGTAATTGTGTACAACCTTAAATTAAAGTTCTCATAAGGATAGCTAGAATTCTTGGATGTTTCAATTAATTCAAAATAAATGTTCAGTATTTATATACTGTATTGCTATCATCTTTCCAGACTTGAGTAAATGCATAATAAAAACATGTGTGTGTGTGTGTGTGTGTGTGAAAATACTGTGCAGAGGGGTTAAAATTACATGGGCAAGGTAATGAGTACATTTCTTTTTTTTCTTTTTTTATTATAATTGTGAAAATACTGTGCAGAGGGGTTAAAATTACTTTTCTTATCAAGCATTGTTGCCTTCTCCTTTGTTTCCCCTTCCCCTCCACCTTGTCTCCGCCCCAGGCCAAAGTTGTAATGTTCGACAAACATGTTAAATTTTTGTTTAATATTCTGTGATGACATAAGCCAAACTTATGACCTTGATTTAACTGATTTACAGAAAATGCAATTTATAAATGTAGAATTCCCAAAGGAAAAGTTTTTAGCAACAAAAATATTATTGCTTTTCTCTGGATGGTTTTCCTAAATGTATGAAAAAGCACAAATCTCAGAAACTACTAATAATTCTGATGATAACACCAACAAATACTTAAGACAGAAAGAGAGATACTAAGTTTTATTAGAACTGTAATTCCATGAATGGTTAATTGCTGTTGCAATACCCCTAGAGGATCTGTGACTATTTCAAGGGAGATGGAATAAAATCCCCAAACTTTCAGGGAAAATTAATTTAAATTCAATTTAAAATAAAAAAGAAACGTACCTTATTCATGTACTGTAACCTCTTTGTACCTCATGGCTACAATAAAATAAAGTGGAATTAAAAAAAAGAAAAAAGCCAAATTGTTTAAATAGGGATACAAGTGGACCCATTGCAACAATGAGATGTACAAGATGCTATGTTGAAAAATGAACTTTACAACTTTGGTAGGGGGAAAGTGGGAAGTGTAGTCATGGAGATGGGAGGGCAGGGATGGTAGGGGAAAAACAAAGGAGGAGACAACAATGCTTGATAAGTAATGTACTCATTACATTGCTCATGTAATTGCAACCCCTCTGTATGGTATTTTCACAATAAAAAAAAGTATTAAATAAATAAAACATAAATAAAAAAGAAAAAAAATAAAAAAGCACAATACTACACAAATAAAAAAAATATATAAAAAAAACATAAAACATGACACCAGTAACTTTGAAATCACAGTTCTGTAAACCCTAGCCTAGGGAAAAATAAATGTGAATTCAGAAATCCTGTGATCACTTTGTCTAAACTCAGATGTCAAATTTTAAGAAACGATTCTACTGAGATACTGTGATCTTACCTGTTGAATAAACAAATGGCTGGCCCTTTGGGTTAAAATAAATCTTATTATTTTCTTCTTATATTGAATCTCATTTTCTGCCAGTGTTATAATAATATAGCACATACAAATTCATAGAAATGGTTTTTTGGTAAAGTAAATCACAGTCTATTTGCTGTGTAAATCCATTTCCTAATCCTGGAAATGAAGAAGTCAGGGGCTTGGTGCTCAAGAGAACACTATGCTGCTTCTACCCACAGTAAAAACGTAAGTTAAATGAATGTGCCAGGGAGAGAATTTGTTGCTTTACAACACTGGCTTCAGTAAAGTTAATCCAGTTCAGAAAGAATTAACCCATTCCCAGTCAAAAATAAATGTATTCCCCTTATTGGCCATGCCCCTCTTCAAGATTTCATCTCCTAACATCTCCAGCCATCAAATTTCTGCATGTATCCCAAACTATATTCAAACCTTACTAGTAAGGATTAAGGCTAACCAAAAAATAAACAAACACAAAACACCCTTCCCCACAGTTTTATCAAAACCTTTCAGCCTTCTATCTCCTAATATATTCATATTAGGAGATATACAAATATATAGACATATTTAGATATACAAATAATTTAATGTATAGAGACAGGAGAAAACATTGTGAGTTAGGACACCCACAAATGAAATATGAAAGTATATGAGTTGCTTGTGAGAAATGTCCTCACAAACTAAGATAATTGTCTTTTAACTCATATTTTAACAGCATTGGATGTATGTGATATTTAGAAATGTTAGTGCTTTTGACAATGAATATCACACATCTGCTTGGCTTCCTTGTAGATTTACCAGCAGAGGGAGAATTTAAAGTTACACTTTGGTTCATTTTTTCTTTTTTGCTAATTATGAAATGGATGGTTGACATTTTCTTGAAATGTCGGTCCTGATAGATTTGTCCCACATCTCTTTCTAGAATCTTGCCACCTCCATCAAAATACAGGGGCTATTTTCCTTTCTTCCTGTGAGTAAAGGGTGGGCAGCTCAATTGCATTACCAGTGACATGGTGTCACTTCTGAGGTTAGGTAGTAAATAAGATGTAGCTTTCACCTAGTTTTCTCACTTGGAATGTTTGAAAGGAAAATTCAACAATCAGATTGTGAGGAAGTCCAAGCAACAAAGAAGCATGTCTCAGGTGACAACCTCATCTACTGTCATTGGTACCAATGAATGGAGTTTTAGTGATTTCCATCTTTATATTGTAAGTCATACAGGAAGGTAACATACACAGAGGAGTTATGTCACATCTAGTTTTTCGAGTGATATTAATAGACAATGTTTTGTTTCTTTGTGATGAAACTCTACTTAAAATAAAGACTTGATTATTAATATATTACAAGGCCAACTGCTAGGAGAATGACTGTCACTAAAAGAAGAGTATAATCCTTAGAAATATTGGGAGGACAAGCCACAGGAAACACATATAGAACTCAGGAGGTAGGGGAGAATATGGAAAATATGTTCAAGAGTATTTGGGGGGGGGGCAGCAAATTGAATTCAGGACCATGACCATGTTAGGCAAGTACACTACCACTTCAGCTATGCCTTCATCCTTTTTGTTTTATTTTGTTCTTTATAAAAAGTCTAACCACCTTTGCTCAGGCTGGCCTGAAACTGGAAATCAGTCCTCTTGATTCTCTCTTGAGTAGCTGGCATTGCAGATATACGCTACTATGCAGGCTATCCCTAATTGTTGGTACTGTCCCTGCTCTAATTTAGACAGAAGAATAGGCATCCTGGGTCTTACTGGTTGGTTTACATTTGAGAGTTTTACATGGGGATGAGTTGTTTGATGTATCCAATTATTTCCTCTAGGAGGAAATAATTGGATAACTTCTAGAGCATAACTTCTAGAGATGGAAAAGTCTTAGATTTCACCAGGCTTGATAAGAAATGTACTCATTATCTTGCCCATGTAATTGTAACCCCTCCATACAGTATTTTCATAATAATTTTTTTAAAAAGTCTTAGATTTCTACAGCATCAAAACACAGAAAATGAAGATTTAGGGTTAATAGAGTAGTAATAGATAACCATATATATGTATATATATATAGCAGTATATAATATATACATACATATGTTATATACATGCATATGTATATGACTTTAGGGGCAGAGATAAGCTGGACAGAAGGCAAGAAAGCTTACATTGATTTAAATTGGCTTAAAGAAAAAGAAATATATATTTTGAAGCTGTAGAAAAATAGGTCAAATTGTTCAGTAATAGCAAGTTTCCTCAGAGTTGCCCATAGTTAGTGATATGGAAAATAAGAAATATAATTAATAAACTGATGGCCTAGCTAAAGAGACTTCTTGTCAGAGCTCTGAAATTTCTCCTGGCTTCTTAATTTCTATCATAAAAAGCAACAGGAGAAACATATCCTATTTAATACAAGTAACAAAATATTTTTTGAGCTTGAATATAACTTATACTCCATTCCCATAGTCCCTGGAAACAGCACTAATTTTAATAAATGGTTTCTAGGAAGGATTACATCAGGATATTACTATATAAATAAGTAGATGAAAAGGTGCTATTATAGTATAAATCTTTGTTAAGATTTCAGAGATAAAAATTTCTTAACATAATTCATAGATTTAGTCTGAAAAATTCACCTTGGAAGAAATTAGGGATTTGGTTCTTACAGAAATCCAAACATGTGAAGCATTGTGTTTCAGTAAGATCTGTGGGTATAGATTTTTATGTAATGAAGCAAACACAGTAAGACTTATGAGCAATCCATAGGTTCTTTAAGACAATCATATTGGCACAAACATCATCAGCATGTGCTTAAAGATGTAGAAGTAAAAGGGGCTTTTGGCTCATCAGATTTCTACAGATCAGAAAGATATATAAAAACACCAGTTATCTGTAAATTCCAATGATAGTTTAGGGCAAAAACAAGACACCAACATTTCAGAGGATAAAACCAGGAGTTTTGACAAATCATTTGTAGAAAATAGTGCCCAGCTTGGATTTAGAATTTCCATGAATCACCTTGAGTAATTTGGGAGTGGAGTCTATGGGATTCTTTAAATACAAGATCATATCATCTGCAAAGAGGGAGAGTTTTATTTCTTCTTTCCCTATTTGGATCCCCTTTATGTCTGCATCTTGTTTTATTGCTGTAGCTAGGCATTCTAATACTAGGTTGAAGAGAAGTGGAGAGAGTGGACATCCTTGTCTTGTTCCTGAGTTAGTTTTTCACCATTAAGTATAAGGCTGGCTGTAGGCTTGTCATATACAGCCTTCATTGTATTGAGGAATGTTCCATGGATTCCTAATTTTTCCAAAACCTTCATCATAAGAGGGTGTTGGATCTTGTCAAATGCTTTTTCTGCGTCTATTGAAATAACGATGTGCTTCTTATCCTTGCTTCTGTTGATGTGATGAATTATATTAATTGATTTGCGTATATTGAACCAGCTTTGCATCCCTGAAATGAATCCTGTTTGATCTTGGCATATGATTTTTTGGATGAATTGTTGAAGTCGTATAAAATTAACCCTCAAAAACCAATGGCTTTTCTGTATGCCAACAATGAGAAAAGTGTGGCTGAAATTAGGAAAGCAACTCCATTCGTAAAAGTCCCACAAAAAATAAAATACCTAGGAATTAACTTAACCAAAGAAGTGAAGGACATCTATGATGAAAACTTTAAAAACCTGAAAAAGGAAATCAAAACAGAACTTGAAAGTGGCAAAAACTCCCATGCTCCTGGATTAGAAAGATCAACATTGTGAAAATGGCAGGACTTCCCAAGGCTATCGAAAAATTCAATGCCATACCTATTAATAGTCCAACCTCATTCTTCAAGGAAATAGAAGAGGCAATCCAAAAATTCATATGGAACAATAAAAGACCCTGAATAGCAAAAAACAATCCTCAACAGAAAGAACAGTGCTGGAGGAATATCAATACCAAATTTCAAACTCTACTACAAAGTCATAGTAATCAAACAGTTTGGTACTGGCACAAGAACAGACCACATGACCAATGGAATAGAATTGAAAACCCAGAAATGAACCTACAGACCTATAGCCACATAATCTTCGATAAGGGAGCTAAAAACATAGAATGGAAGAAAGACAGCCTCTTCAGTAAATGGTGCTGGTAAAATTGGTTAACTACTTGTAGAAAACTAAAGCTAGATCCTTATATATCCCCCTGCACCAGAATCAACTCTAAATGGATCAAAGACCTCGGAGTCAAAGCAGACACTGAAAACATTACAGGATGGAATAAGAGAAACCCTACGTCTCCTTGGCACAGGCCAAAATTTTCTTAATAGAGATCCAGAAACACAACAAATCAAAGAAAGGTTGGACAAATGGGATTGCATGAAATTTGAAAACTTCTGCATGGCAAAGGACATAGCTAGCAAGATCAATAGAAAGCCCACCGATTGGGAGAAAATCTTCACTAGCCATACAACAGACAAGGGTCTCATATCTAAAATATACTTAGAACTCAAAAATTGCCCATGTAATTGTAACCCCTCTGTACAGTATTTTCACAATAAAAAGAATAATAATAATTCTGACTAAAAAAAACTTAAATCCCCCAACAACAAATCCTTAAAGAAACAACTGCCCAATAAATAACTGGGCTAAAGACTTACAGAGAAACTTCTCTGAAGAGGAAAGAAGGATGGCCAATAGACACATGAAGAAACGCTCAACCTCTCTATGCTAAAAGAAATGCAAATCAAAACAGCATTGAAATACCACCTCACTCCAGTTAGAATGGCTATAATCAATAGCTCTAATAACAACAGATGCTGGAGGGGATGTGGACAGAAGGGAATCTTACTGCATTGTTGGTGGGAGTGTGAACTTGTTCGACCACTTTGGAAAGCAGTATGGAGGTTCCTCAAAAGACTCCACGTAGAGCTCCCCTATGACCCAGCAATCCTACTTCTGGGCATTTACCCAAATGTTCACAAACAAGACCACACTAAAGCTACCAGCACGATTATGTTTATTGCAGCATTATTTACCATAGCTAAGATATGGAATCAACCCAGACGCCCCTCAGTAGATGAATGGATGAAGAAAATGTGTATATATACACAATTGAATTGTATGCCTCCATCAGAAAGAATGATATTGCCCCATTTTTTAGGAAATGGAAAGACTTGGAAAAAATTATATTAAGTGAAGTAAGCCAGTCCCAAAGAAACATAGGTCCCATGGTTTCCATTATTTGCAATAACTATTATATGACTGAGTCAAGCAGAAAAGGTCAGATAAGGTGATGTTAGGGAAATGAACCCTAAGATATGTATTCAAATGTTTTTTTTTCTTTCATGCGATTGTTTCTTACACATTTATAAGATTATTTCTTTGTTGCTTTGTATGTCCCTCCCCCACGGTATAACCCCTGTTTTCACTGTATTTGATGTCGGTATAATTTGTGGAGGGGAAGAGAAAAAACAAATCGTTTAACTAGGGATACAAGTGAACCCATTGCAACAATGAGCTGTACAAGTCGTTATGTCGAAAACGAACTTTACAACTTTGGTGGGGAGGGGGGAGGATTGGGTGTGGGGGGAGGATGGGAAATTATGGGAAGGGGAAACAAAGGAGGAGGCTACAATGCCTGATTAGAAATGTACTCATTATCTTGCCCATATAATTGTAAGCCCTCTGTACAATATTTTCACAATAAAAAAAAAGAAGAAAAAGAATTTCCATGAAATATGATTTCTGGGTGCTTTAGCTGTTTCCACTTCAAAAACTGAAGATATAACCATTTCTGACTGTATTTAAGTTGGGTTTGTAAGTGGAAAGCAACTGCTTTGTTTACAGGGTGGTTTTACAGATTTCCTAGAAACTGTACTTAAGAAGTAACAGCTCAAGAATTTAATCTTTAATTGAAACTGATGAATTCCAAAACCTTCAGTCCTGAAACTGATGCCATGATAATGCAAACATTAGGAGATAGTGGGGTATGGATAAGGGTATTTTT
Organism: Dipodomys spectabilis; assembly: GCF_019054845.1. NCBI lineage: Eukaryota > Metazoa > Chordata > Mammalia > Rodentia > Heteromyidae > Dipodomys > Dipodomys spectabilis. The sequence continues at coordinate 19,685,624 of NW_024870720.1, read as the reverse complement.
GTATAAGTTATGGCATGCTGGTTCACTGTGACAGATTTAGTTGAGTCCGAAATATAGTCTCACCAATATTCTAAGGCCATGGCAACGTCAAGAAGCTTGCCTGACAAGGTTGCAAGCTACTAAATATGGGATAATTATACTATTGATGCATGATCTATTTGACTTTTAAAGAAGAAATATGAATCCTCATTCTGTCTTTATAACAATGTTTGTGGATTTATACATATATATTCAAATGTATTTTGTGTGGTTGTTATAAAGTGTTAAACAATTTTTTAAAGCTCATTTTGTAATTGCAGAACCTAGGATTCAAATGCATGTAGTCTGCTTTGGCTGGAGAGATGATGATGTTCTTGGTTACTATGTTATATTGTTGTTTTTATATGATGATTTATTTAATACTTATATATATATGGATATGGATAGATAGATACACACATACCTTGTACCAAAGGTATTGCAAACAAAAAAGATCATAATCAATATCATCATCATCATCATCACTATCATCATCTTGGTTATCATTATCATTTAACAGTTGAAGAAACCAATTCCTTGCTTGAAGTCACAGCTTGATGGCAATTACATGAAAAAGTTTAAGGGTAGGTAGTTCAGTGTTCTTCATTAGAAAAAAGAAAAATCAAAAACCCAAATATGTACACCTATCTATTCTGAATTAGTATCTAAGTCCTTTTTTCTATATATTTCTGATATCATTTGCAAAATAATTGTATGTGTGTGTGTGTGTGTGTGTGTGTGTGTGTGTGTGTGTGTGTGTGTGTGGTGTGGTGCATGCTGGTATTGTGGTTGAACTCAGGGACTGGGCACTATCCTTTAGCTTTTTTGTTTAAAGCTGGACCTCTACCATGTAGTCATAGCTTCACTTCTGGCTTTTTGCTAATTAATTGGAGATTCTTTACAATTTTTTCTCCAATCTCAGCCTCCGAGTATTTAAGATTATAGTCAAGAGCCTATCAGCGCTTAGTCAGTTATATGTCTTTTTAAAGCACGTATCCTAATCACTCTACTAGTGCATTTTAGTAAAAAATTGAAAAATGAGGGGATTAATTTATAGTCATCAATTATTTTATGTATGAAACACCATTTAGCTCTCTGATGAGGAAATGTGTGTATTGTATTTAACAATAAGAAATACTATTTACAAACATATGATTACACATGATTTTATATTATATAAATATAAATGTGTTTTAAATTTAAAATCAAGTAGGTATTATTTTAAGTGTTATGTAAATGTAAGTACCATTATTTCCATAATTTCAAATAGAAGGAACTGTCCATTGATGATCAGGCTATTTATTCAAAAAAACCCACACGGATTTAGTAGATCTAGAATTTGAACAAAGTTCAATTTGAACAAAGTTTCAGAATCCACCTTTACCTATTTTGTTGTAATTCAGGTGAAAAACTCTCCAGATTAAATCTGTAGGTAATAGGTACATATTTTAGTTTGAATCATCCTTTTGACTTATAAAATATCAATTTCATGTTTCAACCAATAAGTGGAAGGTGGGATTTGACCAATAAGAAGTAAATAACTTTATTGTCTATGAATAGAGTCACAATGGCCATTGAGAAAAAAAGACAAGTTGTAAGATAATATATCTTCCTAATACGCTGGTGACAGCTGAGTCTTCAAAAAAATGATACAAAGAGTGATTGCCTAGTGTCATAATTTTGTAATTGATTTATCCATCTCAAAATGATGCTGAAAGGAGCCAAGGTTGGCCATAATGTGTATGTAAGCAGTAGTTCAGGATTCATTCTCCGGAGGATGTTTTACAGTGAGAGACATGCCTGTGGTCAATCAGTCTGGAGGCCGATTGATCAACTGCAATGAACTCCTCATACAAGTGGTTATTTCATTGACAAGGTACTTTCAATTCAGCAAGGAGATAGCACACAACACAAGAAGTAGTCTACTTTAGACTTTTTAGGCTGACAATACGTTCTTTTGCTTTGCTCGGATTTTGACACAAGAGATATATTTTCATGCAGATGCCAGAAACTGAATCTATTTTTCTCTCTTGAGTAGGTAAATAAGTTTTTGGAAATGCATTCTTGAGGAGATCGAAGGTTTGTGTGAAATTCATAATTACCTCCCCCCCATTTCCTGTCTGTCTCAGCAATATAAATGAATAAAACTCACATCTTTCTATACATTCCCGTACTCCTTCCTATTCATTACTTGATTTAAAAAATACTATACAATTGATAATTTGATTACATGATCAAGATAATTATGTTACTGGCCCGATACTGAAGGAGAATTACTGAGCTATCAAGAACGTTTCTATCTCTAAATTCTAGAGAAATCTTGAAAAGGTGTATGAAATAAAATGCAGAAAAAAATTAGAAAGATACAATATAATATATACTGTATGATATACAGTATCATACAATGTGAGTGTAGTAACATAATTAAAAATATGTATATTAAACTCTGAGCTCATCTTGACTCCCCAAATCCTTTAGGGCTCATCTTGTCTACAAGATGACATCATTGCAAATGCTTCTCATTTCGCAGAACCAAGTATTTCTCTCATACCCAACACTATTGGCCAAAATTCCCAAAGGATGGATGTACTACTCGGGAAGAATGAGCAGAGCAAGGGTCTAGAATTGCTCAATAGCATAAATAATTAATGCTTATTTGAGGAGAATAAAGTGAGGAAATGAGCTTTACCAAAGAAATTTAAAATTAGCTTTGTCATAGAACATGAAGAGAACAATGAGACAGTCCAAATAATTTCTAATTATATGTACCTTTACAGTAGATAAATGCATTCCTGAAAATGCTTTCCTGTCTTAATCTAGATTCCAATTTAGCTGCAACAAAAGTATTTAAGATATCATATGAGCTAAAATATAACTGATTGAATATTTATTTTTAATAAGCAGAGATTGAGGAGAACTAAAGAAAAAAAACAGGAATCTTAAGAGCAAGAAAGGATATTTGGCTTGTAAATGGCATGGAGAAAAATAATATCTGCCAAAGGCATATAAAAGGCTAAAGAAGATTGATTCTAAAAATGAGTCCATTGTTTAAGGAGCATGAAATGAAAAACAATATACAGTGGATTGTTATAATGTTTTAAACCATTATGGGTTTTATATTGGTGTTCCTGGCAACATTTAATTTGTCTGAGAAACTTATTTGATGTTGCTGTATTCTCACAGTGCATGACCAGGAAAAGCTTTGTTACTACAAGTTGACCAGAATCAGGTTAAGGAATAGATATCATCTATAATGTGTAATGTAACATAGTTATCATTTTATCTGGTACAACTGGGTTGAAATTGTTGGATGATGCAATGGGTAATAAGAACTAAACAGGCATTTTGCTCAACAAAAGTCAACATATAGATATGCATATGTGAACAGTCATTGCCACATACTTGATTTGAAAATACCAACTGACTTTCTGGCATTTTTTAATTTAATTTTATTGTCAGGGTGATGTACAGAGAGGTTACAGTTACATACATAAGGTAGTGAGTACATTTCTTGTCAAATATTGTTATCCTCTCCCTTGATTTCTTCCCCCAAGAACCTGCCCTCCAGCTGCAAAGTTTATTTCCAGCATGTTTTCTTGTGAGTATCACTGTTGCATTGGTTCACCTTTTATCTTGTGTGTCACCATTTTGTTGCTCTCCTTCCTTTCCATGATTCAGATAAACCTATATGTAATACACAGGGAACCAAAAATCAAATATACTGAAAATAAGGGATAAAGCATAAGGAGAAAAAAAAACAAATCAACAAAAAAAGAAATAACTTCACATAGTATATTAAAACAATAACAAAGAAAAACCTCTTATTTCCATATTTTGAAGTTCATTTCACTTGGTAACATTTTATATGGTAATATATACCTAGCTATTGAGCTATTGTTATCCTCTTCTAGGACTATCCTAGTCATTTACTAATTAGTACAAATAAGGGAAAGCATGGAACCTATGTTTTTTTGGGTCTGGCTTACTTCACTTAATATGATTTTTTTCCTCTGGTTTCTCTTCAGATCTTCTAAAACTTTCACCTTTTACTTTCTGGAAATTTAGAATGCAACAGAGGTGAATGGGGTGATGATATTCAAAAGCCCTCTCTAAGTGACAGATAATTCCATGAGTCAGTATAAGAGATAAACTTATTTAGTAATTCATTATTTTTAATTTATCATGCACTAAACAGACACTGCCCTTAGCAGTTTTAAGAGAAAAGACAACTGAGAAATCCTTGAAATACTTTGTGAATGTCTTTTTCATACATTAAATAATAGGACAATACAGCATAAAGTTTCATGTAACAGTGTGGAATTCAGATTTTGCATTTTTTTCCCATATATATTTCTTTTGTAAAAATACTGTACAGAGGGGTTACAGTTAAAAGAGTAAGGTAATGAGTATATTTCCTATTGAGCATCGTTACCTCCGCCTTTGTTTTCCCCCCACTATCCCTTCCCTCCCCACCTCCCTAACTCCTCCCTCCCTGCACCTCCCCCCCAAAATTGTAAAGTTCATTTTCAACATAGTGCCTTGTAGATCTCATTGTTACAATGGGTCAATCTGTATCATTATTTAAGTATTTTGTTATATCCCTTACCATCCCCAAATTATAAAAATGTGTATACAAGATGCAGGACACCAGAATCAGATACAGTGAAAACAGCGGTTATTCAGTGGGGGAAAAACATACAAAAGAAACAAGAGTCCACTATGTGTAGTGGACTGTAAGTATGTTAAAAACAATAGCAAGAAAGAAAAAAACCCCACTTATGTCCCTGTCTTGGTTTCATTTTGCTTAACATCATCTTACATGGTCATATGTACATAGCTTTTTACCTTTTTTACTTGTCCTAGACATGTACCAGATATTGCAAATAAAAGAAACCATGGGACCTATATTTCTTTGGCCCAGTCTTACTTCACTTAGTATATTTTTTCCAAGTTTTTCCATTTCTTAACAACTGGGGGGATGCCATTCTTTTTGATGGAGGTATAGATTTCCATTGTGTGTGTATGTATATATAGATAGATAGATATAAAGAGAGATAGATAGATACCACATTTTCTTGATCCATTCATCTACTGAGGGGCATCTGGGTTGGTTCCATATCTTAGTTATGGTGAATAATGCTATAAACATACTTGTGCTGCTAGCTTTGGTATGACCTTGTTTTTGAACATTTGGGTAAATGCCCAAAAGTGGGATTGCTGGGTCATAGGGGAGCTTTATGGAGTCTTTTAGGAACCTCCATACTGCTTTCCAAAGTGGTTAAACAAGTTCACACTCCCACCAACAATGCAGTAAGGTTCCCTTCTGGCCACCTCCCCTCCAGCATCTGTTGTTATTAGAGTTCTTGATTATAGCCATTCTAACTGCGGTGAGGTAGAATCTCAATGTTGTTTTGATTTGCTTCTTTTATGGCTAGAGAAGTTGAGCATTTTTTAATTTGTCTGTTGGCCATTTTTATTTCCTCTTCAGAGAAGTCTCTCTTTAAGACTGTGCATTCTTTAAAAATACAAAATAATTAATCTGTTGTTCATCTATGAACGGTAAGAGAGTAATTTTAATATGTGCAAATCATCTTAAAATTACTAGAAAACTTTTTGAAGAGTACTTAATAAAGCAAATTTAAATATTTTAGTGCATTTGTGCTATTGTTCATTTTATAAAAATAATTGTGAAAATAACTTTCTAAATTTCAAAATCTCAAGAAATAATGTTTTATCTTTAAATAATACATTTTATAATATTTAGTGGCATTAATTTCACCTAAGTGGCTTTATCAGTAGATGATGTTTTTACATAAGAGATATTGCATTGTAATTTGATACTAGTCAGAATGTACTGGATTTTATGAAGTGACAAGTTAAACATATTTCTCATGTTTCAAATCTGTCTAAATACTTTCTGCATCTGAATTTTCACTGGTTGAAAATGAAGACATTGATTTTTGACAATAACTGTATATGGTGATTTATTACTCAGTAAAAAAGACACAAACTTTTGGACATGAATTAATGATCATTATTTATCTGACATATTGACTCACAGACCAATTTTACATCTATGTTTAAGAGTAATTTATTAATATTTAAAGAAATTAACACTAGTCACAAAGCTTGGTGAATCTCTATCTCATATCTGTTGAGACCTCTATTTTCTTAATTGAGGCAAAAGGTGTTCAATATATGTCCAATGCATTGGGTATTTAGTACATGGATTAGTGTGAGATGGAGAATTCTCTTTTAGGTTTATGGTTGCTCTCATATTGACTGGAAATTCTTGGACCTTTATCACTACCATTTAGTCATATAGACCTGCCATGTAAAAGAAAAATCAATAATAAGGCAACAAATAAGGAATACTTTTAATTGAGTAAGGATTACAGAGCCTATAATAAAGTAAAATGAAATGTTACTGAGAGTATTTCAAGAGTATACTTTTTGACTAATGTTTACTGAACTATGGAGATAGGAAACCAGATAGGAAAATACTTCTTTTTTTAGCCAGAGTATGAATGGAGAACCCTTTTTTTTTTACTAACTCTCCACTGCATTCTTCTGCCTTTTAGATCCACATTCCCATTCTCATGCAATTTCTCATTAGGCCCTGAAAATACAAACATCACCTTTGTGCTGGCAATGCTCAGGTTCGTAATTTCAGACCACACCTCTTCTCTTCCATACTCTTGTTATTTGAATTATTTTGGTTGGCTTTGTTTGAACTTGATATTGTAAATATAATTCTGGTTTATCTTGTTCACAGTAAACAATGTTCTTTGTCACTTCAGAGTTAGCGTTTCTGCAACTTGCTTCTCTTCTGTCTTTTGTATGAGTCCTTTATATACTGGGTGTTCTCTGTTTGGATATGAAAATAGAAAGCTTATAATCAATCGCTACAGTTTGATTCTTACTGTTCCTTTAATATTGAAGTTCATCAAAAAGTTTGGTCAATTTCATCTTACATATATTTTCCATAGAGTACTTTTATGTATTTATTGTAAGGAACCATCATCTCTAACCCAGTATATGTAAATTTTTAAACTTGCTATATTAATCTCTATAAATTACTGAAGTGACTTTGTTAATCATGAATCTAATCATCTATGCTTTAGAATATTCATTGACTTCTACTATTAAAATACAAAAATGTCTAAAATAATTATGATGATGAAAAATATCTTGGATATCATATCTAAAATATACCTGGAACTCAAAAATAAATAAATCATCCAAAAACAAATCCTCAAAGAAACAAGTGGGCTAAAGACTTGAAGAGAGACTTCTGTGAAGAGGAAATAAGAATGGCCAACAGACATATGAAGAAATGCTCAACTTCTCTAGTCATAAAAGAAATGCAGGCAGGAACTACCAAACACCTCTCAGTCCTAACTCTTAACATTGATGGACTAAATTCTACAATTAAGTGACATAGACTGTCTAGGTGGATTAAAAAGCATGATCCTTCTATCTGCTACCTTCAAGAGTCACACCTTGCCATAAAAACAAACATATTTTGAAAGTGAAAGCCTGGAATAAAATCTACCAAGCAAACGGCCTCTATTAACAGGCAGGAGCTGCAATCCTAATATCACATGAAACAGACTCCAAATTAAAATTAGTGAGAAGAGATAAAGAAGGTTGCTACATACTAATTAAGGGATCTCTCCTATAGGAAGATATTGCATTTCTAAATATGTATTCACCAAAAAATATAGCACCCAAATTCATCCAAGAAACACTACTTTCCCTCAAATCTCACATAGATCCAAAGACATTAATTGTTGGGGACTATAGCACACCATTATCCCCAATAGATACATCAACTCAGCAAAATCTCAACAGAGAAACCGCTAATCTAAACAAATGCATACATCAACTAGATTTAACAGAATCTACTGAATATTTCACCCAGGAGCATCAGAATACACATTTTTCTCAACAGCACATGGAACATTTTCCAAAATAAACCACATTTTAGGACACAAAGCAAACTTGTCCAAATTCAGAAACATCAAAGTTATGCCCTGCATTCTCTGAGAACACAAGGGAATAAAATTAGAACTCAACACCAAAAGCCAGCAAAGAAAGTCCTGTAACACATGGAGACTGAAAAACACACTGTTGGATCACCACTGGGTCATGGAAGAAATTAGAAAGGAAAGTCAAATGTTCATGATATTCAACAGAAATTAACACACAAATTACCAGCTCCTTTGGGATACAGCAAAGGCAGTACTCAGAAGCAAGTTTATAGCTCTGAGTTCCTACAACAACAAATTGGAGAGATCTGAAACCAACAATTTAATGACACATCTGAACCTCCTTGAAAAAGAGCAGCAAAATAAACCCGAATCCAGTACATGGAAAGAAATAATTAAAATTAAATCAGAATTAAATGAGTTAGAATCCAAAAAATCATAGAAATTATCAACAAAACAAAGAGCTGGTTCTTCGAAAAAATTAACAAAATTGACAGACCCTTAGCAAATATTATCAGAAAAAGAAGAGAACACCCCCAAATAAACAAACTCAGAGATGAGAATGGAAACATCACCACAGAAACAACCAAGATCCACATTATAAGGGAATACTTCTCAAACCTTTATGCTACTAAGTTTCAGGACCTTGAAGAAACGGACGATTTCCTAGCAAATATCAACATGCCAAAACTAAACCACGATGAGTTAAACCAACTTAACAGGCACATATCAAGCATTGAAATAGAAACAGCAATAAGAGGGCTCCTATCTAAGAAAAGACCAGGACCCGATGGATTTACAGCAGAATTCTACAAGGCCTTCAAAGCAGAACTCACATCACTGCTCCTTCAACTCTTCAATGAAATTGAAAGAGAAAGTTCACTACCAAACACTTTCTATTGAAAGACCCCCGATGGCGTGGGGTGTCCTTCAATCTGAAGAGACCCTTCCCCAAGGAACAACGAGACCACTTGTGCGGATGCAAACAGCAAGAGGTTTATTCGGGCATGCCTAGGCTCCCAGGTGCACTCGACCTCGAGATCCACAAGGTTTGGGTCGGGTGGCTGGGAACCGGTTACACGGGTACCCGGGGCGACAAAGTCTATCGGGAGACTTGCGCGCCCAGGCAACTGAGAGCACCCTCTTTTATGGGGCAGCTGGAAGCAGGGTTACAGAAGCGAGATGCATGGTTACAGGGTATTGATTGGTTAATTTTGAATTACGCTTAAGGTGGGGATTGGTCAGGTTAAATCGCCCGGATGGGGTAAGCGAGGCCGGGGGGAGGCTGACGTGTCAGTACTTGCCCTGACATGCCTGTGCTGGCCGTTATGCACAGAAACTGTTTGTTCCCTAGTTTTGACAAGTGATTTACCACATCCTGCCTCACCCTAGTATTAGGGCTAAGTTTTACAGGAAGGAATGTGTTGGTCGGCTATTTTACCGGAATGCCTGGTTTTAAGGCATGTACTAGGGTCATGCTAGGGTCTGCAGGCGGTGACTCAGAGGCCTGAGGTTTCGTTTCCTGGTTAGCGGCCTGCACGTATCCTGCCCCACCTTCTTAGGTATGCAGGGTAAGGGGCAGCAGTCTTCCTTGGGGTACCTAATGGGCAGCACGGGCTGGGGTCTTTCACTATGAAACCATCATATCCCTCATCCCCAAACCAGGCAGGGACTCATCAAAGAAAGAAAACTATAGACCCATTTCTTTGATGAACATTGATGCAAAACTTCTCAACAAACTTTTGGCCAATCGACTTCAACAATTCATCCAAAAAAAAATCATAGACCACAATCACACAGGATTCATTTCAGGGATGCAAAACTGGTTCAATATATGCAAATCAATTAAAATTATTCATAACATCAATAAGAGCAAGGATAATAATCACACGCTTATCTCAATAGATGCAGAAAAAGCATTTGACAAGATCCAATACATCTTTATGATGAAGGCTTCCTTCACATACACACTCACACACACACACACACACACACATATATGTAATGAAATTCTATGCTTCCATCAGAAAGAACGATACTGCCCTATTGTTAGGAAATGGAAAGTCTTGGGAAAAAAAAAATCATATTAAGTGAAGTAACCCAGTCCTAAAGGAATTTAGATCCCATGGTTTTTCTTATTTGCAATAACGAGTATACATATAGGATAATCTAATCAGAGAGCTGAAAAGCTCAAAAGCCAGGTACATATGACTATATAAGCAGATGTGTATTTATAATGTACCATGTGATTTTTTTTTTGGTATTTCTTTGTATGTTCCTCCCCCACGGTATAACCCCTGTTTTCACTGTATTTGATGTCGATGTCCTGCATCTTGTATATACACTTCTCTAATTTGGGGAGGGGAAGGGAAAAAACAAAATGCTTAAACTGGTATACAGATTGACCCATTGTAACAATAAGATAGACTAGACACTAAGTTGAAAAACAAACTTTACAATTTAGGTGGGGGCGGGGGGGGGGGGAGGTGGGAGGGAAAGGATTGTAGGGGAAAAACAAAGGAGGAGGCAACAATACTTGATAGGAATTGTACTCATTACCTTGCTCATGTAACTGTAACTTCTCTGTACAGTATTTTTTACAATAAATAATGTATTAAAATTTAAAAAAGAGGATGCTAACTGAAATGAACCCCAAAATAGGGACACAAGAGGTCTACCTTTATTGTTATTGTTTTAAATGTACCATGTGATTTTATTTATTTATTTTTGTTCCTGTTTCCTTTGTATGTTCTTCCTCCTATGGTATATCCCCTCTTGTCACTGTACTTGATTTTGGTACCCTGGATCTTGTATATACACATGTCTAATCTGGGGATGGGAAGGGGAATAAAACACTGAAACAAAGACACAAGATGACCATTACAACAAGGATACCTACAGGACAGTATAATGGAAATGAAATTTACAACTTCGGCGGAGGGGGGGAGGGGGATGTGGGGGAAGGAAAGGATAGTGGAATAACAAGAAGGAACGGAAGGGCTAACAGTGATTGAGAAGTAATGTACTCATTGCCTTACTCATGTAACTGTAACCCCTATGTGCATCATTTTACAATAAAATTAAAAAATATATCCTGGCTAATTTTTGGAATGCCATTATCTCTCTTTTGAAAAGACTAAAATTGTTAATTGTTTTTATTCTCTTTCATCAGGTTATGCCCACTTGCTTAAATCTCTGTATTCCTGGAACAAGCCATTGTATTCTTCCTAGATGATCACACATTGTTCTTTCTGTCCACTGATGGGGAGTTTGAGAGTCTTGGTGAAGCATCAATATAGCAAAAAGATGTTTGCTATCTTTGTTACTGGGTTAAGCCCCATTTTTCAGTATATGCTTGTTTTTTTTATCACACTTTTTTTTATCACACTTCTGTCCATCTTCCTTAAGTGAATTTCTTGATCTCTGGTTTTGATTAGTTTGTCTTGTTTAGAGTATATAATGGATACTTACTATGGGACAAATTCTTGTTAACTATTGATATGTCCAACCTTCTCCAATCATATTAAAGAATCCCCACACCCAAGAACTTGATCAACAGCCAGATTATTACTGAAAGGTATTTGAAAAAGTCTAGTCAAAGTAAAATTAGGGGAGTTAAATGCTATATTCTAATAATAATATAAAGCAAATTCCTGTAATTGCAAGACAAGTGGACTGAATTTTAACTGGCAAAATTTTGCCTGAATCCAGGGACTCAAACAATATTCTGTATTTCTCAAACAAACTTCTGTACTTCAAACAAAGATTCTGTATTTTTCTATAGTGGATAAGTCTGACCTCCATGACAGCATAAAAATCTTTTAACTTCTTGAAACTTAGATCCTCCCAGTCTGATAATACCAAGAGAGATGAAACATCTTAATCCAAGTTTAGGAATATTAGCTCAAGGAGAATATTTTTATTGACATTGTAGATATGCTCATTTTGAATTAATAGCTTTCCCAAGGAATAGTTTAATTTCCTGGACTATAGGTCATCTGTTCATTTATGAGGGCAAAATACATAGAATTGGGTCACCCAGAATAACAGAAAATCTATTAGATAAAAAGAAAAATATAGTAGAAAATCAGAGTAACTTACATTTCTCCTACTATCCTTTTGCCAGAAGTTTTAATTTTAGCTAAGATTTTGTCAAACAAATACTTTCTTAAGAGCTTTAATGAACATATCTCAATAGGTAACTTTTTTGTATCTACATATATTTAGGGCTGTAATATTCAAGTCAAAATGCATACAGCAATCTCTGCTCTGTCAACAAATAGAAATAATCCTGCTTTGAATGTTTCTATTTGAGGCAAACATCAAAATGTTCAAATAAAAATTATAGTTTAAAGCAATGTAGTATGGTCAGTCCATCAAAGCATTTGGATCTTCTCTTCTCTGACGATATCAAAAAAATAATTAAAATTTGACCTTTCTCAAGTACTTTTGAAGATGAAAAAGATATTGACTATTGATGTTAGCATGGGTGGAATTAAAGTATTGTGTCTATAAGTTACAATGATACATTGAGCATTGAGAGACTAGGTTTTCCAGAAGTTTATTGATTTCAATATTTAATTAAAAATAAACTATACCAGTAATTAGGAATATAACAAACAGAAGTAAAATCTTTTATCTGATTTATTTTTTCCTATTGTGGTCAGTTAGTTTCATTAAGAAGTCAAAGTGAGAAATGAGTTATACAGAATAGAATAAAATTCTGTCATCATTTGAAAGGGAGATTTGTTAAAGGAGACCTTGTCTAGGAATCTTATATTCAACCTGAACAGAGCCATATATTCAGGTACTTTTGAATGATTTTTTGATATTTGAAAGCAACCTGTTTGATTTTTTGTTTCTGAGTAGAGATTATTTACAGTTTGTGAGACACAATGAATTCAATCTCTAAATCAACCTTTGAAAAACACAAATCTACTCTTTGGCCATGTTACTAAATCAATCCATCTAAATAATCTTAGACTCTGACAATGATGCAGGCTCTCGGATTGGAAATGTACCACTGCCTTGCTAGCAACTTGATCTTCTGACATTTTAATGGATTGAGGTCCTATTTCTGATGGTTCAGTTTATACATGGACATAAACTATTTTGAGTACTTCATAGTGGAGCATTAAGAGCTGATGTTCAGGTCTGGAGTCACACTGTCTGTCTTTTGTGTTAAGTAGGGTGGGGCAAAATGAATATTGAGATTTTCTATTGTAAGTATAATTGTATACTCAGTAAACAATAGTCGTAACAAAGCAAAAGTAACATTGCAGCAATGAATATGCTGCAAAGGATAATTTTCTTGGATGGTTCCTTATTTCTTCAAGTTAATTAATTTTATTATTTTTTCTCCCTCTGTCTCTCCCTTCTATGTCTCTCTGTCACTCTGTCTCTTTACCTCTTTCTCTTTCTGTGTGTGTGTATGTGTGTGTGTGTGTGTGTGTGTGTGTGTGTGTTAAATAGATACTGTTACTCGAGGGCATAAAAACAGCTTCCATGAACCCAAAAATTTGATGTTTTTAGTGCTGTAGTTCTACCTTCTTCCTAGTGTCTGAAATTGTTTGGCAATAAATTGTGTAATATGCTGCTTCAATTTGCTACTCTTTTCAGATCTGACTTCACAATTACTCAAGACTTGATCTGGTAAAAGCTACATCTGGAAACAATGTCACTCAGTGTTTAGCATTTCTAAGTTGGACTTAAGTTAAGTGAACCACAAACTTTGGGGGAAAATGGTGCTGCCAGACTCTACAGAATTAGCTTAAAATGTGCAATACACACATACACACAGCAAACACACACAGACACACATATTCTATTCTTTTATTCTTTTCAGCAATTTTACAAGTGTAGCCTTACACCACATCCTAGTAAGTGGAATGAGACTAGTTATGAGAATAAATATATATGATAGTTTATTATATAATATAATATTACTATATATTACTGTATATAATACAATATATATTACTATACAGTAATATTATATTAGTAATATTATAGTGATATATTATATATTATATTATACTACATATTATTAATTATTAATATATAATATATTAATGTATAATATAATATATAAACAATACATATTACTATATGTATATATTATATTTGTTATATAATTATATATAATAAGTATATGTATAATATAAAATATATTGCTATAATACTACTAATAAATTACTGCATAGTAATATATACACAAATATTGTAGTGTTTAGTATGTAGTGTATAATATGTACAGTATAATCAACATTTGTTTTCTTTATGTTATTTTTATCCACATATTTTATCAAATTTTATATATAATTGCTCCTCTCTGGTATTAAGAGCAAATCTAAATAGTTAGCTGGATTTACCAGATAATATAAAAGACATTGAACTTAGAGTTGGGAAGCCAAAGGCACAAAGGGGATGTTCCCATTTGAAATAGTTTTATTTTCATTTTGTTAAGATCATAGAGATTCCTTATACCCTTTCTTAGTGGATTAAAGACTTTTGTTGAGGCCACCATTATTTTGATTTCTTTTTGTGAATGTTTTATTTTATTGTAAAGGTGATGTACAGAGGGGTTGCAATTCCATAACTAAGCCAGTAGGTATGCTTCTTGTAGAACAGTGTTTCCCCCCTCTTTTTTTTCTCCCACTTTTCCTCCCCCTTGACTCCCTTTCCCCCAAGTTGTAAAGTTAATTTCCAACATACTGTTGTCTATTGCTTTTGCATTGGTTCACTCTTGCTTGACTTCATATAATGCATTTATTTAAAAAAAAGTCTTGTTTCCATATCTTGGAGTTCTTTTCCATTAGTATCATTTTATATGGTCATATGTGCAAAGCTATTTCTATTGTGATCCTCTGCTAGGACTATCCTACACATATACTAATTATTACAAATGAGGGAATCCAAGGAGCCTATGTTTCTTTGGTTTTGGCTAACGACTTAATAGTATTTTTTCCAAGTGTAAGGTCTGCACAGGGACACCTCCCTACTTCTTGGCTAAGTTTCCCCCCAGAATCTCATGCATGTAAGACAAGCACTCTACACTGAGCCACCTTCCCAGCCTTATTATTTGTTTTCTTGATAATGACCAGTCTAATGGGTGAGATGGAATCTCAATATAGTTCTGATTTACATTTCTTTTATGGTCAGAGATTTGGAACATTTCTTCAAATGTCTATTGGGTATACTTATTTCCTCTACAGAGAAATCTCTTTTAAATTCTTTAGATCATTTATTTATTAATGGGGGTGGTTGTTACTTTGAGGATTTGTTACTGGGGGTTTAGTTTTTTGAGCTCTAGGTATATTTTTGATATGAGACCCTTGTTTGTTGTATGGCTAGTGAAGATCTTCTCCCGGTCTGTGGGCTTTCTATTTATCTTGCTAGCTATGTCCTATGCCATACAGAAGCTGTGTAGTTTAATGTGATTCCATTTATCCAGCCTTTCTTAATGTGTTGTTTTGGATCTTTATTTAAGAAGTTTTGACCTGTGCCAAGGAGCCCTTGTATATCCATTATCCCTTCCTGTAATATTTTCAGGGTATCTGTTCTTACCTCAAGGCCTCTGATCCATTTGGAGTTCAATCTGTTGCAGGTTGATATATAAGGATCTAACTTCAGTTTTCTACACGTGTATAGCCAGTTCTGCCAGCACCATTTGTTGAAGAAGCTGTGTTTCTTCCATCTGATGATTATGGCATGCTTATCAAAGATTAAGTGGCTATCAGTCTGTGGTATCATGTCTGGGTCTTCAATTCTATTCCATTGATCCTCAGGCCTGTTCATGTGCCAGGGACAAGCTGTTTTTATAACTACAGTTTTATAATAGTTTGAAGTTTGGTATTGATATTCCTCCAGCACTGTTTTTACTGCTAAGGATTGTTTTTGCTATTCAAGGTCTTCTGTTATTCCATTTGAATTTTTGGATTGCTTCTTCTATTTCATTAATGAATGTTGTTGGGATATTGACAAGTATTGCACTGAATTTGTAGATAGCTTTGGGCAGTATTTCTATTTTCACAATATTAATTCTCCCAATCCAAGAGCATGGGAGTTTTTCCACTTCCTTAAATCTGCTTTAATTTCCTTTTTCAGAGTTTTTTTTTTGTTTTGGTTTGTTTTGGTTTTTGAAGCTATTACAAAAGAAGTTGCTTTTCTGATTTCAGCCTCACTCTTCTTGTTGTTGGCACACAGAAATCTACTGATTTTCTTGGGTTAATTTCATATTCAGTTACTTTGCCAAAGTTTTGGATCAGCTCAGATCACTTGGGAGAGTAGTCCGAGGGGTTCTTTAAATAGAGGATCATGTCATGTGTAAAGATGATATGATAACACCCTTTATAACACCCCCTGTATCTTGCCTTATTGCTCTAAATTAGGAATTTCAATACTGTACTGAAGAGGAGTGGAGAGATCAGATATCCATGTCTTGCTCTTGATTTTAGAAGAAATGATTTAATTTTTTATTTAGTTTCTTTACTGAAGACCAGGGTAGCACAACACATACTGCAGTGGAAGCATGAAGAGGTATGATTTCTACAACATCAATGAATCTAGATTGGCATCATTCTGTAAACTACTTAGCTTATATAGTTTATATGGTTACTACAGGGATTTAGGAACTAGGAGTAATATAAATATCAATGAAATAATAATATGTTTAATGAAAGAATAAGATGATTTATATGACCTTTTTCTGGATAGTATAATTTCTGATTGTGTAGTTCCAGTGACAGAATGAGATATGTGTTTTCTACCTTAATTAGTTTAATTATATATATAGATTATATATGTATATATATATATATATATACACACACACACACACACACACATATATACACACACTTATACACCCATATCTTAAATGTTACTGATTTATGTTTGATTTTCAGAACTGAAGATTAAATCCCAAGCCAAGTTTGGTACCAAGTTTGGTAATGAAATGCTTATCACAAGAGCCATGTCTTTAGTTTTAGGGTTTTATTTTATTTGTTTATTTTTTTATTGTCAGATAGCATATCAGTCTAACTTTATCTTGTTTGGCTTTGTTAACTTCATGCTGGCTGGCTTCCAACCTCATTCTACCTTCCTCTGTCTTCTAAATTTCTTGGAATATATGTATTAGTCACTACTTCTAGCCCTAAAAAATATATTTTGTGGGAAGTTATCTAGTTTCAGAAGATAGTTCTGATTCTTTTATTCTTTTCAGCGCTTTTACAAGTGTAGTCTTATATTACATTTTACCAAATGGAATGAGACTAGAAAGTCATGAGAATAAGATATTTCACTACTTAACTCGTTATCAAATTGATTTACAAGCTAGAGTTAAGGTTGTTCATTAGAAAAGGTGAAGTCAATGAAAAAAAATAAATGGTGCCAATGAGATACAATATCCTAATCACACATATTAATGATTACAAACTAATAGATAAATTAAGATTGAGAAAACAAATGGTACTTGGTGATATTTTACCATGTGATTATTATATCTGCTAGAAATCAGATACTCACTGGCTGTACTAAAGGTTGTTCAAGTTATTTTTTCAGAATCTACTAACTACAAGATACTACAGGGGGGCTGGGGAGGTGGCTCAGTGGTAGAGAGCTTGCCTTGCGTGCCTGAGGCCCTGGGTTTGATTCCTCAGCACCACATAAGCAAAAAAAAATGATGAAGATACTACAGGGTAAATTGTGTGTATTGTTAATTATATCAGCAGAGTATTACATTACATCTATTCTGGAATATTTTCTTCAGTAGTAATGTATGCATTATACAGTTGAATCAATTTAAAATCAACATTATGCTGTAGTGTGGATTGTACAAATTGTATTACCTTAATAGAGCACTTACTGATGGGAAATAATTTAAGATTGAATGGTCAAAAGAGGTCCTGTCTTTGAATACTACACCACTTTGGAGCATTAGTGAAATTAGTCAGGGCCCAGAGATGAGAGGCCCTGATGTCCTGATAAGCTGTATTTATATTAAAATTCTGCTGCATTTGAAAGCATTTTCTGTATAACTTGTAAAACCCATCATTAAAGAAGAACCACTCTTGAGCATAATATTCTGCAGATATTTGAAATGGCTTTCAAAAGAATATATTGAAGTTATTTTCCCTATTTTGTAACTCTGGAATATGTCTGGAAAATCACAAGGTATCCTTAAAAGAGTACTATGATGGAATGTTTTAAAAACAGAATCTTATACAATAAATCCATATTGGGTTAAGTAATGTAATTATGAGTCCTCATAATTTTGATTGTAAATAATAGTGAAAACTTAAGGCTCTAAACATCTTCTCATTTTTTGTTTCTGATATGAATACTGGAAAAACTTCACTCTTACAATTTCAATGATTTAGATTAAGTAAAGGTTGTACACAACATTGTATTTAAAGTAGGCAAAAAGGTGATATTGTGAGCACAAATAGAATATGGAGATATTAACTTGATAACATATGTACATAAATTGTGTATTTTGAGTTTTGTAATTGTTAATTCAGAGTTAATTGCACAACTGCTTTCTGGTCATCTCTTGTCAAATGATGGAAATAAAGAACATTGAGCACAAGAAAATGATCTATGTATATCACCACATTGACATA
This sequence comes from Dipodomys spectabilis, assembly GCF_019054845.1. Classification (NCBI taxonomy): domain Eukaryota; kingdom Metazoa; phylum Chordata; class Mammalia; order Rodentia; family Heteromyidae; genus Dipodomys; species Dipodomys spectabilis. The sequence continues at coordinate 19,666,993 of NW_024870720.1, read as the reverse complement.
AAATAGAGATTATTTCTCTATTTATTTATAATAAATTTAAACTGGAAGACCAGGGAGCCAAAAGCATTTAGATGTGCTATAGAAATATTCTAAATAATTTAGTAATTTGGAAGTAATATGTAGACAGCAATTAACAAAGGTTTTGGTAAGTATGCATCCTTGAAATCTCTGCAGTTATGCTATAAAAATAACTTTTAAATTTAAATGTTTCCCTATTGTTACAGTATTTTACGACCACTGAGGGTATACAAAGATAGCTACTAAACTTGAAGTAAAGTAATATGATAAAGCCACTTCAAAAAAGGATGACTTGGGGCTGGGAAAGTGACTCAATGGTAGAGTGTTTGCCTTGAATGCTTGAAGCCCTGGTTCGATTTCTCAGCACCACATAAGCAGAAAAACCTGGAAGTGGTGGTGTGGCTCAAGTGGTAGAGCTCTAGCCTTGAACTGAAGAGCTCAGGGACAGAGCCCAGGTCCTGAGTTCAGGTCCCACCACCGACAAAAAAAAAAGGATAACTTATCTCTACTGGCTTATAACAATCATTTCATTTTTTTAAGTAGGAAGGAAATTATAATTTGCTGGGCATTGACACATGTTGTACCTAAGATGATTTTATTTAATAACAGTGAGAGAATTGTTAGGCCCCATAAACCATTCTTTCTGCATTAGTAAATGAATGTAAGTATTTATTTCTTCTTCTGTTCCGATTAACCCCTTTAGAACGTTTATTGGGCTTGCAAATTGTTTCTGTTATGTTTGTAAGCTAGTCTTAACTTCCTTATTTCCCCTTAGAGTCTTTTTATCTTTGAAGAAAAAGAATGTCTTCTCTGATCACTTTATTCTTATTTCTGATAGAGCAATGGGGAGCATTCATTTGAACTTCCTGTCTCACTCCACAGTTGCCTTTGGTTTCTGAAGAGGCAAAAATGGCTCATCTAACCTTATTGCTGCTTTATTTTCCTATTCAACCTTTTATCATCTCTCTCAATGACTTTTGCGTTTCCATTTCATTTTCTGCCTTTGCTCTCTGGGTAGTTTTTGTGTGTTCTTTAAATCAAACAGCCTGTTTCTGCAAGGTTAATATCCTGTGTACATTTTGTTTTTTTGTCTTTGATCATTTTCTCCATTTTCCTGATCTTTCATATGGATCATTTACAACTTCACATAAAAGTTTATTTTCTTGAATTCCTTGGAATCAGCCCATGAATACCTCACTTTATGTTTTCTTCTGGGCCCTCCACCACTTAGAATTCTGGTTCTCAAGGCATTTCCTTCAGCAGATGCACATTTATCCAACTATGTCTTTTTTTCTCCTGGGATTGTGTGGCTGCTTTTTAAGGACCTGGTGTAGGGTATTTTGTTTTGGTTTGTTTTGCAAGCAACAGATCCAGATTCCAATCAGAGTGAGAGCACTTCCACTACTTTTATTTCAAGGTTATTTCTTCCATGACCACAGCAAACATTTCAAAATGACTTTTACCTGTCACCTAGCACAGAATAAACAGGTCTCCACCAAGAATGAGATCTCTCATTTACACTTCTTGCTCTGTAACAGATACTAGGACCGTTATCAAAAACCATGCTTTACCCAAGCCAAAGACAGCACATGCAAATAGTACTGATTCTTTTAAGAAACCACTGCAAATCATTTTAGATGTGTAGTGGTAAACTGGAAACAATATTTCTCCAGAGCATATTGCAGGCTGACATATGCTTATATGCTTCTTTGGACTCAACGAACTGTAAGTTTGCATTCAGTTCTTTCTCATTAACTAAAGAGTAGGTATTGACTGAATTATAGCTAAAATAAATTGTAATTAGACTCCTACAAAGTTATTCTATCTCTAACAATGGGAGTGCGAGGCTAAGGGAAACGTTGCACAAAGATATTAGAGGATCAGCAACGCTGAATTTTCAAAGCAAGGAAGGTAAATGCTGGTGGATTCAGAAGAATGGACCTTTAGGGAATTCCATTGTCCCTGCCAGCACTATAGTATTTCTTTGATTTATTGGGATAAAAGTTTTCTTGATCATGAGCCAGAAATTCTGTGTATAAATTTCCCTCCTGGGGCTATAACCCAGCTGCAGGATACCGGGTTTATGCTCCTGTCAAAACACTTAGAGTTCTGGAGAATAACTTACATGTGAAGAGAATTCAACCAATGGAATGATGGAATGATTAGCTTTCTTTCACTTAATCCTAAATAAATGTACTATTTAACAATACTTTTCAAACATAGTAAAATAATAGTTTTTTAAATTAATATTCCATGATCATATTTTTCACATTTTTCCATCATCGATGAGCATATTTGGGGAAGAGGTTTGTTTCCTATGTTTCCTTGTTTGATATTTTATAGGCAAACATTCAAGTTCCTTTCTGCTGTTGTACTCTCAACTTTATACATTAACCTGAGTCTTAAATATTGGAAGTTCCTTCATGTTAATGAACTTTGTGCATCTGTAATGCCATTTTCTAATGCACTATACTTTTGAGTTACTTGACTAAAGAGAACACAAGGACAATAGGAAAGAGAGAAAATGCATATTTAAAATTAAATGTAATTATGTACTGTTTGAGTGCCTTATCACAAGAAAGAAGTATTTTACTGCCATAAAACAAGACCAACTTGTCAGCAACTGGTACTAGAGGAGTCTATAAAGTTTCATTTCTACCAGTATTAAATGGAGAAACAAGAAATTCTTGAAGATATTTTTCTCCTCTTATATCAAAAGTGAATCACAAACATAATCAGACTTATTCCTAAATAGTCCTAAAACTACCCTCATAGCCTTTTTATTCTTAGTAGCTTCTTTCAAATAATACTTAATATTAATTTGGGTGAATGAGACAACACTTTAGTTATGTTTGTTTAATGAAATCCGATGGGCAGAGCTGACCTCAGATGGCATTCTTAACTAATATCTCTGTTACCCTGGGGAGTCGTTCTGTGTCCTTGTTGCTGCCTTTCCCCTGATGATGGATTTCAGAGCACATTATATATACCTAAATCTCATTCTACTTATTTAGCTGCCATGAATACATCATGGCATAAATAGGAAGGAGACCAAAAACAAAACGAAACAACAAACTAACAACAACCTATCAGTGGTCCTTGGAACAGACCTTGACCTTCAATACATATATATAATATTATACATAATATACATTATATAATATATATAAATAATGAAGTCTAGTCATATTTACTTCACCATAAAACCTCTACTTCTTAGGTTGCCACTAAGTGCCAAGTAAACCAATTTATTCAGTTTTGCTTTCCAATAGGAATGGGAACTTTGCTTCAGTCATCACTGTGTTTATCTGGAGTGTCTTAATAACCTGCTTTATACAAGCATGCATTCTTCTTCTTGTGGAAGATATGAATACAATTTGGATGCTTCAGACTAGCTTTAAGACCAAACACTTGATTAATCAATCTATTTTACAACAATAAACTACAAAATGATATCTATCTATCTATCTAAATGATATCTATCTATCTATCTATCTATCTATCTATCTATCTATCTATCTATCTATCTGTCTGTCTGTCTGTCTGTCTGTCTGTCTGTCTGTCTGTCTGTCTGTCTGTCTGTCTGTCTGTCCGTCCGTCCGTCTGTCTGTCTGTCTATCTGTCTATCTATTGCCAGTCCCGGGGCTTGAACTTAGGACCTGGGCGCTGACCCAAAATTTACTTTTTTGCTCAAGGCAAGTGTTCTATCAATTGAACCATTGCACCAATTCTGGCTTTTTCTTGTATGTGGTGCTGAGGAATTGATCCCTGGGCTTCATGCATGCTAAGTGAGCACTCTACCACTAAGTCATCTTCCCAGCCCCTGATAACTTTTTAAAGTAAATGAATGGTATCTATATAATGTATTTATTTTTCTTTTCTCGAGACAGTAAGTGGGGCAAATAAAATGATTAAAAACTACTTCAAGAAAAGGAACTCAACTTTTATAATTAGGGTCTTATATAATCCACAAAAATGTGTTAATTAACATGTAATAAAATCAAAATTTATAGCAGATTGAAAGAAATGATATTTAGAATAGAAATATTAGGGTGTTGACACCATCCTGAGATTTCAAAAATGTACAAGTTAATAAAATATTTTTATTTTTATTGATTTATTTTTAGTATATATTTTATTGTAAAGGTACTGTACAGAGGGTTTACAGTTACTTGAGGAACTTAATGAGTATATTTCCTATCGAGCATTGTTACCTCCTCCTTTGTTTTTCCCCTACTATCCCTTTCCTCCCAACCTCCCCAACTCCTCCCTCCCCTCACACCCCCGAAGTTTAAAGTTCGTTTTCAACATAGAGTCTTGTGCATATTATTGTTACAATGAGACAACCTGTATCCTTATTTCAGCAATTTGTTATTTACCCTCTCCTCCTCAAATTATAAGAATGTATATACAAGATGCTGGGTAACCGAACCAAATACAGTGAAAACAGGAGTTGTACCATGGGAGAAAAACATAGGAAAGATACAAACAAAATCACATAGTACATTAATAGTAAATTAGAAACAACAGCAAGAAAGATACAACCTCTTGTGTATTTATCTTGGGGTTCATTTCATTTAGCATCATCTTATATGGTCATATGTATATAGCTTTTGATCTATATACTATATAGATATATACATATACTACTTATTGCAAATAAGTGAAACCATGGGACCTAAGTTTCTTTGGGCCTGGCTTGCTTCACTTAATATAACTTTTTCCAAGTCTTTCCATTTCCTAACAAATGAGGCGATGCCATTCTTCCTTATGGAGGCATACAATTCCATATATCTATCTATCTATCTATCTATCTATCTATCTATCTATCTATCTATCTATCTATCTATCTATCTATATATCTATATATATATATCTATATATATATATAGATATATATATATAGATATATAGATATATATACACATACACATATATATACATAAATATACATATATATACACATATACACACACACATATATATACACACATATATATATCACATTTTCTTGATCCATTCATCTACTGAGGGGCATCTGGGTTGGTTCCATATCTTAGCTATAGTAAATAATGCTGTGATAAACATAGTTGTGCTGGTAGCTTTTAGTATAGTCTTGTTTGTGATCATTTGGGTAAATGCCCAAAAGTGGCATTGCTGGGTGATAGGGGAGCTCTATGTAGAGTCTTTTGAGGGATCTCCATACTGCTTTCCAAAGTGGTTGAGTAAGTTTGCACTCCCACCATATATTTAGTTTAACATAAAATGATAGCAAGACAAAATGGAAGCTAAATAATCAATTATAGTTGGATTAAATGACAAATGACAGCTTTTATGATGATAAAAGTCTTATGGATTATATGATAGTAATGAAATTTAGAACAAAATTATGGTATAATGTATCTATCCATTTGAGAGGTTTGACAAATGATATTACATCAAACTAAAAAGTTTCTGCAAAGTGAAAGACAACCAACAGACTGGGAGAATATCATTACCAGCAATACATCTGACAAAAGCCTAATATCCAAAATATACATAGAAATCAAGAAATTATCTTTCTATTTCCTAACAAACGGCGCAGTGTCATTCTTTCTGATGGAAGTATACAATTCCATTGTGTGTGTATGTGTGTGTGTGTGTGTGGTCATTTTCTTGATCCATTCATCTATTGAGGGGCAAATTGTTTGGTTCCATATCTTACCTATGATGAATAATGCTGTGATAAACATAGTTGGGCTGGTAGCTTTAGTATGGCCTTGTTTGTGATCATTTGGGTAAATGCTCAGAAGTGGGATCATTTGCAATAATTAGAATACATCTAGGATAGTTTTATCAGATGAGCAGAAAAGCTCAAAAGCTATGCACATATGACCCTATAAGATGATGTGAAGTGAAATGAACCCCAAGATATGGACACAAGAGATCTTTCTTTGTTGTTGTTGTTTTACATGTAAAAGTGATTTTTTTTGTTTCCTTTGTAGGTTCTTCCTCCTGTGGTATATCCCCCATTGTCACTGTACTTGATTTTGGTACCCTGCATCTTGTATATACATTTGTCTAATTTGGAGAAGGGAAGGAGAATAACAAAATGCTGAAACAAGGACACAGGGTGACCCATTACAATGATACCCACAGGAGAGTATATTGGAATGAACTTTACAACTTTGGGGGAGGAGAAGGAGTAAGGAAGGTAGGTAGGGAAAGGATAGTAGGAAAACAACAAGGGAGGGGGTAACAATGCTCGACAAGAAATGTACTCATTACTTACTCATGTAACTGAAACCTCTCTGTACAGCATCTTTACAATAAAATAAAATTAATAAAAAAGAAGTTAACCCCTTCTAGAGCTAATAAACCAATCACTAAATGGGCAAAGGAGCTAAGAAGAGACTTCTCAGAAGAAGAGTTAAAGAATGACAAAGAAACATAGGAGGAAATGCTTATCATCCCTGGCCAAAAAGGAAATGCAAATCAAAACAATTCCAAGATTCCATCTCACCACAGTTAGAGTTGACAACATTGTGAATGTGAATAAAAACAAATGGTAGGATGTGGGGAATAAAGAACCCTATTGCACTGTTGATGGGAATGTAAACAAGTACAACCACTCTGGACAGCAGTTTGGAGGTTCCTCAAAAAACTAAACATAGGTCTTCCCAATGACCCAGCCATGCCACTCCTGGCATCTACACAGATAACCACATGCCATAAGACACTTGTACATCCATGTTGATTGTGACATTCTTCACAATAGCCAAGTTTATCCATTCACAGCTGAATGGATAAACAATATTGGTACTGATGCACAATAGATTATTACACAGACAGTAGAGAGAATAATATCATGTCATTTATAGGGAAATGGATAGAATTAGGACAAATCATGTTAAGTGAGGTAAGTCAAGTTCAGAGAGACAAACAGTGCATGTTTTCTCTCGTGTGCAGAAGCTACATATAAAATACACCAGGACATAATAAATTATACAGGCATGACCACAGAGTGAGGAAGTTACTCTTAGGAGAGAAACACAAAGGAACAATGCCTATTTATGTGTGATCATAGTAAGATTTACTGAAATGAACTCCATGAAATGCAAGCAAGAGCTTTTACCTGCCTTTCTTTTCTTTTTATACTGTTGGTTCATTTATATGTTTTTGAGAATATAAGTGGAGGCACAGAAATGGAAGGACAAACAGCAAACAAATGTAGTAATGGTACTCAGTTGACACTATGTTGAAAATGAAGTTTACAGATTGTGGGTAGCAGAGGAAAAACTGGGAGAAAAGGGATGGCATTGACCTCAAAAGAAATGTACTCATTACCTGGCTTCTGTAACTGTAACCCCTTTGTACATCACCTTTCTAATAAGAATAACAACATTTTTAAAAAGAAAAAAATCTCTCCTTTAGATATTTTGTCATTAGTATAAAGTATTCTCCATAGGAATAGCAACAGTTGTAGTATTTAGTCATCCATTTTTATTGATATATTAATTAAGTTGATCTGTTACACATGAAGCAGTAACAAAACTACTTTTTGCTGTTGAATGAATAATGCCTCATTATTACTGACTAAATTAAAACATGAATAACACAGTAGCATAAATGAGACAACTCTGGGAGAAGATAAAGCTGACAATCCATTGGAATTCATAAGGTCAGAGTGTAGCCATGTGAGAATCTAACAGAAGGCTCATCTTGAATTATATTCACTGAGAAAACAGGGGACCAGTATATCATTCTCATTGTCTGTATACAGTGTTAGAACAAAGTGGAATAAAGTTAATGTCTTCAAGGGAGAGGAATCTGTCATTTTCCAACTGTAAAACTACATCCATAACTCTTAACAGGACATCTTACAACTTGGAGCATATGGCTGCAAGTACTGGCATATTGCTGAAAGTAATCTGACTGAGCAGGCAACTTTCACCTTTCTGATGAAAGTAACCATAATTCCTGGAGCTGATGTAATTTTGTGATTTAGGGACCAATATTAATCATACTTGGAGATCCTGTTGCTTTTCCAAAAGCACTATGCAAATCATGCAATGCTATTTTCTTGGAGATTGGTTGGGGTTTTTTTTCCTCCTTTTTCTTTCAAATTGGACTCAAATTGAATACAACTTAATGCTCTTTTCTTTTCTGCCTGCAAGAAGGACATTCCTATAGGTAGATGCAGAACAAAAGCTTTGAAAATTTTAATTTTGTTGGTTTTTAGTGTGAAATCTCAGTTTACTTTGAGAGCTACAGAGGACATTGTGCATATATGCAATTAATTCTTTTATGGTATGAAGGTATTCCTGATTTTGAATAGGAGGGTAATAATTGCTTTTAAGTAGAAAAATGAAATACTATTTCTCTACTGTTATGTAAGAAAATATGGTAGAAAATATTCCATTTGTTTTTGAAATCACATACTTAGAAATTAATTAAGAATAAAAAATTAAATTTATTGATTGATCACTAGCAATTTCATTTTAAGAATTTTACAGAACCAGTGTCAATAAGTAGTTCTGGAAAACAGGGCTTGGACAGGTCTTTGAAGTCAAATGTCTATGGCCTTCATCTTTATATTGTTTACACTTTCATTTATTTTAGATTAAAATATCTTTTAAATATCTATTCCAAAACTACCTATTAAGAACTAAAAGTGGGGGAGAGACATACAAAGCAACAAAAAAAAATCACATGGTACCTTATAAATACATTAAAAACAATACCAAGGAAGAAAAAACCACTTGTGTCCCTATCTTAGGGTTCATTTCGCTTAACATCATCTTATCTGATCTTTTCTGCTTATACCAGACATATACTAGTTATTGGAAATAAGGGAAACCATGGGACCTATGTTTCTTTGGGCTGGCTTACTTCACTTAATATAATTTTTTCCAAGTCTTTCCATTTCCTAACAAATGGGGCGATGCCATTCTTTCTGATGGAGGCATAGAATTCTATTGTGTATATATACCACATTTTCTTAATCCATTCATCTACTGAAGGGCATCTGGGTTGGCTCCATATCTTAGCTATGGTAAACAATACTGCAATAAACATAGTTGTGTTGGTAGCTTTAGTATGGTCTTATTTGTGATCATTTGGGTAAATGCTCAAAAGTGGGATTGCTGGGTCATAGCCGAACTCTATGTGGAGTCTTTTGAGGAACCTCCATACTACTTTCTAAAGTGGTTGAACAAGTTTACACTCCCATCAACAATGCAGTAAGATTTCCTTCTGTCCACATCCCCTCCAGCATCTGTTGTTATTAGAGGTATAATTTGTGGAGAAAAAAAAACAAATTGTTTAAACAGGGATACACATTGACCCATTACAACAATGAGATGTACAAGACACTATGTAGAAAGAAGAACTTTACAATTTGGGGAGGGAGGTAGCTGAAGAGGTGGGAGGGAAGGGATGGTAGGGGAAAAACAAAGGAGGAGGCAACAATGCTGGGTAAGAAATATACTCATTACCTTACTCATGTAACTGTAACCCCTCTGTACAGTATTTTCACAATAAAAAACTCAATTAAAAAAATAAAAGTGGTATTTTATTTTTATGTGACCAGTTAGTATTTTGCTTAGAACCTATACTAAACAACTTGTATAATAGAAGAACTGACTTTATAACTTTGCTAAAATCCATGTGCTAAAACTTTTACCTTCTGTTACCTTATATTCTGAATCAAGAAGTGGTTATATTCAGTAGATGTCAGGGCTAACATTCTCTACCACTCCAACTAATAAATTTTGAGCCTATTCAAATGTGGAATTCAACAGGAAAAGGGACTGAGAACTCAAAGACATAAAACAAGAGAATAAATTTGCTTGTGAGGAGTGGAGAGTAAATATGGAGATGTAGGACAAAAAGTATGAGTAGCAGGCCTAACGGATAACACATGTACAGATTTCTATACAAAAGGAAACCAAATATTGTTTTGTAATTAAGAATTCTCATAAAAGAAATTCAGATGCTGTTGGTACTTGCAGGCACACATGACTAACGATGTGAGAGGCTAGATAGATATGTTCCTTTGATCAGCTTTAGTTAATATTTCGCTATCTACATTTGCATTAAACATCATGCGTGTAAGTTAAATATATACATTGAAAATATTTTTTTAAGAAAACAATATAGGAGATGGAGTGTTTTGAAAATAGTAAGCCTGGGTTCAAGTTAAGAAGGGAAAATGTTTTGAATTTCAAGCTATAACACAAGCAGAAGTACAGAAACATTTCCATTAGAGAAAACACAAAGGGAAAGCCCAGGAATCTGCATTGGGGAAGATGGGAGATCTGATCTAGTGTGGGTTGTTGCAGATTGTAAGAGTCTGAGATACCCTTGAGAGAACATGTTGAGCAAAATGTGCAGGTTTTAACAATGTTTCTTTCAGCACTTGTGTGGCATAGCAGAACACTAACACTTAAAGGAAATTTAGAAATGCCATAAAGTGTCTGCTGTTAAAATGTTAACATCTTTGAGATTTATAAATCAGGACCTCCAGTTTTAAATAAACAAGTAAGTGCTGTGCAGAAGGACATTGCATCCCAGAGGAAACATGACCCAGAGGAACTCCACTGGAATGGAGGAAAAAATAATACTTTGTATACTCCATTCTCCCTGCTGCCCAGTCACTCCATCGATATCATGTTGTTTCACAATGGCTTAGCTGCTAGAGATCAAGAAGCTAGAGACAAGCCTGGTGCCAAAGACTCATGCCTGTGATCCTAGCTACTCCGGAGGCTGAGATCTGAGGATCACCTTTCTAAGCCAGCCCAGGCAATAAAGTCCTTGAGACTCTGATCTCCAAGCCACTAGAAAACTGGAAGTGGCGCTGTGGCTCAAGAGGTAGAGCGCTCTCCTTGAGTTGAAGAGTGTAGGGACAGTGCCCAGGCTCAGAGTTCAAGCCCCACGACCCACAAAAAAACAAAAGAAGGTAGAGACAGAGGAGAACTTTCAGAAGAAAGAAAGACATACCGCTCCAACAGCAAATGAACAAATGGCTGGGAGATAGATAGTGCCCTGATTCACATCAGTCATCACAGACTTGGTTGCTTAAAAGATTAGCACAGTTGGTATCATACAGTTCTCTGGGTCAAAGAATAAAATGAGTCTCAGAGGGCTAATATCAAGGTGTCAACAGAGCTGAGCTGTTGTAGAAATACCAGAGGGAAATTCTTCCTCTACAATGAACTCTTTGTGTTCCCCTTCAGTTATAATGTTGAAATCTTACCCCCACATGGGGATGGTATTAGGACAGATGACTGCACAGAAGGGTGGACTTTTCATGAATGAGATTTCTGTCCTTCCAAATGAGGCTTCAGTGGTCTACTTTGTATCTTCCACCACATGAGTACAGAACTAGAATATGCAAAGAGAGTGTGAGCCCACACCAGGCCAAGAAAAGTTCTAGTGTTTTGATCTTGGACTTCTCAGCTTTTATATCTGCAAGAAATTAATTTCTGCTTTGGGTCACTATCTAGTTTAGATTGTGTGTGTGTGTGTGTGTGTGTGTGTGTGTATGTGTGTGTGTTTTGCTAATGGATAAATGGGTTAGACATTTACCTTTTCTAGCTGTTCGACCAAAGGTTCATATGCTAGCATGTGAACACATCACTCTGACTTCTCACTCCATCTGTATTCCTCTAGCCCTCATGACTAATATCTACATATAAAGATGCCTGATCACATGGAACCAGACCCTTGTAACGAGATGTACAAGACACTATAGGGGTGGGCGGGGGGAGGAGCGTAGTTGTGGTGGTGGGAGGGAAGGGATGGTAGGGGGAAAACAAAGAGGTAACAATGCTTGATAGAAAATGTACTCATTACTTTGTTCATGTAACTGTAACCCCTCTGTACAGTATTTTTTTACAATAAAAAATTTAAAAAATCCTCTACTCAACCATTTCTGCAGTGACCTTTTTATCACCTAAGTCAACATTTAAAAATTTAAACATTCAACATGTCTGCAGGCACGGGTGGCTCATACTAATATTCCTAGCTACTTAGGAGGCTGAGATCTGAGGATTGTAGTTTGAAAGTTCAGGCAGAAAGCTCCAATATGAGGCTTTTATCTCTACTCACAAAAAGCCGGAACTGGAGCTGAGGTTCAAGTGGTAGAGTGTCAGCCTTGAGCAAAAGGAGCTCAGGAACATTGCTCAGGCCCTGAGTTCCAGCCCCAACAAACAAAAAACTCATAAGGCATTGTGTAAATGTTTAAACATTTATGAAACTTTGTAACATCTTTGGGAGGGGGCATCTCCTAATTATACCCTCTCTTCTCCACACTTACAGCTTATTTATATATTTGACTATTACTGAGACATATGATGTTTTAAGAAAGTAAAATAGGGACAGATTAATGTGTCTCTGATTTTTTGGTACTTGGAACTTGTAGGGTACTTAATTGTAAATTAGCATTAACAGGTCTTATTTTCCATTTTTTGGTTCTGGAGATCAAATCCACAGCCTTATACATGTGAGGCAAGTGTTCTACTGCTGAACAACACTACTATCCCTTATCTAAACACAGGATCTAAATGAGAAACAAATAGCTCATATTTTCTGTATAAAGGCTCTAACATAAATTCCAAATGAGATGTTCTCTCTGTCGCTGTCTCTGTCTCTGTTTCTGTCTCTGTCTCTGTCTCTCTCTGTCTCTCTCTCTCTCTCTCTCTCTCTCTCTATATATATATATATATATATATATAAACATATACATATTTTACAATATTGTAACTTTAGGCTATAAAGACCTTGCTACAATAGCATTTAACTGCTTTTTGAAAATTATTACTGATGCTCAATCAATTAATTTATATGCAGATCATTCAGAAAAATGATCTCTTCCATAAGAATCTCATCTACTAAAGAGCTTGGCTTATGTTCAATATATGATTGTTTTACATATATTTATTAAATGACAGAAAATAACTCTCAGTCCTACTCTTTCTGAAATGTGATAACTTTCAAACTCCTGTTGGGTATGATCTGAATGAAAAACAGAAAACTTAAGCATCAAGCCTGAAAATATGGTTCAGCCAGTATTTGTCTCTTTTTGGTTCAAACTCTATTCTCTTGATTTTAAAATTACTGGGAATAACAGTTATCTTTCTAAATCATAGATAGGTACATCTAATTCTACAAAGGAATGAGTAGTGTTGGGGGACTATTTCTATAAATACATTTAAGTTTGGATTTAGCTCCATTTTGAGCATAGATTCTAAAGCATCAAGACACAGAGGACAAGGTCTTGGTGACAGGCAGAGGGTCATCGAATCCAACAGGTATCATTTCATTCAGAAAAGCAAAACATAAAAGAAAAACAAAGATAAACAATGTTGGATCTGAGAGATGAATAATATGTTATCTGCAACTTACTTTCCCAACAAAAAGCAATATAGAAGAATATAGTGGTCCTTCAGCAGGAAAGTTCATAGCTGGCAGAAAGTTTATTTTAAACTGTGTAGATCTAAAAGCAGACTTCCAAAAGTTTACAAATCATTGTACAGCCATAGAATGGAGTATTACTCAGATATGAAGATAAGATTGCTGGAAGTTTGGAGGAGGTAGAAAGAAGTGGTTTGGCAGAAGAAAATTTTTGAAGTAAGAGACAGAATCTACTCATTAAGACATTGAAATGGTGGATACATGACATTATCCATAAGAACATGTACAATGTACAACACCTGAACTGACCCTTGATATAAAGCACAGAACTCAATAAGAATGTTTCCATACTAGTCATTATTTGTACCAAATGTGCCCTACCAATGCAAGAAGTTAACAAGAGGGAAAACTGAGGAGGCTAATAGGAGATGTGTGGGGAATCTCTGAAAAAAAAATAAAAGCATTTGCATCTGGGGTTCTCATAGGTGGAAATAGTGTCATAATCAAAGTACTCTTCTGTACTGATATAGAAAGCAGAATAGAGACAAGAAGAGTTAGTTTCTATGTTGACATTGCATGTCATTGCTGGAATATTATTACTTGTCTTCATAGGATGTTCCTCTCTGATTTTTTTGCTGCTTAGACTTTATCTACACGGTATATCTGACAAGAAGTCATTTTTACATTTCTCTCTGATCTCTAAGGGAACAAAGTATTTTCCATGAAACAGAGGGATGCCTCTCAGGTTCTAGTCCTGAGTACTTTGTCAAAAATGTCCAAGATACCTTGAATTTTCTAGGGGTAACACAACTGTAACTCCATTTACCTCTTTCTTGTGTCCACTTTGTATGGTAACAGCCCCTTCCTCGTTTATAATTATTGTAGTTTTACCTTGTAGACACAACTGGTTCTCATTATTTTATATGGAAACCATAAGCAAGAAGACATTTTCCGTGGTAACCTGAGTAACCATTGTATGGTAAGAAAACAGTTCAATGTTCCAGAAAACCTAGTATCATCAGTTGCAAATATATATTTGTGCAATTCTTCATGCTGTCTAGGTAAAATAGCTGATAAAAAATAAAACTTCTATACAAAAGTGGCACTTTCATTATGGGTTCATATACAACAAAATCAATAAGATGACTGTTTCTCAGCATGGTTGTATCTGTAAATACTAGAAACATTTGTCTTTTGAATTGACCTTTGCTTTTATAGAATATCAATCATATAATTATTTGAAATTTAGACTGACATTTTCTTCATTTTTGCATATTTAGAAGGTAGCTTTAGAAATAATAAAATTATAAATACTGATTTAAACAGTATAGAAAGGTATATAGTAGTATGAAAATTTCTGTTATTTGACGGCACACCCTCATTCACATACACACATTCTGCAGAACAATTTCTATATAGATTTCTTGAGTATCTTTTTAGAATTATTTGTGCTTTTTCAGGTTTTTTGTTTACAAATATGTAAAATGTGCTCTTCAAATACAATGAATGATATGTTATGCATGGGCACATACTTTTGTATGCTTGACATCTTATAGACGTCAAGCATTGTCCCATTTCAGAATTGTATATACATGCACAGATATGTGTACAGATGATGAATGCTTGTGGTTGAGGAATATGTTTGGGAATGAAACAAAGTCAGAATTTCCTTTAATTGTGAGAAAAAAACTGCTGTAGTAAACATTTGGTGCAGTGACAGCCCTTTGCCTAGAGTCATACATTTCTAATCTTGAGAATCGAGTCTGGAAGTTAATGCAGATTATTAAGGCTTAGTGAATTTCCTCAGCCCATGTCAGTCTTGCACGACTTCACTTTCATAAATATACTGCAGTCTTGGAGTGTTCAGAACATGACACTTACAACACTTCAGAAGTTTACACTTGGCTCTAAGCCAAATAATACAATCTTTGTCTGACTGTCAGTGGAAAATATTCCATTAGATGAATATACACTGGAATGAATTCTTACTACAGGACTTAAACTCAACAAAATATTGCCACATAATTTCAGTGGACCTATATTTCTCATGAAGCAATTCCTCTGTAGAGGTTACATGGAATTAAATATGCTTTATTTTTGGGAAGCTAACTTATGGATGTGTTGCAAACCTCCCCAGTTCCAACAATTTCTTATTTTTATGTCAGAAATCTAGAATTTAAAAATAATTAAGATCTGGTCTTTAAAATTCTCAAGAGAAGCCATGTGAGAAGAACTCTTTGTAATTTTTGGCTGTCTCCTAGGGAGCTCAATACTTACAGTACCCTCCATCTTTCTTAATAATGAACTCCTGCATGTCTGTATAGTCTGGAACAGGAAAGCAGACATCACACTAGTTCATGAGTGGATACTAGCAGATTTCATTTCATTTATGAAATCTGCTAGTATTAGTCAATGTCTTTTTAGCATAAGGATGAAATGGTTAACTAGGTACTATATAGCCCATGTTTTCTTTTTATTTTTTCGTTAGGTCTTGTGTCCACACACACACACACACACACACACACACACACATACACACACACACACACACACACACACACTTCTTTCTTACCAAGCTTCTATACATTGAAAACACACAGGAATATGGGCATATACAACATTCTTAAGGTGCTGCATTAAGAGAGATCAAGGACAATCATGTAATATCAATGACTGACATAGTTGTACTGGTAGCTTTACTATGGCTGTTTTGTGATCATTTGGGTAACTACCCAAAAGTGCGATTGCTGGGTTATAGGGGAGCTCTCTATGTGGAGTCTTTTGAGGAACCTCTATACTGCTTTCCAAAGTGGTTGAACAAGTTTACACTCCCACCCAACAATGAAGTAGGGTTCCCTTTGGGCCACATCACCTCCAGCATCTGTTGTTATTAGAGTTCTTGATTATAGCCATTCTAACTGGGGTGAGGTGGAATCTCAATGTTGTTTTATGGCTAGAGAGGTTGAACATTTCTTCATGTGTCTGCTGGCCATTCTTATTTCCTCTTCAGAGAAGTTTCTCTTTAACTCTTTAGTGCACTTATTAATCAGGCAATTGTTTCTTTGAGGAATTGTTGTTCGGGTATCTAATTTTTTGAGTACTAAGTATATAAAGCTACCAACACAACTATGTTTACTGCAGCATTATTCACCACTACTAAGATATGGAACCAACCCAGATGCCCCTCAGTAGATGAATGGATCAAGATAATGGGATTCTATACCTCCATTAGAAAGAATGGCACTGCCTCATTTGTTAGGAAATGGAAAGACTTGAAAAAAATTATATTAAGTGAAGTAAGCCAGTCCTAAAGAAACATAGGTCCCATGGTTTCCCTTATTTGCAATAACAAATATAAGTCTAGGACAAGCAGGAAAAGTCAAAACATTTACTTTTGAGGTTTCTTTGAGCTTCGAATGACAAGCTGCTGATGGTAGGACATCCTGGAAACGGAACATAAATGAATGGTGAGTAGCAGCTAATCTCTAGGAGCAACAGGTTTTTGCCTCTGTGTATTTGTTTTATATTTTATCTTTTGGATTTTTTTTAACAGAGTGATTACATAACTTGGTGTTTTAGTGTTGGAATTGATTGTAGAAATATCATGTGATACTTCAGTGTAAAAAATTGCCAAGAATTGTCTGCTCCATTCTACGAACAAGTACAAAAATAAAGTATAAAATTACACAATTTTAATACTAGTGTGGAATAAACAAGTAAGAGTTTGAAGAAACACCTTATCATTTGTAAATCTTCCTGGCTTATAGTCCTAGGTACAAAATATTTTCACAGGTAGAAGGAAAATCTATATACAATCCTCTGAATATTTGAGACCAAGAACAAAGGCAGCTTATGTAGATAAACAATAAAGTAAAATATTGTTGGTTGCATCTTTCCAACTTCTCTGGCCTGTTTCTTTCCTGTGTAGGGATGGTCCTGTCAAAATCTGGCTTCTTCAGAAAAGACCCTTGAAGGAGGAGTGATAAGATCTATTTTCAATATCTCCTAAAGTGGTTGAGTTGACTGATTCTTAATAATGAAAAAATTCATAGAGCTGAGGCTAAAATTCAGAAGAGAAAGTTAAGCATATGACCTGTCACTGTATTAAATGTTCAATATGTTTTTGGAAAATTGCATAAGACATGCAGAGTCAAGTTTCAAATTTATAAAAACAGAAGTTCTTATTATTTGGAAAATCATGGTATAAAATTTTATGGTATTTATACTGAGAATTGAAATTACAAATGGAGATTTGGTTCATTTCAATTCTGTGAATTGGCATAATAGGCTGCTGGTTTTCATCTAGCTAGGCTATATTGCTGAGTAATAAATTAACATGAAACATTATAGACACCATATTTTAAAGAAGGAAGAAAGGTGAAAACATTTTAAGGAGATTGTTTTATACATTTTTTTTTAAATTTGTAGTGGGGCTTGAACGGCTTGGGTGCTGTCCCTCAGCTCTTCAGCTCAAGGCGAGTGCTCTACCACTTGAGCCACAGGGCCACTTCCGGTTTTCTAGTGGTTTATTGGAGTGGTTTATTGGACTTTCCTGCTTGGGCTGGCTTTGAACCGTGATCCTCAGATCTGAGGCTCCTGAGTAGCTAGGATTACAGCCATGAGCCATTGGTGCCCAGCTCTGTCCCTGAGCTTTATAGCTCAAGGCTAGCACTCTACCACTTTAGCCACAGCAGTACTTCCAGCCTATTCTGTTTACGTGATGCTGAGGAATCGAACCTGGACCCATGCATGTGAGGCAAGCACTCTACCACTGAGCCACCTTCCCAGCCCCATTTTATACATTTTTTTTTTTTTTTGGTCCAGTCGTGGGGCCTGAACTCTGGGCCTGGGTGCTGTCCCTCAGCTCTTCAGCTCAAGGCTAGCACTCTACCACTTCAGCCACAGCGCCACTTCCGGCTTTTTTCTTTCTGCTTATGTGGTGCTGAGGAATCGAACCCAGGGCCTCATGCATACAAGGCAAGCGCTCTACCACTGAGCCACCTTCCCAGCCCATTTTATACATTTTTTTAAGGAAGAAAACTTGCAAATTTGGTGCACTATGACCATATAACATTATTTTTTATAAGTTATGAGTAGATCTTCATTGTATTAATTTTCATAATTTTCACTCTTTTTTACCATATTTCTCTGATATTTCTTAATATTTTTGAAATGTTTAGCATCAGAGATTTTATAATAGCTAAAGGGTGGAGGTTTTATTGGTGTTGCGTTTTTATTCCTAAGAAATCAGAAATAGTAGACCCATGAATCCTGCCAAATACTTCTTTCCATTCCCATAAGATTACTGCTGCTTAATTAATCAGTGTATTTACTTTGGAAGGGACTATTTCATAGCTTTGTAATTTCCTAACCCTCTAATGCATATTATTGAGGGAAGGATGAGTCTGAGCTTGAATGTTCTGGGATATTTTTAATGGGATCTCCTAGGATACTCTACCCTTACTGCCTCTGAAAATCATATGGTCATACAGACACAGAGAAACACAGACCCAGGGCTAAATCCAGTAGGCAGGTATGTTTCCCAAACAGACAGGCTATATTAAACAAAAATTCAAGAGGAAATTTGAAGTAGACACTAAATTATTTTTTGGTGTGGAAGTAGAAGGGGGGATTAGTCTTGGGGCTTGAACTCTCGGCCTGGGCGCTGTCCCTCAGCTCTTCAGCTCAAGGCAAGCACTCTACCACTTGAACCACAGCACCACTTCAGGTTTTCTAATGGTTTATTGGAGATAAGAATCTCGTGGACTTTCCTGCCCGGGCTGGCTTTAAACCGTGATCCTCTGATCTCAGCCCCCTGAGTAGCTAGGATTTCAGGCATGAACCACTAGCACTGGGCTAGACACTAAATCTTTAAGACAGAGTGACAAAGTTAAGTTTATTGGACGCTCAGATTGTTATCAACCATACTGCTAAAAGTAGAGTTTACAAGGTGCACTGCCATGCATTCTGTGATGGGACAGAGTGTGTGGGTAATCATCTGAGCACTTTTCTCACATGTATTAGTTCATTTAGTCATCAGGAATATGTCATAAAAGAAGTAGAAAAAACAGTGCGGGGCAAAGGAAGTTTTTTGTTTTGTTTTTTCCCCTAAAATAATATTAGACACTGGGATTTGAATCTAAAGTCTAGATCCAAACATCTTCAGTATTTTGTTAAATCCCACCCCTCTCCCTATCCTGTCTGGATAAAGTGAAAGCTGGGTGATAGGTAAGAAGGGTGCTTTGTGTGCCATATTATAATAATTCTATAAGCTTTCTAAGATAAAAGATCCTGCTACTTCATTTTTCCCTTCCTGCTTTTAATGTTCACACTGTTTATTTGAAGTCAGTGTTTATTAGCCTTGTGTTGAAGGTATGGCTAGCAACAACTTAAATAGAATGTATAAGTTGGTTAAGGTTAAACATACCTTGGTGACTTTTGGAAGTGTTAGTCATAATGCTATTTTTACCAAGTATATTATGCTAGGTTTGATATATGGAGAATATTCTTTCCTAGAACTCTCTTGTATTTTGTTTTTCCCTAATACTTTAGCTGATTTAGGGAAGATTATAGTCTATCATAATATAATGGATATTTTTTTTGTGGGAGAAAATCAGTAGTCTTAAAAGAGACATACATTCATGTTAGGGCAAACTTTCCAAAAGCTTACACACACAGCAATATGCATACCTATATCTTTGCCTAAATCTGCATTCTTGAAACAACCAAAATGTGTAGTTGTATTTTCATCAGAAGGTTTTATATGTCAAATAGGAAATTTAACCCAAATTTGATGAAGTATTTCAATTTTGAAGTCTTGCCACATATTGATGAACCAGATTTGAGAGCCTAGAATTAAATTCATTACACCTTGTAATTATAATAAAATAATGAAATCATAAAAACTAATTACAAAGGTAACTATAATAAAATCAATCACACATCAGTATTAAATTTTCACAGTGAAATAAAAATATAAAAGTGCAATTCCTTTGCAAATCAGAGAAATTAAATTTCAAAGTTGTTCAACCCAGAATTTATCCATACTGATAACCCTTTCAGCAATGGAGAACATAATTACATACTTCTTATTAATATCTGCATCATGAATCTTCTTCCAGTCTTAAGAGGAATCAGTCTAATCCAAAATTACCATGAGTGAACAAGTTACCAAAAACTGGTTAACTAAGAACTCCTGGTGTATTTCCACCTTAATTTGTGATATTGGATATTTCACCTTCATTACCAACAACTCTACAGAAAACATTAATTGTCATAATTATACATATAAACAAACTGAGGTTCTTGGTTTTGCTTTTCTCAAGAAAAATGGGGGTCCCCAATTTTTTGAATGCTGCCCTAGGTCCTTCTTTCCTTTTACCTCAGGAGATTTTTCTGACATTCTCATAGTTCTGACTATATGTTCTTCTCAACAGGTTTCTGAGTTTAATGTGATGCTATTTACATTTTAAAACCTGTTCTTATTGAGACCCTGGACACAAGAAACCATAAGAAACATAGACATAAGAAACCAGAGTTCCAATTCTTAAGCTATACGTATCACCTAGTAGATACTTTTTGAAGACTGAAAAGAATATGTTTTGCCTACTTCTAAGGCCAGGAGCCTATCTCAAGGCTTTCATTTCATACATATTTCCCTAAAAATTCCAGGAAAGGTTTTAAAAATCTAATCATCTTTACTGATATGTATTTCTTTTTCTTTTTTTATATGAAGAGTTGCATTTTAGTGGTTTAATATTTTCAAAGCTTTTCCATTTCCTTTGAAGCTAGGATAGTTATTTTCTTAACGTGAATGCTTACATTCTGCCTTTCCAGTTTATTAAAAGCAAGTTGCTGGTTTCTGCCAAATCATGCAACATGTTAAAAAATAAAACAAGAAACTTTCCAAGTGTCATCTATCTAATGAGAGTATTTTCACATGTGACATAAACTAGTATAAAGAGCTCTGACAAATGGTTTTAAGTATTTCCTTCAGAAAAAATTTGGTCTTCTCTCAATCTTCTTTTCACCTTCCCTGATCTTCCCTGTAGAGGTTAAAGTTGCTTTTCTATATTGGAAACAAACCCATCCTCTGTAAAGCAACTAAATAGCTTCCAAACTACTATTCTCTGATCTTTCCAGCTTTCCTGTTTCTCAAGTTGGTTCCCATCTAAAGAAATCCAACCCTTTACAAAAATAAGTTCCTCGTTTACTCCAATTAGTAACTCAAAATGTCCTTTTAGCAAGATGTTTAAAATTTCTTCATCTTCTCTCCTTTTTAGGAAGTCATTTTAGTTGTGAAATCTTCCCAGTACATTAAATCATTGTGCAATTAGAATGTCTGAACATTTCTATATTATTCGAATATTAGTATGTTAATTGTTCCTTTCTCATATTTGTTTGGCTTTGTCTCAAAGATCTCCATTATTTTTAAAGGAAATTTCTATCTTGCTATAGGTTAATTAGCTTGTTCTCATTTTACCGTCTTTTTGAAATGGCAAAATAAATCTTTGTAAAACAGTATCAGAATAAGTATTTTATATTTTAATCAGTATGAAGATAGAGAAAACATGAAAGCAGATATTTTGCTACTCTCTTTTATGCCAGACCAGCTGCTATCTAAATTGGGTGTCTAAATCTAGATTGATTTAAATAGTTCACTTAATTAAACTATTTTCTTGTACTTAAGAGTGCCTATATGTCTATTTTGGCTTATATCCTGACATCAGATGGTAGGAAAACTTGATCCCTATTAATCTTTTCTTTCTGGAAATTAGTGAGAATTATGAGAAATAGAAGAGTACATATATTATCCTCGAAGTCCCTAAACATTTACTGAGTACTTCTCCATTGCTTTGCCTCAGTAAAACCTTGAAGAATAATTTCCTGCCTGGTGCAGGTGGCTGACAATTGTAATCCTAGCTACTTAGAAAGCTGAGATCTGAGGATCATGGTTCAAATCCAGCTGGAGGAGAAAAGCCTCCATGTGACCTTTATTTCTAATGAACCATTAGAAAGCCTGAAGTGGAGCTGTGGCTCAAAGTGGTAGAGCACTTACCTTGAGCAAAAGAGCTCAAGGACAGTGTCCAGACCCTAAGTTCAAGCCCCATAATCAACCAAAAATCAATCAATAAATAAACAAGAATAATTTCCTCTGTAGTACTTTTAAATGAATTTTATTTTATTTGCCATACCTCATGAACTTTAGGCCAGGACAGGAGTTGGTAGCTCCCTTTTATGGCTTCTAGGCCATTCTTCCTTTATCCCCTCTAGTAGTTTGCTGAAGCTCTCTGTAATAAAAAGGGGCGGGGCTTAGAGAACAGAAATTCATTTTCTCCCATTTCCAGAGGGAAGAAGGCAGGGATGAGGTGTTGACACGGTTTTATTCTGAGGTCTCTTTCCTTACTGTGGGAATGTGACCGCCTCCCTTCTTATCATCAAATCCTCTTCCCTTTGTAAATCTTGGGGACCTGATGGCATCAGGCATTTTGATGAGGGCCCCACCCTAATATCCTCATTTAACTTTAATTACCTCTTCAAACACCCTATCTCCAAGCAGTTTTTCTGTGAGATACTGGCTTTAGAAGTACCACATAAATCTGGGGAAAACAGTTACGTTTGTTTTACCATCCTGATCATTCTTTGAAAGTCAAATCTTCACCTCCTTCTTTCTTGGCCACTGTAACTTCAAACCTGAATATTTCTCCCTCATTTAGCAACAAGAACACCACCACCACCACCAAAACATGGTTAACGTACTTACATGTTTTATTCATGTCTTGAATAATTTCAAAGCAAAGTCAGTATTCCACTCTATAATAATCTGTTTTGTGCATTTTGATGATATCGTTGGCCTTTTTTCCCCCTTAAACAATCAGCCTTAGCCCCTACCAATGCCGAGAGGTTCTCTGTCTTCACAATCTGAATTAACTACTTTGCCTGCCCTCTTTCACCTTGCTTATACCTTTTGCTGCCATTTTCACTCTCCCTTAACATTATGAGAAAACATATTTAACTTTAGCTTTTCTCAGTGTTTTAAGCTTCTATCTTCATCCTTTTTTATTTTCTACATCAAAAATTACAGTTCACTGTCACCAAGATTCCAAACATCCTTTTGTCCCTCCGTTCCCCCCCCCCCCCCCACCTTTTAACCATAGCATTATGACATCTCTGC
This sequence comes from Dipodomys spectabilis, assembly GCF_019054845.1. Lineage (NCBI taxonomy): Eukaryota > Metazoa > Chordata > Mammalia > Rodentia > Heteromyidae > Dipodomys > Dipodomys spectabilis. The sequence goes on along the minus strand of NW_024870720.1, from coordinate 19,643,406 downwards.
CATGGACCAAGTATACCTCAGCTCAGTAATACTTAATTCTTGTCCAAACACTGGAAAAGAAAGTGCATAGAAAGCAAATTTCACTGTATGTATGGAATGTCTTCACATTGCCAGACAATGTTACTGCATTTCTTTATCCAATTCATTATGCTATTTAAAACTGTAAAAAGAAATCTTCAGAAACTCCAGGTTCAGGAGAAGCCAACCTCCAACCCATCTTTCTCTGACATTATATTCTACTTCATAGAGAAAAATGGAAATCCTCATCTTTTCTTAGGTCAAACATACTAATCTATTTAGAACCACTTGTATATCTAACTGACCATAAAAATGTCTATCCTTATATATTTTTAAGGCATCTGAAAAATACCTTTCCAATGTTACTATCTCAGTGAGTGGCATTTTTCTGTTTATTGTTATAAAAGGCAGAAAATTTGATGACCCCTTTTCTCTTACTCTTTACTTTCCTTTACCAAGTTTTATAGCTCATATCTTCTAAATATCCTTTTCAGTCTATACCCTTCACCTCACTATGTAACCGCTGGATCCCATTAACTTTATTTTCAAATAAGTGTTCCAATAAGTTTTTTTTTTAATTTGTCCTGGGCAGTATGAGACTCTCAGGAAATTAACAACAATGAATTTACAAAAAAGTAATGGATCCATATCTCATTTCAGGGGAAGAAAACACATATCAAATTACTAAAGTGAGTATAACTGTAAAAATGACAAATAGATGGCAAGTGTTAATGTAAATGAATGAATCTTACAAGAAAAGTGAATTTGAGGCATAGGTAAATCCTTTGATGTCAATTATAAATTGTATTCAACAACCTCAAGTTACTCAATCACTACAGCAGATTTTTCTGTTTTTACTGATTCATCTCCAATAAAAATACTTCCATCAGTCTTTACAATTCTAGTCTTTATATCATTATCCATCAATGAGGTTTCCAAATGAATCTTCTCGCTGATCTTACATCTAGATTTATGTCTTTCTAATCCATTTTTACAGGCTTTCAATTGTATTGATAACTTAAAAAATATAAAAGCTGCTTCTCAGCTTCATGTTGGGTTTGCATAAAATGTCTATCTTCTCTGGCTGTCTCTCCATGTTCTCTGCATTCATCATCCTTACATAACCTTGCTGCATGTTATCAGGTTATCACCTTATATGAAAGTCTTGGTGTTTTTTGTCTTCCTCTCTAGTTTGCTAGACTGCTATGCAATCACAGTACACTATCACATAATGGATGTTTCTTAAAAGTTAAAGAGAATAAAGGCTCACTAATATATTAAAGATGTTTGTTAAAATAGAAAAATGAACTTCCATAGGGCATGAGAGCTATGTTTTTCATTAATTTTGTGATGAATGAATTTAATTGAACCATTTTTTGTATAGAAATTGATATTTCTAGTCTTTGTTGAAGAAATTTCCAGTTAAGACTGATGTTAAGCTTCTATAACAGGTTGCTACAAAGCTATTCTTTGTTGGATAGGTGTGATAGTGAAACTTCAAATCAAGCTGAAGATAATTTGAGAATCCTCTTCGAAATAAAATATTCTACCAGCATTTGAAAGGCTGAGACATTTGAACTTAAGATAGTATGTACATATTAAATCATTTATAAATATTGGCAAGACTGGAACAATTCTGTTGAAGAATAAAGATGTGATACAGCTATGTTTATTGCAGCGTTATTCTCCATAGCTAAGATATGGACCAACCCAGATGCCTGGTGTGTGTGTGTGTGTGTGTGTAGACACACACACACACACACACACACACACACACACATATATATATGTATATAATGGAATTCTATGCTTCCATCAGGAAGAATGTCACTGCCCCATTTGTTAGGAAATGGAAAGACTTGGAAAAATTATACTAAGTGAAGTAAGCCAGACCCAAAGAAACATAGGTCCCATGGTTTCTCTTATTTGCAATAACTAGTATATGTATAGGATAATCTTAATAGACAAGTAGAAAAGGTCAAAAGCTAGGCACATAAGACCATATAAGATGGTGTCCCCAAGATAGGGACACAGAGGGTTTTTTGTTTTATTTTTGTTTTTTTAAATCTTTGTTGCTGTTGTTTAATGTACTTTTTTATTGTGAAAATACTGCACAGAGGGGTTACAATTACATGGGCAAAATAATGAATACATTTCTTATCAAGCATTGTAGTCTCCTCCTTTGTTTCCCCTTCCGATCCCATCCTCCCCCCCTCACCCAACCCTCCTCCCCTCCCCACCAGAGTTGAGGGGAAGGGAAAATCTAAATCGTTTAAATAGGGATACAGGTGGACCCATTGCAACAATGAGATGTACAAGTCGTTATGTTGAAAATGAACTTAATGTACTTATTATGTACTATGTGATTAGTTTTTGTATCTTTTGTATGTTCTTCCCCCGTGATATAACCCATGTTTTCACTGTATTTGATTGCCATACCCTGCATCTTGTATATACACTTTTCTAATTTGGGGGAGGGGAAGGGAAATAACAAAATCCTGAAACAAGTATACAGGTTGACCCATTGTAACAATGAGACATACAAGACACTGTTAAAAACGAGGAGGTCGGGAAGGAAGGAATGGTTGGGGGAAAACAAAGGAGGGAGAGGAAACGTACTCACTACCCTACTCATGTAACTGTAACCATTCTGTACAGTATCTTTACAATAGAATATATATTAAAGTTTGTGTGTGTTTGTGTGTGTGTCAAGATGAGCTTTTAGATTTGGGAAGTGGACCTTGTCTGCTTAGTAATGACCTTTTTTCTAGTTTGGAAAATAACATTACTATACCTCTATATATAGTTTTGTGCTAAGATTTCCACATTAATAATAGAAAACATCCCAGTCTGTGCAGGAAAATAACTTTAGATGATAACCCAACTTGAAGTGATCATTTATTTTGAAATGTCTCATCTATAATCCTTACTTTGGTTTCTTAAACTTATTGAAGCGAATACAATGTCTTTTAAAACAAATTTTAGGGTTTCATATTTGTAAATTTATCCTAACCTTTATCGTTCTCCCTTCAATGATCACTTGTCCCAAGTCAAGCATCTAAACTTTAAAGGTATATAAGTTAGGTTTATATATCATACAAAACTGTGAAAACTAGGAAAGCAATATAACATGGAAGATGAACTATATGGGTAAGTTAAAATAAATACTGAGGTGGAATATTTAAATATAATATTACTAGTTTGAATTTAAAATATATACTTTACAATGTGAAAAGGAACTTGATAGACAAAAATGTCATTTAGTTCTATATAAAAATTTAACTGAATACAGGATTGAACGCCAATAATTAGTTGTTCATGCATATGGGCAAATATATCAAAGCTTTTAATCTCAGGGTGAAACTAACTAAAATGAGATAATTTTCAAAGGAGCAAGGAGTGTGATGATTGATCTTCAGTGGAAAAAGGAGAGCAAGGAATGGACATGCAAAACACTGTCACATACATAAATATGCACAAAACAATGAATACAGAATACCAAAAATTAATATGTTAAAAACATTACAATAACCAGAAACCTCCCAGAATATAGCACAAAATTGTGGAAGGGATGAAGAAACAGTAAAATTGCTGCTTTATTTTAAGTGAGGCAATTATTTTAGTGCAGCAAAAAAATTGGCTTTAGTTCAGTGGTTCTTAAATAGAGAAATATAAACAGATTACCCAAGCCAGAACAATAGGGGCTGAGGAAAGGGATGAGAAGATGTTGGAGCGTATAAGAGTCCTGGAATTTGCACCATATGCTCTAATTTGGATTTGGACAGCTTTTTGGACGTCTTTGGTAATAAACAGGATTTCTGCTTTTTGTCTTCTTGATGTGACGTTTACATTTAGAGACAAAAAAATCTACTAGTTTAAGGAAACAAACGAAGACCTTCTGGTTTGAATATTTATTTTAATGAGAAGAGAGCCCAATTGGACGAGAAAGGTGAAGAAAAAGCAAGTTTACACTTTCTTGCTGTGCTCAAAGATCACGTCTGTCTTATCCAGCTCTCATTTTCTTTGATTTTTAACTCATCTGTGTGACCAGACATCTGTGAGTATTTATGCCTTTTTTGGTTCTGTGCGGTCCCATTCTGGCTATCCATCAAATCCAGAACAGACTTTCCAGTGATGTTTTGTACAAAATGTAGAGTAGGATGATAACTGATTAGGATTACGTGATAAATGTACATTCTCTGGCTAAAACTGAGAAATGCAAAACACTGGGGCAACATCTGAGTGCACAGTCTGTCTCTTGGTTTGTGTCTGCACAGCTTATATTGTATTTGTACAGTTCAAAACTGTATAGGGCACGGACATTGTTTGTTCTGTGCAGTAAATGTAAAAAGATGATATAATGTCCTTTTGTGTGTATAAATGTGGGGGAAGACATTTTGATGAAATATTCCTAAGATAATTGCTTATTGAGAACAGAAATATAATGGTTGCTGATGTCAAGATTGCTAAAACTTCTGAATTGAGTAGTGTCTTTTGCCCTAAATGCTCTGACAGAAATCTCATTTATTTTCACTGTTAGAACTACAATTAATCCCTTGACAAATCCTTAAAATAGATAAATTAACATTTACAAACTAAGACTCTATAAAGTAAATGAGAAAACTGGTTTTATGGGGTTAGACACAAGAAATCTTGCTCCATCGGACGAATAAGATACTTAACACTTGCCAATTCTCTTTCTGCTGTAGCAATTGGACTAGTCCTCCCAAATCTTTCGAACTTCAAAATGACTCCCTAAGTTAAAATGATATATATATATAGTTTTAAAATTGTATATAATTTATGAATATATCTATATTATATATTTGTGTAATATTTTAACATTACATATTCTATAATATTTATATAATTATATTTAAGGTATAAATACAGTTTATCATATTATATATTATGTATAATGTTAGTGTAGTGTGTGTGTGTATGTATGTGTGTGCGCGTGTGCACATGTGCTGGTTCTAGGCCTTGAAATCAGATCCTGGTCACTGTCCCTAAACTTTAGTGCTTAAGGCTACCACTTTACCACTTTGAGCCACAGCTTCATTACTGGCTTTTTGGTAGTTAATTGGAGATAAAAGTCCCATGGACCTTCCTGCCTAGGCTGACTTTGAACCACTATCCTCAGACCTCAGCCATCTGATTATAGGTGTGGGCCACCAATGTGTAGCTCATTTATTTATTTATTTTTTAAATAGGCATTGTAAAAGTTAAATGTCAATTACTAGTGAGATTTAACTTGTAGGCTTCAAGAATAAAAGCAACTTTTCTTCCTTATATGTTTTTCAAAAGCTTACTTTTACAGGATACTGAAATGCAAGCAAGAGCTGACATTTAAATATGTAGTTAAAAATATAACAGCTATCAAAGTTCATGTATAGTGTTATGTCTACTACACACTGTTGGCTGATTTACTAAGAAGCAAAAGTATAAATCAGACAAACCAAGCAGAAGTCTCCTGAAATAATTTTCCATTAATTAGTACTGATTGTTTCAGCTGGAAATACTCTTGATAGATACTTTTAACTCCTTACTCATTGCTGAGATAAAAATAATTGCAGTCTGATTCTCTGATGAGACCACACCTCAGTATTGTAAGAAAACAGCTTCAAGCAGTCACCTCCCCCGAGATGTTTCCCCTTACTTCCTTGAGTTGCTTTTTATTTTACACTTTTATGGTAAATATCAGGATTTTTCTAATCTGAATGACGTAAATAAGGATTGCATTTTTATTTACTGAGCACCAACTGCTATAACAATGAAACCATTTTCTGTTTACAATGAGAATACATTACTTTTTTTTGGTCAGTACCGATGATGAAAGGGAGTTTTACACAGTCTAACGAAAAACCAGTGGACATATTTGTGAAAAAAAAACTTACATTGAATACCTTTATGCTTATTAAGTGTAATCAGATCCTAAGACTGGCAAGAATTGTTGAATGTGATACAAAAAATATTTCTAATTTTTATAAATGGCCCATTGAAAAAGCAACAGTTAAAAGTCCTATTTTGCTTAGAGAACAACTAATTGTCCTAAAAATATTTGGGAAGGGGAAAACAAAGGAGAAGGCAGCAATGCTTGATAAGAAATGTACTCATTATCTTGCCCATATAATTGTAACCCTTCTGTACAGTATTTTCACAATTAAAAAAGTAAAAATAAAAATAATAAAATTTAAAAATAAAAATAATAAAATAATAAAAAAGTAAAAATAAAAAATAATAAAAGTGTGTAGATTTGTGTGTAGCTTATTACAAATTGAAATACTATCGTATTAATAAACTGGTACATGGAATTATTTCTTCTGGTTCAGGAATTACATGAATCTTCTTTGTCATCACCGTAATCTATTCACTAATGTCTGTAATCTTCTAATTGTGCCACGCCAATGATTGAACATTTAACTCTAATTCTTATTGGCCTCTGGGTATTCATTTCCCTCCTACAGATCAGATTAAGTTAAAATTACATCTATTGCATCAGGAAATAGTATCATTTTTTTTCTCTTCTATAAAACATCATACTTACCTATTTGAGGATATGACAGCTATTGTATGTTTTGTCTGGTTCAGTGATATGCTTCTGTCAAACCATGAACTTACTAGTTTCAGGTAGAAATAGTATATGTATTTTGTATATATTTTACTTAATTTGTTTTTGGAACAATTTCCAATAAAAACTTTGGGATAGTTTTAACTGAAAATTGGATGATATAGTTGTTTACCATTTGATCTCTTTAAGAAGGCATATTTGAAAATGTTTTATGCTTTATGTGCTTCAAAAATGTTATTACATTCGTTCTAGTGTTATGGTAAAGGTGATGTACAGAGGGGTTAGAGTTACATTAGTCAGGTAATGAATACACTTCTTTTTGAACAGTGTCACCTCTTCCCTCCATTTCTCCAGGTTTTTCCCTCCTGACCTTCCTGCCGCACAAGTTGTATGCTCATTTTCAACATAAGTCTAGTGACTCTTTGTTCACCCTTTCTCTCACCATTTCTGAGCCCCTCTTACATTATTTTCCTTTCGTGTATCAATTAAAATAGGATGTTTGGGTAGTATACTTTCATGCCTCAACATTTAATTCTACCACCTAGTTTATAACCCATTTCCAAAGAAATTATATTATCTAAATTTTAGCACACTTATAACTGTAACATACTAGATCTGAAAATTTATGAGTGTGCTTGTACTTTTACAAATACTGAACTCTAACATGGGGATTATGTGTCACAGCAATGCTGACCTTGAATCTCCTTCAGAAGACTGTTAGTTGTCTGGTAATAAAAATCTGTCCTCTGACCTTTTTATTATTTTATTTTTTGGTCTACAAGGTTACCAATAATATCACATCATATTCTGCTTTTTGCTATATCTTTAGCCATCAGCGTGTATTGCTTTCATGTTTTGAATTTTCTTTCTCAAGTTTATGTTTTAATATTGTCTTCTTCTTTGACTTTCTCTTTCTTGTTCTAATTTTCTTGAAATGAAGCGGATTTGCGTTAAACAATAAGATAGAAAAAAATGACCAAGCATAGTTGTTCAACTCTGTAATCTCAGCTACTTGGAAGAGAATGGGGGAAGGGAGGAGAGAAGAGGGCATGGTGGTTAGGGGATCTAGGCTTTATGGCCTGCTTAGCCAGAAAACAAGCTCAGAAGACTCCATCTCACTCTATGGCTGGGCTCAGTGGCATCCTCCCACCCTCCCCAACAGCATAGGGAAGCACAGTTAGGTAGAGTGCAATTCGGGACAGCTTGGAAATAAAGTCAGACCCCACCTAGCAAGTCAGCATTGCAAAATTGGGCTGTATACATGGCTCATGTGATAGGTGTTTGTTTAGCAAGCATGCAGCCCTGACTTCCATCATCTGTACCACCAAAGAGACAGAGGGTGGGGGAAGGAGATGGAAAAAATGAATGTTTACATAATAAATCCAACACTATTTTAGAGAAATAATGCACAAAACTGAGTCACGGAATTCCAATGTCAAATCATTGAATTCACTGTGATCCTTAGATAGGAGACACACATTACTAACATGAAACGACTTGTCTTTACTGTCAGTGATTTATACTGATTTTTAAGGTGGAAGAATAAACTGGTTCATTATTGCACAACGTGTTTTCAGTACTTTCTCATGAGAATTGTAAGTAAAAATATTCTTGGAGGAATGTATGTAGTGTTAGGCATCTCTTTTCTAATATTATCTGTCTTGAAACTCTAAACCATGTTCCCATGACATTTTGTAATTCTTCACTTCAATTCCTAAACTGTCTTCATTACTATTTCCAGAATGCAATGTTTTTCCATGGCATTTTTGAGTTTTGATTTCACTGCAAGGAGCACTATTCATACTCCACCTATGAGCCAACATTTATACTTATCCCTTAAGAAATTGTTCAATTGAACTTCAATGATGCAGACAAAAGAAATGCTAGATTTTCCCTGTCCTTCATTCTCTCATACTCTACCTGAACAGACTAGAGCAAGAGGAGTTGCCTGAGCATTGCTGTGTGTTGCTTCATTCTTTCCTCATTATTTTCTAATATTTTATGATCATCTTTATTGTTTGATACATCACATATTATTTTCCACCTAGTTTGTCCTCTTGTGAAAAGTCAATGAATAAACAACAAAGACACTTTTCATTCATGAATGTGTTTTCAGCAACATGCAAGGGCTAGCAGAGATGACAGGAAGATAAAAGAGCAAAGGGGCGTTTGTTGGTGTTTGTGTGTACTGTGAGGTAATGCCAAAATCTCCTCCTGTAAACAGAAATCTCCCTGATCATTCATGTTTGGTGAAGAATTGCTCAAAGCTTTCTCTCTGCATAATAAAAGGCAGGAATATCAGAGGTGTTTCTCAGGCTCCAGAAAGCTTTCTGTCTTACCTCAATTACCCATTATTATTTTTCCCCCTCTGATCAATGTCTGTGATTCTACTAATAGAATTTAATTTCTGCTTCGCTGCTTTAAGGTCAGCAAACAATGAAACACTTGAGGGAAATTAATACTGAAGTGGCCTGCCATTAATGGGAAGGAAAAGATGGGGCACTTTCTTTACTGAGAGGCTTGTCATTCCTCAGACTCCTACAAGCAATGCTAAATATTATGACCATGGAGGAAAGATTTCGAGAGCACTCCACAGGCTCTTCAGCATGGTTATCACAGAGTTGGGAACAGCCTGGAGCCCTGGCAGGAAGAGACATATTAAGTGAGCTGTGAGGATGTTTCTTGCATTGTGTGATTTTTTAAAAAAAAATATAACTATAGTTTAAAATAAAGCTATAATGAAGAATGAAAGAGTGAGAAAGCAATCTCATGCGAGAAAGCAATCTTTAAGTTTTTCATAATTTTACTGCAAAGGCCACTGAGCAGCTATGAAATGAACTTTATGAGAGGCATTCCTGAAGATTCTGAGAGGGCAGTATGTAGCTTGGAAGTTCACCTGTGATGATTCCCCAAACTGAAGGTACTAAAACTCATCCTGGGTGGTGATGGCTTAATTAACCTATCCTTGTGGTTGTGTATTTTCATTAGTTGAACAGCCCTGTAAGTGTGCCTAACTTTTTCCCCCCTGCTTAACTTGCAGCAATCAAGGAAATAATGCAGCATTGATCTTTAAATCATCCTATAACCACATTAACTTAGCATTTTTTTTTTCTAGAAATGCAGAGCTGTGTACCACACAAGGGCAAGTATTCAAATGCTTGCTTCCAGTGTTTGTACTGCATACCATTCTACTTCTGGCAGAGAAGCTAATCTTTCCTTATTTTTTGGTGGTGTTGACACTTGAACTTAAGATTGATAGGCTGGTGCTCTTCCAGCTGAGCTATGCATCTAAGAGTTGAACTATGAATCCAACCATTTTACTTTAATTAATTTTCAAATAAAGTGTTTCCCCAGGACTTTGTGGACTGAGAGCTTTATATTTATGCTTCCCAAATAGTTGGTATTACAGCTACCAACCACTATGTTTAGCTATTAATAGCAATAAGTTAGTATTATTTTTCCCACATTTATTTATTTATTTACTTACTTACCTATTTACTGAAATCCATTCTCTACCTCTTAACTAGCTGGGATTAACTGCAAGAGTTACCATGTTAGGCCCCATAAGGGAATGTAATAGAAAACTCCTACAGCAGAGAGAGAACCCATGGACTGAGATTCTAATTTTAACATTGGCTGTATCGTGGACATATTATTAATCATAGTGAACTTATTGGCTAATTGTGGTTTATCATTATTGGTAATGGAAATATACAAATTTGTATATACCATAATTGCATTTACACAAAAAGTGTAGTATCAAATGAGATATGAAAATGAAAATAAATGTTGTAGGACAGTGAATTTTGAAACATGTTTGGTATTTGGAACTATTTTCCACTGAGATAACAGCAATTGTGGTTATCAGAACATGTCTCAATGTGATTAGGAACTTTGGAGTCTGGCACACTTGTGTGGGAAATGTGTGACATGTCGCCATTTTGTTTCTGTTTTAAGTGCTGCCAAAATTTCGCCTACCTTGAATGTCTGGAGTAATGCCCAAGAATGGCATATTTTAAACTAGTGTATTTTTGTACCGTGAATTCAGTGGATTTTTAGACTACAGACATAGCATATTACCCACTATCATCTCAATCTAATTTCAGAGTATTTCATCGCTCAAAAGCCAACCTTATACTTAGTGGCAGCCATTTCCAGTGCTGTGTTTCCTCAACTCCTGGCAACAGTTAATCTATTTTCTTAATCTACGTCTTTACCTGTTCAGGATATTTTATGGAAACAGAATCAAACAAGATAGGCTGTTTGTGACTGACTACTTTTAGTGTTGCTTCTGCTTTTTGACCATTATGAATCATGCTGGTGTGAACATTCCTACCACAATGTTTGGTTAATGTTTTAAATTATCTCAGGTACACAGATGAATTAATTCTTAATAAAACATCTGGGACCACAAGTGTTTCTGGTTTCAATTTTTTGACATTTTGGAATATCAATATCAGGTTTTTTGATTAAGAATCTTTACTATCAAAAACTAAGACATGAAATGCTCCCAAATCAGAAATGTTTGAACATGATGTTGGCATTCCAAAAGGTCTGATTTCTGAGTATTTTTGGTTTCATGTGTTCAGATTAAAGATGTTCAATTTATATACCTATCAGTTTATATTACATAGAAACATTACATTTGAATTGTGGTAAAAATAAAGTGGGCATTTTACTTTCACCAAACCTGTAGCATTTTATATTCTCATCCACTTATGAGGATTCTAGTTTATCTATAGATTTGCAAATGCTTATTTCTTTTTTTTTTTTGGGTCCGGTCATGGGGCCTGAACTCTGGGCCTGGGTGCTGTCCCTCAGCTATTCAGCTCAAGGCTAGCGCTCTACCACTTGAGCCACAATGCCACTTCTGGCTTTTTTTGTTTTTGCTTATGTGGTGCTGGGGAATTGAACCCAGGGCCTCATGCATGCAAGGCAAGCGCTCTACCACTGAACCACCTTCCCAGCCCTGCAAGTGCTTACTTCTTATCTGTCTTTTTGAATAGAGCTATTCTTGCAGGCCTTAATGAGGCTGGCCATTTTTATTGAGCTTTTTGGTTATTTGTATACTTTTACAGAGAAATATCTAATTCAAAGTCAACGTTTTTTAATTGGTATATTGTTTTCTGAGTTGCAGTGGTTCATTGTAAATTATGGAAACAAGTCCCACATCAGATATTTAGTTTGTCATTTTAATTATCTGACCTTATTATCATGATGCTCTTAATAAAATATATAAATTTATATGGACAACAGTTTTACCTGTATGAATAGGCTTAAGTTTTGGAAGGAGATGTTAAACTGAAAATGTTTTAGGATGATCAGAAGAAGTATAAGTCAATGTTTATAATGTGTGGCCTCATGATTAAAATGAAGTGTATGTGCTTATGAGGATGTACATGTTTATGGGATTTAAGCATTTTTATGTAATGATACTTGTTCAGTTTTTCCTTTGTTGCTTATTCATCTGGTGTCAAGTCCAAGGAAAAAGGACATAATCAAAGATAACTAAAACTTACAATTAGGTTTCCCTTACAACTAAGTTTCCCTCTGTTAGAGTTATGTTTTAGTTCTTATATTCATTTCTATAATTCATTTAGACTTATTTTTTGTATGTGTTATAGAAAAAGGATTCAACTTTCTTCTTTTGCAGATGAATGTACATTGAGCCACTTTTGAGTATTCTGAGTTTGTTTTCCAACTTTCAGGTCATTTTAGATATTCTGGGTCTCTTACATTACTGCAAGATTAAAAAAAATATTTTGGTTTGGTTGGAGTTTTTGTTTTTGTTTTTATTTTTGTTTTGTTTGATAAGGTTGTCAATGTCAGCAAAAATTTAGTAGGATATTTACTGGGTTGCATTGAATTATAGATCAATTTTCAGAGTATTAATGTCTGTATCAGTTACTGAGATTGTTCCTCAAAGTAGCACAATCTGAGTAACCTAAAGAATAGAAAGATCTTTCTTCATGGTTCTTGAGATTAGCAATATGGGATAAATATGGGATAAATAAGAGTATTAGCAGGATGAATTCCTTCTGAGTGCTGAAGGAAAGAATCTGTTCTACTTACTTTCTTCTTTGAGCTCCATCTTTAGAATTCCTTAGAAAAGGTGTTCTCCCTGCATCTTCTCTTCTGATTTTTGTACATGAAATTTATTTAAGCTTTCTTTGAATTCATTCAGTGATGTTGTAGAGTTTCCAGTCAACAAATTATACACCCTTTTGTTAAATTATTAATATTTGCAAACATTTTTCAATGCTCATATAATATGCTGAATGGAATATATATTGTTCTGTTTTGAAATAAGACCTTGCTATGTAGCCTGCATTGGCCTCACACTTTTGATTTTCCTTCCTCAGCCTCCTGAGAGTTTGGATTGTAAGTATATGCCACCATATCCAATCTGGAAGTACTGTCTTAGTTTTATTTTCAGATTTCTCATTGTCAAATTATAGAATCACAACTGACTCTCATATCTAGATTTACTGTTCTATAATGTTGCTGAACTTGTTTATTAGGCCTAATGGTATTAATTAAACCATTATGAATTTCTAATAATAAAATATGTCATCTATAAATAAAGTTATGTCCCTTCCTTAGTTTTCCTGGTAGCATTTCTCATACAATGTTAATGAAAGTGGTAAGAACACATAGACCTCCTTGTCTTTTCTAGTTAGAAACTATTAAAAAAAAAGATTTCTGCCTTTCCCTATGATGTATGATATTAACTACAACTTCTCTCTAAATTCCCCTTAACAAATAAGGTATGGAAGTTTCCTTGTATTAGTTTCTTTGGTGTTTTTATTGGAAAAGACATTTAACTTTTCAAGTTATTTTTGCTGAATTTAGGATGATGATGTATTTTAAAACAATTTTCTTGTCAGATGCTGGTGGCTTATGCCTGTAATCCTAGCTACTCTAGAAGCTGAGATCTGAGGATCACAGTTCAAAGCCAGCCCGGCAGGAAAGTCCATGAAACTCTTATCTCCAATAAACCACCAGGAGAAAAAAAACCCACAAAACTGGAAGTGGCCCTGTAGCTGACGTGGTAGAGCGCTAGCCTTCAGCTGAAGAGTTGAGTGAGGGACAGTGCTTAGGCCCAGAGTTCAAGCCCCACGACAGACAAAACAAAACAAAAACAACACAATTGTCTAGTATTGTAGTACTTTATAATGATATAACCTCACATTGCTGGGAAATGGGGTATAATCATTTGAATATTGTTAGATTGGGTTTGCTGGTATCTTGATGAATATTTTTGTAGACATCCCAAAAGATATTTTAGCAGCACTTGTATAACACATCAAGGGAAATGAACCCTAAGATATGTATTCAAATGTTTTTTTTTCTTGCATGCGATTGTTACTAACACATTTATAAGATTATTTCTTTGCTGCTTTGTATGTCCCTCCCCCACAGTATAGCCCCTGCTTCCACTGTATTTGATGTCTGTATAATTTGTGGAGGGGAAGGGGAAAAACAAATCGTTTAAATAGGGATACAGGAGGACCCATTCCAACAATGAGATGTACAAGTCATTATGTTGAAAAACGAACTTTACAACATTGGTTGGGGGGGGGGGGTTGGGGAGGATTGGGTCGGGGGATGGGGGGAGGATGGGAATTTATGGGAAGGGGAAACAAAGGAGGAGGCTACAATGCTTGATAAGAAATGTACTCATTATCTTGCCCATGTAATTGTAACCCCTCTGTACAATATTTTCACAATAATAATAAAAAAAAGAAATGGCTCCTCAGCACTAGTTTTTTTTTATTTTATTTTATTGTAAAGATGCTGTACAAGGGATAACAGCTACATGAGTAAGATAATGAATTGTCAAACATTGTTATTCCCTCCTTTGTTTTTCTCCTACTATCCCATCCCTTCCCCTACCTCTAGAAGTTGTAAAGTTCGTTTCCAACATAGAGCCTTGTGAGTATCATTAATCATCTTAAGATCAAGACAGATGGTTCCTTCATGACAACACTTAACATTGACATTTTTAGAGTCCCTTAAGTTAAAAAAATATTGGTTTAGTCGACAAATCTGATCTGTGCCCACAGAGCACACCTTTGAACTATGCTTGTTCCTTATTAATCAAGAACAACATTACTTATTGAAATAGATAGGCTTGTGGCATTTTAGTGACTCATATTACAATTTATTGACATTTATTTTCATTTTGAATTTCTGAGAAAGTTTATTCTCTTTATTATGATTCTTTTTTATTCTTTTCCTGTTATTACTTTTAATCCATAATTTGGACATTCTACTTCTGCCAGAGTTTCAGAATACTTCAGAATATATTCTTATAGATAAGGACCAACTTATTTTGTTTTACTGGAATAATCTAGTAAAATGATCATATTCATTATGAAATATTACAGGGATTGATCCTCCATGATTCCCAACACTTTGTGTGATATACTGTTGTGTTCAGCTTTTGTTTAGATGAGTGGGAAAAGAAACTGTAGATAATTATTTTACTTTATCTTTTATTTTTCATTTTAGTGTAATCTTGAAAAATCTTGTTTGTAACACTGTAAGTATGCCTGGGTCATTTCTCCCAATTGCAAGCTTCTTGAAGGAAAGAATTATAATTTCCCTGTTTTCTGTATTTTCCATAATGGCATGTATTTGGTAGGTTTATCTAAGGACTGTCTTATAGATTTTTTTTTGCCAGTTGTGGGGATTGAACTCAGGGTCTGGGCAATGTCCCTGAGCCTCTTTATGCTCAAGGCTAGCACTCTACCACTTGATCCAGAGTGCCACTTAGAATTTTTTTACAAAGAGAAAACTATGTAATCATCATTATCTAATATGGTAACAACCAGTAATGTTTACCTTTAAGAGATTTTTCCTAATTATAAAGGTGATGTACAAAGGGATTACAATTACATGTCAAGTAGAGTACATATGTTTATCTATTTTTTATTGTGAAAATACTGTACAGAGGGGTTACAATTACATGGGCAAGATAATGAGTACATTTCTTATCAAGCATTGTAGCCTCTTCCTTTGTTTCCCCTTCCCATCCCTTCCCATCCTCCCCCCATCCTCCCCCAATACTCTTCCACCCCCCACCAAAGTTGTAAAGTTCGTTTTTCCACATAATACATTTATTTTTTGATATCGCCCCTTCCTTACTGCCTCCCAGGTTTTCCCTCCCATTCCCACCTACAACTTGTATAAGAGTTACATTTCAGATGACATGCAGTGAGTACCATTGCTGCATTTGTTCTCCCTTTGTATCTCCATTGTAATGCCTCCTCTTATACTCCTGAAGACATATAAACAAACAAATAGGACAAAAAGAAAAGAAAAAAAACAGCAAACAGAATTTTAAAAAAACTCTTTGTTTTCATTTCCTGGAGTTCATTTCATTATTATTTTGTTCAACCAGATGCACCTAGGTCTTGTGCCTTTGTATGCCTCTTTTAAGAGTGTACTTCCTTGGTTTCACTGTGTGGGAATGCCTAGAGACCTGTAGAATTTATTATGTCCTGGTGTAGCTTAGAACTAACTTAAGCACATGAGAGAAAACATGTGCCATTTGTCTCTCTGAGCTTGGCTTCCCTCACTAAACATGAATTGTTTGTTCTAGGTCCATCTATTTCCCTGAAAATGACATAATATTATATTTTCTAATGGCTGTGTAAAATTCCATTGTGTATAGGTACCACATATTTTGGATTGACTCATCTATTGTAGGACATCTGGGCTGTTTCTACAACTTGGCCATTGTAAGTAGTGCAGCAATAAACATGGATGTTCAGGTTTCTTTATGGTATCTTGGCTTGTGATATTCTGGGTAGATGGTCCAGGAGTATGGCTATGGTCATAGGGAAGATCTATGTTTAGTTTTTTGAGGAACCTCCAGACTGTTGCCCAGAGTGGTTGTACTAGTTTACTTTCCCACCAAAGTGCAATACAGTTTCTTTCTCCACATCCCCCCCAACATTTGTTGTTATTCAGATTCATAACATTAGCCAGTCTAATGGGGAGAAATGGAATCTTGGAGTTGTCTTAATTTGTATTTCCATTATGGCACAGGAGAAGAATATTTCCTCACACGTTTCTTTGTCAAACTTACCTCTTCTTCTGAGAAGTCTCCCCTTAGCCCCTTTGCCCATTTAGTGGATGGTTTATTAGCTCGGGGATGGGTTAGTTTCTTGAGCTCCTTGTATATTTTGGATATTAAGCATTTGTAAGATATATTGCTGATAATGATCTTCTCACAGTCTATTGGTTGTCTTCCTAGTTTACTATGTCCTTTCTTATGTAGAAATCTTTTATTTATTTATTTATTTATTTATTTGTTGGTTGTGGGGCTTGAACTCAGAGTCAGAGAGCTGTCCCTGAGGTTTTTACTCAAGACTAGCACTTTACCTCCTTGAGCCAGAGTGCAATTTATGAGTTTTTGATGGTTAATTGGAGATAAAAGTCTCACACACTTTCCTGCCCTAGCTGCCTTCAAACCACACTCCTCAGATCTCAGCCTCCTGAATAGTTAGGATGACAGGTGTGAGTTTTTAGTTGTAATCCCATTTTTTTCAAGTCTCTCTCTTATCTGCTTTACTGTTGGTACTCTTTTCAAAGGGTTATTTCCTATGCCCATGATTTCTAGTATTTCTGTAGAGAATTGTTTTTAATTTTATACTTTTTTAGCACTGGCAGTGAGTTCCACATAAATTCAATGTGTTCAATAAAAAATAAATCCCTCCTTAATTTCATTTATATGATAACTTTGCACACATAAGTGATTTTCTCTTTTGTAATCTCTACTTTACATTAAGATATAAGTCCATCATTCTGAGTCATGTTAAAACACCAGAAATCTCTCTGATTTCATAAGAAATGTAGGATATGATCACTGAAGAATAAGCTTATTATAAGCATGATAACTTTTTTATTATTTTGCTCCTTTTTTCTTATTTTTGAACTAGACTCCAAGAAGGAACATTATTGCTTTAGTTAAGCCATTAAATAAAAATATGTTCTAAAAATTCAGAGAATAAAAATGAGATAGACAATCTGGTTCATTATTTTAGGGACAGAGATATATTGCTTCCAAGAGTATTAGGTAAAATCTTGATATATTTGGTTCTTATTGCAATTGTGATAAATGTATTCATCTGACATAGTGAAGCTCTCCTCCAGAGGCTGGAAGCTTCCTGGTGTCTTTTTTCTGAAAATGTTTCCTACAGATAAATGGATAAATAATTGCCATGGATGCATATTTCAATAGGTAATAGTATTCCTACAAAGTAGAACAATGGAGAAGTCTTCCTGATGCTATCATTTCAGAATAAAAGGGATTAAATAAAGAATCTTGTCAGTGGAAAATAGCATGTAAAGGAAAATTTCCAACAATAGCAATAGTGCATAGCAGGGGAGGAACAATGGAAAGCTTAAGTGCATTTTATGGTGCTTTGGTGGAGTGTTGCCAGCAAGGCCACTTTTCTTTAATATGTCTACATGTTACTAGTGTAGAGAGTCTTGATTGAACAGTGAAGAGGGAGGAAGGAAGAGACAGGGAAAGAAGGGGAGGAAAGGAGGAAGATAAGGCATGAAGGAAGGAGTATCTGTGACCTATATATTTGCTCTCATGTTTTACTTTCTCTCTTGAAGTCACTCTTTTTATTCTATGAACTTCCTTCATCCACTCTCCTGTACTTCAGCCCATGTTTTTGTTAAGTCAACAATGATATCATTGTTCAGTCTAGTTCACACTTTCAACTTTATTAATCTCTTTGCCACATTTAGCACAGTTGGTTACCTCTTATCTTGAAATTCATTGTTTCCTTGGATTCTTAATGTGCATTATTTCTCCTCCTCTGTCATTATGTATTTCACATTTGGCTTTTCTTGTAGCATGCCTTTTAATAACAGATTCTCAGTGATTATATTCTTGTCATATCTTCTAACTGGGAATTTACCTTGAAAATATAAAGCTAAGGACAACTAAGTTATAGTTACCAGGTTAAACATTTTTTTTCTGAGTTTCTCATATTTCCCATATGTTTTTTCCATACGTTGCTTGTGATAAGAAATGGCTTATATCAGAAATAATGCATGCAATCTGCTCTCCATATTGTAAGTTCAATCTCTGTCAATTCACACATGGAAGGGCAAAAAACTATATTTGCTTCATTTAATGACACTACTCTCCAATGAATTATACATACCAGGTCTTAGAAACCACTATAGTCTAGTCTGCTACTCACTCCAGTCATATACTCAGTCATCGGCTCACATTTGGTCTATCTTTTCATTATCTCTCAAACCCCTTCTCTGTTCCCCTGCACTGATATGGTTAAATATAAATTCTCTGGTAGATATTTTTTGGCGTACGTAGATTAAGAATGAAGAGAAACATAAGTAGGAAAGAAGCGAATAATCATTAAGCTGACACCCTATCTGCCTGTTTGCCTCTAAGTGTGACAAGGAGACGCGGAAAAACT
This sequence comes from Dipodomys spectabilis, assembly GCF_019054845.1. Classification (NCBI taxonomy): domain Eukaryota; kingdom Metazoa; phylum Chordata; class Mammalia; order Rodentia; family Heteromyidae; genus Dipodomys; species Dipodomys spectabilis. The sequence goes on along the minus strand of NW_024870720.1, from coordinate 19,624,350 downwards.
CTTCCTTAAAAGTCATATAACTCATATTTTAGGAGACTTGAAAAAGAAGAGGTTTAGGAAGGGTTAGAAGAATTTATTCTCCTTCTTATCTCTTACTAGTCGAAGATTTGTCCCAAGCCTTTTAATGTCTCACATTGACTGACTACATATTTGAAAGTACTATATGGTACTCCCCCCAAAAAAGCAGGAAAAGAAGCTTTAAAACTAATGACACATCAAGGACATATCTAGGCAGCCAATGCAAGCACACCTGTGCCTGGGTATATCTAATATACTTACTCTTTTACTTTATTCTATCTTTACCATGCCATCATCCAGATCTTTAAAGTTGCAGTAAATCATTTTTCCTGATATTGAAAGGGTTATGTAAACTTATTTCTATCAGTAAAGATTTGGAAAAACAACAGAAATTTCTGTAGTCATGCACAAAATACCAAGTAAATGACTCTTGTGTGTAATTGGCCTTACTTATGAAAAAATGTTTAACTGGTTTCAGAAACAGCCAGCATTACATTGTGACACCTAAACCAAAACAATGATATGATAATTAATAATTTTACTTTAACTGAGTTTTAATTACTGATGTGAGGAAGATGGTTTAATACAAGTGAAAGCACATATACATATGATTATACAGGTAAATCTTATCCAAGTACTGAAATGTGCTGGAAGAAAATTGATAACAATGTGGGAAAAATTGGGAAGTTGTCGAATTTATTGAGAATAGATTAATTTTAAATTGAAACTACCTGATTTTGAGGTCATGAGTAGATTATAAAGTAACAAAACTTGTTATTAATGATAATATGAGTGAGAACTACATTATTTAATGAGGCATGTTTAATAATCTGTTATTGACTAAAGCTAATAATTAATAATATATCATGCTATAATTTAAATATATAAACATATGTGTGCATATTAACTATGTTATTATATTTCTCATCTATTATTTCAAAATAATTATGAATCAAGGCACACAATATAACAGATGACAGAATAATTAGGCTTGTATATGAACAACTAAAAGAGACCATATTTTTTTCTGACGTTTATTGGTGTTGGGTCATAATCTTGGCCAAGTTATGAAAGAAATAATTAAAATATTCTTAATCCTGATGTATTTGCTCATGGAACATAATTTTTGAATTATAGACAACTTTTTTATGAGTCACAGTTACCTTTAACTTTAGTATTTACATAATCTTTGAGAATCAATGTAGGTCTTTTGTTAGTCACAATTATAAATGTAGATCCAGGACTCCACAGTAATTATTATTATTGTAATGTAACATTGTTTAATTAGAGAAAATGTGATTAGAGCTGAGAGCTGTAGAATAGGCATCAACTTGACTGTACCTATATTATATGCCTCAACTAATCTTCATAGTATAAATTTCAAGTTTTTCCATTACCACAAACATGTTGCAATGAATGCCCTTTTGAAAGCACTTGTCAACATCTCTCATTACCATTGTCTGCTAAGAAATCACAAATCTATAATTTCACTTCTGTTCTCTTCATTGACAGGCTCTTTAATCCAGCAATCATATTGTCATATGCTCTAAAACATAAAGTCCACAGTAAACATTTTTCTTCTAAAGCTATCTCACTAACTCATCTTAGTAAGCAATATGGTCTATGTAAATACCCAAGCCCTAGGTATTACTCTCATTCGTTCATTTATTAATTAAACCTTTACTTCCAGTATAGGTTCCATATTTATACACTTATTTCCATCTTGACAACTACTACTTTAGTTTGAACAGTTCTCCTACCTTCCTAGATAACTCCAATGCCATATTTTATTAGTTAAGTTCATTCTCCTATCCTCTTCTTCTGACCTCAGCTTACAAATGGACATTTTAACCATAACTGAACTACCTCATTTGTCTTTTAAAATTCTGTAAATACTTTATAATTGGCCTTAAGTTTCTTAGCTCTTATATTTCTTGGCCATTGAGACATAACAGGAATCTGCCAAGTAAACCTGGCATTCTCTACTTTCTTTTGCTTTTTAATATTAGCCATTTTCAGCTTTTCCTGCTCTTCAATAATAACAGATTTCTAATGTGACAGTTCTAATGTATCAGTTCCTTGGCCACTACATTTGAATATCCTACTTAAAAGGATTTTATTCTACACCTACTATTTAGGTTGATATGCAATTTTAACTTTTGGTTTGTCTTTGGGAAAATAAAGCATTGAGCTCAGGGCTTCACAGTGGCCAGGCAAACCCTATATCATTTGAGCCACATCACCAAGCACCAGGCCTCATTTTCACTACAGTATTAAATAATCTTAGGCAAAAAAAGAATTATCATATACATAACTATGCCATGATGGCATCCTTATTTACCCAAGTGCAATTTCCCATTTCAGTTAATATTAAATGGAAATTTGAAGGAACATATAATTAATAATTTAAAAATCCCATTATAGTTTATTTTCTAACTATTCTATTTTTATCATTGCCTATTCTTATTAATCTCTTACTGTGATCATTTATAAATTAAACTCTCACTGGTAGGTTTTTAAGGGTTTTTGATACTAACTATAGTCTCAGGCATATGGTGGGGATCATGGCAAAAGGGAATACTGTCTTTGATTTTCTTCTACCTGTGGCCATTATCAACCTATTCTCTCTCAGCTTCCAATTTTCCTTTACAGATTTAGCTTGTGAGACTGAGATGGAGATACAAGAAACCCTGTCCTCTCTTTTTTTAACTAATGCTTTTTATTGTGAAGATACTGTACAGAGGGGTTACCATTGCATGAACAAGGTAATGAGTACATTTCTTATCAAGCATTGTTGCGTCCTCCTTCGTTTTTACCCTACCATCCCTTACCTCCCATCTCCACAATTGCATCCCAGCCCGCCCTGCCTAAATTGTAAAGTTCATTTTGCAATATAGCATCTTGTACATTTCATTGTTGCAATGGGTCCACCTGTATTCCTATTTAAACAATTTGTTTTTTTCCCTTCCCCTCCCCAAATTATACCAACATCAAATACAGTGAAAACAGGGGTTACATTGTGGGGGAAGGACATACAAAGCAACAAAATTTCCCCAACAACATATCCTCAAAGAAACAACTACCCAATAAATAAGTGGGCTAAAGACTTACAGAGAGGGAGTTCCGGGAAAATGGCGGGGCAGAAGCTGGAGGCTAAACAAGCTCTCACATAGAAAACAGTTTTAGAGTTCCAGTGAACAGTCTTAAGCCAGAGAATCACACCATGTGTGCCTTCACAGGACAGAATTAGGCCAGAGAGGGAAAATCCAGTCAAGGAGACAGATCTGAGCTCTTGCCAGCAGCCGCCACGGTGGTGGCAGCAATGGCGGCGGTGACTGCAGCTGCCATACCTGAATCACAGAGAGTCCAGAGGAAGGAGCCAGACCTGGCGGGCGAGCAGATTCTACTCAAGACCAGCAAGAAACGACAAGGAGCAGACATCTTCATCCTGCAGTTCGCAGACCAGAGACTACCCAGGAACCAAGACTCGGCATGAATAGAAACCTAACGTCCTCCCTCCTTCTCAGGGAGCAGAGGAGGGAAGGCCACCCCTCCTCCCCAGTACCTGAGATCTCCATCTTGGATACTGACAAAGCTTGGCGGAGCTTCTAGCTCCAACTCAGGCCTTGGAATAAAACTAGAGTCATTTAGCAGGTCACAAGAGCCTAACCTGACCTGCCAGACTCAGGTCCACCCAGGGAAAAGTCACCCAGCTCGGGCGCCAGCCCCAGGAGTGGCTTTCTTCACCTGGTAATCAGAGCCAGTGGCTGCCCCTCCCTTTAGTAGCCTCCACAATCAATTGTAATTCAGTAAACAGAAACCCTGAGAGTGGCTCCACACTGGGCTCTGTGAATTTCTCACAAACCAGCCTCCGGGAAAAGCTACTGTTTGCTGAAAGGCCTCAACTCTACCCAGAACCTAGCCTCATCACAGCATCTCCAAACTTGAGGAAAAAGCAATCTCCCTCTTTGTGATACTCAAAGCAGACCTCCCTACCATTGAACTAACCTGGAAGGAGGATCACAAAACATTGGGGAAAGCAGACATTTTTCTGCCTGTTCAAAGAAACTGACTTAAGTAACCAACCAAGCCACAGGAACACAAGCTGACCAGAGACTCCAACAAGAGGCTGATTACAGACATAAGGGAGATACAGGATTTTTCCCACCCCTCTCCAAAAAATCAAAGAACATTTTTTTTTGTACCTTTTATAAAAAAATTTTTTTCTAAAAAAAATTTTTTAATCTTTAATTTTTACCTTTTTTGAAAAAAATTGTTTTCTAGTAATTGTTTTTTCCTCTTAGAATTTTATTTTAGGGGTGTAAGTGTGTGTGCGTTTTTCTTTCTTTTTTTTTTCTTTGTTTTTGTTTGTTTTGTTTTTTTTTTGTTTAGCTCTACTGAACTTCAGATCTTTTTTCTTTCTTTCTTATCCTTTTCACCTTTTCTTCTCTTTCGTTCTTCTTTATGTGACTTAATTGCTGTTCTGCACATCCTCAGATAAACCCAGAGTCGATTATTAGACGTTATCCCCCATTGTGTACACACTTAATCCACAAATTTATTACTCAATTCAAAACCTCTTAGACTTAAATTCCTTAATAGCAGTACTACCTCTTTATACCTATAAAATATTTTAAGTATTTTTATTTTAAGTTTCTCACATCTCCTTTATATTCCTCCCCTTCTCTCATTACATTCACGTTCTTCTCTGAATAGTTGCTTTCGATTCTGTATAATATATTTAATTTTTACCTTTCTATTTTTTTCTGGTCTCTTTTTGTTCCCTTTCTCTTTCTTCTTTTTTTCTCTCTACTTTCATCCTATCCAACCTATTTCCTGCTTTGAGATTACGACTTAGTTAACACTCCCTGTGCCTTCCCACATCACTCTATTCCTATTTTTTACCCACATCTCTTCCTAAACCTAATAATTTCTGGTCTACCAAATTCTAATTTGCAGTTTGTGGCCCATAAATATATAGTTTTTTGATGTTGAATAGATGTATCTGTTGAACTAGATTGTATCTGCAGACTATTTACTGTGCAAATGCAGACTTTGGTTGATGCTTGCCTTAAGATAGTGTTCTAGCACAAAACTGGTGTTAATTTCATCCCAAATGGGCAGAGTAAGCCGGAAAAACACAAGAAAAATAGCAAGTACGGGTATCTCAACTCCCACTCATGATAATCAGGGGACAGAACCGATAATTAATAATCCAGAGGAGAGTTCCCAAATAGCTCTACAAACACTGCTGGCAAACATGATAAATGAAAAGACTGAAAGCATACAAAGGATCTGTATGAGCGTGATAGGGAGAGAGAGGAGGCAATCCAAAAGTTTATACAGGAGTATCATAAGCGTGAGGAAGCTACTCAAAAAGATACAGGATTTGTGTGAGCAGCTTGAGAATACTCAAAGAGAAAGACAGGAATGGAGTGAGCAGGCTGAGAACACTCAAAGAGAACTACAGGAATCCCACGAACAGGAGGAAGCTAAGCAAAGAGTAATACAAGAATTGAGAGAGAAGGAAGAGAATACACAAAGATCACTAAAGGCATTCATGGAATCCATTAACAAAGAGCTGAAGCAAGTCAGGGAGACCACAAAGGGAATGCTGAATGGAACCCAACAGAAGGAATGGGAGTCCAAGGAAACCATAACCAATCAACTAAGTTATTTGAGAATAAACACTGAACACCAAATTAAGGAAGTAAAGAAGTTCATACAAGATCTAAAACAAAGCTTCAACAAAGAATTTGAAGCCATCAAAGCTGACCAATTAGAAGGAAAAGAAATAAAAAACAAAGTAGAGGGCTGGGAAGGTGGCTCAGTGGTAGAGCGCTTGCCTTGCATGCTCAAGGCCATGGGTTCGATTCCTCAGCACCACATAAGCAGAAAGAAAAAAGCCGGAAGTGGTGCTGTGGCTGAAGTGGTAGAGTGCTAGCCTTGAGCTGAAGAGCTGAGGGACAGCGCCCAGGCCCAGAGTTCAGGCCACACGACTGGAAAAAAAAAAAAAAAACAAAAAAACAAAGTAGAAAGACTTGACAACAAGTTAGACCATGCATAGATCAAATCTCGGGGATTGAAGACAGCCTAGATATTATAGAGAAAGAACATACAACCATCCAAGACAAATCCAAGAAATATGAGAGATCTATCCAACACTTGGAAGACACCATCAGAAGGCCTAATCTAAGGATAATGGGTGTAGAGGAGCACCTAGAAACAGAAGTTAATGGTCTAGGAAATTTGTTTAACAGGATCCTAGCAGAGAACTTCCCAAACATGCAAAAAGATAGGCCTATTCAAATACAAGAAGCTTTTAGAACTCCAAATAGACCAGACCAGAATAGGACATCCCACCATCACATTATAATCCACACAGGATCAACTCAGAACAAGGAAAAGATCCTTAAAGCTGTCAAGGAGAAAAGATTAATGACCTATAAAGGGAAACCAATTAGAATCACCTCAGATTTCTCAGCAGAGACAATCAAAGCAAGAAGAGCCTGGAATGATGTATGCCATGCCCTAAAAACAAACAACTATCAACCAAGAATACTGTACCCAGCTAAACTCTCCTTTATAACTGAAGGCCAAATAAAAACCTTCCATAGCAAAGAAAAATTGAAACAATACATCTAAACCAAACCAGCCCTACAAAAGATTCTTAAAGATGTCCTACACATAGAAAACCAACAAGACCGCAATAAAGGCCAAGAAACTGCACCCAAACTGAGAATCCAAGAACCATAGGAAGAACCCAGTTTTTGCAGCCCCCAAGAAGGTGGATAACATGGCAGGAACTCCCAAATACCTCTCAGTCCTATCTCTTAACATTAACGGACTTAACTCTCCAATTAAGTGACACAGACTGTCTAGTTGGATTAAAAAACAAGATCCTTCTATCTGCTGCCTTCAGAAGTCACATCTTGCCCTTAAAAACAAACACATTTTCAATGTTAAAGGCTGGAACAAAATCTACCAAACAAATGGGACCCATGAACAGGAGGGAGTTGCAATCCTAATGTCAGATAAAATAGACTTCAAATTAAAATTTGTGAGAAGAGATAAAGAAGGTCGCTACATACTAATTATGTAATATCCTTCAGGAGGATATTACAATTCTAAATATCTATTTGCCAAACAACGGAGCACCCAAATTTATCCAAGAAACACTACTTTCCCTCAAATTCCACATAGATCCAAAGACATTAATTGTTGGGGATTTTAACACACCACTCTCCCCACTAGATAGATCAACTCGGCAAAAACTCAACAGAGAAACCGCAGATCTAAACAACTGCATAGATCAACTAGATTTAACAGACATATAATGAATATTTCACCCAACAACATCAGAATACACGTTTTTCTCAGCAGTACATGGAACATTTTCTAAAATAGACCACATTTTAGGCCACAAAGCAAACTTGTCCAAATTCAGAAACATTGAAATTATACCTTGCATTCTCTCAGACCACAAGGGAATAAAATTAGAACTCAACACCAAAAGCCACCAAAGAAAGTCCGGTATCACATGGAGGCTGAACAACACACTGCTGAATCACGAGTGGGTCAAGAAAGGAAATTCAAATGTTCATGCTATTCAACAAAAATGAGCACACAAATTACCAGCTCCTCTGGGACACAGGAAAGGCAGTACTCAGAGGCAAGTTTATAGCTCTGAGTTCCTACATCAACAAATTGGAGAGATCTGAAACCAACAATTTAATGAGACATCTGAACTTCCTTGAAAAAGAGCAGCAAGATCAATCCCAATCCAGTAGACGGAAAGAAATAATTAAAATTAAATCAGAATTAAATGAATTAGAATCCAAAAAAACTATAGAAAGAATCAACAAAACAAAGAGTTGGTTCTTTGAAAAAATTAACAAAATTGACAGACCCTTAGCAAATCTTATCAGAAAAAGAAGAAAACACATCCAATTAAATAAACTCAAAGAGGAAAATGGAAATATCACCACGGAAATAACCAAGATTCAGAACATTTTAAGGGAATACTTCTCAAAACTTTATGCTAATAAGTTTGAGAACTTGGCAGAAATGGACCTTTTCCTAGCAAATATTGACATGCCAAAACTAAACCAAGATGAGTTAAACCACCTTAACAGGCCCATATCAAGCATTGAAATAGAAACAGCAATAAGAGACTTCCCAGCTAAGAAAAGTCCAAGACCAGATGGTTTTAGAGCAGAATTCTTCAAGGCCTTCAAAGCAGAGCTCACACCAATACTTCTCCAACTCTTCAATGAAATTGAAAGAGAAAGTTCACTAGCGAACACATTCTATGAAGCCATCATAACCCTCATCCCAAAACTAGGCAGGGACTCATCAAAGAAAGAGAACTATAGACCCATTTCTTTGATGAACATCGATGCAAAACTTCTCAACAAAATTTTGGCCAATCGACTTCAACAATTCATCCAAAAAATCATACACCATGATCAAACAGGATTCATTTCAGGGATGCAAAGCTGGTTCAATATACGCAAATCAATTAATATTATTCATCACATCAATAGGAGCAAGGATAAGAACCACATGGTTATCTCAATAGATGCAGAAAAAGCATTCGACAAGATCCAACACCCCTTTATGATGAAGGTTTTGGAAAAATTAGGAATCCATGGAACATTCCTCAATACAATAAAGGCTGTATATGACAAACTTACAGCCAGCATTATACTTAATGGTGAAAAACTAAAGCCATTTCCTCTTAACTCAGGAACAAGACAAGGATGCCCACTCTCTCCACTTCTCTTCAATCTAGTATTAGAATGCCTAGCTACAGCAATAAGACAAGATGCAGACATAAAGGGGATCCAAATAGGGAAAGAAGAAATAAAACTCTCCCTCTTTGCAGATGACATGATCTTGTATTTAAAGAATCCCATAGACTCCACTCCCAAATTACTCAAGCTGATTCTAAACTTTGGCAAAGTAGCAGGGTATAAAATTAACCCTCAAAAATCAATGTCTTTTCTGTATGCCAACAATGAGATAAGTGTGGCTGAAATTAGGAAAGCAACTCCATTTGTAATAGCCCCACAAAAAATAAAATACCTCGGAATTAACTTAACCAAAAAGTGAAGGACCTCTATGATGAAAACTTTAAAAACTTGAAAACAGAAATCAAAATAGAACTTAGAAAATGGGAAAAACTGAGTTTTAATTACTGATGTGAGGAAGATGGTTTAATACAAGTGAAAGCACATATACATATGATTATACAGGTAAATCTTTTCCAAGTACTGAAATGTGCTGGAAGAAAACTGATAACAATGTGGGAAAAATTGGGAAGTTATTGAGTTTATTGATAAAGATTAATTTTAAATTGAAACTATCTGATTTTGAGGTCATGTGTAGATGATAAAGTAACAAAACTTGTTATTAATGATAATATGAGTAAGAGCTACATTATTTAATGAGACATGTTTAATAATCTGTTATTGACTAAAGCTAATAATTAATAACATATCACTGTATTTGATGTCGGTATAATTTGTGGAGGGGAAGGGGAAAAACAAGTCGTTTAAATAAGGATACAGGTGGACCTGTTGCAACAATGAGAAGTACAAGTTGTCATGTCGAAAACAAACTTTACAACTTGGGCGGGGGGAAGGATTGGGTGGGAGAGGAGGGAGGATGGGAAGGAATGGGAAGGGTAAAAAAAGGAGGAGGCTACAATGCTTGATAAGAAATGTAATCACTATCTTGCCCATGTAATTGTAACCCCTCTGTAGAGTATTTTCACAGTAAAAAAAATCTGAAGACCAAAAAAAAAAAAAAAAAAAAAAAAGACTTACAGAGAAACTTCTCTGAACAGGAAAGATGACCAATAGACACATGAAGAAATGCTCAATCTCTCTAGCCATTAAAGAAATGCAAATCAAAACAACACTGAGATACCACCTTACCCCAGTTAGAATGGCTATAATCAACTAAAAAGAACAGCTAATAACAACAGATGCTGGAGGGGATGTGGCCAGAAAGGAACCCTACTGCATTGTTGGTGGGAGTGTAAACTTGTTCAAGCAGTTTGGAAAGTAGTAGGAGGTTCCTCAGAAGACTCCACATAGAACTTCCCTATGACCCAGCAATCCTACTTTTGGGCATTTACCAGAGTGATCACAAACAAGACCACACTAAAGCTACCAGCACAACTCTGTTTATTGCAGCATTATTTACCATAGCTAAGATATGGAACCAACCCAGATGCCCCTCAGTAGATGAATGGATCAGGAAAATGTGGTATATATTCACAATGGAATTCTATGCCTCCATCAGAAAGAATGACATTGCCCCATCTGTCCTCTCTTTTATCAGCTGATTTCTGTTAGTTTCTGCCATTCAGTTGAGCTAAAGTTTGAGAACTGAGTACTTTTCTCTTACTGTCTCCTATCTGAAGCTTCTTAACTCAGCAGAGGCAGTATGTAGGAGCAACGAGTTCCAGGTTAGAGCTTTTCCAGTTAGGAATATCATGAGAGGCACCCTCCTAGTTTCTGCATCCAACTCCAGGGTCCCTCCCTTGAGTTCCGGAGGCTACAATAATATTCAAGTTGTGCCCCTTCTCAGAGCTCTGAGCACTGTTTCCACTAGGCTGACTCTTCAAGAGTCAAAAAATTAATAATTCTAGAATTGTCACTTTGTTTTCTCTTCCCTGGGTTCGCATCTGCTCCCTGCAGTTACTCTTCATAGAAATGTCATTGTTGGCTTCCTTTGAAGTTTTCCAACACCAAGTTAGCAATTACTCCCATCAGATTCTCTGTTATCCTACCTTCAGTGGCTTGTGTCTCCTGACTGGATTCTGACTAACAGAGTAAGACTGAATCATTGGCCAATTAAAGTGTCTAAGGAAACGACAAAGCTATATTTCAACTTCTAAAGGAGCTCTTAGAGTTATGGGATGAAAAAACTTAAGTGGTTTTCTGATGTTGGTCCCAAAGGTGGAAATATCAACTCTTTGTAGGAAGCTTTTCTATAGAGTGAGCTCATTCTCCCCCTGCACTCTTAGTCCTGAATCATCTAGGTGTTCATGGCAGGAGTGGCAGAGAAATGAGTGGTATATTTTGTAATCGGAGTTCAATGAAGAGGAAAAACAGTGAAGAAATGACAATAGTGGAGAGGGCTAATCCTCTCTGAATAATGAGGCAGTTTGTAAATGTATAAATGTTTAATTTCTATTTGTTTCTCCTTCAAAAGCAGCAAAATAGAAAATAACAACTAAGAGGTACTGCTAATGGACAGAAATGGAGAATTATGTAAAATATTTTGAGAAATACAAATTGCTAATTAATAAAACATTATTTAAGTATCAGGCATTAAGAACAAGAACGGAGGAAGGAAGGGTGAGAAAATTCACTCATTGCATTCAATATACCCTGTGTAAAAAGTAAACTCTGTACCTTTTGGCTAGGGATGTGAAGGGGGAAACAAAAGAAAGCTGTCATTGACCAAGAAGCATTGTATCTATTACGTGACTCATAGAATTGTATCCACTTGGTAAAGCTCCTTAATAATAACAATTGTAAAAAAGAATTTAGATTGTATAAGGAAGGATCAGCTCAACAAATTAAACTTTTGCTGGCAAAAGTTCAGTATTCTCATCTCAAATGCCAGAAAAAAAAAAAAGTGAACAGTTTTGTTTTGTTCTGTGTGTGCTTGATCTTACCTTTCTTGCTTTGCTAGAACTTGCCACATGAGCCAAACCTCTAATCTGGCTCTTCTGTTTAATTGGAGATGAAGTCTTCATGGACCTTTCTCAGGCTGGCTTGAAACACCTTCAGGTCTCAGCCTCCTCAGTAGCTAAGATTACAGATATGATCCACCAGTCCTTGGGTACAAATATAATCTGAATTAGCTTCTCTTATAATTTAAATAAACACGCACAACTATTTTTTTTTGTCAGTTGTGGGCCTAATCTCTGGGTGCTGTCCCTCAGCTCTTCAGCTCAAGGCTAGGGCTCTACCACTTGGGCCACAGCGCCACTTCTGGCTTTTTCTGCTTATGCCACCTTCCCAGCCCCTATTTTTAAACCAATAATATATCATGGATTCCTATTACAAATGTTGCATCCTGAAAATCAGGGACTTCATTTTCTTATTCAGATAGCCTTAGACCATACCCTCTGCATAAAACAAACAAAAAGCAAACAAACAAACACATTTCATCTTGCCCATGATGTTACTGGCACATATAACTGAATGAATTCACATAATTTACATTTTTGACTTTGGAAAAAATGGCCAAAACAACATGTAAATATTTGGGTCCAAGATTTAAAAAAAAACCACAAAGCAACTTGCATAATAGTTGGCGTATAACAAACATTTTGAATCACATTAAAATATTAACTCCTAATATTCTAATATTTGTTCTTCCTTAAGGAAATATAAAGAAACATGACAAGGTGGAAGTTGTTATTCTGTTCACATTGGACAGACCACAAACAGGACAAGCACATCACATACCAATTGTCCAAAACACTATTAACTCAATGCACTGACTTTGAGAAAAGCCTCTTTTTTATTTTCTTAGAGAATAATTTCAACAACTATAGACCACCCATTACTGTGTGACATCTTTGAGAATCTGGGAAATCCAGTCCCTAGTTACTTGTTGGGACATAGGGTTGTCTCCTCCTTGCTTTGAGAATGAGCTAGTGGTATCTGCAATGGGGGTTCACCTCAGGTTGTATCCAATTGGAACAAAGAAGACATCTCAGGACTGGAGGTATGGCTTGGTTGGTAGGACAGTAGCCCGTGAAGGAAAGTGTCAGGTACAGAGTTTGAGTCCTGTCTCATGCAGAAATAAAAGAAGAAGACTTATTTTGTAAATAGAAACAAAGTCTATCTTTCTTATTGCAGATTTGTTTTCTTGCAGATTTTGTTCTAGAAAACAATATGAATGCAATCCTTATCAATGTCACATCAAATATAGAAAAAAAATTCCTTCTAAAGCCTGGCAGGAAACAAACTCCAAATAATGTCAGGCTTCTCCCTGAATCAACCTTTATCACACAGGCCCTTAGTTGGATGAGAATCAAACTTTCATAAATAGGAGATAACTAAATAACAACAGGACACCTAACATCCATGGCCACTTCATGCCGGGACATCTGAAAGACCTGATGCTTCTGTCTTCTTGTCTACCTTTCCTTGTACTTCCTGTTAGAAAAGCTGTGGACAACAGCAGGACTGGTTACTACAGTTACCTTAGCATGTGCCCTCTCTGGCTACTCACTTGGAGTACTGGCAGACAGAGGGTAAACAAGTTGAAGTGTCATTAGTGTCAGCCTAATCCCCAGTAATGAGATGCACCCTGATCATGAGTAGGCACTATTCCTAGCCCCTACGCCCAGCACAGTTTTTGTTTGTTCGTTTGATTTTGTTGTTTTGTTTTGTTTTGGTCATGGGGCTTGAACCCTGGGCCTGGATTTTGTCCCTAGCTCTTCAGCTCAAGACTAGTGCTCTACCACTTGAGCCACAGAACCACTTCCGGTTTTCTGGTGGTTAACTGGAGATAAGAGTCTGATGGACTTTCCTGCACAGGCTGGCTTTGAACCACCATCCTCAGATCTCAGCCTCCTGAGTAGCTAGGATTACAGGCATGAGCCACCAGTGCACCAGGCTCCAGTACAGTTATGAACAGATAATAGAAGGATGACTACATTGTAATTGCCTCCACCTTTTGAAGAACACCAGGAAAATGCCATTGGGAGTTTAATGTTGTATACGAGAAGACTAGGAAAAATGCATGTCTATATGAGAGAATATTCAGGTACATTCACTTATATATTTCTAGCTGTGTTTGTTTTTGAACAATTTTATTTGAGCTATTGGGATTATGGTATGGTACTAATATTTAAGAGAAAGTGCCATAGCATTATGTGCAAGCAAGCATTATCTGTTTGTTTTTGTGTGTGTGTGTGTGTGTGTGTGCGTGTTTGATGGAAAGAGAATGTAAAAGAGATGGAATGGGGAGCAAAGGATGTACAGAGAGAAAGAAAAAGGAAGACAGAGATGAAAATGACAAATGTTAGCATCACAGTTTTACCAATGAAGCTACACATAGGTGGAAGGGATGAGGAGAAACTCGTTCACAACTGCTAGATGTGGAAACTTTGAGACTGGAAGGCAGTGATCTGTAACATTTTTACTGAAAGTCTTTGAGTCTTTTGGTAAGAGAAAAATGAAGTTGAACACGTTGAAATTTTGCAGTTTGTTATTCTAGAGTTACAATTATTTTAACAGTCCATTAGTCTTTTCTTATCTTTTTTCTTTGGCCACTTTCTCTGTTTTCCTTTTATGGATACCATGATACCCCCAGAACACATCAGAATAAATGAGAATATATAAAGACCCATGCTTATTTCAATAACACATAGCAACATGTAAGTATTAGCCACAAAATGATAAAATCACTTTGAATAGTTTGTAAGCAACCATGGTCAAAACAAACATCCAACTTTGGAGTGAGACGCTTCTGAAGATGTGCTGCTCACTTCTGAATTCTTCAACTACTACAATAAAGCTTCTGCAAGTAAGCCCAGGTTTTGTTTATAGAGCTGTGACCCTCACTGACATACTCCAGTAGACCCTGGAACCCTTCTGTTGCAGCTGTTCCTTTCTACAGCACCTGTGTACCTTTCTGTGAGCCTAAATAGCAACAACCCAAAATACATGGAACGCGAAAGCCCACCCCATTGTGCTCACAGTGAGTGTTTTAGCTAATTCTGTAAGGACACAACTTTACATACTTTATCAGATCTCATGGGCTGCAGAGTTGGTTTCTTATTTCTTCTTACCAGTTGTTTTTCTGGTTGTTTTCTTTTTCCTCTATAAATTTTAAGTTTTAAAGAACTATCTCATATTTTCCAAAGATTTCACGATTATATGGTTATGCTGTGGAGCTTTTGAATAATGACAGTGTGTGTGTGTGTGTGTGTGTGTGTGTGTGTGTGTGTGTGTGTGTGTGTGTGTGCGCGCGCGCATGCGCACATGCACTGGTCCTAGGGGCTTGAATTCAGAGCCTGGGTGCGATCCATTTGTTTGTTTGCCCCCCACCCCGCAAGGCTAGCACTCTACCAATTGAACCACATCTTACATACAGCTTAAATACTTGGAGTTTGGGATTAGTTACAACTATGACTTCACCCAACTCAGGTCACTGAACACACAGCAGGCAATGGAGAGACGGACACTTTAATTTTAAACAGAGGTATCTTTAAAGATATATTGGTATGAAAGTTCTGAGTAACATATTAAAGACTATAGTAGAATTTTTTTTTTTACTTCCACAGTCATTTCTCCTTATAGAAATGACAAAATGTCCATCTGGAATTTAGTTTTGTGGCAAGAACTGTGCCAAAAAAATAAAAATAAAAATGAAACTCTCAAGTATAAGAGCCAAAGCCTATTTTCTCTTCCTCTGCCTTCTAAGAAACTGCAGCCCAAGCCTGAAGAGTATCAGTCTCAGTGAGAAGTATCTATCTTACCAAGAATTCCAAAACATCCAACCTCAGCTCTCATTCTGGATTAAACCTCAGGGCCCCTTTACTGTGTCCACTAATACATGAGTACACTTCAAACTACAAAATGACACTGGATCAATCTCTAAGAGATGTTCTGGATGCCGGGTTCACTGTAGAGCAGAAACATTGCCCTATCTAGGGAAAGCAAATGGCTGTATTTAAACTCCGCCTTTCTCTTAGGCATTTTCAAGATATCCCCCCCAATAATAAGGGTTTTGAATTTGGACCCTTGTATTTGCTAAACAAGAGTTCTGTCCTTGAGACTGGTTTTACTCTGAACATTTTCCACTTGGAGTCTCATAGTTTTGCTGGGACTACCCAGATCACAGTCTTCTTACTACGGCTTTAAAAATAGCAACGGATATTGTGAAATACCTGCTCAATTTGGGCAGGTATTTAGTGAGACTCAATTTGAGTCTCACTAACTTTTTTGCTTGGGCTGATCTTGGATCACAAGTCTCTCATCAGCTCTGCAGGGTCTTCTCTTTCACTTACACAGAGCTGTAATTGGAAGGTAATTCTGACTTCTGATTGCATATATTGTACATAAGATCACAATAATTCATTCCTTATTTTGTTAAATGTTTCAGAGATTCTTCTATGGTGTTGATCAAATCAATCTGTTATTTTGTACAATATTATTACAATGTACCTGTATACAATACATTGCCAATTCCCTTGATGGATATTTGTATTGCTTTCAGTTTGTGAGTGTTATGTATAGAAAAGCGATAAAATTTTTACGTCATAATTTTTGTATACAGGACTTTTTAATTCCTAAGATAGAATTATTGGGGATTAGAGTAGTCAAAATAGCTAGTTTTCTGAATAGTAATATTTTTTTCATGAAGTACTTCATTAGTGTTCAATATTGATGAATTCTAATTTAAAATTTGATTTGTGGCTTTAACTTTTGTTGTCTTCTTAAGGAAATTCTTAGTGTAAAGGTAATATTATATGTGTTTTCCAAGAAGTATGTAGAAAGATGTATGATAAAATTTAAGTTTGTGTAGTATTTGGTAGAGTAATTTTATGTAGTGTTTAGGTATTAGTATGAGAAAGAGTATCAAACACAGGGCTTGATATTTACTAAGCAGCCGTTCTTATACTTGAGTTAGGACCTCAACCCCTTTATTTTCTTCAGTTATTTTCCACATTTTTCCTTGAATTTTGCCCAGTGCCAGCCTTGGATGACGATACCTCTTGTGCAGTTAGAAGCAAGGGCATTGGGCACTTTCTTGGGTTTATTTGCTGAAATGAGATTTCCTCACTTTTTGCCTAGACAGCCTTCCCAGACTGTGATTCTCCTGATCTTTGCATCTTGACTGGCTGGGAAAAGTGCCTATACCATCATATACTTTTCTGTTTTTAGAAATTCTTGCATTCAGGGAAGGACAGTTGTTCAAATTGAATATGCTAGGAGGACTTGTTCTCATTTCCATACAAATTTTAAGCCAACTGATTAATTGCTACCCAAATTTTCTCTGGGCTCTTGGTTGGGACTACATTGTCTGGGTGGGGGTTGGGGCAGACAGACAAAGCAATGATATTATTGACTGGTAAAGTTCATGAGTATGGTTTATTTCCTTACATACTTGGACTTCACTTAGTCTCTCTGCAGTGCTGTTTGCAGTGTAGAAACTGATGTATCTTTTATTAGCTCTATCCCTAAGTGCTAAATGATTTATGTCAGTTTTTAAGTTTCACTTTTTAGGAGTTGGGGAGGAATAGTTTAATGTCTAAAACTATTACCTCTTTGTTCTAGCATTTCTTTTTCTATCCAGAGGGGTACATCACTACCAGTAACTTCCTTATGGACAGAAATGAAAATGCTAAGGAACGTCTTTGTAAGAGGAATCATAGAAAACATGTCATGTTCCAAAGTTGCTGTGGGCCCTCACTTCACTTACATTGAGAGGATTTACAAGTCCTCAGAGGAGGCTTCACGAATGATGTTCTGTCCTTAGTCTAGTCAACTCATTACCCTTCTTCCCAGGGTGGCTGTCAGACCAGTCATTCTTGTTCCACAAAATTCCAGGAAAAACCCAATGGATCCTTTGCTCAAATGTTCTCTCTGTCTGTAATGATTTTTACCCTGATAACTGCTCCTTTGCTGGCTTTTCCTCTTCCTTTGTCTTTGTGTGACTTTTAGGATCAGTATAAACTTGCTGCCACCTGGATATGAGTCCTTACTTTCTTTTATTTGTTTTGTTTATGTAATATTTTGACCTCTTCTGACACATCTATAATTGATGTATTTAAACTTTTTTAGTATGGTGTATTTGATAGGGTCTATGTATACCTTAAAACCCTTTTTCTGTACCTACCCTTGCTGAAGTGACATTTTCTGCATCTCTCTACCCAAGGTTTATGTTATCTAAGACCTTCTCTGTTCTCCCAAATTTACCAAAAGGCACGAAAGGAGACTTTTCTTTCTGTCACCTATGGCATGTGACCCTGCCCCCACCACTCAAGTGGCTGAGTAGCTGTGAAACAATCTAAATCTCCACCAAGTCACTGTGTATATATTGAGTACTAGTTCCACCTTTGGTTGATTCATGGGGTTGGGGATGCTTTTAGGGGTTGAAGGTTTAAAGCAAAAATGTAGGAAATAAACAACAAGAAATGCACAAAGACAGACTGTACTCTCTTCCTGCTGGAGGATTGACTTTTAAGACATAGCCTGGACTCCCACAGAGGGACTCTGTAGAGTCTGGTGAGTGTGTGAGCGAATGGACACACTGCGTCTTCTGCCCTGTCTTGTGATTGCTGGATGGATCTGCTCTATTTAATCTGACTTATTTATGCCAAGTACTGCACCCTCGAGCAGTCTATGTCTCAGCAGATCCCTGGATTGCAGCTTTGAAGGAAATGTGGGTTTATTTTTACGTTTGGACTGTAGGTATACTGACAAGGCCCTTTTTCTTTCTTAGGCGGTGCCTTTAGTTTCCCTTCTTTCTCCAAAGGGGGCCCAGGATTGAGTTTTGAACTCATGGTTGGTTTTCTCTGTTATTATTTTTCTCCATGTTTTCCACCACCCTGCCTTATCTTTCATGATTCCTGAAGCTCTTCTAATTAATGTATTTTTTAAAAAGAAGATTGTTGTGATCATATTTATTTATTCATTGATTTTTTTTCCTTGGAGTTTACTTTTAGGGGACTTCATATTTTGAAATAATTTCTTGCCATGCATCTGTGGCTCATGCTTGTAATCCTACATACTTAGGAGGCTGAGATCTAAGGATCATAGTTTGCAGCAACCCCAAGCAGGAAAGTCCTTGAGATGCTTTTCTCTGGTTAACTGTTAAAAAATCCAGAAGTATGGCTGTGGCTCAAGTGGAGGAACGCTAACCGGAAACAAAAGAAGCTCAGGGAGGCTGGGCCCTGGTGGCTCACGCCTCTAATCCTAGCTACTCAGGAGGCTGAGGTCTGAGGATCCTGGTTCAAAGCCAGCCTCGGCAGGAAATTCTGTGAAACTCTGATCTTCAATAAACCACCAGAGAACCAGAAGTGGCGCTGTAGCTCAAGTGGTAGAATGGTTACCTAGAGCTGAAGAGCTGAGGGAAAGCGCCCAAGCCCAGAGTTCAAGCGCTACAACACAAACACACACACACACACACACACACACACACACACACACACACACAGAAGTTCAGGACAGTGCTCAGGCCCAAGTTCAAGCTCCAGGACTACTGGTACCAAAAACAAATATTGTGTGTGTGTGTGTGTGTGTGTGTGTGTGATTCTCATTTTTTAAAATTTTAATTAAATTTATGTTGAAATATTTTATATTTATATAGTAGAGCAATTGATCCTTTTGTTACCCTCCTTATAATTTTACTTAAAATATTACTTTACTTAAAATATTAACCAATATATTCTTTACTTAATATGTTAACCAATATGTTCTTATATGTACTATCCTCTAAAACTGATACCTCCTTTTATATTATCTCAGGTATCTTTGTTTAGGATGAGGCTGTTTTGTTCTGTTTTTGAATTTTTTTTGTTTGATGAGCATGTCTTCTTTTTGAGCACTTTTTATTGAATATAATGAACTGTACTTTGAAGAATGAATGAGACTCACTTTTCAGAGAGAGGAAGAAAAATAATTCTCAGCAGAATTAATCATGTAATGTGAGGCAAAAATATAAGTAAACACATATTATCACCAGGGATTAATCAGTTATTTAATGCATTGTTGGAAAATTTGGAATTCTATAATTAGTTCTGGATACCACTTTTATTACACTATGTCTTATACAGGAGCTTACAGTACCTGTGACAAAGATGGTTTGCTCTGCTATGTATCCTAGCCTCCTTCTCAATTTTAAGAACATGTTACCAATTCTCGACAAAAGACTGTGAGTGAAAACAATGTAGTTTCAGTGTGGGCTGACACAGTGGAAAACACAAGATTATTCCATTTCAATTTGCCCCTTCTGTGAAACAGCCAGAGGATAAATGTTTCAAGCATTAACTAAAGGGGTCAATATCTCTATCAGTCTGGGGCTGTATAGGTGGAGTCCCCAGACAACCTAAGTGAGACAAATAATGAGAATGAAAAATAAACTTCCACTGGGTTTCATTTCTCATATATGGGAAATAACTTTCTGCAGGGTAGTTTACTCTACCTTTACTGAAACGATATTTAATGTAACTCTGTGGTAGAACATTTACCTAGCAAATATAAAGCCCCAGGTTTATTCCTAGCCTAAATATGTACATACATAGAGTATGAAATAAAGTATAAAAACATCTATGTGAAAATTTATTCTTATGTTTTGGTTAACAACTGCATCTAAACATCAGAATTAAAACTGAGCTCATTCTTTGTAACTACATATCAAAGTTCAGAAATGGTCCTCAGATCCTCAATTTAAACACCAGCATCAGCTCAAAAAACTAATGGCTTTTCTAATTTTTGTTAGTGGAAAAATGGTTCTTATGATCCTAAAAATTGCCTGAAGATTAAGTAAATTAATGTATTCAGATATTTAAATTTTAGCATCACTTCAGTTAATCCTCAATATTATTGTTGTTTTTGTAGACTCTTAAAAATACTTGGCTTAAACCATCATCTCCTTTAATTGATTATGAAAATATTTATTCTGTCTCCCAAATTCAGCTATAAATTAAGGTAACTTTCACTTCCCTTTCTGGCATATTCGTTCAAGCTTGACTTATTCTACTATAATGGTCTTATAACTAGTATACTTTCCAAAATAAGGTTCATTTTCTTATTATACATGTAATCATATTTCTTTCCAACTTAAATTGTGGCATGCTTTCCTAAGTCTAAATTTTCCCTTCAGGTTTTATATGATTTTAAAACTTACATTTTAATTGCATCTCATACATTCTTTTATGGACCATCCACCTATACAAATGTACCAAATGAATCTCACTTTTTTCTGATTCTGCGCTTTACTGGAGTAATAGTTTTAGACACTATATTAATTATTCCAAATCTCATTGAAATTTCAAATGAAATGTCCACTCTTCCTAAAAAATTGCTTATGCTTACTACTTTTAGCTAAAGAAATCCTTTTCCTCCTGATCTTTCCTTCTGCTCTATCTTCCTAGATTGATGTTTAAGATGTGAAATGCTTAATATAGAAACTTATATTTTGTACTTTGTCATTACTTAAATCAATATCCTGGATTTTTGAATGAACAGTGTGCATTTCTTGGATATAAATATGGGTGAAATCCAAAAATGACAAGTGGGAAACTTCACAAGTGGAGTTCTAAGAAAAAGACATTTGAGTTTAGCCATTGTTTTTGCTTACTTGAGTCCTGCTTATAATTCAACTCATTGAATTGTGTCCAGTGCATTTATTAGTTACTAAATAAAACATTTCAGTTATCTGTTCTTTCCTTCTTACAAGGTGACATCCATGCTGTTACTGTCTAAACAGATTGACAGACTTCAACTTCCTGTATATATACTAAGCTCTGTTTTAAGGAAACATAAATGAAACACAGAAAAACACAGGAAAAAATACCCAGGGTCATTAAAAATAAATATTTGCTCCTCTTTGTGAATATGGGGAAGGTAAGGAAGATCATCTGAATCAGTTGTAATTGAAAATATTAATAAGAATCTATACAGGGTCAAGAAGTATAAATCAGTCTTAAGAAGTGGAGAAATACAACAAATTGTGCCACTCTGTATAATCATAATGAGAATAATGAATAAACAAGAAAAAAGAGCAAATATATAATGTTAAGCTAGGTTAGACTTCTTAAAGAATTGTGCCATTATCAGATTCTCTCTCCTGGTAAGGGAAAGAATGAGAAGAAGAGAATTTCTTACCAAAATAAAAGATGGATACCCCTTGCCCTATTACAGTTAATTAAATGATGGTCTGTCCCTGTCCTCCACCAGCATGAGAACTTATAGCTGGGCTATGTTCTTGAGTCCTCAGGGAAGCAGCCATTGTATCCCAACTGCCACTCAAATTAAGTGTTGCAAAGTTTCAGGTCACTAAACACCCACTGCCTCTGTCCATGTTTTCCTTTACTAAGGGTGACTATGAATTATTACATACCAGGGGAGGTGTGTTGTATGCTTTTGAAAGATGTTCAGCCTCATCATATAAGTTTTTTTTTTTAAATTACCCCATTTGTTAGGAAATGGAAAAGCTTGGAAAAAATTATATTAAGTGAAGTAAGCCAGGCCCAAAGAAACATAGGTCCCATGGTTTCCCTTATTTTCAATAACTACTATATGTCTGAGTCAAGCAGAAAAGGTCAGATAAGTTGATGTTAGGTGAAATGAACCCCAAGATAAGTATACAAATTTTTTTCTTTCATGAGATTGTCTCTAACACATTTATAAGATTATTTCTTTGTTGCTTTGTATGTCCCTCCCCCAAGGTATAAACCCTGCTTTCACTGTATTTGATGTTGGTATAATTTGTGGAGGGGAAGGGCAAAAACAGATCATTTAAATAGGGATACAGGTGGACCCATTGCAGCAATGAGATGTACAAGTCGTTATGTAGAAAAACAAACTTTACAACTTTGGTGGGGGTAGGGGGAAAGGATGGTGGGACGGGGAAACAAAGGAGGAGGCTACAATGCTTGATAAGAAATGTACTCATTATCTTGCCCATGTAATTGTAACCCCTCTGTACAGTATTTTCACAATAAAAAATAAATAAAAATTTAAAAAAATAAAAAAAAAGAAAAACGAACTTTACAACTTTGGCGGTGGAGGGGATGTGGTGGGGGGGGGGGGGATGGGAAGGGATGGGAAGGGGAAACAAGGAGGAGGCAACAATGTTTGGTAAGAAATGTACTCATTATCTTGCCCATGTAATTGTAACCCCTCTATACGGTATGTTCACAATTAAAAAATATGTAATGATAACCATGGTAACTCACTAAGGAAATGATATTTTACCTCAATAAACATACCTAACAATAACTCCACGATTGTGAAAATTATTAGTTTCTTCCTAGATTTTTTTCAAAACAATAGTAGAATTGGCTGTTGTCCTAGGAAAATGGCCTCTACCCAAAACTGGGGATATCTGGTGAGTGCTAGTTCTGAAAAAAGCAGAACAGTCAGGTTTGTACCTAGAAGCCTTCAGGACTGAACTGATCAGTGTAATCTGTGTAGAAATGTGTGTTTTAAGTTGTCTTATTCAGTTATTCCTGTTCAAATTAAGTTAGAGTAATATCCTTGACTGTAACTAGAAGTTACAGTTATGTGTCCACATGCACAGGTCAGCATTTTTGACTCCAGATACTGCTTTTCCTTAATGTCTACTATTTTAATTACTGCCAACCTGGTAGAGCTTTTTGGTATACAAAATATATACTGGTCACAAATTATATGCAGTTTCCAAAGACAGAATTTATTGCTTCAGTGCTGTTCATAAGGCTTTAGATTGATTTCTGGTTTATATTAACTTTTATCAATCACTTTTTAAACTATGCCAAGATGCCATTTTATTAATTTCCTGATGAGACTATTGAATTAGGTTCCAAAATCTTATACAATTTTCATGTCTATTATGAATAGATATATCTATATATATTTGCATTTTGTTTGCAATACTAGTAGAAAATTAAATTGGACAGACAAGGTTTTGCCAAAGGCTGATATTTAATAGGAAATATAGAAAACAGACAAATAAATGAATTGAAAATACTTAACATGTATGATGAATATGAAGCAGGATGATCTACTGAAGATTAAATGGACAACAGGACCGTTCTGGTATCATTTGAAACTGCTGAATGTCACTGATTAAGCCATTGAAATGTCATATGATGTATTTCTAAGAATGGCATTTGGAAAATAACTTAGCTTAACTTAGTTTGACTTTTTTGTTGAAACCCCCCACTGATTCTTTGGTTAAGAATAGATTGGTAGTGGACAAGATTAGAAGCAGAGTCTCTTGAAATAGTCTAGATAGGAGATGATGGCCTGGGTAAAAGCAGCAAAAAATGTACTGCTAAATTCATCTGAATTGCTGGGTCTCATTGGAGGAAGGTAAAATGATTGCTCCCTTAGATACATTAATTGCAAAATGACTATTGGAAGCTCAATTTGTTGTTCCATACAGGTAGTTCTAAGACGAAGTGCGAGTCTACAACTCAGAAAATTCTACAAGGCTAAATATGTACATGTAGAAGTCAAAGGTATGCAGGTATTTGAGACATGAGCTAAAGGAGATTGTCAAAGAAAAAAAAATCAATGGTATACATGCATATTTACAAATCTAGTTGATACGGGAAAACTCCTAAAGAATAATAAAAAGGCATAGCCAAAAAGTCAGGAGAAGTAATAAGAGAGAAATGTCCTGGATAGCTGGAAGAAAAAACAAAGACCCTCCCAAAAATTTCAAGAAAGGACGTATATTCAACAGTATTAACTCTTCTTTTTTTATTGTGAAAATATGTACAGAGGGGTTACAATTACATGGGCAAGATAATGAGTAGATTTCTTATCAAGCATTGTAGCCTCCTCCTTTGTTTCCCCTTCTCATCCCTTCCCATCCTCCCCCTCCCCACCAAAGTTGTAAAGTTCGTTTTCGACACAACCACTTATACAGATGGACCCATTGCAACAATGAAATGTATCAATTCTTCTTGTAGTCAAAAATATATAAGCATAATGAAGGAACACTAGGGTCAATGGGGAGCTAACGGATTTATTCTATCCATGGATATTTTCAGGTGAGTGGCAATATTCCCAAGGAAATACGTTGTTCTTGCCAAAAAGATATCATAGTGGAGATTCATACTGACTTTGTAGGTAGAGACATCTTTGAATTGATTATTTTAAATTATAAGCTAAAAATATAATAAAACTTGGATTACCAGCCTGTTACTAATTTTGTATAAAACCCAAATACACTGACCATAGCCAACATCATTCACTACACTTCTGCAAATGTAAGGACTGTGAATGTGGTTTATTGTCATGGATCATCATTTTCATTTGACAGTAATAATATTCTAGGGTAAACTTATTAGCCAAATTGTAATAATTTAATACTATTTGATTAGGAATTGTAATACAGTCCAGATAGAATAGTTTTGTTGTAACCCACCTTAAAGAAGATCCAGTTTTATTTTCTTCTGTTAAAATAAGTAGAAATAGTTACATAAGACAGTTATAGTTGTTAGAGAAGCTGTGGAGACATAATCTTCACATCTATCTTTTGAACCTGAAACTCAATCAATATATTGTGTAATTAAAGTATGGTGATTTACCACTTGGAGTTATCAAAATCTTTAATTATTTATTTGGAAAACATGTTTTTGGTAGACTATAAGAAATAAAAAGTAATATATATTTTCTCTAATACACACAGAACCAATTTTTCATATTCTATATTTTGTAATACGTTCTCAAAACTGTGTCTATATAAACGGATATCATGAAATGGTAGAAATATTATATAAAGTGCCCTTTGAAGTAATATCTTTAGCAGCAATCCTGTTTCTAGTGTGGCCATTTATTGGGTAGTACTTTTGTACACAACACACTATCGATATTACCTTGAGGCTTATAATAGCCAAGCAAGTGAGTATTGTGCTATAGTTTTATAGACTAAGAACATATGAACACAGACGGTTGAATCTTTTTTTCATAATGCCAGATCTAATATGACTTATAAGTCTTGTTTGAGATTGTGATTGTCAGCTTTAGATTGTGATCTCCCAACCTGTAGCCTTCTTTGCAGCTGGAGTAACCGGCACACATGGCCACACCTGGCTTATTTGTTGTCCATATGGGCCTCAAATTGTGATTTTCCTTATCTCTGTCCCCTGAGTAGCTTGAATTAAAACATTTGAGATAGCACATTTGGCCCAACACTAAGTTTTTAATATTGGATCAATCAACTATTATTT
Source organism: Dipodomys spectabilis (assembly GCF_019054845.1). NCBI lineage: Eukaryota > Metazoa > Chordata > Mammalia > Rodentia > Heteromyidae > Dipodomys > Dipodomys spectabilis. The sequence continues at coordinate 19,598,399 of NW_024870720.1, read as the reverse complement.
TTACTTAAAATTTCCCCTACTTAAACGTTATTCTAGTTTATTCTGTGCTTTAAGGTCTATTTTTGTCTATTATAAGGACTATTTAGTACCTTGTTAGTTAGTACTTAATAAATTATTCTTGAATATACAGCAGAATTATCTGCACAAGAATAAAATACAAAAACATTAATTTCATTGAAAAGTGAAGGATAGTGATTTAAGGCCAAGATACTTCTTAAATACCGTCATAGAGAATTCTGGTTCCAAAAACTTTTTTGCCAATCAATGCATTTGGGTTTTGTTGTGATACCTAACATGAATCAGAGGAAATGAATACTACAAAATCATTGTCTTTTTGGAACAGATAAATTGTACTTCTCAGCTTCCTTTACAATGCAGTGAGGTCATATGACCAAATCCCAGACAACATGATATAAACAGATGTGATTAATGAATTTCACTGTCTCCATTCTCTTCCTTTTGCTTAGTTGGATGTTTTTCCCATGACCAACTTTAGTAACTGTGATTTGGATTCCAGTTTCTTTATCAACCCATTCCTTAAAACATTGTGTACAGCCAAGCCTTCTAGTTGATGTGAAAATTCCTAATAAGCAAACATCAACCTTCTATGGTAGATGAGTCAGCCATTAAGCTTAGGACCATTTGATAACAAATATGGTACTGAGCAATCAATCTATTATTCAAGAATATATGCAGGAAATGACATAGTCTATGCAACAGCGATACTCACAAGACAATATGTTGGAAATGATCTGTACAACCAGGAGGGGTAATGAAGGAGGGAAAGAGGGATAAAAATGAGGGAAGGGGTAACAAGTTAGACATAAAGGGTAATCACTACCTTATATATGTAACTGTAGCCCCTCTGTACATCATCTTGAGAATAAAATTTAAAAAAAGACCATTGCCTTAGAGTAAACTAAACAAAGAAGCAATAACAGTGCAATGTGAAAAGCCTTCAAAAATGTGACAAATGTAAACAAGCAACTCTTCTTAGGGAACAGATGTATGGTAAGATACCAGGGAGTCTAAAGAGGAGTTATCTTTGTAATGTTATGTAGAGATTGATTAGGAATTTATCACTTAGAAAAGACTTGTTAGGGAAAGTATTCAAACATAGGCAATTTACAGGGGTAGGGGTTAAGAATGCAGGATTGGGACACAGTAATATTGATCTTTATATCATATGAGGAAGTTTGGAATTTGTTTTAAAAAGAAACAAAAGCCAGTTTCAAAAGAAGTAACAGGGTTAACTCTGTTTTTAGACCAATCACCTCCATGAAAATGAAAGAAAATGGAGACAGAAAATATAACTAGAATGATTTAAGTAATTCCCAGAAAAAAGTGATGGAATTATGGTTTTAACAATGCTTAGGAGAGAAGAATCTATAAGAAATTTTTAGCCAAGTATGAGGAAGCATTTGATAAGTAATTGAGCCTCTGAGCTGTGGGAAAGTTGGTATGATTATATCAGTGTTTTTAGCTTAGGGAAACAAGAAGACTGGTAGTGTTCACTGAGGAAATCAACCTAACTGTTTCATCAGGAACCTCACATGCATTGTGCTAACTCATGCATAGGTATTAAGCTATTGAAAGTTAACACCTGGTTTGTGAAAACAGTACTACTTTTTCAGCATTTGTAGAGAGTTACTGAGATGCATGAAAAAAATTGCTCATAGTGAAGGTAAAGCCAGCTTGCACAGGGTCTAGCTCCAGAAGAAAACTCATAGTCACACTGTGATGCCTCTCATGAGAACAGATGAGATTAAAAGTCATTTTTGGCTATGCCGAAATGGAGATGTGTATGAGTCACTGAGCTCAAATTTGAAGGTAGTTTAAATATAGCTTTGTGTTGTGTGAAAGAAAAGCTTCAAGCAAGGCTATGAGTTGGCAATGCAAAAGCAGATGAGTTTTCACAGTCAAGGAATAGATCATGAAAAAAGGAGAGAGACTGAGCATGGAAAATTAGTGAACACAAATATTTATGGACATGGTAGACAAAAAAACCCAGTGTAAGTAATAAGTGTCAATATATCAAGACTCAAAAAATTCAAAACCAAAGAGGGAAAAGTTTTAATGGTAGCTAGGGAAGACAAGATCATAAAAGAGGAGTTGATAAAAAAAAGTGCCAGATGTATTAGAAAATACAGATAACAATGAACTGGAAAGAATTATAACTTTTGCCATATGAATATTTTTATGTGAGAGTTGAGGTCAGAGTAGAAAATGCTCAAAAGTTATTTGGTAGAAATTAAGAAACTCTAGGCAATGAAAAACCTTTCATGACTTTTGGAAAGATTAAAAAGTCTTTAAGGATGAAAAAAGATCAGAATATATACAACTAAGGACTACCCATATGCTACACTTTCATAAATACAGAGACTTTTCACCAGTCTCTGATTGTTATAAACATTTTCAGACTTTTCATACTTATAGAGTCTATTGTGTTGCAATTTCTCAGCAATAGTTGTTCCATTTTTTAACTTAAATGTACGATCATAAGGTTCTCACTCTTGTTATCTTATTCCATATAAGACAACAACTAGTTGTTGTTTCTAATCAATCCTCATGTTGGGAAATTGCTGATGTCTTCTCATTTAAATTAACTTCTAGAGCTAAGGAAATGTTAAAAGGAAAGATTTTAGACTTACTAGTCCATTATAGAGTCTAAGTTTAAAACATAGACACAAAGGGATTAAAACAACTTGAAATAATGAGAACAGCAGGTACTTAGAAACTTAGCCTTAATGGATTCAAGTAAAATGCTTAAGGGGACACAAGTTTATTACTATGTAGTATAAAATTTATCAGCAATAACAGTTACATTAGCAAGCAATTAATACAATCAGTTCTCCTTTAAATTGTTAAATTTTACTTCCTTATTTTGATATGCAACTTGACTAGACAACTACAATTACATGAACATGAAGAATTCTATAGAAAAGAAAACGTATATGAAAGGTACTCTTGGAAATTGACTTTGGGTTTTTATTTTCATATAAGGAAATAGACAAAAAAAATCTTATGTAATTGACAATCTTAGTTCCTTATTGTCAATCTATTCTTTAAGTTTTTGATAGATGGTAAACAATAAGTCTACAGAAATGCAAATGAAATGCTTCATTTTTCTTTAAGAAAACATGCAGAAATATTGAGAACAAGCAAAAGAGGGAAAAAAGGTCAGATTAGAACTGAGCAAAATAAGGGAAGGGGTAGGGTGAGGCAGAGTGAATATGTGCATTGTATATTTAAATTACTTTGTTAAATGGCAAAATATTCAAAATATAACCTCAAAATTAAGAAAAGGTTGGTTGGGAGAAGTGGATTAGAATGTTAAAAGGGGTGCCATTGATCGAGAGGCACTGTGTTCATAAACTGCTCTGTTGAATATCACTTTTTTATCCAACTACTTAAAGAAAATTATATATATGTATATATAATACACTGGGACTCCGGTTGTGTTCAAAGAGATGTTTAGCTAGTTCTGGAATACACACATGTGGTTTCTCATAGATTGTTGTATTTTCAATGGTGGAAAGAAAAAAAAATCCACAATTAACTATAGTAGACTCTAAAACAAGTTGATGAGGTGGAGGGAGGAATTTCAAGAATCAAATTATTTTTAGGTTCTGAATAAATTTAATTTTCAGTAAGAATAACTAGTGGTCTGATTTATAGCATGTGTGTCATTAGTAGCTCTGGATCTATGTCTATCTAAAAGTTCAAAAAACGTAAGGAGTGGAAGCAGAAAAAACATCAAAGAGAATAGAAAATCCTCAGCCAAACAAATACCAAAAGACAAACAAGAAAAAAAATCAAACTACAATTGAAATACAATAAAACAAAAACCAGTACTGGAATTACTATAATTCCAGACTTCAAAATATGCTACAGAGTCATAGACACAAAATCATCTTGGTATTGGCACAAACACAGATGTGAATATTAATGGGCCAGACTTAAAGATCCAGAAATGAACTCATATACTTACAGCTATCTGATTTTTGACAAAAGACCCAAAAGTATATGCTGGTGAGAAAACTAGACATCCATAAGACTGATCACTGTCTTTCACCTTGCATTACTATCAAGTGATATTAAAGACCTCAATCTTAAAAACTCAATCTTGAAATCACTAGAGGAAAGAATAAGGGAAATATTAGAACTTATTGGCATAGGCAGGGACCTCTTGAGTAGAATTCTAGGAGCTCAGAAACAAGAAACAGAATTGAAAAATGAGACTGTATGGAAGCTGAAAAGCTTCTGCAGAGTGTAAGATATAATCACAAGTCTGAAATTATGGATTACAGAATGTATATAGGACTTGAATAGATATACGTCTGGTAAGGGTCTAACCAGTAGAAAATACAATATGCTAAAATATCTAAATCTCCAAGGAATAAATAACATATTTAACAAATAAATAAAATAATTAAATAGATGCTTCTTAGAAGAAGAGATACAGATGGTCTATACATACATTATAAAATGTTCAAAATGCTATAAAGGAGATGCAAACCAAAACATTGTTGAGATTCTTTCTCATTCCAGTCAGAATGGCCAGCATTATAAACAAATGCTTGTTAAGATGTTTGGGAATAGGAACCATATTACATTGTTGAGGTGAATATAAATTAGTGGAACCATTGTGGAAGTCAGGATAGAAATTCTTTTTTTTTTCAGGTAAGGGGTAGGTTTATTCAGTAGACCTGCTGGGACCAGGCAAGGTTGGCACTCCACACGGCTGGCAAAAGAGAGAGAGCTGGGAAAGAGAGAGAGAGGAAAGAGAGAGAAAAGAACTAGAAAAGAGCAGAGAGAGCAGAGAGAGCAAGAAAAGAACACAGAGAGAGAAATAGAAATTCTTTATCAAAATGCAAAATAGCACTCTTCTATGATCCAACAATAACAATCTTGAATATTTACTGAAAATATTCTAAATCAGCATACAGTAAAGGTACTTATATATTTATGTTTTATTTCAGCACTCTTTAGCCATGTTTTGGAAATAGTTCAGATGCCCCAGAATTGATGAATGGATCAATAAAACATAGTATGTATTTACAATCATTTTTATTTATCTATCAGAAAAATAGTATTACATTGTTTACAAGGAAATGGATGGACCTGGAAAAATTTCTGTTGAATAAATAAGTCAGGATCACAGAGAAAAAGGTTTCTCTTGAAAGTGAAATTTAGATCTATGATATACAGATATATGAAAAACCAACAGGACCATATACATATTTTGACATTCAAACTGATTAAAATATTTATACTCAGGAGTTGATTTCTATGAGGTAAACTCCTTCAACAATGAACAGACAATTTAATAAAATGAATATCAGAAAGCTGAAACATATTATGTTTGATGTGGGTGGAGTTGCGAGTAATGGAGGCTGATGCATGGAGAAGAATTGTTGGTGAGTACAGACAACATTCAAGGTGCAAACATGCAAATGGAACTAAGAAATTTAAGGTGATGAGTGGGACTGAGATCGATTGAAAGAGGGAAAAGGATTGAAGGCATGACACCAATCAAGATGCATTTTACACATAAATTGACATGTTTAACTGATAAGCCTTTCTGCAACTATTTAAAGAACAAAATCACAGTAAGTAGAAAGTAATGTCTTGGATTTGTTTAGGGCAATTAGAAACATTTGGAAGGATATGATAGAGACATGGTAAAAGCCAGTGCCATTGTCGACAATTTAAAAGAGGAAATCTAAGTTATGAACAAAATGTTTTGCTTTTTTATTATGGAAGAGAAAAATGTGGAAGAACTAAAAAATTTCTCTATTCAATTATATTATAAGCAAGGCAGCTGACTACCTATAAGCCTTAAACAATCTATATTTAGTTTCTCTTTCTCTCTATCCATTATATATATATATATATATCTTTATATATACATATATATATACATATACATATATATATATATTTGGACTGGCTTCAAATACATAGGATGGTAACAAATGTATAGAGGAGTATTTATAGTTTTTGAGCATCTTAGTTTCTACACTCTGATAAATAAAAATAATCTTTCCTTTGTGAGGCTGAGTATATGCACATGCATATGTATATATATATATATACATACACATATATCCATACATCCATATATATGTATATGAGTATATATTTATCTATCTATACTGGATTCTCTTTCATGAATTCTATTTTTGTAAATTTCCTTGCTTTGTAAAATGTATTTGTTAGCATAAATTTAATGTGCATATTGCTGGGAAGGTGGCTCAGTGGTAGAGCGCTTGCCTTGCATGCATGAGACCATGAGTTTGATTCCTCAGCACCACATAAGCAGAAAAAAAAAGCCGGAAGTGGCACTGTGGCTCAAGTGGTAAAGCACTAGCCTTGAGCTGAAGAGCTGAGGGACAGCGCCCAGGCCCAGAGTTCAGGCCCACGACCAGACACCCCCCAAAAAATTTAATGTGCATATTGATTTACCAGTCATTTTGACTCACATTCAGGGGCAAATATATAGCAACAGAAGAAATGGAGCAAACCAGTATCCATATTCACAACTAAAGTGTAACAAGGTAACACTCTGAATTTTCACATGACTTTAATTTCTATGAAAAAGATATCCTTTTCTATTGTTGGTAAGTTTTGGTCCTTTTCTGTTGGTGTTGGTAAGTTTATTTTCATGTGTTGTGATGAATTTTTGTCTATAGCAAAAAAGCTATGATATGATTTTTTTAGAGAAAATATGCATAATAAATATAGGCTCTAGTCATGGATTATAATGCATGACACAATTTATGTAAATTTGTAGAAAATGTCAAAATGCTATGTAGTATTGCAAGATAACTGCATAAACATTACATTTCTGAGAAAATACATGAAAAATCATCTCAGAGTTTATGAAGATACTTTCTGAAGTAAAAAGGAAAATTAAACAAAAATATTTAATGGTTTTCAATTGCAATGTCTTATTTCTTATTTCTTCTATTAGGAACATATCTTGAAAATATTCTACTTCAGATGAGATGTTTCATTATAGAAAAGTAGTATACTTCAAACAAATATGTCCAGAACGTTTCCAATTACTCTACATACAGGCTTTTTCAATATAAAAATATTTGAAAGTGAATTTACATTTCTACATTACACTGTTACATCATTAATATTAAAGGCTAGATTCAGCCATAAAGAAGAGAGAATTTATATCATTTGCAGTAAAGTGGATAGAACTGTAGGTTCCCTTAAGAAAGATAAGCCAAACTCAGACAAATATCACATTTCTTTATTCATATGGAGCAGCTTCACGTTTTAAAAATCCTGCAAGGCAAGTGCTTTACCACTGAGTGGCGGGAGTATGGGAAGGGGAAACGAGGAGGAGGAAACAATGCGTACTTGTTATCTTGCCCATGTAATTGTAACTCCTCTGTATGGTATTCTCACAATAAAAATAAATAAATAAATAAATCCTGCAAGATAAAAATGATACGGAAAAACTGTTTGTGAGGGAAGCTTATCAATGAGTAGGAGTATTAACAAAGTAGCATCTATCTATCTATCTATCTATCATCTATCTATATCTTATATAATAGAGCATATATTATGTGACATATACATACATATATGTATATACAGATATATGTATATCTGTACATATGTACATACACTTATATAGAGAGCACAGTGAAAACCATCAAAAACTTGTCATAACGAGCATTTTATATTTTATGTTAGAAATATCACAATGAAATACCTTTGTACAATTAATTGATGCTAATAAATAATTAGAAAATAAGGAATGTGGTTTTAGAATTCACGTCTGTCACCAGATAATTATTGTTAGCAGTAGTAATGATATACTTATCTCATACGATTTTCAACTGTTCAACACAGAAACTCTCAGTGAACATTTAACCACTACAGAAATACTATTAGAACCTCAGTGTGCTATAGTAAGACTCCACATAAACTGGCTAGAGCATTATTTACATGTAAAGAACTTCCTGAGTACTTTTGAGTACTGATACCTGTATTTACTACAATCACATTGAAAAGAATCTCCCATATGGATAGATAATAAGGACTAACAAATAAAGCAAACACACACAAAAAATCTTGATTTAAGTATGCTATACATAGTCTAAGGAACTATTTAAAACCTTTGTCAATTGTAGTTGTTTCTTGCTATATATTTAATATTGTGTAATTATGCAATTTCACATATTATTCTGAGAGATTGATGTTTTTGCTTTGCTGCTATTTTTGGTTATTATAGCTGTGGTAAAAAAATGCCATAAAAAAACATCCCTTTATGATGAAGGTTCTGTAAAAAATCTAGGAATCCATGGAACATTCCTCAATATAATAAAGGCTGTTTATGACAAACCTACAGCCAGCATTATTTACTTAATGTTGAAAAACTAAAACCATTTCCTCTAAACTCAGGAACCAGACAAGGATGTCCACTCTCTCCACTTCCCTTCAATTTAGTATTAGAATGCCTAGTTACAGCAACAAGACAAATGCAAACATAAAGGGGATCCAAATAGGGAAAGAAGAAATAAAACTCTCCCTCTTTGCAGATGACATGATCTTATATTTAAAGAATCCCACCGGCCTGGTGCTGGTGGCTCACGCCTATAAATCTAGCTACTCAGGAAGCTGAGATCTGAGGATCGTGGTTCAAAGCCAGCACAGGCAGGAAAGTCTGTGAAACTCTTATCTCCAATAAACCACCAGAAAACAGGAAGTGGCACTGTGGCTTAAGTGTTAGAGCACTAGCCTTGAGCTGAAGAGCTGAGGGATAGTGCTCAGGCCCTGAGTTCAGGCCCCACAAATGACAAAAAAAAAAAAAAAAAAGAATTCCAAGGACTCCACTTCCCAATTACTGGGGCTAATTCAAAACATTGGCAAAGTAGCAAGGTATAAAATTAACCCTCAAAAATCAGTGGCTTTTCTGTTTGTCAACAATGAGAAGCGAATGGCTGAAATCAGGAAAGCAACTCCTTTTGTAATAGCTCCACAAAAAATAAAATATCTAGGAGTTAACTAAAGAAGTGAAGGACATCTATGATGAAAATTTTAAAAACCTGAAAAAGGAAATCAAAACAGAACTTAGAAAGTGGAAAAACCTCCGATGCTCCTGGATTGAAAGGATCAACATCATGAAAGGCTATCTACAAATTCAATGCCACACCTATCAATATTCCAACCTCATTCTTCAATGCCAAAAATTCATATGAAAAAATAAAAGACCCCAAATAGCAAAAACGATCCTTAACAGAAAGACAGTGCTGGAGGAATATTAATACCAAATTTCAAACTCTACTACAAAGCCATAGTAATCAAAACAGCTTGGGACTGGCGCAAGAACAGAAATGAGGACCAATGGAATAGAACCAGAAGTGGATCTACAGAACTATAGCCACATAATCTTCGATAAGGGAGCTAAAAGAGAATGGAAAAAGATAGCTTCTTCAGTAAATGGTGCTGGCAAAATTGGTTATTCACCTGTAGAAAACTAAAACTAGATCCTTATATATCACCCAGCACCAGAATCAACTCCAAATGGATCAAAGACCTCGAAATCAAAACAGATACGCTGAAAACATTACAGGAAGGAATAGGTGAAACCCCTGTCTCCTTGACACAGGTCGAAATTTTCTTTTTTGTTGTTGTTGTTGTTGTTGGTCATGGGGCCTGAACTCTGAGCCTGGGCGCTGTCCCTCAGCTCTTCAGCTCAAGGCTACCGCTCTACCACTTGAGCCACAGCACCACTTCCGGCTTTTTTTCTTTTTGCTTATGTGGTGCTGGTGAATCAAACCCAGGGCCTCATGCATGCAAGGCAAGCGCTCTACCACTGAGCCACCTTCCCAGCCCCCCAAATTTTCTTAATAGAGACCCAGAAACACAACAAATCAGAGAAAGGTTGGACAACTGGGATTGCATGAAATTGCTGAGCTTCTGCATGGCAAAGGACATAGTTAGCAAGATCAATAGAAAGCCCACGGATTGGGAGAAGATCTTTACTAGCCATACAACAGACAAGGGTCTCATATCTAAAATATACTTAGAACTCAAAAAATTAAATCCCCCAACAACAAATCCTCAAAGAAACAACTGCCCAATAAATAAGTGGTTTAAAAACTTAAAGAGAAACTTGAAGAGGAAATAAGAATGACCAATAGACACATGAAGAAGTGCTCAACCACTAGAGCCATAAAAGAAATGTAAATCAAAACAACATTGAAATTCCACCCCACCCCAGTTAGAATGACTATATTCAAGAAATCTTGTAACAACAGATGCTGGAGGGGATGTGGCCAGAAGGGAACCCAACTGCATTGTTGGAGGGAGGGTAAACTTGTTCAACCACTTTGTAAAGCAGTATGGAGGTTACTCAAAAGACTCCACATAGAGCTCCCCTTTGACCTAGCAATCCTACTTCTGGACATTTATCCAAATGATCACAAACAAGGCCATAACTACAGCTACCAGCACAACTATGTTTATTGCAACATTACTTACCATAGTTAAGAGATGGAACCGGTAGATGCTCCTCAGTAGATGAATGGATCAAGAAAGTATGATACATATATGTGTGTGTGTGTGTGTGTGTGTGTGTGTGTGTGTGTGTGTGTGTGTGTGTGTGTGTGTGTGTGTGTATCTATATGTATATAGGTATGCATACATACATACAATGGAATTCTATGCCTCCATCAGAAAGAATGACATTGCCTCATTTGTTAGGAAAGTCTTGGGGCTGGGAAGGTGGCTCAGTGATAGAGTGCTTGCCTTGCATGCATGAGGCCCTGAGTTCAATTCCGCAGCACCACATAAACGGAAAAAAGCTGGAAGTGACGCTGTGGATCAAGTGGTAGAGTGCTAGCCTTGAGCTGAAGAGCTCAGGGACAGTGCTCAGGCTCAGAGTTCAGGCCCCACAACTGACAAAAAGAACAAAAAAGAGAAAAAAGAAAAAACAAAACTTGGTAAAAATTATATTAAGTGAAGTAAGCCAGGCCCAAAGAAACACAGGCTCCATGGTTTCCCTTATTTGCAATAACTAGTATATGTGTAGGACAAGCAGAAAAGGCCAAAAGGTATGTACATATGACTGTATCAGATGATGTTTAGTGAAATGAACCCCAAGATAGGGACACAAATATCTTTTTTTTTCTTGCTATTGTTTCTAACGTATTTATAATGTACCATGTGATTTTTTTTTTGTTTCTTTGTATGTTCCTCCCCCACAGCATAACCCCTCATTTCACTGAATTTGATGTTGGTGCCCTGCATATTGTATATACCCTTTTCTAATTCAGGGAGGGGAAGGGAAAAAAACAAAATACTTAAATAAGGATACCAGTTGACCCACTTTAACAATGAGATGGTGACTCAAGTGGCAGAGTGCTAGCTGTGAGCAAAAGAAACTCAGGGACAGTGTCCAGGCCCTGAGTTCAAGCCCCAGGACTGGCCAAAAAAAAGGTGAAACAATGAGATGTACAAAACACTATGTTGAAAACAAACTTTACAACTTCGGTGGGGTGGGGGGAAAAGGGGTAGTTGTGGAGGTGGGAGGGAAGGGATGGTAGGGGGAAAACAAAGGAGGCAACAATGCTCAATAGGAAGTGTACTCATTACCCTGGCCTTGTAATTGTAACCCCTCTCTACAGCATTTTTACAATAAGAAATGTACCAAAAATGCCATATAAAATATATAAATAACAACAAAAGCTTTTGATTCAAGGTAATAGTGAAGTCATGTTCTTTTTTTATTAATAAGTTTTTTAAATTGTGAAAATACCATACAGAGGGGTTACAATTACATGAGCAAGGTAATGAGAACATTTCTTATCCAGCATTGTTGCTTCCTCCTTTGTTTCCCCTTACTATCCTTGCCCTCCCCCCAGCAAAGTGGTTAAGTTCATTTTTTGACATAACGTCTTGTGCATCTCATTGTTGAAATGGATCTACCTGTATCCCTATTTAAACAATTTGTTTTTCCCTTCCCCTCCACAAATTATACCAACATCAAATACAGTGAAAACAGTTTTTTTGTTTGTTTCTTGTTTTTTTTCACAGAATTTAGATAGAATCTACCTGTCTGCAATAGTAGCAAAAATAGAACGATTCACTTACACTCCCCAATCTCTTTACAATTCAAATGTTTTCTACCATAGTAAGGTAAAGACTCTAAGTGAGTCACTAATACAATTTTGAATAGTCAAGACTTCCCTTTTATATTCTGATAAACTGGTTTCTGTGAACCTGTTCCTGGTGTGCTTTGAGACCTGCAGTAACCATTCTTTAGTTGATTAAATCATCTTGCTAATTCTTTCTTCCTTTGATGTTTTTGGCTATTTATCATACAACTAACTCTGTCAACTATACAATACTACATACTAATTGCTTTATCATTAACAGGTAGAACCTGCAAACAATAATATTATAACATATAGAATCAGTAAATAAAATAAATTTTAAAATAATTTCTTGCCCTACCATTCTTTTTATTCCCATTTTCTTTTTCTTGGCTGTTAAAATGTTACACAAAACATCATGCTGAATAAGACAGATTTGCAAGGAGCTGAACTATAAATTTCTTCACATATTATTTGATGAAGGTAAATAGTGTCATTTTCTACTTTATTAACTTCATGTGATATGCACTCTGATCTTTAAAAAATTATTATATTTCGAAGAGAGAAGAGATAGCTTGTTCAAATTCCCCTCTAGTTGTAATTTATTGGTTCTCTATGACTGCTATGTATCTGAAACTCTGATCTATTAATATTATCAAGAATTTGGGTAATTGGATATATTTTGGTCTGGCTTTATCTAAAAATGTGACAAAAGAAGACTAAGATGTCTTTTTGAAGGGCAATGGAATATATGAATCATCATCCAGGTAAATCAAGCTTTGTGGGGGTAATAGTCCATTTTAAAGACTGTTATTTTCATAGTTCTGTCATACCTTTTCCTAATACTGTAGCTTCCAGTATTTCCATGCAATCAATATGTGTGAATTTGACTTTGACATTGTTAAACCCAGGGGCAGTTACCACAAGTATATTGTTTTCAGCTTATATTTAATTAAGCCTAAGCAGTTGACTTACCTCTTAAGTCATTGGAATTTAATAATCAGGATGCTCTATGGCAGTTGTGAATATATAATGCATTTTTCTTAATAATAATGTCGAATGCAGATTTTCTACACAAAGATATAATTTCTCTAGCACAATGATTTCAACAATTTAATGCTCCCTGAACTAACAAGTTACCATGAACTTATATAACAAGACATTCAGTCCTGCATACAAAATTATTCTTTCCCACTCATTTACAAATGCCAGACTGATGCCTATGTACATAATGTTACTGTGGGAAGGATTCTGAACATTTTCATTGAAAAAATACTTCCAAAGGGAAGGGAGAAGAAATGATGGAAAGAGTGATACTGATCAAGCTGCAATGCTCACATAAATAAGCAAGTTGAAGTTTAAGCCCCTAGTAAAGAATATTTGTAGATTTTTAGAAAAATTGTGAAAATGTTTTCAGAGTGACTTAATAGGGCAAACGTATGGTGTAAATATTTTCAGTAATAAGGCAGAAAACATCTTTCTGTTTCGATCACATGTGTGATTTGACTTCTTAGATGAGAATTGCATCTTGAGATAGTATCAAAGTTTATTGAACACTTAGAGATTCATAAACTGTCTATTTTTAATATCTCTTATATTAAAATATACTCTTAGGACATTGGCCACAGTTCCTATTTTTCTGGGGAAAAGAAATATACCAATCCCACCTATAATGCTTTGTGAAATCACTATTAGAAATAATACACACATACACACATTATGCTTCTGCTTTTTTCATTATATCAAGATTTTCAACCTCCAAAATAAAACAAAAACATGAAGATATTATCAACTTGTATAAATCAAAGCATATTTTAGGACTGGTTACCAAGCCAAACAAAGTTGAACTTTGTTTAACAAAGTTTAACAAAAGTTTTAACTTTTTTTACTCTATTGAAATTCTGATTATTAGAGAAATGCTCTGACTGAAATTATATCTCCGACAGAGATTTGCTGTCATAACTAGGTGACTAGTTTTTTAAAAAATTCCTTGAATTTTTTCAATATAGGAGGTAACATGTTGAAATGGAAAAAAAAGCATTTAAAGCAAATCTTTGCACCTATTTGCTTTAGATTTACAAATATCAGTACAAGTGGCAGCCTATCTGAAGAGAATAGAAAAAGAGTTTCATGATTTGGGGAATCTTCACAATCGGTGTGTAAAGTTATGCATATTTGGGGGAAAATGAGTCCCCAACCTCCATTTGTTTCATGTATCAGTTCATTAGCTAGTAAAGAAACTAAAAGACCAAGTATTATATAAGTATTATCGAGAATAACAATTTTGGCAAACTGGGTGCTTTCCTAGTCATTTTAACTGAATCAACCACAATGCTCTTTCCTCTTTAGTTTCAAGAAGTAGGACACGATGTGTAGAATTTCAACACTCTTTACAAAGGTCAAATTCAGACAACTACGAGGCTAATCATCTTCTGGGTATTCAACTGATAGCATATCTCAATTAGGTTGCACAAGAAGTTTTCCAAGTATGATGAAGTTTTCCATGTGATGAATTTGGATTGTTGTCTTCTTTTATAATATCTCCTGGATTAAAATTGGTAATAGAAAGCATACTTGGGCTACAAGTCATAAAATACATACTTTTTCATTATAGGAAAAAAGTTTGTTTTTTATTGTCAATCTATGACTTAGATAATTCGTTAAGCCATTTGGACAGTATCTAAATTTCTTCTTATTTTTTGTATCTAATATTTCTTTTTTAAATTTATTTTTTTAATTATGAAAATACCATACAGAGGGGTTACAAATACATGGGCAAGATACCGAGTACATTTCTTATCAAGCATTGTTTCTTCGGTTTTTCTTTTGAACTCGGGGCCTTATGCTTCCTTGGTTGGGCATCTACCTCTATAGCCATAGCTCCAGATCTGCAACTCATTAGTTATTTTGGAGATGGAATCTAGTGAAATTATTTGCCCAGACTGGCCTTGAATGGAAAGTCTCCAAATCTCAGTCTCTTCAGTAGCTATGATTAGAAATATGAGCCACAGGTACCTGTTGGAATTTACTATTTCTAAGAGCTACAAAACACCTGTCATTATGCTGGAAGTAAGGATACAACAGCAAACAGAGCCAACTTAAATGCCTGCCTTATGAATCTAATATTTATGCCACAATAAAGGCAGTAAATGAATAAATTGCACAAAGTATATAGAATGTTACAAAGTAGTAAGTGCTGTGGAGGAGAATAGTATATTTAAAGTGGTGGGTAGATGCACATCCACTGTTTACATTACTGGGCAGTGTACAACAGAGAGCATTCATACTTTGTCAGGAACTTCCACTGGGCAGGGCTATTCGATAGAAATACCAGAACAATGACGTTCTTGACAATTTAAGTGAAGATTTGGGGTTTCTGAAAACAATCTGTAAAAGCCTCCCAAAATATACATTTCACCTCATTGAACAATATGTAGTACATATTGGTGAATCAAAAATTTAATACAGTTAAAGCCTTAGACTTGTAGTAATGAAAAGGAGTGGATGAACATAATATAGAATGACAATAAAGGCTAACTGAAGAACGAAATTTCAGTATACAAGTTTTACTTATATTTCTGAAAGATAATCTAATATTATCTTAGTTTTCCAGAAAATGTATTAAATATCCCTGTTAGAACGTTTTATTCATTTCTATCATCTTCAAATTTTCTAGTCTTTGGTTTTATCTTTTGTTCTTTTTCCTTTTTAAAATTATTAACTTTAAGTAGATGTATAAAGTGGCTTCAGTTCAAGAAGTTGGCTTATGTGTAAAATGTGTCTTAATCAATGTCATCCATTCCATCAATCTCCCCTGATTTCCCAACTCTACCTGTCCCATAAAGTGGCCTGGTTACATTTTTCACATATACACATAAAATGAGTATTTTCAATGAAACAATACCTGCATATATATGACATATATATTATACAGGATATATATATATATATATATATATATATATCATTTGTATGTTATGTAGGTTATCTGCATGCAGATAATCCTTATTCTAATTTTTTTGACAGTATAAATATGAAAGCAAAGTATTTTGGGTCCACTCTCAGAAGTTGGATATTTATACCTTTAAGATACTAATTTGATTCCTTTTTTTTTAAAGAGAAGACAATTTATAGCACCACAAATGAGACCAGCTAAAGAACAAGAAATCATTTTGTTTCTGAATTCTAGAAGTATATACTTAAATGCTTGCTTCCTGGGGATTTAAAAGTCCAGCAGCAAAAAAAGAGATATATTTCAAAGCACCAGCCTCATAGATTCTGGTGGTCTTTGAAGAAACCTAGACATAGAGTAATGGTGTCACTGTGGACATTCTAAACTTCTTCTGTTCTTGCAAAATGTTTGGTAGGAGAAAAAGTGAGACAAGATTTTTCATACATTTAGAGCTTAAATGTCAAGGCCCTGATATTTATAGATTACATTGTCTGTGATTGGTAACCATCTATTATAGAGACCACAAAATAAGGTTGATCAACTGAAGATGGAGAGTTTTGTTTTTAAAAATTGGAATTTGTGGTTATATTGAAGAATCACAATTCCTAGTTCCTTAATTGTTTTTCTTAGATTAATGAAAAAATAATATAAAAACAAATGACTGTAAGTATGAATCAAAGGGATTTTGATGTATTCACATAATAGAATCCAGACCCCAAGACCTGCTCACTGTAATTCACATAAAGGCCATTGTATGATATCTGAGAAGTATGTACACACACGGAATGGCAGATGTCCAGAGTCCTGATGATTTGATGATAGAAAAATATTTTCATGTTAAAATGTACATTTGGTGAAATGTCAGCATAAGATTATGGATAACTTACTCTAAATATTTATATGAATCTTTCAAATTGTATACAGTAAGAACTTAGTGGCGTTGCAACAGAGGAAAGGGTAGAACTGCAAATATTGCACCTCAGAGCTTTTCTTATTTCATGCTGTAATCATTTCTTTTTATCTAAGTGGAAACATCTGGAATTCTTACACAAAGAGAATGTATCTTGAACATTTCCATCAACTTCTACTGTGAGAGAGAAATAGAGACTACATTACCACATAACATACATTCCTACATAGATAGGAAATGTTCATATTATTAATACGCCCAAAAGTTCCTAGATGTTCCTTTATATTCTTTGGAATATAAACTACTAAAATCTTTGTACATGCTTACTAAGGCAGAATAAAAAACATCAAGCAAAATATATTCACTACTAGAAAATTTATCCTCCAATCTCACATTTAATTCTTTCTTAGGTTAGTATAATGCCCATAGGTAAGAAACTCTTGACACTTGGTGTATTTTTGTCCTACCGCTGAAATATGAGGGAAAAAAGATGGAGACAGAAAAAAAATACAAATGTGAAAACAAACATAAAAAACAACAGCAAATCCCTAATACCTAGGCTTGCAGCCTAGCATCTTAAGAGATTTAACCTGAAACTGTTACAAAATGCTTTTGTTGCACATGAGAGGATGGTAGGATAAAATACAGTCTTCATTCAGTTCACATAATCATTTTCTGTTAAATGCTTGGAAGTCCAGCTTTATTCTACAGCACACCAATTACACAGCAGAGCATAATTATTTTACAGTCAATTGAGTACGCCAAATGAGCATATTTATGAAACTTGATTTATACTTCATACTAGCAACACTACATGGAGCATAGCTTTCCCTCCCACCAACCCTGTGGCCGGTAAAGCTGTTGGAGGACTCTGTTTTCACCCCAAAGTAAAATCATTGAAGTCTGAACAATCCTTTTGAATGTTGGTGCTGCACTTAGCTTTCTCCTACCAAGTTTACTGCAAAGAGTGAAGGCAAGGCAAGCAATGTGGTATCTGTGGAGAAGCTCTATAAAAGTTTTATTGCCTTAGTTCATGCCCTGATTCTTGCTGTGGTGAGCTAGTACATTTTTCATTAGCCTATCCCACAAAGCAATGAGACCGTCTACATTTAAGTAATGACCTTCTCCATATAAACTCAAATTTGTTTTCTTTGATCCTCAATAACCAATAATTATTTATGAAGGGTTGAATAATAACCTAAGGTAATGTCAGAGTTATGACCTTCATAAGAACTTTTCTCAGCATGCACGTCTATGTTTTTGAAAATGGCTCTTCCACCCTGTTCCTCAAGGTGATGGCATGTTCTCACAGGTCTGTACTGTTTGCAGAGTCTCAGGTTTGCAGTGATGGCTTTTTCATACCATCAGTGAATTTGACATGGCCTCGTAAACCATGCAAATCAAGCTTCTTTTTTAGGTACAAAAATTATCTAGGCTGATAGTCTGTAGCTACTTCAGAAGTGATAGATTTACGTAATAAGTGATTTTGTTGAATTTATGGATTAACTACATGCCGTGAATGTGTTTTACTTATTAATTGCTACATTTTAGCCAAACACCTTAGAGTATAAAAATTTTCTGATTTTATTCAAGATTGAAGGGAGAGAAGGGCATATTCAGAATTAATGAGAACGTGGTACAGTTTCTGGTCTCTGTAATATTTTATTTTTTACCTTCAATTTCTGCGCACAGACTAATATGAGGCCCATAAAGCATGATGCTTCTAATTTAAACGTGCAAATGAAAGGAGATTTTTTTCTCCCCTCTCACCATACCTGTGTGCAGAAGCTCATAGTGCCAGACTTCTAGCACAGTAAACCAATATATTAAGATAAGCAGATGTTTTCCTTATTAACTGTATGAACCAGCTGGCTAAGGGCCAAATCAAGTCTGGGGAATAATTTTAACTGGTCTGCTTGTTATTATGAAAACTGACTGAACACTATACCCTGGTCCCCTTTCCCTCCTAAAGATGATGTTTCTTCCAGTGTAAGAATCATGAAAAAACAGGAAGGAGAGAGATAATTTCAGAGATTTAATTAATTGTTAGTTGCAAGTTTATCCAATTACCTGCTTAAAATATAAAGTGTACAGCATTTGAGACACTAGCATCTAAATTCAATATGATATGGACAATTAGAGAAAACACAGAAATAAACTCTCCTAAACTCTAGAATCAGCTGTGGTATCCAATTGAATCTTTATTTAAAGAATTTCAGTTCCTCAGAGAGCATGAAACTAGGCTGCACATTGCCTGCTAAACAGGAAAGAAATGAGAGTAAGTTTGGCTAACAATTAGGCAGTATCAAGATCATCTCACTTATTATTCAACTTTTAGTCATTGGATATTATTTATTTTAGCTATAACCACCCTAATTTATTTTAATATCATCTTTTATAAAGAGACTCATAATTTAATCTTTATGTTGATTTTATGCTCCTAATCTAGACTAACTCAATTTGAACAAATCCAAGAAAAAGTATAATTTGCAATAATGATTCTTAAAAATGTAACTCATTGTCTCGTCCATGTAATTGTGGCCCCTCTGTGCAGTATTTTCACAATAAAAAAAATGTAGACTGCTCAAAGATGATTTGGCAAAAAATTTTTCTTGGACACTTGAATATCCACTTTTACAAAATTTCTAGTTGTTCTAGTTTATTGGTAAATTCTTTATTTCTATATTATTTTGTTTTTATTATTAGATTAGTTTTGTATTGTGAGAAATTAACCCATGAGAAACAAAAGAGGGTGCATGTAACTTTCTATATGTACATATACATATATGTATGCATATATATATAACACACACACATATATTGTTTAGTAATACTCTTTATTACAGAGCTGGCCAGAATTCACAGATAGTTTTGGAAACTGTTTTCAGAGTGAACTCAATTATTTAGCTGAGTTGTGGGATTGAAATATGCTAAACATAGGTTGTAAGTCTTGACTTTGTCATTAGTTACTTTAACGGCCTTCTATCATGTACTTCTTCTTCATAAGCCTTAATTTCCTTACACTGACAGGGAGAGGAAGTGAAAAAAATTGCTGTTAAAATCCTTTCAGGCTTGAACATTTATGAGAACAACCGTTTGAGTTGGGGAAAAGAAGAGTTGGCAAAGAGAGAAAAAAGATAACAAAGGCAGAATTCATTTTTTTTCTCAGGGCTAGTCCTGAGTCTGCTGCAAGTTAAATTGCATAGCTCCTCCACTGGATTAGTAAGTAGGTAGACAGAGTTATTGATTAAGACACTACTGATGATCTAGTAAATTATACATGACTGAAGTTAAGAATACCAAGCAGATACTTTTGGACTATTTCCCTCAAGGCTAATGACTGTTGCCAGGTCCTTTTGTGGAATCTCATAAAACTACTCAGGACATTACAAACAAGCAATAATGGACATTTTAAAATTTTTGATTCTAAAATTAAATACAATAAAGAGACTGAAAAAGAGTTATGACATTTTGTAATTTTTTAAATAATTAAGTTCCTGAAACTCCATTTTTCTCATGTTTTCTACCTTATAAAGAAATGACTAGCTGGGTACCAGTGTCTCATGCCTGTAATACCCACTACTCAGGAGGCTGAGATCTGAGGTTCGAAGTTAAAAACCATCACTGGCAGGAAAGGCTGAAAGACTCTAATCTCCAATAAACTACCAGAAAACTGGAATTGGTATTGTGGCTCAAGAGGTAAAGTGCTAGCCTGAACTAAGGAGCTGAAGGACAGCGCTCAGTCCTAGAGTTCAAGTCCCATAACTGACAGGGAAAAAAAATGAAAGAAAGAAATGACTGAGTCAACAAATGGGAATACCTTAAAATAAAAAGTTTCTGCACAGCTAAAGACATAGCTACCTTTAGACAGCCAACCAATTGGGAAAATATATTTACCAGCAATAAATCAAACAAAGGCCTGATATCCAATATTAACAAGAAACTCAAGAAACTAATCGCCCCCCCCAAAAAAAAAAATTTAACAAACCAATCATTGAGTGGACAAGGGAGCTAAAGAGACAGTTCTCAGAAGAACATAAAAAAATGGCAAAAGAAACACATGAGGAAATGGTTATTATCCTTGGCCATAAAGGAAATGCAAATAAAAACAACTCTGAGACACCATCTTTCCCTAGTCAGAATGGCCCACATCCTAAATTTAGCCAATGACAATTGCTGGAGGGGATGCCGAGAGAGAGAGGAACCTTGCTGCACTGCTGAGAGAATGTACACTAATACAACCACTCTGGAAAGCAGTCTGTATTTTTCTCAAAAAATTAAACAAAGACCTTCCCTACAACCCAGCCATACCAATCCTAGGCATCTACCCTGAACAACAGGAACCAGGATACAAGGACACATGCACTTCCATGTTCATTACTACACTCTTCACAATGGCCAAGATATGGAAAAAACCCAGATACCCCACTATTGATGAATGGATCCAAAAAATGTGATACCTATAAGCAATGGAATATTTCACAGCCATTAGAAAGAACAAAACAATGGCATTCACAGGGAAATGGATAGAACTAGAACAAATCATGTTGAGGGGAAAAAGCCAAGATCAGAGAGACAAATGACACATAAGTCCCCTGATATGTGGACGTTAAATTAAAAAAGCAACAAGATCTGACTAAGCAAACAGGACCCAAGAAACAAAGGACCTCTTCTTAATTTGTTGCATCGTTTTTAGATGACTCTATTTTTTTTTTTTTTATTGTGAGAATACCATACAGAGGAGTTACAATTACATGGGCAAGATAACGAGTACATTTCTTATCAAGCATTGTTGCTTCCACGTTGTTTCCCCTTCCCATCCTCTCTTCCCCCATTGATCCTCCCCCCACCCCCAACCAAAGTTGTTAAGTTCGTTTTTCGACATCTCATTGTTGCAATGGATCCACCTGTATCCCTACTTAAACGATTTGTTTTTTCCCTTCCCCTCCACAAATTATACCAACATCAAAAACAGTGAAAGTATGGGTTATGCTGTGGGGGAGGGACATACAAAGCAACATAAAAATCAACTTATAAATATGATAGAAACAATTGCATGAAAGGAAAAAAAACAGAAACAAAACATTTGAATACTTACCTTGGGGTTTATTCCCGTAACATCAACTTATCTGACCTTTTCTGCTTGACTCAGACATATACTAGATATTGCAAATAAGGGAAACCATGGGACCTATGTTTCTTTGGGCCTGGCTTAATTCACTTAATATAATTTTTTCCAAGCCTTTCCATTTCCTAACAAATGGGGCAATGTCATTCTTTCTGATGGAGGCATAGAATTCCATTGTGTATATATATACCACATTTTCTTGATCCATTCATCTATTGAGGGGCATCTGGGTTGGTGCCATATATATTTTTTTAATTTTTATTTATTTTTTATTGTGAAAATACTGTACAGAGGGGTTACAATTACATGGGCAAGATAATGTGTACATTCCCTATCAAGCATTGTAGCCTCCTCCTTTGTTTCCCATTCCCATCCCTTCCCATCCTTCCCCCCTCCCACAATCCTCTCCGCCCCCCCCCCCCCCACCAAAGTTGTAAAGTTCATTTTCGACATAACAACTTGTACTTCTCAATGTTGCAACGGGTCCACCTGTATCCTTATTTAAACGACTGTTTTTCCCCTTCCCCTCCACAAATTATACCGACATCAAATACAGTGAAAGCAGAGGTTATACTGTGGGGAGGGACATACAAAGCAACAAAGAAATAATCTTATAAATGCTTTAGAAACAATAGTATGAAAGAAAAAAAACATTTGAATACATATCTTAGGGTTCATTTCCCTAACATCAACTTATCTGACCTTTTCTGCTTGACTCAGACATATACTAGATATTGCAAATAAGGGAAACCATGGGAACTCTGTTTCTTTGCGCCTGGCTTACTTCACTTAATATAATTTTTTCCAAGTCTTTCCATTTCCTAACAAATGGAGTAATGTCATTCTTTCTGATGGAGGCATAGAATTCCATTGTGTATATATACCACATTTTCTTGATCCATTCATCTACTGAGGGGCATCTGGGTTGGTTCCATATCTTAGCTATGGTAAATAATGCTGCAATAAACATAGTCGTGCTGGTAGCTTTAGTGTGGTCTTGTTTGTGATCATTTGGGTAAATGCCCAAAAGTGGGATTGCTGGGTCATAGGGGAGCTCTATGTAGAGTCTTTTGAGGAACCACCATACTACTTTCCAAAGTGATTGAACAAGTTTACACTCCCACCAACAATGCAGTAAGGTTCCCTTCTGTCCACATCCCCTCCAGCATCTGTTGTTATTAGAGTTCTTGATTATAGCCTTCTAACTGGGGTGTGGTGGTATCTAGGTCTCCTTGGCAGAGGCTGAATTTTTCTTAATAGGGATCCAGAAACACAAGAAATCAAAGAAAGGTTGGACAAATGGGATTGCATGAAATTGCAGAGCTTCTGCATGGCAAAGGACATAGCTAGCAAGATCAATAGAAAACCCATGGATTGGGAGAAGATCTTCACTAGCCATACAATGGACAAGGGTCTCATATCTAAAATATACCTGGAACTTAAAAAAATTAAATCCTCCAAAAACAAATCTTCAAAGAAACAATGCCCAATAAATAAGTGGGCTAAAGACTTAAAGAGAATCTTCTCTGAAGAGAAACGAATGATGCCCAATAGACACATGAAGAAATGCTCAACCTCTCTAGCCATAAAAGACTCTATATTCTTGACCCCACATATGTTATATATATGTGCACAGCTGAGGGAAGATAGGAGGAGGGCATAGAATCAGAGGGAAATGGTTAAAAAAAATACAGCAGAGGTGCCCATCAGCTGCACTGGACATTGATAAAAGTGAACTAAGCAACTCAAGGACAGCAATGAGAGGAAAAGAATGAGAGGGAAAGGTGGAACAGCTTACTTACACTAAGCAAAAGGAAAGAAATATACATAACACTTGATTTGGAAGAAATAGTTGTATTGTCAACGTTTGTAGAGATCATAATGTTTATAGACCATGATAATGACAATTCGCCTTGTGAAGGTTAAAATATGTTTATGACTTTAACTAAGTATCACTACCCCACAGTACTTTGAAAGTTATGTAATCACTTAATCTCAATAAAGAAAGTTAAAGAAAAATGACTGAGCTAAGCGCCAGTGGATTACACTTTTAATCCCAGCTACTCAGGAGACTGAGATCTGAGGATCACAGTCCATGGCAACCCAGGCAGAAAATCTCTGAGACTCTTCTCTCCAATAGACTATTCAGACAAACCTATCTCTTCTCCAGGGAAAGTATTTCAAATTAGGTTAACAATTGAATACCTTACAACTCAGAGATAGGCAGGGCCTAAATAATTCCTAAGTTGTTTTTGAGGCATCTTTTGTAAGGTCCCATTGTGAAGTGCTTGGTTTCTCTTCAATAGGCTAATTTGCTAATTTGTGAAAGACCACATCTTCCTTGTCTACCACTTTCTACTTGCTCCTTTTCCAGCCAGACTGTAGGTTTTTCAGATTTTTCCACTCTGCTTTTGGTTTTCAATTCTCACTGTAAACCTGCTAAACGTAGATAGCAATAACCATGAGGTAGTCAGAATGCTATGCTGTCTTCAACTTTTCTTCACCAAATTAATTGGATTGTTATGTTAGAATTCAGCCAGTCTTAAAATATACTAGGACACTGACAAAATATAGACAAATTCTTTACCAGAGGGCATGCATGACTTCTAGTCCAATTTTCATTCCATCTTCTATGGAACTTACAATTCTATTTCTAGCCTGCATCACCAAACTCTTCCAAATTCCTCTCACATACCAGTTGAAACCAGGCTTAATCACAGAAATGGTGGGACAAAGAGTGTACTGGTGTATGGAGAATCACCATGCTCCAAGTACAATCTCTACCATCAAGGCTGAAGAGATATAATTACCACTTTATCTGGGCAGTGAGTTAATTCTAATAGAAAATATTCAAATCAAATAACTGTAGATCCATTGGCTAAAAACTAAAGCTCAATTCAAAGGATGACAGAAGAAAGGAAGATGCAATGTTTTTCAGAATGAATTTGAAGAAAACAATGGAGATAGATATTTCTTTGGAAGAAAGGTCATCAACATCTACAAACATCACAACTATCATTTATACCACTTGTGCTAGGTGTAAGGCAGTACATTTTATAAACAATCTTTCAGAGAAAAGATTTATGACTTTCCTCTTCACATAGCAAAGGTACATTATCTGAGCAAAAGCAATCTGATATTTCATATCATGTTCATTTTTATCTCGCTCATTAATTTATCTTGAGCTCTTTTTCTATTTCTTTAATGATATATTTTCTCTTTAACTATCTTACTGTAATTTATGGCCCCTGTCACCAGGAATGTATGTTTAGAGAGATGCCATTATCCTTCTCATTTCCATCTTCCTAGTCCTTCTACTCTTGTGATCTCTGCCAATGATGCTATGATTATTATGCTTTAAACATTAGGGTAGATGGGTGAGGTGGTGCATGTCTGGATCCTACAGGGTTGAGATGTGAAGACTGAGAATATTTCAGTCCTCTGCAACCCCGAGTCAACAGTTTGTAATGCATTATTTCAACAAATAAGTTGGGAATAGTGGTTCATGAGTGCAACCTCAGCTGAGCATAAGCAGAATAACTACAGTCTAAAGTGAGTAAGGGCATAAAGTATGAGACTCTATTTGAAATATCACCTACAATGAAAAGTCAAGGGAGCCTTGCTCAAGTAATAGAGCACTTACCTAACACAGCACTTATCTAACACACACAAAGTCCTGAGCTAAAACTCCACTACTGTCAATAAAAAGTCATGTTTATCTGATTTCTGTAAAAAAAATTCGGTAAATTCTGACAATAATATTACAAATTCAATTTTTTAGTTCAATCTTCCTTTTAATCCACATACTTTCTTACTTGAACTTAACTTCATTCTGTCTCACCTGGACCAAGAAAATACAATCCTAAGGAATTTATCATTCTGATTTGAAGTTAGACAGACCAAATAAAACTTTCATTGTAGGAATCCAATGTTTATTCTGTCCTGAAGAATTTACTAAACAATCTTATATTTAAAATATGCAGGGAAGAATAAATGTAACTGAATATATGTACATATATGTAGATATTACTTATTAAAATTAGTTGTATTTATCATAGTAAGCATAATTATTAACATGTGATGTGACAATCTATGACTTTGTGCCATAATTTATTACTCACGTGTCACATTAAAACATGCAATGACCAAATGCTATTACTAATCCAGATGTTAAACTTATCTAAAAGATGCCACTTTTAATAATTAAGTGTAAATGCTTTCATATATAATAGGAGGCAGGTGAAGTTTTCACACTTAGGAGATTGCTTTTGGATCTCAGCATGGAGATTCATTAAATTAAAATTATCAGTATCTGAATTGCATACCTGAAACTTTACTGAAGACTGACAATAAGAAGATTAACAGAACTCAACCAAACATTTCCTACTTTATTTAACTCACTGATGTTTGGGTTCACTAATAAAACAAAGATACTCATAAACTGTTTGTGGCTTGTTTGAAAATTTTAGTTTAATGTAGTGCATGTGGTTATTACTATATTTAAAGGAATAACCAGTGAGAATTAAGAATAATCAGGTTACAGGACTGGAATGTAGGTGAATGATAGAGCACTCCAGACCCAAGTTCAAAGATAAGAAAAAGTTGTTCATGATGGAAAGATTTAAGTGGATTCATTTGGAAGACACATGGATTCAGTGAGGATAAAAAAAAAAAAAAGGGGGAGAATTAAAGAATGGATTAGTATTGTGAGAGAGGCTGAGTGTAGGGAAGACTCATTTAGGTAGGTAAACAAAATATTTTTTCTCTTTTATTTATTTGGGACCATATACAAATAGTCTCTTGTGTAGAGCATTTTTTTCAAATTTTAGAAAAAAATTTATTTCAGTTTTACTTTTTTCACTTTGAAAAAACTACCTTGAAATGCAGAAACAAATACTGGAAAGAGAGGTCAATATTCCTTCAAAGTCAGTGTCACTTCATTCATTAGAGACCTAGAACTGAACTTTGAATCTCTTAGCAATTTGCAACACCTCTGTTGTGATAGACATCACAAAATGTAAGGTTTACTGTAATAACACTATTACAGAATTGTGTGTTCACGTTTATTCACGTGATTTTGCCCACCTGCATATATTTTCCCAACAAGATTGTAAATATGCTACTGTCTAAAAAACTGACATTTTACTCCTATCTTCTGTCATAGGTTGGGCACATATTTATGAAATGTACTTTAATTGAAATTCCAATGCTTTATTATTATTTGTAATGCTAATTGGGGCTTGCTCTGGTTAAGCTGTGACCATTTATTCCATTTATTTTTCTGAAATTTTAATTAAGCTTGCCTGCTTCTATTCCTAAAAAGAAAACAAACAAACTCATGTTCCTACCTCAGTGTTTTTGCATTTCTGTCTATTCTACCTCAAAATCTCATCCAAGGACATAAATAAGTCTTACTCCATCCTTTGGTCTCTGTTCTACACCTTGTTGAGATGCCTTCTCTGGACTATTTTATTGAAGATGGCACTACTGGTAACAATTCTTAGCTGCTTTATATTTCTTTCCAGATCTATCCATTATTTTAAATGAATACATATTATTTGAGAGCATAGTATATCTAGACATCTATTTATATATTGGGGAAAAAATCTGTCTTCACATAATTTAAATTCTAATGTAGAAATAGATGATATACAAAATTTGAAAATAAAATATATATTTGTTACCATGGACAATTAAAAGAAGAAGAGAGATAGGAATATTTCCTGGACAGGGAAGCCCTCATTAAAAAAATACTATTTGAGTTAAGACCAGAAAAATATCAGGGATGAGCCATGCAGGGATATGACAGATGGCTTCCTAGGAAGAAAGAATACAATCAAAGGTCTTTGAGATAATGCTTCAAGTTCGATCCACAGTCATAGACAAGGCCACGAAAGTCAGAGCAGTGATTGAAGGGAGAATATTAATAGATCAATAAGAAAAAAATGGATTTGAACCATGTAGGGATTTAGAGATCATGATAAAATGGATTTTTTTTAATCTGAGAGGGTA
Source organism: Dipodomys spectabilis (assembly GCF_019054845.1). NCBI lineage: Eukaryota > Metazoa > Chordata > Mammalia > Rodentia > Heteromyidae > Dipodomys > Dipodomys spectabilis. Next base: position 19,570,275 of record NW_024870720.1, on the reverse strand, counting down.
GAATTTTGAACAGAGTCCATATCATTAATACTAGATGTAAACTAGCTCTATCATTTAAAAAATATAGAATGAAACATAACATATCAGTAATTTAATGGCCAGAGAGGAATCTCTTGAAATAATCCAGCAGAAAATGATGGGATGATGCTGGGTAAGTAGAAAGTAGCACTGGTAAAAAAAAAAAAAAAAAAAAAAAACTAGTGAAATTCTGAATATGTGTGAAATGGTAAGCTTATAGTTTTGCTAATCGACATGAAAGTGGATCTTGAGACCAATACTCAAGAAGATGACTCCAAGTATTCAAAAATAATGAATTGCTATTTACAGAGATGAGTATTATTTTTGTGAACAACAACAAAACAACAATAGGTTATGTAAAGTGGAATATGGTATTTGTGATTATTCTATATATTCCTTATCTCCCTCTGAGAAAATAATTGTTTAGTTTTTAAGAACTAAGACATATCTATGTTATTTGTTTTAATAAATTATTAACAGAAATGGCAGATGTCATTTCCAAATGGAAATTTTGAGGGCCTGAGCTGGATTCTACAAATATGCACAGTGTCTTTCAGAATTGACTACGGAGACACGAGGTTAAATCACCCTTATCTATCATTTGCTCTTGAGCTTCTTCATGGACATGATTAACTAGGATTATTCTAGTTCCTGCCAATTTGTGTAGGAGCAGTCAGACATGATGTTTTGCCCTTACACTACTAAAATTTGGGAGTCATTTACCCCTGTGGCATTGTGATTGATTATGGTGATTGATATCAGGGGGAGGAGGGCAGAAACTAAATTTTGAAAGTGTTACATTTTCAATGCTATTAGATATATGACTGTGGATGTGAAGATGGATATATCTGAATTTTGAGAGACAAGACTAGAGATACAGATTTGAAAGTCATCAGGAAATAAATCACTTTTATAGCTTAGTAGTAGATGAGATCACTCAGAGAATAATGTAGAGTGAAAAAAATGTCTAAAGCCTGAACTCTTGAGTGTTACTATCATAAGAAGTAGAGAAGAAAAGGAGGAACCAAAAAAGGGAAACTTAGAAGGAAAACAATGATGTAGCAGATTTGTTAAGGAAGCCAAGTTGGGGGAAAATACCCCTTACAAAAATCACAATAAACTAGTTGAATTTTGCCCATGGATTAAATTAGAGGAATAAGACTTCACTTACCTTGCTCATGTTATTGTAACCCCTCTGTACAGTATTTTCACAATAAAAAACTTATTTAAAAAATAAAATAAAAATAAAAATAATTCAATTACGGGGTGGGAAGGGATAGTGGGAGAACAAAAAGATAAGGGGTAGCAATGTTTGACAAGAAATGTACTCATTGCCTTACTCATGTAACTGTAACCCCTCTGTACAGCATCTTTACAATAAAATAAAATTAAAAGTAACAAAAAAGAATTTACCAGTGAAACAAAATTGAATTTATTAATCAGTTTGAGAACATAAACTTTGCTGGCATGATGGGGATTAAAATCTACTAGGTTGTTTGGTTAAATTCTTGCTTTATTACACTGCTTGATATTCATTCATTCACTTACTCATTCATTCATTTTGTCTATGCCTGACTAGAGAAATTCTAGATTCTTTTTCTTTTTGTTCACCTCTATATTTCCAATATACAGAATACTTCTTTAACCAGTATTTGCTGAAAGAATGAAAAAATAAAAGGCTAAAATGATAGAATAAATAAATTAATAATGCTTTTATAGAACAGATAGCAAGGATAAATAGCTACTTTCTCACATAGTTTTTTTTTTAATTACTGGACTTTGAATGCCATCATGAATACTATTTCTAAATTGAGATTCGAATTGTTTAGCCAGCAGGCGGCCACATCTCCCTTAACACAATCATGATAGATATTATAGATACTGTATAGAAATTTAAATATTAATTTCAATGTGCTCTACTAATCCTTCACAAAAATTATGGTTGAAATTAGAATAAGATAATATTTAGAGCATGCTTAATGTTTATTGATAGCTTTTTTTTTTTATCCCAGCTCACTGAAAGGAGATGTTCTAAATCATGGTGTGGTACAATAAACAAAAGTAGTATGTGTCTCTAATATAATTCCATTTGTGATCTAATTGGGTAAATAGGCGATGAAAAAATGTGCAGCGGACAAGATAGAGATCAGGAGCTTTATAGTATACATAGCCTAGAGTATCATTTGAAAAATACAGGAGATCTCTTTTTTTTCTTTTTTCTTTTGGTCAGTCTTGAACTCTGGGCCTGGGCACTGTCCCTCAGCTCTTCAGCTCAAGGCGAGCGCTCTACCACTTAGCTACAGAGTCACTTTCGTTTTTCTGACGATTTATTGGAGATAGGAGTCTTACGGTCTTTCTTGCCCGGGCTGGCTTTGAACCTGAGTAGCTAGGCCAGTGCCCGGCCAGGAGATCTTATAACATTGAAATCTCTATGGCATATCCAAATAAGTTTCTCCTATTTGAGTGAAAATACTGGCAGCAATGATGACTTTAGCTCTTAAAGTCGTAAAGACAAATGAAGACTCTACTACTTTAAAAGTGTAGGTGACAGGGTCGCCTTGGGCTTCAAGGCAGATAAAGGAAGAGAATGGAGACAGCTCACAGATTTATTGAGTAGAAGCCAATTCCTCTTTCACTTTTTACTGTGCATGATGAAATTACATGACTCACTAGATGCAAAATGCCTTGGGAACAGTAGTTCATGTCTGGACAGGCATTAGTGAGCAATTTTGGAAGGGGAAACAATCTGTATTGAAGTGCTAGCTTGCTTTGCTTCACTGAATTAGGAAAAATTTTGACCATGATATTAACCTTTAAATGGAGATTTGTAAGTAATTAGAGAGTAAGCTATACGCCCTCTCAATGAAGAAATACTATGCAGATAGAATAACAAAATATAACAGTACTGAGACAGAAGTGGAGGTTTTCTTTTAGCAACAGAAAGAAAATTGGTTCAGTGAGAATGTAATATCCAAACACAACAGGAGAAAGATGTCAGAAGTGCACTTGGCATATCCCAGGGCCTAATTAGCTATGTCCAGAATTTCTATGTTTAATCTGAGTGAGGTAAGAAACTAAGGGAAGGTGTTTAAGCATAAAAGTAGACAGGAAGCAGGAGGAAATTTATGAGGCTGTTATAAGGCAAGTAACTGACTAAGCAGAAGCAAGTAAGTTTAGCTAATGATGGTAAAACCTAGTTACATTTTGGAATAGATGGGTATATTGAAGCAACTCTTTTCCCTCCAATTTTCATTCTATCATTTTAAACCTACAGGAGAAGTTATAAAATAATAAAATAAACATCTTTCACTTAGATTCACCAGCTGTATTTGATTATCCTTGATTTATCTCAGACTATACATCTGTATGTGTGTAAACATAAATGCACATTCATTGTTTTTGACTGTATTCATTGGAAAACTACTTTGTTAGGCAAAACGAACCCCAAGATAAGGATTCAAAAGGGTTTTCTTTCTTGCTATTGTTTCTAACATATTTATAAGATGATTTCTTTGTTACTTTGTATGTCCCTCCCCCACGGTATAACCCCTGTTTTCACTGTATTTGATGTTGGTATAATTTGGGGAGGGGAAGAGAAATAGCAAATTGTTTAAATAGGGATACAGGTGGACCCATTGCAACAACGAGATGTACAAGACGTTATGTCGACAAACGAACTTTACAACTTTGGGGGAGGGTAATGGGAAGGGATAGGAAGGGGAAGCAAAGGAGGAGGCAATAATGCTTGATAAGTAACACCTCTGTATGGTATTTTCACAATAAAAATTAAAATAATAATAATAACACAGAAAAAAAGAAATGTACTCATTACCTTGCTCATGTAATTGTAACTCTTCTGTAAGGTATTTTCACAATAATAATAAAAAGACTAAGAAGAGAAAAACAAAAGTATCACATGATTTGCCAAAATTCTATGCTTCATAGTGTACCTCTTCAGTATAAGAAAATTGGGCTACATAAAATAATACTGAAAATGCTTTGAAGTCAAAACTGACAGGTTTTTCTGATGGATGTTCCTGGGATGTAACAGAAAGACAAAATCAAAGACTATTTCAAAGATTTTGGCAGGAGCAACTGGAAGTATGAAGGTGCCATTTACATTGACAAGGAAATCTGCAAGAAAAGCTGGTTTTTAGCCCAAGTGATTAAACTTCCTGTCGTTCTTGTCTAGACTTGGTTGGGGCAGGTCATCATCCAAAACCCTGTGGTTTGACAAGCTCCCTGAACTCAAGGAAATCCTGCATGGGGTAGTATGATACTACAATATCCAAGAGTCATAAAGGCTTTTTAAAGTAATTTTATAGAAATCCCAAATGGAACATGGGGGTATTCCATTTACAACACAGAACAGAGTTCTTCCTTCAAATTTCCATAAACCTAAGAGGGGGGAAAAGATTAGTTCTTATATAAAGCAATGATGAGTTTCTAGAATTTCATGAGTTAATGGCTACAACTATAATTATTTCCATGTCTTTGTTCTTTCAGGCTAAATATGGGTTTTATTTGAAGTTAGTTCCCTCTATATTCTTATAATGTCTACTAGAACTATGTGAAGCAACATTTATTCATTCTTGTCAGGTGACAGGCCTGGAGAGAGAGAGAGAGAGAGAGAGAGAGAGAGAGAGAGAGAGAGAGAGAGAGAGAGAGAGAGAGAGAGAGAGAGAGAGGGAGAGAGAGAGGGAGAGAGAGAAAGACAGAGAGAGAGAGAGAGCGCTTATAATTACCTCCTTTAAGTATATTTAATCCACTTGAATAGTTCAAGCAACCAATTTATATCTGATACTGAAGATTATGGAGATAACTAAAGAATCATCAATCAATTGATTCTATTAGGAAAAAGAAAGTGTGGAAAATAACAGGGTATATCACCTAAACATCCTTTTTCTGTTTCATTTGGTTTTATTTTACTGTAACTATTGCTTGATCAAGAATTCAATAAAAATTGAACCATAGAGTATGATCTAATTTTTGAATGCAGGTATACATAACCTTTGTTATATTGAGCAACGTTTTGTAGATTCCTAGCTTCTCTAGAGCTTTTATCATAAAGGGGTGTTGAATCTTGTCAAATGCTTTTTCTGAATCTATTGAGATGATCACAAGGTTCTTGTCCTGGCTTCTGTTGATGTATTGAATTGCGTTAATTGACTTGTGTGTATTGAATCAGTTTGCAACCTTGAAATGAATCCCATTTCATGATAGTATATGATTTTTTGGCTAGTTATTGAAATCAGTTGGCCAGAATTTTATTAAGAAGGTTTACATCAATGTTAAAGAGTGGGTCTATAGTTATCTTTCTTTGATGGGTCTCTGTCTTGTTTGTTAGTTTGTTTATATTTTGTAGAGTAAAGGATGGCACATAAAAAGTGAAACAAGGGTGGACAGTTACAACAGTGTTACTCAGTAGACACAATGTGGAAAATGAACTGGATATCTTGTGGGTGGGGACAGGAGGGAATGCCTTGAAGAGAGTGACAGAAGAGAAGTCAGAAGAGGAGACATGGTTCCAAAAGAATTGTATTCATTACTTATTACCTGACATGTAACTGTAACACCTTGTATATCAACGCTATATTAACAAAAAACAAAGGAGGAGGTAACAATGCTTGATATGAAATGTACTCATTTATCTTGCTCATGTAACTGTAACCCCGCAATACAGTATTTTTTCAATAAAAACATTTTAAAAAATATATTTATCGGGGCTGGGAAGGTGGCTCAGTGGTAGAACGCTTGCCTTGCATGCATGAGGCCCTGGGTTCAATTCCTCAGCACCACATAAGCAGAAAAAGCCAGAAGTGGCGCTGTGGCTCAAGTGGTAGAGTGCTAGCCTTGAGCTGAAGAGCTGAGGGACAGCGCCCAGGCCCAGAGCTCAGGCCCCATGACTGGCAAAAAAAAAAAAAAAAAAAAAAAAAAAAAATATATATATATATATATATATATATATATATATCCTTTTTTGAGTAGCAGACCACTGTTTGTATATTCTACATAAAAATCAATTATTTATAATTTGAATAATTTTTAATAACATTACTAAAACACCTTGACCAAAGCTTTTAGGGGAATTATTTGCATTTTTCATTCCTATTCAGTAAATACTCAAGAGTGAAATTGATATTATAGAGTAGATGTGTATTTAATTTTGGAAGAAACTACTAAACCACTGTTTAAAGAAGGACAGTCTTGGAACAAAAATAAAATATAAGGAATGCAGCATTCATACTTGACGTTATATATTTGTAATATAAAATATAAATTATTACAAAGTCAGTTCTTCATTTCTAAATTATTATGGGTAGAGAAAGGAGAGAGACACAGGTTTTATATCCTGGACTAATTCTTTCCAGGCTTCGTGAATACAAAAATACCAGCTTGTGATATTTGCAACCCAGAAAGGAAAGCATGTATCTTCCAATAGAAATATTACTGAGCACTCACTAAGGGATTTAGATATTGAGTCTTCAGCAACACTCATGAGAGTAAAGGAATAGCTAAGACAAAGGACTTCAGACAATCCTTTGTTTAAAAATAACACAAAATTCTGTGAGATGTTATATGTTCTGTCATTTTTTTCTAAGTTAGAAGGTTCTGTTCCCTTGTTACACTATAAACCAACTTGGTGTTGTCATTATGATATACATGATGGTGCTTTCTTGGAAGACCAGCCTTGGAATCACTAGTACTGTCCTTCACTTGGTACTCATTTCCTGTTAAATGGTCATTTGCCATTGGTCTATGAGACAAGGAACATCTACAACACACAATTTTAATACAAATACAGGTATCAGAGATATTCATTCTTCAGGCTTGGTTGTTCTGTTTACAATCTTGAGCCACTCTTCATCTCCCTACTTTTCCCAGAGCAGACACTTGCAGATAATAAGCTTGTTCAGTGCCTTTCTTTTCTTTCTTCTTTTCCATCTGATTCAATAATCATTTAAAGCTATGTTTTTCTTCTCCATCCATTAGTTTTCATGATTTTGTGTACCTCTTTCTCTTTTTATTACTTCTATTAGAAAGGTCTTTGTTCTTTAGGACTTTGTTCCTTCCAACATATCTAGAATAAGTAATAATCAGCTCACAAATATATTCTATTACTACATTCATGCAAATTAAAATGAACATCATTGTTACCAAGTGAGCACTGATTCACAGGTAGACAAGTTCATATAAATTGGTTTTCTTTCCTTCAGGAAGTGAAATACAACTCATTAATGACAGATGAAGCTGAACAATTAGTACAAAGATACTTGTCCCATTCTATCTTGAATTAAGGTAATAGACTGGTCATTGTTTTTACTCTGAGAAAATAATAATTATCATCATGTTTCCAGATGGGATGTGGGTGTTTTGATGTACTCAATGCATGAGAAATACTTACTCTCCAAGTGGCATTAATTCAGGTATTATACCTAGTTGTTTGTAGGAGGAAAAGTAAATTCAGAAGAATGAAGTTGGAAAACATTTTCCTTTTTACACATTTCTGAAAATAAAAATTCTCTGAGGAAAAAATAATTCTTTCTTTTGTTCTCCATCCCTTTTCCCTCTTTCTCTTCCTCTCCCTATCCCTTCTTCACCCCTTCTATATTATTTCTCACTTTTTCTTTGTTGTCATTATCCCAGTGGATGGATGGATAATATATAACTAGATAGATAGGTCAATCTGTTGATCTAAATTTTCTTGTGTCAACTCTATATTCTCCTCACTTTCAGAGATTTTGCAACTCTGTTCCAAGAAAGTACACCTCTGGATTCATTATAAGCTTATTCTCTTCATCAATCTACAGCTGCTATGGCCACAGTTCAGACCAGTCATAGTCTTTCCTTCATTTTTGAAAATTATCCATTACATAGGTTATTGCATATTGCAGACAATTACTGAAAAAGCAATGAACAACAATTAGGGCTGAAAGGGAAAATTATAATTCGAAGAACTGTTTTTCTAAAAATTCATTGTCTATTCCATAACATTGGAGTATTTTTTCTTACTCTATGACAATATTAAATCTCATTTCATTTGCCATTATCTGTGTCTCTTTCTCTACCAGACACCTTTGCTACTTTGTGAAGTTTATAAAACTCAAATTTCCAAACGTTTTACTTTCTAATTAATGCACAGATATATCAATTGCTTCTTTGCCTGTCATTCATGCTCAGCTACTCAGGAGACATCCAACTTCATATTGTAACAAATGCATGCAGTACACTTGGAAAAATGAATGTCTTTTCTTTTTCTTTTCAAAGAATCATTTTCAGCATAGGCTATAAGCATACCCCTTTGTCATATATATGTGTGTGTGTGTGTGTGTGTGTGTGTGTGTGTGTGTGTGTTTGTGTGTGTGTGTGTGTGTATGTGTACACACATATAAATATACACGCATATATTTATATATTCCTTTTTTATTTCCTTATTCCAATTGTAATTTGAATCAGATTTCTGAGCTCAATGATTTAAATCAGTTGTTAGATACTCAGTATAAAAAGAAGTGAACATGGATCACATTGCAATCAGATTAAGTTTTCCTTTTCATGGTTGAAAGTGTGTTCTTTTAGTGTGTGTGTTCTTTTCACATTTAACTATTAACCCCTGGATATACAAAAAAGGATTTCCAAATGGAACACAACACTTATTAAGAAAATGGAAAGACATACCAATTAAAATGTCATATTGTACTGTGTCCCTCTGCTTTGCAAAGGGCAACAGTAACCTTAGGAATCTGGGATATGAACCAGATATATCTTGCTCAGATGGCTACAGCACGCTTTTGGACACTTGGTATCTAGAATCCATCGTGAAAACACAGAATCAAGTATGCTCTCCCAGACTATATGATGTTATCAACTCACATATGATCCTGGGTCACTCAGGCTGCTATTAAACACAAGGCTTAGTAGCTTATATACAATAGACATTTGCTCAGTTTTGAAGGCTGCAAATCCATGGTCAATACACTAGCAGATTCTGTTCCTGACTGCTTTTCAGTACATGGTGACTACTGCCTATGACTACACATGTTGGAAGTAGGAAGAAATCTCCCTGGGAAATCTTTTTTTAGTAAATTTTTTATTGTGAAAATACTGTACAAAGGGGTTAAAGTTACATGAGCAAGGTAACGAGTACATTTCTTATCAAGCATTGTTGCCTCCTCCTTTGTTTCCCCCCTACCATCCCTTCCTTCCCAAGGGCAATAATCCCATTCGTGTGTGTTCAGCTCTCAAGTTACAATCACTTCCCCAAAGCCTTACCCTGGCACAGAAGTTAGCATTTTAAGATACCAATTCTGCAGATATAAACATTCAGGTCATAGCATCCAAGAAAGCACGGTTCTCTTGCTGTCTCCAAAGCACCTTGTAAAGAGGTAATTACTCAGGGCTCCACTGCTTCAAAGCACTTAGAAAAGTCCTACAAGGTATATAAATAATGTTAGCTGTCATTATTAGTGGGAAGTACCATAGTATGGGAGTTAAGAGACTGGACTCTGAAAGAATCGTGCCTGGATTTGATTCCTGGCAAATTGCTTTCTTGCTGTGGTTTTAGACAGTTTCTTTAAGATTTTAGGGCTCAGTTTTGTTATATTTGGGGGGAGAAGTCACTGAAAATGAAAAAAAACTGTCAACAAATTGCTTATTAGAGGATTAAATTGGGTAATACACGTACAATGTTTAATGAGTCAATGCATATTTAGGGTTTAATAAGCAGAATACCCCCGCCTTGTTCTTACTTTTGCAGGAGCTGGTCTGGTATCACTTCCAGTGTTCTCCACTCCACAAGTTTAACCTTCCAAAAGTTGCTAGAAAATGTGGAAATAGTAAATACTGAATTGAAAGTGTAGCAGTGGAAAGAAGTCATTGTTAACAGACATATTGCTATTTCATATCAAGTGTGACTCTGTCCAGAAAACCTTGAAAGGACATCTCATTGGGTATGTAATATGCATAATGATCTAACAGAAGCTTGCCAACATGTATTCAATATTGAAATATTGGAAATTGAAATCCAAATGAAATAAAACCTCTTCCCTCTTTGGATCTAAAGATAATCACAACTTTCAAACAATTCATTATAGACAGCAATAAGTGGAAATCTTGCCATGCAAACCATTTTTCTTTTGTTTTATTCTTTAGTGCTCATACTTGGGAATTTTGCTGGTCTAAATGTATAATACTTCCCATTCATTCATGATGCTCATGTTTTGGGAAATGGAAGCCATGAGGGTTTTATTTTGGTTTTCTGAGCATGTTCTGTGAGGCCTACTTATTCTCCTTTGCCAGTGTTTCCTTCAGCTACTGGCACTTGTCAAAGATATTTGTACCTGGATTGGGTCAGGTGAACCTTAGTAAGGTTTAGAACATTTCATTGAGTTTCATAAATCTCTCATTCTTTAGTTTCAGGAATTTGGGTATAGGATTTGTTGGCTCTATTTGGCAGTCTACAAGTTCTGATGTGTAATAGAGGTCTGGGAAAATATTCATACATCTGCTGGGAGGCAGGAATTGAGCTAGGGTAATTGTGGGAAAGCAATTGACTTTTTGACAACAAAGACCAGTTGTCTTTGCATCTACACGTGCAACTCTTGGAACAAAGGCAGAAGAGGCATAATGAGTGGGATGTGGCTTTTTATTTACCAGGAAGGGACTGTGTAATTTACTAACATCTCCAAAAAATCTAGCTGTGTGATCTGAGAATGTCCATGTGGAAGTGGTTAAAAAGCAGAGCAAATGGGGAAGAATGAGCAAAATACCCAGCATCTTTCAAAGTTGGCTGACTGAAATGAAGGAGCTTCTACAGGAAACAGAACAAAGAAAGAAAGCCAATGCCACACAAATTCACAACCAAAAAACCTGAATATATGCTCTTTATCATGCTGCTGTGGTATCTTTTTTTAAAGAAACATACCACAAAAATGCTATTGAAAAAATTTTACCAAAAGCAAACTTTTCCCTCATATACTATTATGCAATAACTTTCAGATTTTAATTGAAATCAGGCTTTAATGCCTAACTACAGATCTATATTTTTAAATTAAAAATCTAGGACAATTGTTTAATTATGTTAAGGAGGGTATTACATGCTATATTTGTTAGATCATTTAGCTAGGTTGAGGAATAAATTTCTTCAGCCTACTAAATATAAGGAAAAGGTTCTAAGTTTAAAAAATTATATAGGGGGCTGGGTAGTTGGCTCAGTGGTAGAGTGCTTGCCTCGGATGCATGAGGCCCTGGGTTCGATTCTTCAGCACCACATAAGCAGCAAAAGTCAGAAGTGGCACTGTGCCTCAAGTGGTAGAGCACTAACTAGCCTTGAGCTGAAGAGTTGAGGGACAATGCCCAGGCTCAGAGTTCAGGCCCCACGACCAGCAAAAAAAAAAAAAAAAAAAAAAAAAAAAATATATATATATATATATATATATATATATATAATATATAGGGATTTCAACTTTAGAATATATTCCTTTGGTTGCATTTAAAAAGATGAAAATTAGCTGGGCACCCATAGCTTATGCCTGTAATCCTAACTACTCAGGAGGCTGAGATCTGAGCATCACGGTTCAAAGCCAGCCGAGGCAGGAAACTCCAAACCACTAGAAAACAAGAAGGGGGACTGCGGCTCAAACATCAGAGTGCTCACCTTGAGCTGAAGAGTACAGGGAAAACTCCCAGGCCCAGAGTTCAAACCCCACAACTTACCAAAAAAAAAAAGATGAAAATTAGAGCACTCCGTTCAATTAATAATTGTCATACCTATTCATTAAGGAAAATTTATTACGTGACTGCTGTATGCAATGTATTTCATGGGCTTTATAGTTACGTTTGCATATGATTTGTTTACTAGACCAAATGTATCATGATCTAATAAAAAGTACATGCTAAATGAGTATTACTAATAAAAGAGATGCCTCTGCCAAGAGGCATCAAAGATGGATGCATAGGCTGTCATGATTGGATTTCCTCTGCAACTTTCAATGCTTACAAGTGCTTTGATGTTTGATTAGTTACTGTTCTGTGTTTCAATTTCCAATCTCCAAATAGAGATAAAATTATTACCTATGTTTTACTTGTATTAAGACTATTAAATCAATGAATTACTTTCCTATAATATACTATATATAATAATCCCACAAGTGCATTAGTCTCATTAATTTATCAAGGAAGCATAGCAATGATTATTGTGTGTGTCCTACTTCATCCTGTCTATGCATCTGAGGCATTTATCTTCAGGCTTCAAATCTAATTCTTCTTTAGTATTTTAGGATATAGTGAATGAATAAGACTTATTCTCATGTCACATAGACTGGGAGATGAGTTCAGACATTCTCAGAAGTTTGGTTTGACCAAGTTTTCTTTATTTTTTTTGACATGATGCTATTAAAACTATCATAACCTTCCCCCATTTATCTCAAATGCCTCTGCAATGTTTTGTATATAAAATAATAAAGGCTTAATTAGGGTAACTTCACTATTAAAATTGTTCACTTCTGTACCATTCTTTCTATACAATAGCCCTTAAAATAGGTAATATTAATTTAAGAGGGTATTTTGCAGGGAAAATAATAATATTTTCTGAAAATATAAACAGGTTTTACTATAAGTTCAAATCTGTAGTTTTCTGTATTTTGGGGTCTATTTGCTATTTTAAATTCAGTTATTTAGAATTTTAAATTCAGTTCATTTTTCTGACACAATCTACAGGGTCTTGTGTATCTGGATTTTTCTTATTCCTTTGCAAGCCATTTGTTGTTATAATGCTTAATGATAAATTTTCATTCAATAAAATTTTGCTTCAGCATTTCAGAAAGATTATATTGTATATTTATGTACAATGACACCTAACATCATGTAATTCTTGTACTAATTATAGGTTATCTCTTTTTCCTTATAAGTTGACACATGTTTTTCTGTGCTTTATGTTTTTACATTTAACAAATTCATCAATATATTGTCTAAATTTAAGTTTTTTCCATCCTTCATGTGTTTTAATGCTTATCATCTTTTAAGTCTCTCATTATTAAATATTTCTATATTGAATATTTCTATATATTCAATATTTCTATATTGTCCACTTGCTTTTACATCCCTTTGGTCAGTTCTTGTGGTTGATCTGACCCAGTAATTTCTTTTTTCAGCAGGTACCATCTTAGAACTTATAGAGCATACTGTTTCTCTTGACTTTCTTTGAGTGATATGTTTTCCTGGATTTTGTCTGTTATTTGTTTGGTGTTTCATACATTTGTATGTCATGGGTATAGAACTGCTTTTTTAAGTGGCCTCACACTCTTCTATAGAGAAGTGTTGACTACAATTCTCAATTTTATTTCAAAATCTGCTCAGTCCAGGTGCTATTCTGTGTGGGCCTCATGGAACTTGAGAAGAAGTGAATATAGAAGAAGTGTTATAGAAATACTGGGGCTACAAATGTCAGAGAATTTCTTTAGTCAAGTTGTCATTGTAAATGTCAGAAAGTAGTTTTGGGGTAACCAGTGTCTCCTAGTTTGGAATTCAACTTTGAAGGGGAATGAATTGTGGCTTTCTAGCTAAAATTCCCTACAATCCTGCATAAAGTTTACCTGTTACTTATGCTGCTACTGCTGATTGCTTCAGAAAAAGACCATATTTTACTCAGGTAGTGCTGGACCAAACTATATTCACAATGTCTTCCTTCCACCAATGAATACTGTTACCTCTAGACTGAAGGTGCATTGATCCTCCTTCTGTATTCAGTACACCAGTACAAGAAAACAGTATGCTTCCCAAAGGGTTTGCCAGTTGAAATATTGCTTTTCTTGTCATTGTGATTTTTTGTTAATTCCTGGAGTTCACGTACATTTCTGAATTCTTTATCTTCCCTGAGTTGATTTCATAAGAGAAAGAAAGTAGTTCTCCCAAGGTCATTACCCTGCATTATCTCCTACTCTTTAATATAAAGTGGTTATACAAGCTGTATCAAACGCTCTGAAAACATTGGAATTCAAGTTATCTATGACAATGTTATATTTCAATTGAACATATTTGGGCTCAGATTTTATCTTTACAATTTTATTTAACATCTCCCAGAAAACATTTTCTTTTCCATTTCTAATCATTGAATAATGAGAACTTTGCATAATTGCTTGTAAAATCATTTGTAAAATACTTATATATCTTAAAAATTGGCTAACTTTCTAAAATATAAGCTCTATTTCTACCATCACACTTGTGAGATGATAAAACAGTAGGCCTGCAGTATGATGCATTGTAGTTAGATTTTATTTGTCTTTTATTGCCATGGTCTTGCAAAACAAATACTTCAACAGCAAATAAACTAGGATAAAATAGGGTCAGCTATAGAAAATATAGCAAATAAAGTTAAAGAAAGTGACAGCTCCCCGCTCTTCCAAAGACTAGAAGAACAATTGCTCTGAATAGAGATAGCTGCTTTTTCTACCGATTTATTTTTTCCATATTTTTAAATTAAGTTTGTTTGATTATAAAATAATCTGGCATGTATAGTTTAGTGACCCAAACACAACATAGAACATCAGGTACTAAAGAGTATATGTATATGGAGTTCATATCATATTCAATGATATGCTTATTTAGATGAGGTTAATGCATACTTCATTGGAACTTAGAGAAGTAAATTAAATAATAATGGGGATTTATTAATAATGAAGAAAAGTAACAGATTCTATTAGGGAGATGTTGACAAGGGAAAATAAATATGTACCGGCTTCCTAGATGAGCTATTTACTATATAATTTGGAACTTAACCTGGCATGTTCTACAGTTATTTCAAACACATTTATTCAATGTTTTATAATTATGTGGGTGCCCTGTTTGCTTGGGTCAGTGACCTTTGGTTCAGTTTGAGTGTATGTACACAATGTAATTGTAGATTTTTAAGAGTTCCAAAGAAATAAAATTAGTTTTCCAAACCTTGTTTCTCAGAGAAATCTAGTCAGAAGGTGTAAAGGTACTGGGGTTGAAGAGCTGCTTATGTAATGGTCGGGTTATATAATTTATTTTCTCTATTCCATTTTATTTTTTTATTCTCCAAATAGTATACTTTCTTTTTGTTGGTAAGTATGTGTTATGATTTAACTACACACCATGACAAAAAGACTCAGACAGCATGTTCATATGCCTTGATGTAAATCAGTTTCCAATTAAATGTGCATTAAAGCAGAGATTAATTTATATATTTTGAACATTGTAGCCATGAAATGTAAAAGAGTTAAACAGGTTAGTTTTAAAAGCTGTGTTTAAAAACAGAAAAGTATATACTTAAGAGGTATTGCCAAAGCCAATAACATTAAGTTTTACTGAAACTGCCATTTTAATAATAAGATAGGTTAGAATTTTTAATCAAAATGATAAAATTATTCAAAATTAAATCTGATAAGTTATCATCAGGTTTTATTTCACTGGGTAGTATAATTATGGCCTTAGTTTTAGAAAAACTATAATTTAGAGGAAAGAATGGCCTTTCTGAATTACAAACCGATGGTGAGAGTAGTGTCTGTAAATGGTCTTCCAGATGTGATCAGTTACAAACACCATCATTAAAACAGTGTATATATTTCAAAGGGAAGAGTTGTTCACACACTTTGCCATGCATTTTGATTCTAGTATGTTTATAATTAAATCAGGCTCATCCTTAGAGAGTCACATTTTGGGTACTTGTGCTGTTTAAGTTAAAATATTCTGCATCCATTTCACCTATTAGAAGCAGAGATGAAAAGCAGAAGAAAATGAAGTAAAAAGGTATTAAAATCTGCCTCTGTGCAATAAAATTTAGCTAAACCAAAATCTTTGAAGTAAAGAAATATTCTTGCTTCCAGGCAAGAATAATAGATCACCTAATGACAACTCTTGATTCACCAACTTTGGAGAATATCACCTGGCAAAATGGGCTATGAAACCTATCAACTCTTTTCTAGTATATTGCAAAAAGACACGGAAGATGGAGTAGAGATAGATGCTAAGAGACAAGAAAGAATAAAATGAAGTTCAACCCCTTCAATTTAATCCACATGAAATAACAGAATTTGTGTAAGAATTCGGATTTATAAGTATGGTTTGGTCCAAAGATAACATTGTTTGGATCTGTAAAATATACATACTAAATACACAATAATATTTTTCTATCTTCAGATTAAAATGGAAACAGACTATATTATCAAAAAAACTGTAAAGGATGTTATTTATTTTTCTTCTTTTTTAATCCATAATCTCCAGAATATTCCACATAGCTTTTTTATTTGGGAATTCTGAATTCCATAGCTTCTAGTTTGATATAGCCAATCTAAATCTATAGCTGAGCAAGTCTTTGTCCCTTTATAGCAGCTGAAATATCAACCTATGAACCTTTGTAATGGGTTTGGATGTAGGAAGACATTTTTGTCTTCTATAGCTGTGGTAATGATCATAAAGTCAGTGGCCAGATCCAATGTCTGATGGTAAGTGTAGAAGTCAATATATAGGAGAAGAATGAATGATCATCTTCAAGTGGTAACGTTATCACTGGTGTATATGTATAGTATATACACACATGTACCGCACAGTGCCTAGAATTGTAAAAAAAAAAAAAAAAGACAGTGAACATGCATTTAATGTGAAGTGAATAAAAAGATTTTGGATAAAATTTGTCTTTCATTAAAGGCCTTAGTTTTTTTTAATATGCTTTATTTCTCCTGAAGGCCCATTTCAAGGAAATTGAGAGCTTTGATAAGATCAGATGAGATGATGTTCTTTCTTTTAAAATGAATTTAATAAAATTTAAATAGAAAAATATAAGGATTGCTCTTTTAAAGATGTCACAGAAAAGATACTATAGAAATAGAAGATTGAACTTCAAATCATATGTGATCCAACCCTTGCCAAAATCTCTGTGCTAACATCTGGGATCTGAAAGAGATAGTTTAAATAACAGGCCAACTGTGTTATCCTCTTTAGAAAGTCATTTTTCTAAACACATTCCTTATATTGATTTAGCAAACAAGAAATTAATGGCTCAAATTGCCATTCAAATAATACAGACTTATGGGCTTGAACAATAAAAAATATTTCTTGTAGTTTTGAGGACTCACAGTCTAGGATCCAAGTTCTGGCAAAGGTAAAATTTATTCCAAGGCCAGTTTCCTGGCAGCTGCCTTCATACCATGAGATCTCAAGTCTTCTCTTTGCAATCCTGTGATGTGAGATCTCTCTCTTTTCTCTGTTTATAAGGGCACTAAGCACATTATGAGCATTGTACCCTCATGACCTTCTGTTAATTACCCCTCACAAGCCCCATCTGCAAACACCATTACATGGGGGGTGGGGGAGAGGGGTTAAAACTTAAATATATGCAGTTTGGGATGGGTGTAACTCAGTCAATAGAAAACTGGTTGTTATAAAAATTGTGGCCAGATAGATTTTCCTGTGGTATCATTTGTTTTCATGTACTAGGCTTCATTGACTAATGCTTTTTATTGGACACGACCTATTGCAGAGTGATTCTTTATGTACAAAAATTATCTCTGTAAAAACTTTTACTCTGATAATATTGTATTAAGAAGCAAGTACAGAGTAGGTACTGACCAGGACTTTTTCAAAGAAGATTTTGTTCTCAAGTGCATTTTGATGTTCCCATGTGTACAACAGTGATATCTAAAATTAATGTATTTTTATTTTTGTTTTCAATTCCAGGTAAAATATTACTTAAGAAACAACCTATCACAAGTCCACTATTTAGCTCTATACTGCTTTGATTATGTACAAAGATTCTAGAAAGTTTTGGATATTTTACAAATAAAGAATTTACTGCTATTAATTATAGTTTGTACTCTCGCTTATTTTCAATATGAATTTCACAAATGCAAGCTACTTTAAAACATATTCAACACAAGGCCTGGCAGATAGAAAACTTCAAAGAAAAAACTTACAAATTCCCCCCTGAGTGTGGCTCTCCTAGGTTTCACATCTTCTTACCATTGTGTTTCATTTCTAACATTAATACATTTAGAAGAAGGATTGTGGTGACCTATTTGTCATATGATATTGGATGAAGATAATTTTATAAATTACAACACTCTAAAGAACCAGAGGGCTTAAATCCTAGGAGCAGTATAAATAATACATTATACTTCAGTCCCAGCTAATTTTCTTAGGCACAGAAAAGTGTATGCATAAGGTTTTTAAATTATTATTATTTTGGAAGGGGAGGATCAGCAAAGCACAATGCTGCATTTGGGTGTATTTCAGAGCAGATAATTCTATTCATGTGCACGCCTTGGTTAGAGCCATGTTGCAGGAACAGGTGATAAAAGTCCAAGAGATTGGAGAAATTCCAGCAAAGCTGTGAAGTAGGGTTTGAAGGTATAGGTTAGGATGGCTAGGAAAACCTTGGAGAATGACAATTCATACTTGTTTGAAGTTCTCTTCTATTTAGATTTACTAGTAAACAAACAAACAGTAAGTGTGGGAGCAGCTGCACTATCTGCACTGTCTGCCTTCGTTCTCCTTAAAGCCCATTTCAAGTTCAGTCAATGCAGTGCTAACAGAAGGAGAAATCTATCATGCTAGAGGAGAACACAACAGGCTTCTTTTTTCCCCCATTTGCCTGGGGACGGTTCCAAATTATAGCCGAAAGTCTCTCCCATTACCAGTAGGGTCATTCAGTTGTTGTTTGGACAATGTTAACTCTATATTCAATGTCTTAACACTATTTTCTTGCCTAAAGCAGGCTTGTCTGTAACATGCTGCAAACAGAGGGAAGAAATAACAAATTGGAAAAAAAAACAGTATGTAAATAATCTAGATACTTTATTAAAAGAACACAGATTAAAGAAGCATTTTGTTTACCTTTGTTCCTGAGAATAAAGAAGACCTTCACATCCACAAGGCAAATGTTCTACAGCTGAGCTAAAACCCAGATGTATAGATGACATTTCAGACAGTGAATTTTGTTATGACACAATCTGTGCTGACTTCACAAAACAAGTTAAATATAGTGATGTAGATACACTGAAAATAAGAGGAAGAAAGGTAATACTATGTAAACATTAACAAAATCACAAGTTGCTAAATAATACAAGATAAACTACAGAAAAAAGTGGCACATTACATAAATGATGAAAAACTCAATTGCTAAAAATATAGATATGTGTATATATGTATACATATACACATACAAATATGTATGTATATATACATACATATGTATATATGCAAACTAGAAATGAGAAATATATGAGACAAAGTGATAATATTGAAGGATGAAAGAATAAAATATCTACAATTATAGTTGGAGACATCAACATTTCTCCCTTAAAAATGGATGGAAAAACTTGATAGGATATTGTAAAATTTAGAAAATCTTTTCCACAGCATCAACCAGCAAGATCCAATCATTTTTTTTTACAGAGAATGTCTTCCAAAAAAAGAATATGTATTTCTTTAAAGTATCTGTGAAATAAATAGTAACAGTCAGTATGTTTTAGCCATAAAAGACATATTAACAATATTAAAAATGAAATTCAACAATTTATTCATTGATCAAAGTGGAACAAATAAAGAAGTAATAGGAAGAGACTTGTTCTGGTGGTTCAGATATCAGTCCAGGCCAAAAAATAAAATAAAATTACATATCATTTCCAAAATAATCAGCAAAATTCAGGAATAGAGGCAACTCTCTCAAATAGTATGGAACTAGTATAGCAAGTACTAATTGTTTCACTAAAAAGGAGAAATAGTCTCCTATCAATAATCATATTTTAAATGTAGAACATGGCAGAAGCAGTAAGAAGGTATCAAAATTAATATAGAATAAAGTAAAATTGCAAAAAGAAAATTAATGAAATATTACAGAATTCAGTGATTATAAAGATCTATCAAATTGATAATTTTTTAGCAAAACAAAGTATAAATGTCAACTATAAAATTACTGAGAATAATAAAATGAGGTACTATTTCAGGCCTGTAATAATCAAACTACAATATAGAATGCTGTAACTAATCTGTTCAAAATTTAGTTATGTCTCTTGAAAGGGAGCATTATTTTGAAAAGTAAGAAAGACAGGAATGAACAAGATGCAGGGCACTGACATCAAATACAGTGAAAACAGGGTTTATACCATGGGGGAGGAACATACAAAGAAACAACCAAAAAAAATCACATGGTACATTATAAATATGTTAGGAACAATAGCACGAAAGAAAAAATCACTTGTGTCCCTATCTTGGGATTCATTTTGCTTAACATCACCTTAGCTGGTCATATGTACATAGCTTTTGAACTTTTCTGCTTGTCCCAGACATATGGAGGAGAAGGGAAAAAACAAAATGCTTAAATAGGGATAGAGATTGACTCATTGTAACAATGAGATGTATAAGACACTATGTTGAAAAATGAACTTAGGTGGGGGGGTGAGTGTAGTTGTAGGGGTGGGAGGGAAGGGATGATAAGAGAAAAACAAAGGAGAAGGTAACATGCTTGATAAGAAATGTACTCATTACATTGCCCATGTAACTGAAATCCCTCTGTACAGTATTTTTACAATAAGAAACATTGAAGAAAAGAAAAACAGAAAGGAATCTATAAATGTGATAAAATGACATATAGAAATTATGAGTAATTATGAAATGTGTGTCAATTTTGAAATGTACTGACTGTGACATATATGTCGATTATGACATGTGTACTTTGTCAGTGTCCATTTTGACATGTGCCATCTGTGATATGTGTGTCAATTGTGTCATGTGTGACAATTGTAACGTGCTGTTTTGACATACGTCAAAGATAATGTAAGTCAATTTTGACATGTGTTTCCATTGCAACATGTGTGTTGATTTTGACATATGTCGGCACGTGTGCCATTCGTGAAATGTGTGTCAGTTGTGACATGTGTAGCAATTTTGACATATTGTTGATTTTGACACAGATCAATCGTGATCTTGTTTCAAGTTTGTCAGCTGTGACATACATGTTGAGCCTAAAATGCATAACTTGTGACATGTGTGTCAATTTTGAGAGGGTGATTGCGACATGTGTGTTGATTTTGGCATGTATGTCGATTTTTGCCTGTGTGGCATTCAGGACATTTGTGCCATTTACATAATTTTTGACATGTGTGTTCATTTTGATGTGTGCATTGTCTTTGGTATGTCCGTAGTTTGTGAAAAGTATGTAAATATTGACATGTGTGTTGTTCACATGTCATTTGTGACATGCAATCAACTAATACACATGCCGACATTCATATGTGTGGCAATTAAAGCAGGTGTGTCATTTGTGACATGTATGCTATATGTGATATGCACACAAAGGTTCACACATGTGTGATACATGGGTACCACACACCATGCATGTCATTCATGACACTTGTGTCAATTGTGACATGCATGTCCTTTGTGGCATTTGGCAATTATGGCATTTATGTCATTTGTGACATGCACATCATTTTGACCCATGTGTCATTTGTGATATCTGTCATATGTCAGGTGCAAGTCATTTGTAACATGTGTGTGACATGTGCATGTTATGTGTCATACCATGACATGAATATCCTTTGTGACATGTGTGTCAATTATGTGTGAATCATTTGTACCATGGAAGTCAGTCATGACCTCTGTCATATGTAAGATAGATTTCAATTTTGACATATGTGTTGGTTTTGACATGTGTGCCATTTATGACATACATGTCAATCGACATTTGATTTCAAAAGTTTTCTAGCAGTTAATTCAAAATGTAATTTAAAAATCAGTAAGTAGATAAGCAAATGTAAAGGAATTGAAAAATCATTGAAGAAAGTCAGAAAAGGGAATTGAGGAAATGAAAACATTTTCCTTTGGAAAGGATTTAGAAAGTATGAATTGTCTTAAATGTTTGTTACAAAATGTTCTTATATATCCCTGTTTTCAGTTTAAACCAGTCAACAGAAAAAAATGATAGTCCCAGATATTAATGAAGAAATTCATTCCTCTTATGAAAATGCTTTTCTCTGTTTGTATGTCATTTTAACTTGTAATATTTATGTGAGTAATGACAATAATATTTGGAGACTGTTCAGTCTTGTGGACTATTTCAGTATAAGTCAGTGTAATATCCTTACAGGCAGTAATATTTGATGAGATTTAAAGATTTAGTATTTCTAATTTTACTATCAGATGGAAAAGTTTGCCAGTGTAAAGCTTCTAATTTATTAATGATGTTCTTCAAAGGTATTGTCTTTATTATATATGATGTTTTATGTATTGTTGTATATGTGAATCCAGAATTAGGATCCTTTACCCCAGGCATTGCTTTTATTTATTACCAAGCCTGTTCTCTTGTTTCTAACTGACAGTACATTGTTTATTTTAGTCTCCTCTGAGTCAAATGGCCTAGTAACTGCAAGCAGCAATACCACAAAAAAACTGAGTATAAACTTCAAAAGTAAACAAAATTGAAAGTATACAAACCAAATCCCCCACTCAAATTCATTCCTCAAAAATCTTTTGTTTTATTCTTTTCTTTCCCCTTTTGTTCGGGCCTCTGAATTTAAAGAAGAAAGTCCACATGATTGAAACTTTGAACATTAAAACTTTCTGTAGATATAGTAGCTAACATTCACTCCCTGGTATTATATTTTTAGAGAAAAAAACTAAACCTGGAATCAGGAAATTGGATTTCTAGCCTCCTATGATGTGTTGAACTGAAAGGAGCTATGTTTTCTTTCTTACCTCTTGCTCTAAAAAAGCAGCCAAAGCTGGAGAATACTGTTGTGATTAATACTGTGATTGAATATGACAATTATATACATGCTGCAAGTTGAAGAAAAAAAGAGTTTTCTAAAGAGGTGGAAAAATGTACAATTGAGTTTCATAATGGGAAATATAAATGGAACCCTAAAGGTTTCCTATGTGACTAGGAGACAATTAAAATAAACATACCCCAAATCTATTCTGTCTCCTGAATGATCAATTATATTTATCAAAAGCCACCTAGGCAAAGGAAAATTCTTTAAGGGAGCTGTCTATGTTAAAATTCTTGCTTGATATGTAGTTCTTTTGTTATATATAGTTTATTATGAAGAAATGTTTTGATATTAATTAATGAATTAGTTCAATTTTTATGGAAAATTCAGTAAATAAGCACTGAGCTAGAAGATGGGAATGCAGAAAATAAGAGAACAGAAAAATATATGCTGTCATATAGAATTTATAATTTAATAAATTCCAAATATTATATAATAATGATGCCAGGGACATCAGGATATTAATAATTTTAGAATAATGGATTAATATTGAAAATTCATATAATAAGACATGACACAAAGATGATCAGTAAACACATGAAGACAGTGATTTTAGTTATTTATCATGGATGTATGTATTACATAGTAATCTCTTCGTTACTTTTGTGCTGCCATACCAAAATCTGCTTCATTGGATATGTGTGTGTGTGTGTGTGTGTGTGTGTGTGTGTGTGTGTGTGTGTGTGCTCATGTATACACAAGTACTATGCTGCTTTTATTACGATGGCTCTGTAGTATAATTTGAAGTTTGGTATTGTGATACTTAGATTCCTGATTCTTTCTATATATTTTTTATTGTAAAGATACTGTACAGAGAGGTTACAGTTATTTTTTATTTTCATAATTGTTTTGACTGTTCTGAGTCTTTTGTCCATCTGTATAAATTTTAATTCTAGGCCCATGAAGAATGACATTGGCATTTGTTTTACATTTTTAAATTATTTTAAGTAATTGTACAAGAAGTTGTCATTTAACAAAATACTTCATTAATTCATTGCATGTTGATCAATGTTACCCCTTTCAATCTATCATTTCCCTTACTCACTCCTTTCTTCTCTCTTCTTAGTTTTGTAATATATACATTGAATTCTTGACTTCATTCTCCCCATCTTCTCATCGCTAGTCTCCACTTTTTCCCTTGACCCCACCTCACTTCTTTCAAGTATCCACTTCCTGGTATTTATTTTGTTGAACTTTGACTTTGCCTAAGAAATTATACTCTTTGATTTCTCCCTTGAATCTACCATAGTTCAACTGGAATTTTAATGAGGATTGCATTAAATCTTTAAATTAGTTTCAATAATATAGGTATTTTTCACAATAGTGGTTCTGGTATTCCATCATCTAGTATCTCCTTCAGGTTGTTTTGTAAAGATTTTATAGTTTTCATTTTAGATGTCTTTTAACTTTTAAGTGTATTATTAGGTATTTAAATGTTTCCAGACTGTTGTAGATAGAATTGTTTTCCTCATTTATTTCTCAGCCTGTTCATGCTGGCATACAGAAAATCTACTAATGTTTGTATTTGTTGATTGTGTATCTTGAAACCTTGTCAGGGGGACTTATGAGATGCAGATGTTTTGAGGTGTTATATTTAGTGTATATATATTTTTTAATTTAATTTTAATTTTATTTTTTTGTGAACATACTGTACAGAGGGGTTACAATTACATGGGCATACATTTTTTATCAAGCATTGCAGCCTCCTCCTTTGTTTACACTTCACATCCCTTCCCAGCCTCCCCCCCCCCCTCCCCCCCCCCCGCCCCGCACCAACGTTGTAAAGCTCGTTTTTGACATGACAACTTGTAATTCTCATTGTTGCAACAGGTCCACCTGTATCCTTAAACGACTTGTTTTTCCCCATCTCCTCCACAAGTTATACTGACATCAAATATAGTGAAAGCAGGGGTTATACTGTGGGGGAGGGACATACAAAGCAACAAAGAGATAATCTTATAAATGCGTTAGAAACAAATGCATGAAAGAAAAAAACATTAAAGTACATATTGAATCATATCATCTATGAAGCTGATACTTCTTTCTCTAACTGAATTACTTTTCTATCTTTCTCTTGCTTTATTGTTCTGGATCGGAACTGTAGTACTATATTGAAGTGGAGAAAATGGACACTCTTCCCTAATTTCAGATGAAATGATTTTAGTGTGATGATGTTGGTTATCGCCCACAATCTCAAGTTCATTAGACACTGGGGAAGTTACAGAAAAGGCAACAGTCAACAATTCTGCCTTTTGACAAATAACAAATGAGAAAAGCAAGGATAGTTTCAAGGAAGGTATATAAAAGTACTTGAGTCAATGATGCATGACTAGGCCTTAATTTTCACTTCTCCAATTCCTTGATCCAACAAATTTTTTGTACAAAATGAAAAGAAATATCTGTATTACTGTATACTTAAGATTTAATGCATGTATATATAGGAATAAAGATCACAAAGTTACAATGAATAAAGCTGAAGATTTTGAATAATTATTTTTTAATTTTTTATCAAGTAGATTTAAATAAATTCCAATGAGCATACTAAGAGGCTTTTATACAACTTTTAAAGCACACTTATCAGGATTAAAGTAAACATAGAAATAGGTATGCTGGTGGCTAATGCCTGTAATCCTACTTACTCAGGAGGCTGAGTTCTGAGTATCATGGTTCAAAGACAGCCCAGGCAGAAAGTCCATGAGACTCTTATCTCCAATAAACCACTAGAAAATCAGAAGTGGTGCTGTGGCTCAAGCGGTAGAGTGCTAGCCTTGAACTGAAGAGCTGAAGGTAGCACCCAAACCCAGAGTTCAAGCCACACCATGGACAAAAAGAAAAAGAAAAAAGAGATAGTTATTTGTTTATATATTAGCCTAAACATTGTTAGACAATTGGTAATGAGAAAAAAAATCTGTAAATATACTTAAAATATCCCACAATAATTGCAAGAAACTGTTATTCACTTTGAGTGTTTGATATGATGAATATATCAATATCAGTGAGAAAAATACAAGTTAATGAATACAGAACCAAGAAAAAGTTAACAAAGAAAAAAGTTAAAGAAAAATGTTATTCTCTTTAAGTGTTTGATGTGATAACTACACAGTATCAGTGAGAAAAAATACAAATTAAAGAATAAAGACTAAGTAAAAGTTATTTAAATTAAAAAATAAAAACACAAGTTTTTCTACATTGTAATGCAAAAGGAACTCACCATTAATCAACAAACTATACTTTTAAAATATTATAACATAGCTAAAAGAATTTTGGAAGATCTAAATATTATGTATAAATTACAGATATAACAACTGTTGTGCACATCCTAAGAAAGTGCAAGGACCTGTGTTCCATTCACAGCACTGAAAACCTGGAAATTATTAAAAGGTAGGAAGGGATTTTTTTCTGAACAAATAGTTCAATATGCCAAAAAGTGATGTCGGTCTGTATACAGCATATAAACTTTAAACCAGGAATCTATTAGGTCATATTGCAAATAAGACATTAGGAGAAATCTTTGCAATTAGTATGAGATAAAAGGGTAAACTTATTCAACCTCTTTAGAAAGTAGTATGGAGGTTCCTCAAAAGACTCCACATAGAGCTCCCCTATGACCCAGCAATCCCACTTTTAGGCATTTATCCAAATGATCACAAACAAGACCATACTAAAACTACCAGCACAACTGTTCATTGCTGCATTATTTGCCATAGCTAAGATATGGAAAAAAACCAAGATACCCTTCAGTAGATAAATGGATCAAGAAAATGTGTTATATATACACATGGAATTCCATGCCTCCATCAGAAACAATGACATTGCCCCATTTGTTAGGAAATGGAAAGACTTGGTAAAAATCATATTAAGTGAAGTAAGCCAGGCGCAAGGAAACATAGGTCCCACAGTTTCCCTTATTTGCAATATCTAGTATATGTCTGAGACAAGCAGAAAAGGTCAGATAAGTTGAAGTTAAGTGAAATGAACCCCAAGATAGGGACAGAAGTGTTTTTTGTCTTCCTTGCTATTGTTTCTTACCTATTTATAAGTTACCATGTGATTTTTTGTTGCTTTTTATGTTCCTCCCCCACGATATAACCCGTTTTCACTGTATTTGATATTGGTATAATTTGGGAAGGGGAAGATAATAAATAAATTCTTTAAATAGGGATACAGATTGACCCATTGCAACAACGAGGTGTACAAGTCTTATATTGAAAAACGAACTTTACAACTTTGGGGGGGAGATGGGAAGAGATGGGAAGGCGAAACAAAGGAGGAGGCAACAATAAGGCTTGATAAGAAATGTACTCATTATCTTGCCCATGTAATTCGTACTCCTCTGTACGGTAGTTTCACAATAAAACAACAACAACAACAACAAAAACGAACTTTACAATTTAGACCAAGGAGGGGGTGAGGGGTGGGGGGTGTAGCTGGGAAGGAAGGGATGGTAGGGGAGAAACAAAGGAGGAAGCAACACTGCTGGATAAGAAATGTACTCTTTAGCTTGCTCATGTAATTCTAACTCCTCTGTACAGTATTTTCACAATAAAAAACTTAACTGAAAAAGGGTTAATTTGGGGCTGGGAAGGTGGCTCAGTGGTAGAGGCACTTGCCTTGCATGCATGAGGCCGTGGGTTCGATTCCTCAGCACCACATAAGCAAAAAGAAAAAATCCGGAAGTGGTGCTGTGGCTCAAGTGGTAGAGCGCTAGCCTTGAGCTGAAGAGCTGAGGGACAGCACCCAGGCCCAACGTTCAGGCCCCACGACGGAAACCCCCCTCCCCCAAAAAAGGTTTAATTTATACAGAGAGCACAAACAAAACAATGAAGCATGCCACTGGAAAAATAGAAAATGAAATTCAAAATGCAGTTATTTATTTTTATATGGAAATCAACACATAAACTTAAAGTAAAATATTGTTTCATGTTTTTATAAAATAAGTTCTGAAGCATCTTGTTTATAAATAGCTAGAAATTCAGAAAATAAAATGATATATATGTACCATATTATGATACGAATATGGTACACTTTAGTTTTGTTTAATATGATGTAAACTAGAACTAATCTAACTTTACATCATAGAATGTTTACTCCAGTAGTGGTATGATTACATTGGGTGATGAAGATTCATGCTTGTTATCCTAACTATTCAGGAGGCTGATATCTGAGGATCTTGATTGGAAGCCAGTGCTCAGAGACAAATCTGAGAGGCTTTTAGCTCCAAATAACCAGAAAAAAGCCAGAAACAAAAGCCTGGGGTAAGTTGTAGGCTAGTAACTATGAGGTAAACAATTTAGACCCTGAGTGCAAGCACCACTACCTGTACCATAACAATGTGCTACCATATTTTATATGTCGTTACTGTCATAGTGGTATGAAAGTCATACTTTCTTACTGTACTTCATGAAAAGATACTCAAAACATAAAAATTTATGATGATGAAACAAGAAACGTTATTAAAATTGTGTACGTACATATGGATGGATGGATGGATGTTCGTACGTGTTTATCCATCTATCATCTATCTCTCAAAGTAATTTCCTAGAAGGAAATGAACAAAAATATCAGAAAATTGTGATATCTTCTTTTAGTTTAGACATATTTACTTTTTCTAATTTTCAATGGTGAGCATTAGTAATTTTCATACTTGACTCAAACAATTTACCATTTTTAGTTAGGAAATGTTTGCTTCACATGCTGGAAGTAAAGATAACACAATTGAAAGCAAAGAGCTTTAATGAAAAATAAAAGGGGCAGTATCATCATGATTAGGAAAACATCTTCCTATATTTTTTTTCAGTTGAAGAAATGTTCGCTACACCAAGATACTTGTCTTAAATAATACAGTTATGGTGTCAAAAGCTTTAAAATCACATGTACAAACTTATATTGTAGTGCAAGTAATGAGACAAGTGAACCATGTTTATGGCAAATAGTAGAATTATATCTTGATAAATATAAAGTAGATGTGTTGACAATCAGAAGTCACTATGTTTATATGTACAAGTTCTTTTCCCTACTATTATGTTTTCTGATTATGTTGTAGTCACTAGGAACATAAATAATACTAATACATTTTAGTACCCCATCCCGTGTTTCTCTGAGCATAAAATGGTACATTTTTCAACAGGTCTCTTAGAATGATGAAATTGCATTAAAATTACCATGTGGCAGTAAGAGTAAGACATGTTAGAACATGAAAACTTAACAACAGTAGGATTATTGTTCTGGTCAAATTAAAGGGTTAATTTTTATAGGAGGAATGAATTAAGAATTTAAGTCTGAGTGCTCATTGAGATGCCTTTGAATGAAAGTGACAGAAGATTTAACCCCTAGCACTTGAAAAGGAAGTGTATTGGCTTGTGAAATAGAATTTGTCATACCATGAACATCTGTATCATGGAACATAAGCTATTTTGACAAAGCTACAATCCTCTTTCTCAGTTTTACTTCATTCCGTTCTCATGATTATTGCATTTAATTTTCTAGCCCTTCTGTTAATTTTGTTCATTTTTGTTTTCTGAGTGTTTATGTTAGGAACATGGTATATGTTGAAGAGATAACTAAAGAAGTGACTCAAAGTTAGATTTCACTATTAATTCTCATTCTTTCACCTATTCTGAGTTTGGCTATCTATATGAATAGCCATAATCAAATCCCTATGAATCTCTCGATCATTTAGTGGGAATTTTCTAACATAAGCGAGCAGATATCATCCCCCAAAATATAACTAACTTATGTTGCTCACACACTTAGAAATGGGCAAACAACTGATGAAAGCTAAAGCATTTTTGATATTATGGTAATTTCAATATAATTGATATAAAGTATTTGGCAGAATTGTTAATGGTTGGGAACTTAAAGGATGAAAAATAGTCATTTGTGTTCTTAAAATATCCTCAAATAGTACTAATATATGTTACGTCTCTGAAACTTTAGATATACTTCTTTCAATTAACACAGTTAAGATTTTTAAAGAAAATTTCCCCTAAAGTCTTTTAGAGTTAATACTTTGTAAAATATTTCAGGTTTGGTTGATTGAGCCAAGAAACTCCAAGTTTGCAGTTGGCTGCTCAAAGTGAAATCAATAAGTACTTTTCTTTGTAGAGGGTACCACACAGAATAGAACATAAATCTGAAAGAAGACTAAAAAAGGGATGACCTGTGAAGACATATTGGTTAACTTTTGTATTAGAAAGTAAAAACAAAGTAGGAAAATGGATGACCCCACTCACAGAAGGCCTTTCCATTACATTTTTACCTTCAGTATTCTTCAATGGATTGGTAAAAATGTTTTTTGAACTGGTTTCAAGGCACGAATCCATTGATTTACTCAGAGACCAGCTTTCAATATGCTGTCTCCAGGCTGTCTGGCCTGTCAGTCAGCAGCTGCAGGCAGTGTTTTAAATAAAGAGTAGGCAAACTGACTTCATATGTATTGTATAGTTTCAACTCTTGATTGAGAATTATAAAAACAATAAAAAATGAACAAAAATTGTTCAGTGTCTAATATTTTCACACAATATGTTAATTTTAATACTGGACCATAATACAGAATTTTAATACAGGGCCATAATACATTCCACAACACCCTTGTCAAAGTGCCTTGAAAACATTTTGCAGATAGATCTCTGTTTCTCAAATACTGTCAGTAAACCATTTGTCTATTTTGTACATATTGAAATTGCAGTGTAAATATTAACCTTTCTACAGTAAGCCCTAGAACTTTGAATTAATTAAAATACCAGTAGGATAGTTATTTTATGAGTTTTCTTTCCTCTAAGTAGTACTTTACAGGCTTACAGCATAGATGCTTTACTACAGTCAAATTCAGACTTCCTGAATATGTGGCTTTTGCAGTGAGTGTTTCATTCAGAAATTGAAGCTCTCTCTACCTTGGTGTTACCACCTCTTGAGGATAGGGGTTACATGTGCTCACCATTGCTCTGGACCTATTTTTGTCTCCTTTTTTTTAAATTGTGAAAATACTGTACATAGGGATTACAATTACATGAGCAAGGTAATGAGTACATTTCTTATCAAGCATTGTTGCCTTCTCCTTTGTTTCCCCTTCCCAT
The DNA here is from genome assembly GCF_019054845.1 of Dipodomys spectabilis. Classification (NCBI taxonomy): domain Eukaryota; kingdom Metazoa; phylum Chordata; class Mammalia; order Rodentia; family Heteromyidae; genus Dipodomys; species Dipodomys spectabilis. Next base: position 19,539,401 of record NW_024870720.1, on the reverse strand, counting down.
TCCTTCCCATCTGTCCCCCCCATCACCCCACTTCTTCCCCTCCTCATGCCCCCCCAACCAAAGTTGTAAAGTTTGTTCTTCGACATAACGACTTGTACATCTCATTGTTGCAATGGTTCCACCTGTATCCCTATTTATGTGATTTGTTTTCCCCCTTCCCCTCCACAAATTATACCGACATCAAATACAGTGAAAGCAGGGGTTATACTGTGGGGGAGGGACATACAAAGCAACAAAGTAATAATCTTATAAATGAGTTAGAAACAAATGCATGAAAGAAAAAAAAACATTTAAATACTTATCTAAGGGTTCATTTTCCTAACATCACATTATCTGACCTTTCCTGCTTGACTCATACATATACTAGATATTGCAAATAAGGGAAACCATGGGACCTATGTTTCTTTGGGCTTGGCTTACTTCACTTAACATAATTTTTTCCAAGCCTTTCCATTTCCTAACAAATGGGGAAATGTCATTCTTTCTGATGGAGGCATTGATTTCCATTGTGTACATATACCACATTTTCTTGATCCATTCATCTACTGAGGGGCATCTGGGTTGGTTCCATATCTTAGCTATGGTAAATAATGCTGCAATAAACATAGTTGTGCTGGTAGCTTTAGTGTGGTCTTGTTTGTGATCATTTGGGTAAATGCCCAAAAGTGGGATTGCTGGGTCATAGGGGAGCTCTATGTGGAGTCTTTTGAGGAACCTCCATACTGCTTTCCAAAGTGGTTGAACAAGTTTATACTCCCACCAACAATGAAGTAAGATTCCCTTCTGTCCATATCCCCTCCAGCATCTGTTGTTGTTAGAGTTCTTGATTATAGCCATTCTAACTGGGTTGAGGTGGTATCTCAATGTTGTTTTGATTTGCATTTCTTTTTTTTTTTTTTTGTCGGTCGTGGGGCTTGAACTCTAGGCCTGGGCGCTGTCCTTCAGCTCTTCAGCTCAAGGCGAGAGTGCTCTACCACTTGAGCTACAGCGCCACTTCCGGTTTTCTGGTGGTTTATTAGAGATAGGAGTCTCACAGTCTTTCCTGCCCGGGCTGGCTTTGAACCGTGATCCTCAGATCTCAGCCTCCTGAGTAGCTAGGATTACAGGCGTGAGCCACCAGCGCCCGGCTTTGATTTGCATTTCTTTTATGGCTAGGGAGGTTGAACGTTTCTTTATGTGTCTATTGGCCATCCTTCTTTCTTCTTCAGAGAGGTTTCTCTTCAAGTCCTTAGCCCACTCATTTATTGGGCAGTTGTTTCTTTGAGGATTTGTTGTTGGGGGATTTAATTTTTTGAGTTCCAAGTATATTTTAGATATGAGACCCTTGTCCGTTGTATTGCTAGTGAAGATCTCCCAATGCATGGGCTTTCTGTTGATCTTTCTGTTGACCTTTTGGTCCTTTATTATTATTATTGTTTACTTTTTTCTCTCTTTCTTTCTTTTTTGTGTGACTTAATTACTGTTGTCTCCTTTTATATAAGGTAAGAAAACTAAGAAGGCATCTACACTTAAAGTACTTTTGTAAGTAAGTTAATACACAAGCCACTTAGGAAAAACTTGCATATAATAAGCTAGCATAGTTTCCTATAAGATATATAGCAACTCAGTAGCGACAGGATGCTGCAGTGCGAATCATAGATGGCTTTTCTGTTAAGTATAGCCCTGTGACTAAGCTTCAGGCAAGGGAAGATGAGCGTAAGTGGTGCCACTGCCTGGCCTGGTCTAGGAAAGCTTCTTTAGGTTTCATGATCATTTTCTCTTCTGTGGGGTTACACGTTCAATGTCAATGTCAGCTTTCAAAGATACTTCAAGAAAATGGCAAAATCTTACTGGCTGTGTGCCTGAATGTAAGGAGGAGAACTGAGTATGTAAGCCATCCATTTGGAATAATGCTATTGTTATCTTCTTCATGCTTTCAGAACAACCTACTTTAGGTGGTGTCTTTTCTTCAGCTTCTTCCCTTGCTCAAGTTAATATATTCATTTTTTTCATTTCACTATATATAAGTGAGGTTAAATAAATGTGTTTAATCAATATACTTCTGAATATTACCTCACAATCTATATGTTATAGCACAAATTATCTTCTATGTCTCACCTAGCTTTGTCATATCCCTTTTGTTGGGAACTCTGTATACTTTTAACAATGTCCATCAAAGAAAATTGATAAAATGGATCAGCATGATGAGAAATTAGAACCAGGGAAGGTTCAGAAATATATACAATTCTCATCCTTAAACAAGTGTCCTAAATTCTTTCTAACCCATTATTCGTGTTATTAGATTAACAAAAGCGCAGCACACTAAGGAATTAGTAGCTTGTAAAATATAAATCAGTTTGGGCTGCCACAGGCTATTTTTGAAAGCATCATGTTCTTTAGGTTGATGCTTTTAAATAGCTTTAGCTGCTAGCACTATCATACTAAAGCAAATATAGAGGAATCTCAGAGAAAGGTACTGAGAAACCAGAAGCTCTGTTCTATCATTCACAAAATCCAAAGGAGATACTTTTCAATGGTGTCTTCAATGATGTCAAGATAATTTCAAATGGTACTGTTATGATACTTTTTAGACACATGCACAAAACTATGTCAGAAAAGCACCCATGAGAATTGGAACTTGCTAATCTGCCATCTCTGCCAACTAGAACCTTTTATTAAAAAAATATTTTTCCAACATCAAATACAGTGAAAACAAGGATTATACTGTGGGAAAGGAACATACAAAGCAACAAAAAAATCACCTTATATATATGTCAGAAACAATAAAAAAGAAACAACAAAAAAGAAAAAAAAACCACTTGTGTCTTTATCTTGGGGTTCATTTTGCCTAACATCATCTTATCTGACTTTTCTGCTTGTCTCAGACATATACTAGTTATTGCAAATGGAGAGGGCAGGGATGGTAGGGGAAAAACAAAGGAGGAGGCAACAATGATTGATAAGAAATGTGCTCATTACCTTGCTCATGTACTTGTAATCTCTCTATATGGTAAATTTCATAATAAAAAATTTTATTAAAAATATTCTCCCTTAGACATGATTTTAATAAACAACTTTCTGATTCACAACAATCCCTTTTTATAAACTATCATATGCTCAAAATATTTTTACACTCTTTGCACGTGGAAAGGTACAGTTGCATTTGGCTAGTATCTTAAAAAAGGGCTTGTATTTTTAATTTTTTAATACCACCAGTTAGTTGGACCATGAGGTTTCATTTTGAAATGGCCATATATGCATTCAATGTATCTTGAACACATGCTCCCTTATCCCCTATCCGCCTTTTCCAGAACAATCTCAACAAGCCTCATTGTTCCTTATCCACACATATGTATTAACAGCATTTAATTCATTCATTCTCTCTGTTCACACTCTTCCTCCCATTATGGTCTATACTCCAGACATTTTACGTCCTATTTTTTTTGTTGAAGTGCATTTTAAGTGTTCAAAGGGACTTCATTAAATTATTTCTTTCATAAATGCATGGTATTATATTTAATCAGATGTGATATCCATCTATCATTCATCCATATAGTACTACATATGCTTACGTATAATATATATATATTATTTTAGTTCTAGGTTCCATATATGACAGAAGACTTGCGACCTTTGTCCTTATGAACTTGACTTACTGCATGTGATTTGATGATTTTCATATCTATTTCAAATGACATTTTATGCTATTTTTTCTGTTATCTTTAAGTAGTTGTACTAATGAGTTACTATATAACAAAGCAGTTTATTAATACAATGCATCTTGATCAATGTCACCTATTTCGATAATCTCACTCTTTTCTTCTCTACTGACCCCTTCCCTCACTCCTCTGTAGGAGGTACATTGGATTCTCAACTGCATTCTTCTACTCTACTCTGCTTCATTTGTTTACCCATTTCCCCAAAAGATAAATGTACTCATTACCTTGCTTATGTAACTGTTATCCCTGTGTACAATATTTTCACAATAAAAACTTATTTAAAAAAACTTTAGTTAAAATTATGGTTTGCAAGCACTCAATAAAATGTTGCTTTTAAAATAGTTGTTATGTAAGCTTCCAATTTAACCTCAACTTTTAGTATGTTTGGTCTCTTGGCTGTAAACATATGTGTTTCTCCATTATAAATTATATTCCTTCCTTAAAGCATGCTCTGCCTAGTTTGGGGTAGGCAGAATATCAAGTACTGGAGGGGAGGAATTCCCTCTCCACAGCAAGACCAAGGATCTGCTCAAGGCTTTCTCTGGGAGGTCTTTGTTTGGGCAAGGTCTCTGTGCAGTTTTCATAGATATTCTTCCTTCTTCTGTGGGAGTTGCATGAAGATTTTTCATGACTCTTCACTCTGAGACCCTTGAGAAAAGCCCAGGAATCAAAACCTATGAGAGTCTAACAAGTGCCCTAGGCCTACAATTTTCAAAAGGTCTCATTCAAGTTCCTTCTATATTTGGATGCAGCTATTATGTTATTACTTTAGTCTTTCTATCAGTTTTGTGGTTCTAGTAGTGTTTGTTCATTAAACAGACCTCAATGATAACATTGTATTTTTGTTTCTCCAACTTTCGGGGTGACATCTCTTTTTTAAAGAAATTTTAATTTATTGATAATTGAAAAATTTCATTGATTTTCAATTTTCTTCAGATTTTTCTTGTGAAATGGGAAATGATGACTTCCAATTGTTACTCTACATGGGCTAAAATAGGCAGTCTCATATTTTTTTTAAAGATGTACATGGCCAGATGTCTATCCAGATTTTTACTGAAACATCTGTAGCTATTTAGACAGTTCAGCACAATGCTAAAAATTCTCTTTATGTATGCAGAGGAAATGACCATTTGTGACTGGTGTAGTCCATTAAACTGTATATGGCCATTGTCTCTTGCAACTTCTTAGTTCATATAGATGCTAAAGTTTTGTTCTTAAATTTTTGAGAGTGTGCAAGGTTTAAGAACTCTCATTTAAGTTAATTCAAACAATTCAGATTATGGCTGTGATGGTCAGAAATTCCGGCATGCTGGCTTATCTGACTCATATAACACCTTCTTCATTTGAGATGACTTGTCATGAGATGAGCTATCCTTCCTATGATTGCATTACATTATGGCAGAAGAGATTTCAAAGATGTAATTACGGTTCCCAATCAGTGACTCTGAGTTAATCAAAGGAGAGATTATCCAGGTTGGACTATTTTAATCAAGTGAGGCATTGAATAAAGGTCAGGAAGATTTGAGGTAAGAAGAATTCAGCTGACCTTGCCAAAGAAAAATCCTGTTTTGAGTTACCTGTTGAAGAACTGCATGACAAGAAATAGAGTGGCCTCTATGACTTAAAATGGTTCCTGGTCTACATCTGGAGGAAAAGGGAAACTTCAGTCCTTTAATCACACACACACACACACACACACACACACACACACACACACACACACACACACACACACACACACAAAACAAAAATCCTTGAATTCTGTCAACAGCAATTAAGACTGGAAGATGACTTTGTGCCTCGAATTAAAATATAGTTAGAGCTGGCAACTTCATTTCTTGCTTTGTGAAAACAAAAACACAAACAATCACAGCTAGACCACATTCCCATTTGACTTTTGAGCCACAGAAACTGTAAGGCAATTAACATACACTATTCCATGACTCTATGTGTTTGTGTTCATTTCTTAGATAGCTATAGAAAACTGATATAAACTCTAAGGAAAGAAAACACTGTAAACATATTTTGATTATTTTGGTAACATTTGGCCTACAGGAACTATAGGATGTAGAAATCGTAGAAGTAATCTCCATTTTCTTTCCTCTAATTAACTTCCTTAAAATGAAAAGTAAATGATTAATATATAGAAAATCTACAAAGGTACTAGGGGTAGTTTTCATGCGGTTCCTTCATCAAATAACAGACATGCATCCAAGAACAACACAAAACCTAAGCCTAGGAGTTCATTTCGCCTAACATCAACTTATCTGACCGTTTCTGCTTGTCTCAGACATATACTAGTAATTGCAAATAAGGGAAACCATGGGACCTATGTTTCTTTGAGCCTGGCTTACTTCACTTAATATAATTTTTTCCAAGTCTTTCCATTTCCTAGTAATTGCTCTGTTTTATAATAGATGGCAACAGGGAAGTAGGGAATCCTTATAAGATCTGAATGTATTTTAGAGACTTCACCTTCCTAAATCTGATTTGTGTGTGTGTATGTGTGTGTGTGTGTGTGTGTGTGTGTGTGTGTGTGTGTGTGTATGCCAGTCCTGGGGCCTGAGTGCTATCCCTGAGATTTTTTTGTTCAAGTCGAGGGTTCTACTTGTGCCACAACTGCACACTTCACTCATTTGGCTCTCTTCTCTGCCTGCCACTTGAGTGACTTATTTTCTGCCCATTTTAACTCTATTTTTTGTGTCTATAGTGCAGGAAATACTTAGGTTCTCTTGCTTTAACCTTCCTTTTTCACATACTAACTTCTTCATATTTGATTGTACTGTGAGTAACCAGGGTAACTGAGATAGAAAAAGAAATATCCTTTTTCTTATACAGTTATGCTGATTTTATGTTTTCCTGTTTCAACTGATTTCTGTGACACCTTTGCTTTGTCTAGTGTGTGAAATTTTAGATTGACAGCAATGATATTAATGGTATATTTTATAAGTGTAATTTCTGTTGCAATACAAGGATGTTATATCCCTGACTGTTCATGTATAATACTCTTCAAACATTCAAAAACCTTAATGCTGAAAATGTGTGAGAAAATTAACAAAAAAGTCATTATAAATATAACAAAGAAAAAAGATTACTGGTTATGACATTTACCTGAAATACTTTATTTCATTAAAATAAACCACTACTCTTTTTCTTTACCAGAGAAAGGTAACAATAATCAAAATTGAGGATGTAACTTAGATTCTTTTGAATGAAGTGAGACACCAAAATCCATTAAAAGGGGATGGAGGAATAAATCTGATCAAATTATGCAAAATACATGTATATTATATGCTACAAAGCAATCTCCTTGTACAATTAATTTATGCTAGTAAAAAGTTGTAAAAATTTTAAAAATGAAGTAAACGTATACCAATAAATAATTTTCACATAGGTTAAGTAAGCTTTTATGAGGTTTCTGTATATATAGGTTTCTACTTAAATTCACATTATAGAAACTCTTAAAGGACTTTACAATATTTGTTTTATTCTTCTAGGAACAAATTCATTTGTAATGAAATAATTAGATTAATTTTTCCACCAGAGAAATAAATAATTTTTAGTACTTTTTTGAGATTTAAAATAAATGAAAAATAATCATTGGAGAATCCTTACTAAACTTGTCCTTCCAAATTTTGAATTATTGTCACTACTCTGCAGATTACTGTAAGATGTCTAGATATAAGCAAACGAAGTTGCTCACTAAACAAAACTCATCAACATCTACTTGTATATTCAACTCACAAAATGATCCAGTATTATTCATGACAGGATTTTCAAATTGTGCAACCCACAAATATGTGTTGAGTGTGCTCTCGAGGAGCAAAAACAAGGCAAAAGAACAGAATGGGAAGTACTTAGGAAGAGCATTTATTACCTGAAATCTGAAGGCACCAAGAAATAGGTCAAGAGGCTGCTGAGATTTCTTGGCATAAGTTTGACAAAGGTCTTGGGAAAAGATGCTAAAATGCAAAAGTATAAAAAGCCTTGGACCAGAAAAAAATAACACAGAGAAAACTTTGTGAGGTGCGCCCAGAGATAGTTCAAGTTTGTACATGATGGAATATTGATTAGTTCCTAGCCCAAGCCCAAACTGTTTTTCAAATGAATGCAGTCTTTCCTCTGAAGGGAAGATCAGGCCAAGTAGATAATTAGCAGATAGATAGATAGATATTGAGAAGTTCCCCATGTTTCCATTATTTTCATGGCTTCCTGATCATTGACTCTAATAAAATGAGTCTAAACCTAGGTGGATTTTTGGAAGCATTGTTTGTATCCCAGAAGTTCCAGGCTCTTAGAAGACCACTCTCATTTCTTACATAATCTGGGGAAATAACTGCCACCAGGTGGCACCAAATTGCAGGCAGGCTGAGATGGATTTTGGAGCTCAAAGGCTATTAGATTCCTTGCCCAGATCAGGGTCTGCACAGTTACCACACAAGGTGACACAACCTAATATAAGTCTACATTTTTATATTGTTTATATGGCATTACTGTAGGGATTTTTACTGAATTTTAAAATTTAAAAACAAACAAGGAAGAAAACTAAAGTTGGTAAAAGCAAGGTGCGTTTATTCTGCTGGCTCCACATTGTATGGAATAGTTCCACTGACTAGGGGAGAAGAGTGGTTTTGTAAAAGTAGGATAGATGAAATTCTGGCCTTCAGCACATTAAGTTTCTTCTATGGCTATTGACAAAGTTGTGGGAAGCAGAAAAGTATGAGCTAAGAATTTATAGGATAACCACAGTACTAGGTTGTTTCCTAAGCAAGTCCTGAAAATTGGAAAAAAAGATCGCATCATAAAAGAACATTTCAATGTGCTCATTTTTCTCATGTTTTTCATTTTTTCATCATTTCCTAAAATATAATTTGTTTTGTAATGTGTAAGGCCATTTCTGCATATCCTATTCTCAGAGAATGACATTATATGGATGAAATGGTTTAATAATTAATTCAAGGATCCCAATTTTAATTTCTAGGAGTTCAAGATACTAAATTTTCATTTTTACTGACTCTCCACATCTCTGTTTTCCTAATGCAGTCAGTGGCATAAGACAGCTCCTGATGACAGAACTTTTACACGGTCTTATTTTCTTTCCTTGCCTATTGGAACCTGTTATTGCTTCTTGTGGTCAGACTGCTTACTCCAACAAAACTTTCCTCCTAGGAAAACCTTTCACCAGTCCCCAAAATTGTTTGTCCTGTAGAACCACCTTCAGAAGATTTCTAAATTGAAAGAATTCTTAACCTGCCCAAAGTTGTTCCACTCAGGGCCTACCATCAAATGATGCCTTCATCACAATTGTCTCTAGACACTGTGTTTACTCACCTTTTGATGGGTTGCATCTTGTGTAACACTGAAATTCATATCATTATGTGGAGCAGAATCTTTCTCTTGAGAGGTGGCTTTGAACTCCGACTGCACAGGGGAATCATAGGGGAGTTCTTTAAAAATAATCTCGTCCCATAGAGTTTAAAATTTAATAGATCTGAGCCAGGACAGAAGCTTTAATTATTTTTTAAAGTGTCCTAGATGTGTGAACGCTTGCAGAGAACCACTCTCCTACATCTTTAGGCTGGATCAAATGATTCTTTGTATTATAGCACACTTCTTAGATCCTTCCTATTTTAATACATGAAGGGCCATTTGCTGAGATTATTCAGTTTGTTTCACTATTGCTTCATATTATGCACTAGAGTTGCTTATTTCCCTAATTTTATTTGGTGTGTATATTTGTGTGGATGTGTGCCAGTCCTAGGATTTGAATTCTGGAGACTGTCTATAAGCTTTTTTGCTCAAAGTTAATGCTTTACCACTTGAAACACAGCTCTACTTTAGGCTTCTTTTAATTTTTTTTTCCTTTTTAGTTAATTGGAGATGAAAAGCCTCCAGGATTTTCCTGTCTGATCTGGTTTTGAAGCACATTCCTCAGACCCTAGTCTCCTGACTGTCTAGGATTAAAGGTGTAAACCACTAATGTTTGGTGAATTATTTGTTTCTTATATTTGGAATTTCAATTTTTGTTGTTTTTGGTCATGGGGCCTGAACTCGGCCTGGGTGCTGTCCCTGAACTCTTCAGCTCTAAAGTAGTTTTTTACCACTTGAGCCACAGCATCATTTCCAGCTTTTTCCGCTTCTGTGGTGCTGAGGAATCAAACCCAGGGACTCATGAATGATAGGCAAGCATTCTACCACTGAGCCACCTTCCCAGCCCTTGATTTTTTTAACATGCTTATTTTTAGCATGTGGAGTTTTGTTTATGAGATAATAATGGTCCTACTTATAGATTCTTTACTTTCTCTTCCATATTAAATCTCATTTTAGTATGCTTCTCAGCACTGCACCTCCCTCCACCTGTGTACAAGTAAAAACTCAACCAAGTAAAGACCCGTTAGTGTTTAATAGTTGCCTGTCTGGCTTCTTTCATTTCCTAAGCTATGCGTTATGAACATTGGTATGAAGGTGGCATCAATAAAAAGAAACACAAGAATTTTTGATGGTCTAGTTTGTATTGTTGACAATACCCTAAAACACTGTAACTAGTTACATAGTAATAAAATAATTTCTTTTTTAATACATTTTTTATTGTGAAAATACTGTACAGAGGGATTACAATTACAAGAGCAAGGTAATGAATACATTTCTTATCAAGAATTGTTGCCTCCTCCTTTGTTATTCCCTCCCTTCCCTTCCCTCCCATCTCTACAACTATACTCCCTCTCTCTCCCCTCCCCGCCTAAATTGTAAAGTTTATTTTTCAACATAGAATATTGTACATCTCATTGTTGCAATGGATTAATCTGTATCTCTATTTAAAGAATTTGTTTATTACTTTCCCCTCCCCAAATTATACCAATATCAAATACAGTGGAAACAGGGGTTATACTGTGGGAGAGGGACATACAAAGCAACAAAAAAATCACATAGTACCTTATAAATACATTAGAAACAATAGCAAGAAAGAAAAAACATTTGTGTTCTTATCTTGGGGTTCATTTTGCTTAACATCATCTTATCTGACATTTTCTGCTTGTCTCAGATACATACTAGTTATTGCAAAGAAGAGAAACCATCTGACCTATGTTTCTTTGCGCCTGCTTACTTCACTTAATATAATTTTTCCAAGTCCTTCCATTTCCTAACAAATGAGGCAATGCCATTCTTTCTGATGGAAGACATAGAATTCCATTGTGTATATATACCACATTTTCTTGATCCATTCATCTACTAAAGGGCATCTGGGTTGGTTCCATATCTTAGCTATGGTAAATAATGCTGCAATAAACATAGTTGTGCTGGCAGCTTTAGTATGGTCTTCTTTGTGATCATTTGGGTAAATGCCCAAAAGTGGGATTGCTAGGTCCTAGGGTAGTTCTATGTGGAGTCTTTTGAATAATTTCTATTTGATTAGATAATAATATTAGATAATATAATAAATTATATCTCACAATCATGGTTACAGGTTAAAAAACAACATTGGCAGCTATAGGATAAACATAGTTGTGCTGGCAGTTTTAGTATGGTCTTGTTTGTGATCATTTGGGTAAATGCCCAAAAGTGGGATTGCTAGGTCCTAGGGTAGTTCTATGTGGATTCTTTTGAATAATTTCTATTTGATTAGATAATAATATTAGATAATATAATAAATTATATCTCACAATCATGGTTACAGGTTAAAAAACAACATTGGCAGCTATAGGACCAAATATTAATTCTTAATAGTTTAAGATTCTTAAAATGGTCCGGGTGCTGGTGGCTCATGTCTGTAATCCTAGTTACTCAGGAGGCTGAGATCCTCAGATCTCAGTGGGGACAGAAAAGTCCATGAGACTCATCTCCAATAAACCATTAGAAAACAGGAAGTGGCTCTGTGGTTCAAGTGGTAGAGCGCTTGCCCTGAGCCCAAGAGCTGAGGAACAGCATTCAGGCTCAGAGTTCAAGCCCCACAAGGACAAAAAAAAAAAAAAAAAGATTCTTAAAATGGAATTTGTAGGAATGGAAATGAGATGATTTTCACTTAACAGAATAAGAAGTCAAAAGCAACATTATGTTCCAGATTTGAAATACATTCCAGCTATAAAAATAAGAAAAAAATAAAAGAAAATCTTAGAATATACACCAAACCAAATTAGAGAGAAAAAATAAGTCTTTGAATGATGTTATTTTCCCATGAGAATGCTTATGCTACAGCCTTCAACTTGGGCTGAAGGTAAAGAACATCACAATGATCAAGCTCATCCCCTGGCCAGATATGTGTAAAAGGCACATTTTTCCTCTGAAAGAATTCATCTCACTCCAAGATAGATGCGGACATAAATATCTAGAGTATTTAGTTATACAATTTTTCCTAAAAGACAGATAACTGAAGTGTCCTTAAATCATGAAGTTACATTTACATTACTCAAACTGGTATATGGACATTCATGTTTTCAAAAGCCAAAATTTCAACAAATTTGGTCTTTTTTCAGGAGTTCGTGAGCATTTCATCTAAAGATTTGGGGGAACACTTGGATGAGCTGAACAAAAATTGGCTTCATAAGCAGAAAAAGTAGAAAAAGAGTAGAAAAAGGAAACAAAAGGTAAACAGGAAACAAAAAGTACAAAAAGAGTAGAAACAGGAAACAGGTTATTTAGGCTATGGTCAGTCATCAGTAGTGGCTGAGACAGTGTTCTGAGAAATGCCATTGTGCAAAGATCACAAGAGAGTACAGTGCTTGCACAAACGTAGATGCTGTAGCCTACTACATACCAAGGCTATCTACATAAACACCTCATATGTGCTCTAACTTTGAACAAAACCTTGTTACATGATGTAAACTGTGCTTTCTTGAAAGGATTAAAGCCCACATTCTTTTTTTATTATTATTGTGAAAATACCATATAGGGGGGCTGCAATTACATGGGCAAGATAATGAGTACATTTCTTATCAAGCATTGTAGCCTCCTCCTTTGTTTCCCCTTCACATCCCTTCCCAGCCTCCCCCCCTCACTCCCCCTCATCCTCTTCCATCCCCCTCCCCCAGGCCAAAGTTGTAAAGTTCATTTTTCGACATAACGACTTGCACATCTCATTGTTGCAATGAGTCTACCTGTATCCCTATTTAAACGATTTGTTTTTTCCCTTCCCCTCCACAAATTATACCAACATCAAATACAGTGAAAACAGGGATTATACAGTGGTGGAGGGACATACAAAGCAACAATGAAATCATTTTGTAAATATGTTAGAAACAATCGCATGAAAGAAAAAATGTTTCAATACTTATCCTGGGGTTCATTTCACCAAAATCAACTTCTCTGGCCTTTTCTGTTTGTCTCAGACATATACTAATTATTGCAAAAAAGGGAAACCATGGGACCCATGTTTCTTTGGGGCTGGCTTACTTCACTTATAAATTTTTTTCCAAATCTTTCCATTTCCTAACAAATGGGGCAATTTCATTTTTTCTGATGGAGGCATAGAATTCCATTGTGTATATATACCACATTTTCTTGATCTACTACTTGATCATCTACTGAGGGCATATGGGTTGGTTCCATATCTTAGCTATTGTAAATAATGCTGCAATCAACATAGTTGTGCTGGTAACTTTAGTATGGTCTTGTTTGTAATCATTCAGATAAATGCAGAAAAGTGGGATTGCTGGATCATAGGGGAGCTCTATGTGGAGGACTTTGAGGAACCTCCATACTGCTTTCCAAAGTGATTGAACAAGTTTACACTCCCACCAACAATGCAGTGAGGTTCCCTTCTGTCCACATCCCCTTCAGCATCTGTTGTTATTAGAGTTCTTGATTATAGCCATTCTAACTGGGGTGAGGTGGTATCTCAATGTTGTTTTGATTTGCATTTCTTTTATGGCTAGAGAGGTTGAGCATTTCTTCATGTGTCTATTGGCCATCCTTCTTTCCTTTCAGAGAAGTTTCTCTTAGCTTCCAGCTTCTCCTCCGCCATCCTATCCCTCCATTTCCCCCTTCTTCCCCACATTCTATTTTTGCTAAAACTGCCCTATCTGAAGATTGGACTAAAATTTGTCTCTCTCTTGACTTCTTGGTACCACAGATACAAAATTTACCTTCAGTTTTATGGTTGAGAAATTTAACTTAGATGACACCATTTTGGTATCATTTGTGGGGATCTTGTAGATCATTCAGAATCTGTAGGCTTTCTAAATTTTGTTTGGCTAAATTATTTAAATGGACTGTTTTAAACCCAAAATGTCCAAGAGAAAGGGGGTTTCTAGTAATTCATAAGTGGAAACAGAAAATAATACTCACTGATTATAGACAAACTTAACTTGATATATTCCTCCCTGAATGTCTAAGGCACTTTGAGTCAAACTTGATATATTCCTCCCTGAATATCTAAGGCACTTTGAGTCAAACTTTGACACCCATGACAATTTATAAATTTTGAGTTCTCAGGATGCATTTTACACCTTTTATGTGCATGTATAATTTACTATATACAAAAAGAAATAACTTTTTTTCAAAGTACTTCAGTGTCATCTATCAAAGACTCATTAATTGACATTTACAAACAGGAGGTTTGGACCACAGGACATTGTTCTCTAATAGCTAATATAACAACTTCATTACTCATTGCAGAAGTTCCTTCCTTTTCTCCTTTATTTTATCCTTAATGGGATGTCCTCTATTTCCTAGGAGCAACTCTAATAACAGGATTCAAGAATCTAAGGTGAAACTGGCATAGATAATTAGAAAAGAGCAGGGGAAGTATAGCCCTCACTTACTCATTAGATAAATATTGATTATCTGCCATGGGTCAGGCACTATGCTGTGGGGCAGGGCTAAAGGATGAACAAGATAGACATGAAGCTTACATTACAGTGAAGGGAGAGGGAGGTAATAAAACAATAGAAAATCATTTCAAATCATAAATACTACTAAATAATACATAAAACACTGATTTAATCAAGATTCTGAGGAGAATGGAAGTTTCTTTGGAACAGAAGATGAAAGAAGACCTCTGAAAAGGAATCATTGTAACTCAAATTAGAATCGCACTATGGAGCAAACTATTGACAATGAGGGGTGGGAAGAGAAATCACTCAAAGATAAAAAGACCATGAGGATCAAATTTGCTTCATTGGAACATAAAGTATTTTGAGTATGGTTGAGGTTTAGATGTTTAAGACATGACTTTGCAGATATAAGTACTAAATTTATGTTATGTGGAAGGAGTCTAATTTTCTTCTAAGTAGAATTCTGCAAAGGATAATACCATTGAACAATTTATGTGGGCTGTGTAATCTACTTTTTTGTGTACATTTCAGCTTCAATGTATTTGTCTTCTGTGAGTCTTTTTGTTATTGTTGTTGTTCTTGTTCAGAAACTGTCCCTAAGTTGCTGGAGTCTGACTTGCCCACACTCCAGAGAAGTATCTGAAAACGCACACAGATGATCTTGCAGAGAGCAATTAGAGAATGAATTGGTACAGCCTTTTTGGAATGCTGAGATTCCCTTTCTTTTCAGAATTGCTCTGTGAGAGCAAGGTTAGGCTGAAGCTACCCTTGGTAGGAGATCACCTGTGATCACATTTTTGCTTGATTCTGTATCTTTGTCACATTTCTCTAATTCTTTCCTAGCATAGTGTCTTGTCAGCTCCATTGGGAATAGCTCTGTGTGAAGTCACTTGCATACCAATCCACATCTAATATTTGCTTCTCTAAAATTCAGCCCTTGACAGTTGCAAAGAATCCTCAGATAATTTAAAACCTCTGAGGATGCCTTAAAAATATCACTGTGATGGCTATTTAAAGAGCAGAGGCCAGCCAGGAAGAAAGGATGGGGATAAGCGGACTGTTTTGCAAGCTAAACTGGAAAGCAAGTTGTTTATTTCTTAAAGTTCTCTAACAATGTATGAGGTAGTGATGCACTGAGGTGTAAAAAGAAAATTCTATTTCTTTCCATCAATCTCAACATCAGGAAATACAGGAAATACATTATACTTCACTACTGCTTGATTGTGGATTAAGTGCACTCCACACATTTATGCTTTAGAAATATACTTCCACACTGGAAGAGATGCATAAGATTTTGTAGTAAAGATGTAAGATACCAAACATATTTGGACAATGCTAGTTTGGAACAACCTGAACTAGCATTATATTTTCTATTAAAAATAACTGCATGCCAGGGGGCTGCTATTTCATGCTGATAATCCTAGCTACTCAGGAGACTGAGATCTGAGGATCAAAGTTAAAATCTGCCCAGACAGGAAAATTAGTGTGGCTACCTTGAGCTGAGGCTCAAGTGGAAAAACACTCACTTTGAGGAAAATAAAACAACAGAAAACAACTTAGGGATAGCAGCTAACCAGCCCTATGAGACACACACACACACACACACACACACACACACACACACACACACACACACACACACACACACACACACACTGCAGTCTTGACAAAGTTCTGAAATTTTTTATGTTCATATATATCTAGGAGGATACTTTGTTCCTTGAATCCTCCATGTTGAGGGAGGAAATTTGGGAGTTTCCATAGGGTGGCTATTTTTTGGAAAGTGAGCCATTTAATATCCTTGAATAAATATGTAAGTAGTTGTATGGGCAAGTCTAATAATTCTCTATTGTTTTCTGAGGATAGTAACATTAAAAATGCTTCCAATACTTTAAGTGTAATTTTGTACCTACCATAAATTTACTTCTGAAATCTTTCCTTAAACAAGGTCAGGACATTAGTGCTTATTAAGGACTATATACATGCACAACTTGAAAATTCATCAGAAAACTAATCAGTTGTTTGAACTCAAAGAAATTCTATAAAACATGTTGTGGAAACTTTTTCCTTCTCTCAGCAAACCGTGACATCACTTGTGAAAGTGCAGAATTTGTTATAATTAGATAAAGTTATGGCAATGCATCAGGAGGAGGTTGCCACTGAAAATAATTATTTAGCACTTTCAAGAGAGGCTCATCTCAGGCCATGCAGGCCAGTGAGGCCAGAGAAATGTCCTCTAAGATGTAAGAAACTTGGTAGAACTCAATGAAGGAGGTTCTTCCTAAGCATATATGGGGTTAGATTACTTGGTTTGCAGGTGAGAGGAATAGTTATAGATGGTTTTATACCACTCAAAAAGTGAGTTATCCTGGAACAATCATCCTTCTCAGATCAAGAAAAACAACACAGAAAAACAAAAACAAATAAACAAGCAAGCAAAGAAACAAACAAATACAGCCAGGTACCAGAGGTTCATTCCTGTAATCCTAGCTATTCAGGAGGCTGAGATCTGAGAATCATGGTTCAAAGCCTAGGCATGAAAATTAGTGTCAATTAACCACCAGAGAACTGGAAGTGGGCCTGTGGCTCAATGGGGCAGAGTGCTAGCCTTTAGCAAAAAAGCTAACAGGCAGGGCACAAGGCCCAGAGTTCAAGTCCCACAACAAATACATACACACATACACACACACACACACACACACACTCTCTCTCTCTCTCTCTCTCTCTCTCTCTCTTATACACACACACATACACATACAAACACAAAAATGTGTGATTATACAATCAGAAAATATGAGAAAATACATTTTTATGATAGAATTAAGGAAGGAAAGAAAGAAGAGCAGTAGGGAGGGAACAAAGGTAAGTGAATAAAGAATAGAAAAGGGAAGGAAAGCAGATGGAGGAAAGGAAGAATGGAGGAAACAAAAGATACTTCTTGTGGATTATTTCTAAAGTTACAATGAGTTTAATCTGATACTCCAGCAATAATTTTATTGATTTTTAAAACTGCTTTTATTTCATTGTGGAATGACTCATTTAACAGTGAAGAAAAGTGTGGCTAAGTAGATTTGAGACAAGTGAATGACTATTTTTTCATAAGATTAACTTCTTCAATGCTTTTCAACTTAATATTTTTGCATCATTTCATTCATAAATCGTGTATGCATGAATGACTTTTCCCTTAAATGACTTATAGATATTTCTGATGGTCATAAATTGAGAACTGGACATGTGTTTAGAAAAGAAGATGTTTTATTCCATTAGAATATTGAAAATTCTTCACTAATTTTTTCTCTGTGTTTCTGCATTTATTTTGAATCTGAAATCTCTAAGGTCTTTCCATCTGCTAAAATGAATGTAGAATAACCAGTATATAATAGTAGAACTTAGATACAAATCAACCTAACAGAAGACCCAAAAAGCCAAACAAAAATATTTGCAGCACTCTGAGCTGTTGTTTAGTACTGGATTAGTGAACAAGACCTTGCATATTTTTTGTGGTGTTAGGAATGGAACTTAGGCCCTCATGCATGTTCTACCACTGAGCCTACATCTGCTTATGGGACTTCCATAACTTTGTTACTTAGCACCAACCAGAGAAAGCTAACTATACTTGTAAAGCCAATCACATAGTAAGTCTTGCCTTGTAGATGGTTCATGTACAACTTTTCTATGCTTACAAATCCTATTAGAACACTGATGTAAGCTGGACCCTCCCTCCCTCCCTCCCTTCCTCTCTTCCTTCCTTCCTTTCTTCCTTCCTTCCTTCCTTCCTTCCTTCCTTCCTTCCTTCCTTCCTTCCTTCCTCCCTTCTTTCTTCCTTCCTTCCTTTCTTCCTTCCTTCCTCTCTTTCTTCCTTCCTTCCTCTTTCTTTCTGTCTCCCTCTCTCCCTCTCTCGATTTCCTTCTTTGTTCTTTTTCTCTCATTTCTTTTCTTTCTTCTTTGGAGGGAAGTGGTACTAGCATTTGAATTCAGGGCTTTGTGCTTTTTATATAGATACAGTACCAGCCAAACTCCCAGTAATTGCTGCTTTAGTTATTCCTGATCTAGCTATTCTAGTCTTTGTTCCTCTTTCTATACCTCCTATACACTCCTGTGAAGCTGGAATTATGGACTTGAGCAAGTGTGAATGGCTGATCAACTAAGCTAGGTCTTAATAACTTTTGCTTGAGCTGGTCTCAAATCAGGATACATAGTCCTTCCATATCCCTGACTCTGAAGTAGCTACTATTAAAGGCATGCACTCCCACACCAACACTTATTGTAGGCAGAATAATTTTGCCATGGGCTGATTCAGCCCTATTGATCTCTTGGTTTCTGGAGTAGTATCATGCTATATTCCTAGGCTTATCATAGTCTTAACCTATAATGTGTTATACATGATCCTCAGCAGAACAAAAGAAATTATGGTAGAAGGTGTGCATACTATGCAAATTATAAATTATTTCATTTACTCTGCAAACTAGATGTGCTGAGGCTTAGATGCAATTGCAAAATAGATTGGAATGTGTGAAAATCTGGCCATTTTTTGTCAACTATTTTCCTATTCTTTGCTGTGATTTTCTCATAGAAAAGGTATCCACCCTAAGGATATATGCTACTTGTCAGAACAATTTCAAATCATAGAAACACAGAGCAGACAGTGGGAAGAGTCAGCCCTTATTCTTCAGACATGTAGCTTAAGCTATTTGATTTATTTTAGAAGATTTAGTCACCATTTAGCCAGGATGGTTATACCATGTCTAGAAATATGAGACATTCCTGGAAAGTAAAGCTAATTTCTAGTTAAATATAATATGGATAAAATTAGTAGACTGTAAAGAGTTTAAAGATATAATTTATTTGTTAATCCACAGTAATTAATTATTGATTTTAATAATTGAGAAAGGAACTAAAGGCTGTTTACTTTAACCCATGGATAAAATAATAAGGTGAAATTGAGCAGAAAGAGGCAGTATTCACAATAGTTATGATTTGTGACATTTCTAGTGATTTTTATATGTCTCAAGTATATACCTAGTTGTCAGGAAATACTTCTACCCACTGTCATTTCCCACAATTCTTTTTCAAAAGGATAGTAAATTTAATTACACTGTTGAACTTTTTTTATTCAAGGTCAACTCCATGGTATTCCATATAGTAGATAAGCCTTTCTTATAAATCCAGTAGATCTCTCTAGCCTTTTCTACTCACTCATCCTTCATATTTGTACTATAAAAGGAACAGAATGCTGGTGGATTTTGCCCACGTCTTCCATTTCTTTCCATCTAAATGTCATTTTTTTTCTTTGGTGCCAGTTATGGAGCTTAAATTCAGGGTCTTAGCATTGGCGTTGAGCTATTTATACACAAGGTGATGTACAGAGAGGTTACAGTTGCCTAAGTAAGGTAATAAGTAAATTTCGTGTCAAACTTGTTAAAGCTTCCCTCATTTTTTCCCACTCCCACCCCAAGTTGTACAGATTATTCTCAACATATTGCCTCGTGAATATCGCTGTTGCATTGGTTACCCCTTGTCCTTTGTCTCACCATTCTGTTCTTCCCCTTCCCTTCCCTAATTCAGATACACATATATACAATGCCAGTATACTAAAATCAAATTCAGTGACAAGAGGTGATAAATCATAGGGGGAAGAACATACAAAAGAAACAAAAAAACCCCACATAGTACATTAAAAACAACAACAAAGAAAAACCTCTTGTGTCCATGTCTTGGAGTTCCTTTTGCTTAGCATCATCTTATATGGTTATGTATACATAGCTATTGTGCTGTTCTGCTCATTTGCTAAGACTATCCTGATGTAAACCATTGGACCTATGTTTTTTTTTGGGTCTGGTTTATTTCATTTAATATGATTAATGCTCTACTTCTTGCTTCTGGTCTTATACAGCTGTTGGAGGATAGTTCATTGGAGGTAAGAGTCACAAACTTTCCAGCCCAGGCTGGCTTCCAGACATGATTCTCAGATCTCCATCTTCTGAGTATCTAGGATTATAAACACGAGACAACAATGCTTGGCTTCTAAATGGCTTTTTTATGACCTTGCTTCTCATTGAGGTTCTCTTCTCATACTGCCTTCTTATAATCATGGATAAAACAAGTTTATGAAAATGCTGTTAGAAAGGAAATCAAGAAACTTTTAAAATTCAATAATAATTTTATAATGCTCACAATAGCAAGAATGTCGAGTAAATTCAGAATAAAATGAAATAGCTTGTGTGTTACAAAATTTTAAATCCTCTGTAGTCTCTCTCCTAATTTGTAAAATGGACATTCTTGTAGAGAGAAGCTTTGCCTACATTCTCCCAGGGTTCTCTGGCTGGGCCTGAGGTTTGAACAGAATAGAGAGATAAACAGAAGAGACACATACAAATTTTATTTGATGGTTAGTGTTTTTACATGTATACCGAAGCATTCATGAATTAGAAATGAAGACTCAAAGAAGAAGATTTCCTGAGAGCTTATTGACCATTTTAACAAAGAAAAGTAATTTGTTGAGATATGTCAAGCTAGAAGACAGTTGATTGTGGACTAAGAGTAGTTTGTTATGGAAAAATGACTAAGAAATATATGTAGGAAATTAATGGAAGTGAGACCTTCCTTAGTAGGTTAGATTACATGCATTCCTCTCAGCATTGTGTCCATATATCTCCTGAGAGACACATCTCCTACACACATCTCTGTATCATTCCCTGGTACAGAGAGGATACTGTACTGATGGATAGTTTAACACCATGCTGTTAGGTAGAAAGGAGGAGTCTGAGAGTTTTTTATATGTCTCCTTCTTTTTCAGAGACTTAAAGCTGTTAAGAATCAAGATGCCAAAGTACCATGTCTGAGGAATACATGACGTCTTCCTCTCCAAAATAATACCTTTGAACATGAGGCATTCTTTGACGATAAAATAAGACAATGAAAGAAAGTTAACTTCATTCCTCAGTAGTAACTGTTGGATTTGACATTTTTGTCAACATCACTTCTTATTCATCAGCATTTAAAAGAAGGATTTTCCTTCACAATGTGTTTTCTAGATGATTACTTGTAAAATCTTTCACCAATACAAAGGAAAATGGATGCATAGTTCTTTACAAGAACTTTCATTGCTCATACCATCCTGGAGTACCTTTTTAAAAAGTGTACTTGGTTTATATCTCTTATTTATCTAAAAGCTTACAGTTACCTCTTTTCCACTTTAGGTTAAAAGGTAGATAAAATATGACTGCAAGAATCTACACCATTTGAAGCCTGGCTTATTAACTAATTTCAATAAGCAAATAAAATTTAGGAAATGCAAAAACAAAACATAAAGAAGCCATAGTCTAGAAAGAAAATCAAAGATAACAATGAAAATACCAAGCTTAGCGCTTTTTCATTGTTACCTTTGAAAATGTTGTAGGCATATTTTATGTCCTCATTTTAGATATTTATGTCAAAAAATTACTTCAACAAAGACTTATTTGTTTATCCATATTAAAAATACATACTTTTTGCTGAGCACTGGTAGCTCACACCTGTAATCCCAGCCACTCAATAGGCTGAGATTTTTAGGGTAATCCTAAAGCTAGTTCAAAGCTAGCTCTGGCAGGAAAGTTCCAGAGACACTTATCTCCAATTAAACACCAGCAAAGCCTAAGTGGAGTGGATCAATGTGTCTCAAAGTGAACAAGAAAGCTGAGTGAGAGCATTTAGGCCCTGAGTTCAAGCCCCATGATACATGAAAAAATGTGTATACATACCTATATATTCTTCTATTTTTAAATTTTGTTCATGTGGCTTTTTTTCTGCCCAGAAGAGTTTTATTAATATTTATTTTTATTGTAAAGATACTGTACAGAGGGATTACAATTACATGGGCAAGGTGGGTCCATTTCCTATTGAGCATTGTTACACCCTCCTTTATATTTCCCCTATCATCCCTTTCCTCCCCATCTTCCCAACTCCTCCCTCCCCTCTCCCAACCCCCCCAAAGTTGTAAAGTTCATTTTCAACATACTGTCTTGTACATCTCATTGTTACAGGTCATCCTGTATCCTTATTTCAGCATTTTGTTATTTCCTTTCCCCTCCCCAAATTAGGAAAATGTATATACAAGATACAGGGCACCAGAATCAAATACAGTGACAACAGGGGTTATACCATGGGAGAAAGACATACAAAAGAAACAAACCAAAAAAACCACATAGTACATTATAAGTACCTTAAAGAAAAACAGCAACAACAACAACAAAAAACCTCTTGTATCCTATCTTGGGGTTCATTTCATTAGCACATACTAGTTATTGCAGATAAAGGAAACCATGGGACCCATGTTTCCTTGAGTCTGGCTTACTTCAGTTAATATAATTTTTCTAAGTCTTTCCATTTCCTAACATATTGAGCAATGTCATTCTTTCTGATGGAGGCATAGAGTTTCATTTTATATATCTATATATCTACGGGAAATGTGGTATATGTATATAATATATTATATATGTGGTATAGATACATAAATATGTTATTTATATTATATATGATAATAACATATTATCATATATACATCACATTTTCTTGATCCATTCACCTAGTGAGGAGCATCTGGGTTGGTTCCATATCTTAGCTATGGTAAATAATGCTGTGATAAACATAGTTGTTCTGGTAGCTTTAGTATGGCCTTGTTTGTGATCGTTGGGTAAATGTCATGTGGCTTATTTTTATGAGACTTTTTTTCCCTTTTCTTACTTAATCACGTATCAGTATATTTATTTGTTTTATCTATTTTACATTATAGAAGAAAGACTGCTGCTTTGGGGGAGGGATTCCATTTGCATGGAATATTATTTTCCATTTCTCCATTTTCAGACCATGGTATTGTTAGAGGTAAAATGATTTTTTTTGACATTTTTATGAGTCCAGTTACTTCATATCTTTTAATTGGATAATTTAATTCAATTATATTTAAATTATTCACCAATTAGTAAATTCTTAGTACTTTCATGTTGTTATTTTAATTTGTTTGTAATTCATTTTTTCTTTCTGTTTTATCAGAAAATTGGCTACCAAAAGGTCGTTAAGGGAAAGCACTTCCTAGAGTTTGCATATAGCTGGCTATTATTCATTTGAAAGAACACGCTCACTTTTGCTTTCATCTAATTATTATTTGTACAAAAGAATAATGGTTGCCAGTGATAAGAATGAAGGAAGCCCAAATGACTGATGGAAATATGCATATTTTTGGCATCATTTCTGGATAATGTATTTTTTCAGTACTTAAAGGAATTGGAATGAGTGAAGAGCTTTGAATAATTAAGGTCATTTCTCATATAAATCTAGTAGCCTGCAGTACTCACATGAGTATAGAGATTCCTTTGAACTCACTGCTAAAAGCCAAGAAATAACCCTACTATTTATCAGAAATATGGAAAATTGTGAGGACATTATAAAATGATTTATAGGCTTTCTTATAAATGGTTAATTTATGACCCAATTATACAAACTCTCATTAACAAAAATTAGATAAATGGAATTTGATAAATTTTGATATTGAGTAACTATACAGATAAATTTCAAGAAAATTCTCCAGAAATATGTTTAAAATGCATCCTTAAGTTACCCAGTGTCTAAAGAAAAAAGCTTGTATTTTTATTGGAAGAATTAAATATTTTAGTTCAATAAATTCTGTTAAATAAGATCCCTAAAGTCTGCTTATATACTAGCAATAATAGGCTTTTAATCAATGCAAACATTAATGCATTTCCTTCCTTTTCCCTTCCTTTCTATTAGTTGCAGTATTGAGCAGCTTTTGGATGGGAAGCATTGTGCCCATAGTTAAATACATCCATAAATATCTTAGCAACTCAGGTAGCTTCAGGAATATCCTGGGAATGAGAAAGTACATATCCAAGGATGTTAATTAAATTACTCAACATCACAATGATAGTAAATGGAGAAAAGTCTTTTAGAAAACAAACATTACTTTTCTATTATGTCATTCATCTTCTTTTCTAAAGTGTTATTTCAGTCAACGAGTATTCATTGAGTATTCCATGTGTGTCATACATTGAATTAGATAGAAAAAGTGCATTCATCTTTTTTTTTTAATTTTTAGAGCCTTTTGGCTAAATGTGAAAATTTGGTATGTCTTCTGTATTGATTTTGGAGAAATACGTACATTGGGAAAATAAATTAAGAAGACAAATTGTAAAGTCCATGAGAGAGAAATATTCCAAAATATCTCTGATAAATTATCTTTAATTCTGATACAAACACACACCCCACACAAACCTTTCCTTTTCTTTCCTTATGGAAATACTGGGGTTTGAAATCAGGACCTCATATTTGCTAGGCAGGTGCATTACTGCACGAATCATGCTTCTTCTTCTTATCCTTTTAGCTCTACTTATTTTTTAGATAGTGTCTTGCATTTTTTCCCTTAATGTCAAGAACTAAGTTCCTCCTATGTTATGCTCTGCTACTGTTGAGATATACACCACTCTGCCTGTGCTCAGTCTTTTCTGTTAAAATAGGGTTATGTGATTTTTTTTGTCCAAGCTGGCCTGGAATGAGTTCCTCTTAATGTCAGCTTCCTGTGTAGCTAGGAATAGAAATATGGAGCTACTTTAAACCAGTTGTAATTCTAATATTTTTAAAAAGTAGGAAGAAAAATTTATAAAGATAAAGTTGATGTATTAAGAATCAAGTACCTTCCCATATATGAAATGGTGAAACTGTTCACAATTGAATCTCAAGCAGATTTTAATATTATATTGTATTTTGTATGCACTTATTATTGCACCATGGATTATATTATTATTATTATTATTATTATTTTGAACCCATAGATACAAAAATTTGGAAGAACGTCTTACTGAAATGTTTTCAGTAGGATGTTAAATATCTTTCTGGGTCAATATCAAAAATAAGTTTGTTTTTAATTAAGCTACACTTTAAGAGAAGTTAATCTGTAGGACACATTGGTAACATACTAATGCTGAATCATATTCTATACAGCAACAAAAATCTAGTTATATTATCAGGTCAATTACTACCTTACTTTTATAATCACACAATTAGCAGCCATAAGAATATAGCTATTCTTGTCTTAGACTTCACTGTTGTGAATTGAATGACTCCTTTGCTTTCCTTGCTGAGAAATGTTTGTGTCTTGAAAACTTGTTAACAACCATCAATCTGACTGTTGAGGGATATAAGGGCTGTAAAAATGGGGGAAGAAAATGCCATAATTGTAATTGACAATAAAACAAATGTGGTTAAGCGTTTGAGTGACATGGGAATAAAACAATGATGGATACTTTGTTTACATGTGATGAAAAATTAATTAGAACACAGAAAAAATAACAAAATAACTGCTGTAAGCAGGAAAATAGTGAACTAATGTGATCACTCCAGTTAATCCCAAAACAACTTACAAGCAAAGATGATAGAAATGCTTTGTCAGATATCAGATGTTCAAGCAAGATGTGAGTGAAGCTATTCCACTTTTCAGAAAGATTGAACTAAGAAATGCTTGTCACTCTTTTCTGCCAATAAGAATAACAACATGTAAGACAGCTTGCTTGTAGAGAACATAGCCTATTTGTTGGAATCTGCTTAAAAATAACAAAACAGGTATGACTAAAGATGTAAGTATTCCTTAAATTGTGCTAGTATAGTCTTCCAGCATCTTATTTTATAGGATATGCTGAAATTAGAGTGCCTTTCATGATGCAGGGGTGGAGTGGGGGAAGGGGAGTGGAGGGATTTGGAGATTCATTTATATTGAATTCTGATGTATTCAATTTCCTTGTGTAATAATAGAATGTAATATTTTTACTAATTTATAAAAAGTGATACGCATTTGACTGGAGACTGGGATCTCCACAAATATCCAACTGGCACCATGATACGGGGGAAAGGCAAATGACATTTGAGGCACTCCAGGAAGAGGTCTGGGATAGGCTCAATTCATAACAGTCTGGTCTTGATACTCACTTCCTCCCATAGCAACCATATAAACCTAATCATGACAATGCTCCAGGCCACAATGCTAAATATTATTATTGCCTTGAGGTTTAAGTTTCCAAAAATATGTATTTGGGGCAAACAAATTAAAACGATAATAAAGAGATGCTCGACTGCTAGAATTTGGAACCAAGTTTAAAACCTTTTAAGAATATTTATCATTTTGCTTAGCATCATCTTATCTGACATTTTCTGCTTGTCTCATATATATATATATATATATATATATACATATATATAGTTATTTCAAATAAGGGAAACCATGGGACCTATGTTTCTTTGCGCCTTGCTTACTTCCCTTAATATAATTTTTTCCAAGTCTTTACATTTCCTAACAAATAGGGTGATGCCATTCTTTCTGATGGAGGCATAGAATTCATATATATATATATTACATATATATGTGTACTATATATATATGTAATATATATAGTACACATATATAGTATAACAAATGGGACAGTGTCATTCTTTCTGGTGGAGACATAGATTCCATTGTATATATATAAATACCACATTTTCTTGATCTGCTCATCTACTGAAGGGCATCTGGGTTGGTTCCATATCTTAGCTATGGTAAATAATTGTGCTGATAGCTTTAGTGAGGACTTGTTCGTGATCATTTGGGTAAATGCCCAGGAGTGGGGTTGCTGGGTCATAGGGGAGCTCTATGTGTAATATTTTCAGGAACCTCCACACTGCTTTCTAGAGTGAATGAACAAGGTTATACTCCCACCAACAAAGCAGTAGGGTTCCCTTTTGGTTCCTTTGGGGCGGGGGCAGTCCTGGGGCTTCAGATCAGAGTCTGAGCACTGTTCCTGAGTTTCATTTCACTCTCTACCACTTGATCCACAGCGCCACTTCTTGCTTTTTCTGTTTATGTGGCACTAAGGAATTGAACCCAGGGCTTCATGAATGATTATCTCCACTTAACCACCAAAATGCCCGAAGTGGAGCAGTGCCTGAAGTGATAAAGTGCTAGCATTGAGCCAAAAACACAGGTACAGTACCCAAGCCCTGTGTTTAAGCTCCAGGCATGCACACAAAAGATTAATGCATAAACAAATCACTAAAACAATAAATTCTGACTCATCAGCACTTACCACTATTAACAAAATATATATTTTATCAATACATCACATAACTTAAATTTTGGACCTGATTAAGATGTAAATTGTTCTAAGAAGATCACCTACTCTTACCAATTTGCCTTATCACAGTGTCCTAAAACAACAGTTTACCCCAGTGTATCCTTCTGTGTCATTCTCCAAGAAGAGATTATTACACACAAGAGCAGTCTTATCTACTCTTCTCACTATGTCTTTCTCAGGAGAGTTGATCCAGAATGACACAAGTCTTACTCAGATCCCTGTTATCAATTTTCTGATCATGATTTCATATAAAGATCTGAATGTGTATTCTTTGTTGCTTTAAAAAGGTGATACCTGAAATTAGAAGACCTAGTATAGTACCAAATCCTTATTCTTCATAATTAATTATGGGCCTATACCATAAGTACTGCTTCACTTCCTTCACTACATCCATTTGCTCCATTATGAACAAATCATAGAAATAAATATTTTGTAAGATTAGAAAAGATAAATGCTAATCATCATATAAAAACTGCTATGAAAAACCTTATGCATTACTAGATATTATTCACAGTATATATATATTTTTCCTTCTGAAGTTAAATGATCAATTAACAATCTCTTAAGAAAGCCTGATCATGGGTATGTTTTGGGGGATATATTAAAGAGTCTTTTTTTTCTCAGTGAATATTTAAATTTTCCACAATATCACAATTAAGATCAAATAAAGTCTTCTTAAGAACAAATTGAAGTGAGATTTAGAACATTGAAAAAGAACCTTATACGCATGGCAGTTTCATGCTTAGGAAAAGATAGGTTCTACTGAAAGAGATAATCTAAACTCAAAAAATTTAATTTTCTATGTGTTCAGATGAGTCTGAATCTTTTATATGCATTTTGCCTCCAATTTATATGTTCATATTTATACATATCTACTCTATTGTGTGTATAAAGCCATATGATTTCCAAATAATTTTTAAAATGGTTAGTCTAAGACATAAACAGAAGAGTGGAAAGCAGTGGGTTTTTTTTGTTTTTGTGTTTAGTTTTGTTTTAAGTAAAATCTGGTAAGCAATGCAACGTCAAAAGTAAAAGTCTATTTCACTTTGAGGAAATGTGCTTTTTCAGATACTTGAATCTAAAGTGTTCCAGACTCTACAAATAATAATCATCAAAAGTTGAAAAGAGGGCTAGGAAGTTGGCTTAGTGATAGTGTGCTTGCCTCGAATGCATGAGGCCCTGGGTTAGATTCCTCAGCACCACATAAGCAGAAAAAACCAGGAGTGGTGCTGTGGCTCCAGTGGTAGGGTACTAGCCTTGAGCTGAATTGCTGAGGGACAGTGCCCAGGTCCACATTTCAAGCTACATGACCAACAAAAATAAAAACCCTGAAAAGAAAAAATAAAAGTCCTGCTCAGCATTGACTTCCAGTCAAAATTTGGTTAGTTTGGACTCATTTATCTTTAGCAACACAAGAAGAGGACAGAATGTTCCCATATAATTCTTAAATTATTTTTAAGTATGTTAAGTGCACTTCTTACACCCATGGGAAATACCTAGTTATTTTGGAATAAATTATATTTCACCTAACCTAACTTCTTTAAATGTTATTTACTAAACTCACTCATTTATGGAGAATGGGATGTATGCCTTGTTTTTAACATTCTCCTTCCTTCACTTATCATAAGAACAAATATAATACTGAAATAATTCAAAGTATCTTTGCCTTGGAGCAACTATAAAATGAATATGCAACTTTGACATTGTGTTGAGTATTAGTGCTTCACTACTGTAAGAGCATTCCAGGATGTTACATGTGCAATTCATGTTCATTCAATTTGTTTTAGGAAAATAATAATTTACGAATATGAACTTTGACCAGCGAATCAATGATTTTCTAAAGAAATCACACAAAGAAAAATTAGTTCTTGTGAATGTAAGCTTAGTCAAAATACACAAGGTATCTATACTAGTTCATGTTGAAATTAAGTGTTTATATTAACTGTAACTAATAATACTTTTGCTTGGTCAAATGAATTTAACATAAGACCCAAAATCATTTTACATCTCTGTTAATTGAGCTTCATGGAACTCATTTTTTTAGTGTTTGTCACTAATACTAGCATTTTACACACATTAATTTCACTGCCATAGCATTGTCAGAAATCTAACAATTCTTTCATGATTGTGAATTTATATTCATTTGAAAGAAACATCCATCAAAGCATTCGACTTGTCTATTAATTAAACTATGAAATTACTTTCTAAGTACTATGTACTGAATTATAAGTTTAGTGTTCTTTTAAAGAAAACTTTTATAAACACAAGTGATTACATTGTTTCTTTGCTAATTAGGTTATATAAACTCCCAACTCAATGGCTTTGGTTTTGGTTTTAGTTTTACAGTCCGGGAAAATGAGCTGAGTCTAAGCATGGACAGTACCATTGGAGTGACATCCCTACACCTTTTGCTTTTTAAATTTGTTCTTGGTTGATAGAATCTCATACTAACTTTGCCCAAGTTGGCCTTTGACAACCATATTTCTGCTCCCACATCCCACATCAGTGAAATCTTATAGGCATGTTCCTCAGTATTTACTCCCTAATTCTCAGAAGGTTGTTTGGATTGTTTGTAAACAATCCAAAACAAAGTATAGAGGATAATATACAAATAATGCTAGAAGTGGTGCTGCAGCTCAAGTGCTAGAGCACTAGCCTTGAGCTGAAGTGTGAAGGGACAGCACCCAGGCCCAGAGTTCAACCTCCACAATGAACAAAAAAAAAAGAAGAAGAAGAAAAAAGAAAGAATGAACAAAAAAAAAAGTACAAATTAGCCGGGCACCTGAGGCTCACGCCTGTAATCCTAGCTATTCAGGAGGATGAGATCTGAGGATCGAGGTTCAAAGCCAACCCAGGCAGGAAAGTCCATGAGACTCTTATCTCCAATAAACCACTAGAAAACTGGTAGTGGCACTGTAACTCAAGCAGTAGAGCACTCATCTTGAGCTGAAGAGCGCAGGGACAGAGTCCAAACCCAGAGTTCAAGCCTCATGCACGACCAATAAAAACAGAAACAAAACAAAACAAGATACAAATAACGTTTAATTTCTCCTAAGGCTTCTGGGGCTTACACCTCAGAGCCTGGCACTATCTCTTATGTATGTATGTTTATGTATTATGTATATATGTTTTTATTTATTTATCTCAATGTTAGCACTTTATCACTTGAGCCATAAAATTAGTAGTTGACATTAATATCAAGCTTTCTTCAACAGGTTCACCTTCAAGTCTTGGACTAATACTCCATCCCCTGCTTAGTCCCTTTGCTGAGACCATGAATGACCTCCTATTGCTATACTACCATTTCAAGATAAAGGGGAGATATCCAATGATGCACTGCATCTCCAAGCAAAATTGCATCATCATTAGAAATTCCTGAAAATAAGCACAGAAGTTTAGAAAATGGGAGCTATTAATGTGTTTTGATTCCTTTTTAGCATCATAATTTTTATTGATTTTTTAATCATTCACTTATAATTATATAGCATTTATGGTGAATAAATGTTTTCTGTTAAATAACCACGAGCTATACAAGTTATTAATAATTTCACTGTAATGACTAATAATTATACTGAAATTGTTGAATCCACTCAGCATTTGCAAAACAAAATTTGTCACACTAGCTTTTTATGATGGATTCTAAGGAAATCCTGGAAGTTATTTTCAGATAATAAGCAGATGACTATTGAGTCTTTGTAAATGATCTTAACCGATCTTTTTTTTCTCCCAAGCCTATAGAATAAAATCATTAGCTGGAAGCTATATCACACTCCTAGCTGTCCTTTATGACAAATTCCTATTCTGATTGTTTTTCTGACTGTGTCATCCAATCTCCTGAATGATTACAAGTTGTTAAGTTTCCAAAAAATGTTTCAAAATTTATTTACAATCTAGTCTACTTTCATAAGATATTAGTTAAATGACTGACA
Organism: Dipodomys spectabilis; assembly: GCF_019054845.1. Classification (NCBI taxonomy): domain Eukaryota; kingdom Metazoa; phylum Chordata; class Mammalia; order Rodentia; family Heteromyidae; genus Dipodomys; species Dipodomys spectabilis. Next base: position 19,507,854 of record NW_024870720.1, on the reverse strand, counting down.
AGGAAATATCTGCATGTGAGTAACAAGAGTAAATGCTGAAATATTAACACAACATCAAAACTTGATTCACATCTTCCAGCAGAGGGGAACCAAGGTCAAGCATCCTGGATCCCTGGGCTGATAATGTCCAGTGGTAACCATACCAGTAACAACCAGTCATTATGGAATATTGTTTAAAAAATGAATGTGCTGAAAATTTCCCGATTCACATCCATTATCCACTGAACTGTTCTCAATGGACTTCACAAAGAGAAGCAAAACTAATTACCTCGGGCCAAGCTGTCTGGAAAATAATGGCACAGTGATTTAGAGAAAAGCATGCTGCAGGGACCTTTTGGAATAGTGTACAGTTTTCAAATTAAATATCACCTTTTTTGATGGCGAAACTTTGCTATTTGAACTAACATATTATACTTTCTTTAAAAAAAACCTAAACAATGAAGATCTTCGTAGACTAAATGTCAATAACAATAATTTGACTCTCCTGAGTCAGCTTAACTGGCCTAAGTATATTTACTTTATACTGAAGTTTGTATTACGGAATGAGATGTTAAAAAAAATTAAGACAGGAAATAATTTCAGGACCTATTGTGTTTGAAGCCAAGGTATTCTTCACACTACATTAGAAAACCTTACAGGAAAAATATCAAAATTAAGAAGGAGCCAGGCACCAGTGGTTCACACCTGTAAGCCTAACTACTCAGGAGGCTGAGATCTGAGGATTACGGTTGGATTCCAGCCTGGGCAGAAAAATCTCCATAAGATTCTTTACCAATCAAAATTTAACTTATATCGATGGAAGTAGACTAGATTTTAATAAATTTTGAAACATTTTTTGTAAACTTGACAACGTTCAATCATTCAGGAGATAGAATGACAAAGTTGGTAAAACAATCAGAATAGGAATTTGTCGTGAAGATCAGCTAAGACTGTGATGCAGCTTCAAATTAACAATTTTATTCTATATGCTTGGGTGAAGAAAAGAAGATTGGTAAAGACTGTAAAACAGGAAATGGATCTATGGTTCAAAGTGGTAGAGTGCTACCCTTGAGCAAAGGAGCTGAGGGACAGCTCCCAGGTCTTGAGTTCAAGCCGCATAACCAACAAAAACAAACAAAATAAACTACAACAATAACAAACTAAGAAGGGAGACTGTCACATGATCCTCGTCTTCTAAGCATAAAATTGAAGCTCATCATGAACACAAAGGAAGCACAGTCAAGTGTGAAATGTCATTAATTATAACTAAAGGACAATCATATGCAAATTACTATAAAACAGATACACATGGTACCTTAGTGATCCCCTTGGCTCCACTTTGGATAAGCTAGTGATGATTCTATCAAAAATATTATTTTAGCTATCATTGTCCTTTCATTTTTCTTTCTTTCTGCTTGGTATGCACAATTGAACTAGGGTCTTAAGTCCATTTAGCAATCACTCTACCACTAAACTTATTCAACCCTACCCTCAACTTTTTCTATAGAAGTAATCCCACCTTTGGTAAAATGTTAATCCAAACCTTGTCTAGAGCACTTGTTGATATTCCTCCATTAAGTCTATGTACTTGTAGCATTTGCTACATATAACCCTGAGTTAAAGTCATTTCTACTGACATTATTACATTAGAACTATGAACATAACCTCAATATTCTTTTTATTGAACTGAATTTTAAAAACCATATTTAAAGGAAACCACCTATCACCAACCTAGAATGAATTCATTCTACTTCAGCAAAATCTGAAATCAAAAATTCTTCCCCAAAAGTAATGATGGCCACATTTTTTCTACCAAATTGTATTATATCAATTGTAAGACTTTAAAATTATATTTTGAAAAATATGATTTTTTTCTTCTCTATAATAGTGGATGGTGGAGGTGCAAAAATATCTTGGAGTGACTGTTATTGATGTGAAATGGCTAGTCTGAATGTCTAGGTTAATATTTATCATCCTTTCAATTCCTGAAAGTTCCTCACATCATAGTTTTCAATTAAACCATTTTGACGACTTGAAGAATGTTCAGAATATGTTTTATAAAAATATATTTTGCATTATGTTTTAATTTCCTTTTTATCTTTAAGTACTTGTACAAAGAAGTTCCCATTCAACCAGGTAGATGAACACATGAATCTTAACGTTACCCCTTTCACCATTCTTCCTCATTTTGTAGAATATACATTGCACTTTATCACGGCATCCTCCCTTCCACTCTTCATTTGTCTACCTTATTCCCTTTCCTCTCAACCCCCTCTGTTGAGTACTAGATATTTGGAATATGCTAAATAGTTTTACATAAGTTTTTATTATGAAAATACCATATAGAGGGGCTACAATCACATGAGCAAGGTAATGAGTACATTTCTTATCAAGCATTGTTGCCTCCTCCTTTGTGTTTCCCCTATCATCCCTTGCCTCCGGCCTCCTCAGCTACCCCTCCCACCCTGCATCCTGCCTAATTTGTAAAGTTCATTTTGGACATAGCAGCTTGTACATTTCATTGTTGCAATGGGTCCACCTAAGACTCCACATAGAGCTCCCCTATGACCCAGCAATCCCACTTTTGGGCATTTACCCGAATGATCACAAACAAGAGCAACTATGTTTATTGCAGCATTATTTACCATAGCTAGCATATGGAACCAACCCAGATGCCCCTCAGTAGATGAACGGATCAAGAAAATGTAATGTATATATATATATATTACATTGTTAGGGGAAGGAGAATAACAAAACGCTGACACAAGATGACCCATTGCATCAAAGATACTCACAGGACAGTATATTGGAAATGACCTTTACAACTTAGGGGGTAGAGGGATTGGGAGGAGGTGAGGGGTAGTGGGACAACAAGGAAGCGAAGGGGTAACAATGATTGACAAGTCATGTAGTCATTACCTTACTCATGTAACTGTAACCCCTCTGTACTACATCTTAACAATGAAATGAAAAAGAAATGAGGGCTAGGAACGTGGCTCAGTGGTTGAGTGCTTGCCTCGCATGCATGAGGCCCTGGGTTTGATTCCTCAGCACCTCACAAGCAGAAAAAAGCCAGAAATGGCTCCATGGATCAAATGGTAGGACGCTAGCCTTGAGCTGAAGAGCTGAGGGACAGTGTCCAGGCCCAGAGTTCAGCCCCCACAACCAAGAAAAAAAAATTAAGAAGTTTAAAAAAAAAGAATTTCATGAACTTTCCTGCAGTGGCTGGCTTTGAACCATGATCCTCATTTCTCAGCCTCTTGAGTAGCTAGGATTAAAGGCATGTGCCTCCAATACCAGACAGTTTTGCATTAATATTTATTTTCTAACTTATTGTTATTGTAAAGGTGATGTACAAAGGGGTTGTGGTTACATAATTCAAATATAAAGTGTCCATCATTTTCGGACAATGCTACCCCTTTACTTGCTTTCTCTCAGTTTTTCCCTCCCATCTCTACCACAAGCTCAATGGTTCATTTTCAACATGGTTTCTAGTGAATATTGCTGCTGTATTTGTTCATCCTTTGTCCTACCATTTCTGTGCTTCCCCTTATCCTTGAATAATAACTTCCCATAAAAGTCATAAGGTTGAAAATAACATAGTAATAGTATTTAATAGGTCAAGGCTTAAGTAGTGTGTGGAAAAATTCTTTTCATACTACACATACTCATAAGAACAACTTTTTCCTTTTTTTTCATGAGGTTGAAAGTTCAAATATTTGAATGTTTAGATGTTTTGCTTGATTTCTAATTTTAGAGACAACTTAGTCTTGTTGGAAACAATTTTTTTTTCTGTATTGCTTTCTGTTGGCTGGGTTATGACAAGTTGTTGGGATTTTACTGTGGGAAAAAAAAACTTACAGTGCTAGTATTCACTGATAATCTGACAAATTGACACAGAGCTGGCTGAACATCTTTGGCAGACTAGAATTCACCTTCCACGCAGGGTAGTGTTAAGTGCTAGTAGACTTTGGTGTCTCTGAAGTCAATGATTTTGAGGGCCTGAATCCCCTTTCTGCCTCTTAATTTGTTTCATTAGGACAGTTTTAATATACCAAAATGATTCAGAGATAGAAGCACGCAGTAAACATTACATAAGGTTTATCTTTATTACTTTAATATCACATTAACACACATTGAAGTTTTCAATTGCTATATTTTTCTCTCTCTGTGTGTGTGTGTGTGTGTGTGTGTGTGTGTGTGTGTGTGTGTGTGTGTGTGTGATTTGAACACAGTTCCTAAACACTCTATCTGAGCTTTCTTGCTCAAGACTATGCTCTATCTCTTGAATTGTAGCTCTACTTCTGGTATTGTGATGGCTAATTGGAGATAAGAAACTCCTGCCCAGACTGACTTCTAATCACAACCCTCAAATCTCAGCATCCTGAGCAGCTTCGATAATAGGTGTGAGCCATTGCTGCCTGGCTTCAATTGGTTTACTTTTAAAACACATTATATTATATATCATGCTCATGGCATCATTTAGACAAGTTTTCTTGTGATGATTTAAGAGGTAAATATTTCAGCTTTTTAAAGACATAAAGTATCTCACAAAATTTTTATATTTTTATAAAGGTACAAAATCATTCACTGGCAGTACATGAATGAATAGATAAAGCTACCTTTGAATAAAATTTATTTGCAAAAATAGACAATAGACCATATTTGGCAGACAAGTCATAGATTGTATTCCAATTTGGTTTAGGGGAATATTTCAGGTATTTCTAAGTGTATCATTCAGACTAGAAGATGCCTTTAAGCCAGGTGGAAATACATACTGTGTAGAATGGAGTCATGAACTCCATGCTCCACTGACATGAAATCCATTTGGACTTGGAGCAATAATATGACAGCTGCCAACAGCTGAAAAACACAGAAAAATGGCTTTTAGAATGCCACAATTAGGCTGAAAACTTGAACATGAATATCAATTCTTAGTTTATGAGTAAAACAGTAATCTATCCAAAGAAATATGTTGAAAAATTTCTCATGATTATTAAATGACAATGTTACATCTGCTGTGTTATATTAGCATTTTGAAAAGCAAATCCATACATATTCATACCATGTACAAAGACTTAGCCTGTTAGTTTGTTAGAGAAACTCATTAAAATAGATTTACAGCAATTTAATTACAGTAATAATATTTTAGACAAATATTTCAGACAAATAAATGCTTAGAACAGGGCCTATAGTGATTTAGAAGTTTATTTAAAATATGCAAAATATTTAGGCTTTTTCAAAAAGTCAACGACTATTGCAGCATTATATGTACATCAACTGACAAGGGTTAAAGTTCTAACTAGCATTCTATTAAGCATAAATGGCCAAGTGAACATTGCATGACACGTCTGGAATTCCAGAGGTTATTAGGCAAAGTTAGGAGGAGAGTGACTTCATGGTCAGCCTAAGCTGTATCTAGAGACCCTCTCCTCAACTCTCCAAAAAGAATAAGTCATCAAAAGAATTTCTAAATTAAAAATTAGGAGTAAGACATAGTGTGAAATCCTGGAAATAATTAGTTCTACAAGAATTGTACTAAACACATTGTAGTTTTGTAAAAGTATATCTTGAAAGTGGTTTTAATAAAGTGTATTTATGAATTTAAATGATTTTAGATCTATATATTCATACAAAATATTTTATAAAAATTTTAAAACAGTAACAGATAATGATATAAATCATTTTTAAGTCTTTAAATGAAATTTCTTTTTTTTTTTTTTTTGGGGTCCTGTCGTGGGGCCTGAACTCTGGGCCTGAGCGCTGTCCCTCAGCTCTTCAACTCAAGGCTAGCGCTCTACCACTTGAGTCACAGCACCACTTCCAGCTTTTTTCTTTTTGCTTATGTGGTGCTGAAATCGAACCCAGGGCCTCGAGCATGCAAGGCAAGCGCTCTACCACTGAGCCACCTTCCCAGCCCTTTAAATGAAATTTCTTAACAGTACTGAAAGTGATATTTAAAACATTGTGCTATTTCTTCTTTCTTTCACTCCCCCTCCCCTTTGGTTTATTCCCTATTGTCACTGTTTTTGATTTTGTTACCTGTGCCTTGCATATATGCTTACCTGATTTGGGAAAAGGAAGAGGAATAACAAAATGATGAAATAAAGGACAAAGGGTGAACCAATGCAACAGCAACATTCACAAGACACTATGTTGGAAATGAACTTTACAACTTGGGAGTTGGAAGGGGAAACAAAAAGTGGAAAATTGAGGGAGGAGGTAACGATGTTTGATAAGAAATGTACTCATTACCTATTTATGTAACTGTAACTTCTCTGACATCAACCTTACAATAAAATAAAAGTAAATTTAAAACTAAAAAATAGAACCAAAAATCATTGTGCTTCTTAATATTTGAACTTCATAAAACTTGGTGTACGACTACTAGATCTGTGGAAGCTGAAGGGCTTGGGAAGAAGAGATTAAAACTTTTAACAAAGAGAATGTAGTGTATATTAGTAATACTTCATAATTTTCAAATTCTATCATTAAGAAAAAGAATTATTCAGGTGAACAAAAACATTTCAAATGAGATATTTTTCTCAGCTAAGATACTTGAGATATCTTCCATCTCCCATTGAATATCTGGATTATCACTTTGTTCCTGAGGTTGATAGAGGAAAATAAAACATTCTCAAAGATTCTCAAATATGTGAAGATATGTGAAGACTATCCAAAGAAAATCACTTCTATTTTTAAATTTTTGATTACTTTTATTATCATTAAGTAGTTGTACAAAGAAATTACCATTCAACACAGAAAGTTTATGAATACTGAGTCTTGATCAATGTTTCCCCTTTCAACATTCTCATCTTTCCCCCAACACATCCCTTCCCTAGCTTTTCTTAATTTTGTGAGCTATATTGAATTTTCATTTTTTGTCCTTCAACAATGCAATTTATGTATATAATGGATCTTGTTCTGCATCACCCCTTCAACATTTGACCCCCATTTTGCTTAACTCTTCTGTTCATTTGTATTAATTTTGTGGTATATACAATGAATTTTTGACTACATTCTCTCCTCTTCATTCCTCTACCTCTTTCCTATGCTCCCCTCTTTCAAGTACCCATTTTCTGATACTTATTGGGAATTTTACTAAGTCTTTCTAAAGAATTATACTGTTTGCGCTGTTATAGAGTCTGTTATACTTCAGTCAATTAATTTGTAACCACTTATGTTCCATTCAAAGTGTTCACTTATAGATTTATAAGTTCATTTTAGTTGCTCCAAATGATGCAAGGATACTGCAAAAGAGATCTTTATTATACTGCTGGTGGAAATGTAAGCTTGTTCAACCACTCTGGAAAGCATTATGAATGTTATTCAAAAAAAGTAAACATAGAACTACCACCCAAGTCCATTCTTGGGCATTGATTTAATAGAGGACAAGCAAGGCTATAGTAAAGCCACCAGCACAACCATGCTCATTGCAGTGCTATTTATCATAGCCAAGATATGGAATCAGCCCCTCAATGGATAAATGGATCTAGAAAATGAAATTCTACCCATCTATCAGAAAGAATGATATTGTACAATTGCTACAAAAATGGAAAAACTTGGGGAGCGGGGAAATCGTGTTAAGTAAGAAGCCAGACCCAGAGAAATAAAGGAAGCTCAATCCTTTTGACCTGATAGGAGTGCTATGAAAGTAAAGAAAGAAAAAGTACATTAAAACAATAAAGGAGATAAACATTATCTATGCTTTTTGTACTAGATCAAGAGGAATAATGAGTATCTAGTAAAATGAAAAGAATAACCAGGTTCAAACCAGGTTCAGGTCACAGTCTATATTTGGGTTCTCCTTGGAAGTCTGAAAAGAGTCCACATCTTCATATTCTTTATGTTGATCTGGAACACAACCTCAGAAGAAGATGTACAGGTGTGATTTCAGAATTAGCTGTTATAAGAAAGGATCAGTGCACTCAGTGTGATCATGAACTTGTATGCATTTTTAAGTTACCACTAGACTCCAAGAGGATGGATTAATGATGGTGCAAAGTCAGCATGCTTATGACTTGGAAATTTAGAGGCTTTGTGAAGGTTAACAATACTGTTGAGAGATTTAATATGGGGCAAAAATAGTTTTCCTTTTTTTATTTAGCATTTCTATCTTATCTGACAAATGCCGCTAGAATTGTATGAGATATACTAATTAAGTCTGATTTAGTTTCTTCCAATCATCCATAACACAGAGATAGAGTAGTAAACTTCTGATGAGAGAATAGTGGTAAAACCTTAAGCCAAAGAAGCAAGGTTAAGTATATATTGAATACAAAACAACAGAACTCACATTTTCCTTCTAAATACCCACCCATGATGAACTTAGTTGGGAACATTAATCAATTCTCTGAGGAGATGAAGAAATTAGGGAAAGAAATGAAGGGTGCACTGGGAGCCATCAGCAACACAGTGTGAAGGGTAAGATATTTGTGGGTACCTTGAGACAGTTGCAATTTGAGTCTACAGTTTTTACCAATAATGTGTACAGATGGTAACTTGAAAGGGAAGATAACTTGATTTCTATGTTGAACAAAAGTAGAATTGTGTGATTATTTTTCTCTTTAGCATTCATGTGTTATACCATTAGGTAAGATTGTATTCATAAAGGTATTTTTCCTTTTTAAATGTTTTTTATTGTGAAAATACAGTACATAGGGGTTACAGTTACATGAGCAAGGTAATGAGTACATTTCTTACCAAGGGTTGTAGCCTCTTTCTTTGTTTTCCCTACCATCCCTTCCCTCCACAACTAAATGGTAAAGTTCATTTTTCAACATAGTATCTTCTACATCTCATTGTTACAATGGGTCAATCTGTATCCCATTGTGTTTTTTCCTTCCCCTCCCCAAATTATACCCAGATCAATTACAGCGAAAACAGGGCTTATACCATAGGTGAGGAACATACAAAGCAACAAACAAAATCACATGGTACCTTATAAATACATTAGAAACAATAGCAAGCAAGAAAAAAAAAACACTTGTGTCCCTATCTTGGGGTTCATTTCCCTTAATTTCATCTTATCTGGTGATTTGTACATAGCTTTTGATCTCTTCTACTTGTCCCAGACATATACTAGTTATTGCAAATAAGAGAAACCATAGGACTTATGTTTCTTTGGGCACAGCTTATTTCATTTAACATAATTTTTTCCAAGTCTTTGCATTTCCTAACAAATGGGGCAATGTCATTCTTTCTGATGGAGGCATATACAAATACATATATTTTACATATTGTTGGGTAAAATGGATGAGGTACATTTGACTAAAATTCTAGTTTCCTCATATTTTCCTAGGTTTTTAGCTTTATATGCAATATTTCCAATTTTAGTCCTTGAAATTTAATTATATTGAGCAACATGATATCCTTTAAAGCCTTTAGAAATTATATGGTCAACTTGAACATGTCCTTAATCAAAATTAGTCTAAAACAGTGAGTGTTAAAAAAAAGTGAGCATAAAAAGTAGAAAGGGCTAATTTTAAGCAATTCTGCATAATCAAACATGTTTAAATCTATCCGATACTTACAATTACAAAAAAGTTCTTAATATTGCTTTAATCATGTACCATCAATGCTAATATTTATTAACACTTAAATATTACTATTTTCCCACTCCTTCTACAAATACTGAAAGAAATTAATATCAATTAAGCTTAGTTCATAAACAAATAAAAAAATTTTCTTATTCTCTGTATTTTGTCCTTGAATTTTTCTTTTCTTTTCTTTTTTCTTTTTTTCTTTTTGGCAGTCATGGGGCTTGAACTCTGGGCCTGGGCGCTGTCCCTCAGCTCTTTAGCTCAAGGAAAGCACTCTAACACTCTACCAATTAAGCTACAGAGCCACTTCTGGTTTTCTGGTGTTTAATGGAAAAAAGAGTTTCACGGACTTTCCTGCCCAGGCTGGCTTTGAACTGTGATGGTCAGATCTCAGCCTCCTGAGTTGCGAGGATTACAGAAGTCCGCATCTGGCGCCCAGCTGTCCTTGAATATTGAGATATTAGTATGTTACTGTGTTTTGAAGATAACTTTGGATATTTTAATGTATATTATTATTTTATTAAGTGCTTTTTTAAAACAAAGCTTAATAGGTGTATTTCTTTTCTGGTCTTTGGATAAAACATTTAATTTAAATGAAACAAGTAGACTAGCTTTCCTGAGTCAAAAAACCCTTGAATTTTTTGAGCAAATCAACTTTGGTTAAAATGGGAAATTTGATGTTAAAATTTTGCTGGAATCTGTCTGCTTAAGTTCTTTCAGAAAATTAATTCCTATATTAAGGTTTCTGTATTAAGGTTTCTCTATTAACTCCTTGTATTGTGGTTATTATGGCTTTGCTTTTACATAACAAACTGAAAATTTGTGCCCTTTGCTCTCTAAGAGATTTTGATTATGTCTTCATTAGCTCTTCATGGTAGAGGCCTAATCATGGAATTTAGTTCATTAACGTAGATTGAGATATTAAATTTCTTTTATTTATGAGGTGTGTATAATCCTTTACTTTTCTTAAACAGTGTCCCACTTCATCTACAATTTCAAATTCATTGGAAGAAATTTATTCTTAATATTCTCCCATTAACTTTGTTTCTTGCATGGTGCTGTCATTTTCCATAAATGAATTTGCATATTTGTTGCTTTTGTCCTTCAAAGGAGTTTTTCCTTTGTATATAACAACTTCAGGCATTTCAAGCATTGACATTTTTCCTTTAAAAAATATTTTTCTTTCTTGTTTTTAGAAATGTCTTACTTCATATTTTGTCCATTCTATCTAGTCTTTGCTAATTTCATCCATTTTTTGAGAAAAAATGTAGGAAGTACTGAGAATTGAACTCAAGGCCTCCAATCCTTGACCCATAGCTCAGCCTTTTATTTTAATTTGGGGGTATGTTCTTACTTTTAGTTGAGGCCAGCCTATGCCTGCAATTTTCCCCACTGCAGACTCCTGCACACTTAGGAACACAGGTGTGTATAAGTATCAGCTTGCTTTTTGAGATTGAGACTAATTAATTAATTTTTGCTTAGGTTAGACTCAAATCGCAATCCCTCCATTTCCATTTCAAAGGCAGATGGGATCTAAAAGTTTTAAAGTGCCTATTTTGGGTGGAGGGGAAGCGGAAGCACAGAAATGGTTGTGCAAAGAGTAGATCAATTGAACAGTGAAACCACTAGACATTATGTTGGAAATGAACTATATAACTTGGGGTTGGAAGAGGGAAGCCAGGAGGGAGGAAACTGGGAGAGAATGGGGGGGGGGGGGTGACGCTGTTCAAAAGGAAATTTACTCAATACCTGACTCATGTAGCTGTAAGCCCATGTGCACATCACCTTTACAATAAAATTTAAGGAAAAAAAACACTATATGTTCTGTTTTCCTGAATGGACAGGCATGGTATTATTTATTTTTGAAATATTCTTTTTTTAATAGTAAAACCACTGTTATTTTTTATTAGTAGTAAAACTATGGTTAGCTACTAATAGTAACTCAAAAATGTAAAAAAGAATATCACGGGATCACAAAACTCCTTTACACAATTGAAGTATGCCAGCAATATAAAAAGAACCATGTTAGATACTTGATTGTCCCACACATGGTGTCCTTCCAAAGTTCCTCTTCAACCTTCTTTCACTAGAAAGATGAATTTTCTTTATTATCATTTGTCCCTTGCTTATTCTACTTGACATGATTTTTCCATGTTTCAATTACTGTGGATGAAGTGGATTATTTTTTCTCTTTCATTTCTGTTTAAAATGTATTTATGCCATTTGAGAGAGTAAGGAAATGTACATCAAAGGTAGAATAAGGAAGAACAAATACAACAGTGATACTCACTAGACAGTAGGGATGGGAGGGAAAGAGTAGGAGAGGGCAAAGGAAGGGGTAACATGGTTCAAAAAGAGGTATACTCATTATACCCTACCTGATACATGTAACTCTAACCGCTCTGTATATGAACCCTACAATAACAATAAAAAATAAATTTTGCTAGCTTTTACTTACTTGGAAAAATGTAGTACTTAGTGTGAAATTCTATTTAATGCTATCCATCTGTAACACCTAGAACAATACATACATATTTGTAAATTAGTACTTTACTCAAAAATATAATTACATAGTTGAATTATATTTGACATACAAAACATTTGACAGAATATTGGGAATTGTTCTTATAGTGATGTTGCAGTTAAGCATAGTGTCTTCTGCCTGCAATCTCACATAGGAGGCAGTGAAAGGAGGATCTCTCAATTCTAAGCCAGTTTCCTTGGCACAAGCCAACATTTTCTTAATAGAGACCCAGAAACACAACAAATCAAAGAAAGGTTGGACAAATGGGATTGCATGAAATTGCAGAGCTTCTGCATGGCAAAGGACATAGCTAGCAAGATCAATAGAAAGCCCACTGATTGGGAGAAGATCTTCACTAGCCATACAACTGACAGGGGTCTCATATCTAAAATACACCTGGAACTCAAAAAATTAAATCCCCCAACAACAAATCCTCAAAGAAACAACTGCCCAATAAATAAATGGGCTAAAGACTTAAAGAAAAACTCTCTGCAGATGAAATAACAATGGCCAATAGACACATGAAGAAATGCTCAACCTTTCTAACCATAAAAGAAATGTAAATCAAAACAACATTGAGATTCTACCTCACCCCAGTTAGAATAGCTATAATCAAGAACTCTAATAACAATAGATGCTGGAGGGGATGTGGACAGAAGGGAACCCATTGTTGGTGTGAGTGTAAACTTGGTCAACCACGTTGGAAAGCAGTATGGAGATTCCTGAAAAGACTTCATATAGAGTTCCCCTATGACCCAGCAATCCCACTTTTGGGCATTTACCCAAACGATCACAAATATTGCCATTCTAAGGCTACCAGCACAACAATGTTTATTGCAGCATTATTTACCATAGCTAAGAAATGGAACCAACCCAGAGGCCCCTCAGTAGATGAGTAGATCAAGAAAATGTTGTATTTATATAATGAAATTCTATGCCTCCATCAGAAAGAATGACATTGCCCCATTTGTTAGGAAATGGAAAGACTTGGAAAAAATTATATTAAGTGAAGTCATCCAGGCCCAAAGAAACATAGGTCTCATGGTTTCCCTTACTTGCAATAATTAGTATATGTCTAGGACAAGCACAAAAGGTCAGATAAGATGATGTTAAGCGAAATGAACCCCAAGATAGGAACACAAGTATTTTTTTTCTTTCTTACTATTGTATTTATAAGGTGCCACGTGATTTTTTGTTGCTTTGCATGTCCCTCCCCCACAGTATAACCCCTGTTTTCACTGTATTTGATGTTCGTATAATTTGGGGAGGGGTAGGGAAAAAACAAATTGTTTAAATAGGGAAACAGATTATCCCATTGCTGGGTCATAGCGGAGGTCTCATGATTTTCCTTATTTCTAATAACTGGTACATTTGTAGGAAAAGTAGAAAAAGTCAAAAGCTATGTACATATGACCATATAAGATGATGTTAAGTTAAATGAACCCCAAGATAGGGACACAGATGTTTTTTCTTTCTTGATATTGTTTCTAACATATGTATATAATGTAGCATGTGATTTTTTTTGTTTCTGGGCAGAAAAACATTGAGGTTGCATCTCAACCATACATGCCCCTCATGATGGTTCACTTCAGTAATCTGAATCATACGGGAATTTTAGGTAAGAGGATTATTTTCAGGGAACAGCCGAGTACAAAACAAAAGATTATCTGATGTGAATCTGAAGGAATAAAGGCTAGATAAAAAGCTCAAGTACAGAACCTCTGCCTTGTAATTATAGAGCCTTGATCTCAATACCATGTACTGTCAAAGAAGAATATATATATAATATATATTTATATACTAGTGTACTATTTTGTTAATTAAATTCTAGTATAATATTTTTGTATATTTTTATTGTAAAAATCCTGTACAGATGGGATACCATTGAGCATTGTTACCTTTTCCTTTGTTTTTCCCCTACCAACTCTTCTCTCCCTACCTCCCTAACTCCTCCCTCTCCCCCCCAGTTGTAAAATTTGTTTTCAACATAGTGTCCTGTACACCTCATTGTTACAATTTCAACATTTTGTTATTTCCCTTCACTTCCCCCAATTAGAAAAATGTATATACAAGATTCAGTGTACCAGAATCAATATAGTAAAAACAGAGGTTATACCATGGGGGAAGAACATATGAAAGAAACAAAAAAAAATCACATTGTATATTATAAGTACATTAAAAACAGCAGGAAAGTTAAAACCACTTGTGCCTCTTTGGGGGTTCATTTTGCTTAGCATCATCTTATATGGTCATACGTACATAGTTTTTGAGCTTTTCTGCTTGTCCTAGGCATATATTAAGCAAAGCAGTATGGAGTTTCCTCAAAAGACCACACATAGAGCTCTCCTATGACCCAGTAATCCCACTTTTGGGCATGTACCTAATGATCACAAGCAAGGCTATACTAAAGCTACCAGCACAACTATGTTTATCACAGAAATAATTTACTATAGCTAAGATATGGAACCAGCACAGATGCTCCTCAGTAGATGAATGTATCAAGAAAATTTGGTATCTATATACAATGAAATTCTATGCCTCCATCAGAAAAATGACACTGACCCATTTTTAGGAAATGGAAAAACTTAGGAAAAATTATATTAAGTGACATGATCTAGGCCCAAAGAAGCATAATGTGCATGGTTTCCCTTATTTGCAATAGTATATTGTTTTTTGAATATGTAAATAATTTCATAAAATCTTTTGTACACTGGTTACAAGAGTCTCACATCTCAGGGTTGGGGGTTTAGCTTAGCGGAAGAGCGCCTGCTTGGCAATGACTAGGCCCTGAGTTCGGTCCTCAGCTCTGGGAAAAAAAAAAAAAGAGTCTCAAATCTTCTTGAAGGTTACTGGAGTAAAAAAATTGACAATTCACTTGCAAACTTCTGTCAAAGTCAATAATTATATAAGAGAACTTTCTTTGTCTGAACTCTTCAGTGAAGGCTGGAATACTACAATGTAATGTGTTTAGTGACTGGTTTTCCTTTGATTTCAGTTAGCCATGGATAGTTGTAAGAGGCATGTACAGGAATCAGTAAAAATAAACAAATAAATAGTTAAAGAAGCATTGTTTGATGGATAATGTACAGCATTAAACTACTGTTGCGAATCTTACTGCAAATTAATGGGAATGTGTACAATTGGTAATATCGAAGTTTTTGTTTCAGGCATGTGTCATCAGAACAATTTTGGTTCTTTTTCTGTTCGCAGTGACAGCTGTCAGTGCTCAGAATAAACAGACAATCCTAAAAGTCACCTAACATCTGTTCTTGTTCACTTTAACTTTTAATAGCCTTCTTTCACATGGGAAGAATGGAGAACTAGCAGATGAGGAGTTTTCTTGAAAAAAAGTTTTACTAGATATTTTAGTCACCAAGTAATTCAAACCTAAGTAGTTCTTTTTAAAAACTTTTTTTTTACTTAAAATAAATTTCATGGTGTACAGTTAAAATAGATAAGATGATAATGTGTTACACAATTATAATTAAAATACTAGAAAAGTTTAATGAACATATCCATCTTTTCACTTAGGAAGCTAATTTTGTCTTTGTTTTTGTGGCAAGAACAATTAGAATATACTCATTCTGCATGAATTCCAAATGCAATGATTTAAAGTATTTCACCCATATTTTTTTTTGTATGTGAAATCTCCAATATACTTGCCATTCTGTTTTCTAAGCAATATATTTTCACTTCTTCCTTACCCAGTGACCCCTCCCAAACCTGATAACCAGTTATTAAATTTCTTATCAGATACATGATTGGCAAATACTTTTCCTAGTCCAGGCATTCAAGCTTCATTGTTTATTGACAGGTATTTTGCTACATAGAACTGTTTTCAGTTTGAGGAGAACCTTTGTTTTATTTTTCACATTGCTTACAAACAATTACTGTGGACACCAATGTCTTAGAGCTTTTACCCAATATTCTTTTCTGAGAATCGTAAGTTTTCTTTTCTTTTCTGAGAATCTTTGGGTTTCTTATCTTACATTTAGATCTTGAATACAGTTTGAGTTGATTTTTGTGCACGGTGTAAGATTAGGTTCCATTTTAGTCTTTTATATATGGAGATACAGTTTTTTGGCATCTCTGTCATCTCTTGATGCCACTATTAAAAATCAGTTATTCTCTATATGTTTGAAACTATTCCCATATTCCTTATTCTGTATTTCTGGTCTATGTGCTCACTTTTCTCTGTGTGCAGCTACTGCTGTTTGAGCTCATGGCTTCATGCTGTTGCTTGGCTTTTTTTGTTTTAGATTTTGCATTTGTTTGTTTTAAATTGTACTTCTATTTAGCTACCTGTACAAAGGAGTTCCCATTCAATAAACCAGTTTATAAGTATAATGCATCATACTTTTTTTGTCACCCCCTTTTATTCTCTTCTCCAGTTCCTCTCAATCCAAACCTTCCCTTCAGTTTTCTTATTTTCATAAGGCATGCATTGAATTCATTTCCTCCACTTCCTTCTTTCATTCATTTTAATGCTCATAACGTATGGTATTATTTATGGTAGTTTTGTAATATAATTTTTAACCAGGAAGTATGATTTCCTTAATTTTGTTTGGCCTTTTTAGCTTTAGCTCTTACAAGATATTTGTCTCTATGTAAATTTTAGCATATTTTTGTAATTCCTAGAAAATAAGTTGGATTTTTATAGAGATTACTTTGAATGTATAGATCACCTTGAATGAGATGGGCATTTAACAGTATTGATTTATTTTTGTACTAGTTCCATGGCCTTAATTCATGGGTTCAGGCTCTCACATAGCTTTTTATGCTCAATGGTGGCGCTGGTTATATGTGGTGCGTGTGTCTGTGTGTCTGTGTGTGTGTCTGTGTATCTGTATGTGTGTCTGTGTTTGTGTGTCTCTATCTATGTCTGTGGGTTTCTTTTTTTTTTGGAGTGGGGGGAGGGTCCGGTCATGGGGCCTGAACTCTGGGCCTGGGTGCTGTCCCTCAGCTCTTCAGCTCAAGGCTAGCTCTCTACCACTTGAGCCACAGAGCCACTTCTGGCATTTTTCCTTTTTGCTTATGTAGTGCTGGGAAATTGAACCCAGGGCCTCATGCATGCAAGGAAAGCACTCTACCACTGAGCCACCCCTGGGGGTTTCTTATCTAATTGCTTTTGCTAGTATTTCAAATTCTGTGTTCACTAGAAAAGGCAGAAATAGATACCTTGTTTTTTTCCTCAAATCTTATCTTGGTGATGTTTATGTATATGTCTCATAGATTGTCTTTATTATGGTTTCAGATTTTCTTTTTGCATTATATAATCCATTGAAAATTTATACATTGCTGAAAGTTTTTTCTACATCAAAGTTAATGCTCATCTGGATTTTATCCTGCTAATTCAGTATGCCACTTTAATCTTTTGCATTTGTTAAACTCACCTTGGATGGTAGAGCTAAGTTCATTTTGTTGCATATATTTTTGTGTGTGTGTGTGTGTGTTTGCTATTATTGGGACTTCAACTTAGGGGTCTAAGTGTTTTGCTGTTGTTTCTGCTTTTCTCTTTCTGTTTTTGCTCTAGCCTAGTGCTCTACCACTTGAGCCATACCTCTACTTTCAGCTTTTTGGTGATTAATTAGGAGCAAAAGTCTTATGAATTTCCTTATATAGTCTGGCTTCAAACTGTGAGACACAGGAGTCAACCTCCTCATTAAGCTGGGAGTATAGGTGTGAACTAATAGTGTCGAGTGCATTTAATCTTTCTATGTGTTGCAGACTTTGGTTTGCTAATAACTTATTTAAGTGATTTGCATCAATATTTACCTGTCAGAGTTTCCAGCAGAGAAGACCACGTGTGTCACGTTTGGTGATGGGAATGCTAAGGTGCCTTTTTCCTGCCAGAAGGATTCACTTCTGATTCTGGGATGTGCCTACATCTGGGCATGGGACAATGAAAGAAGCTGTTTCCATGCCCTTTCAATAGTTTCAGTGCTGTACAAGTTGCCTGCTGTTTCTTTGTTGTTATGTGAGTTCATTAGCAATTTTGGCTGCAATGAAATTATCCCTTTTGTGGTGTATATCTGTGGGGATAAGACTGTGAAGAGCTTTTAAGTAGACATTTTGCTTGTATTTTGAAAGATTCCTATGTACAATTGTAGTTGATGTAATCTTTGAAAATTTTCAGAACCCCAAATAACTAGCTACCACTAGCTTAGAAACACAGTAAGAAAGATGTTTGAGGTCCTTTAAAAAGAAGCTCGTGTATCCAACTCAAACTTTGCATATATTTACTTAAGATCTGAGATTTTATTTGGGAGGAAAATATATAAAATTTAGAAAACGATGGAAAATTTCATCCTCAAAAACATTTATGTGTGCAAATATTACTTACCTGATGAATTAATTGTTTATTATTTATTTTTATTTTATTTATTATTTATTTTTTGAGCCATACATTTGAACTATCATCAATCAATGAGCTCAAAGTCTTATTCCGAATTGTGAACTGTTTACTTCACACTGATGTCCCCACAGTGGCTACACCATTCTTTCTCTTCATCAAGGTATTACCAGTATAAAGAAACTCACATGTTTTCATGGTGTAAAACTTCAGAATAAGAAATATTTAGAAATGAAAAATAAAATGTAAATTATTCTTCAAAGGACATCATACTTAAATATCCTTTTTGTCTTTCTGTTGGTAGAATGTTTTCAAATATATTTCAAAATAATTACCTTTTAGCCTTCCTGAACTCTTTCTGGATTAATGTCTATTGCCCGATTGTGCATATTTATATTTTTGTGCCAACACTGCTAAAGAAACTTTCTATGCAATTCTTATCACCATAAAAAGAATACATAGTTTATTTTCAAACTAAGGAGAAAATTTGGACTCAGAGAAGTTGGAATATGTCTCAAATTCTTCTATTTTGTTGCTTTAAGATCACTTTTATTTGACTGTACAACAGTAAAATTTGGCCTGTATTATTTTTTAAAGCATTAAAGTTTGATGTATAAAATAGGTCAAACTGAATTAATTAAAATTGCTATAGTAATATTATTGTAGAAATTCAAATAGAAAGTTGGACTCAAACATATTAGCACTCTTAGAAATGGAAATCTGGTAATAATTATAAGATTGAGCTGATATTTCTACTTTTCTAAAACATAATACAGAGCTTGTCCTTTTGCACTCAATGCAGATTTTAAACAATGAAAGCTTCTTTCTAGTTTAGAAAAATACCTAGGAAATGCTGATATAAACAAAAGTAAAGTGTATTCTATCATTTCATTCTATCTGGCAAAAGTTTTAATAGGAAAAGATGATTTATGAAGCCATTGGTTGGCAACATATCTGAGGAAGATTTATGGTCTCTACTTACTCGTAGATGAATACTTTTTATTACTTATATGGTTTTCCTTTTTGTTTTGATTAATTTATTTTTAGTTGTCTGGTTTGGTTATAAGATGTGAGTTCATTTTTTGGCCTCCTTCTGGATTATGGTTAGATGTAATATAGAATCGGCTTATTTGTTTTGTCCAGTTACCTGTTATATTGTAGTCTAATGAATTGCCAATTATAATGTGCAACTATAAATAATGATTTTAAGAGTGTAGAGAAAAGAATGATTCATTGTTCACAATCAATACATTTCATATTTGATGTCATGTTATATACTATTTTTAATTCTGTTATAATTCCAAGCCTAAATGAAAATCCTGTATATCCTCTTCAGAAAAGCATAAATAATGAAAGCCATGTCACAAATAATCTACAAGGTAGGTAATTACTCTCCAAACACTGAATTAGCCATTCTGCAATGATCAAACAACATTTCAGCTACTGATTTATGTAATTTATATATTTATTTTTGTATTATTTTGTTGGTTGTGGGGCTTGAACTGTGAGCCCGGGTGCAGTCCATCAACTCTTCAGCTCAAGGCTAGAGCTCTACCACTTGAGCCACAACACCATTTCTAGTTTTCTGGTGGTTTTTTATAGATAAGAGTCTCACAGACTTTCGTGCCCAGGCTGGCTTTGAACCATGATCTCAGATCTCAGCATCCTGAGTAGCTAGGATTACAGGCATGAGCCACCAGCACTCAGCTTGATTTGTAAAACAATATTTCTGTAGCTTCATGTTTTTGTTTAAGAAACAAACATACTATTACTTCTCCTATACTATCTACCCTAATAAGAACCTCAATATTCACTGAGGAATTATCATTGTTCTAAATATGGTACTTCATGTAATTATTTTTAAATTATTATATAATTTTTAATTTCAAAATTAAGAGGCTGAGTCACTGGCTTCAGATAACAGTCCTACCTCTGCCTCCTGTGTACCTGGGACTCCAAGTCTATACCACTATCTCTGGCTTGTATTTGAAAATAGGGTCTCAGTAATTTGCATGTGTCCTCATCTCTTCCTCCTTAACGTATAAGATCCTAGCTGTGAGCCACCACATATTGACTATTATCTCTTCTTCCTCCTCTTCCTTCCCCTCCCCCTCCTCTTCCTCCCCTTCCCTCCTCCTCTCCCTCCCCTCCCTCCTCTTTCTCCTTTTCCTCCTCTCTCCTCTCCCTCCTCCTCCTCCTCCCTTCCCCCCTCCCTCTTCCTCCAGCTCCTCCTCTTTCTCTTCCTCTTCCTCCTCCTGATCCTCCTCCTTCTCCTTTTTTTTTTTCTCCTCTCCTTCTCCTTCTCCTTTGTTATTCTTCTTTTTATCTTTTTGTGTGTGTGTGTTCCATTTGAAGTCAGGGCCTAAGCACTGTCCATGAGCATTTTTTGTTCAAAGCTAGTGGTCTACCATGTGAAACACAGCTCCACTTCTGGTTCTGTGTGTGTGTGTGGGGGGGGGGGGGGTGTTTAATTGAAGATAACAGTCTCATGGACTTTCTTGCCCAAGCTTGCTTTGATTCACAATTCCCAGATCTCAGCCTTCTAAATAACCAGGATTACAGGCATCAGTTGCCAGCACCCAGATCTAGACATATTATTTTTGATACTTTTTGACATTTTTGATCATTTAAATCGTTACTGTGATTTATAGAATCAGGTATTTTAGTGCAACAATTATAGCTAGATGTATTATAACAATTTGGCTATTGAACTTCAATATAATTGTCTTTAATTAGCCAAAAATATAAAGTTAATCAAAGGTCACTTTATAAACATTAATAACATTTTCTTTTTTCTTTTTTGGTCATGGGGCTTGAACTCTGGGCTTGAGTGCCATCCCTGTACTTTTCAGCTCAAGGCGAGAGCTCCCCCACTTGAGCCATGGCATCACTTCCAGTTTTCTAGTGGTTCCAGAGTCTCATGAACTTTCCTGCCTGGGCTTGCTTTGAATCATTATCCTCAGATCTCAGCCTCCTGAGTAGCCAGGATTACAGGTGTGAGCCACTGGAACCCAGTTACCATCAATAACCTTTTAAAAGTAAATGGTGCTATAAATTTATTTATTTATTTTTATTATTGTGAAAATACCATACAGAGGGGTTACAATTATATGAGCAAGGTAATGAATACATTTCTTATCAAGCTTGTACCAGAAATGACTTTTGAATTTATGTGGAAACGGTGGTATTTGTCTCCAGGTAAGGAATTTTAAGGTAATTAAGGAATAGGTAACTGTGAAAAGAAAAATAAATGATGAAATCTAGAAAATTAGATACATTGTGTTATAAAAGAAGATATCATAAAAAATAGTTCTATTACAATTCCT
Source organism: Dipodomys spectabilis (assembly GCF_019054845.1). NCBI lineage: Eukaryota > Metazoa > Chordata > Mammalia > Rodentia > Heteromyidae > Dipodomys > Dipodomys spectabilis. The sequence continues at coordinate 19,486,131 of NW_024870720.1, read as the reverse complement.
TTAGAAAGATGTTACTTGACAAAAACTGCTAAGAAAAGGGCAAAATAACAATGTTCAAAGTCATGAAAGTAAGGTGACTCTCTGGGAGGAAGAATTAGAGGGAAGACAGGGTGGAAGCAGGATAAGAAAGAACAACAGAAAGAATGAATATACTTATAGTGTGTTATAGGCGTGTATGGAAATCTCATGATGAATTCCCTTACTTTGTACATTTGGGTGTATGACAATAGAAAGGAAGGATAAAGATGGGTGCTGGTGGCTCACACCTGTAGTCCTAGGTACTTAGGAGGCTGAGATTCGAGGATAATGATAAGGAACCTGCCTGAGCAGGCTCTTATCTCTCATTAACTCCCAGAAAGCCAGAAGTAGATCAGTGACTCAAAGTGTTAGAGCATTATCCCTGAGGGGAAAATCTCAGGGACAGCATCCAGGCCCTGAGTTCAAGCCTCAAAAGGGATAAAAATGGAGCAAAAATATCAAGGAGTTCTTTTGTTTTTGGTGAAAAACAGAGAAAGATTTATCCAACACGACCATGTTGGGAAGTACAGAGAAAAGGATACAGTGACCACACCCAACCAATTCTGTCTTCAAGGTACTGAAATCAACCTTAGGTTTAAACTGAGGAAATAGGACAGGGAGCAATAAATTTGTATACTTAACAATCTTGGTCACACAGTGGTCTTATTGATCATTAGCTCAACTCTAGTTCTGCTGAACAGGGGCCTGAAAAAATCCTTATTGCTTGAGAAGACAGTCTGGTTCCAATTACATGATTGTTCTTGCTTGGATCATGGAGTGATCTGCCTGTGAAGCTCTGCTGCTACTAGAAATCCATGGTGACCGCAGGCTTAAAAGAATAATAACTGGAGAGTTTCAGGTGCCATTTTGGAGGTTGTAGAACAAGACATCACAAAAACTAATAGTAAGATACTTTAGTGACTTATCTCTGGTGCCTTCAGCCTTGAAGGGGGTTGTAATGGGTCAGGTATCTGATTTTTAGACAAACATTTCTTTTTTGAAATATTTTTTGTTGTAAGGATACTGTATAGAAAGAGGGGCTACAGTTACATGAGTAAGGTAAGGAATACATTTCCTTTTGAACATTGTTACCCCCTCCTTTGTTTTTCCTCTACTATCACTTCCCTCCCCACCTCCCCAACTCCTCCCTCCCGCATCCCCTGAAGTTGTAAAGTTCATTTTCAACATAGAGTCTTGTACATCTCATTGTTACAATGGGTCAACCAGTATCCTTGTTTCAGCATTTTGTTATTTTCCTTCTCCTCTCCAAATTTATTTAAAAAAATGTATATACAAGATGCAGGGCACTGTGGGTAGGGTTGAAGCCTATCCGATGCCCTGCATCTTGTATATACATTTTTCTAATTTGAGGAGAAGAAGGGGAAAAAAGTGTGTAAATAAGGATACAGGTTGACCCATTGTAACAATGAGATGTGCAAGGCACTATGTTTACAGCAGGGGGGGCTGGGGGTTGTTCGGGAGGTGGGTAAGGAAGCGATAGTAGGTGAAAACAAAGGAGGAGGCAACATTGCTCGATAAGAAATGTGCTCATTACCTTACAAATGTAACTGTAACCCCTGTGTACAATATTTTTACAATAAAAAGTATATGCATATATGTATACATGCATATATATGTATACATATACATATATATATGTATATATATATATGCATATATAAAGACACAGGGCACCAGAATCAAATGCAGTGACAACAGGGGTTATACCATAGGGGCAAGAACATACAAAAGAAACAAAAAGTCACATAGTACATTAAAAACAACAGCAACAGCCGGGCGCCGGTGGCTCACGCCTGTAATCCTAGCTACTCAGGAGGCTGAGATCTGAGGATCACGGTTCAAAGCCAGCCCGGGCAGGAAAGACTGTGAGACTCCTATCTCCAATAAACCACCAGAAAACCGGAAGTGGGCTGTAGCTCAAGTGGTAGAGTGCTCGCCTTGAGCTGAAGAGCTGAAGGACAGTGCCCAGGCCCAGAGTTCAAGCCCCACGACCGACAAAAACAAACAAACCAAAAAAAAGAACAGCAACAAAGAAAAACTTCTTGTTCCCATATCTTGGGGTTCATTTTGCTTAGTATCATCTTATATGGTCATATGCACATAGCTTTTGACCTTTTCTGCTTTTAGACAGACATATCTTGAGTGAATTTACATGTTTACATACAGAGTGAAACAAAGTCTGATCTGAGACATGAAAACAAAAGAAACAGATGAAAATTAAGTCAGAGATCCCATGCTTTCTTCTTGGTCCCAAGGAAAAAGTCTATGGGTTTTGTTGTTGTTGTTTTGCTTTGTTGTTGCTGTTGTTCAACAATGATAGTTTCTAAGGACCTGTTAAGTTTTGGTTGAAGGCTTAGTCAAGATCACATTTGATCAGGTGTCTTGAACTTGTTTATATTTTAAACAAACTTCTCCAAATCAACTTCTAAACCTACATCTTTTCCGTATAGAATTAATGTCAGAACTCCAGGGGGTATCTTCTGCAGAGGCAATGTTAAGGTCAGTGTGAAAGGAGTTCTATCTGTTCCAGTGGATTCTAGATGACTGATGAGAGTCAATGAAACAATCAACTCAGTACACCAGCAGGCTTTGGCTGGACTGTCCAACTTGGGCCCTGACTTCTCTATGCACTTTTCAAAGCAGAGTCCACTTATCTGGAGCAAAAGCTCCTGGAAGTGCCACTTCTGCAACTCAGGTCCACCACATCCCACCCTCTCCCAGAGGAAGAGCAGGAGGAAATCATCCCTGCACAGCCACATGGACAGCATCTCACCAGCAACAGACAAAATCATGGAGTGTTCATGTAGTAGAAAATCAAGTATTAAATGAGTTTATTGTTTATACATGACTTCAAACATTATAATGAAAACATTTACAAAAATAACATATTTAGGGAAAAAACCCTAATAGTGAAATGATCCAGAACAAAAGAAAAACCACACACATAATACCAATGATGGTGTTAAAATAGAAAATACTGTGTTATTTGTAAGTGTTGTCTTTATGATGTAGACAAGTGAGAAAGAGAGACTTCAAAAAATGATAACCAAAAAGTGGATAAAAAGTAGGCATTACAAAAATTTTACCACTTGCAAATCAGAAAGGTTGCTTACATTATTTTTCTGATTTTTAAATAATTAATTTGTACATTTACCACTTTTGAAAAGTCCCCAAGAACTTATGCTATATTTTCCTGTATGTGAAAACTCATTTTGTATTCAAAAATTCCCTACAAATTTGTAAGCAAACCTTATGAATCTAATTAGAAGGAGTGGCCTAATGGAATGGCAGAGATGTGATATCCTTTTGTCATACTTAATATTATTAGTTTGGAAAGATCAACTCAAATGATATTGGTAATGATAGTAAATAGGAACGCATTCAAAGCTAGTGAATTTAAAAATATTGTAAAAAATATCACAGCTCAATTTCTTATATTTTTTGGCATCCTCCAAGTAATAACAAACCTAAATTCTTCACAAACATTTCCCAATGTTCAGTTTGACTTTAACTGAACTGCAGTTCTAAAGAATCTTTATATTGAAATATTGTTTCCACAAGATGGTAAAAAGCTAATATCAATGAAATTTGAGCAAAGAATATATTTCAGGTTATGTGCCACATGAGGAGGTAGTTTCTATTGCTCAGTTTTTTTGATTGAATTTTAATCAATTACGTTTTCCAAAAGAAAAAGACATCTTACAAGAATCTGAAAGGTTTCCTTTGTATGTTCTTCCCCTTATGGTATACACCTTGTTGTCATTGTACTTGATTTTAGTAACCTGCATCTTGTATACACATTTGTCTTATCTGGGGAAGGAAAGGGAATAACAAAATGCTAAAATGAGGACACAGGAGGACCTATCACAACAATGATATCCATAAGACAGTCTATTGGAAACGAACTTTACAACTTTGGGGGTGGGATATGGAGGAGTGTGGGAGGTGGGGGAGGGAAGGGATAGGGGGACAACAAGGGAAGGGATAACAATGATTGGCAATTAATATACTCATTGCTTTACTCATGTAACTGTAACCCCTCTGTACAGCATCTTTAAATAAAATAAAATAATAATAAAAAAGAATGGAATGCATTCCTTCTTCCAAGAAAGATTGGGGTGGATTTCTAACAATTTTTTAACTAACATTCTGATGGAAAATAGGTGCATTATGAAATTATCAAGGTGGTTAAGATCTTCTTTACCCAAATATTTATTTGACAGCTACACAAAAAGGTTACAACACCTTTCTTCATGTTATATGATTCATTGTTTTTACTTATGCTCATGGAAAGGTATGTTAGGAGATAAGAATCAGTCCTTCTCCAAAATGATTGCTTGAAACTATTTTAAAATTAATCAAGCCGGCACCTGTGGCTCAAGCCTATAACTTTAGGTCCTCAGGAGGGTGAGATCTGAGGATCATGGTTCAAAATCAGCCCAGGCAAGGAAAGTCCACGAGAATCTTATCCCCAATTAACCACCAGAAAACCAGAAGTGGCTCTATGGCTAAAGTGGTAGAGCTCTTACTTTAAGCTGAAGAGCTCAGGGAAGTACCCAGGCCCAGAGTTCAAGCCCCACTGACAAACAAACAAACAAAAAAGAAACAAAAAAAAGCTAATCAAGCAAGACATATTGATAATTGTCACAAGTTCAGCTAGTTTCAATCACCATAATTAATATCCTTAATAAATTTTAGACATTATTTTATTAGCTTTAGATAACCTGAGTAGTTTCTTTGGATTATTTCCTGCCTACTAAGTAGTTAGATTTTTTTTTAAGAGTCAAATATTTACTAGGTTGTTTTAAGACTACTCTAGCTAATTTTAATTTTCAAGTCAGGGAAGCTCTGAGTTTTCTAAAGGTATGTCATGCTATGGTTAACATTTATATGTGAAGATGGTACCAGCCATTGGTCTAACTTCATATTGTTCCTCTCTGAATGTATTTTACCTATAGGACTTCTTTAAACTATTCTCTTCTGCAGATTCTAGGGCACTAATAGATAAATATCTCTATGTGAAAAAACTAAGAAGTATTTCAAGCAACAGCACACCTAAGGTAAGGTATTTTTTTCACATGCACTCATGTTAAGATGTGATTATCTCAAATATGGGGTTAATTCCTGTGACAGGAACTGGATATCATTAGTTATCAAGTCATGAGAGGCAGACTGCTCCTTTAAAGAAATGGCTGTGATAACAATTTCTCCCAGTCCCTTGCTGAATCTAAGCTGAGTGATCACTGAGATCCTGAGCCTAATTAACTTTACACATTCTGTCACCTGAGCCTACCACGTCATTTCATTGATTGGCTCAAAGTTCCTTTCAGCCTCTGGAAAACAGACCTGGAGATCACTAAACTATTCATATTAGCTTCACGCAATGTAGTCACAAGGACTGAGTCTCCTTTCTCTATCCTTCAGCACTGCTTATCTCTTTGATTGTTAAATTGAAGCATGTGGCAGAGCCCCGTCTTTTGAAAGTCTTACAGATGAATAACATAATCAATTGACTTAAGTTCAGCAACTTGTTCTCAAATATTGGTAAGTTTCACTCAATTAGTCGAAGCCATTAAGAGCAAAAGGAGAGGCTTCCTGTACTTGATGTGTCTATGGGGGAGGACTTCAAGGAGAGAGGGGGTAGAAGAATGAAGACAGGAATGATGAGGAGAATATGGTCATAATAATCAGTGTATATTTGTGAAAATAAAACTAGGAAAGTGGAGGGGATGAGTAGCTTTGAGAGGGTTGGGGAAGAAGGATGCTGGGGTGACATTGACTGAGATGCATGGTCTGGATGTGTTGAATTGTAACCTTTTTGTAAAGGTGCTTAAAATTAAAAACATATGGGGCTGGCAAGGTGGCTCCGTGGTAGAGTGCTTGCCTTGCATTCCTGAGGCCCTGGCTTCATTTCCTCGGCACCACATAAGCAAAAAGAAAAAAGCTGGAGGTGTTGCTGTGGCTCAAGTGGAAGAGTGCTAGCCTTGAGCTGAAGAGCTGAGGGACAGCGCCCAGGCCCACAGTTCAGGTCCCACAACCAGACCCAAAAATAAATAAATAAATTAATTAATTAATTAATTAAAAACATTAAAAAAATTATAATGGAAAATATTCCCGAGTTTTCTTCATAGAGCTGGGAATAAATACTTCAATATAAATTCTTACGCAAATTTAAATCTGCCAGTCTGATCCACATATTTTGGATTCATTTATTCCAATGTTATGTGCATCACTTTCTTTTAATTTCTTTTTGTGTCTCTAGAATAGGGCATGTATATAATACGTATTTATATATACTACCATATGTGTGTGCTTGTATATTACTCTATATATTTATGTGTGTATATATACACACATGTGTTTACACACAGGCATATTTATACACACACACATATATATATATTATTACTGTAATCAGCTTCTTTTTATATCTTAAAAGAACTTTGACCAGCCCCATTACTTTTGCCAGGTTTAGACTACTAGGAATGTGAAATTGGACAGTTTTCTTTTCTTTTTTTAAAAAATAAAAGCTCTAAAATAAACATGTAGATAATTCTAAGGCTACCAAAATGCAAATTTATGTAATTAATACATACTAACCGTGGGACTTCCACATTTGAAACCAGAAAATAGCATTATTGATTTTTTATCATGATAAATATTTTTTTCAGCAAACAAACATCTATCAAAATTCTATCATCATCAATGAAATCATTAGAAACAAAAAAGATTGGTATATTTGTTATCTTTTCAATCATGTTCTTTTTTAAAAAACAAGACACATGTATTTTAGTGAAATGTTTTAAAATGCAAAATATACAAAGCAAACAAAATAGGAGGAATTTAAATAACAACAGTGTTAATACTCTGGAGGTTTTCTTTTGTCTCAAGCCCTAGTTTGGCTCAACACACTGTTATTACAGATACTATATTAATGTTTTTTGGTATTTTGTTTATTTTTTATTTATTTTTGGCTTATTTTGGTGCATCTAATTTTTTTTATAGTCAAGGTGATGTATGAAGGGGTTACAGTTGTGTAAGTAAGGTAATAAGTACATTTCTTGTCAAACTTGTTACTCCTTCCATCATTTTTCTTCTAGTTTCCCTTCCCTCAAACCACTCTCCCAAGTTGTACAGATCATTTCCAACAAGTTGTCTTGTATATATCACTGTTGCATTGATTCCCCTCCTCATCATTTGTCTCACCATTCTGTTGTTTCCCTTTCCCTTCCCTAATTCAAATAAATGTATATACAACACTACGTACCAAAATCAAATACAGTGACAGCATGGGATATGCCATAGGGGGAAGAACATAAAAAGAACCAAAAAACCACATAATATATTAACAACAACAACAACAACAACCTCTTGTGTCCATATTTTAGAGTTCATTTCATGTAGCATCATCTTATATGGTTATAGCTATTGAGCTATTCTGCTAAGATTATCCTAGATGTATACTAACTATTACAAATAAGGGAAACCATGGACTGATGTTTGTTTGGGTCTGGCATACTTCACTTATATGATTTTTTTCCCAAATCTGTCCATTTCCTAATAAATGAGTGGGGTCATTCTTTCTGATAGAAGCATAGAACTCCATTTTGTGTGTGTGTGTGTGTGTGTGTGTATCACATTTTCTTGGTCCATTCATCTACTGAGAGGCATCTGGTTCCATATCTTAGCTATGGTAAATAATGCTGCAATAAACATAGTTGTGCTGGTAGCTTTAGTATGGCCTTGTTTGTGATCATTTAGACAAATGCCCAGAAGTGGGATTGCTGGTTCATAGGGGAGCTCTATGTGGAGTCTTTGAGGAACCTCCATACTGCTTTCCAGAGTGGCTGAACAAGTTTACACTTCCACCAACAGTGCAGTAGGGTTTCCTTTTGGCCACATCCCCTCCTGTATCTGTTTCATTAGATTTGTTAATTACAGCCATTCTAACTGGGGTGAAGCAGAATCTCAATGTTATTTTGATTTGCATTTCTTTTATCACAAGAGAAGTTGAGCATTTCTTCATATGTAGATTGGCCATTCTTATTTCCTCTTCAGAGAAGTGTCTCTTTAAGTCTTTAGCCAATTTATTAATGGGGCAATTGTTTCTTTGAGGATTTGTTTTGGGAGAATTTATATTTTTTATTTCTAATTATAATTTAGATATGAGGCCCTTGTCTGTTGTATTTTTAGTGAAGATCTTCTCCCAATCTGTGGGCTTTCTATTGATCTTGCTATCTATGTCCTCGGCAGAAGCTCTGCAGTTTAATGCAAGCCCATTTGTCCAACCTTTCTTTGATTTGTTGTGTTTCTAGAAATTCTTTAATGAAATAAAAGAAGCAACCCAAAAATTCATATGGAACAATAAAACAATAGCAAAAAACGATCCTCAACAGAAAGAACAGTGCTGGAGGAATAGCAATACCAAACTTCAAACTCTACTATAAAGCCATAGTAATCAAAACAGCTTGGTACTGGCACAAGAACAGACCAGAGGAACAATGGGATTGAACTGAATTCTCAGAAATCAAACTGCAGACTGAAATCCACCTAATCCTCGGCAAGGGAACCAAAAAAATACGATGGAAGAAAGACAGCTTCTTCAGTAAATGGTGCCGGAAAAATTGATTAAACACCTGTAGAAAACTAAAGTTAGGTTCTTATAGGTTACCCTGCACAAGAATCAACTTCAAATGGATCAAAGCCCTTGATGTAAAAGCAGATACTCTGAAAACATTACAGGAAGGAATAGGAAAAACTCTAGGGACCATTGACACAGGCCAAAATTTTCTTAATAAAAACTCACTCATGTTCTTAATAAGTTGAGTTGTGAAACTATACTATTCTCCTCATTGTTGTTGCATGTACTTAAATTGTGAACAAGAAGGGGTTTCAGAATATTTTGAGTAGTAACGTGAATAATCAAATGATTTATGTAGTAATTTTGCCTATCTGAATTAGAAGAATGTGTCATAATAGTGTTACACATTATTGAACAGTTTAAACACTTCTCTAAAAATCCCAATTGGAAACATTACAATAATGCCAATTTTCAGATTTCTTAACTTATAGCATAAAAGGGCAGGAAAATATTTTTCTAAAAAGCAGATGGCAGTATGTGGGAGGTTGAGAAATATCATTTCCAATTACTTTTTCTAATAAACACATTTGTGTATCACTTCAAAATTTACAAAACGTTTCATTCACATTGCTTTTTAATTCATATATGCCTATGATGTATAACAAGCTTAGGTTTCCAATTTCATGACAATTATTCCAGCTAGGCTGTAATTGATGGGTAGAGATAGGTATTACCTAGAAAGTGCCAGCTGTACAAGGCACTTGTCTCCAGCTCACACTCAAGAGAAAGCACAATGGTGCAAAGACATGAGCAAATGTATTGCCATAGGGGCATTTTGAGATATTTCTTCACAGGTAGCCTTTGTATTTAATCTTGATTATTTCAAAGAGTGAATGTTTGGTCAAAATATATTTTTATCAGGTTTGATTATTAAGATTACTGTTGGCTTGCTCAAAAGCAATTTCTACTTTAATAGATAATCTATTTTCCAAATGTTGAATTATTAGCTGTAAAGGCACACGTTGAATTGTTATCATTGACTGATAATATTTCATTCATTCTTCACCTCCCTTCCTGCCTTCTTTGTGTCCTTGTTCATAGTTCAATTTTGGGTCTTCGTGAGAGATCATTTTTACCAGTCTTTTCACTTTTCAAATTGAAAAATATTATAGTTAGTTTCCTGTTTAGACTGTAAAGTTTTTATTTATTGGAATATGTCTTTTCAAGTTTATACAATTTGATAAACTATCAAATAACAAAAATATAAACTTCTATCTTCATGATCTAACTCAAAGAAGATCATTCTTATTCTATATCCCAAAGAAACCGGCAGTTTTCATAAAATTGCCTGAAGGTATGTAGTGCAGTTGTGTTTTTTTCTCTCTTTTCCAATCATGATTAGTATTTTTGTAGCCTCAGGGAAGTTCCTGAAGCAATTATAATCCTTCTTCTTGTCTTCCCTGATCCTCTAACCCATCACAGTGCAATAGGTGGTAAGATACTTCAAACATAGGCTTAGGGATTAATACATAACATTTGTGGAGTGCCAGGAATGGGACTCAAGGAATGGCAGAGTTCTTACTTAGCGTCCTACAGTGTATGAGCCCAAACATTGTGAAAACAAAGTGCAAACTTTTGCATTCATGTACAAAATTCAGTTTCCTGGAGGACTTCACTAGATTTGAAGATTGATGAAAGATATCCATACTCCATTGCTATGAGTAGTTAGGACTAATTGCTCCAGAGAGCATAATTAGGTTAACGTATTAATCATTATAATGAACCAAACTGGCCAATATTGCTGGTACCAAAAAATTTTCTTTGTGAAATTTATTCAAAATGTAATTGTCTAAAATTTGAGGTGGCCTTAAGGAAGCAGCAAACTTTCCTCATTAAATTAATAGCTTTTTAGATAGAAAGAATAAATATTAGACATTCATAGAATCTTTAAAATAAATATCTGCAATTAGTAAAATTATATAGCCTAATAAATGCATGACTCATTATATATAACAAAAATTCATCTTATTACTAAATTACAAAAATGTAATAAAAGTCTTTTAGTTAATATGTAATATATGCTTGCTTATATTTTATAAATTATAAAACAAATTATTTCTTCACTATTAAAACACTGTAAAAGAAATGACATTTAAAATATAACTGAAATTCTCTAGTGAACATATTCTAAAATTTTTGATTCAGCTGAGAATATATATCCACTTTCTTGGAATACAAAGTTACTGAGCTAATCATCCATATTAAAATGTCTCAGACTAGAAAAAATGATTATATTTTAACAAATCCATAATCCATGTAAATCAATAAACAAAATTTTCTGGGTTGTTCACAGCATTTTAATACTTAGATAATGTGATATTTCAGGATTGGTAATTAATATTGTACTGTGATAAATTAACTTATCTTTTCTCAGAATATTTAATTATTTCTACAGAAAAATAGGGTAAGATATCAGATGATGATGTTGACTACATGGTTAAATGTAAATATTCTATTTACCTTAACAATAAGCTTTAGGTTTTCTGTTTTGTTGAGAAGATAGAATAATGCATCAATACCATTAACCAAGTGGTTGGATATATTTTAACATTTTCAAATAGACAGTTTTTAAATATAATATACAGAAGCACCTTAACAAGATTCTAAGGAGACAGCCACTGAAGAAAATTTATGAATACTCAGTTGACTAGATTTCAATAGAGTACTATATATGGATGATTGAGTCATTTTCCCAAATTGCCACCCAACTCTCACTAGATACATGGCCCATTTTAACAAATCTCTAATTTGCACTTTACTACTTCAATTAAGCACATCAACTTTGTCCTTGCTTTTTGGAACTATTTAAAAGGTAGATTTTGACAAAATTAAACTCAAGAGAAACTGAGTGGATTGCACAGCTATGAAAATACAACACTTGAGCCCATCACTGATGGCTCATACCTATAATCCTATATAACCCTAGTTACTCAGGGTCTGAACTCTGAAGATCAAGGTTCAAAGCCAGGTGCGGCAGGACATTCTGTGATACTTACATCCAAGAAACTACACAGAAAAAGCCAGAGGTGGTAATGTGGTTGAAGTGTTAGAGTGCTAGCCATGAACAAAAGGAACTCACAATGCCCAGGCCTAGATTTCAAGCTCCAAGGACTGGCAAACAACAGCAACAGCTACAACAACAATAATAAATTCAACTGAAAGTCACATGGTACTGATTTAGAGTTTCTTTTAACCAGCAAAACTGTGTAATGCAACTACAGGGATTCAGACCTTTTCTTTTTGCAATTTATTCTAATTTTTAAATTTAGTTTTTGATTGTGTTAATCAAAATCGTGCATAGTAAATCGCAAATAAGATAGGCATACTGCACTAATTAGGAAAATATAATTGTCCCAGGAAGAAAGTCATGTAATAGCATGTGGTTTTAATGTACACATTTGGGAATGCTTTTATAGTATAAGTATAAAAATTGTTGAACAATATATTTTCAAAACAAATGAAAAAGAAATATTCTATGACAATGAAAGGAAGAGCTATTTCTTGAATATTTTCAATACTAGTGAATTATGATGAACATATGGTTTCAGAAATAAATACAAATTCTAGTGAGTATTCTCAGAAAATTTACTCAGAATATTTTGTTTTCAATAACATGTTGTAGACAAACACTTGAACATAATATTATTACAATTTTGCACGCTGTGTAGAGTCAGCAACATTAAAAAACATTATGACTCATCATTTTCAGTTCTGCGGAAAAGAAAAGAAATAGGCTAGAAATTTTTGATTGAACATGTTTCTTAGACAGGTATTTTCTAATTTGAATTTTTCTGAAAAAATTTGAGATGGCTAACAGTAACTACATATGGTAATATCATCTTTATTGTTTTTCCTATAAAATTCTTGCTCAGTAAGTTTACCTCTGTAGATCTATAAATATATCCAAATTTGAATGGAAACTGAATATTTTCCTGCTGGCAATGATAAAATTATTAGTGGAAAGAGACTGAGCACTAAAATTTATCATCCAGAAGTTATTTGGAAATTGGCATAGAAACTAAAAGACATTTTTGAAGCCATCAAAATTATTCATATTATATGTAAATATGCTGTATATTTATTTATAAATAATATTCAATATCATATTCTCTATTTTTATGTTTATGGCCTTAGGAGAGAATAATGGCTACTTGTGAGTGTCTGTTTCCTCTAATACAAGCTTGAGAGAGAAGGGAAAATAAACCAAAAGCTATGCAGAAAATGTAGTTAGCAGAACAAAGCAGTATCTTCTGCTATGCTGTGTGATTTCTAGAATGATCCTAAAGTTAAATCTGTGGACTTCAGCTTGTTTGTGATGGTATTTCAGAACTCTACACAAACGGGAAATGTTAAAAACAATTGATTCCTGTAGACCTTCCTGTCGGCCAGGCTTTCCCATTGACAGAATGATAATCTGCAGGCATACAGAAACAATTGTTAACGTGATAGAGTGTGACAACAAACAAGTCACAATAAAATATAAAATGAAACCAAAGAACTTCAAAGCAAATCCATCTAAGATATTGAAAAACAAGATTACAGTTTTTTTTAAAGAAAAACAAAACAGATTTTCTCTTTGAATTAGTGTTTTTTTTTAAAAAGTGGGGAGGAGTGTGGGAAGAATGGAAGGGAAAAAATAGTGGGACAACAAGGGAATGATCAACAAGTAATGTACTTATTGCTTACTCATGTAACTGTAACCACTCTGTACAGCATTTTTACAACAAAATAAAAATAAAACAGGTGTTAAATTTTCAAAAGTCACATTTAAGAAAGAGCGAGGATTCTGGCCAAATTTAAAAGTTGGTCAACTTAGAAAGAATGGAAAAAGAATACATTTTAGAAATAGTCAAGATCATAGATGAAAACACACACAACACAACTCAAAACACCAGAAAGAGAATACGAGTAGATAAATAACAAGGTACACCAATCCAAGAAAGCCATTATCAGAACAGCTTCATTTTCTTTGAAAAAAATGGGTAGGTAAAACAGAAATTTTTCAAAGTTGTATGCATACATACAAATGTTAAAAAGTGACTCCTTGCTCAGGATAATAACAGAATGTAGACGCACAGTTAAATGTAGTATAAATAACTTCTATTTTAACGCAATTAAATAATCAGAATTATTTGACATACCTAGGGAATAAAATATAATTTTAGTAGTAAGCTACAGATATTAAAATCTTGAAACTAAGGAAGATTTTTTAAAAAGATGTTCACTAATTTTTTAGTAAGTTTTTATTATTATTATCGTGAAAACACCGTACAGAAGGGTGACAATTACATGAGCGACAAGTGGTAGAGCGCTAGCCTTGAGCTGAAGAGCTGAGGGACAGCGCCCAGGCCCAGAATTCAGGCCCCACGACCAGACACCAAAAAAACAAAAACAAAAACAAAAACAACCAATTACATGAGCAAGGAAATGAGTACATTTATTATCAAGCACTGTTGCCTCCTCCTTTGTTACCCCTTACCATCCCTTTCCATTCCCTCACCACCACGCCACCCCCTCCCGCGCCAAAGTTGCAAAGTTCGTTTTTTGACATAACATCTTGTACATCTCGTTGCAATGGATCCAACTGTATCCCTATGTAAGCAATTTGTTGTTTCCCTTCCCCTCCACAAATTATACCAACATCAAATACAGTGAAAACAGGAGTTATACCGTGGGGAAAGGACATACAAAGCAACAAAGAAATCATCTTATAAATATGTTAGACACAATAGCAAGAAAGAAAAACCATTTGAGTCCTTATCTTGGGGTTCATTTCGCCTAACATCAACTTATCTAACCGTTTCTGCTTGTTTCAAATATATACTAGCTATTGCAAATAAGGGAAACCATGGGACCTATGTTTCTTTGGGCCTGGCTTACTTCACTTAATATGATTTTTTCCAAGTCTTTCCTTTTCCTAACAAATGGAGCAATGTCATTCTTTCTGATGGAAGCATAGAATTCCATTGTGTATATATACCACATTTTCTTGATCCATTCATCATCTGGGGGGGCATCTGGGTTGGTTCCATATCTTAGTTATGGTAAATAATGCACCAATAAACAGTTGTGCTAGTAGCTTTAGTATGGTCTTGCTTGTGATAATTTGGGTAAATGCCCAAAAGTGGGATTGTTGGGTCATAGGGGAGCTCTATGTGGAGTCTTTTGAGAAACCTCCATACTACTTTCCAAAGTGGTTGAACAAGTTTACACTCCCACCAACAATGCAGTAGGGTTCCCTTCTGTCCACATCCCCTCCAGCATCTGTTATTAGTAGAGTTCTTGATTATAGCCATTCTAACTGGGGTGCAGTGGATTCTCAATGTTGTTTTGATTTGCATTTCTTTTATGGCTAGGGAGGTTGAGCTTTTCTTCTTGTGTCTATTGGCCATCCTTCTTTCTTCTTCAGAGAAGTTTCTCTTTTAGTCTTTAGCCCACTTATTTATTGGGCAGTTGTTTCTTTGAGGATTTGTTGTTGGGGGATTTAATTTTTTGCGTTCCAGATATATTTTAGATATGAGGCGCTTGTCCGTTGTATGGCTAGTGAAGATCTTCTCCCAATCAGTGGGCTTTCTATTAATCTTGCTAGCTATATCCTTTGCCATGCAGAAGCTCTGCAATTTCATGCAATCCCATTTGTCCAACCTTTCTTTGATTTCTTGTGTTTCTGGGTCTCTATTAAGAAAATTTCGGCCTGTGCCAAGGAGACAGACCTAAGGTTTCTCATATTCTGCCTTTAGTGTTTTCAGGGCGTCTGCTTTGACTCCTAGGACTTTGATCCATTTGGAATTGATTCGGGTGCAGGCTGATACATAAGGATCTAGTTTTAGTTTTCTACAAGTAGTTAACCAATTTTGCCAGCACCATTTACTGAAGAGGCTGTCTTTCTTCCATTCTATTTTTTTAGCTCCCTTATCGAAGATTAGATGGCTATAGGTGTGTGGGTTAAAGGGTGTCCACTAATTTATCAAGCAATTGCTAAGAATGACCTACTCTGAATTCAAAAAATTGATCAATTAAATTATATTATATCTTAGGAAAATAGAGCAATGAATTATGTCAATCTTATTATCATGTTTTCTATTATTGAAAAATAAAATGACGCTTTTTGCCTAGATTTTCTCCTTTTCAGGAAAGATTGTGTTTTTTATGACATTTAAATTTAAACATAGCATGAAACTGACTTTGTAGGCACAGTAAAAGTTTTCAAAAAAATTAAACTTTAATATTTTCAAGAACATACATACAAATAATCTATGAATTAATGGTTAGGCTATCATAATCTTTTTTTTTTAGGTTTCACACATACCTTTATTTGCACACAGAGATGTGAATACATACAACCTATTTGTCTTGCTTCAAATATAATAGCACCATATATATTTTCTAGGCATTCTAGTTTTTTTTATTTTTTTATTTTTTTGGTCCGGTTGTGGGGCCTGAACTCTGGGCCTTGGTGCTGTCCCTCAGCTCTTCAGCTCAAGGCTAGAACTCTACCACTTGAGCCACAGCGCCACTTCTGGCTTTTTTCTTTTTTGCATATGTGGTGCTGAGGAATCGAACCCAGGGCCTCAGGCATGCAAGGCAAGTGCTTTACCACTGATCCACCTTCCCAGCCCCTTTATTTTATTTTTATTAATATTTTTTGTTATTATTTTCTTTAAGTAGTTGTACAAAGAAGGTCCTATTCTACAAAACAGTATATGAATGCAAATTTTCTGACAACATTGTCACCCATCACTCCTAGGTATTACAATCTTAAAGGAATTGCAATCTCAAGATTTAGACCTGCCATGTGTTCCCTTTTGGGGTAATATTTTGGTCTGTAACCCAAAAAAATGAGGAAATAAACTTGGTATATTTTACAGGACTTTGGCACAGATCAATCAGACTAGACGCCAGTAGGTGGACTATAGCCAGAGTTGAATAGTTTTATATCTTATTTGATAGAGGAGTAAAAGTAGGCAAAGAAGCCCCAAATCAGCATTGTGTGCAGATTTATTCTGGAGAAATTATAAATTAGAACAGCTGGAAAAAATACTGTAAGAGGGAGTTGTTTCCTACAAATGAGTCAGAGTAAAAGATTATAGGATTTAGAAGATTACATGATTAGGTAATTTACTCTCAGTATAGCATAGTTCATTTATGGTCATGAACTCTGTAGCCTTTATTAGCATTATATCAATAACTGGCTGTTTCTTCATTTGTGTGATGGGTAAAGTTATTGTGAAAAATAAATTCCTGTAAATAAAGCAATAAAAACAGTACATGGCACATTTGGGAAAGCAACATAAGCAGCCAAAGGAATGATGAGAGGAAGAATAGTTAAAATAAGCAATGCAGAAAAACTAATTATAAGGATTAATTAATAATTGTATGCCCTGACTTAGAGTAGCAAGTTTCCAGGTGAATATTTTGCACACTGTCCTACTTGAAAGCCATGTCCATGCTTTTTTAAAGGGTATTTTAAAGAAAATATCTAAGGAAACTGAGACCTTGGGAAGCATGGTTCCAGAACAGTGTGGAAAGAAAAGTTCAAAGGAATCCATCTCCAAAAATATTCATCATAAAGCTTGGCTGGATGTGTGGCTCATGTGGGAGGGCACCATTTTCACATCTATGGTTCCTGTGTCTAAACTCTAATACTGGAAGAAAGTGTAAATTCAACTCACCACTTGACTTAATACTAAATGCGTTTCAAAAGATTATAGTTACATGAATATGTTTTAGGCATCTAAATTTTAGAATAAGGCTTATAAAATGTTGAGGATCAAAAATAAATGTGAGAGAAGACTTGTCAGAGAATGCAAACAGGAAAATGGGGAAAAATGAATTTTGCTTGTTAGCAGCCTTGTCTGACAAAGTATAGAGAAGAAGTATTTTTTCCATTACAGATAGAATTTTATGAATGTCATTGAGAATGATAAAGATCTTTAATAGAAAACCAGTACCTTTTAATAAAACCTTGCTTAATGGTTGGAAGGGTTGATTCTTCTTATTTTTATTCTTTTTTGGGAGGGGTAAATGGTAAGAATAGAACTCAGATCACTGTGGTTGCCAGGGAAATGCCACATAGCCACATTAATTCTTTCTGCTTTGTCAGTTTTTTCAGATAGCTTCTCCAGCTGTTGACTGGTATTCTTCAATCCCTAACATGCATGATGCTAAAGGTAGAAAATAGTAAAGATAGCAAAATTCTCATTGTTTCTATCCTGTAGTTTACCATCAGAGACTCATAACAGCGTAATATTAATTATAATGTAATGATAGTAACATATAATTAACAATGCTAGGAGATGGAAAGCACTATCTACTTCAAAGTGTGCATACACAGAAAGGTAAACACTCCATCCCCAGATGCAGTTCCAAATGCTACATGGGGTGTGCTAGAACACACCAGTCACTTCACAAAGACAAATCCCACACAGCATTATGTATATTCAGTGGGGATATTTTATTGTCTAATGGAACATAATAGCTACTGAAAAATCAAAGAAAGATTGTGGGTCTCATGCTGGCAAAAGTATAGCTTTTGAAGGACAAGGAGATACATAGAAAGAGGAAACTACTCTTGGAGTTTTGATGATAAAGAAAAAGAAGAGCACACGAAAAGAACTTAATGATCCTGTGGAAATGCAAGCACATGATATATTTATCCTTTATTAGTTTTTTATTGTATTATTGGTCGAATGAATTGTCTTAGTCACTTAATGAAATATTTTATCTTCTATAACTATACAGGCTAAAAGTCTGAAATCATTTTAATGATGATCAGCAAAACTGACTCTTTCTGGACTGGTTGTAAGAAAGTGCATTTCCAGACACTCTAGTGGACACCTATTTTTGTGACATGTGATCTCTTCTTGCATTTTCAAATTGTCTCACTAAATTTTCTACTACCATTATGGGATTGACTCTTTAAGAATCACTAATTCCATCCTTATTATTGGATATAGTCTCCTCATCTCAAGATAATTAGCTCAAACAGGCAAGTCCATTTTCCAATGTAAAGTAACATACAGAGTTCAGAAAATAAGACAAAGATATACTGAGAGACTGTTATTCATATTCATCGTACTTTCTTCCTACCTAAATAACACTATAATAAAAGATACTGCACTTTTCTTTGCCAATTGAAGAGGGCAGTCTTAAACAACAACAACAAAAGTAATACTAATCAGACCCTCAACTATCCTCTTAGGTGTGTATATGCATACTCTGTGTGTGTATATGTGTGTGTATGTATGTACATATGTATGTGTATCACCTAGGAACAAATAGAGACTGGAAGACAATATCCATGCAATTCTTCAGATATGATAAAATACAGAAATGTATCTTCTGTATTTAGATAAAGCAAAAATACTTAAGATTAAGATTTTTTGACCAAACACAAATTCTATTGCTTATTTTCAATTACAACAATCAAACCTGAATAAGACCGACTTAAGGAAGAAAGGAAAGAAAAATATCCTGACTTGAGAATTATTCATTTGTTTTCTTGATAGCTTATTTTGGTGATATAGGGTCTCAACCTAGGGCTTTATGATTGCTAGGCTGATATACATCTTCAATCCAATGATAATCTGTGTGTGTGTGTGTGTGTGTGTATATTGTGTGTCTGTGTGAGCATGCACATGTGTACCTATCGACTTGGGAATTTAATACATGAGGACAAACATATTAAACCTAAAAATTCTCAAGCAAGAATTAAACAAATTCAGGGAAAAAAGAAAGCACCATAACATTTAAAAAATGTTTTAGCTTACTTTAGTAAAGATTAAATTGCATGCCTCAAACAAATAATGACAGCATTGAGAAGATCTCTGAACACAGATAAGTGAGTAGAAATTAGAATTGTATAAAGATCAGAAAGAGATAATCATACCTAGTACAGGCAGAAGAAAATCTGTAACTTATCCAATTACAGTGACAGGAGGTAAAATTAAGACAAAAGTGAACATGTAAAACAAATAAGACATAATAATAAAATCAATCTTCAAACAAAGGGAATTAAAGGGAGATAAAAAGAACCTAAGATATAAAACATAAAGGAAGTATACTTAACAATTAACAAACAACCGAGGTAACAAAATAAAATAACCTAAATAAAATATAATCTGGTATCCAAAGCAAAAGGTCAGTTGGAACAAAATTCATATAAGCAACTGTAAATGGCCACAACAGATTCAGAAGATTTTCAGATTCACTCATTTAATTCTGAAAATGTTTACAAAAACTCAAAAAATATTCTACAAGATAAACAAAATTGTACCAAGCATAACTTTTTAAAACATTATATTACTCTTTACAAAAGTTATACTCAAGAAAAATATCAGAAGACTAGAAATTGATAAAAAAAATATTTGCAAGCTTTTTCACCTGGAAATTTAAAAGCTCACTGTGAAAAACCATCTGAATGAAGAGGGCATAAAAATGTAAATTTTAAATCTTGTTAACTGGTATACTAGAAATACTGCAAATCAATAAGATAAGTTAAAAACCAAGGACAAAGTGCTTTTCTCTATTAATAGTAATAAATTAATGTGCGTGTGAACCACTACCAACTCAATAAAAAAAAAGACAAAGTATATTGAAATGAAGTAGCATTTCTATAAGAGAAAAAATTAAAGAAAATTACCAGTTTAAATAGCATCATTAATTAATAAATCAGTTTACTACTTGAAAGATAAAATAGGCAAACATCAATGAAGGAAAACTAGGGGAAATTTCTCAAAATTAAAAAAAAAACTACACAAGATAGTTAAATGTGGCACAAGAAAATTTCACAAAACTATTACTCTTTAGAAAATTCTCTATAAAATTTATGATGTAGGGGGAAACTCATGAGTTATCTTTGGCTCTAATTGAAGGAAAATTCAGAAAAGACTCATGGAACCAAGAATGCAAGTTATTAAACTATATTCTACAAAACTATTCAAAGGTCAGAAGGATAGGGATATGGTTCACAAAGAGCATTTTCTTAGCATATAAAAGACCTTGTGTTCAAACCTCAGCACTAAAAAGAAATAAATAAATCCATATATAAGAAAATAAAATGAGACCAATTCACTGGAAGATTTAGCTATACCTAAAAGGCCAGAAAATTATAGTGTTGTAAAAGTGATTCTAAAACATGTATAAAACTTGTACTTAAATTGATGCATGCAACTCCCAAATTATATAGCAACTTAAATGATAAATATCAATGTCCATGCCTAGGTAAAACATTACCAAACAGAATTGAATCCTATATTCACACAATAACACATCATGATAAAAATTACTGTCTTCAGCGATAGTTATTTTTCTCAGAATTGTTTGGAACCTTTCCTTCAAAACCCCTAAAATGCATGCCTGATATTGCTGTTCCTATGAAGTTTCAAATGAGGATGCAAAGTCAATTATGGGCTCTCATACTAAATGGTATCCATAAATAAAATCTTTATTCCAAGGCTATTAACATCAACGAGGATCTGGACCATCCTAGATCTTTACTCCAGCATTCTTCAACACTAGAGCTAAAACAGGGGATAGATAGAAAGAAAAAGACCCCACACTCCCTGGGAAAATGTAGCTTTGGAACCAAGCCAAACTTACATAAGTATTTCAGATATGACGCTGCATACTATGTAGATGAAACTGGGTTTTTCTTGGCTTTAGAATTGTACTTGTGTTGGTTCACAGGGAAGAAGAATGAAAGTTACCTGCCAAAATTTTTGGACTAGAATGAACCTGTTATAATTGACTGACATTCAAAATGTGAGGCAGTCACTATTGCATTGCTTTCAGATGCTCATTGTAGTGATCTTTCATTGACCAATTAAGCATAAAATCAGTTATGGTATTGCTTGCTATAGTTAAATAAGTTCCATTAAGTATAATCTGTTCTGATATGCACCTGTAATCATTGGTTTCTCACATGCATTTATTCAGGTAGAACTATGGGATTTTATTGTTTTCACCATCCTAACCTTGTGGAAGATGAAAATTGTTGCTTCTCTACCCATGCAGAAGTAATTAAATAATTGGTGTTTTCTATTTAAAGGATGCATTTTCTCATCATCCAATGGGTCTTGTTGAAACACAGCCTTTCTTACCAAGCCCTCTTGTTTCCAGAGAGCTTTCGGGACAGATCACCACAGAGGTGCTGCACAGTATAGTTAATCTTTTGAGCACAGTGTGGGTAATATTATGCAAATTAACCTTGCTCACACACACTTTCCTTTTTTATCATCAAATATAATCTGGTATCCAAAATATTTTGTGTCATAAACACATCCTTTGTTTTATGTTCATACTATTTTTCCATTCCCTCAACTTTTATTAAATGCTCCTAGCACCCTCTGCTTTGTATGTGTGTATGTGTGTTTCACCATTTAATGTACATTTACGTAATCAATAATCATGGTTAGCTAATAGCCATAGTGATAATTAGTGTTTACAGTATGTGTTTTAATTTTCTATTTAAAATAAGAATGATTTATTTTGGCTACAGAGACTGATACTTCCTACCTAATATTTCTTTATTTTTTTCTTTTTCTTTTTTTTTAATAGGCAGAACTCCAATTTGTGAAAAGATACTCAGGAAAGGTGTGTTACTTCCCTGGAGTAGCTAACAAGAATTTCAAATACATTCAAAAGATGGGCTTTATGCTCTAGAGGAACCCCTTTCAAAATGTGTTGTGTTTTGACATGGCAAGATTTGCTGTTCTCTTTTGCCTTCCTGGCATGATGTTGAAATGCTGGCAGGGTAGTACTGTCCACTGACAGAAACATGCTGAAGATACTGAACAGAACTCATGGAGATTTCCTAGGACAGGGATTATAGCAAGAAATTACCATGAAATCACTGTGACACAATTTTCTAAAATGATTAAATTAGTAGGAAAACTCCCTAACTTTTTAGATGAAGCTCTATGTGTTTTGGTTGTGTATATATAATTATTTATAGATAAATGTATTCCTCATGTTCAGAAATAGCTCTATTTAAATAATTTTACTTCATTTGATAATGTAAATTCTTACTAAATAATCATAGAAAGAATTAACCATTATTATTTTTAGTTATTTTGTGTCACATACTGTAGACATTAGCAGAAATGTTCTGCTGTGTATATATATGACACCTAAATATACGTATATGTACCATGTTAGAAAAGGATACCAAAAAATAAGCAACTATTGAAAGGTCTATTGCTATATGACTCATAGAACTATATTTTTCAAATGTTTGACTATTTATTTTACTTCTCAGTGTCCAGATGGATACAACTGATTTAGCACAAACTATGGAATAAAATTTTATTCATATACATGGTTTCAAATATTCAAAAGGTAAAAGAAAATTTGGCCAGCATCATGTATATCTAGGGCATGCTTATGGTACTATGGAAAATAATAATAATATATTTTAATGATTCTCCATGAAGGGGACATTAGCTCTGTCACCTTTTGAAATCTCACTAAGACAAGAGATAGAGTTTGACATTTATTATCTTTCCACTAAGAGCAAAATATACTCTTAACTGCCTCTGCTTAACCAACCTTAAAATAATTTAATTTTCACCATTAATTCCTCACCAATGTACTCAATATAAAAAAGAGACAGATTGTATTGAATATTAAGAAAACTTTTGATTGCTTCTGAGCTAAAGGTTGTGGCTTCATAGTAACTTGGTGTAAGAATGCTCTTTTTAAATGGAACAACCTGGAAAAACATTACATTAAGTGAAGTAAGACAGGTCTAGAAAGACAAAGGATGCATGCTTTCTTTTGTATGTGTAAGATAGATTTAGTTTACAAAATTAAAAGTAAGTATGTTGTGTGATATGCAATGTTTCCAAATTCATTAACTGAAATATGGTAGATTCAAGGGAGAACACAAATAATTTAATTCCTTAGAAAAGAAAAGTTAAAAGTTCAGCAAAATGAACATCAGAATGTGGGTACTTGAAAGGGTTGGGGAGGGCCACAGGGAAGATAAAGAGCAGAATAGGGACAAGAATGTAATCAGGAATTCAATGTTAGTCTACAAAATTAATAAGAGTGAGGGAAGGTGTGGGTGGGAGGTTGGGTGAGGATGTTGAAAGGGGTCACATTGATTAAGATGTACTCATAAACTACTTTGTTAACTGGAAACTCGGTTGTACAATTGCTTAAGGATAATAAACCTACTAAAATAACAAAAGAAAGAATGTTCTTTTGTTCCATTATGTAAAGTTGGCTACACTGAATTTCTGTTAGGAGATGGGTCAAGCCAAATGACTGTTTCTAGTTCAACCTGAAATTTTTAGACCTCCTAATGCTTTCCTTTCTAAGAATTCTCCAGGTTGAAGTCCTCTGAAGTACTAAATAGTTATTATTTAAAATATAAATAATTTCTTAAGCCAGGAGCTGGTGGCTCAAGCTTGTAATACTAATTTCCCAGAAGGTGGAGAGCTGAGCAGGATTACAGCTTCAAGTCACTCCAGACAGGAAAGTCTGTGAGGTTCATCTCCAAAAGCCAAGTGGAGCAGTGGCTCAAATGATAGAGGGTTAGCCTTGAGCAAAAAACTAAAGGACAACATCCACCATCCAGGCTCTGACTTAAAGCTTCAGTATGTGTGTGTGTGTGTTTGTGTGTGTGTGTGTGTGTGTGTGCGCACACGCACATGCATGCACAAGTGTACACGCACATGCACACACACACATTTGTAAATGAGTTCTTAAAAAACTATGTTTCAAGGCATATGACTGGTGCCTGGTGTGATACTTAGGCTCACTTAAGAACATTATATCAACATATGCACAAATTCCTTTGTAAAGTGATATTCTTTGTAAGGTGCTACAAAGTTACATAAAAGCTGACAGTATACTTAATTTGTGATCCCATTTCGATGTTGGCATTAACTAGAGATATATAATTCCTAACAATCCCATAAATGTTCTACTTTCTATGTAACATACTCACAGACACATCTTGCAGTTCTCAACATCCTCCTACGATGCCATCCATAATGTTCTCCATCTTTTCTATCATAAGGCTTTCCTGTGCCTGCCTTTGCATCTTACCACAGTATATGAGATGATCATTGTCTTCCTATACTGTAGCCACTTCTAGATAAATAGTTTGTACCTGTTCTCATTTACTCAATCTTTGCTTATTTCCACACTTGCATAATCTAACTTCAATAAATTTAATCAATACCGTCTGTTTATATATATTAAACTGTAGCTATAACAATTAACTAGGTAAATAGAATGTGTGCCTTTATTAGATTTATAGCTGGCAAATAAAATAAGCAAGTAAATGCAAAGTTTAACTGTAATATCATGGGTTAATACTATAGAATTAGCACAGGTTATTACGGAGACAGAGAATGATCTGAACTTATGAAAGATTAGATTACACAGGTGAAAAAGAGTAATATACAAGGAATGTATTACTGTAGCATTTAGTAAAGTAATAAGTTCAATTACTTTTATGCCTTCCTTTTGATTATTTCCTTTCTACTAAAGGGTTTTCATTTTCAGTGTGTGTGTGTGTGTGTGTGTGTGTGTGTGTGTGTGTGTGGTGAGAGAGAGAGACAGAGAGACAGAGAGAGACAGAGACAGAGACAGAGGCAGAGAGACAGAGAGAGTGTGTGTTCTGGGCCTTGAACTCAGTGCCAATGCCACAGCTCTACTTCCATTTATTTATTGTTTGCTCAGTCATGGGGCTTGAACTCTGGGCCTGGGTGCTTTCCCTCACCTCTTCAGCTCAGGGAGTGCTCTACCACTTGAGCCACAGTGCCACTTCTGGTTTTCTAGTAGTTTATTGGAGAAAAGTGTCTCACAGACTTACAGACTTTTCTGCCCAGGCTGGCTTTGAACCATGATCCTCAGATCTCAGCCTCCTGAGTAGCTAGGATTATAGGCATGAGCTACCAGTGCCCAGCTTCTACTTCCATTTTTTGTAGTTTTTGTGTTTTGTTTTGTTTTTTGTATTTAATTGGAGGTGAGTGTCTCATGGACTTTAATGCTCTAGCTGATTTCAAACTATGATCCTCATAGCTCAACCTCATGGGTAGGTAGGATTACCCGTGTGTGCAATTGTTGCCCCCAGCATTTACATTTTTTTGGGGGGGTCTGGTCGTAGGGCCTGAACTCTGGACCGGGGCACCGTCCCTCAGCTCTTCAGCTCAAGGCTAGCGCTCTACCACTTGAGCCACAGCACCACTTCCGGTTTTTTTCTTTTTGCTTATGTGGTGCTGGGGAATCGAACCCAGGGCCTCATGCATGCCAGGCAAGCACCTCTACCACTGAGCCACCTTCCCAGCCCCCACCATTTACATTTTTATGCTTAAAATATTCACAACACATTTCTCAAATATGTCTTCAAATACGTTTTTATGCATATACACACACATATATATGTACATATATATATATATATATATATGTTCAGCATTTTTTCCCATTTGGACTGATATCAGACATTTCTTTGATGAGTGTGTATCAGATGTTTTCTCTGAAGTTCTCATATGTTTTTGACATTATACATGGATCAAATAGAAAATTTTACTAATTTGCATTTAAGACTTAGAATTCTTCCAGTGCTTCACAATTTCATTTACTTTATAATAAAATCTATGGAAAACATTATTACATAATAAATTGCTTCTCTTCATGAAGCTAAAAGGGTCTATTGCTAGATTGCACAAATGTTTAAAAAATCCTAACAAGATTCAATAGTTGAATGCTATTCCTCATAATCAGTGGTTTTAAACTACATTTCTAATTTTAAGCTAACCTATACTATTGTCCAAAATACAAGCTTATTTTTGAGCAAGATGATTGAAAATGAACTTTAGCATGGTCAGTTATTTTTCTTTGGTATCTATCACAATTATGATCCAAATTTTTCTGTTTCTCTTTCAGTGCCTGAAGAAAGGAGCTGTTTTCAATTGGATCATGTGATATATTAAGTGATTAACACTGCCTTTTTTCTTATTGAATTTATCACTGATGATAGACAAGTAATATTTGGTTAAGTAATAAAATTTGCAGATACGTAAAATGTCTATGAGAACAAAGAGAAGACTATATATAACTCTTTGAGAGAATTAAGATGGATTGTTAAAATGACATAGTTCAACTCTGACTTTTAAATCTGGTTTTATATGAGAAAAAGAAGAGAAGTGAATTCCCATCTCCAGTGAAATAAATCCTAGGAATATCAGTTAGCCATAAAGTCCTTAAAAAATTGAAATACATAAAAACTAACATAGACATAGATGTTCTTAAATTATTTATGATGCCTACAGGAATGAACAAGAATCATGTAGAAAATGTAAGCTAATCAGAGATGCCAAGACAAATTTCATATGGAAATCAACACTTAATACTTTGGGGGCACATCTTAGAAGAACTCTCTTTCAAAAACTGAATTTTACCTGTGTATATTGCCAACATCTCTCTAGTCTCAGAAGGAGGAGGTGAAAATATATTCTTAATACAGACTCAAAACAAACAAAAGTGATCATGGGGATGGGGTATTATTCAAAGTAGTAGTTATTCCTACTTTTTTCCAAACTGGTTCACAGCAAGAGAACTTCACAACTGAAAATTATATATGCATGTAAATCTTTAAAGACCAAAAGAAAGTATGAAACATAATAAGAAACAAATACAAAGAAAAAATTACCTGGTATAGATTCTCTTTGGTTGAGAATCAATGGTATCTAGACAATCATTATGATAGGAAATATCAAGGGAATTTTGTATCAACACATTGAGTAATGCTATTATTTTGTTTATTTCTAATTA
The DNA here is from genome assembly GCF_019054845.1 of Dipodomys spectabilis. Taxonomy (NCBI): domain Eukaryota; kingdom Metazoa; phylum Chordata; class Mammalia; order Rodentia; family Heteromyidae; genus Dipodomys; species Dipodomys spectabilis. The sequence goes on along the minus strand of NW_024870720.1, from coordinate 19,458,662 downwards.
TTGATGTAACAAAAAGGAATAACATAGCTATGAGAACTTTTCAATGGAAAAGTTTGGAAGAACTTACCTCCTGAAAATAATAAGAAATCATTTCAGGAGAATCTAAGAAAAACAGAAGAAATAGTGAGTGAACATTATGATGAATGCATGGGCTATCTACGTCAGTATCTAGTAGGTAAAAAATTACTTGAATAATACCCAATTTTATTGATTTAAAGGCTAACTGTTATGCTCTCAGAAGTGTGGCTAGCTTATAGTGGTTTGTAATTTTTCTATTTATTGTGAAAAGTGGAAATTACCTAGAGATATTACTATAAAGCAAATTTCAAGTTAACATTTCAATGATAGCTACTTGTGGAACAGAAGAAAAATGTATATTTTACAAACTAGTAAAATTGAAGATGGAATTAGGTATTGAAAATGTATATTTTTTCAACTGAATGAAAAATTGATAAAGCAGAGAAACAACACATCAGATGAAAATAATCAATTAAGATATATAACGACAATCTAGTAATTATATATAAATTGAATTAATTCTTAACTTTAAAATAATAGATTCTCAAACTAGAGATCTACAGAATATACATATATATCCATTCCAACTCTATGTTGTTATCAAAAAGATATAGTGAAAATGAAGGAAGGGTAACAATTTTGGACAAGAAATATACTCATTACCTTACATGTGCAACTGTAATCCTCTATACATCAACTTGACAATACCTTTAAATTAAAAAAATCCTATAAAGGCCGGGTGCCGGTGGCTCACACCTGTAATCCTAGCTACACAGGAAGCTGAGATCTGAGAATCGTGGTTCAGAGCCAGCCCTGGCAGGAAAGTCCATGATATTCTTATCTCCAATAAACCACTAGAAAACCGGAAGTAGCTCTGTGGCTCAAGTGCTAGCCTTGAGCTGAAGAGCTGAGGGACAGCGCCCAAGCCCAGAGTTCAAGCCCCACGACAGACCAAAAACAAACAAAAAAAACAACAAAAAAACCCCAAAAAGATATAGTGAGTAAAGGAAAGAGAAAGATTCAAAATGAAAGAATGAAAAATGCTTTAAAATCTGGTTTGTTGGATATTAATTTTGCCTTTGAGATTATATGATCTAAAAAGAATAATAGAAGTTTAAATGTCTTTATAGTATGGTAAAAGTTTTAAGAAAGATAACAGTTATTACAAGAAAAGCTTTAAATATATTTAAGAAAGCTGGCCATTGATGTCTCACACCTATAATACTAGCTACTCAGGAGGCTGAAATATGAGGATTGCTGTTTGAAGCCATCCCAAGCAGCCAATTCCATGAGTCTTTTTTTAATTCATTTTTTTGTTATTGTAAATGTGATGTATCAAGAGGTTAGAGTTACATACGTTTGATAAAGCATACATTTTTCTTTAAACAATATTACTCCTTTCCCCCAATATCTTCCAGTTTTTCCCCTCCTGTTCCTAATTACAAGTTTTACAGTTCATTTTCAACATAGGGTGTAGTGAGTATCACTTCTGTATTTGTTAAACTTTTGTCCCTCCATTTCTGTGTTCCCATTACTCTCCCAAAGACAGATAAACATACAAGACAAAAGAAATGGAAATAAAAATGGTAGCAAAGGAAAACATAAACCTCTTGCTTAAATCCTGAAGTTCATTTCGACAAATATTATTTTATATGGGTAGATGCACATAGCTATTACAATAGCTATGTGCATCTGAAGAAAGGATTATTCTGAAGAAAGGATCATTTAGTCTCACTCTGTGTTGATAAATGCTTAGAGACCTGTATAATTTGTTTTATATACAGGAAAATGTTTTGTTTTTATTTATATATTTATTTTAAAAATGTTGTACAGAGGGGTTACAGATACATGAGTAAGTTAATGAGTACATTTTGTAGCGAGCATTGTTACCTCCTCCTTTGTTTTCCCCCTATCATCACTTCCCTCCCCACCTCCCCAACTCCTCGTTGCCCCCCCATATTGTAAAGTTTGTTTTCAACATAGTGTCCTGTAAATCTCGCCATCACAATGAGTCAGCCTGCATCCCCATTTAAGTGTTCCCCAATATCTCTTCCCCTCCCCAAATTACAAAAATGTATACACAAGATGCAAAACATTGGCATCAAATCCAGTGAAAACAGGGGTATACCATGGGGGAAGAACATACAAAAGAAACAAAAGAATCACAGTGCATTGTAAGTACATTAAAAACACTAGCAAGAAAGTAAAATAAAACACTGGTGTCCCTGCCTTGAGGTTCATTTTGCTTAACTTTATCTCATGTACTCATATGTACATAGCCTTTGACCTTCTCTGCTTGTGCTAGACATGCACTAGTGATTGCAAACAAAGAAAACCACAGGACCTATGTTTCTTTAGGCCTGGCTTACCTCACTTAATGTAATTTGCATTTACCCAAACAATCACAAACAAGGTCATACCAAAGCTACCAGCAAAACCAGGTTTATAACAGCATTATTTATCATAGCTAAGATATGGAACCAACCCCGATGCCCCTCAGTAGATGAATGGATCAAGAAAATGTAGAATATATATATATATAATGGAATTCTATGTTTCTGTCAAAAAGAATTACATTGCCTCATTTGGTAGGAAATGGAAAGGCTTGGAAACCTGTATAATTTATCCTATCTCAGCATTACTTTTTTTTTCCTTTTATCATCCAGTATATTTATTTGTAGATTTAAAAGCACAGTCTGGTTAGTACAAATGAGGAAAACCATGCAATTTATGTTTCCTTGGTTCTGGATTACTTTGCTTAATAGTATTTATTCCAGGTCTTCCCATTTCCTCACAAATGGTAGAAATATCATTCTGACGGATGAGAAGAATTCCATTGTGTATATATACCATATTTTCTAGATCCATACTGAGCGGTATTTGGTTTAGTAAACAATGCTGCAATGAACATGGTTGGACTGCTAACTCTAGTGTAGCCTTGCTTCTGGTCTATAGGATAAATGCCCAGGAATGAAACTGCTGAGTCATAGGGAAGTTCTGTGTTTAGTTTTTGAGGAACTTCCATGTTGTTTTTCATAGTGGTTGAACAAGTTTACATTCCCAGGAACAGTGTAATAGTTTCCTTTTGGCCACATCCCCACTATCATTTACTTCCAATTAACCACCAAAGAATTGGAAGTGGAGCTGTGACTCAAGTGATAACACTAGCCTTGAGTAAAATGATCAGGGACAGTGTCCAGGCCCTGAGTCAGCCCAAGACCAGCATTAAAAAAGTGTATCTTAGATATGATATGAGGCCCTTGTCTGTTGTATGGCTAGTAAAGATCTTCTCCCAGTCCGTGGGCTTTCTATTGATCTTGCTAGCTATGTCATTTGCCCTGCAGAAGCTCTGCAACCTTATACAATCCCATTTGTCCAACCTTTCTTTGATTTGTTGTGTTTCCGGGTCTCTATTCAGAAAATTTCGGCCTGAGCCAAGGAGACCCAGGGTTTCTCCTATTCCATCCTGTAATGTTTTCAGAGTGTCTGCTTTGAGTTCAAGGTCTTTGATCCATTTGGAGTTGATTCTGGTGCAGGGTGATATATAAGGATCTAGCTTTAGTTTTCTACATGTAGTTAACCAGTTTTGCCAGCACCATTTACTGAAGAGGCTGTCTGTCTTCCATTCTATTGTTTTAGCTCCCTTATCGAAGATTAGATGGCTATAGGTCTGTGGGTTCATTTCTGGGTTTTCAATTCTATTCCATTGGTCCTGAGGTCTGTTCTTATGCCAATACCAAGCTGTTTTGATTACTATGGCTTTATAGTAGAGTTTGAAATTTGGTATTGATATTCCTCCAGCAGTGTTCTTTCCGTTGAGGAGCGTTTTTGCTATTCGGGGTCTTTTATTGTTCCATATGAATTTTTGGATTGCCTCTTCTATTTCCTTGAAGAATGAGGGTGGAATTTTGATAGGTATTGCGTTGAATTTGTAGATAGCCTTGGGAAGTATTGCCATTTTCACGATGTTAATCTTTCCAATCCAGGAGCATGGGAGGTTTTGCCATTTTTTAAGTTCTGTGTTGATTTCCTTTTTCAAGATTTTCACTCAACAACAAATCCTCAAAGAAACAACTGCCCAATAAGTAAGTGGGCGAAAGACTTAAAGAGAAGCTTCTCTGAAGAAGAAAGAAGGATGGCCAATAGACACATGAAGAAATGTTCAACATCCCTAGCCATAAAAGAAATGCAAATCAAAACAACATTGAGATATCACCTCACTCCAGTTAGAACAGCAAAAATCAAGAACTCTAACAACAACAGATGCTGGAGGGGATGTGGACAGAAAGGAACCTTACTTCATTGTTGGTGGGAATGTAAACTTGTTCAACCACTTTGGAAAGCAGTATGGAGGTTCCTCAAAAGACTCCACATAGAGCTCCCCTATGACCCAGCAATCCCACTTTTGGGCATTTACCCTAATGTTTACAAACAAGACCACACTAAAGCTACCAGCACAACTATGTTTATTGCAGCATTATTTACCATAGCTAAGATATGGAACCAACCCAGATGCCCCTCAGTAGATGAATGGATCAAGAAAATGTGGTATATATACACAATGGAATTCTATGCCTCCATCAGAAAGAATGACATTTCCCCATTTGTTAGGAAATGGAAAGGCTTGGAAAAAATTATATTAAGTGAAGTAAGCCAGGCCCAAAGAAACATAGGTCCCATGGTTTCCCTTATTTGCAATATCTAGTATAGGTATGAGTCAAGCGGAAAAAGTCAGAGAATGTGATGTTAGGAAAACGAACCCTCAAATATGTATTTTAATGTTTTTGTTTCTTTCATGCATGTGTTTCTAAAGCATTTATAAGATTATTTCTTGGTTGCTTTGTATGTCCCTCCCCCACAGTGTAACCCCTGCTTTCACTATATTTGATGTCAGTATAACATGTGGAGGAGATGGGGACAAACAAGTCGTTTAAGGATTCAGGTGGACCTGTTGCAACAATGAGAAGTACAAAATGTCATGTCAAAACCAGCTTTACAATGTCGGAGGGGGGGGAGGGGGGTATGATTGGGTGGGGGGGGAGGGGGGAGGCTGGGAAGGGAGGTGAAGGGTAAACAAAGGAGGAGGCTGCAATGCTTGGTAAGAAATGTATGCATTATCCTGACCATGTAATTGTAACCCCTCTGTACAGTATGTTCTCAAATAAAATAAAATTAAATTAAAAAAAAAAAGTGTATCTAGTTATTTCCTATAACAGAAAAGTTAAACCAGAAATTAAAACCTTTCCAACACAAGTCGTATAGTAGTAGTTGGTTTACAATGTATATGGTACAAAATCAAGATAATCAAGAAACAGCAACAATGGTGTAAATGCTATCTTCCCCCAACTTTATATTTTGAAACCTAATCGCCATGTGAGAGTATGTTGAAATGACTATAGGTGATTATTTATAAAGGTAAAATTCTAAGGGAGAGGCCATTTGCCATTATCTAGTAGATTTATGCATAGGACTGCTAACAACACTTGCTTCTCCCAGAACAAGGTATCTGAGAAAGAACTACTCATGACAGTAATCAATATGGAAGTCATACTATATTTCAAACCTAATATTGAAAGTGGTATCCTCTACAATATTCTAATCATTAACAACATTAGACTAAGTCCAGGCCATACTCAAAGGGAAGAGTAACACGCTTGTGAAGACTTGAAGTCAAGGAATTCAGAGGAGGCAGCAGAAAGGCTGTATGCCACATAACAAATAAATTACTTTAAAATTACAGGCAAGTTTATAGGCATCTGTGCAAGAGTCCTGTACAAAATTATAGCAGTTAAATGTTATCAATATCTTAAATATATACTAATTCCTATGTAAATTGAGCTCATACATTAACACAGAAATGGTTTAAGATTAGAAACACAAATGACTGTTATGATTTAGTACATTGACAATATAAATGTAGAGGAAACACGATTGAAACCACACAGCAAAATTGGTATGATAAAATTAAAATATGTGCACAACAGATTAAAGCAAGGAGAAAACTTCCATAACTTTACAAACATTATTAATTAATGATATATAGGAAACATATTGAATAAGTAAATGTAAACATCACTTCTTTAACAACAAAAAATAGGAAAACATAGCTATTATCACTGTGTGTATTTAATATTTTCCTGGGGAGGTCTTATATAAATCATTAAAATAAGAATTAAAGTCTGAAAAGAGAAACAAATCAAAGAAAGTTTGGACAAATGGGATTGCATGAAATTGCAGAGCTTCTGCATGGCAAAGGGAAAGCCCACAGGTTGGGAGAAGATCTTCATTAGCCATACAATGGACAAGTGCTTCATTTCTAAAATATACCTGGAACTCAAAAAATTAAATCTCCCAACAACAAATCCTCAAAGAAATAACTGCCCAATAAATAAGTGGGCTAAAGACTTACAGAGAAACTTCTCTGAAGAGGAAAGAAGGATGGCCAATAGACACATGAAGAAATGGTCAACCTCCCTAGCCATAAAAGAAATGCAAATCAAAACAACATTGAGATACCACCTCACCCCAGTTAGAATGGCTATAATCAAAAACTCTAATAACAACAGATGCTGGAGGGGATGTGGACAGAAGGGAACCCTACTGCATTGTTGGTGGGAGTGTAAACTTGTTCAACCACTTTGGAAAGCAGTATGGAGGTTCCTCAAAAGACTCCACATAGAGCTCCCCTATGACGCAGCATCCCACTTTTGGGCATTTACCCAAATTATAACTAGCAAGACCACACTAAAGCTACTAGCACAACTGTTTATTGCTGCATTATTTTCCATAGCTAAGATATGGAATCAACCCAGATGCCCCTCAGTAGATGAATGGATCAAGAAAATGTGGTATATATACACAATGGAATTCTATGCCTCCATCAGAAGGAATTTCTTAGGAAATGTAAAGACTTGGAAAAAATTATATTAAGTAAGTAAGCCAGGTGCAAAGAAACATAGGTCCCATAGTTTCCCTTATTTGCAATAACTAGTATATGTTTGAGATAAGCAGAAACGGTCAGATAAATTGATGTTAAGTGATATGAACCCCAAGTTAAAAACTCAAATGTTTTTTCTTTCTTGCTATTGTGTCTAACATATTTATAAGATGATTCCTTTGTTGCTTTGTATGTTCCTCCCCCATGGTATAAGCCCTGTTTTCACTGTATTTGATAGTGGTATAATTTGTGGTGGAGAAGGGAAACAACAAATCGTTTAAATAGGGATACAGGTGGGCCCATTACAACAATGAGATGTACAAGACGTTATGTCAAAAAACAAACTTTACAACTTTGGTGGGGGTGCATGGAAGGGGAATGTGAAAGGATGGTAAAGGAAAACAAAGGAAAAGGCAACAATGCTTGATATGAAATTTAAAAAGGTACTCATTTCCTTGCTCATGTAATTGTAACCCTTCTGTACGGCATTTTCACATAAAAAAATAAAGTCTGAAAAGAAGTATAGGAAGTAATTTACTGTTAATACATTATGTGATTATCTAACTATAGATAATTACTGACTCTTTCATTGTGAAAAGTTTGGTAGTTGCTCGAATTTAGATTGATAAAATTTGCATTTTAAAGCCATAACTTATGTATAAATATAATGAAAAGCCAAATATTCACCACTGAACAATAAATATAAAGATGGAAGAAAATTAATCATTTGCAAAAAAGGAATACATGGAAGCTTTATTAAAAAAGCATAACTCTTCTAAGGATTACCTATATTCGTAGCTATAATTAGACATATTGCATACAAAATTAGCAGAAACGAAACAGAAATGTTAAGGAAAATTCACATAATATAGGAATATGAATAGTCTCTCACCATTGTTATATAATAATATTTATTAATATTAAGCAATCTAGAGTAATAAAATTCACTTTTCTTGCAAATAAATATAAAACCTTATTTAGTAAAAGAGATAAATTGGAATTCCAAACATAGTCCGTGCCATTGTTTTGAATGTTAATTGCAAATGTAATAATGAGATACTAAAAGAAACCCTGCTAGTTAGAAAACTCTGAAGGATCCAATCTGGTGCTACAAAGTTTAGCCTGAGGCCATCCTGACATCAAATTAGTAAATATGCTAAATTAAGATAATACAAGTTGATTTCACTCTGAGTGTTCAATTGCCATCAAAAGTTTCTTCTTTGTATAACAACCCCATGAAATAAAATAGGAGGGCTGGAATTACATTTTCATATGGCTGGCTTCCTTTCAACTGAAGAAGTTAATCACTTGTTCTGAATTAGGGTCCATTATTTCGTATCCTCTACTTCTTCTTTTGTCCTTGCCATTACCTATGATGCATTGTCATCGTCAAAGAAAAAGAAAAAGAGAGAGGCCTTTTGTGAACTAAAATGGAAAAGATTTCCATGGTTATATGTTAGGAAGTATGAACAAAGATTTAGCCTGAGGACACGTACACATAGAGTGTGACAGATTGATCTCACTTTGAAGGTGATAATCTTGTGCATTTTTGGATTATGATGATTAATAAACTTGGAGAAATCTGTACTGATTCTCATTAAGATCTGAATTTTTTCCCTATTTTTGTACTTAAAAAAAATTTACACGAGTGAATGATAATGCTGCTGTTTAATCCTGCATCTTTATAAAAAAGTTTTAAAAATCTGTGTTTACGTAGCATATGCACATATGAGAGGATCACCCTCGTATCTACCCAGGAGAAAACAGACACAAACCCCAAAGTACCGTAAAAGGGAGGGCTCCGGGTCCAAATGAGCTGTTGAGATGGTGCTCTGAGCCACAGGCATCTGTCAGGAGCGCGATCGACTGAGTGTTGAGCAGGCCATTTGGAGGCTCCAACTGCTCTAGAACAAGCACACCTAATAATCCAATATCAGTTTGAAAGTAGTACCACTGCCAGCCCTGATGCATCTTCTCTTCCTCAGGGGTAGGGACGCTGTGGTCTTCCATACATAGTTTCTCTGTTCTTGTCAAGGTGATGGTGGCAAAATACCCATCTGAACAAGCCTTAAAACTCCACTTTACCACCAGGGATCATCACAAATGCAAATTTCCCAGACATGCTGCTACCATATGGAAGTCCCACCTTTGTCTCTTCAAACACAGCAGGAGTATGAATTAAAGGCCTGAACCAGCTCTTGTGTGGTAAACCCTGGCTTGAGCTCCTCTGGTGACATCAGGAGGGCTTCTCTAAGGGTGTTCCTACAGGTGAGGAGTTGGACACCTTCAGGTTTGGCCTGGGATTTTGAAGGAGCCAGGCTTAGCTTGGCACACCTCAGTTTTCAGCGCTGGCTGCCCCACTGGGTCTTCCAACACTCCATTCAATGTGGGCAAGATCATTCCTTGGTGAACTCCATTTTGAGGGTGTTGATGTAAATTTCCATTGCTTCTCTTAGAAGTTTCACCCTTTCTTCCTTCATTAAGGCCAAAAGATTTATGTAAGGCTCCTATTTGGCAAGGCTTTCATTAATCGCCAGTTCGTTCATGCCATTTGCACCAGCTGAATTGGCAATTTCCACATGATGTTATTCTATTCCTGATTTAGAGGTATCTGTCCACTTCCATTTGATGTTCATTCAGTAAAAAGAAGATGAGTTTGCCTTTTTGATTGCTAATAGATACTTCTGTACCAAGCTTATTTACTTCTGTCACCTCACACTTGGCCTCCTCATTCTGCACCCAAACATGCAGAAACAGTTTTCAGCTTTTCTGTGGACCAGTTTGAAACATCTCTCTGTGTGTCCTGTAGGAACATAAAAGGCATGGTCTCTGTTTCCTTGGGTCCTGAAGAGGCCCCGCTGAGCTTTCTGGGATTTGGAGTCTTCTTAAATGACCTTTCTAACTACCTGTATCTTAGTGTAATACAAGAAACAAGATATAAGGAACTCTGTTAAATGTAGGTATTTCTATACAGGATTTCCTTGTAGGAACTAAGCATCTGTTTGTTTGTCTTGACACTGACAATAAATTAACATTGTATGTTACTTCTATTTTATATTCACTGTCATATTTTGATAATTTAACATGCTAATTAACAAGTTGGTCTGTTCACCAGCTAAATTTATTTTGGATCTTTTTTTTATAATATGGAACAAATTGAAGATGAGATATGACATACAATCTCTGTAACAATATAAAAGCAAAAGAAAATAGATGAACTGAACCTACGCATATTTGAGTCTCCAAGGAAGGCTTTAAGTTTTAAAGAAGGAATGGTTTGTCTACTATAGATGAAAATTCTCTTTAAAATTGACAATGAAGTGGACCTTTCTGAGTGTTCAATTGATATTGAGCAAACTATTACTATGATAAAGACAAGTTATTTTTGTTTTGTGTAGGGGGGTTTGAGTCCTGCATTTTAAGTTGCTATCTATATGTATTGTATAAATATGTATATATTATAAACTAAATATATATAAACTATTGTGTTATAGTTTAGTTTATATATAGTTTGTATGTTCCATATAAAACACTTAGTCTAAATTAAAATGCTACGTGTTCCTAGCTAGGTCACATGTTGGATGTGACTATACAGATCTTTTAATTCACCATAGATTAATAAATAATTCTAATACTGTTTTGTATATAAAAAGAAATATGCTAAAATTCTTATGATATAAAATTTATTATATTACTATAACTACATTTTAAAAGAAGCATTTTTTAACATCTTCACACACTGTGTTAGCTGGCAGTAGGCATACAATTAAGAAAATGAACAAGTGAATAAATGGATGAATGCTATTCCAAATAACCATAAATGATTTTTTTAGTTTTTAGTTATATGCTAATACATTATCATACCTTAGTTCTAGAGTGTATGCAGAATGACAGTTTGAATATTTTTTCTTTCCTTTTGCAATAGAATGAGTTTGAAAGGGAGTGTAATCTCTAGGTGACCAGTCACACATTATAATAAAATCACTTACAATAGTACATAGAAATAAGACAAGAGTATTGGCAGCCTGGCCAGCACACAACATGCCAGTTCATTTCTTTGCAGGAGGACTGTCTCATGACTCTGCAATCCAACTGGGATTGGGATTTGATTTGTAACCTATGAGGCTACCTCATGTTTCAGTGCCAACATTATCACCTGAGAAAGAAGGGGCTCTGTTGTCACATAGACCTGAAACAAAATTCTGATGTCTGCACAAAGACCACTGGCACAGTGCAACAAATCTTAAAGCCAGCAACCTCTGCTAAAAGGGGGTTGGAGGTTGGGAACAGGATGCACTGTATATCTATGTTTTGGTTGATCAAGCTTATGTCTCAATGTTAATTGATGCCTTTAGAATCATTATTGTTCTCCTACCTTGAATGGAATTTAGGGGTTTTTTTTGTTACAGGTGCCTATTATCCTGTAAAGTTATTCATAAAATTGATTTTCCCACATAGTAAGGAATTCCGTACATATCCTGCTAAATCATCATTTCAGGTGTCTTGCTTTTAAAATAAAACCTAAATATGACTTGGACTAACATAAAGACTGAAATATCTTTCCTTTGGAAAAAGAGATTATTAAGTAAAATTATTTTAAAAAAGAGATTATTAACAGTTGCCTACCTCTCTTTGCTGAGAAAGCTAAATGGTTTAGAGTTATGCAACTCCAAATGGTATTTCCATGGCTTTCTCAACATACTTTTATTAACCATGGTACTGAGATGAAGTGTCCCAAAACTTTCACACCTACATAGAATCTGTCACTGTGACTTCTATAGTTTGAATATCAACTGTCTTCCAAATGTGCCTGTATTGATGCTTGGAATGCATTAAAGTGATATTCAGATATGGAAAACCTTTTGGATGTAGATTCTAGAATAAGATTTATGCCAGTGGGGCTATAATCCTGATGCCAATTGCAGAACTCAAGCTCATTCTCTTTCACTTTTTGTTTCTTGGCTGGTAAAGTACACCCATGACATAACGTGCTACCCTTGAAACGCTGAAAACCATATGGCTAAGAGAGTATATATTGGAACCTCCAAATCTATATAAAACTATTCTTAATAATTTTTAACAGTTAACTACCTCAGGTGATTGCTATGATGAGGGGAAAGTTGACTATACAAGACTTAATTTAGAAATAGAATATTGAAATTGCAAGAAAGTTAAGATGGTATCATATTATAATTGGCTTCTTATATGACTTTTGTTTTAAAGGAAGAAGATTATTTGGGAAAAGACACATAGATACACAAGTATTAGACTGAAGCTTCCTAATAACCAACAGAAGCTCACAGAAACCAAAAAGAATTCTCTTCTGTATGCATTAGAAGGATTATAGTCCCAATTAATACATATGTAAGGCATATTAGAAAGGTAAGGTATAATAGGTAAGTTTTATTTAGTAGCTGATGAAGAGAACACCAGGGGTTACTCAGGCAAAAAAAGAAGTATATTTAAGGAATGCTTCCCCCACTTGCCTTGCCTGGTGGAGAGGCAGGACTGAAAGGATCTACCCATCTCCCAGGCCAGGTCTTATCTAGGCCAGTGATAAGAAGAGGTGTGGCCAAGTGGGGGAAAGGTGTGGCACATTGGACCTTGATGTGACCTCAGGGCCTGGGACCCTCCTGCAGCCAGAAGGGAGGCATGTGACCAGGAGATGCCCACAATGTGACCTAGCAGGAGGGGGATTTGACTGCTTCCAAGTGTGCCAGTTACCTAGGTAACACAGATACTGAGAGGAAACTTAGCTAAGGGGTAGGGAGGTGTCTGCACAGGGTCTTCACAGCCCAAGGCAGACCTTACAACTTAACTTTGAACTTGTAGAATTCAGAAGTATGACACCCTAATGCCTGCTATTTAAATCATGAAGTTTGTGATAATTTGTTATAGCCCTAAGGAATGAATTAAGATATAAGAGGGCTGAATAAGAAGTCCACTTATTCACAGTTGTTTTCCCCCAATTTTTATTAATATTTTATCAATAATTTTTTTTAATATAGAGGTGAGTACAGAGGGATTACAATTACATGAGTCAGATAATGAGTGCATTTCCTTTCATACAATGTCTTCCAGTCACTCCCTCGGGTCTCCACCCATGGTTTATATAGTTCACTTCCATCAGTGTCCAGTGAGCTCCACTGCTGCACCTCTGCTTTCGATAGTTACTTAAGGTTACTGTAGTCTACAAACATTAAGAAGGAAATTCTAGAAATTAATAATTCATACCTTTTCAATTGTGAGCCAGTGTATGTAGTATAAATAAATCTCTTATTTCCCAACTAGATCCTACCTGAGGGAATTCATCTTATTTGCCCTGTGTCTCCACATTTTATTTATTTTTAAATACTTTTTTATTGTACAAATACCGTATAGAGGGGTTACAGTTACAAGAGCAAGATAATGAGTACATTTCCAATTAAGCATTGTTACCTCCTCCTTTGTTTTTCCCCTATCATCCTTCTCTCCTACTTCCACAACAAGTCCACCCTTGTTTCCCTTCCCCATCCCAAGCTAGGGAAGTGTATAAACAAGATGCAGGGCGCCAACATCAAATACAGTGAAAGCAGGGCTTATACCATATGGGAGGAACATACAAAGAAATAAAAAAACTCACATGGTACATTATAAATGCATTAAGAACAATAGCAAGAAAGAAAAAAAACCACTTGTGTCCCTATCTTGGAGTTCATTTCACTTAACATCATCTTATCTGGTCATATGTACATAGCTTTTGACCTTTCTGCTTGTCCCAGACATATACTAGTTATTGCAAATCAGGGAAACCATAGGACCTATGTTTCTTTGGGTCTGGCTTACTTCACTTAATATAATTTTTTCCAAGTCTTTCCATTTCCTAACAAATGGGGCAATGTTATTCTTTCTGATGGAGGCATAGAATTCCATTGTGTATATATACCACATTTTCTTGATCCATTCATCTACTGAGGGGCATCTGGGTTGGATCCATATCTTAGCTTTGGTAAATAATGCTGCAATGAACATAGTTGCACTGGTAATTTTAGTATGGTATTGTTTGTGATCATTTGGGTAAATGCCCAAAAGTAGGATTGCTGGCTCATAGGGGAGCTCTATGTGGAGTCTTTTGAAGAACCTCCATACTACTTTCCAAAGTGGTTGAACAAGTATAAACTCCCACCAATAATGCAGTAAGGTTCCCTTCTGTCCACATCCCCTCCAGCATCTGTTGTTATTAGATTTCTTGATTATAGCCATTCTAAATGTGGTGATGTGGTATCTCAATGTTGTTTTGATTTGCATTTCTTTTATGGCTAGAGAAGCTGAGCATTTCTTCATATCTATTGGCCATTCTTATTTCCTCTTCAGAGAAGTCTCTTTAAGTCTTTAGCCCACTTGTTTATGTTTATCTGGCAGCTGTTTCTTTAAGGACATTTTATTCCCTTTTCAGTCATCGGTCACATATTTTTCCCAGTTATTAGACTGACTGTTTTAGTATTCTAGTGCTTGTATGAAGTAGTTCATTGGTGGTGGCAATGCCAAAGAGAAGCCAAATAGATTGTCCTTTAAATTGCAAGATGAAAGTCCTCAACTTAATGAGGAAATTTTTAAAAAATCATGTAGTGGAGTTTCTGAGTTTCTGCTAACCTTTTATTACACCAAGCTGGCAAAGCCAACTTTTCTGTAGTTATAGAAAAATTGTGTATAAACATTTTGGTTTTAAAACCAGAGTCTTCAAAACTTTCTCACACAGATAAGCAGAGATTACAGTGTTAGATACAAAGATAATTTTCAGTAAGAGCAAAATATGATTTAAAAATTTATGAGTAGTCTTGGAATATTTGTAAGATCATGATAAGAAAAGATTGTATTTTCTTTTGTAAAATTAGGCACAGATTTTAACTTCGCTGTTTAAACACATTGCAGTGAAATTCCTGGGTATATATATGTATATATGATTATGTGTGTATACTATATATATATGCACATATATATATATATATATATATATATACACATACAAAGAAATGGGAGTCAGACTTTGAAGCCTATTAAACATACTGGGAAATTATTTTATTCAACTTCTAAAGTTTTAAATATTGAGTCTAGCTCATCTGACTGTTAAAAATAATCCTGACACTGCTTGACCCTTAGTAAGTCTTCTATTGACAGAAATAGCATCTTTACTTAGTGTAATGACCTCACCATAGAACTCATATTCTTCCTTAGAGATAAAAACTATGAAGATATCATATCTAAATTTAAGCGTCTCTTCTGTACACACCTAGTAACTTTTTTTTTTTTGTCAGTCGTGGGGCTTGAACTCTGGGCCTTAGCACTGTCCCTCAGCTTTTCAGCTTAAGGCGAGTGCTCTACAGCTTGAGCCACAGCGCCACTTCCAGTTTTCTAATGGTTTATTGGAGATAAGAGTCTCAAGGAGTTTCCTGCCTGGGCTTGCTTTGAACCCCAATCCTCAGATCTCAGCCTACTGAGTAGCTAGGATTACAGGTTTGAGCCACCGGCACCCAGCACCATATCTTTTTTTATATAGATATATATGAGTATGTATACATATATTTACAAATATACGCAGATATGTACACATGCATCTATATATGTACATATATAAATGTGTGCAAATATATGTACATATACATGTATGTACATATTTAAATATATATACACAGACATACTTACATATATGCTTAAAGTTTATTCTGTTAAGGGCTCTGAAAAATGAACACTGAAGCTCTACTATTTAAGAGAATATGTATATTCATGAAAAAATCTTGTTACAGATATAAACAGAAACAGTTTTTATAGTGAGATCTTAGGAGGAGAGGAGAAGACATAGTTTTAAGCTGGCTGACAAGCTATTCTGATAAGAAAGTGGTAGAGAACTCAGTTGGATTATTTTCTGGTGTTGAATGGTAGACAATGTCAATGATTAACTTGTGTATTTGGCTTAATCAATATCTAAGCCAATTATAAAACATATATCATAGTTTATGCTTGTTACTTTTACTAAGTTGCCAGAGCAATGTCATATGAAGTGAAAAGAAACAATTGGTTGATGATGGAAAATCACAATCCCTCCAGACATTATGTCTTGAGAACAGATGATGGCCTGTAATTGAACTGTTTATTAAAGCAATGTGTAAGCAAGTGAAATCAACAGTCCAAAAATGGATAAAACAATAATCTCAGTAGTAGCTGTGAATAAAAAAGGTACTGTTCATAAAAAAGCTATGGAAAAAATGTCATGGTTTCCCTAAACATTTCCAAAAGACAAATGACATTTCTGAGAATTTTGTACAAGCTAGCCTGGATTGAAAAGGAGGCAGATATGGAGTCTATTTCTGGTGGTTTACTGGTCAATTTAATGGTAACTTTTTGTTCACTCCAGGAGATGACTCCAACCTTTAAAGAAGAAAATCTTAGCTGGATGGAAGGAATTTTCTTCTAGATGCAAAAGATGATTGAGATTAGCTATGAGTCTTAGATATCTTTTAAAAATAACTTTAATATCTTAATCATTAAAAATAAAGAGAACCTGTAAGTTAGATCACAGATAGACTCAATAATTTACAGCTCATGTTACTGTGTGCTTTAAAGGTAAATTAAATACATGAAACACATGAGATTCTCATACATGACACACATGAAGGTGATTTTATCTAAAAAATAGTGCTCTGTCAGAGTTACTCTAAAACTGTTATTTTAAAATTATTTCCAGTTCCATCGAAAACTCTGGGCCTTCTTTTAAAAAGACAATGCTATAGCTCCATATTCTCTAACAACTACACAACTTACCTATTATAGAGGAAAAGCAACAGCTGCAAATACATAAATGAATGAGCACAGCTATATTTTATTTACAGAAAAGTAGTCTACAGTTCTTTTCTTTGTCTCACACATTTATCCTGGCTTTAAGCAATAGAAATTAAATAATACTTTGTGTATTACAAGAAAGACATTTAGTCACCTATTCAGTATACATAAATTTTGTATGTATAAAATTCTGCATTTAAATTTAATGTTCAGGTGGCATGTAAACGGAATATGGTAGCAGTCACCTTGCTAGTTGGCTACTGACAGTCTCAGTTCTCATGCATTTGACATGGTATTCTGTTCAAATATAGTTCTGAAAATGTTAGCTTCTTGCACATACATCCTTTTACAGTTTTATTAATAGTAAAAGAAAGTTCAAAACATATTTCCCAGGCTCCAGAATCATTAATATTGCATCCTATATCTTTCTTCACACATATAATAAGTAAAATAATAGACTTTCTGTAGACTTTTCATTTGTTCAATCTATTTCTTCCAATTCCATGCATCTAACTGAAATGCTGTTTTCCTTGTCTTTTTACCCCTCCCTAATGAAACAGTGTATCTTCCAATCTTCTTTCCCCCATGTAAAAATTCCAGTAGGAATTATTTACCCTTTTCCTAGGGTATAATAGTATGTGTAAGCATTATGCCCATCTTTGGTCCTTAGCTCTACCCAGATCTGAGCTCCTCCCTGCCCTAGAGTTCCAGTCATACATCTGGCCCCTCCCTCTCTCTGCCCAGATCCATCTGAACTCCCATCTACTTCCCTTCCTACCCCCAGACCCATTTGCTACCTAGATATTGGAGGTTGCCATGTGCTCTATCTCCAGGGCAAATATGGTTCCTCTAATAAATTTTGTAATAATCTTTCTCTTGTGCCTGCCTGCCTGCCTCTCATGGTCCCCTGGGATGGATGTGATGGATCCTTTCAGTATGAATATATTTTTGATTATATTATATATTCAGTATGAATATATTTTTAATTATATGATTGATGACTGCCTTATCTTCATTTGTTCTCCAAATATTTCACTGAGTCAAACAAATACATAAAAAATCACCATGAAATGGAAAACTGTGTCATTTGTTTGAAAGATCAGCTCATATATATTTTTATTAATAGACTTATTATTAGTTACCATCTTAATTTGTAACAAGTCACTTTTTCTAATACTTTTTCTTGATATAATCATTATGTGTGAGCACACATACATATGTGCATATACAGGAATATACACATATATACACATACATCGAATATGGTGAAATACATGGACTGCATTTAAATGCACATATTTGTATTAAGGGATATTTTTTAGAATTTGGTAACAATAAGGATCGTTGAGAATGAGAAACCATTATTGCTGGAGTTATTGCATTTCTTCATGTATTTATTGGTCATTTTTACTTCTTTCGAGAAATTTCATTTAAGGAACTTACTTCTTCCTTATCTACTAAGCCATTCAATTGAGATTTTCCACTTTAAAGGTTGTGTTTATTTCTGTGTGCTGAACAACAAGTTGCCCTAAAATTATTGGGCTAAAACACCAGAAATAGACTCGATAGCTGTTTCCCTTTCAGCCCACGCTAGCTTGTAAAAATTCTCAGAAACCTCTTTAATTTCTCTTTACTTGGGTTGTAGTTTGGGGGGGGGGGTTATTTTATTGGGATTTATTTTTTATCTCTAGTATGATTTGAATATTATGTCTTTGTCTGATTTATAGCTGGAAAAAATCTTCTTCCATTCTGTGGGGTTTCTTGTTAGCTTGCCCAGTATTTTTTTTGTTCCTTGTGATTCTGGATCTTAGAAAGTTCTGACCCGTGCCTAGGAGCCCTGGTGTTTCCCTAACATCTTTCTGCAATATTTTTATGATTTCTGGACCTACATTGAGATCTACCTCACCCCAGTTAGAAGGGCCATTATCAAGAAAATGAACAATAAAAATGCTGATGTCTATATGGTCAAAAGGAGACTTTATTACACTGTTGTTGGGAATGTAAGATTGTTCAACCACTCTAGAAAGCAGTATGTAGGTTCTTCAAAACACCAAACAAAGCGATACCTATAACCCAGAAATTCCATTCCTGAGCATTTATCCAATGAAACACAAACAAAGCCACATTAATGCTACCAGCACAATCATGATCATTGTACTACTATTTACCATAACCAAGAAATAGAATCAGCACAGATGCCCCTAAGAGGATAAAAGTAGATAAATTGATCAAGAAAATGTGATGTCTCTGTCTCTGTGTATATATGTGTGTGTGTGCGTGTGTGTGCGTGTGTGTATGCATGAGTTTGTGTGTGTGAAAGAGAGAGAGAGGGAAAGGGATAGATATATAGTGTATATATACAATATATATACATAATAATGTACTATATTGTAATATATATACCTTATACACTATATATATACCATATATATATATATATATATATATATATAATAGAATTCTAGTTATCCATCAGAAAGAATGATGTTGTACCATTCATAAGGAAATAAAAGTACTTGGAAAAATTACATTAAGTTATGTAAACAAGTCCAGAGGAACACAGTTGCATGGCTTCCCTCATTTGTAGTAATTATTATGTGCCTATAAATCTATAAGCAAATATACTGGGTAGTATGCAAGGGGTTAAAAATAATTAACTGAAATGTCACAGACTCTATTGGAAACACAAATAGTGTCATTCTTTGAAAAGACAAGTTCAAGTCCCACAAAATAAGTACCAGGAAATGGATAATTGCTAGAGGGAAAGCCAAAGGGAGAAGGGAAGAAGAATGAAGTAGGGAAATGGAGAGAAAGCAGGCAAGAATTCAGAAATTGAGGGATGGTGGGTCAAAGGTGGCTGAAGATGTTGAAGTGGTAACAGAGACCAAGATGTATTTCACACCCAAACTGCTTTGTTAAATGGCCAAAAAATCAATATATACTTTAAAATTCAGGTAAGGGAACGGATGGAATGGGAAGGATTGGTGAAAGGCAACTTTAGTGCTTTAGTGAAAGACAACTCAATTCTACAACTACTTAAAGGTAATGAAATAGTAAAAATTTATCACCAGTCCTCAAACAGCAAAATTAAATTAAAGAATCCAATGAAGGTATGTTTATGAACCCCTAAAACACTAAAGGGTTTTTTTATTTGCTATTTCCCTGTAGTCAAATTAACTACATTCTGATTTCCAGAATACTCATCTTCAAAGATGCCTAAGAGATTTACCTACAACCAAGAGTTTCTACTAGGACTAAATGCTCAAAATAAGTGAGGTACAGATATTTTCATATTCATCATATATATCATTACAGTAATTTCTACATTATTTTTTGTGTTGGTCTTGGGGCTTGAACTCAGGGCATTGGCACTGTCCTAAATTAGTTTTGTGTTCAAAATGCTACCATTCTACTACTTGAGCCACAGGTCTACTTCATGCTTTTTGATGGTCAACTGGAGATCAGAATCTTACAGACTTTCTTATCCATACTAGCTTCAAACTGTAATCTTCACATCTCAGATTCCTAAATAGTTAGGATAACAAGAGTGAGCCCCCACCACCTAGCTATTTTTACCTTTTAAACAATTTAAAATAGACATTTATTTGTAATTTTTTTCCTCTGTGAGAGTAGCTGTAAGCACATTACAATGGAACACCTAAAGTAGATACCAGCTATGCATTTTACATAGTCAATGATATTGACTTCTAATTACATGAATATGAATTGGATCTATGGTTAGCTGACCAGTAAGAATAACATTGGTTGTAATAAAAATATTATTACTTATATTGAGCAAATTGACCCAGACTGGGATGAGAGAAATATTTACATAATAGAATAGTGATCAAAATCTACTGTGGGCAATGAATCATCACAAATTTTTATTTTTTGTCTTTTCCTTTTAAAACAGAATAAAATTGTTTTATAGGCTTCAATGACAATATCTTTCTGGAAAGTGAACATAAATAGTTGAATTCTTATTAGAATTATCATAATTTGATTCATAAACCTATTTCCATGAAGTGATCATATGCAAATAGTTATTGAGCCTTTGTGATCCTCTCCTAAGTATCTCCTCCCTTGCTCACTGTGTGAATGTTTAGAGTCCTGTTTGATTAATCATGCCCAAGTGTGATTTTTTTGTCCTTTTACTATCCATTGGGTTTACTTATAGATTTATAGGCACATTTTTAATTATTGCAAATGAGGGACAACATGCATCCTATGTTTCTTTGAGCTTGACTTACTTCACAGTATAATTTTTTGCAAATCTTTACATTTCCTTAAGAATGGAGCAATGCCATTCTTTCTGACGAAAGTATAGAATTCCATTTTATATTTATCTCTCTCTCTATTTCTATATATCTCTCTATATCATTTTTCTTGATCCAACAAGGGATATATATATATATACATATATGTGTATATATATATATATATATGTATATATATAACATTTTCTTGATCCAACAAGAGAGGTTTATTTTTGTATTGTTTGTAGTTCTTCCCCCGCCTTTGGTTTATTCCCTTTTGTTGTTGTTATTCATTTCTGTAACATTTATCTTATATATAAGTTTATTTTATTTGGGGAGGTGATGGGGAAGCGCAGAAATGATGGAATAGAGTGAACCAATTTAGCAGTAATACTCACCAGATATCATGTTGAAAATGAACTATACAACTTTAGATGGATGAGAGTTGGGAGGAGAAAGAGACTGGGAGAAAATGAAGGACGGGTGAAACTATTCAAAAAGTAAGATACTTATTACCTGACTTAACTCCTCTGTATATACTCATACAATAATAACAAAAAAATAGAATGAAACCCTATCTCTTTCTCTTTCTACTACTTTTTTTTTGGTACGTTTCTAATTGTAAAAATGCTGTACAGAGGGGTTACAGTTACATGAGCAAGGTAATGAGTACATTTCCTATTGAGCATTGTTGCCTCCTCCTTTTTTTTTTCCCCACCATCCCTTCCCTCCCACCTCCACAACTTACACGCCCCACCCTACTGAAGTTGTAAAGTTCGTTTTCAACATAGTGTTTTGAACATCTCATTGTTACAATGGATCAACCTGTATCCTTATTTAGGCATTTGTTTTTTCCTTTCCCCTCCACAAATTAGAGAAGTTTGTATAAAAGATGCAGGGCACCAGCATCTAATACAGTGAAAACAGGGGTTATACCATGGGGGAGGAACATACAAAGAAACAAAAAAAACTATATGGTATATTATAAATATGTTAGAAACAATAGCAAGAAAGAAAAAAAGATATTTGTGTCCCTATCCTGGGGTTCATTTCACATAACATCATCTTATATGGTCATATGTACATAGATTTTGGCCTTTTCTGTTTGTCCTACACATGTACTAGTTAGTGCAAATAAGAGAAACCCTGGGACCTCCCCTATGACCCAGCAATCCCACTTTTGGGCATTTACCCAAATATCACAAACAAGGCTATACAAAGGCTACAAGCACAACTATGTTTATTGCAGCATTATTTACTATAGCTAAGCTATGGAACCAACCCAGATGCCCCTTAGTAGATGAATGGATCAAGAAAATGTGGCACATATATATATATATGTGTATATATATATATATATATATATATATATGCACAATAGAAATCTATGTTTCCATCAGAATGACATTGCTCCATTTGTTAGGAAATGGACAAACTTGGAAAAAATTATATTAAGTGAAGTAAGCCAGGCCCAAAGAAACAAAGGTCCCATGGTTTCCCTTATTTTCTTTCAACTACTTTCTAACAGCACCATCATATCACTACTTTCAAATGGCACCATCAATTGGGAACCAAACTTTCAACACATTTGCATTTGAATGCTATTTAAGACCTCTAGTTCTATTTCTCTTCTCTGAAGGTTCATGTCAATCTCATGAAGTAAATGAAATAATCTACCTTTAAGAGCCATCGAACTATCAACTATTTCAATAGTGTTCAATGCTCCAGGTTCAAAAATCACATCTAACACTCAATGACAATTCTTACCTGTGAGATCTTGTAAAAAAAAAAAAAAAAAAAAGGCCAGAGAGAGAGAGAGAGACAGACAGACAGACAGACAGACAGAGACAGAGAGAGACAGAGACTGAGAGAGTTGTTTACTTTCAAGATACTGACTTTGTTAACAGGTTTCAGTGGGACCTCTTGCCTCAAACTCAATTCTGGAATCAGTGAAGCTGGGATAGTTCCTTGGAGATGTTCTGCATTAAATTAATGGATTCAAGCTGCCCTCTAGTGATAGGGAAACTTTGGAGAAACAGCTCCCTTTGGCCAAGATTGATTCTCAGCTGTGAGCTGCTAGCCTTAAGCTATACTAGAAACTGAGAGATGAAGCATCTTTCATCTGTAAAGTGTTATCTAAGTGTTATCTGAGTGATGTACCACACTAACCATTGCCCTTCCTCTTGGGAAATGTACACCATAGCAGATTCAAACTTATTTCCATGAAGTGGGGAGACAAATGTGATGTAATCAAATAGTGGCAATGTTAATAATATATTCAGCTAATGAACAAATGGTACACTGAATTAAATACCTGAAATTTGCAAAATATAGTATTATAAACATTTTAATATGGTGAATAAAAGTTTTAGTTTAGCCATTCACAAGTTGTTAAAGTTAATGAAACAGAACCAATTATTTTGTTCTAAGATTTTGTTAACAGACTACTTGAAAAAAAAAATGATACAAGTGTGTTTGATGTCCAGTAGATATGTAACTAGGTTCATTCAGAAACCCAATCATATCTGTTTTCAGCCTGTTCCAAGTGATGACATACTAAGCAATGCATCCTAACAAAATTGTTTTGTAAACAGAAAGAACAGAGGAGAAATGGCTTGTCATTCTTTTCTCCATTTGTGTGAAAGAAGATCATTTTTCCTAAACCCTTTTCCTCTTCTCACAGAAATTGTTCACTTGATTACTTCTAGAGCTGGAAAGATAGATTAATACTACAGTTGGCTCAGTTCAAATGATTTGTTTTCTGGCACAGAACACATTGTTCTCCATCCCAAGGAAATTAGCATCTATAACCAAGGAGTAAAGGATTGGCTATTGGATGGGCCACAAATTTTGTTTGCTATGGTTACAATGGTAGGATTAGGCTGACAGTAAATCAGCCTCAGACTATATGAGATAGTCACATATAATCAGTAACGGAAGTGTTGATGTGATCAGATTCGCTAAAATTATATTAATCTAGGAAAATTTTTAACATGTTGAAGAAAATGGTGTTTTTGAAGAGTCTGAGCCAAAAGAAATATTGACCATCATTCCATAACATATTTCTTTTTCCTGTCTAAAATATTCTCCTTAGACTTGTTATGATGGTAATGTATAAGAAATGAATAGGTCAATTGAAAGGATGATGGGTAATTTTATTTTACTGCATTATTGCTCTTCTAGTAAGCAGTTTAAATACTCTATTATTTCAGGAAATTGATGGATTGCACTGGAACTTATAACTTATTTTTATCTGTCTAACACTGTACACACACAAATGCACATGGATTTGTACATGTGTCCTCTGATAGAAACATAGCCATCAACCAAGAGATATAATTTTAAGGAATTAATTGCTTTCCAATGTGTTTATGAATGAATGAATCTGCTGTTTGCTTTTTAAACATTTTTTCTCACGCTCTAATTATAGTTCCCTGCCTAATTTTGTACTCTGAAAAAGATTCGTAGCAATTAGTTTCCGCTTTCTCATAGCTCTCCACACTTTTAACATTGCCACATGTTTCCTCTGTGTTTTGTTCCAGCTCTTATTTTGAGAACTAAAGCAGCCTTCGCTAGACATAGGCTCAGATTTTTCACCTATAACCACTTTCTCTCAGTTCATGGAGCCCGCTGTGCATGGCTCATGGGTTCAAGGACATCTTTTATGTAAATTCAAATCTTCCCTAGAATTTACATTTTTCCCTAATATTTAATATGTCAAACAAATAATCTAACTTGTTGTGACTGCAAAGCCTGGAATTGATACATTTCTCTGATAAGTCTACCAATTGTCTATTTATATTTGGACTTCTTTCTCTTTTACATAAAAATTAATTGCCTTTTAATACTATTACCTTTTTTCCTCCCATAGTAAATTTTAGATTTTTTTGCCATGTCAATTGTAAAAAAATGTTTAATAATCGTACCTCATAATCATATATCATATATAGTTCATATCATATTTGAATTCAATCCTCAGATTGTTGAACATCCATATGCAGTATAAACATTTGGAACATAAGGACAGAATTTAATATTGATTATAAATACACATGGAAGCCTGTGTTGTCTAGAAGCTACTATTTATCTGCACTTCACACAATTAAACTTCCATCAATTTAGATGTGTGAAATAATCAATTATATCCATGATGACAGGATTTGTACAAAAATGTTTAGAGTGTATTTTTAGAAGTATTGTGATTTACTTTCATTATGATATATTCATTCTGGATTGATTTTCCTAAAGGTTAATGAGTCTGAATGAAGAATTTTCTGCAAGAATAACATAATCAGTTAAATATTTCTGTGTCATAAGAAAAGATGAACCAGAAAACAAGAATGCTTACAGAAAGGCAATTAGGGAAATATGGTAGTCCAGAAATTCCTAGTTTGTTCAAAAATTAAGGTTTGTCTAGGAGGTGTGCAAAACCCTTAAAATACTAAAACTTCTTTAAGAAAATGTATAAACTCCAGGGGAAGATTAGACAATAGAGTTCACTCACCATATAGTGAGAGGGTAGCAGTAGACAGCACTGCTGCTTTGTGTTTAAGGGAAACATATTTTGGAGTATTTTAAAAATGGTTCTTTTATTCCTCCCATATGTAACACACAAAGGAACATTCTCTGATTATTAAAAAGAATCTGGTAGAAAGCCTTGAGATTAAAATGGTTTCTCTTGCTCCATTTCCCTTTTCTGACTGCATCCTACTGGAATCTTAATATGTCCCTCCCACCACCTCCTCAGAAATGTTCTGAACATTTGTGGATTACAGCTGTTTTCTCCATCCTGTCTCTGAGTAACCCAGAGGTTGATATTCATCAATTTCTACTCCTATGATTTGTGACTTCCTGTAGCGTCCAGTTACAGTATGTTTCTCTAACTTGGGGGTCAGTGACTTGTACTGTGACCTCACTTCTTTGAATTTTGATGGTCTTCTAAATTGTTAGGTTTAATTTGTTGTTAGAATCAAGGCTGGAAACAGGAAATCTATCTGCTTATGATTTAGTCAGTGTGGATGATTTTTTGGAATTGCTTATCTGAATAGAACTTTAAGTAGGAAGGCTGGAGGAAATCAGTTGAATTACAAAATCATATAATCTGGAGGGCATATTTGTTTTGGTCATATATGGAAAGATGATGACACAAAATGTTTAAACTAGAACGACTAGAAACAATGAGAGCCAGGTATGATTGATGATGTCTGTAACATCAGTTCCAGAAGAGGCAGAGATTAGGAATATTAAAGTTCAAGACTAGTCTACAGAAAACATTAGTGGTAAATCCCAACTAAACAAACAAGCTGCATATAATGGCTTATATCTGTTTTCTAATCTTAGCTACTTGGGAGGGATAGGAAAGAGGATCTTGGTTTGAGATTGCCCCAAGGAAAAATTGTGTGATTCTATCAGAATCCAAATGCTTGGGGTAGGGCAGGGTATTTGGGAACATGGCTCAAGTGGTAGAGTTCCTGATTAGCAAACTTGAGGTGAAGGAAGGAAGGAAGGAAGGAAGGAAGGAAGGAAGGAAGGAAGGAAGGAAGGAAGGAAGGAAGGAACGAAGGAACGAAGGAACGAAGGAACGAAGGAACGAAGGAAGGAAGAAGGAGGGAGGGAGGGGTGGAGGGAGGGAGAGAGGAAAGGAGGAGGGAGGGGAAAGAAGGGAGAGGAAAGAAGGAGGAAAGGAGGGAGGGAGGGAAGGAAGAGAAGAAGGGAGGGAGGGAAGGAAAGAAAGGAGCCAGGGAGGGATTGAGAAGAAATGTCAATCACTTGAATTTATTCCTATGCAAATCATCAACACTCATCAAGCTACTAATGTTGACCCATTATTAGTCATAAAATACACCTGATGACTTGCTATCATTTATAAATTATAACTAAAAATGATTAAAGAAGATAATAAAATATGAACATGCTTAAATCTGTTTTGAAGTTTCTACTTTGCTATTTCATATCTTATGATTATGCATGTGTATATGCTGGTAGATGTAGAAAAGGAATTTACATATAGGATATGATTAACAGGCTTTGATGTCACTACATGAAAAAAATACATATAACATTTTAAATATTTATTTAGCTTCTTATTCAGAAATAGTTTGAGGCATTTTGATCCCAAGCTACTAGACTAGAGTACTTGGAAAGAATTTTATTTTTAAATTATTTTTATTGTAAAGATTGTACAGAGGGTTACAGTTACATGAGTAAGGTAGTGAGTACATTTCCTATTGAGCATTGTTACTTCCAACTTTGTTCATCCCCTACTATTCCTTCCCTCCCCACTTCCCCAACTCCTCCCTCCACTGTCCCTCCTCCCCCCATATTGTAACGTTTGTTTTCAATATAGTGTCTTATATGTCTCATTGTTACAATGGGTCAACCTGTATCCTTGTTTCAGCATTTTGTTACTCCCTTTCCCCTTCCCAAATTAGAAAAATGTATATACAAGATGCAGGGCACCAGAATCAAATACAGTGGAAACAGGGGATATACCATAGGGAGAAGATACAAAACAGACAAAAATATCACATAGTGCATTAAAAACAACAGCAACAAAGATAAAACCTCTTGTGTCCCTATTTTAGGGTTCATTTCACTTATCATCATCTTATATGGTCATATGTCCTTTTCTGATTGTCTGGTAAGATTTTCCTAGATATATACTAGTTATAGCAAATAAGGGAAACCATGGGACCTATGTTTCTTTGGGTCTGGCTTACTTCACTTAATATGTCCCTTAGTAGATGAATGGATCAAGAAAATGTGGTATAGATGTACAATGGAATTCTGTGCCTCCATCAGAAAGAATGATAACACCCATTTGTTAGGAAATGGAAAGGATGTCATATTCTCAATTGGTCTTTGCTAATCTTTTTTGAAAACATTTAATATGTGTTAACTAAAGCAATACAGGAAGTCTACATATCATCTGAAAACTTAATTCTAATTTTAAAATGTCTTACCAGCTATTATATTTAATTCTAAAATTATAACAGCTGGCGAATCATCAAATGCAATTTGTTCAAATTGGTACAAATGGCTTCTACAAATGAATAGTCATTAAGGTGGTGCTAGAACCAGTAATTAAACCCAATACTTCTCATTTCTAGAATCTATTTTAATTTAAAATAACAATTAATATTAACTGATTTCTGATATTGCTTTAGTGAGGAACTCCAGATTTTTTTTAAATATAGGGGACAATAATCTTAAAGCTCCGAGAAATTTCTGCGTCATTTTTTATCTTACCTGCTCATAGAAACACTTATTTTCTTGTTTTACTGGTTCAAGAGACTTTTTTGCCCTTAATGTTTGTGATAACCTGGACTAAACCCAAAGCCTGAGGCTTGAGCTTTGTTTTTAGCCATTTTGCTTTTATATTTTTGAGATAAGTTCTCATTTACTTTCCTTAGATTGTTCTGAAACCTGTAATCCTCTTGTCTCCAGCTTTTCAATAGAAGGAATAATAGGTATATGCCACCATTAATGGTCTCTAATTTTGACACCAGATATGACTGACTAAAAGGTGAGTGTAAATTATTAACCAAATGTTCTTGACTCCATAACATTCCTATTTAAATTGACAAGATTAATTTTATAATTTCTCAAATGTAAATTATTTGGCAGTGTTATTTGAGGAAAAGCAAACAAACATAGCAATTTGACCTGTAGCAAATGACTTAAAGAAAAAAAGCCACCAGAATTTGTTTTGTAATACTTTTAAAATTTTATTCTAAACAATGACTCCTAGTATGTAGCCATTTTAGCATTGTTTAAAACCAAAGGTGTATCTTAATGTAAATATCCATTTTACAAGAATGAATTAATAGCTAAACATGCATTTTTTGCAGAGATTTGCATTTTTAAATACGATGAGCAGTGCTATCCATTAATGATAAATTAACCCTTTATTGTTAAGTTATTATGTTTAATGATCATCTATATACTTTTATTTTTTTAAGTTTGCAGAGCTTACCTGAGTTGGTAGAGACACAGCTAGAAACAGTAAGCATGAAAATAGAACCAAATCCAGAGAAGAGAAGCAGCCAGTCTATTAGTGCTAGCCCCGTACTGGCATGTGTTATACCTACCAAACATCCTGGCAATTGACTATGCTACTGATAAAATGCAAAGCAATAAAATAAGGATTACTAGTGAAATCTTGAAATAATACATTTTCTTACTTGTACTTGGTACCCAGCTGTGATGTCTGAAGGAACCAAATATTGCTTCTAATTGGCCTGACTGAATATAGGAATACATCAACCTTTGGTATTTACAGCCACAGTGCTGTGTGACATAATAACAGTGGCTTATTCACAATGTTTTTGATGAAATTGTATGAAAGCCCTCTCTAAGGACATTTAAGAATAGATTCTTACCTTGTTCAAATTTTTCTCTTCATGAGAACAGAACTTAGAATGAGCTATTTGAACTTACAATGACTTTCAAAAACCATTTAGAATTGTGTTTCCATTACAAATAGGAAAATACTGACCCCTAACTTTGGGAAGACAAAGAAAATACAATAATATTACATCAATTTTTATTTTTAATTTTTAATTTTTTTTTTTTTGGTCAGTCGTGAAGCTTGAACTCTAGGCCTGGGCACTGTCCCTCAGATCTTCAGCTCAAGGCTAGTGCTCTACCACTTGAGCCACAGCTCTACTTCCGGTTTTCTGGTGGCTTATTGAAGAGTCTCACAGACTTTCCTGCTTGGGCTGGCTTTGAACCGAGATCCTCAGATCTCACCCTCCTGAGTAGCTAGGATTACTGGCATGAGCCACTGGTGCTGGGTCAATATTACATCAATCTTAAAAAAATCACTGTATGCATTATAGGAAATACAAGATGATTATGTAATATGAATATATTAACATGTTAGGAGAAAAAATAAAAAGAGTAATATGAATAAGGTTGTTTTCACTAGCAAAAGTAAAAGCTAATCAATTTTACTAAGAAAGATTACTTGGGAAATGAACCATAACTCATGATCATAGTACATTGCAATTTCCATGTCTCTATTAAATGGTTATATGGTTGATATGCAAAGACATGAGATAGATGTTTGTTGTTCATACTAATACTTTAATAATTTAATAAGCTTTGGCTTAAATGTGTGTCCACTCACGGCTGGTTTGTGTTGGAATATTTGCATCATGAAGAGTTGGGCGTCTGCTTGCAAGAAATTGTGTTATCTCTAAGCTCTTACTATTTAAAATCAAGGGCCTTCAAATGACTGTATTTTCATGTTTATGTTTTAAAAATTATTTTTGAATTAATGCACATTTGTAATATAAGGTAGCTTTACTGTAGTATTTTTCCACATGGATAGCATGCATGTTAGATACATTTAACTCCTTTCTTTCCTCCTCAAAATTCTTTTTCAAGCAAGATCTCATACATTTTATTGTTCTCTTTCTTATATAAGTACAAATGCATTGTTTGATCATCTATCTATACTATCCTTTCATCCTTTGCATTCCCCATCATACCTCCTTCTGCTTCTGCCCTCTGGTTGCTCCTATCCTAGGCAGTACCCTATTTATACTCATGACCCACTACCATTGCTACTGACATTATCATTAGCAACATAATTTTTGGTCAATACAAATGAAAAAAACATGTGATAGTATTTGTGATAGTAGCTTGGCTTAGCTCTGTAAAGATGATGATCTCTGATTACACCAATTTTCCTGCACATGGCATGATTTAATTTTCTTTTTTACTGGACTAACATTTCATGAAATATGTATACCAAGGTCTCCTCATTCACCGATTATTCAGCATCTCAAGTGATTCTACCATTTGATTATTCCAGAGAGTCAATAAGGATGAAGATAACTTTCGGGTCCATTGAGTTTCTTAAGATATATGCCTAAGAGTGGGATGGTAGGTTCCTAAAATAGACAATCTTTCAAAGAAGCACCCAGGACTAACACGTAGAGGAATTGTTCAACACTACCATAAAGGAAGTATGAATCAAAACTGTAAGGTTTCATCTAATCAGAGTTGCAATCTGAGTAAACAAACAACAGTAAATGCTGGTAAGGATTTGGAAAATAGAAATGTTTAAGTTATGTTGGTGAGAACATAAACTAGTACAAATTGTAGTGTGGGACTCAGTATGGATTTCCTCACCAAATGAGAAAAATAAACCTAGCTTATGACAATTGTATTTTGAATCCACATCCTACAGATAATTTATTTTTGTTGAATTCACATAGCTTTTGTTATTATCTAGACCAGAGTTCCTTGATTTTGTCTTTGTTTTCCCATGTATCTTTGTTAACTGTGTATCAAATATGACTGGCTAGTGTTTGGTGGTTTCAGCTAGGAAGGCTAGGACAAACGAGAGGTTAGCACAGAGAAACGCTGCAGAGTTACTTTAGCAGCTAATGGTAAGTCCCCATAAAAAAACTTTTTAAGCTCTGCTTGATCCATATTGCTACTTTCTAGTCCATGGAAAGTTTGGCAGAACAGTAACAAGAGGTTATTGCTGTATGCTGTGATTCGAACCTAAAATGTCTCCTTCATTGTCATGTGTTTAATGCTTGGTCCCAAGTTGATGGTGCTATGTGACAAATGGCAGAAACTTTGAGGGGTGGGGCCTAGTGGGAAGAATTACAATTCCACCAAGTATCTATGTCTTTCCCTTCCTCCTCCTTTTATCACACTCTTTTGTTCTGTTTCCCAGGAGGTGAAGAACTTCTTGTTGCACCCTCTCCTCCTGCCATATTGTGTCTTGTAACACAGTGAACCAAACTAAATCTTCCTTTAAGTTGTTTCGGTCAAATACTTTGCCAAAGAAACAAGAAATGTAGTGAACACTGTAATGGGTCCTCTTCATAAGGCTTCTATTCAGAGTGTGATTAAAAGTTTTGACATGGTCAAGGCAGGCTAACAACCTACCAAGAGATAAGCATACATCAGTTTGTCATACAGGCACAACAAAATAGTTTATGTGATGATAAGAAAATAGTAATGACTGTACTCTCCTCTTTAGACTGCCATACTAAAATATAGTGTTTCTTATGGTGTTTCTTGCAGTTCAGAATGTCAGAGGTCCAGAATTCTGGTACTGGCAAAGGTAACTAAGTCCACTTAACTGAGACCTCATCACTCCATTTGTAGATAATCTCTTCTCCTTGAATCCTCACAAAGCCTGTCACGTTTTCCTCTTTTTAAAAAGATACCAATGATAACAAAAGACAACCAAGCAGTGTGCCAGTGGCTCACACCTGTAATCTTAGGAGGCTGAGATCTGAGGATTGCAGTTTGAAACCAGCCCAGGAAAAAAGAGTTTCTGAAATTCTTATTTCCAGTTAACTACCAGAAAGCAGAAGTGGGGGGGTGGGGGTGCAACACAAGTGGTAGAGAGCTTCCTTGAACAAAATGGCTCAGCAAACACAGGCCCTGAGTTCAAGCCCTAGGACTGGAAAGAGAGACAGAAAGAGGGAGTGAGTGGAGATGGAGAGAGAGATAGAGAGAGGCAGAGAGACACACAGAAAATGCCAATTATATTGGATTAAGTCCTCACCCTTATGAATTCATTTAATCATAGTTAACCCTTTAATGACTTACAACTTCAGACATTTTAAGGATTGAGCCTTGTGGAGTCATCATTTATTCATAAAATTCTGGGGATTAAATGAGACAAGACATAAAATGAATGCTTGAATATAGCATTTTGATGTAATTTTACCATATAATCATTAAAATCTTATTTCTGGATGAATAATTATAATGAATATGTTAATTCCAATTACAAAATGAGATGCATAAGTAAAATCATATAGTATTGCATGTATGCTTAGTTACCCAAGTAGAAGAAAGTATTTGTGTAAAAGGAATAGAAAATTTGCCTTCAAAATAGTTTTCAATATTTTTTTTATGAACAAACAGTATGGCTATTTTCTTTCATTCCTCAAAGCAGTGTTTGTATAATCTGGTGAAACTGTTAAGCAACTCAGTACAAGTGATAATAACTTGCACTCAGAACAGAGTAGATGGGTTTCTCTCTCTCAAAATATTTCCAGGACATGAAGACTTCACTTTCTGGGAATGTTGTGTTGGTTGTTCTAAATGACTTGCATGTCAATTCCTTCTAGCTCTTCAACTCTAATAGAAATTGCTTTAAGTTGTTGTGGGGATCATATATGCATTGCAAAGGGGAATTTCAACACAATGAAAAAAAAGTTAAAAAGTTAAGGAAGAGGAAGGGAAGAAACAATTTTGAAGTAAAAGTTGATACAGTTGTTTGGGTAAAGGAATGTTTCCTATAGCGAAAAATATAAATGGAGTGGTTTTTATAATGCGTTTCTGAAATAAGCAGTTGTGGGCATAGTAGATATGCAAGTGAAGAAATCCAAAGGGAAAGGATAGATGGATGTGGTTGGGTTGTGTGAATGAGATCATTCAGAACTCTGTAGTACAGAGTGAGCCTGAGATATTTTTGAACTCAATCTAAATTGAGTCAAGCTCAGCAATTGTCTGTAATTTGTTTGAGAGACTCTTTATCACATATTCTTTGAAATTGGATTTAGTATTAAGATTAGCTATATATAATGGATTTTTTGATAGGACTTACAGGATAATTGGTTGAGAGAATAATTCTGAGATATCAGTGATCAACTGGGCTGAGGATTTTTTTCTCTTTAGAAACAAATTGAAACCAGAACTAAGTCTATACATATTAATTGTCTTGATAAAAGCTGAAATTCTTCAGAGTGTTGGATACCCTTTAGTTTTTCTAGGGGAAATTAACTTGAATAATTCTTTCCATACTTGACTCAAATATTAGTTCTGATGAAATTAACATGTTATGTATAATTCTTAGTTTACTCTTCATGTATTATTTTGAAATATCCTACCTCTATTTTAAATGTTTGAATTGTGTCAACTTTTAAATAATTTTAATGGGCAAAAATAAATGTTGCTCTTTATTCTCATGAATGTCTGTTCTGTTCATCTTTTGATTTGATTTCCTATTTTATTAGGTGCACGTTAGCAATAAATTTATATATAGCTTACACCTGAGTATGTATTGCAGGAAAAATGTCAGGTGTAAGCTATATATGAATTTATTGCCAACATTGTGTCCAGTGCAGTTTTGATGATTCTCCTCGGAATCTCTCTTCATAGAAAAATCATGAATAATCTCAATGTTTTCCTCAGTCCTTTCATGTCACCTTCTTTAGTCTTTGTTTTATCACTCATGACAGAAAAGGAGAAGATAGACACAGGAGATTCTAGGACCAAACCTTTATTGTGAGTGACACACAAACACACACACAAACACATATGTATATACATACATATATGTATGTCATTTTCAGAATTTTATTACCCATCTTCAACCTAAGAATGGATGCTGAAAAATCTATTTTTAACTAAGAAAAGGAAAATAAATAAAAATTAATACATGAAACAGCATGGCTGGACAATATGAAAGAAGTGAGTCAGAACACTTTTTGGCATAGGTGGTCTGAAGAAAGAGAAGTTGGTAAGAGGAATCTGTACTGATGAGGATCCAGAAACAATTTTATTCTAGTAATCGGGGTGGGGAGTGATTAATGGGTTATAAAAACTGAGGATAAAACCACGTGTTAAAGTGATTCAATGCTCCAGTCATTGGAGAGAAGTAGGAAATGAATACGAAGCATGGTATGGTAAGAACTCTATTAATTTTCAAAGTTATCTTTGATGGTCTCTGAAGTGAATTGAACTCTGAAATAGAAATGTAGCTTACTTGGATCAATGAAATATGAAAGCAAGTAACAAGTAGTTGTAGGTGTAAGTATTCAGATCCTGTGTGTGGCTTTGCTTGAAATCTTCCAATTCTTTGAATAGATCCTTGTTCTGAAGTACGCACTGTCATCCCAATGTAGGGACTGCATTTGGCAAATCTTCCTTATTGTTTAGGAAACTTGCAGTGTAAACTAGAAATACAATGTGTACTTTTAAGCCACTGAGACCTTCAGGTTGCTAATAATTGCAGAAAACCTAATTCCCTTCTGACTGAGAAAAAGAAAAAAAAAACTGAGATGAAGATTAGGGAGATAATGTTCCAGAAAGCTACAGTATCTGTTATGAAATCAGGTAGAACATAGGGAAGGTTCTAATATTGGGTACTGGAAAATAAATAATGTTTAGTTATGTTAAAGTAAAACTTTTAGTGAAGCACCCTTTCAGATAAATTTAAGTAGATGAACTATTTATTTTGTAACTTTCTTGGAAAAGGAAAAAAAATGAAAGAAACCAATTCACACAAAAGCCTGAAAATTTGGAAGTACCCAACATTAACTTTTCTTTTAACTGTAGGGGTTTTTTTTTTTGTACTTTTTATTGTAAAAATACTGTACAGAACTTTTAGAGTTACATGAGCAAGGTAATGAGTACATTTCCTATTGAGCATTGTTACCTCCTTTTTGTTTTGTTTTTATTGTGAAAATACTATACAGAGGGGTTACAATTACATGGGCAAGATAACGAGTACATTTCTTATCAAGCTTTGTTTTAAAAACTGTAGGTTTTTGTCTTTTCGTTTTTGATACTGGGGGTTAAGCCCAGGATGTTTCACTTGTTAGGCAAGCACTTTGCCACTGAGCCATCTCCAGCCCTCCAACATTAACTCTTGAGTGCAAGTGTTCTTATAGATACAATAGCTATTCAGGCATAAACAATGTATTCTGCACTAAGGTACACATAGATGATTCATGTAGATAAGTCTATTTATCTTGTTGGCATCTATTGCTTTAAGCTAATGCCTAGAACATAGTAATGCTGTCACATGGGTTGAACAATAATTCCATTCTTCTCTGTCTAGAGATAGAGAGAAAGAAAGGAAGGATTAATGTATACATATATTAGATTCTATGTTTGCTACTTTTGCCTTCCTTTTTGCATTTTCATTGCTTCTTTTGTGTTATCAATAGGAATAAAAGGAAAAATGGCCTAATATATACAATTCTTGAATCTTGTAGAATTCAGAAGCAATTATCCACTCCTTTGACTACACTGCCTATCAACTGAGCTATGGCTTATCCAGGTTATTTTTCTGAAACTAGCTGAAGTTCTTAATATTTTCCTTCTCATGTTTTACTTTTTTCTGAAATCTTGCTATATATTATTTGCCATTATTTTTCTCAAGTATACTTATTGCTTTCTCTTGGAAATTGATCATCATTATGCTATTTGTTTTCTGTATCACTCAGTCTTTTATATATAAAGTTTTCTACACAAGTTTGGAATTCTATCTTCCTGATACTTAACAATTGTCTCTTAATTAATTTTTTTCTATGCCTATTATTTCTTCAAAAATCATTTACCTTCATTAGTAAATGAATTACATGCAATTCTGTTGTTTATTTAAACGCTTGTTCTGGCCAATTTCTGTTCCCAAACTATGATATATATGTACATACATACGTGCATATGTACATAAATACATGCATGCATACACACATACATATAGTGAATGGGAAATACCATTGTGAAACTTACTTGAAAAATAAAGAACATAGCATACATATATACACATATGTATATATATGTATATATATATATATATATATATATATATATATGAACGTTGAAATATGTCAATCAGGCATGGATACTGGTAGAGAGGATAAATTTAATGTAGAGAGGAAGGGAAAGTGAATGAAATCAAAACACTCAATGCATATGCATGAAAATTGAACAAGATAACTAGATGAGGCCCCTCTCTTGGGAAGAAGAAGGAACATGGAGAATGACAATGACATAGATCAGTGTCTTGAACATATAAATGGGTATAATAAAATGAAACCTTTGTTTACAACTAATTGATGTTAATTTGAAAAAACTATTGTAGTAATTTCATAGGTTTACATTTTCTCTTATCCCTCCAATAATTAAAATACTTGTATCTAGTCCTATATTTTTCTAACTTTTACTTATTTAATAAGAATAGTAGATGTTTCAAAAATTGCCAGCAAGTTATCTTTCTCTTTTATATTCTTTAATTTGGAAGGACTGTTTTGAAGGAAGTACCTCTCAAACAAATGCACAAATACCCAGTCCACACACTTCAAAAACACAAAAAGATTTAATATGATTTAATCATCAACTTCAAGAAACATTTTTCTCCATCTTTATAGATCTACAGATTTCAATAATGTAATTTTTTGTTAATGCTTTTATTACAAACCATTTAGTCAATGCGTATTGAAGTGGTTCTAGCTCTATTATCTCACAAAAGAGATGTTTATTTACCTTTGTGCTTCCTTATAGTCTACATTTAGTTGAATTCCAGCTTAACATGCAAACCAACTAATGTGCCAAAATGGCACCATGCCTTAAAATTACCTTTTACAACTTTTCTTGATGAAAGATAATGATGTTTATTAGATGCAAGCATAATATAGATATGCTCTGCCTAGATTCATTCTATGACTTTCTGTGCACTATTTCATTAGTTCAATATATTCATTACCACTTTTTAAAAATCCATTATCATTTTGAACCTCAAAAATCCTGAGCATATTTTTGTTAGACCCTTAATATGTTGGTGTTTACTTGCTTCCCAGACTTTTCTTTTACCACTTGGAATATCTACTATAATCATACTGGAAAATTATCAATTTCCTTATATTCTTGAGACACATTCAACCAACCCTGTCTTATTTTCTTTATCTAGCTAATACCTATCCACTCTGAATATTTTAGCTGTGAGTCCCTTTCATTGTGGAAGACATCCTAAATTCCCAAGGCCAATACAGGTTCCTAACATGAAATTCCCCTGAAATTTATACTTCTGACTTAATGCATTAAAAAAGTATAACATTATATTTGATAGATGATAAATCCTTGGGAGTAAAATATATATCCTTTCTCTATTGTTTTAGTAGCAAGTATAGAATATGACACCTAAAGTCTGCTAAAGAATTTACTGATGGATGTTGATTGGAAAATATACTTTTGAAAATAAAAGTTTCTAAATTTTCTTGCTTTGCGCACCCTTTTCATATGCAAACATTAATTATACAAAGGGATTTTATTACAATATTTTCATAAATACATACAACTGGATTAAATTAATTTTATTTCCACGAAACTAGTCTCTACTTTTATCACATAAATCTAAATATTGAGTATAAAATAGTAAAACAGGGAGGCGACATCCTCCAGCCTTTGAGAAATAGAATGTTAAGTATCAGGAAGTCCATAGAGAGAATGCTAAGTCTATTTGGACACAGAAGACTGCAGTCTGAGGTGCAGCACTTAAGAGGCACAGTGTAGTGTAGTTGCTCATGAAGCATTGAATGACTAAAGCCCAAAAGAAGAATGAACACTTAAAAATATGCCCATGTGATTGTATCCCATCTGTATGGTACTTTCACAATAAAAATACTTAAATACAATGTTCACAGATTTTTACAAAATCGATTATCTATGTATCTATCTATCTATCTATCATCTATCTACCTATCTATCTATCATCTATCATCTATCTATTTTGTAGTACTGAGGTTTGAGCTCTGGGACATGTGCTTGCTATTCTAGTCCTCTACCACTTGGGCCAGTCTCTCAACCCTCTTTTTGGTCAACTATTTTGGAAATGGAGTCTAGTATACTTTTTAAATCTAGACTATTCTTGGAAGTTCATTCTACAGTTCTCCTTCTCCTGACTAGCCAAGATTATAGGCATGGGTCACTGCTTTCAAAAGTATCTAAAAAGGTTCAGAGCTACGTGTGCAGCTTGAGTACATAATATGCACCACTATGTCAACTTCAAAATATTTTAAATTATTATTATTATTTTTAATGTACATTGAAGCCTGGTACTCTGTGATGGAGAGGTCCAAGAAGGTCATTGTTGAAGAAAAATTGTGGTTGCTCAAGATGCAAATAGGACATTACACTACGGCAGACCTTTATTTTTCCCACAACACCATCAAACTTTGGGTGAAGACATCTGTCTTTCTATAAATCTTAAATGTTTAGTGAATCACTTAAGCTAAGCACATTAGTTTTACCATGAATTTTGGCACTATTTGCTTTTAAAAACTTGAATGAAGAGACATCATCTCAGGATCCCCCAAGCTGTGTATACAGTACACAATAGTTTTTAAAAAGGGACATTTCTTTTGATTTTTAAATTTACTATTTTTGTTGACCATGCTTGTTCAAAACTATATAATAAGTCTAACAGTATTTGGTCTCATATACAATCGCTATTCAGAGGTAGCAGTTTACTGTGATAATTCTGTACATGCATCTTGATTAAATTTGCTCTTGATTACTCTTCCTGGTCCTTCTCTTCCTTACATTTTAAAAATAGTTTTAGGTTTACTTTAGTATTCTATTTTCACCCATTTATTTTTATACATACATACATATATTTATAAAATGTTTAATGAACATACTTAAATATAGTGTTCTCTCTTTTCCTCTTCATTTCTGCTTGTCCTTCTACAGCAGTCTTCCATATATAATTATTTTATATTTATTTTTATTATTGTTATTATTATTATTATTATTCTATATTCCACAGATAAATGAAGGCATGCAATGATTGTTTTTTATGAGGTTGGCTTATCTCACTCAACACAATGATCTCTAGTTTTATTCGTTTTCTTCAAAGTGACAAGTCATTCACTTTTCCTGCTCTATAATACTCCACTGAATACAGTTACAAGAATTTTCTTTTTCAATTGATCAATTTTTGGACACCTAGATTGAGAATAGTTTGACTATGGTGAGTAGTGTTTCATTTTATCATGGGTATCAGTTACTCTTATATTACTTAGAGTATATCTGAGTTTAAATGCTTTGTTTTGCAGTAGAGCTATTTTTAGTTACCTGAAGATTCTCCATAGTTATTTCTAGAGGTTGCTCTAATTTATATTAGTACCAGCAGTTCAGAATAATTTTTTGCCTTTATTTCCTCACCAGCATATACTCTTCTTTTGCCTATGTTTATATCTTCAAGTGATTTTCTGTTTTTCTGGAATTGTTTCAACATTTCTAGTTTTACACTAAGGTCTTTGACAATTTGAACTATTTTTGGTGCAGCATAGAGACAGTTAATTTTAGGTCTAATTTCAGTTTTACTCATAATCCGTTACTTTTTTTTTTTTTAGTCTGGTAAGGACCAGTATATCCTTTCAACCGTTTTTACATGGTGTTAATTGTTGTTTCTAATCTACTAGCCTTATAGTTCACTAAGGATAAGGATTTATTCAAAATTATTCGGTTGATTTAAAACCTAGGCACTCATACTTTATTAAATAAGTGAATAAGGATTTCTTTTTTTGCTTGCATCT
The DNA here is from genome assembly GCF_019054845.1 of Dipodomys spectabilis. Taxonomy (NCBI): domain Eukaryota; kingdom Metazoa; phylum Chordata; class Mammalia; order Rodentia; family Heteromyidae; genus Dipodomys; species Dipodomys spectabilis. The sequence continues at coordinate 19,418,325 of NW_024870720.1, read as the reverse complement.
TAGGAAATGTGTTAGACATTTGTTTATGAATTAGTAAGTAAAGCTCTTACTTTTCTCCAGATATGATTCATTTGATCATGTTACTGTCAAAATTCTCCATTCTTTTAGATACTGAAATTATATATATACATATATATATATATATAATCTTTTCTTTTTTTTTCTGGTTTTGGGGCTTGAACTCTGGGCCTGGGTGCTGCCCCTCAGCTCTTCAGCTCAAGGCTAGTGCTCTACCACTTGAGCCACAATGTCATTACCAGTTTTCTGGAGGTTAGTTGGGGACTTTCATGGACTTTCATACCTGACTGGCTTTGAACCACGATCCTCAAATCTGAGCCTCCTGAGTAGCTAGGATTATAGATATGAGCCACTGGTGCCAGGCACAGATAACCATTTTTGTCCCTCTCTTTCCACATCTGTTTGAAAGAGCAGACATTGAGCCAAACCTAGAATCTATATGCTACTCAAATGGTACAGGGATTTATACAGTTTTACTTCCTACTATGCTTCTGGCCTTGACATTATAGTGGAGAACACAGAAATCTCACTTAGTATATAAGACATCATGAGACTTGGAAATCCAATTTTTTTCTAGGCTAGAAGCCAATTCATACTATACAGAAACAACAAAAAGATCCCTATCAAATAAGAGAAAAATTGTGTTATTATTCTTCCCAGCTGTCTCTGTTAAAGTCTAATTATTGTTTATATTAATTTTTATTCCTTGGTCCTAACACTGGAAGACTTCTTATAGACTTTGTGTTTTGTTTAAAAAAATCTAGTGATCCTAATTCTAGCTAGTTCTTTCTGTGTTCTGCCCTGGGATTGACACATATTTCATGACAGTAGCAGAATAAATATAAGACATGGGCTCTAAACACTAAAGGATTGCATTTTAATCTGTTACATTTCCAGTGTTATTTATCCTGAATATTTTTAGCTCAGTCTTCCCAAGTAAACTACTTTAACAAATATTCTTTCAGAAGTGACAGGTATTATGATCTCTCTGTGGAAATCGATGGATATTTTAATTATAGTTCTAGCTAGTGGATTGAAACTTACTATTTGCACATATTTCTGCTATTGAATACCTAAATTAAAAATAAAATACAAGAGCTTGTTTTTCAAAATACTACATTGGAACTCTAAAAGTCATATTGTCACTGTTATCATCATTGTTATAACAAAATTCTCAAATAATAGATATTTATGCAAGTAATTTTAATTAAAAACTCATTCCATTTTTAATTGATAAACATATAATGAGAAAGTATTACTTCTCAGTGATATTAATTACTCACGTGTACTTTATCTTGAAGGATTTGAGCTGATGGATGCTATTATAATTACTTAATTTTGTACATAAAGAATTTTTAATTTATTGTTATTGTACAGTTGATATAATGAAGGGTTAGAGTTACATGAATCAGGTAATGAGTAATGAGTACAATTTTTAACCGTATCTCCCCTTTCCTGACTTTCTCCCAGGTTTTTAAGTTTCAAAAATATATTTTTGTAATAAAAATATCTTTATAAATGAATTTTGATTGAAAATTTGGTATGAATTTTATTCTTTAAATTACAGAGAAACTACTATTACCACAAGACTATTTTCCATGCTTCTTGACCATAACACTACATCTAAAATCAAAAGTTGGGAATTTTTCAGCTTGGTTCACTGCTATAAGTCTTGGACTCTAAAAACAATGTCTGATATATGTTGGACACTCAAAAATATTTGTTGAAAGCATAAATATAGCATTACTTCTTTTCTACCAGGTCAATAGACATAAACCTTGGGAATATCAGTCCTACAATTCAATATGGTTTTATTTTCTCTTTCTTAACTATGTAGTCCCCTTGGGATATAGCAGTTGTTCCACTTTAATTCTAAGAGAAAAAAATAAAGATACACTTGATAGGTATTGTTTTTCTAAATACAAAACAATGGAGATGAAAACACTTGTAGATAATAAATAAGGGTCACTTAAAAACTGGATACTCAAAGGAAAGCAACATAGTATTGTACAGACAACTAGACACTGGTGTTTACTGCAGCACTCTTCACAATAGCTACTCATGAACTAGTCTAGCTGCCCAGAGACTGATGAATAGATGGTGAAGAAAGTAGTGTATATCTATCCACAGTGTGGTATGTATCCCCAATAGACCACTATTCAATAACAAAGGAGAAAGAAATTATATCATTTGCAGAAAAATGTACAGAGCTAGATATTATCATGTTAAGCTAATAAAACAGACTCGAAAGACAGGCATTGCCTCTTTTTTTTCCAGGCAATATCTGGGTCCAAAAAAGAAGTGCATGAACATGAATGAGAACATGGAAGAAAACGGTCTCTGAAACTGGAGAAAGTTGGAGGAGGAAAAGAGAAGGTGAAGGGAGGAAGCAATTATGATCAAGACACTGCATGCATATATTCAAAGTCTCAATCAATCCCATATAGAATGATAAGAAACTGAAAAAGGATCAAAAAGTGTTTAAAAGAGTTCTTCAAAGTGTGAAGACAAAAAGAGTAACACAAGGAGTGAATGTGATCAAAATTCATTATTTGCACACATGGAACCACACAATGAAACCCCTTGTGCTCTATAAAAACATTAAGAAGCAAAATATTATTGGGGTTCTTCCATTCTCTTTCTCTGTTCTTTTCCTGGCACAATCTAAAACAACAAAATTGTAAAAAAAATAATTTCAGGTAAATGTTCAGGTAACTTTCAAGAATGATTTTGAGTTTTATATGAAGGCAAACCTGAAATGCAACCTTAGTGATCTCTTTGGCCATTCATCCTTCTATCTTCTCATTCAACACAATGGATGTGGACCTTGAACTGGACTGACTCTTCAAAACTCTTAGTTTTTTTAGTCTACAAATTTATTTGTGCTTCAATTTTTGATGGTCTAAGAATCCAGTACTTTGTATAAAGAAAACAAGTAAATAAGTAAGTAATTAAATAATTCTGTAAATAGTTCTGTAGCTTAACTGATACTAGATACTTTTAAAGGTGACTTCTTCTCATAACTACTGACCAGTTCCACACAGTGGGAACATTTCATGACAGTGAGCTTGAAAATTCAGTGAAATCTTTTGTTATCTCTTCTTGTTTGTAAACTGACCAACTGTCACATATCATTCTTTCTTTAGCCTGACACATAACAGAACAATTGGAAGAACCCACTTTGTAGCAATCTGGGAAAACAATGATTAGAAAAATGATGGTTTGTAAGAGATACTATATGTGTAAACCTGTTTTAAACACTGTGGTATTCTGTACATGTGAGCTATTTTCATTACCTATGATTGAAGTTGTCATGACTTATTGTTTTCTGTGCTGGATGAGAGAGCCTTTATTTAAATCAGGCATCTTTTGGCATAGGCTGAGAATGTATGTCTCATGGACATTAAGTGTGACAGCTTTCTAGAAGGCTGCTTCTTTGTAATGTCTTTGTGGAAGATTTCTTAAGGTTACATTTCTAGCTTAAGACTATGGCATTTTAGTTGGTAAATAAATTATTCGTGAAGGAAGGTCACTGTGCAATGTATTATTGAAAACACTAGAGATGTTGCAGTTTGCTGGCTTTTCCAGAAAACAGCAATTTCTGCATATTTTAATATTAACTGAACCCAGCGTTTGTAGTGGAAAGAATTCAGAAAGCAGAAGAAAGGAATTGGAACCTAACGAGCACATGCTAGAAACCATGCTCATTAGTCCCCATTGGAACTTTAACCCTCAAGAGTAACAGGGACTCTCCTCTCTGTCAGTACAAATCCACATAGTCATGCCTTGCCTTAGAAATGGAAGCAAAAGCTTAATCCCCTTAGTAATTATCTTCATTTTGGTATCTCTCTTGGTGATGGTGGTGTGTGTGTATGTGTGTGTGTGTGATTCGTGTATGCATATATATGTGCATGTGTGTGTGTGTGTTCCATGTGTGCTCAGAAGTAATCGTTTAGTATTTTACTATAAGCCTTGTCATTTTCAGATGAAAAAATTCAGCATACTGTCTATTGGCAATTGGAAATTTTCCACTCATTCTTTCAGATCTTCCTTATCTTTTTCTCCCCTTGCAACTTTCTGCTTTTTTAACAGCTACTAATGAGTGGTAAATTCAGGCAGATGGGGAAAAACCCTAATTTATGATTTGTGCCAGTTGACATATGCTTAAATTGCTTAGCTCAGTGAATCTCTGCTAGCTGGTCAACCTTACATGATGAGAGATTGACTGAAATTTGTTCAGACAAAACAATGAATAACTTATGTAGCCATTAACTTCATATAAATATATATTCATTTAAAATACATAATATATTAAATATTAATATATAATCCATTATATGTAATATTGTTTAATATTTATTATATATGACTATAAACACTATTTTTGACTATAAACATTATATTTTTTTCGTGGAGTTTTCCATGTACTTTCAGGGTATAGTATTCAAATGGTAGGACTTGACCTTGTAGCAACTAGTGTTGTATTGTCTTTTTCAAAATAGTCTATGCTTGGCTACATATATATGTAGAGATTGTTTCTACAGATGAAATTTAGCCCATCAAAAAACTTGTTCCTAATTATGTTCCTCTGTCTTCAGGAATGGCTGCTACTGCTCCTGGCAGCACACATCAAGTTCAAACAGGCTGGGATTCAGAGATTACGATCCATGTTGAATTGCCCAACACTTGAATGTCTGGTCATCAGGAAAGCAATGAAACTGACTTATAGCATTTGCAAGATCTCATCAATATATGTAGGAAAATTTCTTGTCTTCTACAAGTCAAACTGCCTTTGTGTTTTGACAATACTAAAGCATTTATAATGAGCATTTACCACGTAGCAGGAATAATCAGGAAATTTTCAAAATGAGTTCTTGAAATCCAGCAACATGATCTTATTTATGCAAATGAATCATATGTGAGACAGAGGAAAGAAAGGATTCTGTCAGGACAGAGATGTTTATCAAAGTGGATTGGGCAGAGATGGTTGTATACTATGTAATGTCTACTTTCCTTAAAGACCTATAGAGGAGAAATCTCTATCCTTTCCCTCTGTACATTTCTCTGAAGAACGTTTGAATCAATGAGAGTTTTATATTCACAAGGACTAGAGAAGAGGGCTCATGATACTCACAGACCTAAAAAGGAGCAAATGATGTCTTTTATTTCCCTACTGAGAAATCCGTCAGCACTTTTCTTCATTCAAGAGTTCAATGGCTATAATAATTTTCTACCTATATCTGAATGTTGATTCCTCAGTAGTATAATAGTTGTAAACACTCCCCTAAAATATTTACTCTGTTGATTATTATTGTCAGAGGTATTAAACATATCTTTTCTCCTTTGATACTTTTTAGTATAGTAAACTTTCAGAGTATGCTATGTCTAAGAAGATCTATATAATGTAAAAAAGTAATATTTTTCAAAGCTATAATAAATTTCAACATCATTTTTATAAGGCTTTCTTTCTTTAGGCAGGCAGGAAAACACTGTATTCACTTCAAGAAATATAAATGTAGAATGACTTTTATACTTTGTAGGATAAAACAAAACAAATGAGACAAAACACAAATAATTTTGGCCATGTCAAAGAACTCAATCAAGGACACCAGTCACCAATAGGCTAGCTGTTAGATTTCTACATAATCTTTGCAAATATCGATATTTTACAGTCCTCCTATAAAAGGAGATGTGGACAAATGGTCATTAGTGAGGTACAGTAAAGCAACTGATATGATAATGTGTGTTGCATGAACCATGGATTACAAAATGAAACATTGGCTGACCAGTTGAGTACCTAAATAATGAATGAATGAATGAAATGGGAATTAACCAGCAATATTCTAGAGAAGATCTCCATCCTTAGCACTAAGAGAGAACCCTAGCCAAGGCTTTATGTAACTAAGAAACCAACAAGCAAATATAAGACAATGATTCTAACAGTTCACTAACCTCCTAGCTATGAAGATTCTTAAGAGTCAGAAGAGTAACTCACAAACATAGCCTCAGTTCTAATCCAGAGAACCTCTTCAAACAAATGAATTTCTGGTTGTTTCTAGATTTTAATGTTAGTCAAAATTTTTATTCAAGAAAAAAGATGTAAGATTTATTTTATTGTCTGAAAAGAAGATCCAGGGATTTGAGGAGGGAAGACACAGGTGAAAGTCTATTATACATAAACTACTGATTTTTCTCTCTCTGTGGTCTTCATTGAAGGACAAATGAACCATCAAACCTTATGGATGAAGCTCCACCTTAACAAATAGAAGTAGTTTGAACATATGGACTAATATATTACTCCTTTTTTGTCTTTCTCCATTTTATTTTATATTGTTTTTCATTTATTTTTTATTTTTACATTTCAATTTTATTGTAATGGTGATGTGCAGAGGGGTTACAGCTTCATAAGTACGCTAAAAATATTTCTTTTCGAAAAGTGTTATCCCCTCCCTCATTTTCTCCCACTCCCCTGCAAGTTGTAAAATTCATTTCCAACATAGTGTCTAGTGCATCTCACGGTTGAATTGGTTCACCCTGAATTCCCTTCCCATCCCCAAATCAGATAAACTTATATACAAGACAAAGCTCTATGTTTGGAGGAACCTCTATATTACATGATAAACTATAGAGAACTCTAGACATCAAAGAGTGAGACCAAAGAAGGATATTCTTAAGAGATGATCACAAGGCCTCAGTAGTATGTGCATATGACCATATGAAAGGATGCTTATCAAAATGAACTCCAAGCTTGCGAAACAAGAGTTATTTATTGTTGTTGTTGTTTTCTGTACTGTTTGCTGTTCTTTCTTTCCTTTTTTAAATTTATATTGCTCCTTTGTAAAGTTAATTTATTTCAAAGGATCCAATATTTGAATATTTAACATAGCAAGGTAAAAAGTACCCACTGTACTGTTCTCCATTTCTAATATTTTCTTCATACAGGCAGCTGTTCTAAACACTTCTAGGAATTACCTACATATGTTTGAAACAATATGTATATGATGCTCTATGAGTTTTCAGCTTTAGTTTTGGTTTATCTATTGACTTAGAGAAAACATGGATGTGGTTTTTTATACATACTCAACATTTCTTCTTTATATATTGTCCTGGTTCCCACACTTCCAAGAGAAAACGCCTTAAACTTTTTATTAAATATATACAATACTATCTCAATGTAAACATTATTTACTTTCAGGAACTCTAATGGGCAGAAATCACGTTTTATGAAAATTTGTGTTACGAAAAAGTAGCTTAGCTTCCCACTTTTGGGCATTTACCCAAATGATCACAAACAAGGCCACACTAAAGCTACTATGTTTATTGCAGAATTATTTACCATAGCTAAGATATGGAGCCAACCCAGATGCCCCTCAGTAGATGAATGGATCAAGAAAATGTGGTATATATACACAATGGAATTCTATGCCTCCATCAGAAAGAATGACATTGCCCCATTTATTAGGAAATGGAAAGACTTGGAAAAAATTATATTAAGGGAAGTAAGCCAGGCCCAAAGAAACATAGGTCCCATGGTTTCCCTTATTTGCAATAACTAGTATATGTCTGAGTCAAGCAGAAAAGTTCAGATAATTTGATGTTAGGGAAATGAACCCTAAGATATGTATTCAAATGTTTTTTTTTTCTTTCAGGTGATTGTTTCTAACACATTTATAAGATTATTTCTTTGTAGCTTTGTATGTCCCTCCCCCATGGTATAACCCCTGCTTTCACTGTATTTGAAGTTGGTATAATTTGTGGAGGGGAAGGGCAAAAACAAATCGTTTAAATAGGGATACAGGTGGATCCATTGCAACAATGAGATGTACAAGTTGTTATGTGGAAAAACGAACTTTACAACTTTGGTGGTGGGGGAAGAGGATTGGGTGGGGGAGGCGGTGGGAGGCTGGGAAGTGATGGGAAGGGGAAACAAAGGAGGAGGCTACAATGCTTGATAAGAACTGTACTCATTATCTTGCCCATGTAATTGTAACCCCTCTGTGCAGAATTTCACAATAAAAAAATAACTGGCCATCTACCGTCTTCTCTAATTCTATCATGGATTTACTCTCAAATTCAAAATGTACATTTGTGTTTTATAAAAAACATCAATTTCAGTTTAACTTCCCATCTCTCTAACTCTCTGTGTCTTTTCTCTTGCTCTCTTCCTCATTACTAGTTTTTTTTTTTGTTGACATCTTTATTGGATCTCTCCATCTCTATTCCCTGCTGTGTTAACCCTCATTTCCTCCAAACCCTTCACAATTACATGTCATGTCATTTAGATTTTTGTGAGAAAATGGACATTGAATCCAATATATTTAATCAGAATTTTTTTCCCAAGCCCTGTTTGTGGACAGGAGTCATTCTCTACTAGTGACTCAACCAGGGAGACTTGATAATATGTGGAACTTTATTTAACTGTGACAAATAATGGATACCTAGATATTTCTACTGAATAGAGGCATGAGTTTCTGCTAAATACTCTACACTGGATATTCACTGAACAGCTCTACTTCCCATCCTAAAAGAATAGTTTACCCCCATATGTTTATAGAACTAAGGTTGAGATAAATGTTTATCAATTCGTCTGTAGCGAGTATTTAAAGTTGTTAATTATTCCAGGGATTTGCATATAAGGAACATTTCAGATGCTGAAGACTATAGCAAGGAATATTTTATTCAAAAGATGGGAACAAATGCTGTGCGTTTGATTAAAAATATCTTAGTAAATATGTATCCTAGCATTTATGCTGATGTGCCAATATTTAAAATAAGAAATTAATAAACATGTTTCTGCATGTGTTTTGTAGAATGGGTCTCACTTCTCTATGCACATCTGGACACTTGTAGACCTTTTAAAAATACTGTCTTTAAGCAGTTGTACAAAAGAACTGCCTTTTAACACAGCACTTTATGAATACAATGCATCTTGATCAATGTTAACCCTTTCAACATTCTCAATCATCACTCCCCTACACACCCTTTCTCTAACTCTTCTTAATTTTGTAGGATATACATTGAATTCTTGACTGCACTCTCCTCATCTTGCCCTCTTCATTTTTCATGTCTGTCCCTTTCCCCTTGACACCTAATCCTTTCTCTACTGTACATCTTGTGTTTATTTTTACCTTTCTAAAATATTACACTATTTGACTGCTCCCTTGAATCTGCCATACATCAATTTATTAGTTTGTATACACTGGCTTACAACTAAACAAATTTACTTATGTTTATAAGCTATATTTCTTTGTAGAATCTTAAAGAAAGTATTGATACTCATGGACTACAATAATACTTTGAATCAGAGTTCCTGTGCCATAGATATCAATATCATTACTTTTACAAGGTCCCTGTGTGATTGTAATGGGAAGATAAGTTTGAGAACCACTATTTAGAGCAAAAATTGAAGTATTTTTTTTAAATCTATAGACAAGTTAATTGTTTTTTGATGAATTCTTGGCTTTCTTTTGACTTCTTATATCATTAAGAATATTAAAACTATTATACATTATCATCATATAGAAAAATAGATATTTAACATTTTAAACTTCCCCACAAAATGATCACTTTTTAATATGTCCTTTATTGAATATCTTCTTTATACTTTCCCTAAATCTAAAGCCCCACAGTCATTTTAGCAGCTAATTTATTTTATGTGCTATATATCAGTTTGATTTATTTCTTGCCCTTATAATAATGTTACATAATAAATGCTTAGTAGAAGGTCATCTATCTCAATTTCTTTGACCTTCTGTTTAGTTTTCATCAAAGTGACCACATTCCTTCCTTGAATAGACTGTACCTGATTTTGTACCAAAATTATTGGTGGCAAGACCTCAGAACTGCTTTTTATTTTTATTTTTTTTATTTTCTTAATTGTCATGGTGGTGTACAGAGGAATTACAGTTACATAAGTAAGGTAATACGTGAATTTCTTGAAAAACTTATTACTTCTTCCTTCATTTTTCTCCTACTTTCCCTCCCCCAATCCCCCAAGTTGTACAGATCATTTCCAACATCTTGTCTTGTAGAAATTGCTGTTGCATTGGTCTCCCTTTGTCCTTTGTCTCACCATTTTGTTGTTCCCCTTTCCCTTCCCTAATTCAAATAAACATATATAAAATACCAGGGCACCAAAATCAAATACAGTGACAACAGGGGATATACATAGGGGGAAGAACATACAAAGGAAACAAAAAAATCACCTAGTACATTAAAAACCAACGAAGAAAATCATCTTGTGTCCATGTCTTGGAGGTCATTTTGCTTAGCTTCATCTTATATGGTCAAAGATATTGAGCTATTACACTCATCTGCCAAGATTATCCTAGATGTATATTAAGTACTGCAAATAAGGGAAACCATGGGAACCATGGTTTCTTTGGGTCTGGTTTATTTCACTTAACATGATTTTGCTAAGTCTTACCATTTCCTAATAAATGAGTGGTGTTATTTTTTTCTGATGGAAGCATAGAATTCTGGTGTGTGTGTGTGTGTGTGTGTGCGTGCGCATGTATCTATCATCTATATATCTCTATCTATCTATCTATCTATCTATCAATCTATCTATCTATCTATCTATCACATTTTCTTGTTCCATTTATCTCCTGAGGGGCATGTGGGTTCGTTCCATATCTTAGCTATGGTGAATAATGCTGCAATAAATATTGTGCTGGTAACTTTATTATGATCTTGTTTGTGATCATTCGGGTAAATGTCCAGAAGTGGGATTGCTGGGTCATAGGGCAGCTATATATATAGTCTTTTGAAAAACCTCCATACTTCTTTCCAAAGTATTTGAACAAGTTTACACTCCCACTAACAGTGCAAAAGCATTCCCTTTGGGCTACATCTTCAGCAACTGTTGTTATTAGATTTCTTGATTATAGCCATTCTAACTAGGATGAGGTGGAATCTTAATGTTGTTTTGACTTGAATTTCTTTCAAGGCCAGAGAAGTTGAGCATTTCTTCATGTGTCTATTCAGAAGTGCTTTTGAAAGTGAGTTAAAATAATTAAATTTTTATTTGTTGGTCATGGAGTTTGAATTCAAGGCCTGGGTGCTGTCCTTGGGCATATTTTGCTCAAAGTTAGCACTCTACAATTTTGATCCACAGCTCTACTTCAAGTTAGCATATGTTGATCATATAAAAAGTCCTAAAAGTGAACTTTAAAAATACATCTTAGCAGGATGCCATTAGTTCCTGCCTATAACTCTAGCTATTCAGGAAGCTGAGTTTTGAGAATAATGGTTGAAAGCCAGCTTGGGTCAAAATGATTGTGAGACTCTTATCTCTGATTTTAGTGACTAAAAGACCAAAAGTAAGGTATTGGCTCAAGTGGTCAAGCTCCAGCCTTGGGCAAAATAGCTAAAGGACATCAATAATGCCCTTGGTTTCAAGCATCTTTAATTTTTTATAATAATTAATATCAATTTAATGCGTATGTAGAATAAGAACAAGAGTCCAAATGTGTAATTATATACCAAAACTGAAAAAATACTCTTTATACCACAGAATTTCTGAAATTTCAGAATAATATCAATAATATCTAGAGGGCATGTATTAAAAACATACTATGCAAAAATATTTAAAATGAGTTTATTTATTCATAGCAAATTAATTTACTGGTATGTCAGGTGGCATATGATGACATATGAAGAGTAAGTATCTTATCAGACACCATGCAACCCAGAGCAGCAAAACCCAAAGAATCTAATTTATGACACGTTCAACCATGTTGTTACTATTTTGAATTTTATAAATATATTAATACATAGAGCAAAATTACTGAAAAAATACATCCAGAAGCAGGTATTGCCTGTTTCACGTGTTCCGTATTTTCTATTTTCCTTTTCTTAGTATTGTTTGGTTTTATGATGGGAAATTGTATAATTTATTTATTTAAATTATAATCTATAGATATTTGTTTATTTTAAAGCCTTCATACAATTTTTATTTCAACATACTTTCATATATGTCCTTATCTTCAGGAACTCTTACTAACTTTTAGAAACCAAATGTGTAGAGATGGGCTATTTATTCATATTATTTTTCATATTTAGTGTTATAATTAGTATTATCATTAGAATAGCAAGATGTGCCATGTCAATATTTTCTGACCTCCAGTGATTTGCTATTTTATAAATATATTCTAAGGATTAGCAATGAAACATTAAGTAATGTAGTCTAGTAACAAAGTGAGATGTACAAAGGAAATGCAGACGTGAAAGGGAGAGGTATTCAGCTTGAGAAGGCCAAGTTCCATAGTTTTATTGATGTAAATGCTTTTTTGGAGACTTTTTGTGAGCCTGCCAAATTCCGCTATTGTATCTTGATTACAAGGATTTTATTTATATGACAACTATTAAAAATCAATAACGGAGCAACTGACTTTTTAATATACTTTTGCTTTTGATAGCATCTTGTTCTGTGTGCAGATGGATGGTGATTGGCTTACTGGCTTCGCTTTTCTCAGGAATGTTCACCCATCTGTACAAATTGAGTCAATCTCTACTTATTTTGCCTGTCTTCACACTCTTAACATTATACAATAACAGTATGTCTTGTTATGTTTGTATTGCGTTTGTTTAGCTGAAGGGATAAAAAGATTCCTTAGTTTGATAGACTAGAGTTTAAAAATCTTCCCTTAGACTTCTTCATTTAAGGAGCTGTGGAATGGCCATCTATTACCTCAAGCCTTTTTAATGTAGCTGTCTGAATAATGTAGATAAATAGATCGAAACTGGTATTTTGCAGATTTATTTCTTGTGTTAGATAGTTAGGTCTCACTTGTGTTGTCCTCTGTCTCAGGACTTTGTTATTGTAGCCTTGTTTTTATGATGATTCTTCAGTTTCAACTTTTAAAGGAATAACACATTATTAGTCTCTCATGTATTTACTCAGCATCACATGATTCTTTCCCTGGGCTCTCCCCTTTCCCCAGTTACAAAAATGATTACGGGCTAGAAGACCAATTTGAGATGTGGACAGAACTAATTGGCTTTAGAACCCTAGTAAACCTCCTTATGTGAGAGTCATAATTGTAAATATAAGCCTGCTTCAAACTAGTCTGTCATTTGAGAGCAATCATAACAAGTACCATCTGCCAAAAGGGACAAAGAAGGCTGCTTGGAGCAGTTGGTTTGGAGAATGAGCAGTTCATTGTGTCCTTGAGTTCTTGCTCTTTGTTTCAAGAAAGTATGTTTGATTTTACAATGAGCTCTTGTGTTTCCTTTTAAATGTTTATATGGCAGTTAAACATCAAATAAACAAAAGGCACTGATGTTAAGAAATTGAGTTGATTTCCTTTACATTTCTCTTTCATCTAGTAGAGGATTATACTCTATTGTTCCTATTTGAATTAAAATTGCTTGCATATGTTGTAATTAAAATCTTTGAAGTTTACTGACTTTCCAATATATGTAGAAGAAAGTATCATTTTTCATCTATATAAGCTATACAGACAGATGATATATAGAAAATGCTATTAAGGCATTCTTGTTGCATACTGACATTGTGATTTTTTTCTATTAGTAAGATATTTCTTGTCTTGATAAAGCATGTTTTCTACATAATAATGATCATACTTAATATTTGAGTATGTATGCATTTTAATTCAGATTGATATTCATTAAATACGTGCATTTTTCTCAAAGCCAAACAATAAGATGGCAAAGTAGAATGTTGATCAAGGTGTTGAAAAAGCACATTAAAGTGGTGCCTAAGCTTCTTACTGATCAGAGATAGACATGGATTAAGGCTAGACCAGAATAAGGAAAGTCAGATGGGAACTCATATTTCAAATATTATAAAAATTGCTTAGAATATAGTCTGTTTAAAAGTACAGTGGTTAATAAAGATTATCCATAGGTCCCAATTGTACAAGTAGGATTAAAACTCAAGTGGCAATTTGTGTAAGAAAGTAATGTCAACAGCAACCTGTACTAAACAATGTGAGAAGAGTTGTTATGGTTTAAAGTCCAGCCCATGAATACAATAGGTTAGAAAGAAATTCTCTGAGATATGCTGAGATAGGTTAAGAATAAATGAAGGAGAAAATGAAAGATAGACTTGCAAACATGATGGGAAATTGGCTAATAAAAGGAGAGGAGGATATCAGGAGGGATTAGTAAAAATCAAATAAATTAATCACCAAGAAATAAGGGTTATAAATTCATCATTGAGCATTGTCCACTTCCCAGTAGAGCATTCTGCACTAAAATGAACTCTATAGATTTAAGCCAGTAGCTCGATTTGCTTAGTGAGCACTTAAAACATGGAGGGCACTACCAAACAATTGAATTTAAATTCTGTTTAATATAAAATGCATGACCACAGCGATAGCTCCTAATTTAGATAGTAAGTGTGTGAACTGCTGATATGATCAGATGAATAGAATATCATTGTGTCAGTCAGGTTTCTATAACTGTAACAAATCCTGGGGATACTTGATTTGTAACTGATGCAGAGTTTTAGGGGTTTCAGTACATGAATTGATCTGGTGACTTTGGGTCTGTGGTAATATTTTATGATGATAGTCTCAGGTAGGAGGCCAATCTCAGTTCTTGGCCCTCAGACAAAGCAATCAGAAGGAAATAACCCCAAATGACTTGAAAATTTACCCCAACATTTAAGTTCTTCAAGTTTCTCCTGGCTTTTCATAGAGCCAAGCTAGAGACTAATGTTTTATTATATATTCTCTGGGCTCAGTTATTCAAATCATAGTAATTAACTTCTTTTGAAGCGAATGGTTAATCAGCATATTATAAAATATACAAACAGTAAAGTGTATTTTTTTTTGGGGGGGGGGTCCGGTCATGGGGCCCAAACTCTGGGCCTGGGCGGTGTCCCTCAGCTCTTCAGCTCAAGGCTAGCACTCTACCACTTGAGCCACAGCACCATTTCCAGCTTTTTTCTTTTTGCTTATGTGATGCTGAGGAATCGAACCCAGGGCCTCCTGCATGTAAGGCAAGTGCTCTACCACTGAGCCACCTTCCCATAAAATGATGAAGTTTGAAAATCTGAATAAGCAAAGAAAGACCATAAGATGGTTTCCTATGAAAAATATTTCTTGTAGACATCAAGTAATTAATAGTTATTATTGATAGAATTGTAGAGGAGGACAAAGAGAAAGCAATAAAATGAATGGAAATAGTCATTTATTCTGGTTATTTGCCACAGACAGGGCTTTTCCCTGATTGTTAACATATCCTGTGAGTTCATTTCCCTTCAGGACAGGCAATTTGACTTGTCTTCTTTGTAAATAAAATACTTTTTCTTTCTTTCTCAAAGAAAAAAAATACAATTATAAATAAATCAAGAATTAAAAGAATGTTTAGGTATTGCTTTCATGGAGAGAGAAATGAAGTCTCTAGCTCTGTTTCTGAAACTTGACTGGAACATGGCTATTGAAAAGGCATTTCACACCATCCATATTGAGCTTCTCAAATCCAAACTAAAAATTTCTCTAATTCTCAATTTCTGCATTTATCAAGATGTCTCATTGTGCATGCATAATGATGATGTTATCACTCATTAATGTGTTATATATTAAGAATTTTGCGTAAATATGTTATCTTTATAATCTACCATGTTCTGAACTCTATAAACTATGCAGCCAGAAGCAATTCCTAGCATAGATTTGAGTAACTAACAGCCACATTTGCGGAAGTAAACTGGAGTAGCATTTCCTCTTATCACATCATTCATTGCTCCTTCCTACAGCTAAAGTAAGGTAATGGGCTTGGGTCCATGGATTTTTTAAATAATTTATTGTCAAAAGGAATGTCAAGGAGAATTGAAGGCTTAAAAAAAGAGACATATGATAGAATAATTACCATGCTTCAAGTACACTGAATTTAATGCTTGCTGTTCCATACAGCTATCACGTTTGATATGTGACTTTTATTCTACTGGGAGTTGTTTTAAGCTGAAGTAACAGAAGACAGCATTGAAGATTTATTTTGATTCTTGGTGAGAATCACCTTCCTGGTATCAGTGGTCAGTTTCTTTTTCTTCTTCAAGTGCTTAGAAGGAGGTTTCTTGATAAGGAGATAAATAACCATGTCAGGCCCCTGAGAATGGAAGCTTCTGAGAAAACTTAACTGACTGCTGACTGCTATGAGAACTTGAGTTGTGGAAAAGTATGTGACACAAAAAAATGCAGGCAGCAGGAAAGCAGCATGAGAAAGAGAAACAGAAAGTAAAGAGAAATAAAGTGCTTAACAAGTGATTTCAAGAAACTCAAGCAAAAAAGCCAAATGTCATAGTAGAAAAGAAGAGAAGAAAAGAGATAGTAAGGGATAGTAAAATGGGTAGCAGTGATTTGTGTGATCCTGAGGTGAGCCCTGTGACCTTTACTGAAAGTTGAATTAGTTGAGACCAAACATGTAAGGCAAAGATGTAGAACTGACAGCTCAGAATAGCCACCTATTAGAATAATCTAATTGGGTGGCAACTGGAATTTGTCTTACATATTTTTAAATATGCTTATTGTTATCTGTAACTGGCTTATGATGTTAATTTAACTGCCAAATTCAATTAGAAATTTGCTATGAATATGAGAATCCAAAAGAAGACATGATAAAGTTCAAAAATCTGAAACTGTATGCATTGCCCTCATATTTGTGTTACCACACATCCATGTTTTGTTTATTCAATTAGAAAAGTAATTATCTTGATTTCAAACTGGTCTGTAGTTACTGCAATGTGAAAGTTAGGTGCCTGATTATATTCTTATAAGAAAAGACATGCATTTTTTAATCATTCATAGTATAATGTGAAGACACTGTCCAGAAAATTACTGGAGTTGTGAGGGTTTAACTTCATGAAAAAATATTATTTCCAGTTTTCGACTTATATAAATGTTCACATATTGTAAATATTAATACAGATCACAGATATATTTATATTTTCCTAATGTGCTTCTTCCAATTTTACTATGTACCTTGAATATATGCAGTTATTTTGAATTTCTGATAAAAAGTGATCTCAATGACTTAAGGCCTATCATTTTTTTCAAAGTTTTTCTAGGATAATTGCAGCATTTTTATGTCTGTCTCTAATCACCTTGTCTTTGTATTGTTTTTAAGTAATCTGTGTATACTTGTGTCATTGTGCCATTGGATATTGTTTAAATTTGTAAGTCGATCTCAATTTATCTTATACAATGGTTTTACTTAATACCATTTATATCAGGTTTGCTGCTGTTCTATGTGTAGGTCCACACTTCTCTTTATTAAATATCGATTTAGTTTTGTCTATCCATGTTATCTTCAAAGTTACTTATACATCTGTTCACTTATTCCTTGTTTTATTCATGAAATAACTTTTCCAGATTTCTCATTCAATAATAGAAATCACTTCTTGGCAGCACTGAATTCAGGATCATGCTAGTTCTTTACCATTTGAGCTATAAACTTAACCTTTTTTGGTTTAGTTATTTTATTTTTATCTTGGATTTTTACTCAAGTGAATATTTTTTCTCTGTCAACTAAGCATTCTAAAACAAACAAACAAAAAAACCTTTGTACTCAAATAGGCACTTGTGGCTTAGGCCTGTGGCTCTTGCCTGTAATCGTAGCTACTCAGGAGTTCAAAGCTAGCCTAAACAGAAAAGTCTATGAGACTCTTATTTCCAATTAGCCACTACTAAAAGGGAAGTATAGCTGTGTCTCAAAGTGATAGAGCTTTAGCCTTGAGCAAGAGCTCAGGGACAGTGCCCAGGCCCTGGGATCAAACCTCATAACAAAAGAAAGAAAAAAAAATAACTAGATTCTTATTTTTAGAAGTTGTTTCAGTTTTCTGTTTTTCAGCTAAGCATAAAAACAAATAAAGAAAAAATACATTTTGACATTTAAGAAAGAAAACATTGAGAAAGTAAAAGGAATACACTGAAAAGTAAAAAAAAAATAATTCTTTTACAAAATTGATAAAAAATTTCTAAAGTAATTTTAAGTAAAATATAATGCCTTCATATTATGTAAGAGCTTACAAAAAGATATGCCATTTCTAATATTTTAAGAATGATAATAAAATTATGATGTTTTTGTTAATCTATACATTTCTCATAATTTACAGTATAATTCATGTTAGATAACACTTAAAGCACAAGGGTCTAAAACAAGCATTATTGTTGGGAATTTCGTGTATAATGGCTTGTATTAGGCTGTAAATAGGTCCTAAGATTCCTTTAATACTGAAGGTTTCATCTATAACAATGAATAAAGCAGATGAAATTCAGGCAGCGTTTATTAGAAGTGTATTTAGGAAAAATACAATTCTTCCTTATATCAGAGTATTATGATGAGTCAAACAGACATTTCAAAGACAAGGGCATCCCCATGTGGTAGCAAACAATTGTAACCCTAACTACTTATGAGGTAGAGGTAGTAGAATTTTGAGTCCAAATTTAGCCAGTGCATGGTTTGTGCAGCACTATCTCTAAAACAAAATATAGGCCAAGGAGTCCGACACTTACTCATGAGCTAGAGAACTTTTCTACTATGTGGAAAGCTCTGGGTTCAAATACCAATACTGCAAAAGAAAAAAAAAGATTGACAATTATAGTTAATAAATATAAACCATGTTTGTTGGGAATATTTGTCAAATTTGGGGATCAGTTAAGTATAGACACTGCAAAGGGCTGATAGCATGTCAGTTGTATAGAGTTCTTTTTGATTCCAAAGTAAATTTGATCTGCTCACTGTTGTCAATTATTTTAGTATTGTAAAACAGAGAAGTAGAAGATTAGAATACAATAAGCTTTTTTGGAGTATTGTGTACACTTTAACTAGGTAGTAAATGAAGTCTTACGTATATGTTCACCTTCATATCTATGATATACAAGTGCACATTGCAGAATGTGGACTAATTAATGAATAAAAGTCAGAGAATGCCTCTCAGGATTTGAGTATAAATAAAGACTTGGAATCTTTAAAGTAATTTAAAGATTAATTTAAAGCAATTCACAAAAGATGCACAATAATAAAACTGAGGTTCATTATAGGATGATGTGATATATTCATTTCAGAGGATAAGGAAGAAGATGAATTATTATGAAAAACCAGAACAGCTCTTTGATTCACATGTGCTTGAATAAAGACTGTAACCTAGCAAATCTGTCAAGCAGTATGGAGGTTCCTAAAAAGACTACACATAGAACTGTCCTATGACCCAGCAATCCCACTTCTGGGCATTTATCCAAATGACCACAAACAAGACCATACTAAAACTACCATCACAATTATGTTTAATGCAGATATCCCTCAGTAGATGAATGGGTCAAGAAAATGTGATATATATTTATTATATATTATTATATGTGATATATAGTATAATACATATAATATAGTATAACACAGTATAATATAGTACAATATAGTATATATAGTATATGTCACATATATATATATATTATATAATATATAGTGAAATGCTATGCCTCCATCAAAAAGAATGACACCACCCCATTTGCTAGTAAGCCAGACACAAAGAAAAATAGGTCCCAGGGTTTCCCTTATTTGTAATAACTAGTATAGGTCTAGGATAATCTTACCATATAAGCAGAAAATATCAAAAGCTATGTACACATGACCATATAAAATGATGCTAAGCAAAATGAACCCCAAGATATGGACACAAAAGGTTTTATTTTTGTTTTTGTTGTTCTTAGTATACTATGTGATTTTTTTGTTTCTTTTGTATGTTCTTCCCCCTATAGTATAGCCCCTGTTGTCACTGTATTTGATTTTGGTGCCCTGCATCTTTTATATGCATTTTTCTCATTTGGGGAGGGAAGGGGAATGACAAAATGCTGAAACAAAGATACAGGTTGACCCAGTGTAAAAATGAGACTTACAAAACACTATGTTGAAAACAAACTTTACAACTTTGTGTGGTGGGGGGGATGGAGGGAGGCGTTGGGGAGGTGGGCAGGGACAGGATGGTAGGGGGAAAACAAAGAAGGGGTAATAACAATGCTCAATAGGAAATGTATCACTACCTTACTCATGTAACTGTAACACCTCTGTACAGTATCTTTACAATAAAAAATTAAAAATAAATAAAATAAAGACAAACTTCAAAACATCCTATTTGTTTAGAGGTCAATAGAGGTAAATATTTATACTTATATACTTCCATATATTTCTTATATAATATTATACCTATATTCAGGATTGAACATTTGGATCCTTAGTTGCTAAAATATTGACATGTTTAATAAATATTATCAGAATTTTATGAAATGCTTTCTCTAACCATCAAACTTTTGATTCATTTGTTTTATATAATGGAATTAACTAAACAAATTGTAAAATTGTGATATGTGAGTCACATTTAATCAGCTTATTTTCAATATATTAAACTTATTTTTGTAATATGTTGTTATTTTATTATAATGATATTTTATTGACGTTTTATTTATATCTGTGTAGTTATTTATATGCACATATTACATATACCAACATACTATATTTTCTATTAATATAATTTTCCTATATTATGTTTTCAATCAATGAAAGCTATCTAATTAAAGTTATCTGTTTTATTTATGATAAAGTTGTCCCTCGCATCATATTACCACCACTCGAAAAGGAAGTACCAGAGCGAGCTACTCTACATTGACATATTGTGGGGTTTCTGATATTTGCTATATTATTTTAATTAATTGTATCCAGTTTTTTTTGGTAATATTCTGATTATAGACTACTTGGCTGCATTCAAATTGTGACTGAACTCTGGAGTAGAACATTCAAGGAATACACAGCATCACATCCTGGGGAAAAAATGGACGGACAGAAGGTACTTATAGAAGTGTGTGTATATACTCATCTGGAAAATTTTCAAAAATTATAAAAAACCTACCTGAAAAAATTATGTTCTCTGGAATGTCATCGCTTATGACATTCAAAGAAATTAGAATAGTCACCAATATTTAATTGGAGTTTAGAGCTACTTCAAAGAGACTTTGTAGATACATGCCTCAAAATCTGAGTCAAAGAAAAATATAATATGCAAGTGATATTTTTCATAAATGTAATATTGTTTCCTCTGTTCTCAGTGCCAAACTTTGGGAAAATAAAAAAAAAACATGATGCTGCATAAATATATAAAGAATAAAAGCACCAGTTAAAAAAGTTTTTATCTATTAAATAACCACATGGTAAAGACAACATATAACTATCATCTACAGAAAGTGTCATTTGCAAAATAGAAATACAGATAAGGAATAGAGAGAAATTTTGCATAACAGAAGATGGTTGGATCTGATTGAACAGACTTTACTGAACAAACTTTACTGAACAAAGAGAAGATCAAGCTTTCTGAATACAACATAAATATTGAGCTAGCATCAGTGTGCCTAGGAGACCTTCAGCCTGTGGCTAGGACTGTCTCCTGTCATCAAAGATTTGTGTACATAATTAGTAGGAGTTGAGGGTGGAAAAGCAGGTTGTGCTGAACCTGTACAGGAACTTAAATACTGGGAAACAAATTTGGGAATTTATCCTTATAGGTAATGATTCCTACGAGAGCTATCAGCAGAGTGAATGGTGACAAGAATAATTGAACATGTGAATTTGAGAGAACACTTTAACTTAATAAACGTATCCAATGTATCACTTACAATAATGGAGAGAATAAAATGATTTATTTTTAGTGCTAGAAGTAACACATGAAGCTAGTGCTCTAATGAAAATGATTTGGTTTAATCAATTAACTTGTAACCCTACTGGGCAAGATATCTAATGCTATGTTGCTTTCTAAAGCTAGCATACTGGCACAATTCAAGAAGGAAAAATGTAATACAGGACTTGCCAAGATCATGAAGTAATAAATGTCAGTAAACCCAAAGGACAAGAAGATCATTCTGCTCTTACTTAGCTAGGAACATAGTGTCTCAGTTCTCTCAGGAAAACTCAGGAGCCTGTTAATAAATTAGCACTGAGAAAAATGAATACATTATGTAAAGCATGCTGCATTTCTCCCTATCATAAGGAGGAATTTTACCTGTGTTGATTGGTCTTTTAAGAAGTGTTTGGGGAAAATACCCCTTTCCTAATCACTGAGTTAAATTGAATTTGCTAGCATTGGTTTAATCAGTACCCTGTAATCAAATCAGGCATGAAATCAAGTTTTGATTATATACTATTCTCCCTATTAACTAACAAATTGGCAAATCATTGGATCCGCCCCTAAATATGGAGTAGGATGGCAAAGTATTGGTGAAGATAGTGTATTCAAAACACAAAATTACAGTTAGATCTCACCAAATTTACAGAGATCTTCAGTCTTCTTTTTGTTGAGCTATCCTTAAAACAGAAGATCCCAACGGTCTATAAAATAACTTAATATGCCTAAAATGATGTTGTAAATATATAGATATAAACTACTTGTTTTACATAATATTTCCTCTAAAATTGTTTTCGAATGTAGAAAGTATTTTTAAAGAAAATACTAAAACTTTGTTTTCTACTATTGTATTTAATCTTTTAAAAGCGATTTTACAAAAATATCAATTTAATTGTACATCTTTTACTTTCTTCTAGGAAAGATGAAATCTTTCTAGTTGCATTTTCATATTCAATTCTAACAACATGTGTGAATAAAATATATGTCAGGACACATGTGTACAAGTGAGATCAATATCTTTTGTCAAATAACTAAAGTAGCAAATTGAAAATTGAGAGATCCTTCTTTACATTGAGTTTTTTATATTCTAATCAGAAAAATCATATTTAATTCTAAGATCTTTAAGTTCTGACCCATTCAGTAAGCAACCAAACTAATTATCAGGACTAGATAAATGATCTCTCATAGGTTACCAGAAATCTAATAAATGAAATATTTATCTGATATTTAGATAATGATTTGGGTTGACGCATTCCGTCATTCAATTAGAAAAAATGTTAATGGCCCATTACAATTGTACATCTTTTCAACAACATATAGTTAAGTCACTCAGTAAAACTAAGTATAGTCAGATGCCATACTTAGCAAGGAAAGTTTATGAAGCAAAACCAGGTATATACAACATTTATAGAATAAGGATATGAAGAAAATATTTTGTGTAAACTCTATCATGAGTTTTGTGTTAAACTAATTATTACATGAGTAAAAATATTTAATAATCAAAACTGTGCAAAGAAATAAAATTGGGAAGATGGTAGATAAGCTCATCCAGCACTCTTCTGCGAATTTGTGTAGACAAAGCTGAAATGAAACATCAGACTACAGAAAGAAGTGGGTGGCCAGAAACAAACTGGGGATGAGAGGAAGAAATATTAAATTTAAGTTTTATAAAAGGAACAATTCATCCTAGTATTGAGCACTAAACAAAAGTAGGAAATGGAGAGAGTCCTCCAGTAGATCTACAAACAAATGAAGAAAATTTTGGGAAACACAGAAAGTACATAAGTGGCAATCTGCAAAAAAATCTGTCCCCTGCACAGCAAGCAAATAATGACAAAAGGCCTACAACATTGCTCGTTTGCTTGCTAGGTCTGTGGAAGGGGATTCTTATAGAAAAGGTTTCAATGACATACCTTCTGTCTAGGGAGCGCAGAAACTCAGAATTTTATATCTCTGGTCCCAAAGGTTGCCTTGCCCCTCACTGGCTAAGCTACTGACCACCTTAAGAGTGAGTGTGAGTCCAGTAAACTGGCTGTGAGTTGAGCTAAGATTTACAAACACAGATTTACCTGAGAGAGAAGTACAAGCCAGGAACAACAGAACTCAAAAAGTCAAGGAAAAACCATGTAAGGAGATAAGGGAACTTTGGTAAGAGGAGACAAACAAGTTGCATGTGAATGTGAGTAAAGGTGTTTGAAAGAGCTATGACGACTGAGTGTTTGGACTCTTCTCAAAATAAGTAGAGTGGATAATAAATAGATGAAGAAATTCAATTAAAAATGGTTAATTAGGAAAGAATAAAAAAACACATGCTGGTGAAAATTAAGGGGAAAGATAGTCTCCCATGTATTATTGGTGAGACTGTAAATTATTGCTGCAACTATGGAAATCAATATGGAGTTTTTTCAAAAATTACAAAAAAAGAACTACCAAATGATTCCTGAATGGTATACATGTCACCATAGAATAGAAATTAGTGCACTGCCATGTTTTAGAAGTCTCCACCTTAG
Organism: Dipodomys spectabilis; assembly: GCF_019054845.1. Lineage (NCBI taxonomy): Eukaryota > Metazoa > Chordata > Mammalia > Rodentia > Heteromyidae > Dipodomys > Dipodomys spectabilis. The sequence continues at coordinate 19,394,166 of NW_024870720.1, read as the reverse complement.
CCTATGGAATTAGCCTACATGATCATCACTGAGTGAAAAAATAAAATAAAGTACCTAAATACAGTGGCATAATGTTCTTCTGTAAAGAAAAAGAATGAAAGTATGCTATTTGCAGGAAATCTGATGGTTCTGGAGATCCCTATGTTAAGTTTAAAAAAAATATTCAGAGAGATGATTGCTGTCTCTTTTTATGATAGGTTCTAGGCTTTCTTTTAAAATGTAACAAAAAAAACCCATGATAGTAGAAGAGAGATTATTTGGGGAAAGTGAGGCTCCATCAAGTATACAAAGAGCACAACAGAAGGTCATGTTATAAATGTGATTGAAGCTCATTGGGCACATGTGTTAAAATATGTACTGCAATCTATTATACAGTTAATATATTAAAATAAAACTAAAGTTTAGAGTAAGCTATGATTACTTTACTATTGAGCATTTTAAAGTAAATTATTGAAACCTGATTATACACTATTTATAAAATCTTTATTAGAGTGAATTGATGCCCTGGTCTTTCCTATTTACTCACCTGTCATTCATTGTTTCATTTAAAGCCAGTCATTCATTACAAGGCTTAAAATAGAGGCACAATTAAAATTATATTGGTTGAACTTGTGTGAAGAATTTGTTGTTTCCCTGAATATGAAATTCTAATACGAAGTTTGGATCCAATGGATCTTCCATACTGTAGTAACGAATGCTTTACTTTGAAATATAGTGCAAAACAAAACTTAAAATCATATTTAAGTTATTTTATTTGTAGATATTATATTGTATCAGTCTAATCTTCATTTTATCATCAACATCATCACCATCATCATCATCATCATTATCATCATCATCATCATCATCATCAGTGGGGCTTGAACTGAGGGCTTGGATATTGTTCCTGTGCTTTTCAGCTCAAGACTAGCAATCTACCACTTTTAGCCAACCTCCACTTCCAGTTTTTGAGTGGCTAATTGAAAATGAATCTCATGGGAACATTTTTGCCCCTGCTCTCTTCAAACATGATCTTCATATCTTAGCTTCCTAATTCGCTAGGATTACAGCTTTTCATACCATTATTTTAACCATTTTATAATTCCACTAGTTTCATCTTTTGTAACCATACTTTCAGTTAGTGTCCAGTTTGTTTTCTCTTAGTGATGATATTTATACTCTTCTTTTAGGATGTCAAAGTCTAGTTACAGTATATATTACATTTTCTTTTACTTACAGAACTCAATTCAAATTTTTTCTTCATTTAAAAGGTCTAGGAAAAGCTGTCAGAGAAATAATTGACCTGAATTGAGTATTAGTTAAGACACAGCCTTGATATCAATATTCTTCATTGTACAACAGTCTACATATTCTTTTTCAAAATGAACATGTAGATAAATGTGAACAACACTTCACTTTCCCTCAGTTAATTACAAGACTCTAGATTTAAATTCTACTACTAGTAGAAAAATTGTTATGAAAAACCTCACTACTACTTCAAATATATTTTGAAGCACATATTGTCTAAGAACGTTCATTTTAAATTTTGTATAGAGGACTTTATTTTATCATTTTTTTCTTTTAACTTTGAAAAGTGGTGGTTGGTTTAGATTTTGTGCTAATCAATTCCTTAAAAAATTAAAAATTATCATTCATTTTGAAGTCTTTATTAATGTCTAAAGAAGATTTACTCTCATCATTTTTGTCACATGTCTGATTTATATTACAGAACTATGCAAATATGCCCAGTTCCATTCAACATGTCAGTTATACTCTTCCATTCTGTCACATGATGGTAGAATGATAGAACTGTAGGCCTTGTCTGTGGATGGATGTTCTTTTGAAGCATACCATGACACCAAATTCCCTATCATTTTCAAGGAAATTAAGGTTCTTCTAGGGTGCCAATAATGACAAACCATTCACTGTGGCAGAGATTATTGGATTGCTATTTAAGAAATAGAAAAGCAGCCAGTGCATATATTTGAACATAGTGAACAATTCCTTGTATACATGGAGGTTTTTAAAAGATTTCACAAGCTCTCTTACTTCAAAAGGCTCCTCAAGTGCAGGCCTGTTAACCCTGACTGTGGTGACCATATGTCTCCAATGTTCACATTCCGTTCATAGCTTTTACTAGCACCAATTGCAATGAACATCTGCAATTCTGTATTTAATTATATCTTTTGTTTTTTTGCATTTCCTCATCGCCCTTTGGCCAGAGGCTGTCAAGGACTAGCACAGAAAAGGCAAGTATAAAGTAAGATATGCATGTGGCTTACATTCTTAGTTCTTGTTTAGAACACCACCATGTGACTTACATAACTAGGTAGCCTATTTACCTAGCATTTTACCTATTGTATTATTTTTCTATAATATCCCTGAATTAAATTTATTAATACACATAGATTGCTATTTTTACCTTTTATTAAATGGACAAGTATTGAGAATTTTATGATGTTAATACCAGATATGCACAAAATAATAAGTGTGTACATACGCTCTTGGTATACAGACTGTAACATTCTGTTGTATTTATTTATAATAACAATATGCTAAGTGTCTAGTATTAGCATCTAGAACCTCCACTTGGACAAAAAACAGATTTTTTTATTGCTAAAAAACACAATGTCTTTTGTTAGGAAATGGAAAGACTTGGAAAAAAATTATATTAAGTGAAGTAAGGCAGGCCCAAAGAAATATAGGTCCCATGCTTCCCCTTGTTTTCAATAACTAGTGTATGTCTGAGACAAGCAGAAAAGGTCAGATAAGTTGATGTTAGGCGAAATGAACCCCAAGATAATGACTCAAATGCTTTTTCTTTCTTGCTATTGTTTCTAACATATTTGTAAGATGATTTCTTAGCTGCCTTGTATGTCCCTCCCCCAAGGTATAACCCCTGTTTTCACTATATTTGATATAATTTGGTATAATTTGTTGAGGAGAAGGGAAAAACAAATTGTTTTTGTTGGACCCATTGCAACAATGAGAGGTACAAGATGTTATGTTGAAAATGAACTTTACAACTTTGGCGGGGGGGGGGGGGGGAGGAGGGGGGAGGAAGGGGGAGGAGATGGGAAGGGATGGGAGGAGGCAACAATGCTTGATAAGAAATGCATGTAATTGCCCATGAAATTGTAAGCCATCTGAATGGTATTTTCACAATTTAAAAAAAGAAAAGAAAAAACCTTTTTTTCACCCATTCTCCCCTGTTCTATTTTCCTCATCTTACTCATTCTTTCAGCAAATAATTAGGGATTCCTACTAGAGGTCTATATATTTTCCAGCTCCTAATAATATGTTAGTGAATACAGAATGAAAAGTATTCAGGCCTTTTAAGAGTATATATTCAAGTATGAGAGAAATAATAAATAGAAAATATGGTTAGTACAGGAGAATAAGTGCAATGATAAATGAATAGTGGGATAGAAAAAATGAAAAGCAGGTGCAATTTTAAGCAGAATATTTAAAGAAGGCCTTCTTATAAAGGTCATGTTTAAGCAGAAATAAGAATCGAAGTGAGTGAATCATGCCAATATCTAGAGTCATCTAAAATCTAATGTGGTCTAAAATAAAAGAGTAGTGTGACAAGAATGCTGAGGGAATAGCCAACATCCCATATTTGGAAGCCAGACGTGAGGCAAGTACAGTTGGAATTTTGAATGGAGGTAGCCAGGTAAGGCAAAAGAAAACTAAGATTGTTAGTTTTGTACCCCAATAAAGGAGTAGATTCTATTACCCTGACATAATATTACAAAGTATTATATTATATTATATGTATATTGTCATAAATAGAGTTGAAATCTTTGTGATTTTGACTAATGAAATCGTGTGAGTTATCTTTAAAAAGGATGACATTTTGGAGCATTAATTGCCCTCTGTCATATTGCAAATAACATAGAAATCTCATTGCAGTGGAGGATCAAAGAAACAAAGGAAACTTACGTGGTTTGCAAGATGGTGATTATCATGAGTGACCATGAAATCAAAACTAATTAATTAAAGATGTAAATGGTAATATGAGGTAAGTTTGGTGTGATAGTTCTTACTGTGGTCCACAGCTTTAGATGGATAGTATTTAAAGAAATGGGCAGAAAATGGAGAAGTTGTGCTCCAAGATAAGGAAAATTTTAGATGAGATCTGAATGTGGTGACATTATTGGTGATGCCTGTATTATGGATAAACCGATTGGCTGGTGAACAAAGGTGAAAAAGTAGTTCACCAGAGGTGAGGAAGTCCATGAACTTTGAGAACAGATTATGGGGACGATCACTGGATATTAAGATAATCACAAGAGAGAAATAATGAAAGTTTAAAAACCAGAAAATGGAGATCTGAAGTTTTTATTGAAGCAAGAGCAGATTCCATTGTATCATGACTGATATGTGGTTTAGATAAGCTGAATTATCTCAGGAAAAGTGGGGAGCACTTTTCTAAAAATAGCAGAGATAGAAGTTGGTTATAGTGGTTAGGTTAGTGATGGCCTGAGTCAATGGTGAAATCAATGCCTTTTCTCCCTTACATTGCATAAAAAGCTTCAGTAAGAATTTGCATGGAAGAATGGAAAATTATTATGAAACAAATCAGATTAAAAGTAGGAACTTGAGCCCAATACTCTGACATTAAAAATATAGATACTTTTTTTCTTTGTTCTTTTCATTTTATCCTCAAGGTGATATATAGAGGGGTTACAGTTACATAAGTAAGGAAATGAGTACATTTCTTGTTGAATTTGTTACCCCCTCCCTCATTTTCTCCTTCTTTACTAAAAAGAAATATTTGGTATTCTGATTGAGCCAAAGTGCAGAAACCATATTTATGGGGAAAAAACTCAAAGACTTATCAAGAAACCCATGGCATAGCGTCTTCAGATTAAAGATGACAAATTCCCAGGAGGAAAGGAAATATTTCAGGTATCAAATTCATTTCTTTTTCCAAGCCTCAGTACAGCACAAAAGTATTTTCTTTGCTTTATTTTAGATTAATTACCCTGTTTTCACTTCCATTCACCATTTCTCCATTCAGCACTTTTATACATTATGTCTTAGTACATCTTATCAGAATAAATTTATTTTTTTTTATTAAAAAAACTATTAATGCTCACCTGTTAAAAATAGAAGTTGTCAAAATACTAAGCCTTAGTGGTATACTATATGAGGAAACTGAGGCTCAAAGGTGTTATCTTTCCTGCCTGAGATCCTAACACTGACTAGAAGGCCTGGCTTGCATAAAGGTCTAATTCCATGTCCTTTCCTTTCTCTTAGAATCCAACTTCATCATCATTGTCTGTGGAATGCTGTCATCCTACAAAGGTGACTGAAAACACAATGCAGAATCTTCCTTGATTCAAATAATTTCGTTGCTATATAAACTCAAAATAGTTTTTTAAAAGTTTCATCTTGGCTTGATGAACACTGTTAGTATTCCTTTAAGGAATTAGAGGAGACCAAAAGAGCTCTCTTGAAGAAACAGATTTTTAGGGTCTGACAGAATTATCCATGTCTAGAGAGACACATCAAGTAAGCTATAATTATACAAAAACTTATATCAAAGAAAAAATAATAAACATCGTACTTAAAAAGACAGATCTAAGTACCCACTAGCAGTGGCAGCAATAGCAGCCAGTGGGAAGGAGGGTGGGAATATAGCAAAAAGCCTCGAGACAGCATGCAAGATGGCTTTCCACTCACCTCCAGCATAAACTTAAACACCAGGAATGGGATTCCACATTCTAGCTTGCCACTGATGATCCAGACAGCTCTTCACCTCATGGACTGTCCAAAATCTCAGGGAAATATTGAAACAATATATCTCCACCAAACCAGCATTACAGAAGATATTCAAAGATGTACTACTAGAAAATAAACAAGCAATATCGGCAGATTAAAATTCCCTTACCAAACAATCAGATAAATGTAGTAAGAATTGGTGAGGCACAGCCCCTAGGAAGATGAATAACATGGCATGAACTACCAAATACCTCTCAGTCCTAACTCTCACTATTAATGAACTTAATTCTCCAATTAAATAATTAAACTTGATTGACTAGTTTAATCAAAAAGCAAGATCCATCTATCTGCTGTCTTCAAGACACATCATGCCCACAAAGACAAACAAGCAAACATATTCTGAAAGTATAAGACTGGAAGAAAATCTATTAAGCAAAAGACCTCCATAAATATACCAGAGTTGCAATCCTAATATTAGATAAAATAGTTTTAAATTAAAATGAGTGAGAAGAGACAAAGTAAGACATTATATACTAGTGAAGGGATCTCTCCTACAGGCAGATATAACAATTCTAAATCTTAAATTCTACATATTTATATAAATGCCAGAGAAACCAACTTCATCAAATAAACACTACTTACCCTAAAATCACACATAGATTCAAATACATTGTGTGTGACTTTAACACACCAATTTCGCCCTTGAATAGATCAACCCAGCAAAAAGTCATCAGAGAAACCTCATAACTAAAAAACTGCATAGACCAACTAGGTTTAACAGACATCTAGAGATTATTTCATCCAGCAGCCTGAGAATATATGTTCTTCTCAGTAGCACATGGAACATTCCCCAAAATAGATCATATTTTGGTCATAAAGCAAATTTGTGCAAATTCAGAAATATTGAAATTATTCCTTGCATTCTCTTAGACCATGGTAGACTAAAACTGGAATTCATCACTAAAAGCCACTATAGAAAATTCTGTAAATAATGGAGTCTGAAGAACACATTGTTGAATTGCTAGTGGGTCACTGAAGAAATCTGAATGGAAATTCAAATATTTATGGTTTTAACAAAAATAAACATACAAAATACCAGCTATTCTGAGACACAGCATAGGTAGCTCTCAGAGATCAATGAACTGGAAAAATCCCAAGCCAACAATTTAATGATGTACCAGCTCCTTCAAAATTAACGAGCCAAACCTCAGTTCAGTAGGTGGAAACAAGTACTTAAAATTATGTCAGAAATAAATAAATTACAGTCCAATTAAAACAGCAAGGATCAACAAAACAAAGAATTGGTTCTTTGAAAAAATGAACAAAATTGACAGACCCTTAGAAAATCTGACCAAAGAAAGAAAAGAACACATCCAAATAAAGAAAATCAGAGATGATAATGGGAACCTAATGGCAGAAACAATCAAGATACAGTATTATAAAGAAATATATTGCAAAACATTATGCTAATAAGTTTGAGAATCTGGAAGAAAGGAAGGATTTCTAACAAATACTGATATACCCAAACTAAATCAAGAAAATTGAAACCTACTAAATGGACCCATAAGAAGTAATGAAATAGAAATGGCAATAAAAGATCTCATATTCAAGAGCCCAAGACCAGATAGATTCACAGCTGAATTATACAATGCCTTCAAAGTGAATTCACTCCCATACTCCTCAAAGTCTTCAATTAAATTGAAAGTGAAAGTTCACTACCAAAACCGTTCTGTGAAGCTAGCATAACACTCATCCCCAAACCAGACACGTACTCATCAAAGAAAGAGAACAATAGACCCATTTCTTTGATGAACATCCATGTAAAATTTCTCAATAAAATTCTGGCCAACCGACTTTAACAACTAATGAAAGAAATCAAATCCTCTGATCAAACAGGATTCATTCCAGGTATGCAAAGCTGGTTGAATATGTGCAAGTCAATTAATATAACAACACATTAACAGGAGCAAGGAGAAAAACCACATTAAAAGTGAAAAGTTAAAACCATTTCCCTCTGAGGATTTGTTCTTGGGGGATTTAATTTTTTGAGTTCCAAGTATATTTTAGATATGAGACCCTTGTCCGTTGTATGGCTAGTAAAGATCTTCTCCCAATCCATGGGCTTTCTATTGATCTTGCTAGCTATGTCCTTTGCCATGCAGAAGCTCTGCAACTTTATGCAATCCCATTTGTCCAACCTTTCTTTGATTTGTTGTGTTTCTAGGTCTCTATTCAGAAAATTTCGGCCTGAGCCAAGAAGACCTAGGGTTTCTCCTATTCCATCCTGTAATGTTTTCAGAGTGTCTGCTTTGACTTCGAGGTCTTTGATTCATTTAAGAGAAACTTCTCTGAAGAAGATAGAAGGATGGGCAATAGACACATAAAGAAATGCTCAACATCCCTAGCCATAAAAGAAATGCAAATCAAAACAACATTGAGATACCACCTCACTCCAGTTAGAATGGCAAAAGTCAAGAACTCTAACAACAACAGATGCTGGAGGGGATGTGGACAGAAGGGAACCTTACTTCATTGTTGGTGGGAATGTAAACTTGTTCAACCACTTTGGAAAGCAGTATGGAGGTTCCTCAAAAGACTTCACATAGAGCTCCCTTATGACCCAGCAATCCCACTTTTGGGCATTTACCCAAATGTTTACAAACAAGACCACACTAAAGCTACCAGCACAACTATGTTTATTGCAGCATTATTTACCATAGCTAAGATATGGAACCAACCCAGATGCCCTTCAGTAGATGAATGGATCAAGAAAATGTGGTATATATACACAATAGAATTCTATGCTTCCATCAGAAAGGATGACATTGCCCCATTTGTTAGGAAATGGAAAAACTTGGAAAAAATTATATTAAGTGAAGTAAGCCAGGCCCAAAGAAACATAGGTCCCATGGTTTCCCTTATTTGCAATATCTAGTATATGTATGAGTCAAGCGGAAAAGATAATGTGATGTTAGGAAAATGAACCCTTAGATATGTATTTTAATGTTTTTTTTTCTTTCATGCATGTGTTTCTAACGCATTTATAAGATGATTTCTTTGTTGCTTTGTATGTCCCTCCCCCACAGTATACCCCCGCTTTCACTATATTTGATGTTAGTATAACTTGTGGAGGAGATGGGGAAAAACAAGTCATTTAAGGATTCAGGTAGACCTGTTGCAACAATGAGAAGTATAAATTGTCATGTCAAAAACGAGCTTTACAATGTCGGAAGGAAGGATTGGGTGGGGGAGGTTAGGGGGGAGACTGGGAAGGGAGGTGAAGTGTAAACAAAGGAGGAGGCTGCAATGCTTGGTAAGAAATGTATGCATTATCCTGCCCATGTAATTGTAACCCCTCTGTACAGTATGTTCACAAATAAAATTAAATTAAAAAAAAAAACCATTTCCCTCAAAATCAGGAATGAGACAAGGATATCTACTCTCTCCACTTCTCTTTAATATTGTATTGCAATTCCTAGCCAGAGCAATAATGCAAGAGACAAACATAAAGGGGATCCAAATAGGGAAAGAAGAAGTAAAACTCCCTCTCTTGAAGATGAATGGATCCTGTATTTAAAGAAACCCATAGATTCCTCTCCCAAAACGTTGGCAAAGTACCAGAGTATAAAATTAACCTACAAAAGTCAATAGCTTTTCTGTATGCCAACAATGAGATGAGTAAGGCTGAAATTAGGAAAGCAACTCCTGAATATCCTGGAAAAAAATAACAGAAAATACCTAGAAATTAGCGTAACAAAGAATGTCAAGGACTTCTATTACTGAAACTTCAAAAACCTGAAAAAGGAAATTAAAGCAGATTTAAGAACTTTACAACTTTGGGGAGATGGGAGGGGAGGAGACAGGAAGAGATGGGAAGGGGAAAAAAACAAAGGAGGAGACAACAATGCTTGATAAGAAATGTACTCATTATCTTGTCCCTGTAATTGTAACCCCTCTGTATGATATTTTCACAATTAAAAAAAAAAAAGAAAGAAAGTGGACAAGCCTCCCAGGCTCCTGGATTAGGAGGATTAACAATGTGAAAATGACAATACTTCCAAAAATTATCTATAAATTCAAAGTAATATCCATCAAAACCCCAACAACATTCTGCAATGATATAGAAGATGCAATCCAAAAATTCATATGGAATAATAGAAGAACCTGGATAGCAAAAACAATCCTTAGCAGGAAGAACAGTGCTGTGTGAATAGCAATTTCAAACTTAAAATTCTACTATAAAGCCATAGTTATAGAAACAGCTCGGTACTGGTACATGAACAGGCCTGAGGACCAATGGAACAAAATTGAAGATCCAGAAATGAACCCACAGACCAGAAGTCATCTAATCTTAGATAAGGGTCCCAAAGTTATCAGATGTAAGAAAGACAGGATCTTCAACAAATGGTGCTGGCAGAATTGGCTATATGTTTTTAGAAAACAAGTTAGATCCTTATATATCCCCTTGCACAAAGACCTCAATGTTAGATCAGATACCCTGAAAATGTTACAGGAAAGGATAGGGAAACACTAGAATTCCTTGGCACAGGTCTAAACTTCCTAAATTAGATCCACAAACACAGCAAACCAAAGAAAGGCTTGAAAGCCCAGGGCTGGAGGCTCACATCTGTAATCTTATCTACTCAGGAGGCTGAGATCTGAGGATCGTGGTTCAAAGCCAGCCTGGGCAGGAAAGTCCGCGAGACTCTTCAATAAATCACCAGAAAACCGGAAGTGGTGCTGTGGCATAGCGATAAAGCTTGTACCTTGGGCTGAAGAGCTGAGGGACAGGGCCCAGGCCCAGAATTCAAGCCCCATGCCTGACAAAAATAGAAAGCGAGAAAGAGAGAAAGAAAGGAAGTAGGAAGGAAGGAAGGAAGGAAGGAGGGAAAGAGGGAGGGAGGGAATAAAGAAAAAGAAAGAAAGAAAGAAAGGCTAGATAAATGGGATTTCTTTAAACTTCAGAATTTCTGAATGGTGAAGGACATAGCTTGCAGGGAAATTAGAAAGCCCACAGACTGGGAGAAGCTATACATCAGAGAAGGGCCTCATGTATAAAATATACTTAGAGTTAAAAAAATCAATCCCCCTAAAGACCAATTCTCAAGGAAACAACAATCCCATTAATAAGTGAACTGAAAACTTAGAGACTTCTCCAAAGGGAGGGGGGGATAAGAATGGCCAATAGACACATGAAGAAATGTGCAACATCTCTGGCCCTAAAAAACAATGCTAATCAAAACAATATTGAGATTCCACCTCACCCAAGTTAGAATAGCCATTATCAAGCAAACAAATAATTACAGATGCTAGTGGGGATGGGGCCACAAGGGAACACTAATACATTGTAGGGAATGTAAACTTATTCACTCTGGAAAGCAGTATGTAGATTACTGAAAAGACTAAATGTAGAGCTTCCCTATGATCTAGCAATCCCACTATTGAACATTCATCCAAATGACTACAAACAAGGGCACACTAAAGCTATGAACACAACCATGTGCATTATTTGCCACAGTTTAAGATACAGAATCCATCCAGATGCTCCTCAGTAGATAAATGGATCAAGAAAATGTTGTGTGATTTATATACACCATAGAATTCTATGCTTTCATCAGGAAGAATGACATTGCCCCATTTGTAAGGAAATGGAAAGACTGGGGAAAAAAAAACTATATCAAACAAAGTAAGCCATACCCCCAAATCATAGGTTGTAATAACTAGAATATGTAATAACTAGAATATTTGTAATAACTTGAATATATCTTGGTTATTCTTAGCAGAGAATGACAATAACTCAACAGCTATACTCGTATTACCACAAAAAATGATGCTTATTGAAATGTGCTCCAAGAAATAAACAAGAGTTTGTTTTTAGTGTGCTATTTGCAGTTATTTCTTTTTCTTTCTTTCTTTCTTCTTAAAATTTTTATTTATTTTTATTGTGAAAATATTGTACAGAGGGGTTACAATTACATGAGCAAGATAATGAGTACATTTCTTATCAAGCATTGTAGCCTCCTCCTTTGTTTCCCCTTCCCATCCTCCCTCCCCCCCCCCCCCCGCACCCCCCACCCAACCCTCCCCACCCCCCCACCAATGTTGTAAATTCATTTTTGACATAACAACTCGTACTTCTCATTGTTGCAACAGGTCCACCTGTATCCTTATATAAACTACTAGTTTTTCCCCTTCCCCTCCACAAATTATACCAACACCAAATACAGTGAAAGCACGGGTTATACTGTGGGGGAGGGACATACAAAGCAACAAAAAAATAATATTATAAATGCGTTAGAGACAATCACATGAAAGAAAAAAAAAACATTTGAATACATATCTTAGGGTTCATTTCCCTAACATCACTTTATCTGTCCTTTTCTGCTTGATTCATATATATACTAGATATTGCAAATAAGGGAAACCATGGGACCTATGTTTCTTTGGGCTTGGCTTACTTCACTTAATATAATTTTTTCCAAGTCTTTCCATTTCCTCACAAATGGGGCAATGTCATTCTTTCTGATGGAGGCATAGAATTCCATTGTGTATATATACCACATTTTCTTGATCCATTCATCTACTGAGGGGCATCTGAGTTGGTTTGATATCGGAGTTCAAGTCCCATGAATGAAAAAAATAAAAAAAAGATCTTTTTCTTTCTTTCTATTTCTCCATTGGTTTGTTCTCTGCTGTCACTTTATTTCTGTACCCTTTGTCTCGTACAGAAGTTTATCTGACTTGGGGAAGGGAAGGGAAATCACAGAAACAGTGGTACAAAATTTTAACTAATGCAATGATGATAATCAAAAGACACTATGCAGGAAATGAACTTTACTCCTTGGAGGGAAGGGAGCCAGAGGCAGGAATTGTGGGGGAGGGGAGACGTGAGAGGAAAATGAGGGAGTGGGTAACACTGCTAAAAAAGAAATTTACTCATTATCTGACTTCTATAACTGTAACCCCACTTTTCTACACTTTTACAATTTCCTTTAAAGCAAAGCATTTCAGCTACATTTCTAAGTGTGATAATTCAGTCAAATTAACATTATTATGAGATTAAGATATAGGCCACTGTGTAGATGACAAACATTTACAAATGTAACATAAGCACTTTATGCATTCTACTGTTTAATACATCCTGCAATATCAGCTAATAATAGTATCTATGAAATCTATGCTACTGTGAATTATAAATCCCTTATTTAATTTAATCATATTTTTATTTTTATTATATATTTTTAGATATATATCAAAATTGTGTCTTAGTTTTTTAAATGTCTTCATGTAGAGTCTTAATATCATACATATATTTTTAAAATTTATTTTATTGTTATTATAGAGGTGATATACAGAGGGGCTACATTTACAGGCATCAGGTTATATTTTCTTTCTTTTAATGTCATCTGTTACCTCATTTCTCCCATTTCCTCCCTCCCTTTTTCACCCATGAGTTGTATTGTTCACTTTTATCAATGTCCAGTGTGCTACACTGTGGCACTTTTTCATCCTTTATTTCCCAGAGTTCTGTGTCATGCCTCCCTACCCTCCCACAGATATGCATGTGAATCTACTGTATATAAGGAAAAGAAAAAACCTTATAAAAAATCCCTTTGTTTCTATATCTTTGGAGTTTGTCTCATTAATAGGTTATTTTATATACTTATGAAGAGATGCTTTAGTAAAAGATCTTTTCCCAAGTGGTTGGTTGGCTTTCTTTCTAGTTTAGTAACTATGTCCTTAGTTCTGTACAACCTTTTTATTTTAATGTAGTTGCACCTGGTGAGTCTTTCTTCTATCTGCTGTGCTCCTGGGACTCTATTCAAGAAGTTCCTGCCTATACCTCTAAGTTCTAAGGTTTTCTCCTACTCTCTCTTGCAGTGGTTTCAGAGTTTCACTCTGATGTTGAGGAGTTTGATCTACTTTGAGTTGATATTAGTTCACGGTGACAAGCAAGGTTCCATTTTTAGTTTTCTGCATATGGTTGCCCAGTTTTCCCAACACCACTTGTTGAAGAGCCTATGCTTTATCCACTATAGATCTTTGGTTCCTTTATCAAATATCAGATGACTTTAAGTATGTAGTTTTATTTCTGGGTCTTCTAATCTCTTCCATTGATCGTCAGGTCTATTTTTTGTGCTAATACCCATGTACTAGAGTTTGAAATCTAGTATTGCCATACTGCTCACATTGCTTTTATGCCTAGAATTTTTTTTTATTGTGAAAATACTGTACAGAGGGGTTACAATTACATGGGCAAGAAAATGAGTACATTTCTTATCAAGCATTGTAGCCTCCTTCTTTGTTTCCCCTTTGCATCCCAATCTTCCCCCCCCCCCTCGCAACCAATCCTCCCCCCATCCCGTCTCACTCCCCAGCAAAGTTGTAAAGTTCGATTTTCCACATAACGACTTGTGCATCTCATTGTTGCAATGGATCCACCTTCCCTATTTAAACGATTTGTTTTTTTTGTTTTGTCTATTCTAGGTCTTTTGTTGTTTCTCTCTCTCTCTCTCTCTCTCTCTCTGTCTGTCTTTCTCTGCACACACACACATATATATATGTAATTACATATATATACGCGATTTTTTTCTCTATCTCAAGAACATCTATCTTTATCTCAATACCCATCATTTTGATGGGTATTGCACTGAATTTGTATATCATTTTTGGCCATAGGGTTATTTTCACAATATTGATCCTAGAAGTTCTTTACATTTCCTGGTGTCCTCTGATTCTTTCTTCAGATTTTTTTTTTAGTTTTTGCTATAAAGATCTTTTACATATTTGGTTAAGTTAATTCCTAGGTGTTTTTTTTTGAGGCTACTGCAATTGGAGTTGTTTTCATAATTTTCCTTTCATAAATCTAATTTTAATGCATTTGCATTTTTTTAGAGTGGCATTTGTTATCTACAAGGGAAACATACTACTGTCTTAAAGAAACCCATGTTTTTATTCTAGAACTTTTTTTCTATCTGTTAAATTTCTCTAACAGCTTTAAAACTTAATCACTAATTTGATAGGGATATGTTGTGCCTATTGCTTACTATTTTTAACATATATTTTTATTGTAAAGATACTGTGCAGAGGGGTTACAGTTACACAAGTAAGGTAATGAGTACATTTCCTATGGAGCATTGTTACCTCTCCTTTGTTTTACCCTTACCATCCCTTCCCTCCTCACTTCCCCAACTCCTCCCTCTCCCCCACCCAGAAGTTGTAAAGTTTGTTTTCAACACAGTATCTTGCACATTTATTGTTACAATGGTTAACCTGTATCCTTGTTTCAGCATTTTGTTATTTCCCTTTATTATTCTTGAATTAAGTTAAAAATAGTATCAGTAAATTATCCTTATCACTCATTTTTAGTGAAATTAAATAAGAAGATAGGAATAGATATCAGTTTTTATATGTAAAATTTAAACATATTAAGGCAAGTCATCCTTTTAAGAGTATTTGCTGCTCAAAACAGAATTTGCAATTATTAAAGGGACTTGCTTGCTGACCAAAAGAAAAATTGTAGGAATGAATTGAAGAATTATAAATATGAACTCTAGAGCACAGAGAGGTAAACTCTAGTGATAGAGAAATTAGTAACAATGGAACTGGCGAAAGTTTCAAGGAAATTATTGAGTTGCGTTAGGTAGCTTTTCTTTAAAGGAATCAAAAACAAAATGTGAGAATATTTTATAGATAATAGGAAGTAATTGAAAGTGTATATGCTGATATATTCCTCTGGGAAAAGTAATACCCAGTAACAATTTGAAAGACATAGCATATAGTACAATTCAACAAAGCCAGTGGGAAATTGTATTGAGTCCATTGGCCAATGCTTAAATCACAAAATCGATACAGATTTGCCTGTGTATGGGAAGGCCTTAGGAAGATAAATTTCAGCCTACAGACACTGAACAATTTTTGTTATAGTTTATCTACAGATTATTGAAAAATGGAACAATTTTGCAATATAAAATACTTTAATTTGGAAGACCTTTTGGATACTTAGGCAATATTGCTTATCAATAAATACTCATTAATCATCTAGTGTGTAATGTGTACTGTGTCCTGGATATTTGCTTTTATTGTTTCATGTAATTCTCACTTTGTAAATATAAATAACAGACACAACAGAGTAAAAGCTATTTCAACATTTTTATGCTGTGTTCTTAAACTTTCATATTACATTTAGATATGTCATGCAATTTATTTTTTTCTTTTGTAAAATGAGTTTATCCAAATGCTTAACTACTTACTGTGTCATTTATGTCATTGGGATGTGTTTGAAATTAAGTGTGCATTCAAAGATAAAGAATAAGTAAACACTGAGCACACTGAATTTTTTTCAGAGGTCATTTTATGCACAATAAGGCCATTAAGACAAGAGGAGATGAGTCAATAGGGCTATTATAACAACTTATGAAAATAATTATTTAATATTAACAGCCTTCTGCTATTTTACTTTACAATGTAGCTAAATTTCTACTCCTTTCCTTATTCGTAAGTTAGAAGCATGTATGCCAGCGTTATGGCAAAATCAATTAGTTTTCATTATTGAAAGATAGAGCAAGGAGAAATAAAAGATATACTACTTCCACACAGAATCTATTTCTCTATTAATTTTTCTTCAGTCCTGAGATTGAATCTGAGACTCTAACACCTCACTTGTTTTACTCCTTGTATTATATCTCCACTCCTTTGGCATTTATCTTGTTCTTGATAAAGAATCTAATTGACTGGTCTTCAATTTGTGATCTCCCCGTTTCTGAGTCCAAGGTAACTGAGATTACAGGTATTCTTCACCACACCTTTCAATAGTACATGCACTTCCACGTATACATATCCATGCACTCTCATACCTAAAATAAATTCACAACAATAAAAATATAAAAGACACGAAGCTAAGCCTATATATGATTATCATTAACACGAAAACATAATCCAATATTTTAAAATTATTTTTTTCTTTCAAATTAGATAACATATTACATGCTATCTATTGTTGAAGATTATGCTAGCAAGAAATGAATTTTTTTTAGACATAATGCAAGTTTTATTGGGATGATTAAAGTGGGGGTGATAAAGCTCATTGGGTGGAGACCTTCATGAGTGCAGGGCTCGCCACTTATCCAGAGGACCACGATTCGGGATGTATTTGACTCCAGAGCCATCAGGGATGAGGTGCTTCTCAGTTACTATGTCTTCAAACTTCAAACTTGGTAAAGCCCCACTTCTTGGAGATGTGGATCTTCTGAGGACCAGGGAACTTGAACTTGGCCCTGCCTAAGGCCTCAATTACATGTTCTTTATTCTGCAGCTTGGTGCAGATGGACATGATTACCCGACCAATGTGAACCCTGGCCACAGTGCCCTGGGGTTTCCCAAAGGCACCCCGCATACCTGTCTGGAGCCTGTCAGCCCCAGCGCAGGACAATATCTTGTTGATGCGAATGACGTGGAAAGGATGCAGTCGTACTCGAATATGAAAGCCATCTTTACCTCAACTTTTTATCATATACTTGTTGGCACAAATACGGGCAGCCTCCAGGACTTCAGAGGAGAGAGCTGCTCATATGCATCTGACACCATGGGCCCACAAAGTGGGAACTCATCCACTTCTGCCTTCTTTGGCCCCAGGTCAAAGATGCAGATCTTGGCATCAGGGACATCTTGACAAAAGTGAGACTTTGGGTATGGCTTGTTCTTACAATACCAGTAACACCAGGCAGGGTGGCGACCCATGGCAACACTGGAGTCTTCAGTGGCGTGCCGGACGAAAAGAGAAGAAATGAATCTTTTGTACTGGTCCTGGGGTTTGAACGCAGAGCCAATGTATTGTCCCTAATTTTTGTTGTTCTTGTTGTTCAAAGCTAATTATCTATCACTTGAGCCACAGCTCTACTTCTGTTTTTTAGTAGTGAATTGGAGACAAGAGGCTCACAAGCCTTCCTGCCCAAGTTGGCATGAAACTGTGATCCTCAGTTCTTAGCTTCCTGAGTAGCTAGGATTAAAGGCCTAGCAACATAATCTGATTTTATATATCCTTATTAATTGAATGCCATTCATAAACCATTACAATTAAATAAGAAAATAGGCAATAGCAACTACTACTAGCCTAGTAAAATGGCATTTCCCTATATCCTCTCTCAGTTGTAAATAAGTATTAGTTTACCAGTGAGCTGTTTGCTCCATATTGATATTCCATATTTTGCAATTTCATTTTATTAAAGTTGAGAATATTTATATATTATACTGCTGTTTCTGCTATTCTGAACATGAGCTATATTATATACCCATTTAATTGTAAGTTATTTTCTTAATTTAACAAATTGTAAGTGAATATGGTTAATCTACTCACTTGTTTTATAATTTTCTCCACACAGCTTTTGTTTTTACCTATTGAGTCATGGTAAGTTTTTGATCTGAGTTTCAGAAATACATTGCACCTTTAGGATCAGATAAAGCGCTATTCAGAGGATCTTACAAGTGCTTCAATACCATTAGATACTTGGAAATAGTGACAGTTTAAATTTAGCTATTAATAAATGTTAAGTAAGGAATTAATTATACTTTCCTTACAGCTATACTACTTTGCTAAAAAAAAATCTTCTGACATTTTCTTAAACAAAAGCAGCATCTATCCACTCTGGGCATGGACCTTATGAATACTGAATGCAGTTGCCTGGGGTTCGGCACAACTTGCCTGTGGAAATTTTCAACTCTAACTTAGTGCTTCTTCTCATCAATCACATGCTCACTCTAATAATGGTATCTGTAAATGTGCTGACAAGGTACTGCCGTCTTAGAATGTGCCTTCACAGGCTTACAGGCAAATGTTTTTCCAATATGATTTACTGCTCAGAAGAATATAGGTGTAAATATGCAGTGATCAACAAAGAAGGCATATTATTGTTTAGGATGTCCATTTCTGAGGAAAATGCTGAGATGCTCACTAGCTACTTTAAACCTGTCTTGGACTATTTGCACATATTTGAGCCTATGGCTCTGGAGTCAGATTAGCTTCTGTATTGCTGAACATTTTAATTTGAGATTTCATTTTACATAATGTCTTTCAGCATCACAGGTAAAAGTAACATTAAATATTACAGAATTATATAAGTATGAAAATGGCACAGTGAAACCCACCAAAATCTGTTACTAAGGAAGGTAAAAGGAAATGGGACAAATAAAATAAAAATTCAAAAACAATAAAAACACAGTGAATGATTACAAAGTTCTATTAAATAATTGTAGGTTAAATAATTGTAGGTTTTTCTCACTTAAAGATTAGAAAAATACATGCACAGGGACTGGGAAGGTGGCTCAGTGATAGAGCGCTTGCCTTGCATGCATGAGGCCCTGGGTTCGATTCCTCAGCACCAATAAGCAAAAAGAAAAAAAGCTGGAAGTGGCGCTGTGGCTCAAGTGGTAGAGTGCTAGCCTTGAGCTGAATAGCTGAGGGACAGCGCCCAGACCCAGAGTTCAGGCCCCACGACCGGACCCCCCCCCCCAAAAAAAAAGAGAAAAGAAAGAAAAATACATGCACAATTAAAATGCTGTCAAATTTTAAAATCTGCTCATTACCAGAATGAATGATTTAGTTTGAAACCAAAAGAATATGCAATGAATAACTATAAATTAAAACAATTATTATTTTTGATTCCTTGATTTGTGAATGGCATTATACTTGGTTATCTGAAATATATTAATGAGAATTGAAATATCCATGAGTGGAAATTACAGGAGATCTACATACTGAATTGTAAGACTGTCCCCCCACCCCATTACCCCCCCCTCGCAAGTTGTAAAGATCATTTCCTGCATATTGTCTTATAAGTATCCCTGTTGCATTGGGTTACCCTTTGTCCTTTGTCTCACCATTTTGTTGACAACAAAATTATTTTTAATATAAGGCTCGTTGGTTTGACTAATTATTTCTTTTGGTTAGATTCTAGCAAATCTAACAAAAGAATACAGGGCCATGCATTTGCTAGGCAGACAGTATGTCACTTAAGCTGTACCTCCAATCCATTCTGATTTGGAGTGTATCTTCTATGTATTGCTGGCACAGGCCTAGACTACATTCCTTCCACTCATGATTTTCATATATTACAGTTTTGAACCCTGACTCCTTTCACTGAAAATTTCTGATGATGTGATGCTCTGTGTCTATCTAAGGTTTATGTCTATGTTTATGTTTATGTTTATATCCATCTAAGGAACACATAGCACAGTCTTCCACATTGAGGAGAAGAAATTAAGATTAGCATTTAAATAAAGGGACATTAATGTTAACCTGGATATAACTGTGAATATTTTAAGCTATCCTTTAAGATAAATTTTTTAAAAAAGATTCCTGTTTGTTTGGTGTCTTTTTGTGCCTGCCCATTTATCTAAATTCAACTTTTAAATTCTCCCATGACACTTTAATAGTGACAATTCCACTTGATCTATGGTTTGGAGAAAAGATTCATGTCTTTTTGTTTGCTTTTTACAAATACCCCCCAGACAGACAATTCTGCTGCCATTTCTCTACGTACAGTTTAATTTCTTTTAGTGAAATGGAATCACATCCTTCTTTGCCAGCTGTGTTCCAGTCTCCCCCAAAAACTTAGGCTTTATAAAATTCATTTTTTCAGATGTTTGCAAGACCTCCTCCACTCTTGCCTCTATATCTTCACTGGCACATCTCTTTAGAGTCACTTTGTACCTTCATTCCTTTTTATCTCTAATTTTATTAGAATTGTATCCTATTTATGTATTTTCTAATTCTTTTATTAGTATGTAAGCTATATAAATGTTCAAAGCAGATACAGAGAAACCTTTAACCCTTTATTATATTATTTTGAATGAAAATAAATACAAGTGACTATTATGGTCATTACAAATAACTAAATATCACTTATATTGTACGACTTCACATGACCTATCCTTACTTCCTTTGAACATAAATGTCCATTAAACACTGTTGGCAACTAATAACACAATTTATGGAAAGTAAGGGTTAGATGGACTCAATGCTATGAATTTATTTACACTTCAGAGAACTGAATTCAGATTTTCACCAAGTTACTAAGGTTACTTATTAATTGTACAGTTCCTCCATATTAATCACATTCATTCACATACATTCGTATCTTATGTCCTTTTAACTTTCATTTTCTTTTTTTTCCTTTTTTCCTTTTTTTTGTCTGTTGTAGGGTCTGAACTCCCTTTTGCTCAAGGCTAGCACTCAACCCTGTTGAGCCACAACATCACTTTTGGTATTCTGGAGACTAATTGGAGATAAGAATCTCACAGACTTTCCTTCGTGGGCTAGGTTTGAACCAAGCTCCTCAGATCCCAGCCTCCTGAATAGCTAGGATTAGAGGCCTGAAACACCTGGTTCCTTTTTAAGTTCTCTCTTCCGGTAATTCCGTCAATGTCCATGATTATATGAATCATTTGCATACGTACTAATTCACACATTTTGTCTCTAGATCATGCCTTTCAAAATATGTGTGTATAAACATGTCTGCAAAAAATCCCTACACTTACCACAGCTTCTTCTTCATTTTTTTTACATTTGATTTTTACATTTTTATTTTTAATGTTTTTATTGTAAAAATACTGTACAGAGGGGTTACAGTTACATTAAGCACATTTCCTATCAAACATTGTTACCTCCTCCTTTGTTTTTCCCCTACCATCCATTCCTTCCCATCTCCACAACTACACTACCCCACTCCTCTGCCTAAATTGTAAAGTTCGTTTTCAACATAGTATCTTGTACATCTCATTGTTACAATGGGTCAACCTGTATCCCTATTTAAGCATTTTGTTTTTTCCCTTCCCCTCCCCAAATTAGAGAAGTGTATATACAAGATGCAGGGCACCAACATCAAATACAGTGAAAAGGGAGGAGAAACAGAAAAAACATGGGGGAGAAACATAGAGAAAACAAAAAATCACATGGTACATTATATATACGTTAGAAACAATAGCAAGAAAGAAAAGAACCACTTGTGTCTCTGTCTTGGGGTTCATTTCGCTTAACATCATCATATCTGGTCATTTGTACATAGCTTTTGACCTTTTCTGCTTGTCCCAGACATATAGTAGTTATTGCAAATAAGAGAAACCATGGGACCTATGTTTCTTTGGGCCTGGATCACTTCACTTAATATAATTTTTCCCAAGTCTTTCCATTTGCTAACAAATGGGGCTGTGACATTCTTTCTAATGGAGGCATAGATTTCCATTGTGTGTATATATATATACACTGCATTTTCTTGATCCATTCATCTACTGAGGGGTATCTGTGTTGGTTCCATATTGTAGCTATGGTCAGTAATGCTGCAATAAACATAGTTGTGCTGGTAGCTTTAGTAGGGTCTTGTTTGTGATCATTTGGGTAAATGCCCAAAAGTGGGATTGCTGGGTCATAGGGGAGCTCTATGTGGAGTCTTTTGATTAACCTCCATACTGCTTCCCAAAGAGGTTGAACAAGTTTATACTCCCACCAACTATGCAGTAGGGCTCCCTTCTGACCAAATGCCCTCCAGCATCTGTTGTTATACGAGTTCTTGATTTTAGCCATTCTAACTGGGGTGAGGTGGAATCTCAATGTTGTTTAGATTTGCATTTCTTTTATGGCTAGAGAGGTTGAGCATTTCTTCATGTATCTATTGGCCATTCTTATTTCCTCTTTAGAGAAGTTGCTCTTTAAGTCTTTAGCCCACTTATTTATTGGGCAGTTGTTTCTTTGAAGATTTGTTGTTGGGGGATTTAATTTTTTGAGCTCCAATTACATTTTAGATATGAGACCCTTGTCCTTTGTATGGCTAGTGAAGATCTTCTCCCAATCTGTGGGCTTTCTATATGTCCTTTGCCATGCAGAAGCTCTGCAGCTTCATGCAATCCCATTTGTCGAACCTTTCTTTGATTTGTTGTGTTTTTGGGTCTCTATTAAGAAAATTTCAGCCTGTGCCAAGGAGACCTGGGGTTTCTCTTGTTCCATCCTGTACTGTTTTAAGGGTGTCTGCTTTGACTCCGAAATCTTTATTTTTATTTCTAACGAAGTAAAATATATCTCTCTCTCTATTTTTTATTGTAAAGATACTGTACAGAGGAGTTACAGTTACACAAGTAAGGTAATGAGTACATTTCCTATGGAGCATTTTTACCCCTCCTTTGTTTTTCCCCTACCATTCCTTCCTTCCGCACCTCTCCAACTTCTCCCCCCCCCACAAAGTTGTAAAGTTCATTTTCAACATAGTGTTTTGTAAGTCTCATTGTTACAATGAGTCAACCTGAATCCTTGTTTCAGCATTTTTGATTTCCCTTCCCCTCCTCAAATTATAAAAATGTAAGTACAAGATACATGGCACTGAAATCACCAAATGAATTTTATTGACTAGAAAAGTAAGACACATACAACATTACTTCAAAATCTCCACTGTTCATGAAAAAAATCCCTTATTTTAAGAAAAAATTCATATGTGTGTGTGTGTGTGTGTGTGTGTGTGTGTGTGTGTGTGTGTGTGTATCATCTTGATGTTTATTTTGTTCTTTTTTATTCGTTTTATCAGGTTCTGTCCATATGAAGTGCCATTGAGAGGTATTAAATCTGAGATTGTTATTCATTTTTCTAAGTACATTGAAACCTTTACTGTATTCAAGAAGCTATTATTTCAACTAAAAAGATTGGGACCTCCACCTGTAACTACAATACAACTTTATTCTCCATCTAACTCTCATCTGTATATCTCTCTATCTATGTCCATCTATCTCACCATATTTGTTTCTGTACCTATATTTATATCATCTACATTTCAACTATTCATCTATATTTTGTAAGTAAAATAATGTAATTATTTTTTAAATTAATAAGCAATAATGGTTAATTGACAGGAATGTAAAACAGTTTGTGGGGCAATAGGTATCAGTAGAAGGGAAAAGACTGTGAAAGAGAGGGTTGAAGTTAGATAAGGTTAAAATGCTTTACATATGTGTGTGTGTGCATATGTGTATAAAATAGAACAATGAAATCTGTTGAAGTTTTCCTGAAAAGAGAGAGTGTATGATGAAGGGAGCAAGTTGATTAGAATGCTCTTTATGTACATATGCAGACATCACAATGAATTCCCTACATAATTAATATACACGAATGAAAATCAGATTTAAAGTACTGCCTATAAAATATATTTTTAATAAAATAAGGAAGACATTTCTCATACAAAATTCACAAATCAGTTTACCATTAATTCAACTTAAATGGATCATTTTGTTATTTTTTTGATGCTTTCGGGTCTTTCCTTTTGTTTTCAGGAGTTTGCATAGTGTAATTCTGAGTGTCTAGGCTTTCTATTTTTGAGAAGGAATTAGACAGCCTTTAGAAATATGGCACCTGTTTTATTTTTCAACAAAGAATTTTTTTTCACTTTATTGTTGAATCGTGTGTTCTTTCAGTATTTTTCTTTTTTTCTCATGCTCTTCTGGATACTCAAATTGAGTTATACCAGGTATTTATACTTCAATTTATATCTGAAGTCAATGTTTTCCTAACATTTGCCTTTTTGATTCACAGTGAAGCATATTGTATAAAATTTCTTTATATCAGAACAAGCACAAATTTCCTCAGCCAATACTTATTCTACCATTAAACACATCAATTAAGTTTATATATACATATTATATTGTTGATTTCTAGAATTTTGCTTTCCATTTGTAATCAACATTACTAATTTTTCATTTCAATATCTTTGTTATAATCATAAGGTTAATATGTTATAATCATCGTATATATAATTTTTATATCTGAATTTTTTGTGTATATCAGCCTCATTTTTTCCTTTGTCCTTTTTGGTTGTTTATTGATTTTCTTTTATCATTATTATGCTATTATTCTTGAAGCTTTACTGCTAGAAATTCCTGAAGCCAGGAGTTTTCAAGAGGAAGAAGAGAAGGATGAAATATTTGTATTTGCTTATAAAATTCATAAAGGAGCAATACCAACTTTAAATAATCTTAATTAAATTCATACCCTGAGGTAGTTTAAGATCATATTTTGGATTTCTCAAGGAAAATTTCTTCTCCCATTCTGTAAATTAATCTCTGTTACCTTGCTTATTTCTTTCAGCAGAATAGCTAAGTGTAACAACATGAATCTTGGATAATGTGCATTTTATTAAATTCATTTGTTTCACACCGTCAAACATCTGTACATCTAGGTAGTCTAAAAATGGTATATATTATATGATTAATTGAGAATAATAGATTACAAAAATTACAAATAATATTTACATTTACCTCCTCCTTCGTTTGAATAAATATAATAGCTGACCAGGTCCTGCTGTTTCCAGCTATTTTCAGTTAACACTGTGTAAGGGAAATATAGTCTTAGCATACCCAAATAAAAGCATGAGTAGAAATAAAATTAGAGCACAAACAGGTAAACACAATATATGTCAAACCTTTCAATGCTATTAAATACTTTAAATTTGATATAGAATTAACTTGGTAACAGAAGGATTGTTCACTAAAAATCAATTGCAATCCGAGTACTGGAGACTAATGCCTGTAATCCTAGCTACTCCGGATGCTGAGATCTGAGGATTGTGGTTCAATGTCAGCCCAGTCAGTGATGTTCATGAGACTCTTATCTCCAATAAACTACCAAAATTCCAAAAGTGAAGCTGTGGCTCAAGCAGAAAAATGCTAGACGTGAGCAAAAGAAGGTCAAGGACAGTGCTCTGGCCCTGACTTCAAGCCCCAGGACCGGCAAAAAAAAAAAGTTAGTAGTTGTAGTTGTTTGTTAGTTATTGTATATTATACTCCAATTTAGTCTATAGTTAAAAATATTTTTCCAAGCGTTTGGTCTGTCTGCCCCGATGAAGTTCCAGAGTATTATATTTCAGAACAATTATCAACACACAAAGCTATAATTTTTCTGTAATGTAATCTGAATATTTTGCTACATGAAGTGTTGTTAAAACCCACCAGTTTAGAAAATATTTTCTGAGCACCACATTGTGATGAACAGAGCTAAAGCTGTGGTTAGTAATTAACTAAGTGACCCCTTTCCCCTTTTCACAAGTTAAATGAAACAAACAAAAATATCTATATTTGTCCAAATTTCTAACATAGGATCTAGACATAAACAAAACAACAAAAGAGCAAGGATAGGAATCCCAAGTACTTGGTATTTTTTGTGTTGTTATTTTTTTATTATGTTAAATTAACACAAGGCTAATTTTTATGAATTGATAGTCAGTTGTTCCTCCATTTATGATAAATTTAAGAAAAAAATCAGTCTGTTTTTGATCTATCAGCTCTCTTTAACCTATAATCTCTCATAGATCTATTAGCCAGATAATTAATATCTGTATGTCTATCTAACTATGTGTATATCTATGTGTCTGTGTATCTGTCTACTATCTGTTTAATCAACTATCTGTTTTCTGTCTATATATCTATATGCCAAATATTTACCTATCATCCATTAACTACCCATCTATCTATTGTCTATAATCTATCCATCTACTGAATTTATAACAACATATACATATAGGAAATATGTGTACATATATAAAGCCTGCTATGAGACAATATATTATTTTCAATTTAACTTGCCTTTTAAAAGCACACATATATGTGTAGTGCTATTAAATCCATACAACTCTATTCATTTTATTGGTAAGCAACACAGTAAATAATTAAATATCATGCTTCAGTAAGTTTTAAGTGACATGATTTTAGCTATTCATAATGCCTTCCATCCTGGTCTAAATGCTTTTTAATGAGCACTGTGTCCTTATTGATCTGAGTAATTCAAAATTTCGAAAGGTGATCGAATTCAAGGAGAGAATTTTCTTCTTATTTTTATACTTTAAAGTTGAGTACTGTTGAATGTCTAATTTACCTTCAATACTTTCAATAATGTTAACTTAAATCACTATTAATATAGCTACCATTTTATATCATTTTATATTTCATGGAAAAATATTTTAACAATGTCATTGAGGTAGATATTATTAGCCGTAGATATATATGGATTTAAGATCAAAACATATTTAATTGTATTAAACATGATTGGTATAATGCTCTATAATCTGTTTATTAATATGGTACTTACATTATTTTCATTTCTACAAGAAGAAAAATTATTACACAATTGAGACGAATTAAATGAAAACTACATGTATTAGTTGTTTAGCACTATGTTAGCTCACAGTAGGAAATTCTTAGTTAATATACTGTTGTCATCTACCTTCTTTAAGATAAGGAAATAGGAATTTAGAGATAAAAACATTTATCCAAATCTGTGTGATAGTGGTCAAATCTGAGTTTTTCATACTTAGTATCTAAAAATATTATCCTTGTTACATTGCATGCTCTCTAGTGAAAAACAGGAGTTTCAATAAGTGGCTGATAAAAATTCACTGATGTGCTTAAAATTATAGAATGAGGGTTGTGATAGGTATTTTTCTATTTAAGTGCTATCTTACAAGATTTAAGGCAAGTGGCTTTAGCCTTTAGTGTTATAAATTATCATAGAATGAATTACTGAGATAAATTACTGACAGATTACTGAAAATGGAATAGCATACATAAAAATTGAAACTCTACTTTGATGCTAATTGCAAATGCAGAGTCCACAGATTTGTAAAATTACACCTTTGAGTATTTTATGTCACATTTTAAATTCTTTTCAATATTACAGTTATTTAATTACTATAAAAACTGAAAATGAATTTAAAATTAAAAATTGTTTGCAAAATGGAAATAAACAGTTCTAATGCCAGATTAAAGGAATTTTGACTAAACTTGACAATACACTATTTCTCACTAGGTGTTACAAGTGCCCTTATCATTTTAAAATCTGAAATGGCTTTCAATAGATTTAAAATAAGGACTTCAGAACAGTCATATTTGGGTTTAAACTACTTGTCATATTGGTAATGAAGTTGGAGCTAGCTTTTAAATAAAAATATAACAATGAAAATTAATGAATATGTAGTATTTAGTCTTCAGTATGTCTGAAATTTTAAATTGTTTTTTCTAGCCAAAATGGTCCACAGAATAATATGTATACCATCTATCTGATGTGAACATAAAAGTCAATAGTCAAAATTACAATGTTTCAAAATAAGTGTTTGAAATGATTTGAAAGTTACCAATACTTCCATATGTGTTATTTACTAAATACAGAAAGTTCAGAGAGTACCACAAAGCTCAATTTGTCATCGCTTATTATCAGATGGCTTTGGAAAGCCAAGGCCTTGTCATCAGGTTGTTAAGAACTGAAAGTGGGTGTGTGTCACTTGGCAGAATGGGTTTGCACTACTTGAAGACTGGCACTTGCTGACTAATGACTGAAATTGTGAATTTTGTCAAACAGACTCAAATTCATTATTTTACTACAGAAGATCTGTCCATATTCAGAATATCCATGCCTTTCTAACTTCACAGTCTTGCCGATATGACCAGCAACAAAGTTATGAAGGCAATCTGTCGGGTGTGCTTGAACTCAGCACCAATGAAGAGATAGAGCAAAGGGCTTCGAGGAGAGATTAGGAAATAGAGCTGATGAATCAATCTTTAAATTCACTATGGGAGCTAATATGTCCTCTTTTATCTTTACCTTACTTCATCCACTTGTTAGAATTTCAAAGACAACAAAGCAAATACTTTTAAAAGAATTTTTATGCCCTAAAAAGAACAGGAAGTTTTAAGAAAAGTTCCCAAGTAATTCTGATGTACAATTGAAAACTGCAGGTTTTAAGAGTGGTTTCTTCAAGTCCATAGAGCTCAGTAACTTTCCCTGTGGTGTCAAAGAATAATACTTGCTGGTACAGTAACACACAAAACTGCAAGATTGTCAGGTTTCCTTCTCATAGTCCGTATGGCATGGACAAAACAAACCAATTTTCATGCATCTAGGAATGTAAAAGACTGCTACTTTTATGTAACATATGTGTGCAGTAGTTATAACTATTCACCACTTATTTTATAAACAGTACTCAGTAACCTCCTTTTATATTGATTGTTTCTCATCCATACTTTAGAGTTGAGGAATGTGAAATAAAAATTATCTCAATGACCTTATCCTGGTTACATAGAAACCTAGCACCACACCAGCTATGCAAACACTCCTCTGCTTGATTTTAAAACCATACAGAAAAGCACTCACAAAGCAATCTACCTGCTATTTCACAAAGCACTGTTTTCTACTTAGCAAGTGAATATTGCAAACATATATAATATTTGACTGAAATCACTAGTTTTTTTGTCTTTTTATGTAAGAACCTACTTGATATTTTGATTCCATGTTAGTTGTGATGATGGACTTGTTGGATTCCAGTGGTTGCTAAGTTGTTTTCTTTTTGAATTTTTTAGTTATGAAAATACCATGCAGAGGTTTTTCTTTCTTGCCATTGGTTGCTAAGTTTTAATCACACTGGAAGCCATTTGAATGACATATACTCTTGATAACTAGTTCTGACACATCCAACTAATATTAAATATCAGTAAAGCAATAAGGTTAATGTGTCAAAACTAGACATAAGATAATGAGGTATAGACTTTTAGGAGAAATCGCTGCATTTTGGTGTTCATCTTAGCAGTGTATAAGTGCATCTTTTGCCAAGGCTATTCTTAGTTAATTGTCCATTTCAAATAGCACAAGAAAAATAACAATGTGGGATTCAACTATCTTGCAGCATCTTGAATGACTTCAGAAAAATGTTGACATGTTTCTTTCTATCTGAATTAGCTGTACACATTGTTAATTTCTGGGAAGCTATATACCTTTTTAAAGATTGATTGTTCAACTTGTAAAGTGATATATAAACTAGTGTTATTGGAGAATAAGCTGAAAGCAAATGGCTACTTTCTCAGGGAAGAAGGTGTTTCATATTTCTCATGTATAATAGATGATATCTAACAAAAATAGACTGTTTATACATTCTTTTTTCAGTAGACTTTGCAAATGTACACTCTGCAAGTTGTGTTATGGCTAGTAATGGAATACAAGATGAGAGTATCTAAAGGGAAAGAGTTTTCTGAAATTCAGAAGAACTTCAAAGTATTCTTTTCTAGACATTTGTGTCCATTGTCTCTGACTGAATTCCATAACCAAATACATTATACATTCTTCCTTCAGATGTTTGAATGCAATACAGTATCAACTTTACATAATTTAAATGAGAACCATGTTGTGGTGTATTTGTGCTTATGGTGTGAAATCATGATATATGAGGGTTAAAAGAGAATCAGACAGGGAATGTGTTATAAATGAAATAGCTAAAGGCCATAAAACTAAGGAAGTCATGTTGTGACAAGTTGGGACTCCCATTTCAAATATAAATCTGAAGAATTACAGGCCAAATTGTAAGAGATTATAATGAATATATATAAAAATTTATAACTATTTAATTAGATTTTTCTTGCGTTTGAAAAGAAAACATTATTTCAAAAATCATCTCCTGAGAATGATTGCCAAATGTTAGAGTGGTTGTGATGATTTATAACTGATATGTACTTGAGTTTCACAATGAAACTTCTAAGGAGTTTACTTGACTTTGCTTAGGAACTGATCAATACTACAATAGATATTTTCAGAAAGATGATATTTCCCTGATTAAAATATTAACTACTTTTGTTTTTATAGTTATATAGACTTTACTTCCACATTAGGAAATACATATTAGTAACTGTATACTTTTTTCTTTTTTCTACCTAATAGAATATTATAATACCGAGTAGAATATTTCTACCTAATAGAATATATTTGCTATTAAGTAAAGCAAATTTTTTAATATATTTAGTCTTTAGTGTTGTAGTAGAGTGACTTTCTTGGTCAATACATTTTGAACAGTGCAAAAATATTAAATACTCTATCTTATTTCTTTATTGTTGTTATCATTAAGTAGGTTTACAAAGAGTTTATAATTCCATAAGTCAGTTTGTGAGGACAATGACTCTTAGTATTGGTCACCCCTTCTGCTATTCTCCCTCATCTTCCTCTCTTTCCCTATGTGCAAGTTACAAACTTCAGTTTTTGCATAGCGTAGATTGAACAGAATAACTGCATTTGTTCATCTTTTCTTTCTCCAATCCTGTGCCTCCTCTTCACCTTCAACTACCTCCTAAAATACATGATTCTGATTCCTAAAATTTGTTTTGATAAAGAGTATTTCAGTTATTCAGAGGATAGATACCTTTGGAATCCTCCCCTAAATGTAAGGTCCATTAGTCAGTTTGTTAGTTTGGAAATGCAGAACTCTGTTTATGTTTTCATGATTGAATTTTATATATATAATATTGTATATCAGATATATGAGGAAAAATGAGCCATTTGTCTCTCAAAATTAATAACCCAGTCAACAAATGGGCAAGGGAGCTACATAGAGACTTTTCAGAAGTATGAAGAAATATAAATAAACACATAAAGAAATTCTCAACATCCCTGGCCATAAAGGAAATGTCAATCAAAACATCACTGAGATTCTGTCTTACCCCAATAAGATTGACCAGCATTGAGAATTCCAACTACAGCAAATGTTGGAGGAGATGTGGGGAAAAGGAAGCTGTTTCACTGCTCATGAGAACGTAAACTAGGACAACCACTCTGGAAAGCAGTTTGAAGGTTTCTCAACAAGCAAACAAACAACAACAACAAACAAACAAACAGCACCAGCAATAGCAACAACAGCCCATAAAACTATGATCCAGGTACTTCACTTTTTTATTTTTCTGTACTGCTAGGACTTTTTTTTCTTTTTAAATTTAAATTTTATTGTAAAGATGATGTACAGAGGGTCTACAGTTACATAAGATAGGGCATCTACCCAGAGCATTGAAAGGCAGGATATGGTAAAAACACTTACACATCCATTTTCATTTCTGCACTATTCACAATAACAACATAATAGATGCCCTGCAGCAGATAAGTAGATCAAGAAAATGAGGTACATACGCACAATACAACTTTACTCATACTATAGAAAGAATAATATATTTTATTTTACTAAATTCCTTTATATAACTGAAAATATGTTTTATTAAGTTGTCAATGGTATAAATAATGTCGTCAAAACTACATTTTTTGTTTTGTAAATAATGGTTTTGAATAGATTATTTGTTATATAATAAATCATATTATTTGACTAATTTTGTATAGACATGACTGAATATATAGGCTTTAGGAAAGAATACCTCAACATATAGAAACAATCACTTAAGTTTTATGACTGTAATCTCCGATAAGAGGTTTTTGTTTGTTTGTTTGTTGTTTTGGTCCGTTGTGGGGCTTGAACTTTGGGCTTGGGTGCTGTTCCTGTGTTCTTCAACTCAAGGCGAGTGCTCTACCACTTGAGCCACAACACCACTTCCAGTGGTTTATTGGAGATAAGAGTCTCAGGGAGTCTCTTGCCTGGGCTGGCTTTGAACTGTGATCCTCAGATTTCAGCCTCTTGAGCTAGAATTATAGGCATGAGCCTCCGGCGTCCAGCTTCCGATAAGAGTTTTAAACCAAAATATTTTACCATAATAAAATCAATTTACACTAAACATTTTATTGGTGATATATGCTTGACTTAGAAAACATACATACGATTTCATATTTAACTAAACTGTAAAACTTTGTAACTGCAAATAAAAAATAGCTAATAGTCTTGACTGATCATTCACATATCAAATAATTCCATGTATGACCTCTTATTCATAATCTGCGCTATTATCTAACCTATCTCTTAGGCATGGTTATAGTACTTGTCTCATAACTGAAAGTATAAAAACTCTCTCCCAATTCTCCTGACTCTTCCAATTAAATCCCCAAAGACTCTCAGCAGGACGATCCAATGTTATGGATTGGGGCTGACATTTTTATTATAATTTTACTTAATTTATGTATTTTGTTTATTTACCTATGTTTGCTTGACTACTTTTATATTTCTTGGTTTAAATTTTTTAACAGGCTGATTCTTTCAAATTCAGATTTAACCCACACTAATTCTTCTCAGACTTCATTTATTTAGTTTTCCATACTTTCTTTGACATTTCACTGGGTATTTAGTCAAAGGGCCTCTTTGAAAACATTTTCCATGGGTTCTCATTTTAATTGTTTCCCTGCTAATCCATCTAAGTCAAACTGTTCTTTTTCTTTATCACGTATCATTTGTAATTATGTACTTATTCAGATATTTGATTGCTGTGTTTTCCTGTTACTGAAAACAAAAGCCAATCAAACAGGAAAAATTTTATCAGAAGTCCCTTGTGTTTAAGATTTTGGTCTTGCACATAGCTCAGAAACAATACTACTGTTCAAAAAGAAATGTAGTCATTACCTGATTTAAATATCCATTTAAACAGGATCATGAAAGATGAAATCAACTAGCCAATTAAAGGTGTAAAAACAAAAATTACCATAGGAGAGCACTGGTGGCTCATGCCTATAATCCTAGCTATTGGGAGGCTGAGATCTGAAATCCAGGTTCAAAACCAACCCTGGCAGGAAAGTCTGTGAGACTCTTATCTCCAATTAACTGCCCCAAAAGAGAGAGCCAGAAATAGAGCTGAGGTTCAAAATGGTGCAATACTTGACTTGAACACAAAAGCTGAGGGATAGGGCCAAGACCCTGAGTTCAAGTCCCAGGAACAACACAAAAGAAGGCAGGAAGGCAGGAAGACAGGCAGGAAGAAGGAAGGAAGAAAAAAAGGAAGGGAGGAATGAAGAAAGAGAATAATGGAAGGAGGGAAGAAGGTAAGAATGAAAGAAGGAACAAATGACCTAATTAAAAAGAATGAAGTTTTAGCATATGCTCATTTTAGATTTTTGCTTGTTTCAGCATATGTTTCTAATGTTGCTTAGGAAACAATTGGTTGTAGTTTCAAATACTACATATTAGCTGGAGTGCAACTTTACTTTTTCTCAATCAAAATTTTATCTCTGTTGTAAAAATTATCATATGCTTATTAAGATCTGTAATGTACACAAGTTAATATGCTTAGATTTTGTATCTTCCCCTATGCAAGTGAAAATCTTTTACAAAAAAAGGAATAAAATTAAACATAATAAAGCTGATGAAAACTATCTGGAAGAAATTTCTATGGAAGCTATCTAATTTCCCTTATTTGTTATTTTTGTCCTTTCACAAACTCCTCATTATTAATTGTCATTACTTTTACATTTCACTTCAGTGTTAGTCAGATCACCGGTGTACTTTCTATAAAATTTAAATTACAATCCTAATGTTGTACTTCAACCTAAAACTCATAGCTGATTACTCTGAAGAAATGAGTTCTCTAAAGTAAAATAAATAAACAAGAGGAATTTATTTTTAGCATTATCCAATATTTATTTCTCAGCAAGCTTATGAAATTACAGAGTGCATAGGATGCCACTTGACCTATTTTTAGCCTCTGAAAATAGTTGACAAATGGAACGTTTCTGAAGACTAGGACTTGTCAGCACCACACAGAGCTCCCCTCTTTTGGTGTTCTTATCAGACAATGCCAATGATTGAAAGTGATGAATAGCAGATTCGTCTGAATCTATAATTGAGCATCTTTAAGCATAATGACATTTTCTCTTCTTTTGAATTGGCTTGTAGGATCCGATGTTCAGCAAGAGCAAATATTCATACTAGAGTGACTTATCTACAGTCCCAGGTGGGTTTCTCCAAATACTTTGGCTGCAGCTGGCAACCTTTAAATCAGAGACTAAAACCAAATCTTCAGAGAACAGAAACTTGTGTCACATTGCAATGCAAGCTATGTACTAGCCTGGGAGTACATATTATGCTTGTGCTTTTCAGAGGATTGTTTTTTTTTTTCTTTTCTTATATTGATAGGACCAGATGTTGTTGTTAATCCATGTGGGAAGCACATTTTTCTTTGTGTTGGTGTCATCCATATGACAATGCAGTCAATTTGGGAAAAATGCCAACTGATATTTCTCAAGTTACAAAGGACACTGGGAAGGTAGAAGGTAGTTAATCACCAAATGGAATTGCAGTGTTTTGAGTTATCAGAATTTTGATTGACCAAGCATCCCCATTATTGTATTCTGTATTATTCAGGGAATCTATGATCCTCAGCAATTTTATCAAGTACTGGGTGATGTGCCTTTCATCTGACATTGGTTGTGAATTGCCTGGCGAAGATTTTGAATGTCAGTCATTTGAACTGATGATTGAGTGGGGCAAAAATATGAACCTTTTATCTGTTTTCCTTCTACACAGTGAGACTAAACATATTATTTGTTTGTATCTGTGAGACAGTGCAGTATAAAAAGGAAAGAAAAAGAAATATTGGCAATCAGCAAACAAGAAGTTTACAATTTTGTGAATCCATGGCTGATGGCATTATTTCTCAAAGTTTTAGTTTCATGAATTACAAAAGGAGATTGACATAATAATCTCTCTGACCTTTCGATTTCTAAGTTTATGAGGTTTGACTTTGAAAAAAGAGAAAAAAAATGACTCAGAGCAGACTTTTGTTGTTGTTGGTTGTGGGGCTTGAACTCTGGGCTGGGCACTGTCCCTCAGCTCTTCAGCTCAAGGCTAGTGCTCTATCACTTGAGCCAAAGGGCCACTTCTGGTTTTCTGGTGGTTTATTGGAGATAAGACTTTGCTGCCTGGGCTGGCTTTGAACCGTGATCCTCGTAGATCACCCTCCTGAGTTGCTAGGATTACAGGCTTGAGCCACCAGTGCCCAGCTACAGCAGGCATCTTTTGAACAAAGCCTCCATATATAAAAGCTTCCTATCCTGTCTCACATCAATCCACTTCTTTAGACATTCTTTCATGCTTTTGTTTTTACATTTTATGTTGGAGTAGATTTTCTATTGGAAACTTCATTTTAATATTCATATAGCCTTACAAAAATCATAAAAATCTACTCATAGGAAATGTTAGTCTGAGTGTTAGTGCTATTATTACTGTTTTTTCATTTTACTTTTCATTTTATGTCAAAAATTGGTCATCACAAAGGCAACCTATGTGTTTATTTATGTATATATACATACTTATTTACATATATATACATACTTATGATTTACACATTTTACATTAATAAGAAGAGGGTGGAAATTAACAAAGACATAAGTACACACTGACTGATTTCCCCTTGAAATGTTGTGTCAAAGACTTTGACAGTTGTACTTGTTAATGATATTTGTAGATGGTAGTCTGCAGATGTAATTAGGTATAAAACGCATTGAAATTAGACCATCCTCAGTTAATTTTTACTGAAAGTGCCTTAAATATGACAAGCATATATATGAAAAAGTAGACAACACATAAATGATCCAAAAGGACCTGTGAAGGCAGAGACAGAGAAATTAGATTAATTTAATCTCAAGTATTACCAACAGCCATTGATTTATTTTACAACAGCACCTCCAGATCAGATCAATTATTGTAAGACTTCACTGTAAATCTTCTCAATTGTGAAACTGTGCAAGAATAATTTTGTGAATTTTTTTTGTGCTGGTCCTGAGGCTTGAATTCAACCTCCTGGGCACTGCCTCTGAGCTTTTTTGCTCAAAGATTGGGCTCTATCGCCAACTACCACTCTACTTCTAGATTTTTGGTGGCTAACTGGAGATAAAGAATCTCACAGTCTTTCATTCCCAGGATGGCTTTCAGCTGGGACCCTCAATTCGAAGTCTGAGTATCTAGGTTAACAGGTGTGAGTTGCTAGTGACAGGTAGTTTTACGATTTTTTTTTTTTTTTTTTTTTTTTTTTGTGGGCGTGGGGCTTGAATTCTGGGCCTGGGCGCTGTCCCTGACTTCTTCAGCTCAAGGCTAGTGCTCTTCCACTTGAGCCACAGCGCCACTTCCGGCTTTTTCTGTTTATGTGGTGCTGAGGAATACAACCCAAGGCCTCACGCATGCAAGGCAAGCACTTTACCTCTGAGCCTCCTTCCCAGCCCTAGTTTTCTGATGTTTAAAATGTCAGATTTCTGTCCATTTGTTCAACACTGATATTGAAAAGATGCTGAGAAGTACTACTGAAGGAGGCATAGAAGAAATTAAAAGATTGTGATGCCATAGCAAGAATACAAATTAAACACGTGATATTTGGTGAAATATTACAAAAATTATTTTATCAGGTAGAAATTGCAAGTGCAAAGTGTAAGATTTCAGAGCAAGCTCTGCATTTTAGAGAGTAAGACAGAGGGAGTAAGCCAATTGTAGCACGGGGAGGAAGATGGAGATGAGATAGAACACTCTCAGGTCAGTGTCTGCTGTATAGACAGAATGACATGTAGGCTGCTGGAGAATCACAAAGAAAGGTGACATATTATGATTTAGGTTCTATCCTGAGGATACTTCTCTGCAAAACAGTAGCAGAGACTATAGCTAAAGTACTATTCAAATAATATAAGTATGAATGATTTCTAAAAAAAAAGTAACTCAAAATTTAAGTTTTCCTCTCACGAGTTGAAACTCTAAATGATCTGTTATAGTCATCTTTTCCTTTACAAATGTTTTATTAAGTAAATTTGGAAGCACATCATCACTCTTTTTCCAAAAGTGCAAGTTTTGACTTTCATCACAACAGAGTGCAAGAAACTGTACAGTAGATTGAGAATCACACACAGGATTTTTTTTCAAAACAATAAATTTGAAAAATCATTTTTGCTACTTCATATGTAAGTTAAAATGAAACTGCTATAACAAAAAATAGACCCCCTGAATTATGGATAAACCCATGCTTTATATATCAAAATAAGGTAAAAAATTGAAGTGTTCTCTCTAGAAGACCTTTTTTATTTTATTGTAAAGGTGCTGTACAGAGGGGTTATAGCTACATGAGTAAGGCAATGAGTGCATGACTTGTCAATCATTGTTACACTTTCCCTTCCTTGTTGTTGTCCCACTATCCCTTCCCTCCCTCACCTCCTACACTCCTCCCCAACAATCCCCTCCTCCCAAAGAGTAAAGTTCCTTTTCAATATACTGTCCTGTGTGTATCCTTGTTGCAATGGGTCATCCTATGTCCTTGTTTCAGCATTTTTATTTCCCTTCTCCTCCTCAGATTAGACATATGTATATACAAGATGCAGGGTAATAATATCAAGAACAGTGACAACAGGGGATATGCTATAGGGGAAAGAAACAACAACAGCAACAAAAATAAAATCACATGGTACATTGAAAAGAGTAACAATAAAGACAGATTTCTTGTATCCATATCTTGGGGTTCATTTCATTTAGCATCTTCTCATATGGTCATATGTACATGGATTTTGAGCTTTTCAGCTCACCTGATATGATTATCCTATATGTATACTAATTATTTGCAAATAAGGAAAACCATGGGACCTAAATTTCTTTGGGACTGGGTTACTTAAATTAATATGATTCTTTTGAAGTCTTTCCACTTCCTAACAAATGGGGCAGTGTCGTTCTTTCTGATGGAAGCATAGAATTCCATATATATGTATATATATATATATATATATATATATATATATCACATTTTCTTGGTCCATTCATCTACTGAGGGGCATCTGGATTGGTTCTGTATTTTAGCTATGGTGAATAATGCTGCAATAAACATAGTTGTGCTGGTAGCTTTAGTGTGGCCTTGTTTGTGATCATTTGGGTAAATACCCAGAAGTAGGATTTATGGGTCATAGGGGAGCTCTATGTCTTTTGAGGAACCTTGATACTGATATCAAGTGGTTGGACAAGTTTACACTCCCACCAACAGTGTGGTAGAATTCCCTTTTGGACACATCTTCTTATTAGATTTCTTTTTTTTTTTTTTTTAATTTAATTTTATTTTATTTGAGAACATACTGTACAGAGGGGTTACAATTACATGGGCAGGATAATGCATACATTTCTTACCAAGCATTGCAGCCTCCTCCTTTGTTTACCCTTCACCTCCCTTCCCAGCCTCCCTCCTAAACCCCCCCCCACCCAATCCTTCCTTCCCCTCCCCCCCCCCCCCCCGACATTGTAAAGCTCGTTTTTGACATGACAATTTATACTTCTCATTGTTGCAACAGGTCCACCTGAATCCTTAAACGACTTGTTTGTCCCCATCTCCTCCACATGTTATACTGACATCAAATATAGTGAAAGCGGGGGTTACACTGTGGGGGAGGGACATACAAAGCAACAAAGAAATAATCTCATAAATGCGTTAGAAACACATGCATGAAAGAAACAAAAACATTAAAATACATATTTGAGGTTTCGTTTTCCTAACATCACATTATCTGACTTTTTCCGCTTGACTCATACCTATACTAGATATTGCAAATAAGGGAAACCATGGGACCTATGTTTCTTTGGGCCTGGCTTACTTCACTTAATATAATTTTTTCCAAGCCTTTCCATTTCCTAACAAATGGGGAAATGTCATTCTTTCTGATGGAGGCATAGAATTCCATTGTGTATATATACCACATCTTCTTGATCCATTCATCTACTGAGGGGCATCTGGGTTGGTTCCATGTCTTAGCTATGGTAAATAATGCTGCAATAAACATAGTTGTGCTGGTAGCTTTAGTGTGGCCTTGTTTGTGATCATTTGGGTAAATGCCCAAAAGTGGGATTGCTGGGTCATTGGGGAGCTCTATGTGGAGTCTTTTGAGGAACCTCCATACTGCTTTCCAAAGTGGTTGAACAAGTTTACATTCCCACCAACAATGAAGTAAGGTTCCTTTCTGTCCACATCCCCTCCAGCATCTGTTGTTGTTAGAGTTCTTGATTTTTGCCATTCTAACTGGAGTGAGGTGATATCTCAATGTTGTTTTGATTTGCATTTCTTTTATGGCTAGGGATGTTGAACATTTCTTCATGTGTCTATTGGCCATCCTTCTTTCTTCTTCAGAGAAGCTTCTCTTTAAGTCTTTCGCCCACTTACTTATTGGGCAGTTGTTTCTTTGAGGATTTGTTGTTGGGTGGTTTAATTTTTTGAGTTTCAAGTATATTTTAGATATGAGACCCTTGTCCGTTGTATGGCTAGTAAAGATCTTCTCCCTTGATTATAGCCATTCTAACTGGTGAAATTTCAATGATGTTTTGATTTGAATTTCTTTTATGGCCAGTGAAGTTGAGCATTTCTTCATGTGTCTATTGGCCATTCTTATTTTCTCTTCAGAGAAGTCTCTCTTTAAGTCTTTAGCCCATTTGTTAATAAGGCAATTGTTTCTTGGAGGATTTTTTAGAGGATTTTATTTTTGTATTGCTAGTAAAGATCTTCTCCCAGTCTGTGGGCTTTCTATTGACCTTGCTACCTATGTCCTTTGCCATGCAGAAGCTCTGCCATTTCATGCAATCCCATTTATCCAACCTTTTTTTGGTTTGTTGTGTTTCTGGGTCTTTATTAAGAAAATTTCAGCCTGTGCCAAGCAGCCCTAGAGAGTCTTCTATTCCATCCTTTTGTTTTCAGGGTTTCTGCTTTGGCTTCGAGGTCTTTGATCCATTTAGATTTGATTCTGGTGCAAGGTGATATATAAGGATATTATTTTTGTTTTCTACAGGTGTTTAACCAATTTTTCCAGCACCATTTACTGAAGAGACTGTCTTTTTTCCATTCTATATTTTTGGCTCCCTTATCGAAGATTAGGTGACTATAGGCCTGTGGGTTCATTTAGGGGTCTTCAGTTCTATTCCATTGCTCTTCAGTTCTATTCCACTGTTTTTCACTTCTATTCTTGTGCCAGTACCAAGTTGTTTTGATTACTATGGCTTTGTAGTAGTTTGAAATTTGGTATTGTTATTCCTCCAGCACTGTTCTTTCTGCTAAGGATATCTTTTGCTATTCTGGGTCTTCTGTTGTTTCGTATGAATTTTTGGATTGCTACTTCTATTTCATTGAAGAATGAAGTTGGAATATTGATGGGTATTGCATTGAATTTGTAGATAGCCTTTGGCAGTACTGCCATTTTCACAATGTTAATCCTCCCTATCCAGAAGCATGTGAGGATTTTCCACTTACTTAATTCTGATTTAATTTTCCTTTTCAGCTTTTTAAATTTTTCATCACAGAGGTCATTCACTTCTTTAGTAAAGTTAATACCTAGATATTTTATTTTTTGTGGGGCTATGACAAAAGGAGTTGCTTTCCTAATTTGAACGGTACTTGTCTCATTATTGGCATACAGGAAAGCTGTTTATTTTTGAGGGTTAATTTTATACTTTGTTACTTGGCCAAAGTTTCATACCATCTGCAAAAAGGGAGAGTTTTACTTCATCTTTCCCTACTTGGATTCCCTTTATATTTGCATCTTGTCTAGAGGACTGTCTTAATATCTTAAAGTCATGGAAATTTCTCCAGCATCTCTATAAACAGTTCAATTTTACCTTCTATAGAGCTAAAGCTGGGGTACTGGTGGCTCACATCTGTAATCCTAGCTACTCAGGAGGCTGAGATCTCAGGCTTTCATTTCCAAGACATCCCAGCAAGAAATCTATGAGACTCTTATCTCCTATTAACCACTAGAAAACTGGAAGTGGTGCTGTAGCTCAAATGGTAGAGCAGTATCTGAGAAAAAGAGCTGAAATACATGCCCAGGCCCCAAGTTCAAGCCCTATAACTGACAATAAAGAAGCTTTAAAAATTACTTTGTTCTATTCAAACTTACTATATTTTTTTCTTTTTTTCCCATTAATTTTCAAATTTCTGTCAGGCAAAAGTACTACATTAATGATTGACAATATGTTTATTGCTTTTTGGGATTTATAATATTAGTTTATTGTTCTAGGAAGTAAATGTAGGAAATATATAGGTAAGGAATTGGGAAGATCAGGTGAAGTATTTGCAGAACTTTACTTAATAAATGATAATATTTTAAAATAATTATATTCAGTAGCTTTCTTTGGTCACTGATGCAACAAATGTGCTTATCAATGGGCAATGAAATCGCTTCAATAGTAATTTTGGATAGATTCTCTTTTAATGGCTGGCAAGAACACTGTGGGAAATAATGTATGATGGCTACTTTATTCACTGCATTTGCTGTCATATTAACTCCTGAGAAGAGTACAACTAGGTAGTGTCACAACTACATCAACTAGAAATAAGACAAGATGGTTCTCTGTGTGGAAAATGCATGTATACACAAATAGAAAGCTAAAGTTCTTGGTGGTGAATGGCTGGCAAATATATAAGCAAGAGTCATCTTGTGGAGTTAAGACCCCAAGAGCACAAGACATTATAGAGCTTTTCTATTCAGCATATCAGAGAGCATAATTATTACCAACCCTTTGCTATTAAAACATCATCAAATTATGTTTATAGAATATTATTCACTGAACACTTCATAGCACTTTCACAACAATAATCCTGGCCATATTAGTGTATAGGGAATGCTAGCATGGATGCCTTCAAACTAATAAAAAGTCAGTGTAATAAATTAGGAGGCCAGAGTGAAAAAAATAACCTTTACTGGCCATATGATGTAAATTTAGCTATAAAAGATTTCCTCCTTACTCAGCAGTTCATCCTGGACCACATACCATGAGAAACTACAAGGCAGGAATTCCTTTAGAGAATAAAACATAAAAACAAAAACGCATGAAAGTGTTCATGTTTTTCTACATGCTTCTGGCTTAGACTGATCTTTTAATAAATGGACATCTTTGGGAAATGTCTATATGTATGCTGCTGACTCCATCACTGTAATAAACCTTCAAGAAGTGTATATATAAACCTTCGTCATGTTTTATAGAGATAAGGTAGCTGAAGTTTAGAAGAAGATGACTCCTTTAAATAAGTTACTGAAACTGAAAAGACTACATTTGTCTTCTTGTCTTTACAGTCTTATTAATCCATGATTTTTATTTCTTTATTTTTATCGGACAATATCATGGAACATTTTAACATTGTCATTGTTTAACAGCAGATATAATATCAACTGATACAAGAGGAACAAAGTATTGGAAAAATTATGTTTAGGTAATGCTATGAATGTCTTCATTTTACTGCCTACGAATTCACCTGCCAAAGGAAGAGGAGGAAAAATGGAAGTTATCAATTTGGATTACATTGTATCACCTCATATACAACTTAAATTGGGTGGAAAGTAACTGCATCTTCGGTTTATAAGCTGATTTTCAGGCGGATATAGTGATGTTTGCTAGATGTAATCTAGGTATGGACAGCATTCTGTTTTCTCAGAATTGTGAGAGCCATGAGAATACACTTCAGCTTATGATTACTGAAAAAGTTATTTTAATAAAAGACATTCTCTCGGGCTGGGAAGGTGGCTCAGTGGTAGAGCGCTTGCCTTGCATGCCTGAGGCCCTGGGTTCGATTCCTCAGCACCACATAAGCAAAAAGAAAAAAGTTGGAAGTGGCGCAGTGGCTCAAGTGTTAGAGCGCTAGCCTTGAGCTGAAGATCTGAAGGACAGGGCCCAGGCCCAGAGTTCAGGCCCCATGACCGGACCCCCCCCCCAAAAAATAAAATAAAATAAAGACATTCTTGTAATAGAATACTGGCATTTACACTTTGAAATACATGTTAGTCGTCATTTTGAAGAAAATAATAATAAATTAAGAAAATATTAGCTCACTGTTGAAATTCTATAGTTTCTATTTAAAAAAACATTGTCTCAAAGTTATAGGTAGGACAGAATTGAATGTAAGAAATGTAATTTCAGGTTGGGTACTTGAAAATATCCAAGCTACTCGGGAGGCAGGGCTCAGTAGGAATTGAAGTTTGAGGTTAGCTGAGGCAATCTGTGAATCATTGTGTGCAGAAAGATGTGCCTGTCATCTTATCAAACCAGAAAGCAAAAAAAGAAAGAGTACTAGTTTAGGGTGGCCCAAGTCAAAAGTCAGAATAAAAATAATTAGAGAATGAAGGACCTAAAGGCATGGTTCATGTGGGAAGCGTATTCTTAACGTGGGCTAAGACCCCATACCTCTACCACGATACCCCCTGAAAAGAATATATATATATATATATATATATATATTTAGAGACATAGTTCATGCT
The DNA here is from genome assembly GCF_019054845.1 of Dipodomys spectabilis. NCBI lineage: Eukaryota > Metazoa > Chordata > Mammalia > Rodentia > Heteromyidae > Dipodomys > Dipodomys spectabilis. Next base: position 19,350,512 of record NW_024870720.1, on the reverse strand, counting down.
AAGACAATTATATTTGATAATAATATTTTATTCCCAAGCACAAAAATATAATCTAAAATATAACAATTTGATAATTAAAAATATTAAGCCATCAGCTCTATTTTAATTACATCTCCTCTGAACCCTCAGATTTTCTTTTGAGATTAAGTTCTTTAAATACTGCAAAAAAATCTATAATTAACATACAAAAGTCATTATGGAGGAAAAAATTAAAGTGTTAATAAATATAACATTATTACCTAGCTCTTGTACTAAGATAATGAAAAAGACCCAGAAAAAAATAATATGTCACTTTAAATACCTTTGTCAAAGTTTTGTGCTATTTTAACAACAAGGTAACAGTATTAACTTAAGACTTTTATTTATGTTAATCAGATAAGAAAAAAACTCACCATCAACTTAGGGAAAACAGTTCGTTCAGGAGTGAACACATATATGGCATTCATTTTTGATGTAAAATGATAAGAAAGAAAAGAAATGAAAAGCACAAAAATTTCCTCAACTGTGGAAAAATGAAAGATTATTTTCTTTCTTTTTTGCCAGTCCCAGGGCTGTCAGATCTGGGAATTGTCCCTGAGCTCTTTTACTGAGGGCTAGTAATCAACCACTTGAGCCCCTGCTCCACTTCTGACTTTTTGTGCCTGTCTAGCTTTGAACCCTGATCTTTTGTAACTCAGATTAGAGGTGTGAGCTACCATTGCCTGATCCCTTAACAGACTTTTGATATTGTGTTAGAAGAACACTGAAGAAGACATGTCTGTAAACATGTCAGTGTTTGTACATAGTGTTGACCTGTTAGACATTTGCGTTAAAACATTAAATGTTCTTCAAGCCTGGAATCAATACCAAAGGGGAAGAATGCCAATTTTCCATTTTAGGGTCTAGATTTATTTTGTCAACTTCACACTTCTTGGTGTAGAATTTACTAGACTAAGGTGTGGTAATCCGCTATGCAATAAACCCTTTGGGTCATTCCAGTGTGTGGAGCTCTAACCATGGTTATCAAAGATCTTCATTCCTAAAACTGACATAGAGAATTAAGAGGTAATCCTAACAAAGTAGATCAAAGATTATTCAGAATACAGAGGTTTGTACAGGTCAACCCCCGGAAGCATTGTTTGGTTAGAATTTATAACACGTAGCAGCTAATTTGTGTCACTAATTGCCATTGGTAATGAAGTCTGAGGTGTAAGCAGGTATACCACGTTAGATTTATAACTTTACAGGGAATCAAAGATAAATAGATTTAGAGGGTGACAGAAAACAAAAAAGCTGGCTTCTTCAAATATAGAAATAACAAAAGAGTTACTATAAAGGAAAGGTTGCCCGTTGAAGACATAATTTTAGAATTGAATTTTTGAGAACGCAAATTTTCCTGAATATCAGAAACAAAAATGAGTGAAGGACACAAAGTATTTAATATTAATTAAACTCAATACCCTCAATAGCCTTCAGAGAAAAGCTAAACATACCAGTCCTTTAATATTTTCTCTCACACATTAAAAAATATACTTATTTTTATAAATTCTCCAGTAGTAACACAAACCCCCATAACCTTTAATTCATCTGTTCATTGATTCTGAAGTCTTTTATCTTCCCTCATTAACTATATTTACAATCCGAATGAAGTGGTAACTAATGGAATTACCAACATTTAACCCCAGACAAATACTACATTAAAAATGACACCCATCCACTATCAATCAATTTTGGTTCTAAAATATTCTCTGTAAGATGCCAGCTTTACCTTACAGCTCTTTTCTATCTGTGTATCAGAAAAATATATTTAGTGTATAGGAATTAGTTACATGAACATATATGATCTATTAGAGCTCCTTGGGAATTTTGGTTTTAGATTGGATTATATTTCAAGTAAATGTATGGTTAGAGCAGTATTCTAGTGAATCAAGTGTAAGTGGGAGTTTAAAAATCTACACATGTTATTGTTTTATCTTCTACCTACCTCTCTCTCTCTCTCTTTCTTTCTCTCTCTCTCTTTCTTTCTTTCTTTCATTTATTTATTGTGACACTCCTAGAGCTTGTACCAAAGGCCTAGATGTTGTGTCTGAGTTTTTTTTTTTTTTTTTTTTTTTTAATTGAATTTTATTTTATTTGTGAACATACTGTACAGAGGAGTTACAGTTACATGGGCAGGATAATGTGTACATTTCTTACCAAGCATTGCAGCCTCCTCCTTTGTTTATCCTTCACTTCCCTTCCCAGCCTCCCCCCTCCCCCCCTAATCCCAATCCTTCTCCTTCCTCCCTCCCCCCCAGCCCCCCCCCCCCCCCCCACCAACATTGTAAAGTTCGTTTTGGACATGACAACTTGTACTTCTCATTGTTGCAACAGGTCCACCTGTATCCTTAAACAACTGGTTTTTCCCCATCTCCTCCACAAGTTATACTGACATCAAATATAGTGAAAGCAAGGGTTATACTGTGGGGGAGGGACATACAAAGCAACAAAGAGATAATCTTATAAATGTGTTAGAAACACATGCATGAAAGAAAAAAACATTAAAATACACATCTAAGGGTTCATTTTCCTGACATCACATTATCTGACCTTTTCCGCTTGACTCATACATATACTAGATATTACAAATAAGGGAAACCATGGGACCTACGTTTCTTTGGGCCTGGCTTACTTCACTTAATATAATTTTTTCCAAGTTTTTCCATTTCCTAACAAATGGGGCAATGTCATTCTTTCTGATGGAGGCATAGAATTCCATTGTGTATATATACCACATTTTCTTGATCCATTCATCTACTGAGGGGCATCTGGGTTGGTTCCATATCTTAGCTATGGTAAATAATGCTGCAATAAACATAGTTGTGCTGGTAGCTTTAGTGTGGTCTTGTTTGTAAACATTAGGGTAAATGCCCAAAAGTGGGATTGCTGGGTCATAGGGGAGCTCTATGTGGAGTCTTTTGAGGAACCTCCATACTGCTTTCCAAAGTGGTTGAACAAGTTTACATTCCCACCAACAATGAAGTAAGGTTCCTTTCTGTCCACATCCCCTCCAGCATCTGTTGTTGTTAGAGTTCTTGATTTTTGCCGTTCTCACTGGAGTGAGGTGGTATCTCAATGTTGTTTTGATTTGCATTTCTTTTATGGCTAGGGATGTTGAACATTTCTTCATGTGTCTATTGGCCATCCTTCTTTCTTCTTCAGAGAAGTTTCTCTTTAAGTCTTTCGCCCACTTATTTATTGGGCAGTTGTTTCTTTGAGGATTTGTTGTTGGGGGGTTTAATTTTTTGAGTTCCAAGTATATTTTAGATATGAGACCCTTGTCCGTTGTATGGCTAGTAAAGATCTTCTCCCAATCCGTGGGCTTTCTATTGATCTTGCTAGCTATGTCATTTGCCCTGCAGAAGCTCTGCAACTTTATGCAATCCCATTTGTCCAACCTTTCTTTGATTTGTTGTGTTTCCAGGTCTCTATTCAGAAAATTTCGGCCTGAGCCAAGGAGACCTAGGGTTTCTCCTATTCCATCCTGTAATGTTTTCAGAGTGTCTGCTTTGAGTTCAAGGTCTTTGATCCATTTGGAGTTGATTCTGGTGCAGGGTGATATATAAGGATCTAGCTTAAGTTTTCTACATGTAGTTAACCAATTTTGCCAGCACCATTTACTGAAGAGGTTGTCTTTCTTCCATTCTATTGTTTTAGCTCCCTTATCGAAGATTAGATGGCTATAGGTCTGTGGGTTCATTTCTGGGTTTTCAATTCTATTCCATTGGTCCTGAGGTCTGTTCTTATGCCAATACCAAGCTGTTTTGATTACTATGGCTTTATAGTAGAGTTTGAAGTTTGGTATTGATATTCCTCCAGCAGTGTTCTTTCCATTCAGGAGCGTTTTTGCTATTCGGGGTCTTTTATTGTTCCATATGAATTTTTGGATTGCCTCTTCTATTTCCTTGAAGAATGAGGGTGGAATTTTGATAGGTATTGCGTTGAATTTGTAGATAGCCTTGGGGAGTATTGCCATTTTCACGATGTTAATCTTTCCAATCCAGGAGCATGGGAGGTTTTGCCATTTTTTAAGTTCTGTGTTGATTTCCTTTTTCAAGATTTTAAAGTTTTCATCATAGAGGTCCTTCACTTCTTTAGTTAAGTTAATTCCTAGGTATTTTATTTTTTGTGGGGCTATTACAAATGGAGTTGCTTTCCTAATTTCAGCCACACTTTTCTCATTGTTGGCATACAGAAAAGCCATTGATTTTTGGGGGTTAATTTTATAACCTGCTACTTTGCCAAAGTTTTGAATCAGCTTGAGTAATTTGGGAGTGGAGTCTATGGGATTCTTTAAATACAAGATCATGTCATCCGCAAAGAGGGAGAGTTTTATTTCTTCTTTCCCTATTTGGATCCCCTTTATGTCTGCATCTTGTCTTATTGCTGTAGCTAGGCATTCTAATACTAGATTGAAGAGAAGTGGAGAGAGTGGGCATCCTTGTCTTGTTCCTGAGTTAAGAGGAAATGGCTTTAGTTTTTCACCATTGAGTATAATGCTGGCTGTAGGTTTGTCATATACAGCCTTTATTGTATTGAGGAATGTTCCATGGATTCCTAATTTTTTCAAAACCTTCATCATAAAGGGGTGTTGGATCTTGTCGAATGCTTTTTCTGCGTCTATTGAGATAACCATGTGGTTCTTATTCTTGCTCCTGTTGATGTGATGAATAATATTAATTGATTTGCGTATATTGAACCAGCTTTGCATCCCTGAAATGAATCCTGTTTGATCGTGGTTGACCTGTTAGACATTTGCGTTAAAACATTAAATGTTCTTCAAGCCTGGAATCAATACCAAAGGGGAAGAATGCCAATTTTCCATTTTAGGGTCTAGATTTATTTTGTCAACTTCACACTTCTTGGTGTAGAATTTACTAGACTAAGGTGTGGTAATCCGCTATGCAATAAACCCTTTGGGTCATTCCAGTGTGTGGAGCTCTAACCATGGTTATCAAAGATCTTCATTCCTAAAACTGACATAGAGAATTAAGAGGTAATCCTAACAAAGTAGATCAAAGATTATTCAGAATACAGAGGTTTGTACAGGTCAACCCCCGGAAGCATTGTTTGGTTAGAATTTATAACACGTAGCAGCTAATTTGTGTCACTAATTGCCATTGGTAATGAAGTCTGAGGTGTAAGCAGGTATACCACGTTAGATTTATAACTTTACAGGGAATCAAAGATAAATAGATTTAGAGGGTGACAGAAAACAAAAAAGCTGGCTTCTTCAAATATAGAAATAACAAAAGAGTTACTATAAAGGAAAGGTTGCCCGTTGAAGACATAATTTTAGAATTGAATTTTTGAGAACGCAAATTTTCCTGAATATCAGAAACAAAAATGAGTGAAGGACACAAAGTATTTAATATTAATTAAACTCAATACCCTCAATAGCCTTCAGAGAAAAGCTAAACATACCAGTCCTTTAATATTTTCTCTCACACATTAAAAAATATACTTATTTTTATAAATTCTCCAGTAGTAACACAAACCCCCATAACCTTTAATTCATCTGTTCATTGATTCTGAAGTCTTTTATCTTCCCTCATTAACTATATTTACAATCCGAATGAAGTGGTAACTAATGGAATTACCAACATTTAACCCCAGACAAATACTACATTAAAAATGACACCCATCCACTATCAATCAATTTTGGTTCTAAAATATTCTCTGTAAGATGCCAGCTTTACCTTACAGCTCTTTTCTATCTGTGTATCAGAAAAATATATTTAGTGTATAGGAATTAGTTACATGAACATATATGATCTATTAGAGCTCCTTGGGAATTTTGGTTTTAGATTGGATTATATTTCAAGTAAATGTATGGTTAGAGCAGTATTCTAGTGAATCAAGTGTAAGTGGGAGTTTAAAAATCTACACATGTTATTGTTTTATCTTCTACCTACCTCTCTCTCTCTCTCTTTCTTTCTCTCTCTCTCTTTCTTTCTTTCTTTCATTTATTTATTGTGACACTCCTAGAGCTTGTACCAAAGGCCTAGATGTTGTGTCTGAGTTTTTATTATTGTTATTTTTTCTTCTCCAGGTTAGCACTCTACTACTTGAGCACAGCTCAATTTCAATTTTTTTTTGGGGGGTGCAAAGAGCTAGTTTATTAAAGATAAGAGTCTCAAAGCCTTCCTATGTTGCTTTCAAAATGTAGTCTTGAGATTGAAGCCTTGTGAGTAACTAGGTTTGTATATGTAAGCCACTAGTAACTGGCTTCAAATATACACTGTTTAGTATCTTTAAAAAATGCCAGAATCCTACCCATATAAACATTCTTAAAAGGTTCATAATGCTGTTTTCCAGAGAGAAAAACACACTGAACAGTTTATGTAATTTACCCATCTTATATAATTCATTATTTCTTGCCACCAAGTTAATATATTTGTCTATAATTGTTGAGTTTTGTGAAATTGATAGGAATATTGTCTTATCAAAAAAAATTGAGTTTGAGTTCTTTGTAAGATACAAAAGTATGTTACAAGACTTCCAGAGAACTTAAATAAACTTTGTGTTTTTAAAAACACATTATTGTAAAGGTTATGTACAAAGTTACACAAGGCAGGTAACTAGTACATTATCATTTTAAGAGTGTCACCCTTTCCCTCGTTCTCTCCCAGTTGTTCTTTCTCTCCCAACTTCCCCCCAAAAGTAGTATAGTTTATTTCCACTATAGTGTTTACCAGGTTTCACTGCTGAATTAATTGGTTTACCCTTTGTCCCACCATTAATCTTATATACAAGACTAAGGGAACAGAAATCAAAAACTTGGACAGAAGGGAATAAACCAAACAAAAAGGGGAAGATGAAAGGAAAAGATTAAAGGGAACCACACACAGCACAATAAAAACCTCCTTCCATTTCTTGGAGTTCATTTTGATATCAATAGCTATGCGTATATGATCATATAATCTTTGTTTCATTTCTAGTTAATGTCAGTATGGCATCATCTACTTAGTAGGTAAATATAACCAGTCCCCACTGTTTCCTTCCTTAACTTAGTTCTTCAATTACCCGTTGTATGAGGAAAAAAATATGTCATATAGTTCAACTTATAACTTAGCATTTTTGATACTTAGTCTTTTTTGTAAGTTTTTTTAATTGTGAAAATAGTGTACAGAGGGGTTATAGTTACATGAGCAAGGTAATGAGTATGTTTCTTATCAAGCATTGTTGCCTTCTCCTTTCTTTTTCCCCTTCCATCCCTTCCCTCCCACCTCCACAACTACACTCTCCCCCTCCACTGCCTGAATTCTGAAGTTGGTTTTTCAACATAGTGTCTTATACATCTCATTGTTACAATGGGTCAACCTATATCCCTATTTAACCTTTTCCTTTTTCCCTTCTCCTCCCCCAAATTATACTGACATTAAAAACAGGGGTTATACCGTGGGGGAGGAACATACAAAGCAACAAAAAGATCACATGGGTACCTTATAAATACATTAGAAACATTAGCAAGAAAGAAAAAAAACCCTACTTGTGTCCTTCTCTTGGGGTTCATTTCGCTTAGCTTCATCTTATCTGGTCTCCTCCTCTAATTGCTGTATTAACTACGGTGTTTTCACACAGAAGATTCTTTTACTCTCACAATCTTCAAACGTTCTCATTGTAATAAGTCAATAAATTGTAAGTGCTGAACATAAAGATCATCATACAAAATAATTCATGACAGCCATATATACCACACCTTATTTTCCACTACATTTCCACTTACCAAGTTTCTAGCTATTTATTATTCTTTGGAGATTTCTTTCATCTAAATTAATCATTATTCTAAGTGACTATTGAACTAAAACAAATAGTTTATGTTCAAATCCTCTTCTTTCTGGTGTTTCTTTTCTTCCTGGTATAAGCAGAATGTTTTTACCCCTACAAAGTCTATTCAATTTTGTTGCTGAATATTTGGGTGGAGCCTACGTGAATGAGATTGTGTCATTTTAAATAGACCTCAAAGTGTTTCCTACATCTCCCATCATGTAAGGACATGGCATCAAGATGTCATAGTATGAATTAGAAAGGATAGCATCATCAGATATTAAATCTGTTGCAATGTTGATCTCAGATTTTGTAGTCCAGAGATTGTTGAGAAATAAATATGTGTTATGTATCATGCCATCAAGACAGAGATGCTTCATTCTAGAAGATCAAACCATCTGAAACGAAAGTTGATTTCATCATGAAGAGAATACTCTGTTTTTGCAACTGGGAAATACATATGGACTGCAAGTATTCTGAGTTGCTCTATGTACCATTGTATTTTGGAAGCAAATACTATGTTTGATTTTTCTAATTCATAGCTGAAAACAAATTATTCAGAATAAATCTACTTAAGTTTCGCTGATATCTCACTTGGACGAGACTATGGTGCTATAATAATGTCACAAGTATCCCACCTTCTTTTATCCTACAGTGTGTATATTTTGCATTAGGGTAGCTTTATCTCTCAGCTACAGTATATTTTGCCAGAAGAGGAAACTCAAAGACTACAAACTATCTCTTTATTACTTTCCATTGGATGAAAATAACCCTGCATAGAGTTTTAGTCATAAATCATTGACTGATATCTAACCACCCCTAAGTGCAAGACAGTTTAAAGAGCCTAGTGTTTTTCTCACTCTCATAATAAAGTAACAGATATATCATACATTTTTTCTTTTTTTATTATGAAAATGCCATACAGAGGGGTTACAATTACATGGGCAAGGTGAGTACATTTCTTATCACATTGTTGCCTCCTCCTTTGTTTCTCCTTCCCATCCCTTCCCATACCCCACCCTCTGCCCCTCTACCTGATCCCCACCACCACCAAAGTCGTAAAGTTCATTTTCGACATAACATCTTGTACATTTTATTAGGATTTTAGTTACATTTTTATAGAAGCTACAACTCTTAAAATACATTCACCCAGCTTAACACACACATACACATATATATATACATTGCATATATATATATATATGTATACATACATTAGTTGAAAATTCTCCTGAAAAATTATACTTTGATAAAATATAAAATACTTAGGAATCTCATGAATATGTGTGTGTGTGTGTGTGTATGTATAATCTGTATACAGAATATACGTATACATACATATATATTTAAAATTTGTCAATATATTTTAGGTCAATATATAAGTTGAATGAGGTATTGATATATGTACAAATAAAATTTTCATGTCTTAAAGTATATTATTTAAAAATCAAAACATTTCTTTAAAGTTAGTAGTAAAATAGTTTTCATATCAATGTAGAGAAATAAAAGGCATCAACTTCATTCTTAAGAACTGTTTCATGATGTAGTATGTTTAAATTTAGCAGACAAAATAACTGCATACACATAGAGTAAATAAGTTTTATAGATTCATTGAAATTATGTAGCTGAGAAAAATAATTAAATACAATCCTGTTTACCTTGTTCTGCAATATATCTCTCTAGGCTCCATTTCTGTTATATTTTAATAAGTCATTTTACAAGTAACATGATTTTTCTGAGTTTTATATTAGTAGAATTATGAAAAATGCTGATTTGATTATTTGTTATACAGGATTCTGCTGGCCACATTCAGTCCTTTGATCCTCAAGCTTTATGAATCCAGCTGCCTGGCTAAAATTTTATGCTAAGAATTTACTTCTACTGCTCTAATGGGATGCCCAACACAGATGAATACCCTTCAATTTCTATCCTAGTTCTTATGTTCTCAGTAATTTTGAATACATTTTGAAGGGACGAACTTGCTGGGTACTCAGTAATTTTGAATAAATTTTGAAGGGACGAACTTGCTGCATAACCAAACATAAATCATCCATGATTCATATTTTATTGGTATAAATTTAATGTCTTGATCAACTTTATAATGTTTTATTTTACCTAGCTTCATCTATTTTGCATGCATTCTCTGTTTATGCTATCACTCTCGTTTGACTTTTGTTGGTACTGGCTTTTTAGAACTACTGTTCCAAAGAGGAATTTCAGATTATAATTTTGCCTTGTTTGAAGTTAGAATTTAAGAGAGGCAAGTGTGAATATGAAACTCTTGTTCAATAGTTTAGCAAAGAAAATGATGACACTTTGTTACCTGGGAGGAAAATGAATTGACATTAACTTGAAGGAAAGCATAATGATAAACATAAGTCAAATTTATTAAAACTAAAACAACACCTAGAAACTAGAATTAATTATGGTCAAGTGCATACTAAATACAGAAATAATCCTGAATTCATTTAAAATGGTATGCTGAGAGACTAGCATAAAATTATGTAAATATTCAGTCTTCCTCACAGCTAATAACCAGATTTAGAATAGGCATTTAAGTAATTCCGAGTAAATTGGCTTTGAAAATTGTTCTTGTTAAAGAATCCCGTTGTTGCATTGGAATCCTTAGTATTTATCAGCCTTCTGTCAGCTTCATAAAACTGAATATTTATTTTCCAGTCATCATGAAAGACATGACAAGTTAGGCTTTTTTTTTGTTCTTAGTTAATTCAATACTTGAAGTGTTCAGGAGACAGAAAGAAGAAAATAAGAAAGAAAAAGAGAGAGAAAAAGGAGCTAGGATTCCATTTAATATTGAATTTAATAGTGAAGGAAAATTTACTTAATATATTTTACAATGCATAAGAAATTGAAATAATCTATTCTCTGTGATCTAAAGCTTTTAAAGTCCATTTAATAAAACATATTTGAAAATAATATTGAATATGTTAATATCTTTGGAAGCACTAAAGGATCATCTAAACATTATTTGGCACATGACTATAATATTGATTTTCTTTACTTGATCAGTGGTGGGGCCTGAACTCTTGGCATGGGCACTGTCCCTCAGCTCTTCAGCGTAAGGCTAGCGCTCTACCACTTGAGCCACAATGCCACTTCCGGCTTTTTCTGCTTATGTGGTTCTGAGGAATTGAACTCAGGGCTTCATACATGCAAGGCAAGCACTCTACCACTGAGCCACCTTCCTAGCCCCTAATATTGATTTTTTAAGAAAATATCTTAAACAGACAAATTTGGAGGGGGGCATTTAAAGTCAATAATATGAGATTTGCTTTCTTGATTTAAGAGACCTGTCATTCACTTGTAATAGATGGGAGATACAACATGGGCACACACATATGCTTATGGATTAGCAAATAGACCTTGAAATGTTTTAAATTGGTAAAAAATCTTTAAACTTAAGCAGTGGATGATACTGTATGAAATAAAATGTTTCTCATTCTACAAAACTTCAATAAAGATTGATGATATAATGTAACTATGTGTATGACCATATAAAATGATGTTTATTTTAATGAATTTTAAGAAATTGAAACAGGAAGAGTGTTTTTTGTTTGTATTTTGTTTTTGAGTGAACTGTTTTCAGTTATTTCTTTTTTATTATTTTTTTCTTTTGATCTAGTCCCTGATGTCACTGCTTTTGATTTCTGTATCCTTGATCTTGTATTTAAGTTTATGTGAGAGAAATGGATTCACAGAAACTGTTGGATAAATGGTGAACCAATTGAACATTGATACTCACTAGACATTATGTTGGAAATGAACTTTACAACTTGGGGTGGAGAACAGTTGAGGGTAGAGGGAAGTGGGAGAAAATGAAGGAAGGGTAACACTTTTCAAAAAGAAATGTACTCAAGACCTTACTTATGTAACTGTAACTCCTCTGTACATTACATTCACAATTAAAAAAATGATACATTATATTTTAGTCATATACATTAGGTGCCATGTCATTTTTGGTTACAAAGATTGGAAATACTAACGAGGAAAAAAATTAAGACAACACCATTTATTTTATGGACACACAGGTACATAACAACTAACCTGAAGCTTTGTGGCTTCCAGATGGGACATGTAATCAGATTACTTGTGGATATTTTAATGGTACCTAGAGGCTATCATAAAATCAGACACCATATGTTTAATATCCATAGAGATCTATTTCTTTGAACTACTACTTTAATCTGTCTTTTTATTTACTTTTTGTTGCCAAACACTTAAATTGATCTCATTTCTTATCTACAGATAAAGTTAGAAGCAATACACGCACATCTCTTATCTTTCATTTTACTGTATTTACTACTTATTTCTTTGATAGTTTGATTCTCTGTCCTGTAATATGGCTGTCATTCAAACTCTACGACTAAAAATTTTTATTCTTATCACTTTTTGAAAAGTTAGTTAGATGTTGTAATAGGAGAAAAAAAGATGAAAAACATAAAATGTATAGAAATACAGAATTTGAGCACAAATTGCATGCAAATATATCAAAAACATTTAATTCCTTAAATTACATTAATGGTCTGAAGTAATATATTTATATACATTATTGTTGTTGGATTCTGTCCCAATTAATTTTTATGTTGCCTTCTCTTTCTCATAAAGACAAAGGAAACAGGAACCTTGTTTTCAATAGGTATAAAATTTACGTAGCTCCACAATTTTAAAGCATTCATTGCCAGAAGGAAAAATTCCTAAGCTATCACCTTAAATTCATTTTCCTCTCTGTTTGATAAGAGAATCCCTGAGTTTTAGTTTTACTTGGCTCCTTGGCTCCATTCATTCTCAGACTCTTGTAAACATGAATGGCCATGGGATCTTTACAGGAAAAAGAAATGTGGACATCAAAGAGATGTGGAAAATGTGGTTTTCCTATACAGAGACTTCACCTTGAATTAATTTTTCCTTGTCTGGGAAAGACAGATGTCAGAGTAGCAATGAAAGTCGAGTAGGGAGAACAGGAGAGATATTCCAGTAGCTCTACCTATTGTTAGGAAAAGGTCTATGTGATTAAAACTATAAAGCCTGCACTGTTGACACAATTCAGAGTTAAATATCTTCAAAGTATTTAGCCTGAAGTTTCTTAAAATTATTACCTAGCTAAGGAAGATGACACTTTTAACTTCTGGTTTTCATATCAAAAACTCTGTTATAAATTTTAGTAATATATCTATGATGTTGATAAAATATAGTCAGATGTTCATATTCAACTGCAGTGCTACTCACAATTTCTATTTACTTTAAAGTTTAATGTCAGTTTTAACTGAGTACTATCTATCTATCTATTTATCTATCTATCTATCTATCTATCTATCTATATCTATATCTATAATGATGCATGGGTTGGAACTTAACTTCTCATGATTGTAACGTTGGCATGCTAACACATGAGCCATGCATCCATCCAACCATTTTTCGATGGCTATTTGGGAGTTCTTTCTTTCTTTCTATCTTTCTTTCTTTCTTTCTTCCTTTCTTCCTTTCTTTCTTTTTATGTATATGAAAACATACAGAAGATATAAATAGATTCCTGTAGCTAATCTATAAAGCAGATGTAAGCAGAAAAACTTGAATTGATAATCAAGATCTTCCCTATATCTGTCTCAGGGTATTATAAATTCTTAAATATCATAGTAGGAAGAGGTTGAAGACAACTAACATTACTTGAGGTTAATGAAGCAGAATGCTGCTACAATGATGAATCCTAAGTGGCACTAGAATTTTGGCTGTTAAAACCAGAATAGCACTTCTTAACCAAAATGCACATCAGTTCAATCTTACTTTAATACAAACCATCCAAGTAGCAGACAAATAATTTAATTACATATTGGGATATAAATGGTCTTGAAAATACTGCTTAGCTACAAGCAGATTTTCACGTCATCAGTATGGGGATGTTTAAATGTATGCTCTGACATCTTTCAGGCCATTTTGAATGGAGTTACAGAGGTGGGAGGAACTGAAGAAGTTGAGTATTTCATAAAAGCTACAGAGTATGCATGTAAGAAGACTGGTTTAGTATAGCAATATAACAATAAATCTAAAGCAACAGCTAAAATGTAGTTTTATTCATCCAGTTAGTGATTATTTTTTTCTTCTCTTGGAAGGAAAAAAAGACTACAGACCACTTACTGGTAGCCAATTAATAGAGCTTCAGAATGTGAAAATTAGAGACTTGAAGTAGAATTATGCAAAGGGCCTACAGGCACATGAGGTTTGGCTTAGGAAATGTTGTCATCTAACCTTTGCTTTGTTTTGTCTGTGATAAAAGCTACAGCCCCAATCACCCCCAAGAATTTCAGTCATTTTTTGTACATATTTTTATTGTAAAAACACTGTGCAGAGGGGTTACAGTTACATGAGTAAGGTAATGAGTACATTTCCTATTGAGCATTTTTGCCTCCTCCTTTGTTTTTCCCCTACCATTCCCAACCCTTCCCTCCCCACCTCCTCAACTCCTCCCTCCCCACCAACCCTGAAGTTGTAAAGTTTGTTTTCAACATAATGTCCTGTACATCTTATTGTTACGAGGAATCCATCTATATCCTTATTTCAGCATTTTCTTGTTTCCCTTCCCCTCCGCAAATTAGAAAAATGTATATACAAGATTCAGGGCACTGAAATCAAATACAGTGAAAACAGGGGTTATACCATGTGGAAAGAACACACAAAAGAAACAAAAAAATCACATGATACATTATAAATACATTAAAAACAACAGCAAGAAAGATGAACCATTTGTGTCTCTATCTTGGGCTTAATTTTGCTTAGCATTATCTTATATGGTCATATGTACATAGCTTTTGAGTTTTTCTGCTTGTCTTACACATATACTAGTTATTGCAAATAAGGGAAACCATGGGACTTATGCTTCTTTGGGCCTGGCTTACTTCACTTAATATAATTTTTTCCAAGTCTTTCCATTTCCTAACAAATGCGGCAGTATCATTCTTTCTGATGGAGGCATAGAATTCCATTATGTGTGTGTGTATATATATATGTGTGTATATATATATATATATACACACATATATATCCATTCATCTACTGAGGGGCATCTGGGTTGGTTCTATACCTAATAACTGGTATTAATCTTTTATAGTCATAGCCTAATCATACTCAATCTACTTATAAAGTCATAGCTTGTGGTTCTTTGAAGACCATGTTTTCTTGCTTTTGTAAATATAGATAAATCAAGCTGGTTTCAAATCTTTAATTTCTGCTTCCTTTTAAATTAAAATTTTATCTTTATGATGTTTTCCTTCCTTCACATTCTGCCATCAGCACTTAAGATAAATCATGTTGTACCTTCCATACTTTGCCTATACATTTCCTCAGGCTGATATCCAATTAGACTGATTGTGAGCTTTTGTTCCACACAATCTAAGACACAATGCAATTCATCCAAGTTAATGCTTTATTTAAACAGAAGACACCCTTCATCCAAATTCCATTAACTATATTAGATATAATACTCTAAATTCTCATCCAAATATTTTTAATCATCTTTAGTTCTATCCATGGTCTGTTCATTCATTCACAGTGAGATATTCTCCCAGAATCATGAGGTATTTCCATTGCTATTCTACTCTAATATCTCACCAGAATTATAATTAATGGCTCTTTAATAGTCATGTAAGGGAGTTCCGGGAAGATGGCGGAGGAGAAGCTGGAATCTGAACAAGCTCTTGCATAGAAAACAGTTTCAGAGTTCCAGTGAACAGTCCCAAGCCAGAGAATCACACCAAGTGTGCCATCACAGGACAGAGAGTTAGTCAAGAGAGGGGAAGCCAAGCAGACACATCTGAGCAGCTGCCGCTGCGGCGGCAGGGTCGCAGCGGCGACCACCGCCGCGGAGGCATACCTGAGACGCAGTCCGGGACAAAGGAGCCAGACGCAGCGGACTAGCGGATTCTACTCAACACCAGCAAGAACCGACAAGGAGCGGACAACTTCATCCTGCACTTTGCAGACCAGAGACGACCCGGGATCCAAGACTCCGCGTGAGTAGAAGCCCCGCTTCCTCACTCCTCCTCTGGGAGCAGAGGAGGGAAGGCCACCCCTTCCCCCCCCAGCACCGGTGATCTCCATCTTGGATACCGACAAAGCTCGGAGGAGCGGCTAGCTCCAGCTCAGGCCTTGGAATAGAGCTAGTCATTTGGCAGTTCACGGGAACTTGGCGGCGAGGTGACCTCACAGACTCAGTTCCATCCAGGGAGGGGTCGCCCAGCTCAGGCACCAGCCATTGGAGTGGCTCTCCTCGCTGAGTGGCCAGAGCCAGAGGCTGCCCCTCCCTCTAGCAGCCACCACAATCAATTGAAAAACAGAAACCCTGAGAATGGCTCCAGGCTGGGTGCTGTGAGTTTTTTTTTCACAAAATAGCCCCAGGGAAAAGCTACTGTTCCTTGAAAGACCTCAACTCTACCCAGAACCTAGCCTCATCACTGCATCCCCCTCTTTTGTGATTCTCAAAGCAGATCACCCTCCCAGTAAACTAACCTGGGAGGGGGATCTCAAAATCTTGGGTAAAGCAGAGCATTTTTCTGCCTGTTCCAACAAACTGACTTAAGAAACCAATCAAGCCACAGGACCTCAAGCTGACCAGAGACTCCAACCAGACTCAGGTTACAGACAAAAGGGAGATACAGGACTCTTCCCACCCCTCCCAAAAAAAAAAAAAAAAAAAAATCAAAGAACTTTTTTTTTCTTCTTCTTCTTCTTTTCTTTTTTTCTTTTTCTTGTTTTGTTTTTTTTTCGTTTTTTGTTACCTTATATATATATAAAAAAAATTTTTTTTTTTTGCTTTTCTAAAACTTTTATTAATCTTTAATTTTTGCCTCTTCTGAAAAAATAATTGTTTTCCATTAATTTTTTTTTCTCCTCTTATAATTTTTATTTTAGGAATACGTGAATGTGTGTTTTCTTTTCTTTTCTTGTCTTCTTTCTCTTTTTCATTCATTCTTAATTATCTTTTTGTTTTTGTTTTTTTTTCTAGCTCTACTGAACTTCTGATCTTTTCTTCTCACTTTCCTATCCTTTCCAACTTTTCCTCTTTGTTCACCTTTATGTGACTTAACTCTTGTCCTGCACATCCTCAGATAAACCCGTAGTTAACCAGTAGACCCTATCCCCCATTGTGTACACACTTAATCCACAAACTTATTACTCAATTCAAAACCTCTGAGACTTAAATTCATTAATAACAGTACTACCTCTTTATACCTATATAATATTTTAAGCATTTTTTAAAAGTTTTTCTCATCTCCTCTATGTCCCTCCCTTTCTCTCAACATATTCATATCCCTATATAAATAGATGGTCTTTTAATCTCTAAAATAACATTAATTTTTACGTCTCTATTTTTTTTCTGGTCTCTTTTCATTCCCCTTTCCCTTTCTTCCCTTTTCTCTCTCTCTCTACTTACATCCTACCCAACCTATTTCCTGCATTGTGATTAGGACATAGTTAACTCTCCCTGTGCCTTCCCACACCAATCTATTCCTATTTTTTACCCACATCTCTCCCTAACCCTAATAATTTCTGGTTTTCCAAATTCTTCTCTGTGGTTCAAAGTCCTTTAACATATAGTTGTTTGATGTCGAATAGATGTATCTGTTGAACTAGATTGTATCTGTAGACTATTGACTGTACAAATGCAAACTTTGGTTGATGGTTGCCTTAAGATAGTGTTCTAGCACAAAACTGGTGCTATCTTCATCTCAAATGGGCAGAGTAAGCCGGAAAAACACAAGAAAAATGGCAAATTCGGGTATCTCAATTCCCAATCCTGATAATCAGGGGTTAGAACAGATAATGAATAATCCAGAGGAGAGTTCCCAAACAGCTCTACAAACACTGCTGGCAAACATGATAAATGAAAAGTTTGACAACGTACAAAAGACTCTGTATGAGCGTGATAGGGAGAGAGAGGAGGCATCCCAGAAGTTTATACAGGAATATCATAAGCGTGAGGAAGCTACTCAAAAACTGATACAGGATTTGCGTGAACAACTTGAGAATACTCAAAGAGAAAGGGAGGAATGGCGTGAGCAGGCTGAGAACACTCAAAGAGATCTGCAGAAATCCCGCGAACGGGAGGAAGCTAATCAAAGAGTAATACAGGAATTGAGAGACCAGGTAGAGAACACACAAAGATCACTAAAGGCATTCATGGAATCCATTAACAAAGAGATGAAGGAAGTCAGGGAGACCACAAAGGGAATGCTGAATGGAACCCAACAGAAGGAATGGGAGCCCAAAGAAACCATAACCAATCAACTAAGTGATTTGAGGACAAACACTGAACACCAAATTAAGGAAGTAAAGAAATTCATGCAAGACTTAAAACAGAGCTTCAACAAAGAACTTGAAGCCATCAAAGCTGACCAACTAGAAGGAAAAGAGATAAAAAACAAAGTAGAGAGTCTTGACAGCAGGTTAGAACATGCAGAAGATCGAATCTCAGGGATTGAAGACAGCCTAGATATTATAGAGAAAGAACATACAACCATCCAAGACAAGTCCAAGAAATATGATAGATCTATCCAACACCTGGAAGACACCATCAGAAGGCCTAATCTAAGGATAATGGGTGTAGAGGAGCACCTAGAAACAGAAGTTAATGGTCTAGGAAATCTGTTTAACAGGATCCTAGCAGAGAACTTCCCAAACATGCAAAAAGATAGGCCTGTCCAGATACAAGAAGCCTTTAGAACCCCAAATAGACCAGACCAGAATAGGACATCCCACCGTCACATAATAATCCACACAGGATCAACTCAGAACAAGGAAAAGATCCTTAAAGCTGTCAGAGAGAAAAGGGTTATCACTTATAAAGGGAAACCAATTAGAATCACCTCAGATTTCTCAGCAGAGACAATCAAAGCAAGAAGAGCCTGGAATGATGTATGCCATGCCCTAAAAACAAACAACTATCAACCAAGAATACTGTACCCAGCTAAACTCTCCTTCATAACTGAAGGCCAAATAAAAACCTTCCATAGCAAAGAAAAATTGAAACAATACATCTCCACCAAACCAGCCCTACAAAAGATTCTTAAAGATGTCCTACACATAGAAAACCAACAAGACCGCAATAAAGGCCAAGAAACTGCACCCAAACTGAGAATCCAAGAACCATAGGAAGAACCCAGTTTTAGGAGCCCCCAAGAAGGTAGATAACATGGCAGGAACTCCCAAATACCTCTCAGTCCTATCTCTTAATGTTAACGGACTGAACTCTCCAATTAAGCGACATAGACTGTCTAGTTGGATTAAAAAACAAGACCCTTCTATCTGCTGCCTGCAGGAGTCACATCTTGCCCGTAAAAACAAACACATTTTCAATGTTAAAGGCTGGAACAAAATCTACCAAGCAAACGGACCGCATAAACAGGCGGGAGTTGCAATCCTAATATCAGATAAAATAGACTTCAAATTAAAATTCGTGAAAAGAGATAAAGAAGGTCGCTACATACTAATTAAAGGATCTCTCCTTCAGGAGGATATTACAATTCTAAATATCTATTCGCCAAACAATGGAGCACCCAAATTTATCAAAGAAACACTACTTTCCCTCAAATCCCATATAGATCCAAAGACATTAATCGTTGGGGATTTTAACACACCACTCTCCCCACTAGATAGATCAACTCGGCAAAAACTCAACAGAGAAACCGCAGATCTAAACAGCTGCATAGATCAACTAGACTTAACAGACATTTACCGAACATTTCACCCAGCAGCATCAGAATACACGTTTTTCTCAGCAGCACATGGAACGTTTTCTAAAATAGACCACATTTTAGGCCACAAAGCAAACTTGTCTAAATTCAGAAACATTGAAGTTATACCTTGCATTCTCTCTGACCACAAGGGAATAAAGTTAGAACTCAACACCAAAAGCCACCAAAGAAAGTCCGGTATCACATGGAGGCTGAACAACACACTGCTGAATCATGAGTGGGTCATGGAAGAGATTAGAAAGGAAATTCAAATGTTCATGCTATTCAACAAAAATGAACACACAAAATACCAGCTCCTCTGGGACACAGCAAAGGCAGTACTCAGAGGCAAGTTTATAGCTCTGAGCTCCTACATCAACAAATTGGAAAGATCTGAAACTAACAATTTAATGACACATCTAAACCTCCTTGAAAAAAAGCAGCAAGATAAACCCCAATCCAGTAGACGGAAAGAAATAATCAAAATTAAATCAGAATTAAATGAATTAGAATCCAAAAAAACTATAGAAAGAATCAACAAAACAAAGAGTTGGTTCTTCGAAAAACTCAACAAAATTGACAGACCCTTAGCAAATCTTATCAGAAAAAGAAGAGAACACACCCAAATTAATAAACTCAGAGATGAGAATGGAAACATCACCACGGAAACAACCAAGATTCAGAACATTATAAGGGAATACTTCTCAAAACTTTATGCTAATAAGTTTGAGAACTTGACAGAAATGGACCTCTTCCTAGCAAATATTGACATGCCAAAACTAAACCAAGATGAGGTAAACTATCTTAACAGGCCCATATCAAGCATTGAAATAGAAACAGCAATAAGAGACCTCCCAGCTAAGAAAAGTCCAGGACCAGATGGTTTTACAGCAGAATTTTACAAGGCCTTCAAAGCAGAGCTCACACCAATTCTCCTCCAACTCTTCAATGAAATTGAAAGAGAAAGCTCACTACCGAACACATTCTATGAAGCCATCATAACCCTCATCCCAAAACCAGGCAGGGACTCATCAAAGAAAGAGAACTATAGACCCATTTCTTTGATGAACATTGATGCAAAACTTCTCAACAAAATTTTGGCCAACCGACTTCAACAATTCATCCAAAAAATCATACACCACGATCAAACAGGATTCATTTCAGGGATGCAAAGCTGGTTCAATATACGCAAATCAATTAATATTATTCATCACATCAACAGGAGCAAGAATAAGAACCACATGGTTATCTCAATAGACGCAGAAAAAGCATTCGACAAGATCCAACACCCCTTTATGATGAAGGTTTTGAAAAAATTAGGAATCCATGGAACATTCCTCAATACAATAAAGGCTGTATATGACAAACCTACAGCCAGCATTATACTCAATGGTGAAAAACTAAAGCCATTTCCTCTTAACTCAGGAACAAGACAAGGATGCCCACTCTCTCCACTTCTCTTCAATCTAGTATTAGAATGCCTAGCTACAGCAATAAGACAAGATGCAGACATAAAGGGGATCCAAATAGGGAAAGAAGAAATAAAACTCTCCCTCTTTGCGGATGACATGATCTTGTATTTAAAGAATCCCATAGACTCCACTCCCAAATTACTCAAGCTGATTCAAAACTTTGGCAAAGTAGCAGGTTATAAAATTAACCCCCAAAAATCAATGGCTTTTCTGTATGCCAACAATGAGAAAAGTGTGGCTGAAATTAGGAAAGCAACTCCATTTGTAATAGCCCCACAAAAAATAAAATACCTAGGAATTAACTTAACTAAAGAAGTGAAGGACCTCTATGATGAAAACTTTAAAATCTTGAAAAAGGAAATCAACACAGAACTTAAAAAATGGCAAAACCTCCCATGCTCCTGGATTGGAAAGATTAACATCGTGAAAATGGCAATACTCCCCAAGGCTATCTACAAATTCAACGCAATACCTATCAAAATTCCACCCTCATTCTTCAAGGAAATAGAAGAGGCAATCCAAAAATTCATATGGAACAATAAAAGACCCCGAATAGCAAAAACGCTCCTCAACGGAAAGAACACTGCTGGAGGAATATCAGTACCAAATTTCAAACTCTACTATAAAGCCATAGTAATCAAAACAGCTTGGTATTGGCATAAGAACAGACCTCAGGACCAATGGAATAGAATTGAAAACCCAGAAATGAACCTACAGACCTATAGCCATCTAATCTTCGATAAGGGAGCTAAAACAATAGAATGGAAGACAGACAGCCTCTTCAGTAAATGGTGCTGGCAAAACTGGTTAACTACATGTAGAAAACTAAAGCTAGATCCTTATATATCACCCTGCACCAGAATCAACTCCAAATGGATCAAAGACCTTGAACTCAAAGCAGACACTCTGAAAACATTACAGGATGGAATAGGAGAAACCCTGGGTCTCCTTGGCACAGGCCGAAATTTTCTGAATAAAGACCCGGAAACACAACAAATCAAAGAAAGGCTGGACAAATGGGATTGTATAAGGTTGCAGAGCTTCTGCAGGGCAAATGACATAGCTAGCAAGATCAATAGAAAGCCCACGGACTGGGAGAAGATCTTTACCAGCCATACAACGGACAAGGGTCTCATATCTAAAATATACTTGGAACTCAAAAAATTAAACCACCCAACAACAAATCCTCAAAGAAACAACTGCCCAATAAGTAAGTGGGCGAAAGACTTAAAGAGAAGCTTCTCTGAAGAAGAAAGAAGGATGGCCAATAGACACATGAAGAAATGTTCAACATCCCTAGCCATAAAAGAAATGCAAATCAAAACAACATTGAGATATCACCTCACTCCAGTTAGAACAGCAAAAATCAAGAACTCTAACAACAACAGATGCTGGAGGGGATGTGGACAGAAAGGAACCTTACTTCATTGTTGGTGGGAATGTAAACTTGTTCAACCACTTTGGAAAGCAGTATGGAGGTTCCTCAAAAGACTCCACATAGAGCTCCCCAATGACCCAGCAATCCCACTTTTGGGCATTTACCCAAATGATCACAAACAAGGCCACACTAAAGCTACCAGCACAACTATGTTTATTGCAGCATTATTTACCATAGCTAAGACATGGAACCAACCCAGATGCCCCTCAGTAGATGAATGGATCAAGAAGATGTGGTATATA
Source organism: Dipodomys spectabilis (assembly GCF_019054845.1). Taxonomy (NCBI): domain Eukaryota; kingdom Metazoa; phylum Chordata; class Mammalia; order Rodentia; family Heteromyidae; genus Dipodomys; species Dipodomys spectabilis. The sequence goes on along the minus strand of NW_024870720.1, from coordinate 19,327,828 downwards.
TACACAATGGAATTCTATGCCTCCATCAGAAAGAATGACATTTCCCCATTTGTTAGGAAATGGAAAGGCTTGGAAAAAATTATATTAAGTGAAGTAAGCCAGGCCCAAAGAAACATAGGTCCCATGGTTTCCCTTATTTGCAATATCTAGTATAGGTATGAGTCAAGCGGAAAAAGTCAAATAATGTGATGTTAGGAAAACGAAACCTCAAATATGTATTTTAATGTTTTTGTTTCTTTCATGCATGTGTTTCTAACGCATTTATAATATTATCTCTTTGTTGCTTTGTATGTCCCTCCCCCACAGTGTAACCCCCGCTTTCACTATATTTGATGTCAGTATAACATGTGGAGGAGATGGGGACAAACAAGTCGTTTAAGGATTCAGGTGGACCTGTTGCAACAATGAGAAGTACAAAATGTCATGTCAAAACCAGCTTTACAATGTCGGGGGGGGGAGGGGGGGGTATGATTGGGTGGGAGGGAGGGGGGAGGCTGGGAAGGGAGGTGAAGGGTAAACAAAGGAGGAGGCTGCAATGCTTGGTAAGAAATGTATGCATTATCCTGCCCATGTAATTGTAACCCCTCTGTACAATATGTTCTCAAATAAAATAAAATTAAATTAAAAAAAAAAAAAAAAAGAAAATTACTGAGATGTAAAAAAAAAAAAAAAAAAAAAAAAAAAATAGTCATGTAAGTTTTTTTTTTCAATTTGCACTCACAAACTCTTCTAGTCTTTACTTATTTTCCTGTTTTCAGCCACTTCCATATGTTTAATTATGTAGTATAACACATCTTGCGCCTGACACCAGTTTCTCTCTTAGTCTGTATCCATTAAAACAAAACTAAACAAAATTATAGACAGGACTTATAAATGGTGCCGTTTATTTTTCACAATTCTGGTGTGTGGAAATTCCATGATAAAGACATAGCACTTTTGATATTCATAGACAATTGATGGTTTCTAGACAATGTCTGATCCATGAATATGCACTGTAAAATACTGTAACATTAAATTTTTAACTAATATTTCTTTTACATTCTGGCAGCAAATCCAGTTACTAGATTATATACTAATTGAACTGTGTTCATTTGCTTTTCTGTAATGATATTCTATGACATTATCAGCTCAATGAAAGGGATAGTCAGCAAATAAATTTAAAAACAAACCTAACAAAAAAAATTAACATGAGATATGTAATCTAATCTACTACTTTCTCATGCTTAGTATTTTTAAACATTAAATTGAAAATAAGGGCTGAGAAGGTGGTTCAGTGCTAGATTGCTTGCCTCATATACATGAGGCCCTGGGTTTGATTCTTCAGCACCACATAAACAGAAAAAGTCAGGAATGTCACTGTGGCTCAAGTGGTAGAGCGTTAGCCTTGAGCTGAAGAGGTGAGGAACAGCACCCAGGTCCAGAATTCAAGACCAACAACCAAAATATAAAATGAAATAAAATAAAAATAAACTGAAAATAAGTAATTGTAATAACAACAGGTTTTAATATATGTATATAATAAAATAATTAAATGCATAGTTTTTTATGATTAAGATTCCCTAAAATAATCCTCTTAAA